>NC_140937.1:11854450-14254450 GCF_014529385.1 Adiantum capillus-veneris
CATGCCCTTCTCAATTAACTCATGCACTTGCCGCATAATCTCCTCTTGTTGAGCTTGAGAAACTCTATAAGGAGGTTTGTTAGGCGGTGAACTTCCTGGAAGAAGTTCAATTGCATGGTCGTCATTACCTCGTTTAGGAGGTAGCTCAGAAGGGATGTCGTCAATAAAGACATCTTGAAACCCCTTGAGAAAATTGGATAACTCTAATTCCTTTTGGTTGCTTTTATTTTCTTTTGCTAAAGCATTAGGTTCATTTTGAGAATCTTTAACAAAAATCATGTACACGGAAATAGAGCTCTTTATTGACTTGTTGAAAGCTGGTGTATGTACAATGGGGATGGTGTTACCCATCTCCCTAGCATCTATATACATGTCCTTTTCCCTGAACTTAAAGGAGATTCTCCTTTCAGGAAATTTAACATGGGCAGCCAAACGGTCAAACCATGGTGCCCCTAGGATTACATCCTCATGCTTGAGAGGAGAGATAAAGAAATCCTCTTTGTCCACATAGCCTTGGACATGAAGCCTCAATTTCCCGATTAAGGGAGTGACTGAAGCTTCTTGCCCCTTGAAGGCACTGTCTGCGGGTAGGATATCTCCCATCTCGTAGGATTGTATGCCTAGCTTGGTGGCTAGCTCCATAGATATGAAATTGTGAGTAGAACCAGGGTCAAAGAGAATAAAAGCATCATGTTCTCTTACCTTTCCCCAAGCATGGCATAGAGGAGATCCTTTGTGGTGAGTTTGGTGAATCTCCTCCTCTTGGATTTCAACCAAAGAAGCTCTAGGAGGATCTTGGCGGTTGTTCTTTTGGGGACAAGCGCGGTACGCATGCCCTTGTTCGCCGCACTTGAAACACCGGATATCTTTACGATAACGCTCAAGCTCTTCAGGAGAGAGTTTATTCTTTCCTTTGTAAACTCCCTTCTCTTTGGCTTTGTTGGAATTGCCCTTAGGAGACTTTTGGACATTGTCCTTCCCCTTAGGCTCATTGGAACCCTTGTTTTCCGGGGGCTTATTATTTCTTTTACCCCCCGTTTGGAAATTGATTCGCGAGGCCACCATAGTATGATGTATTACCGCCGATATGGTACGTGGCCTTTGGGAGTTGACATACTCCGCCATTTCTTCGGTTAAGCCCGCACAAAATTGTTGCTTTTGCTCTCCAAAATCCAACCTTTTGAAGACAGTGGCTTTGAGTTGTAAGTCCCAAAACTTGTCTACATATTTGTGGATGGATTCATTGGGAGAGAGCTTTAAGCTTCGCCATTCGGTGAGTACTTTGTCTTTGGCATCGGTGGCCAAAAACTGCTTCATAATGGAAGCTCTTAAAGCCTTCCATGTTCGTGGAGCTTCACCGTTGGCTCGTAGGCTAGACCACCATTGTCTGGCGGACTTTTGAAAGTGCATAGCTACATGGCGTAGCTTAGAGGACTCCGTGAAGCCCTCATCTCCAAACGCCGCATCGAATTGCTGGATAAAGGCCAAAACTTTGTCTGTAGCACCGAAGGTACCATCATAGGTAAGGAAAGAGATGTTCTTCCCTCCCTCTTTGAATTTCTTCAGCTTGGACGACCTCTTCCATGCGGCATAGGATTTCCTATGGCCTCTTCTTTTTGATGGTTCAAAAGTTGCACCATCACTTTCTTCAGAAGATGAAGAATTTGAAGAAGGTGGAGAAGAGGGTGACCTCTTTCTCGCCTTTTTCTTGTCTTGATCTTTGTCGTCTTCACCATAGCTTTCATAAGAGGAGGAGGATAAAGAAGATGGAGAAGAGGGTGTCCTCTTTCTCGCCTTTTTCTTCTCTTGCTTTTTATCATCCCTCTTTGAATTATGGCGTGGAGAAGAGTGTGATGGTCTTCTCCGCTTTGGTGGTGATGGAGAGCGTTTAGCCCGCCGTCTTCGTGGAGCCATCTCCGCCGAGGTGGCGGGAGACTCGCTTCTTTCTCGTTCCTTCGGTGGAGGCTCTTGAGTTCTCCTTTGGGAAGGAGATGCATCATCAAGAAGTAAGTTCTTGAGCCCTTCATATGGATTCTCTTCTTCTTCCCGAATCGGAGAGAGACCTCTTTTGGTAGTCTCACAAGGAGGCTTCCTAGGTGTTCTCTCGTCATGGTGATGAGCTTGGAGAATCCCGTGAGCACGGAGCTGCCGTTGCACTTCACTTTGGAGAGATGGATTGCCCATGGCTTGTTGAAGCCTAGAAACAAGATAATTAACAAGCATTGAAGCATCATTAGTAGCTTGCTCATGAGCAAAATCAAAGTTATCAACATTAATTTCACTCTCTTTAATATTGTCAGCCATTCTAACAACTTTTAGGTGTAAACTTTTTAGGTGTACTTTGGCACTTCAAGCCCTAGTTGCTACTCCTCTTTACCCCTTTAGAAAAAGCACTCAAGCTACTGTACCCGCGGCTCGAATACCATTAATTGCAAGGAATAGAAGAGAGGGTCTTTCGACACCAAAACAGCACCGGCTCCTGTCAAGCTTCTAATAGCTCAATAGTGGTTAAGCCGTAGGCAAGCCCCGTAGGACTCCACTATTAAGACCATAGCTCTCGACGGTGATGCCCCGTTAACTGCACAAAGGCAGGCGCACTGCAAGGCTGAAAAATCCCTATTCTACTTACTCACAGTTAATTAATAATACCAACCATTTGTAGCTAGCTTGAGGACCTAAGTTGAGGACCGGATTTGCATGGAGCCGGTCCCCCCTCCAAAAGGCTTTGTATTATGGTTTCTCCCATCAAGAGAGACATTGTACAATACAATTCTTTGTGTTCCTTCAAGACTAGCTAGTGCAATGAAGATGGAAGCTTCATACACCAAGCAAAACACTTAATCAAACACAACTTGAATTATCCCCGTTCTCAGACCCAAGACCTCACACACCTTCGAAGATGGTGAGAGCTAGCAGGTTATGAGAGTAGATTGAGAGGAAAAAGAAGTATCTTACGAGAAAGAAGTACATCTCCTCACATAATCACTCATATTAGCATAGCTTAGCTTAGTAATTAGCTTGGTAGAGAAGATGAGCATGCATTGAAGCTTGGCTCTTGGTTGGATTTGCATCCACATGCCAAGAGAGTGTTGATGTAGGCTTCTATCTCACAAGCTTGGAGTAGGTGATGAGCTCTCCATTAAAGCTTGGGAGGAGATAGAGTGTTTTTTCCCTTCACACATGGTCAAGTGTGAGAGTGTGAGAGTGAATGCCCAGCAAAAATCAGCCCCCCCTCTCTCTTGGGCGAGCCCTAGCTGCTAAGTTAGGCTGGCTTTTTCCTCATTGGACCCCTTGGGAGACTGCCCAATAGTCTTCTAGGACACTTAATTCTTATTGGTTTCTTTTATTAAATGTTTTTAAATTAATTAAACTAGATTTACTCTAGCTTAATTCTCATTGGTCCACTTCAAGGGTCTTCCAATAGGAATTGGGCACACCTTGTGGGCATCTGGCCTAGGGAGCTGACATGTGTCCCTCATTCCCTTTGTGTAAAGGGAGCCTGTGTGTGTGTGTGTGGTTTTCTCTCTCATCCCCTAGCTTTGGGGCTCGCCCCCTCCCATGTAGGGATGCAGAAAGACTTTTTGGGCACCACACTAAGCATCCAATTTTCCCTAAGGTTGACCTTTGGACACAACCTTTGAATTCTGGAACCTTAGCATTTTGGAAGTCTTAATGGGCTGAACCTTAGGGTCTTTTTAGCCCGTTGTTTCACATGGCTCTTTTGCAGATGGCCCCCCCTTTGGATCCCTATTTTCCCTCCTTTGGATCCCTACTGTGGCCGGTCTGCTAACTTAACCAATATTCTAGCTTTTTCTCCCTTGGCACTTCCCCACATTAAATGATCAGTTTAATATGAGAAAATCATTTAGGAGAATTAGATATTGATTATTATGACAAGAGACCTCCAACCTATAAATAGGCCCCTCTCATTCTTGTAAATGATCCTCAATATCTCACATAGCACCCCAACACTCTATGCGTGAGGAGAGATTTAGGCGTAGCAACCACTTTGTGAGCTTCACTTTTAGTGTGAGAGAAGCTTTCAAGCTACACATTGCAAGTGAGAGAGCGTGAGTTCAAAATCTCAAACCCACTATTGTATATTTTACTCCATCATCAATAAATTGAGGTTTGGTGCATCAAAGACGTGATTCAACATTCAAATCTTCGTCCTTCCACTTGTGCAATACGGTTTGGTGAATTCAAAGTGACTTGTGTGTTTTAAGTTTCTATCATTTGATTTAGTTTGAGAAAGTATTTTAGTGTGTTTTCATTGCCAATTTTGTGTCCATTCACTATAAGAGGTTATGTGCACTTGTGACGCTTTTAGTGAAGGAAATACACTACGTTTTTTTACTCCCCGGCATCGCTATCACCATTGATAAAAGCATCGCTACGAGAACGTCGCTATAATCATTGCTATCAACATCGCTATACACGTCGCTATATGCGTCGCTAAGTAGCAATGCATATAGAGACACCTATAGCGACGATTGCAGTCCTTCTATAGCGACGCTTATAGCGACATTGTAGAACCTTATATAGAGACGCTTATAGCGACGGGCGAGAATAAAATTTTTTGGGTGGCAGGGCATTGAATGCCCTGCTACCTATCAACCATATTGAATGTTTCCATAATAAAATATACCTAAATGAATCCAAGATAACTAAAGATTCACCTTTCAAAGAAAGTGCAAGGTATAGACCCAAAGTAGTCACCCACAAGACAATATAACCATTAACTCCATCATGCATAGTACTGTTTGCAGAAAAAATATACAAAACTGACAAAAGTAATTGGACGAAAGTGAATTGACGAAAGTAAATCAATGACAAAATTATAAACATCATAGGAAAAATCACTTGATTGTTAAGCTTTGCAAATGTAATAGTTACAACACAATTGTCATTACTGAGAAAATACATCGTTTTTGAATAGTACGTACACACGTTATCTCATTATACATGCTATGACAAAAGAAAACTAGTGCTATCTCGCTATGGCTAGACTGACGTCCTCTAATCAGACGTCTCATCGCGTCTAAGCGGCATATCTATCGGATTCTGTAAAAAAAATATAAGACTTTTTGTAAGTATAAACATATAATTATAAAACAATCTATTTTGTTAGCTTATCATTAAAATACAATAAATGTAAAAGAGTAAAGTGAAATACTAACCATGCCCCCGCGAGAATTGAGAATGTCCATCAGGGCGTTTAAGCCCTTTCTACCCGCGTACTCAAACTCGTATGGTGTGGGGTCACGTCCTGTCATCGACCACTATTCATAACATACAAAAAATATATTATGTTAGAATTTAAAAGTATAAATAGACGTAACTACCAAACCTAAAGAGCAATGCAAAAACACTTACAACATCTGCCTCAAATGATGCCCACCCGCCGCTACCCAAGTGGTGTGAGCTCCCTGCCTCTACTCGCGCTTTGGCTGCCTCCTTTTGTGGCTTCCACTTGTCAGGATTCTCGCACGCTACTCGCTTCGCATTATTCCTGTACATTTTGAGACGTTTTTAGTCATAGCCAAAAATTCTTTGAAGCACATAAATACTTTAGAGTCTGCTTTGAGTGAATATACCCATGTATACCTGGAGTAATCATTAATGAAAGTCATGAAGTAAAGGTAATTTCCCAAGGACGGAGTTTGCATGGTCCCACAAACATCACTATGCACAAGATGCAACCTGCATGTGGCCCTAATTGAACCATCCTTTGGAAACTTCAAATGTTGCATATTACCCAAAATATAGCCTTCACAAACATGTCTGACGGGTGCTTTAAGAGGTGGAAAAGAAGCAACCATATTAGATTTCTGCAAACACAGCAAATTGGCAAAATTCGGATGCTGAAAACGTGCATGCAAAAGTTTTGCATCTGAAATAGCCTTAGACTCCACAACTGCATTTGCAACCCACATTATACAAAGTGAGCTTATACAGCCCATGGCATAAAATGCCAGATGTAAACCAAAACTGAGATCATGTACTGTACATCTATCATCCACAAATTTGACTACAAGTCCAAGTCTAGCAAGTACAGATACAGACAAAAGATTCTTCTTGATCCCAAATACATACAATGCATCAACAAGTGTGAAATAATTTCCATTTGCAGTAATAAGCACAATCTTTCCAACTCCCTTGACCGGATAAGAAGCATTGTTGGCACAAGTGATTGAATTCCCATGAGGGACATCCTTGAGAGAGGTAAATAAGTCACGATGAGAGGTAATGTGCTTTGTAGCACCATTTTCAAAATACCACACTTAAGAATCTGCAACAATTGACAAACATGCATCATGGACATAAGGATCATAAGTACACTCTGCAATAAAAGCCCATTCAGCATCAACATCAGCATTTGTGGATTCTAAGGCTATTTCAGATGCAAAACTTTGGCATCCACGTTTTGGACATCTAAATTTTGCCAGTTTGCTGTGTTTGCAAAAATCTGATATGGTTGCTTCTTTGCCACCTCTAAAAGCACTTGTCAAACATGTTTGGGAAGGCTGTATTTTGGGTAAGCTGCAACGTTTGAAGTTTCCAAAGGATGGTTCAATTAGGGCCACATGCAAGTTGTAGCTTGTGCGTAGTGATGTTTGTGGGTCCATGCAAACTTTGTCCTTGGGAAATTACCTTTACTTCATGACTTTCATTGATGATTACTCCAGGCATGTATGTGTATATCCGCTTAAAGCGAAGTCTGAAGTATTTATGTGCTTCAAACAATTTTTGGCTATGGTTGAAAATGTCTCGAAATGTACTATAGGCACCCTCCATTCCGATCGAGGGGGGAATATATGTCTCATGAATTTATTGCATTTTTGGCTAGTTGTGGGATAAAACACCAATATACAGTTCCTTATACGCCTCAACAAAATAGTGTTACTGAGAGAAAAAATACTTACAAAAATGGCACGATGTCTAGTTAAAAGTCAAGCTTTGCCACATTCGTTTTGGCTTGACACCACCATGTGTGCCACTTATGTACTTAACATGTGTCCTACAAAAGCTTTGCAATCTATGACTCCATATGAAGCATGGCATGATAGAAAGACTGCTATTGAGTACATGAGTGTTTTTGGCTGTTTGGCATATGCTTTGGTGCCACAAACGCAGAGCAAGAAATTGGATGATAAGGCTATCAAATGTCTTTTTGTTGGTTATAGTGCTGCAAGCAAAGGTTACAGGTTCTATCATCCATAAACAAAATGTATCTTGGTCTCACGGGATGTTGTGTTTGTGGAAGACTCTATATTAGCCCTTGCTGTCATGTAGTAAAGACAATAACGTAAGCTCACATGACATTTATAACACTTTGTTGTCTCTTTTCAGGTGGTGGAAGTTTGAATATAAATTCCAATGAGACAAATGTACAACCTATGCATGAGCCTATGGGGTTTTGTGAAGAAGTTACAGATGAGCCTATTATTGATGCAGATGTACATGATGTACTTGATGAGCAAATGGCTAAGAATGAGCAAGCTAGAGGTATGCCTAAATGGTTGGTGCATACTTTGCATGACAATAAATTGGATGCACCTTTTTCTAGTTGTACTTGTTCAAGTTCTCACCATGCATCTTATGCATCAAATTTTTATGCTTTGGGTGTGTCTAGCTTATGTGATGTTGAGGAACCTCTGTCTTTTGATGAAGCATAGAATTCAAAAAATTGTATGGATGCCATACAATCTAAATATGATGCACTTATAAAAAATGACACAGTGGACTTTATGTGATTTGCCTCCTAGAAAAAAGGACATTGGTATGAAGTGCATTGACAAGTTGAAACGCAAGCCAGACGGTGAGATTGATTGCTATAAGGCTTGACTTTTTGCATAGGGTTATGTCATAATAATCAATATCTAATTATCCTAAATGATTTTCTCATATTAAACTGATCATTTAATGTGGGGAAGTGCCAGGGGAGAAAAAGCTAGAATATTGGTTAAGCTAGCAGACCGGCCACAGTAGGGATCCAAAGGAGGGAAAATAGGGATCCAAAGGGGGGGCCATCTACAAAAGAGCCATGTGCAACAATGGGCTAAAAAGACCCTAAGGTTCATCCCATTAAGACTTCCAAAATGCTAAGGTTCCAAAATTCAAAGGTTGTGTCCAAAGGTCAACCCTAGGGGAAATTGGATGCTTTGTGTGTGACTAAAAAGTCTTTGCATATCCCTACATGGGAGGGGGCGAGCCCTTCTTGTAGGAGATGAGAGAGAAAGTCACACACACACACACACACACACACACTCACACAGGCTCCCTTTACACAAAGGGAATTAGGGACACATGTCAGCTCCCTAGCCCAGATGCCCACAAGGTGTGCCCAATTCCTATTGGATGGCCTTGGAGGTGGACCAATGAGAATTAGGCTAGAGTAAATCTAGTTTAATTAATTTTAAAACACTTAATAAAAAGAACTAATGAAAATTAAGTCTCCTGGATGATTATTGGACAACCTGAGAAGGGGTCCAATAGGAATTGAGCAGCCTAATGGGCTACTTAATTCCTATTGGTCAGAATGGAGAAAGGTCCAATGGGGATTTAATTCACTTAAATCAATTAAGTTTAATTGATTAAGCTCTCACAAAAGGGGAAAGGGGGACACATGTCAGAAGGCTATCACTTATGCTGCTTAATAGCCATTGGCTGAGCTTGGCATTGTCCAATAGGGAGCCTGCAAGAGCAAATAGCAAGGGGGCTCGCCCAAGAGAGAGAGGGGGATGATTTTTGCAAGGCATTATCACACACACACTCACACAATCTCATGTGTGAAGAAAGAGAAGACTATCTCTACCAAGCTTTAATGGAGAGCTCATCACCTACTCCAAGCTTGTGAGATAGAAGCCTACATCGACATACTCTTGCCATGTGGATGCAAATCCAACCAAGAGCCAAGCTTCAATGCATGCTCATATCCTCTACCAAGATACTTACTAAGCTAAGCTATGCTAATATGAGTGATTATGTGAGGAGATGTACATCTTTTTCGTAAGATACTCCTTCTTCCTCTCAATCTACTCTCATACCCTGCTAGCTCTCACCATCTTCGAAGGTGTGTGAGGTTTTGGGTCTGAGAACGGGGATAATTAAAGTTGTGTTTACTAAGTGTTTTGCTTAGTGCATGAAGCTTTCATCTTCATTGCACTAGCTAGTCTTGAAGGAACACAAAGAATTGTATTGTACAATGTCTCTCTTGATGGGAGAAACCATAATACAAAGCCTTTTGGAGGGGGGACCGGCTCCATGCAAATCCGGTCCTCAACTGTTGTCAATAGATTAATTTGTCTCTCTTTTGACAGTATTTTTGATGCTATCTAACTAGGTGTTATGCTTTTTGTTGGTCTCTCCACCCAAGCACTCTTGTAATTCTCATTAGGAATCTATTCTAATGAAATGCCCACTATGTTCATGCTAATTTCCGCTACACATAAGTTATTAGGCCATTAAATGTTACATTGGTATCAGAGCACAAGGTTTCTCTTTTCTTGCTCAAGAAGGGAGGTCCTCAAGCTAGCTATAAATGGTTGGTATTATTAATTGCCTGTGAGTAAGTAGAATACTAGGGATTTTTCAGCCTTGCAGTGCGCCTGCCTTCGTGCAGTTAACAGGGCATCACCGTTGAGAGCTATGGTCTTAATAGTGGAGTCCTACGGGGCTTGCCTACGGCTTGACCACTATTGAGCTATTAGAAGCTTGACAGGAGCCGGTGTTGTTTTGGTGTCGAAAGACCCTCTCTTCTATTCCTTGCAATTAATGGTATTCGAGCCGCAGGTACAGTAGCTTGAGTGCTTTTTCTAAAGGGGTAAAGAGGAGTAGCAACTAGGGCTTGAAGTGCCAAAGTACACCTAAAAAGTTTACACCTAAAAGTTGTTAGAATGGCTGACAATAGTAAAGAGAGTGAAATTAATGTTGATAACTTTGATTTTGCTCATGAGCAAGCTACTAATGATGCTTCAATGCTTGTTAACTATCTTGTTTCTAGGCTTCAACAAGCCATGGGAAATCCATCTCTCCAAAGCGAAGTGCAACGGCAGCTCCGTGCTCACGGGATTCTCCAAGCTCATCACCATGACGAGAGAACACCTAGGAAGCCTCCTTGTGAGACTACCAAAAGAGGTCTCTCTCCGATTCGGGAAGAAGAAGAGAATCCCTACGAAGGGCTCAAGAATTTAGTTCTTGATGATGCATCTCCTTCCCAAAGGAGAACTCAAGAGCCTCCATCAAAGGAACGAGAAAGAAGTGAGTCTCCCGCCACCTCGGCGGAGATGGCTCCACGAAGACGGCTGGCTAAACGCTCTCCATCACCACCAAAGTGGAGAATACCATCACATTCTTCTCCACGCCATAATTCAAAGAGGGATGATAAAAATCAAGAGAAGAAAAAGGCAAGAAAGAGGACACCCTCTTCTCCATCTTCTTCATCCTCTTCCTCTTATGAAAGCTATGGTGAAGACGACAAAGATCAAGACAAGAAAAAGGCGAGAAAGAGGTCACCCTCTTCTCCACCTTCTTCAAATTCTTCACCTTCTGAAGAAAGTGATGGTGCAACCTTTGAACCATCAAAAAGAAGAGGCCATAGGAAATCCTATGCCGCATGGAAGAGGTCATCCAAATTGAAGAAATTCAAAGAGGGAGGGAAGAGCATCTCTTTCCTTACCTATGATGGTACCTTTGGTGCTACGGACAAAGTCTTGGCCTTTATCCAGCAATTCGATGCGGCGTTTGGAGATGAGGGCTTCACGGAGTCCTCTAAGCTACGCCATGTAGCTATGCACTTTCAAAAGTCCTCCAGACAATGGTGGTCTAGCCTACGAGCCAACGGTGAAGCTCCACGAACATGGAAAGCTTTAAGAGCTTCCATTATGAAGCAGCTTTTGGCCACCGATGCCAAAGACAAAGTCCTCACCGAATGGCGAAGCTTAAAGGTCTCTCCCAATGAATCCATCCACAAATATGTAGACAAGTTTTGGGACCTACAACTCAAAGCCACTGTCTTCAAAAAGTTGGATTTTGGAGAGCAAAAGCAACAATTTTGTGCGGGCTTAACCAAAGAAATGGCGGAGTATGTCAACTCCCAAAGGCCACATACCATATCGGCGGTAATACACCATACTATGGTGGCCTCTTGAATCAATTTCCAAACAGGGGCTAAAAGAAATAATAAGCCCTCGGAAAACAAGGGTTCCAATGAGCCTAAGGGGAAGGACAATGTCCAAAAGTCTCCTAAGGGCAACTCCAACAAAGCTAAAGAGAAGGGAGTTTACAAAGGTAAAAATAAACTCTCTCCTGAAGAGCTTGAGCGTTATCGCAAAGATAACCGGTGTTTCAAGTGCAGCGAACAAGGGCATGCGTACCGCGCTTGTCCCCAAAAGAACAACCGCCAAGATCCTCCTAGAGCTTCCTTGGTTGAAATCCAAGAGGAGGAGACTCACCAAACTCACCACAAAGGATCTCCTCTATGCCATGCTTGGGGAAAGGTAAGAGAATATTCTCTTTGACCATAGTTCTACTCACAATTTTATATCTATAGAGTTGGCCACCAAGCTAGGCATACAATCCTATGAGATGGGAAATGTCCTACCCGCAGACAGTACCTTCAAGGGGCAAGAAGCTTCAGTCACTCCCTTAATCGGGAAATTGAGGCTTCATGTCCAAGGCTATGTGGACAAAGAGGACTTCTTTATCTCTCCTCTCAAGCATGAGGATGTAATCCTAGGGGCACCATGGTTTGACCGCCTGGCTGCCGATGTTAAATTTCCTGAAAGGAGAATCTCCTTTAAGTTCAGGGAAAAAGACATGTATATAGATGCAAAGGAAATGGGTAACACTATCCCCATTGTACATACACCAGCTTTCAACAAGTCAATAAAGAGCTCTATTTCAGTGTACATGATTTTTGTTAAAGAGTCTCAAAATGAACCTAATGCTTTAGCAAAAGAAAATAAAAGCAACCAAAAGGAATTAGAGTTATCCAATTTTCTCAAGGGGTTTCAAGATGTTTTTATTGACGACATCCCTTGTGAGCTACCTCCTAAACGAGGTAATGATGACCATGCAATTGAACTTCTTCCAGGAAGTTCACCACCTAACAAACCTCCTTATAGAGTTTTTCAAGCTCAACCAGAGGAGATTATGCGGCAAGTGCATGAGTTAGTTGAAAAGGGCATGGTTAGGCCTAGCTCATCTCCATTTTGCTCACCTATGCTATTAGTGCAAAAGAAAGACGGCACATATCGTATGTGTGTCGACTATAGAGCACTAAATAGGATCACTATCAAGAATAGGTTTCCCGTTCCACGGGTAGAAGACCTATTTGATAAGCTACAAGGATCGAACTACTTCAGTACGATTGACCTAAAAAGTGGCTATCATCAAATAAGGATAGTTGATCTAGACATTGTAAAGACCGCATTTCGCACCACATTTGGTCTTTACGAATACATTGTCATGCCTTTTGGCTTGACCAATGCACCAGCCACATTTAACCACTTGATGGAGAAGCTGTTCAGGCCTCATCGACCCTTCACTGGAGTGTTCTTTGATGATATTATCATCTAATCTAATTCATTAGACGAACACAAGCAACACCTCCAGGTAATATTTCAAGTTTTGATAGAGAATAAACTTTATGTTAATCGAAAGAAAAGTGAATTTTTCTTGCAAGAGATTCAGTATTTAGGTCACATTATCTCTCAAGATGGCATCCAAATGGATCCATCAAAGTTAGAGGTAATAAAAGGATGGCCTAAACCAAGGAAGCTTTATAGGTATGTGTGCATACTATAGACGCTTCATAGAAAAGTTCTCACAAATTGCGGGACCATTACATGACCTAACAAAAAAAAGCGTTAGGTACACATGGTCTGCTAAGGAGAACAATGCTTTCAAAAAGCTTAAAGAAAAGCTTATCTCTCAACCTGTGCTTACACTACCGGATCTCTCAAAACCATTTGAGGTCCAATGTGATGCTTGTGGTGATTGCCTTGGAGCTGTTTTGCTCCAAGAAGGGCACGCCATAGGCTATGAGAGTCGAAGGCTCGACCCCGTTGGGCAAGCTCTAGGCATATATGAAAAGGAACTCCTTGCGGTTCTACATGCCCTAGACTCATGGAAGCAGTATTTATTGGGGACTCCTTTCATTCTGCGAACGGATCACCAAAGTCTTAAGTACTTCATGACGCAGACCAAGCTCTCCGACAAACAAATGAGGTGGGCAAATTTCCTTTCGCAATTTCATTTTCATATTGCTCACATTGCTGGCAAGCATAATCAAGTAGCTGATGCACTCTCAAGACGGCCGAGAGTGAATGCGGTTCCATAGCAACTCATAATGATCTATCTTCAATGATAGATGAGTACGCTATTGATCCCGATTTTAGAGATGTGATTTCAGCCCTTGCATTAGGGAAGAAAGAAGAACCATTTACTTTACAACATGGTTATCTTCTCTATGGAAAACAATAGACTATGCGTTACTAACTCACTACGTGAGAAAGTAATGTATGAATCTCATGTTCCACCTTATGCGGGGCATAGAGGGATTCAGTCTACCTTAAAGGGAATTGAAACATATTTCTATTGGCCTACCATGAAAGTGAACATACAAGAGTATGTTTCTAAATGTGTGGTATGCCAAAAGACAAAATTTGATAGAGGGAAGCAACTTGAATTGCTTCAAACCTTGCCAATCCCTAATTCACCATGGGAGAGAATATCCATGGATTTTATCTTTGGATTGCCTAAGTCTATCCATGGGAATACGGGAATATGGATGATAGTAGACAAGTTCAGTAAACAAGCTCATTTTATACCTATCAAAAAGACTATCAAAGCCCATCAAATGGCAACCCTCTTCATTTCACAAATTTTCAAGTACCATGGCTTGCCAATGTCCATAGTGTCGGATAGAGATCCTAGAATGACCAATAATTTTTGGAAGGGTCTCTTTGAGAATTTAGGGACAAGGCTAAACTTCTCTTCGGCCTATCATCCACAAACGGATGGCCAAAGTGAAATAGCTAACCTAACCATTCTTGATCTACTAAAAGCCTATGTAACGGAAGTAGATCAAAGATCCCAATGGGAGAAGTACTTACCCTTAGTGGAGTATGCTTACAATAACACTGTACATACGTCCACAGGAAAAGCACCTTTCGAGGTAATTGAGGGAAGATCAAAAAGTCCCTTTCTACTTAAGGTACATGGGAAGATCTTCGCTGCAGATGAGTATAGCCGAGACCTACAAGAATCTTTTCAAAAGATTAAGGATGCTATCTCTATCTCACAGCAAAGGCAAAAGGCTGCTGCTGACAAGCACAGAAGAGCCCAAGCCTTTAAAGAAAACAATTGGGTCTTATTAAAGTTTCCCAAGGCTCGATTAAGGCACACGACGGGCAAGAATCCTACGGGCCACCATAAGTACTATGCTAAACTAGCAAAAAGGTACTATGGTCCCTTCCAGATTCTTAGGCCAATCAATGAGATGGCCTATCAACTCAAGTTGCCCAATCATTGGCTCATACACAATGCTTTCCATGTGAGCCTATTAAAGCCTTACAAAGGAGAGCCACCTCAAGAAACAACTATTGAAGACCCACCGGAGATCGAGGACCAAGAGGAGGTGCTGCATCCTGAGTCCATTCTCCGACATGAAGACAAAGTATTAAGAGGCGGTAAGACCATCCGACGATATCTTATTAAGTTTAAGAATTATCCTTTTGAAGATGTTAGATGAATGCAAGGCATACAATTAAAGGATAACATAAACCTTGTCAATGCTTACAATGCTTCCCAAGAGTAAGCAAATGTACAAAATGTTAAAAACGAACAAAGTTTTTTTGTCTTATAAGACTCTCTTTTTCTTTATTGTGCATAAAAATGAAGTAGTATGCATGCTTAGATCAAGTTTGCGGAGACGACGTCTCCCAAACACCAAGTAGAGCTTGTCACTCTACTATGGAAGACTGATAGGACTAATGTACAGACATGCTTGCGGCAGCCTCAGGCTCTCAAGCTCCAAATGGACTAGTCATCCATTGTGGAATGATGTCGTAGGGTAACATAGGGATCCTCTACCGGCTAAGAAAAGGACTCATGAATATGCTTTATCTTCTCTACACCATAGTCGAGGACGACTATGATTTCAAGAGAGAGGTAATGTCATAATAATCAATATCTAATTCTCCTAAATGATTTTCTCATATTAAACTGATCATTTAATGTGGGGAAGTGCCAGGGGAGAAAAAGCTAGAATATTGGTTAAGCTAGCAGACCGACCACAGTAGGGATCCAAAGGAGGTAAAATAGGGATCCAAAGGGGGGGCCATCTGTAAAAGAGCCATGTACAACAATGGGCTAAAAAGACCCTAAGGTTCAGCCCATTAAGACTTCCAAAATGCTAAGGTTCCAAAATTCAAAGGTTGTGTCCAAAGGTCAACCCTAGGGGAAATTGGATGCTTTCAGTGTGACTAAAAAGTCTTTGCATATCCCTACATGGGAGGGGGCGAGCCCTTCTTGTAGGAGATGAGAGAGAAAGTCACACACACACACACACAGGCTCCCTTTACACAAAGGGAATTAGGGACACATGTCAGCTCCCTAGCCCAGATGCCCACAAGTTGTGCCCAATTCCTATTGGATGGCCTTGGAGGTGGACCAATGAGAATTAGGCTAGAGTAAATCTAGTTTAATTAATTTTAAAACACTTAATAAAAAGAACCAATGAAAATTAAGTCTCCCGGATGATTATTGGACAGCCTGAGAAGGGGTCCAATAGGAATTGAGCAGCCCAATGGGCTACTTAATTCCTATTGGTCAGAATGGGGAAAGGTCCAATGGGGATTTAATTCACTTAAATCAATTAAGTTTAATTGATTAAGCTCTCACAAAAGGGGAAAGGGGGACACATGTCAGAAGGCTATCACTTATGTTGCTTAATAGCCATTGGCTGAGCTTGGCATTGTCCAATAGGGAGCCTGCAAGAGCAAATAGCAAGGGGGCTCGCCCAAGAGAGAGAGGGGGCTGATTTTTTCAAGGCATTATCACACACACACTCACACAATCTCATGTGTGAAGAAAGAGAAGACTATCTCTACCAAGCTTTAATGGAGAGCTCATCACCTACTCCAAGCTTGTGAGATAGAAGCCTACATCGACATACTCTTCGCATGTGGGTGCAAATCCAACCAAGAGCCAAGCTTCAATGCATGCTCATCTACTAAGCTAAGCTATGCTAATATGAGTGATTATGTGAGGAGATGTACATCTTTCTCGTAAGATACTCCTTCTTCCTCTCAATCTACTCTCATACCCTGCTAGTTCTCACCATCTTCGAAGGTGTGTGAGGTCTTGGGTCTGAGAACGGGGATAATTAAATTTGTGTTTACTAAGTGTTTTGCTTAGTGCATGAAGCTTTCATCTTCATTGCACTAGCTAGTCTTGAAGGAACACAAAGAATTGTATTGTACAATGTCTCTCTTGATGGGAGAAACCATAATACAAAGCCTTTTGGAGGGGGGACCGGCTCCATGCAAATCCGGTCCTCAACTGTTGTCAATAGATTAATTTCTCTCTCTTTTGAAAGTATTGTTGATGCTATCTAACTAGGTGTTATGGATTTTGTTGCTCTCTCCACCCAAGCACTCTTGTAATTCTCATTAGGAATCTATTCTAATGAAATGCCCACTATGTTCATGCTAATTTCCGCTACACATAAGTTATTAGGCCATTAAATGTTACTGATTATGCACAAAAAAAAGGCATAGATTATGAAGAGACCTTTGCTCTCACTTGTCGTATGACTACTATGCATTTTTTATGTGCATTGGAAACTCATTTTGGTTGGGATGTACATCAGTAGATATTGTTACTTCTTTCTTGAATGGTGACATATTTGAAGAAGTTTATGTAACGCAGCCTCACAATTTTGTCAAGAAAGGACAAGAGGATAAAGTGTGCAAATGTAAAAAATAATTGTATGGGTTAAAGCAATCTCCTCGTGCTTGGTATGAGAAGGCTGACACTCATTTGGTCAAACGAGGCTTTTTTAACAATCCAATAGAAAGAACATTGTATAAAAAGCGTAAGGGTGATGTAGTTCTCATTATCATTCTCTATGTGGATGATTTGATGATCACTGGCCCGAATGAGGCACATATTGCTGAATTTAAGGCTGATTTGAATGCAACTTCAAGATGAAAGATTTTGGGTTGTTGCATCATTACATGGGCATATAGTTTAAGCTGTGTGATTGTGGTATTGCCTTGTGTAAGACTAGCTACATAGAGACATTGCTATGTGATTTTGGACTTGAGATTGCAAACCTATTTCCACTCCCATGGAAACAAGTTTGAAATTGAGTTTTCATGATGCAAGTGATGCAACACGAGACAGGATATTTAGTTTGCAATCTCATAGGTCAGCAGATTTATGCATTGCCCAGGGTCTAAGCATTGGCAGGCTATCAAGGACACTTTACATCTTGGATTTTTTTATCCCAAGGGGGATAATTGCCGCCAAATTTACATGCTTTTTTGGACTCAGATTTGGGTTGGTAGTTTTGACACGCGAGTGTCCACAAGTGGTTTTTGTTTCATGCTCGACAATTCATGTATCTCATGATTGAGAAAGAAGTAATCTATTGTGGCCACTTCCATTTGTGAGCCTGAGTACAAAGGAGTCTTCACAGCTACGGTTGAGTGTGTATGTCTCAGACGCCTTATGGCTGATTTGGGTGTTGGAGAGAACATTGCCAACACTATCTACAATGATAGTCAAAGTACATTGGCAGTTGCAAGGAACACAATTTTTCATTCTCACACAAAGCACATCAAGGTGCATTACCACTATGTCAGGGAGAGGCTCTTAGCAGGAGAGATCAGCTTGGCTTATGTGCCAACACAGGACAACCTTTCATATCTTTTCACATGGGCATTATCTTGTGAGAAGTTCAAAGTTTCTGCAAAGCTTGGGGCTTATTCCCCTTTGTGGACTGATCATGTCCTCGGGGCATGGAACTTACCTATACTCTATGTGCCATCTCTCGTTCAGACTCCCAGGGGGGATTTGTTACCATATACATGTGGTAGTGATGTGTGTGAACACACTTAGGACTATCCGAGCATTTTTCTCACTAGAAGGATTTATTCCCCATGCATTGTATATACACCCATCACTCTAGGTCTATCTTATCTTTCCATTGCACACTAAGTAATGTACTCTCTGTTGTGTGCCTTGAGATTCCTTCGTCTTCTCAAGCTGTTTGTGTTTTTGTGCAACCCTAATTCCAACAATAATGCACCTCCATGTTCCTTATGCAAGCATAGAACATTGGGTTCCTTGCAAGTGCCAAAGACTCTAGCTAAGAGTAATATGGTGGTGAAAAACTACTATGCAACACCCAAGTTAGCTAAAACGGATATGAACAAAAAAAAAATCAATAGTAGCTATGAAAGCTACCCTCACAACTAGAAGTGTCCACTACAAGGTGCTTCTTGCTCAACCAAGATATGCATGAGTTGTTGAGCATGAAACAAAAACCACTAGTGGACACTCTCATGTAACATAGCAACAACCCAATCGGAGTCTAAAAAAGCATGAATCTAGTGGCAATGATCCCTCGTTGGTTTAAAACGATCCAGGATCTATAGTATCACCGTAGTAGCAAAAGATCCGCTTAACTACTTTCAAATGTGTAGAGCCTAAGCTACGCATAAATCTTATCACATATGAAACAACATTTTAAACTCATACTCATAATGCATACATAATAATCTAATTGGAAGCCTATTGAAAGAGTGTGACCTCAAAGGAATTGTCATCATCATGAAGTCTAGGCTTCAAACCTATCTCCATAGCAGTAGTAATAGGCTTGCAATCCTCAAGGCTAAATCTACACAACAATGTCTCAATATACTTGTATAAAATAAAGCTATACATGTCATAATAACTAATATCTAATTCTCCTAAATGATTTTTTCATGTTAAACTGATCATTTAATATGGGGAAGTATCAGGGGAGAAAAAGCTAGAATATTGGTTAAGCTGGCAGACCGGCCATAGTACAGATCCAAAGGAGGGATAATAGGGATCCAAAGGGGGGGCCATCTGCAAAAGAGCAATGTGCATAAATGTGCTTCAAAGACCTTAGGGTTTAGCCCATCAAGACTTCCAAAATGCTAAGGTTCCAAAATTCAAAGGTAAAGTCCAAATGGTCAAGCTTAGCAAAGTTGGATGCTTATGTGAAGACCATAAAGTCTTCACATATCCCTAGAAGGGAGGGGGCAAGCCTTTCTTGTAGGGGATGAGAGAGAAACAGGCACACATTCTTGCAAGCTCCCCTTTACACAAGGGTATAATGGACACATATCAGCTCCCTAGCCCAGTTGCCCCCAAGTGGGCATTCAAATCCTATTGGATGGCCATAGAGGTGGACCAATGAGAATTATGCTAGAGTACATTTAGTTTAATTCATGTAAAAACACTTGATAAAATAACCAATAGAAATTAAGCTCTCTAGAAGACTATTGGACAATCTCCCAAGGGGCCAATGAGCATTCAGCAGCCCAATGGCTTGCTTGATTCCTATTGTCCAGAAGACTAAGTGGTCCAATGAGATTTTAATTGCATTAATTAAATACCTAAAGCTCTCACAAAAGGGGAAAGGGGGACACATTTCACAAGGCTATCACTTATGCTTCTTAATTGTCATTGGCTAAGCTTTACATGGGCCAATGAGATGCCAGCAGGTGCAATTAGCAAGAGGGGTCGACCAAGAGAGAGAGGGGGTAGATTTTGCAAGGCATTATCACTTTCACACTCACACAAGCTCATGTGTGAAGAAAAGAAGAGTCTCTCTCCTTCTCAAGCTTTAATGGAAATCTCATCATCTACCCCAAGCTTGTGAGAAGGGAGGCCTACACCAACAACTCTTGGTTTTGTGATGAGAATCCAACCAAGAGTGAAGCTCCAATGCATGCTCATCTCCTCTACCATTAATTATTAAGCTATGCTAAGCTATTATGAGTGATTATGTGAGGAGACATACTTCTTTTTTGTAATAATACTCCTCTCATACCCCGCTAGCTCTCACCATCTTCGAAGGTGTATGAGGTATTGGGTCTGAGACCGTGAGGGAATTGATGTTGTGTTTTATAAGTGTGAGCTTGGTGCTTGAAGCTTCCATCTTCATGGCACTAGCAAGTTATTGAAGGAACACAAAGTATTGTATTGTAAAATGTCTCCCTTGATGGGGGAAACCTATAATACAAAGCCTTTTGGAGGGGGGACCGGCTCCATGTAAATCTGGTCCTCAACTACTGTCAACAGCTTAATTTCTCTCTCTTTTTTAGGTATTGTTCATGCCCATATAACTAGGTGTTATGTTTTCTGTTGCTCTCTCCATCTAAGCACTCTTGCTATGCTCATTAGGAATCTATTCTAATGAAATTCTCACTATGTCTATGCTATTTTCCGCTACACACAAGTTAGTAGGCCATTAAATGATACATTGGTATCAGAGCACAAGGTTTCTCTTTTCTTGCTCAAGAAGAGAGGTCCTCAAGCTGACTATAAATGGTTGGTATTATTAATTGCAATTGAGTAAGTAGAATAGGGATTTTTCAGGCTTGCAGTGCGCCTGCTTCGTGTAGATAACGGGGCATTACCATCGAGAACTATGGTTTTAATAGTGGAGTCCTACGGGGCACCACTATTGAGCTATTAGAAGCTTGAGAGGAGCCGGGACTGTTTTGGTTGGAAGACCCTCTCTTCTATTCTTTGCAATTAATGATATTTGAGCCACGGATATAGGATCTTGAATGCTTTTCTAAAGGGGTTAAGAGGAGTAGCAACTAGGGCTTGAAGTGCCAAAGTACGCTTAAAAAATTTACACCTAAAAGGTATTAGAATGGCTGACAATAGTTTAGAGAGTGAAATTAATGTTGATAGCTTTGATTTTGCTACTGAACAGGCTACTAATGATGCCCCTATGCTTGTTAATAACCTTGTTTCTAAGCTTCAACAAGCCATGGGCAATCCATCCCTCCAAAGTGAAGTGCAATGGTAGCTTCGTGCTCATGGGATTCTCCAAACTCCCCACCAAGAAAAGAGAGTACCTAGGAAGCCTCCTTGTGAGACTTCAAAAAGAGGCCTCTCTTCGATAAGGGAAGAAGAAGAGGATCCGTATGAAGGACTCAAAAATCTACTACTTGACGATGCATCTCCTTCCCAAAGGAGAACTCAAGTTGCAATGGTAGAGCGCCCACCGAGAAAACGAGAAAGAAGTGAGTCTCCTGCCCCCTAAACGGGGAAGACCATCGCACACTTCTCCACGCCATAATTCAAAGAGGGATGATAGAAAACAAGAGAAGAAAAAGGAAAGAAAGAGGTCACCCTCTTCTCCATCTTCTTCATTCTCTTCCTCTTATGAAGAAAGTGATGGTGCAGACAAGGAAGAACAAGGGAAGAAAAAGGCGAGCAAGAGGTCACCCTCTTGTCCATCCTCCTCAAATTCTTCCTCCTCTGAAGAAAGTGATGGTGCAACTTTCGAACCACCAAAAAGAAGAGGCCATAGGAAATCCTATGCCACATGGAAGAGGTCATCCAAGCTCAAAAAGCTCAAAGAGGGAGGAAAGAACATCTCTTTCCTTACCTACGATGGCACCTTTGGTGCTACGGACAAAGTCTTGACCTTCATTCAACAATTCGATGCGGCGTTTGGAGATGAGGGATTCATGGAGTCCTCTAAGCTATGCCATGTAGCTATGCATTTTCAAAATTCCGCCAAACAATGGTGGTCTAGCATACGGGCAATTGGTGAAACTCCCTGAACATGGAAAGCTTTAAGAGCTTCCATCATGAAGTAGTTTTTGGGTACCGATGCCAAAGACAAAGTACTCACCAAATGGCGAAGCTTGAATCTCTCTCCCTACAAATCTATTCACAAATATGTAAACAAGTTTTGGGACTTACATCTCAAAGCCACTATCTTCAAAAAGATGGATTTTGGAGAGCAAAAACAACAATTTTGTGCAGGTCTAACTGAAGATATGACGGAGTATCTCAACTCCCAAAGGCCATGCACCATATCTGTGGTCATACACCATGCCATGGTGGCTTCACAAATCAATTTCACTAAGGGGCTAAGAGAAATCTTAAGCCCACGGAGAACAAGGACCGTAATAATGAGCCTAAGGGGAAGGACACTATCCAAAAGTCTCTTAAAGGCAACGCCAACAACAACAAAGCTAAGGAGAAGGGAGTTTATAAAGGCAAAAATAAACTCTCTCCTGAAGATCTTGAGTGTTATCGTAAAGATAACCATTGTTTCAAGTGTGGGGAGCAAGGGCATGCCTATCGTGCTTGCCCCCACAAGAATACACGAAATGAGCCTCCTAGAGCTACCTTGGTCGAAATCCAAGAAGAGGATGCTCACCACAAAGAATCTCCTCTATGCCATGCTGGGGAAAGGTAAGAGAAAATGATGCTTTTATTCTCTTTGACCTTGGTTCTACTCACAATTTCATATCCACAGAGTTGGCCACGAAGCTAGGCATTCAAGACTATGAGATGGGAGATGTCCTACCCGCCGATGGTGCTTTCAAGGGGCAAGAAGCTTCCGTCACTCCATTAATTGGGAAATTGAGGCTCCATGTCCAAAGCTATGTGGACAAAGACGACTTATTTATCTCCCCTCTCAAGCATGAGGATGTAATCCTAGGGGCACCATGGTTTGATGGCATGGCTTCCAACGGTAAATTCCTTGAAAGGAAAATCTACTTTAGTTTAGGGAAAAAGATATGTACATAGATGCCAAAGATTTGGGAAACACCATACCCATTGTACATACACAAGCTATCAATAATTCAATAAAGAGCTATATTTCTATGTACACGATTTTTGTTAAATATTCTCAAAATGAACCTAATGCTTTAGGAAAAGAAAATATAAACATTCACAAGGAATTAGAGTTATCCAATTTTCTCAAGGAATTTCAAGATGTTTGTATTGACGACATCCCTTGTGAACTACCTCTTAAACGAGGCAATGATGACCATGCAATTGAACTTCTTCCAAAAAGTTCACCGCCTAAACCTCCTTATATAGTTTCTCAAGCTCAACAAGAGGAGATTATGCGGCAATTGCATGAGTTAGTTGAGAAGGGCATGGTTAGGCCTAGCTCATCTCCATTTTGCTCACCCATGTTATTAGTGCAAAAGAAAGACGTCACATATCTTATGTGTGTTGACTATACAGCACTAAATAGGATCACTATCAAGAATAGGTTTACCATCCCACGGGTGGAAGGCCTATTTTAAGAGCTACAAGGGTCGACCTACTTCAGTAGGATTGACCTAAAAAGTGGCTACCATCAAATAAGGATAGTTGATCAAGACATTGTAAAGACCACATTCTGCACTACATTTGGTCTTTACAGATACATTGTCATGCCTTTTGGCTTGACCAATGCACCAGCCACATTTAACCACTTGATGGAGAAGCTATTCAGGCCTCATTGAACCTTTACTGGATTGTTCTTTGATGATATAATCATCTACTCTAATTCATTAGACGAACACAAGCAACACCTCCAGGTAATATTTCAAGTCTTACGAGAGAATAAAATTTATATTAATCAGAAAAAAGTGAGCTTTTCTTACAAGAGATTCGATATTTATGTCACATTATCTCTCAAGATGGCATCCAAATGGATCCATCAAAGTTAGAGGTAATAAAAGTATGGCCTAATCCAAAGAATCTACATGAACTAAGAAGCTTTATAGGTATGTGTGCATACTATAGACGCTTCATAGAAAAGTTCTCACAAATCGTGGGACCATTACATGACCTAACAAAGAAAAACGTTAGGTATACATGGTCTACCAAGGAGAACAATGCTTTTGAAAATCTTATCTCTCAACCTGTGCTTACACTGTCGGATCTCTCAAAGCCATCTGAGGTCCAATGTGACGCTTGTAGTCATTGCCTTGGAGCTGTTTTTCTTTGGGAAGGGCACGCCATAGACTATGAAATTCTAAGGCTCGACCTTGTTGAGCAAGCTCTATGCATATATCAAACATGCTCATTTTATACCTCTCAAAAAGACTATCATAGCCCATCAAATGGCAACCCTCTTCATATCACAAATCTTCAAGTACCATGGCTTGCCGATGTCCATAGTGTCGGATAGAGATCCTAGAATGACCAGTAATTTTTGGAAGGGTCTCTTTGAGAATTTAGGGACAAGGCTAAACTTCTCTTCGGCCTATCACCCGCAAACGGATGGCCAAAGTGAAATAGCTAACCTAACAATTCTTGATCTACTAAAAGCCTATGTAACGGAAGTAGATCAAAGGTCCCAATGGGAGAAGTACTTACCCTTATTGGAGTATGCCTACAATAATACTGTACGCACCTCCACGGGAAAAGCACCTTTCGAGGTAATTGAAGGAAGATATAAAAGTTCCTTGCTACTTAAGGTACACGGGAAGACCTTCGCTGCAGATGAGTATAGTCGAGACCTACAAGAATCTTTTCAAACGATTAAGGATGCTATCTCTATCTCACAGCAAAGGCAAAAGGTTGTTGCTAGCCCAAGCCTTTAAAGAAAATTATTGGGTCTTACTTAAATTTCCCAAGGCTTGATTAAGGCACACCACGGGCAAGAATCCTACGGGACACCAAAAGTACTATTCTAAGTTAGCAAAAAGGTACTTTGGTCCCTTCCATATTCTTATACCAATCAATGAGATGGCCTATCAACTCAAGTTGCCCACTCATTGGCTCATACACAATGCTTTCCATGTGAGCCTACTAAAGCCTTACAAAGGAGAGCCACCTCAAGAACCAACTATTGTAGACCCATTGGAGATTGGGGACCAAGAAGAGGTGCTGCAGCCCGAGTCCATTCTCCAACATGAAGACAAGGTATTGAGAGGCGGTAAGATTATCCGACGGTATCTTACTAAGTTTAAGAACTATCCTTTTGAAGATGCTAGATGGACGCACGGCATACAATTAAAGGATAACCTAAACCTTGTCAATGCTTACAATGCTTCCCTAGAGTAAGCAAATATAAAAATGTTTAAAATGAACAAAGTTTTTGTCTTATAAGACTCTCTTTTTCTTTATTGTGCACAAATGTTAAGAAGTATGCATGCTTAGGATCAAGTTTACGGAGACCAAGTCTTCTAAACACCAAGTAGAGCTTGTCACTCTACTATGGAAGATTGATAGGACTAATGCGCAGACATGCTTGCGGCAGCTTAGGCTCTCAAGCGCCAAATGGATTAGTCATCCATTTTGGAACGATGTCGTAGGGTAAAATAGAGATCCTCTACCCGCCACTAGAAAAAGGACTAATGACTAAAGTTTATCTCTCTACCCCATAGTCAAGAACGACTATAATTTCAAGAGAAAGGTAATTTCATAATAACTAATATCTAATTCTCCTAAATGATTTTCTCATGTTAAACTGATCATTTAATATGGGGAAGTACCGGGGAGAAAAAGCTAGAATATTGGTTAAGCTGGTAGACCGACCAAAGGAGGGAAAACAAGGATCCTAAGAGGGGGCCATCTGCAAAAGAGCAATGTGCATAAATGTGCTTCAAAGACCTTAGGGTTTATCCCATTAAGACTACCAAAATACTAGGCTTCCAAAATTCAAAGGTAAAGTCCAAATGGTCAAGCTTAGCAGGATTGGATGCTTATGTGAAGACCATAAAGTCTTCACATATCCCTAGATAGGAAGGGGTGAGCCTTTCTTGTAGGGGATGAGAGAGAAAAACACACACACTCTTGCAAGATCCCCTTTACACAAGGGTATAGTGGACACATGTCGGCTCCCTAGCCCAGTTGCCCCCAAGGGGCATTCAAATCCTATTGGATGGCCATAGGGGTGGACCAATGAGAATACGGCTAGAGTACATTTAGTTTAATTCATTTAAAAACACTTGATAAAAAAACCAATAGGAATTAAGCTCTCTAGAAGACTATTGGACAGTCTCCCAAGGGGTCCAATGAGCATTCAGCAGCCCAATGGCTTGCTTGATTCCTATTGTCCAGAAGACTAAGGGGTCCAATGAGAGTTTAATTGCATTAATTAAATACATAAATCTCTCATAAAAGAGGAGAGGGGGACACATGTCACAAGGCTATCACTTATGCTTCTTAATTGTCATTGGCTATGCTTTACAGGGGCCAATGAGATGCCAGCAGGTGCAATTAGCAAGAGGGGTCGACCAAGAGATAGAGGGGGCTGATTTTTGCAAGGCATTATCACTTTCACACTCACACAATCTCATGTGTGAAGAAAATAAGACTCTCTCTCCTTCTCAAGCTTTAATGGAAAGATCATCATCTACTCTAAGCTTGTGAGAAGGGAGGATTACACCAACAACTCTTGGCTTTGTGATGCAAATCCAACCAAGAGACAAGCTCCAATGCATGCTCATCTCCTCTACCATGCTAATTACTAAGCTATGCTAAGCTATTATGAGTGATTATGTGAGGAGACATACTTCTTTCTTGTAAGGATACTCCTTCTTCCTCTTGATCTACTCTCATACCCCGCTAGCTCTCAGGTCTGGGGTCTGAGACCGTGAGGGAATTGATGTTGTGTTTTATAAGTGTGAGCTTGGTGCTTGAAGCTTCCATCTTCATTGCACCAGCAAGTTATTGCAGGAACACAAAGTATTTTATTGTAAAATGTCTCGCTTGATGGGGGAAACCTATAATACAAAGCCTTTTGGAGGGCGGACCGGCTCCATGTAAATCTGGTCCTCAACTAGCTTAATTTCTCTCTCTTTTTTAGGTATTGTTCATGCCCATCTAACTAGGTGTTGTGCTTTTTGTTGCTCTCTCCATCTAAGAACTCTTGCTATGCTCATTAGGAGTCTATTCTAATGAAATGCTCACTATGTCTATGCTATTTTCTGCTACACACAAGTTACTAGGCCATTAAATGTTACAATACCTCCATTAACTTGCTTGAATTGTATGCCCAAATAATGATGCAAAAGCCGTAAATTGGACATCTCAAAATAGTCATTTACATCAGTTTTAAAATTAGCAATATGTCTCGCATTTGATAGAGTGAGAAACATGCCTTCCACACAGAGCACAATGATAAAAAATACATCATCTACATGCTTGACATATTGAGTTCTCTCAGTTGGACTATTCTAAAAACCATGTGCAACCAAATAAACATGTGGATCTTGCTTCAAACTATATAATGCATTTTTAAGTCTGCACACCTTTTTTTCTTATCCTTTCTAAACAAAATCATGAGGTTGCAATAGATATACTTCCTCATGTAAATCACCATTCAAAAAACACAGTCTTTATGTCTAATTGATGTACATTTCAAGAAAAAATGCTACAATGGTAGTCATACAGCAAGTGGGAGCAAAAGGTGCATCAAAATCAATGCCCTTCTCTTGAGCATAGCCTTTTTCCACAACTTTATCCTTATAGCATTCAACACTACCATCTTGCTCACGTTTTGACTTACAAACACATTTAGTACCAATGATATTTTTGTAAGGAAGAAAGTTGCACAACAACCATGTGCCATTCTTCACAATAGAATCAAACTCAAATTGCATTACAGCCAACTAAAAATTTTGAATTTTGTGCTTCATCAAATGGCAGAGGCTCTTCCTCATCATACATACTAGATAGAGACAAAACATAACAATCTGATGCATAAGATGCATGTTGAAAACCTAAATGACTACAACTAGACAAAGGTGCTCCCAATTTACTATCATGCAATGGTTGTACCAACCATCTTGGCATTTTGTTAGGTTTAATGGCCATGCGGCCGACTGCCCATCACTAATTGCTACTAACCCTAAGTGTACATCTATACATTTGTGTGAGCCACTAACACTAAGTATAATGTGTATTGCGCCTTAGTGCATGAGAGAGAGAGAGAGAGAGAGAGAGCCAAGGAGAGTCCCTGAGTAGCCATTGTTACAGTTGAGTGATTCCTTGTAGTCGGTCGTTATAAAGAACAAACTACAATAAAAAGTTATTATTGTAGATTATTACACACAAACAGGTATTACCCTAGTGGTTGTGCCTCTGCATTGCATGCATACCGTCATGTGATCGATCCTCATTGTCATGCGAGAAGATGAAATGTCTTTTTCCTTTCAAAGCTCAGAAGCAGCAAGGGTTTTGAACTCGTACCCATCTCGCAAAGCACTCCACCTCGACTAGAATAACCGCTTCATCATATCTCCCACAATGTCAAAATCTCGTTCCCATCTATGATAAGAGACGAACATCAGGATCGCCAAGTGTAAGAGGGGGAGATAGAGAGAGATGGCGGTGGTTAGAGCACAATCATGAGAGAGAGAGAGAGACAAGAGAGACATGAAACTAACTTCTCACATTATTTCTTGATCTGTTGATTACAACTATAGACTCCTTTTATAGATTTCCCATGCCCTTTGGTGCCTCCTCCTAGGCAACCCTTGAATTCTCCCATAGACCTTAGTGTAAAGCCTAGGAAATAGTGCATTGTATATATTATGGTGGTTTAACAAGTCTCTTCCATCTATGAGAGCTCACGGCTCATTCGGGAGTGTGTAGCCTCTTTTCGAGTGGCCCCATATACACACATAGAGTGGGATTCTAACGGAGTTGTCTTCTTTGACTACAGGTACAAATACAAGTACATTTACAAATACATAGAGTGGCTTGGTTAGCTTCTTTCTTTGTGCTTCTCGTCCTCAATCTCGGCTTCGGCTACGGCATCAGTATCAACTCACATGCTATAGGTTTCAGTGCTTGCGATATTCTGGTTCCAGTGGGAGCAATTTTTTATGCGTACATGCATATTGGCACTTTTGACAGTGTTTGAGCTCTTTTGAGAGCAGTTTGACTCCCCGCAGGGATATTTCTTTGCATGCATATGCTTTTGGTGGTTGTTTGAGTGTCGTGATAGACTTGTACGTCTTTGTGGATACTGCCATTGTACGCTTTTGTGGAGCCATCTTTTGGATAATACGGTAGTCCCGGCCATTTTTGAGACTTAGTCCGAATGATAGCCATTTCTGAGACTTGGCTATACGTTTTGCTGTATAACCTACATTATTGAGGGTCGATAGCATGAGGTTTTCATTGAGCTGGGGTATTCTCAAATGTGGAGATACCTTCGGTGATACAGGTAGCTGGAGCATACCTTACGAGGCCTCGCCATAGGATATGTATAGAGTGGTATAGGTGCTTTTGACACCGAGTTGGCAGTCTATGGTTAGTTTGACAGTTTATGTGCCTCAGTTTGTCTCTATACAGTGTGATTTTGAGAGGCATTGCCCTCTTTTATGCTTTGCGATGACATACTTGGTCATTTTGTCTCGTATTTTGGTTGACATAGTCCCAAATACAAAGGAGACTGCCAAGATTTTCCCAAAATCTTTGGTAGTTTTGTCACCATGTCTACTAGCAAAGACCGTGACATTTATGACATAAAGAAGTTTGATGGCACTAATTTTCAGCTTTGGAAGAACCAAATGCATGATGTGCTTGTCCAAAAGAAGCAAAAGTTTCCTATTGCCTATGCGGCTAGAACTAAAGATATGCACATGACTCAGTTTCAGTGGGAGGAGCTTGATGAGCTATGCAGGTCTACGATTAGTCTGCACCTTGGTGAGTCGGTGTACGTTTTAGTGTTAGAATGCGAGATTGCTCATGCTTTATGGTAGAAATTATGCAACACTTACAAAAAGGATACAGCTAGCAATAAGGTTTTCTTGATGCGAAAACTTTTCAACCTTCGTATGAAGGAGTCAGCTAGCATTGCCAGCCATATCAATGATTTTGATTATCTTTTTGCCCAGATTTATGCACAACACATGACCATTGATGATGAGATGAAATCAATCTTTTTGCTTTGTTCGTTGCCACCCTCTTGGGATATCTTTTGCAGAGCTATTAGTAACTCTGCTCCTAATGGTACGCTAAAATATGATGATGTTACTCGTGCACTTTTGTCGGAGGAGATGCGTCGGAAGACCATGACTAGCTCGCATTATGGCGAAGCTCATTATGTGCAAAGGGATGATAAGCAAAGTAAGGGCCGTTCTTCACAATGTGAGTCCAAGAAAGAGGACAACAGAGATGCATCAAAGGGTAGATCAAAGTCTCGTGGTTGCTGCAATGTTCAATGCCATTATTGTGATAAGTTTGGTCACATAAAGAAGGATTGTTATGCTTGGAATCATGAGAGAGAGAAGGGCAAAGGTAAAGGCAAAGATCATGATGATAAAGAGAAGAAACCAAAGAGTTCAGTTAAGATTGAAGAACTGAACATAGTTCAAGATGAAAGTGATGCACAAAACATTAATATGTTGATTGAAAATAATGATGTCTTTTATGATGCACAGGAGACTCTATCTTTGCAGAGTTCTATGCCAATGAACTCCTTGTTAGTGGTGAAGTATCCCATACATAGATTCTTGACTCGGGTGCTTCGTTGCATGTCACACCTCATAGGCATTGGTTTACTACATACGAGGAAATGTTGGCTCTGTTACACTTGGTGACAGTTACTCTTGTGACATTATTAGCGTAGATGATATTGCCATCGTTATGGAAAATGGGGTGAAGTTTATCATCCATAATGTGCGTCATGTTCCATCCTTGACATGAAATCTGATTTTGGTTGGACGTCTTGATGACTTGGGTTACAAAGTCACTTTTCATCAGCAGTCTTGGCGTGTTGCAAAGGGTCATCTTATTATAGCCCATGGTTCTAAAGTTGGTTAACTTTATCCTCTTTATGTATCTGATAAAAACAGTGTTCTCTCTATAACCGAGCTGCCAATCGCTGCTTTGTGGCATAGCCGGTTAGGACATATGTCAAAGAAGGGAATGGAGACACTCTCGTTTGGGCTACCTACCGTCTTTGTCATTCTTTTATTTTCCCTTTTGTGAGCACTGTCAATATGGAAAGCAAACACGGACATGCCGTACACATTCTTTTGACAAAGAAAGAAAACCCTTAGAGCTTGTGCACAATGATTTATGTGGGCCTATGCCTTCTAAATCCCATGGTGGTGCGTCCTTTTATGTTACATTCATTGATGATGCAACACGGCATGTTTGGGTCTACGCCATGAAGACTAAAGATGAGACCTTTTCTTGCTTCAAGAATTTCTTATCTAGTGTTGAAACCCAGTCTGAACATAAGTTGAAAGCTTTGCGCTCAGACAATGGTGGAGAATATGTGTCCAAAGAGTTTACAAACTTCTATTCAAGTAGCGGAATTAAGCGTGAGTTTACAGCTCATTATACCCCTACACAAAATGGTGTTGTGGAACGAATGAATAGAACCATCCAAGAGCAGATTATGTCTATGCTATCAAAGGCTAATTTACCGCAAGCATTTTGGGCTGAAGCATTATACACAACCATGTGCTTGATCAATAGATCACCACATGCTTCATTACAGTTTTGTGTACCTTTGGAGTTATGGTCAGGACATAAATTGCCTTATGAAAAACTCTGCACATTTGGCTGTGAAGCTTATGCACATGTACCCAAGGAGTTGCGTGCTAAGTTTGATCCTAAGTCCAGGAAATGCATCTTCATTGGCTATGGTGTAGATGGTCAGTTTGGCTATCGTTTATGGGATTCGAAAAGTCGATCAGTGATCCGTAGCAGTGATGTTGTCTTTAATGAGACTAAGATGCATAGACAGCCAGTGAAAGAGGTTGAATTTCAAAAAGTGACATTTTTTTATGTATCACCTCCTGTCCAACACCTCCTGTCCAAACAGCTCCTGAGCCACTTACTACACAGGCTAGTAAGAGTTCTGATCAACCGTGTGAAGATCTCAAAGAGTCTCACATCCGCCAGAACATTTTGCTCCAGGCGTGGATTTTGTTTTGTTGACAGAGAGTGGTGAGCCTTCTTGTTACAAAGAGGATATTCTAGCCAATGATAAGGTTCAGTGGGAACATGCTATGAAGAGGGAGATGTCCAATATTGCAAAGAACAAAATATGGGACCTTGTTCCATTGTCAAAAGGTAGGAAAGCATTGCTTTATAAATGGGTTTACAAGGAGAAGATTGACAATTACAAAGCTCGTTTAGTGGCCAAAGGTTTCAAGCAAGAATATGGTGTCAATTTCCAAGAAATCGTTTCTCCAATGATCAAGATGACCACACTGAGAATGTTTCTTTCTTTGGTTGCCATTGAAGATATGGAGCTTGATCAAATGGATGTCATTACAGATTTCTTACATGGTGATCTTGAGGAAGAGATTTATATGCAGCAACCTGAAGGGTTTGTGCTAAAGGGCAAGTAGCATTTGGTCTATAAGCTTCTGAAAAGTCTCTATGGCTTCAAGCAATCATCCAAACAATGGTATCAAAAGTTTGATGCATTTATGCGTTCCCTAGGCTATAAGCGCAGTAATGAGGATCCATGTCTTTATGTGAAAATACAACCCAATGGACAACTTATTATGCTTATCTTTTATGTAGATGACATGCTTATTGTTGGTCATTCCAAGAAGGACATTGCTGACTTGAAAACCAAGCTCAATTTGCCAATCACATTTTGGGTATGCGCATTACTCGTGACCGTAAGAAGAGGTTGTTGTACCTTTATCAAAAAGAGTATTTGCACAAGGTTATTGATTGTTTCAACATGCAGAAGGGGAAGGCTTTGAGTACTCCATTGCCTGCATATATGAAACTTAGCAAGAAAGATTGTCCCAAATTTGCTGAGGAAAAAGCTGCAATGTCTAAGGTTCCTTATGCTTCAACTTGTGGTAGTCTTATGTATTCCATGGTGGCTACAAGACCTGACATTGCACATGCAGTGGGAGTTGTCAGCAGATTTATGTCTAGCCCTAGTAAAAATCATTGGGATGTTGTCAAGTCGATTCTCAGATACTTGAGTGGCACTGCGGATAGACATTTATGCTAGGTCATGGAGAGTCATCCATTCAGGGATTTGCCGACAGTGATTATGCAGGCTGTGTTGACAGTCGTAAATCAAAAACAGGTTGGATGTACACAAATTTTGCTGGTTCTACTATTTCTTGGAGATCTGTTCTTCAAGATTGTACATCCATTTCTACCACAGAGACAGAGTATGTTGCATTGAGTGAGGCATGCAAAGAAGCTATTTGGCTTGCTCGCCTAGTGAAAGATCTTGGATTGGAGCAGTGTACACAAGTTCTTCATTGTGACAGTCAGAGTGCTATTGCCTTGGCTAACAATCAAGTGTTTCATTCCAGAATGAAACACATTGATGTGCATTATCACTTCAGTCGTGAATGCTTGGCAAACAAGAGCTTTGATTTAGTGAAGATTCCTACATCAAGAGAACAGAACAGATGCACTCACTAAAGTTCTCTTTAGCCATCAGTTTCAACATTGTCGTGAGTTGATGGGCATTGGTGGGTGAAGAGTGGTTCTCTTTCATTCTTGTGGTCTCCCACATTGGCCATCAAGTGGGAGAATGTTAGGTTTAATGGCTATGTGACCGATGGGCCATCACTAACTGCTACTAACCCTAGTGTACAGCTATACACTTGTATGAGCCACTAACACTAAGTAAAATGTTTTTTGTGCCTTAGTGCATAAGATAGACAATAAAGAAAGGGGGAACACAGTCTATGTCCGCTCTCCCCCTCCAGCCTGTGTGTGTGTCTATGGTGGTGCGTGTGTGAGTGTATGTGTGCAATTCATTTTCCGCTTCCGCTGTGCTCCCGGCTCCTCTCCTTCACATACCTCTAGCATGCTCATTCTCAGCCCTATCCTCATCAATTACATCTTGTAGATTTACTCAAACAAATTGCTGATTTGTAACTTCATTTGAATTACACATGTGCCTCATTAGGACTTTGATTTGTACTCCCATCACCAAATAGAGGTAACCATGTATCATGTACATTTTGTGAGCTTATGTATGTTTCCTTAATTCATGCTAACAAGGGTTGATTTGCATCTTCCTCAAAAAGAGCATCTCGACTAATCAAAATTCACTTCGTTTGTGGAACCAATAACCTTATTTTTCTAGACTGTAACCTACAAAGAGCCTACAAAAATACATTTCACAGCCTTATTGTCCATCTTTTGCATTGTTGCTCAAACATAAGCCTAGCAACCAAATACATGCAAATGAAAAATGGATGGCTTCTTGCCATGCCAAGTCTTATGAAGAGTGATAGATAGCAACATTGTAGTGGGATATCTATTTAGTACATACGCAACACAAATGAAAACATCAAGCCAAAATACATGTGGTGAAGCTTGGATTTTGTCCATATATCATGCCATCTTTATAAGTGACATGTTGATGTTTTATCCCACAACTAGCCCAAAATAGATTGAACTCTCTAGACATATACTCCCCGTTTCCATCAAAACAAAGAGTGTGCCCACACTACAATCAGACACATCATCGACCATTAATGTAAAATTCTCAACATTAGAAACAAGCTTCTTATACATCTTATTTTTGTTCTAGTAAACGCCATTACTTCTCGCAAACGTTTTGACTTTTGGACCCCGTAGATGGTATCATATCACATCGAACTTGCCATAACCAAGAAAACATTAAGGGATAAACCAATTGACATTGAACTCTTTCAAACAATGGCAACAAATGATCCAAATATAGAATGACAGGATGTATATGACTTTCTGCAGTATGGAGGTTTTCTAGAAGATTTGCCTCAATCGAGTAAAACGGCCCTTATAATTAGAAGTCTGAAATTCACTATTATAGTTGGATATTTATATAGATTGGGTATTGATGGGGTCTTGAGGAGATGTGGTTCACATTGGTCCATATGATGTTGGGTACATCTTGTGGATCTAAAACAATTAAACATGTTGCAAAAGGGATGTGGGAGTAATTGGTGCTACCTTACAATCAAGGAGGACTTGGAAACCGTAGCCTGCTTCTATATACCTATGGGTATCATTTGATACATGTGGTTCTAATGATTTCTTGAAATCAGATGTATGGATACATGATGCTCTGTAATGAAATTTTATGCTTTCTACATGAACTTTTGATGTCATATGATCCAAGTGGAGCTATGATGTTTTTTATATTTGACAACTTACCTACTTGTATTTTGATCTATGGGGTTCTCTATTGATTGCACGCTTATGTCAAATTTATAAAAAGTATTTGTAATTGGCCACTAGAGGATGCGGGGATGATTAACCACTTGTGGCTAGCTCAACATGGAGAGAAGAGTAACAGCCAGACCTTAGAATAATTGAATCCTAGTTGGGCTTCCCCAATGATATGAGACTTCATTTGAAGCTTTGATTTAGGAGTCCAGATTTCAAATTGCATATAGCACGTGCAAAAAGAGGTTTTAAATAATACCTTACCTATATATTTTCAAGTATGCATTTTTGTAAAAGAATTAGTCCTTATCTATGAAAATTTTCACTTTCTCCATTAAAAAACCCTTTATGTAAGAACATTTTTCTATAGATGTACCTAATTATAAATCCCTTATTTTTTTTGCACATGTTGTCTTACATATTTCATACCGGATACCCCGGGCAAAGCTTCAAAGGAGGGCCATAGTATATACCCTGGGTATCCCAAGTATTAACACACACACACACACACACACACACACACATATATATATATATATATATATATATGTATATATATATATATATGTTGTTAATGTTGGAATTAGGGTTGCAGAGAAACACACACAGCTTGGAGAAGACGAAGGAAGCTCAAGGCACACAATAGACAGTGTATTACTTAGTGTGAAATGGAAAGATAGATAGCCCTAGAGTGATGGGCGTATATACAATGCTCAAGGGAAACAAGGCAATCCTCAAGTCCAAACTTACATAGCAATGTCTCTATGTAACTTTTCTGACACAAGGCAATACCACCATCACACTGCTTAAACTGTATACCCAAGTAATGATGCAACAGCCCCAAATCTTTCATCTTGAAAGTAGCATTCAAATCAGCCTTAAATTCAGAAATATGTCTCTCATTTGGTCCAGTGATCAGCAAATCATTGACATAAAGAACCACAATGAGAAGTACATCACCCTCACACTTTACATACAATATGCTTTCTGTTGGGACTGTTACGAAAGCCTTGTTTGACGAAATGAGTGTCAGCTTTCTCATACCAAGAACGAGGAGATTGCTTCAACCCATACAAAGCCTTGTTACATTTGCACACTTTGTCCTCTTGTCCTTTTATGACAAAACCGCGAGGCTACGTTATGTAAACTTCCTCAAATATGTCACCATTCAAGAAAACAGTAGCAATGTCTGATTGATGTACATCCCAACCAAAATGAGCTTCCAATGCACATAGAAAACGTACAGTATCATACGACAAGTGGGAGCAAAAGTCTCTTCATAATCTATTCCTTTTTGCTGTGCATAACCTTTTGCAACAAGTCGAGCCTTATGGCAATCGATCTCACCATCCAGCTTGCGTTTCAACTTGTAAACCTACTTTGTACCAATGGCCTTTTTGCCAAGAGGCAAATCACATAAAGTCCATGTGTCATTTTCTATAAGTGCATCATATTCTGATTGCATGGCAGCCATCCAATTTTTAGAATTCTGTGCTTCATCAAAAGACAGAGGCTCCTCAACATCATGTAAGCTAGACATAGCCAAAGCATAATAATCTGATGCATAAGATGCATGTCGAGAGCCTGAACGAGTACGACTAGACAAAGGTGCATCCAGTTTACTGTCAAGCAAAGTGTGCACCAGCCATTTTGGCATACCTCTAGCCTGCTCATTTTCAGCCCTTTCCTCATCAAGTACATCATGTACAACTGCATCAGTAATAGGCTGATCTACAACATTTTCAGAAACCCCCATAGGCTGTACATTTGCCTCATTGGAACTTACATTCGTATTTCCACCACCGAAAAGAGGCAACAAAGTGTCATAAATGTCCTGTGAGCTTACATTATTGTCTCTAGTACAGCAAGGGCTGAACAGAATCTTCCACAAACACTACATCCCGAGAAACCAGAATACGTTTTGTTTGCGGATGATACAACTTGTAACCTTTGCTTTCAGCACTATAACCAACAAAAATACATTTGACAGCCTTATCATCCAATTTTCTACGCTGCACTTGTGGCACCAAAGCATATGCCAAACAGCCAAAAACACACATGTGCTCAATAGAAGTCTTTCTATCATGCCATGCTTCATAGGAGTAATAGACTGCAAAGCTTTCGTAGGACACCTGTTAAGTACATAAGTGGCACACATGATGGGCTCAAGCCAAAAAGAATGCGGCAAAGTTTGACTTTTGACCATACATCGTGCCATTTCCGTCAGTGACCTGTTTTTCCTCTCAGCAACACCATTTTGCTAAGGTGTATAAGGCACTGTACATTGGTGTTTTATCCCACGACTAGCTAGAATGAATTAAATTCATGAGATATATACTCCCCCTCTCGATCAGAATCGAGGGTGCCCATAGTACATTTCGAGACATTTTCAGCTATAGCCAGAAATTGTTTGAAGCACATAAAAACTTCGGACTTCGCTTTAAGCGGAAATACCCATGCATGCCTGGAGTAATCATCAATGAAAGTCACGAAGTACAGGTAATTGCCCAAGGACGGAGTTTGCATGGGCCCACAAACATCACTATGCACAAGCTTCAACCTGCATGTGGCCCGAATTGAACCATCCTTTGGAAATTTAGAACGCTGCATCTTACCCAAAATATAGCCTTCACAAACATGTTTGACAGGTGCTTCAAGAGGCGGCAAAGAAGCAACCATATCAAATTTCTACAAACGCAGCAAACTGGAAAAATTCAGATGACCAAAACGTGCATGCCAAAGTTTTTCATCTGAAATAGCCCTTGAATCTGCAACAGCATTTGCAAAATTTTGTCCACACTTGTCATACAAAGTGAGCTTATACAGCCCACGGCACAAAAGCCCAGATGCAACAATTTCATCACCAAAACTGAGATCATGAACTGTACATCTGTCATCCACAAATTTGACTACAAGTCCAAGTCTAGCAAGTGCGGAAATAGACAAGAGATTCTTCTTGATCCCAGGTACATAAAGTGCATCAACGAGTGTGAAGGAACTTCCATTAGCAGCAGTGAGCATAATCTTTCCAACTCCCTGAACTGGATAAGAGGCATTGTTGGCACAAGTGACAGAATTCCCACGAGGGACAGACTCGAGAGAGGTAAACAATTCACGATGTGAGGTAATGTGCTTTGTAGCCCCACTATCAAAATACCCCACATGTGAATCTGCAGCAATTGACAAGCATGCATCATGGACAACAGAATTGTAAGTGCACTCTGCACTAAAAGCCCATTCTGCATCAACATCAGCATTACAGTCTCCTGTCACAGAAGACTCAACAATGGATGCATTTGTAGTGGAACCAGCATTTGCAGTGGAACCAGCATTTGCAGTGGAACCACCCTCTTTCTTCTTAGCCTCTTTGGCCTTCAACTTAGGACACGACTTGATCAAGTGATCATTAGCTTTACAATAATGGCAACGCATCTTCTTTTTTCCCTTATCACCAGAATTTCCAGACGAATTGCTGCCAGCAGAAGCATTAGGAACAGAATTTTTGCCACTCGCAGTAGAACCATAAGAAGTGGCTGCATTGCTGTTACCACCCTTTCTTTGAGAAGCAATAAAAGCCTGTTCAACTGCACGCTGTCTAGTCCTATTTTTTCTGGAAAGTGACTCTTGCAATAGCAATGTGCATAATGCATCAAACTTGACAACTTCTGGATTTCCTTGGGCCATAAGTCTCCAAGTACTAGCAAAAGTCTGGTAAGAATCTGGTAAGGCATCAAGAACAGTCTGCACAAGTGAACTGTGTGAAATGACTTCACTTGCAGAAATAAGCTGCTCATTGATATCCTTGACACTAGCAAGGAAAGTGTCCATATCATCTTCTTCATGCATAATCTTCGACTCCAACTCTTTACGCAGCAAAGAAATTTTAGCCTCATTGCGGCTTGCATAAAGACGTGCTAGAATATCCCAAGCCTGTTTTGCAGATTTTGTTGAACGGATGTGAGGAACAATGGTGCGCTTCACAGACAACGCAATCAATGCATGATCCTGCGCATCCTTAACATCCCAACGAGCTTGTTCTGCCGTAGGCAAAACAACTCTAACAGCTGCAATCCTTGGAGCAAGACCTGTAACATCCTCAACATCGCCTACATCCTCAGAACCAGGACGTACCTCAATGCTCTGCACAATGTTCCAGACACCCTTTGACACAAGAACATGTTGCATCATATAAGCCCACATAGGGTAGTTGTCCCCATCCAACCTGTCCTCAGCAGCAAACATCTTGAACACATCTGTGTTGTTGTCACCCATGGTAAATGCTGCACCTAATGTGAAAACTGCCCGAAAATAGGAGAAATGGAGCGGGAACAACCTGTGCTATATAGCACAAACCTTAGAAGACTATAAGGCACCTATTAGCCAGAAAACGGCACTGACAAAAATTCTACACAAAATGACAAAATAGCCTGTGCAGTACTGCCTGTAGTGGAAACGGAGGCCGAAAATGAGCCCGAATCGAAAATCTGAGCAGACCAAGCTCTACGAGATCACCTGAAGTATTTGTCGACCTACGAACACTCGCCAAAGCTCACTGAAATTGGAGAAAGTGAGCAGGCGTGTACTAGAGCAGCTGGCGACTAAGCCCAGGAGGACGCAACCTGATCTGATACCAATTGTTGGAATTAGGGTTGCAGAGAAACACACACAGCTTGGAGAAGACGAAGGAAGCTCAAGGCACACAATAGAGAGTGTATTACTTAGTGTGCAATGGAAAGATAGATAGCCCTAGAGTGATGGGCCTGTATACAATGCTCGGGGGAAAAAACCTCCTAAAGAGGGGAAAAATGCCCCGGCGGTCCTAGTGTGTTCACACACATCACTACCACATGTATATGGTAACAGTTAACCTACTAGCTTTGAGGAAGTAAAGGTGCAAGGGTCAATCTTAAGTTTGAGAAAGTAGAGGTCAATTTTATATGCATCAGACACTTTGGTGAAAGGAGGAGGATTGGTACTAATATTTTTAGGGGAAGTCCATGGATAATCTTGCTTGAATTGAGCTCTAGTTTGAGGGCTGAGATCCAGGATCCTGGGAAATGTTTTCAAAGTGTTCGATAGTGTACTTTTTTCCCAGTATGCAATCCCGACATACACTCCTTACTCACCAAAATGTAGTAGAATATTTCTAGTGTGTACGTCGTTGTGAATGAGATCGTAACTATGCACAAATTTCATGGTCTGCAAAAGACCATTGCAGAAGAGCAAAATGTTGTCTATGAACTATTATACAGTTGTAGATGTGCTCTAAAACTCTTTAATTACATGCTTGCTTCCATCATGATGGTATGCATGAATCCACTGCTCAAGGTGACCTCCATTCCAAAGCTTGAAGATTAATATGGGGCCTTTTGCTATAACGAACAAGAGCACGGGGCAATATCATACCATGGTGTTGGACTATAGTAGTTGTTGATTCCTCTAGCACTGTTTGTAAAGCTGACTTGCTTCCTATCTGGTCCTTGAATATCTTTGCCGCATAGATAGGATCTCTGAAGAGGGGATGGTCCACTGAAACTTGTTTAGCATTTGCAAAACGTCCTTCACCTAATTGGGGTGCTTGTCGGTGAAAGATAGAATGGTCACCAAGTAAGTGTAGGATAGGAGGACATGTAGTATCATCCAGGTGTACAACTGAGGACTTGGTACCTGAAGGAGGAGGCACATCCTCTTTGGTTCTAGGACATTTAGAAGTGCCTTCGGCTCTATCCTTGCTCTTCAATTATGAATGTAGCTATGACACAAGCTACATTTGCTCTTTGATTCTAGGTTTGCTTTGATTTCTAGATGAACCATACTTTCAAACCTTCTAATGACTTGGCCCAATAATTGAGTTACTGTGCTGTGCATAACTCCATTAGTGTGCAGAGCTGGGTCAAATGAAACAGGGAATGCACTGCACAATTCCAACCAGCACTCCTCCACAAGTTCAATCACAAAATCATCAAACTTTTCCTGAAGTGGATCAAATGCCAAACGCAAATGATTGTCTGAAGCTCCATAGAGAGATAAAATAAGAGCATCACAAATGATTTTGCGATGCTGACGTGATAACTTTGTCTCTACCATGGCTGGAGCCTAAAAATGCACGAAGCGAATAAAATTAAGATAGATCTAGAAGAGATATAACTTTGACTTATATGATTGCAAATAGAACAATATTGAAGCATTTCATGAATTGAAATTCTTATTTACAATTCTAAAATGACAATAATCCTCTTTGCAAAGCAATACAATGACCACTAACATTTGAAAATGAGAAACTATATGATATGGTACCTCTTTCTGTGCATGTACTACAGCAAGAGAAAACAGCCCTCTCTGCCAAAGGAAGAGTGCACAAGCAACCGCACTCCGCCTACAAGCTCACGCTAAAGAGCGAGTGTATACAGATTAGCAAAACTGTGAAACAGACCTCTCTGCCAAAGGAAGAGTGCACAAGCAACCGCACTCCACCTACAAGTTCACGCTAAAGAGCGAGTGTCATATTATCAAAACTGTAAAAATAACAAAACCACAAAATCAAAAGCTTAATCATGACAAGTTCTCAAAAGAATAACCATAACGTCGACTCCCAAACCATAGGCACAATGGCACAAAGATTTTATAGCCATAATTAAAACATGATTCGAAAATTGCAAAACCATAAACATAACCCACATTCCCATACCGTAACCATTACCATAACTTGCTTGTCATACCATAACCATAACAACCATACCATCATTGCAAAACCATAACCGTAACCATAACCGTAACCATTACCATAACTTGCTTGTCATACCATAACCATAACAACCATACCATCATTGCAAAACCATAACCGTAACCATAATCTGATTTCCAAACCATAACCATCACATGATTGCCATACCATCACTGAAAACCATAACCATACCATGATTGCCATACCATCATTGCAAAACCATAACTGTAACCATAATCTGATTTCCAAACCATAACCATCACATGATTGCCATATTATCACTGAAAACCATAACCATACCATGATTGCCATACCATCATTGCAAAACCATAAACATAAGCACTACAAAATTGTACATGCAAACAATCACTGAGTAAGACTGCATCAAGAAGACCGCAGCTATAACAAAAAATATTGTACAAAGAAGACTGTATCAAGATGACTTAGTAAGAATAGCTCGTGAAGACCTTCATGGTAATGCCTCCCAGTCGACATCCTCTTCCTCCTCCTACAGCAGCAGCTGGGTCAAAAGGGTCACAAGTCCATGCTTGTACCCATACTTCTCCTCTCGGCGTGTCGAAAGGCGCTTCACTAGAACTTCCTGCAAAATTATGGTTTAATAATGAGATAAATCTTCAAATAACATATATATTTCCAACAATGCAAAGACTACATATAATACTTACAAACTCATGTCAAAGTGTGTCGTAGCCTCCACTCCCAAGATGTGACGCTCCAGCAGACTCCAAACATGCTCTGGCTGCATCTCTCTACTGCTAAAAGCTGTCTGGATTGTCTTGTGTCTCTCGTGCAATCCCCGCCTACTCCTCTGCATCCAACCATGCCGACTTTGGACTACCGACATTGTACCTGTCTCTCACCTCTGACCGACTGTGTGACATTGTGGCCTTTGCCACAAAATCTAGCCATTTGAGACTTTATCGTACCCCTCTGACAACGTATACTCTCTGTGAATGGCCTCGATGATGCAATTCTTTCTCTCATCATTGAGATTATCTAAATCTCCATCACAAAGTGACCAAACTAAACTATACAGAGCTGTCGAATCCTCTATCGCATGGCCTTTCTGACCCTATCTGCCACAATAGCCCCATCCTTGCTCTTGTACACCTTGCTAGGATCATGCTCGTGTGATCCCTAAGGTGTGCGTGGTGTGCCAATCGGTGAACTATCAACTGAAGAGAGTGGGGGACGCTCTCTCGATGGTGTGGACGCATCGGTAGAGCCGCTACCACAGCAACCACCATCTCCAGAAAGACGCCTACCTCGTCTCAAGGATGAACCACCCATCGGTTGTAGGGGGCACACTAGTCCTAAGCATAGGGGGGCACACTCGACCGAGGTGTGGGTTCGGTCAGTGTAGGGACCACACTAGTCCTAGGCGTAGGGTCAGTCGTAGTAGGTTTAGAGGGACCTGCTACTCAAAGGTTTTCTTCCATCGCGATCTGCTCTGGTGTGAACTGTGTCAAAAAGAGACCCATTTGCTCTGGTGTGAACTGTGTCAAAAAGAGACCCATCTGCTCGGGTGACATGCCAGCCGGCGTGATAGGAAAACTAAAACTAGGAGAGTATGGCTCATCGTCATCGGCCATGGCTATAGATACACAAATAACACCCACAAAATTCGTTAGTTTACAGAAGAAACGCTTAATCAATACAAATAGCAAATAAACAAATCTCCAACACAAATAAATGAATCTAAAGTGTATTGTAGACTAATAAAAAGAGTTTTACAAAAAGGTTCCTAGAAAAAATCATTAGTTAATCACTCATCTTCTATGAGATATGATGCACCAAAGATTTCTATCTCAATCTATACTTCTACATTCGTCATCAAACCCTACTTCTTCATCACTCTCCGCATCACCTTCAGTATTTGACACCATCTCTAGGTTGAGGCATATGCTCACCACTGACCTCCAGCTCAAAATCCATACTTATATCATCCGTCTCTCTTGCACTTTGTTCATGAATCACCTCTTTGACCTCAACATCCAATCCTTCACACACTTGTTTGCTCCGTGGAGCAACTTGAACAACATAGCGCCAGCGCGGTTTAGACAGATCATTTTCATCATTCTCTCTCTCTCTCTCTCTCTCTCTCTCTCTCTCTCTCTCTCTCTCTCTCTCTCTCTCTCTCTCTCTCTCTCTCTCTCTCTCTCTCTCTCATTCATCGCCTCTCTTCTTGTTGGCAGCCCACCAATGGCCCCACGAGCATTCACCCTCTCGCTCTGCACATGTGGCTACCTTCACCATCTCTCATCGTGCACTGTCCACGCACGTCGCCGGCTCGAGCTCACCAACACCATGGCCGCCATCGTTGACATCGCCGGCTAGGTGAGCTTGCAGGTAGGCCTTACTAAGGTTTAGTTTAATATACTTTAGTTAATTGGTAATTTTTTATTTTTATCATTAATTTTATTCAATAATATCTCTTTAAAAATAAAAGGCATTAAAAAATCAAAAAAAAGAAAAAATTATTGAAAAAATATCCCAAAAAATAGAAATAAATAAATAAATAAGAAAATAACACCAAAAAATCAAAAAGAAAAAAAGGAAAAATCACACAAAAATTTCAAAAAATCCACAAAAAAAGAATCATAAAAATCTTACAAAAATAATAAAATAATAGAAAGACACAAATTTCATAAAAGTAAGAAAATTCACAAAAACATCCAGACAAAGTCACCAAAAAATAATAATAAATTACAAAAAAGTATTAAAAAATCATTAAAAAATCACAAAACACCAAAAAAATCATAAAATCCAAAACCTTAACAAAAAAAATACTTTTAAAAAAGGTATGGAGGTGTCAAAAAAAGAGGCAAAAAAGAAAAAAATCCACAAAGGTGATCACACCGCGAGCGAGTCGAGTAAAAAAAACAAAAAGAAAGAAAAAGTGTGAAAACAATCAAATCAAGCCGAGACGAAGCCAAGTTGGGGGCGGTCAAAAAACTCAAAACTTGTCAAAAAAGAGTGAAACAACTCGAAACTAGGAAATCAAAACTGCATCAAAAGCCGATCGGCTAGGAAAAGTCCAATCTCCATATGAAACTCAATTCAAAATGGAATTTTAGTAAATTCAGCCAGAAGGGTAGATTTCACGAGCCAAATTTGCGAATCAAGGTTGAGATTAGTAGGTTTTGGTAAAAATTGGCAAAATTTGGGTCGTAAATATCGCCAAAGCTTCAAAAATTGACTTAGAAATTTTGAGAACTTTCCGATTGAACACCAATACCTTCGGCCAAACGGCCAAGAAAATCCTTGTTCTAGCCAAATATTTGAAAAATCATCACAGTTGAGTCAAAGAACGCTAGAATCTAGGAGTGATCGGGCAAACCATAACTTAACAAGTGCAATTATTGCTTGTTGATTCTAGTACATTGCAAATTGGGTCTAGAATTGGATGAACAAGGACACAAATCACATTGGATTATGGATTAAAGCATTTAGAGCCCATATTTTCATCGTTTCAAGGACAGGGTCAATTCTAACAAATTCAAGCTAGAGTTACCCAACTCTTGTGAGTGTAGAGAGCAGTCAACTATAAAAACTACTTCGGCCTAAGCAGTCGTCAACCTAAAGCAAGAGAAATTCTGTTAAAAACACCAAAATCTGCTAGAACACAGGTTTTACAGATCGAGCACAACATGGACTCAAGTCGAGCCGAGAACTCAAGTGAACGGAAGCTAGCTAGTAGCAGCAGTAGCATGGATCAAAGTACAACAGAGCAAACTTTATAGCTATATGGCTACATTGGAGAAAAAGTCTTGTATGTAGATTTAAAAGGCCATAGATATGTTATGATCTTTAAAAAAAGCACAAGAGCCAAGATACTATTGATTAGATTAAAACCAAATCCAAAAAACTCCCAGATGTTTAAGACTTCAGTGGAGCTAGGTTTTGCAAGCTCAAAGATGAGGTGCAGATAGAAGTCCAAAAAATAGATCCAAGTGTTCATCCAAACATCTGCACAAACTAACAAACCATACAATTGGTGCATATGCAATCAGGATACTTGTACATGGACTAATTGGTCGGATCTATAGTCGCGGATCTACAATGAAGAGCCACATATAGAAGATCCAACATATCAACCAATAGAAGCAAATCTAATTGGAGAACTAGGCCAAAGGCAGTATAGAGGTCAAGACAAAGCAATCTACAGCCTGATGCTAAGTGTTCTTAAGGAGGATCCTGAAAACTTGGTAAACCTAGAAGCAAATACTTCTCAAGAGCCAATTGAAATACCTCACTAGTCATGGTGTATTGCTCAGATTGTGGAAGAAGGTGAACATTGTCGAGACGATTGCCCCCAAAATCCAGAAAACAAGGCCATGACAACTGCAAAGCACAACTAATAGCAGATTGAAAATGCAGATTGCGATGTAAGTGCATCTAACTCGTTGTTTTTGGTGCAATAATTAGAAGCACTATTAAAATCATTGCAAGTTCAAAATCTGCATGAAGATGCATGTGCACCTAAAATGCTTAAATTGGAACCATTCAACAACAAATCCTTGCATGAATTTAGTTAGAGTGTCCAGTTACCACCAAAGGTCAAAAAACATGTTAGGTTTGCAAATGATTCTGCATCCACTACCAATAGTCTAAAGGACACATCAAAGAGAATATTGTTAGCATTATATGGCATGCATAATTCATATGCACACTATGTATAACGAGAAGGGTAACTATACAAAAAGATTCAAGCAGTGTTTGAAAGGCCCACATACCATATCATAGAATTATGCCCAGTGATAGATCAGGAAGTTGGATGGTTCATTTCAGAGGAAAGAATCTATTTCATCCCATCCTCTCTAGAGCTAAATGACATTACCCAAGTGAGCCTAGAAATCTGTTCAGAGCCAAAGTGTCATCCATCTGAAGTCAAGCTTTGACATTGTGACCAAACAAGCATCTACTATGAAAAAAATGCACGTAGATACTGATGAGAGTCTATAATCTATGATGCCTTAGGCCTCAAAACCACAGAAGCTCATATCATAGGAGACCCGCAAGATAGAAAATATTAGGGCAAAGATAATGCTATCTATAACTTCACTTGGGGAATTATTTGTTATGTTTCACAGAGGTACATAGGCAACTATACAGAAGGTTTGTAGATTCAAAACGTCAATAGTGCTATACACATTATGCCTTCACAATCCAAAAAGACGAGATCAAATTAGAATAGTCTTAAGCCAAGCTCATAGAGAAAGCTTTAGTGATCATCTTAGGAAGGGGGGAGCTACAAATCCATCAAAGTCAGCTCTCATTAGGAGAAAGTTGGACTCACTTTTGGGCCTTTCAGTTCTAGAGACAGAGTGGCGCTCGACCAATGAGGAAGAGGCTAACGTTACGTTGAAAATCGACATTTTGGAGTCAAGCTCTTTTAAAAAAAAGGGAGGAAATTTTATTTTGGTTCATCAAATTGCACAATTTCACGCTTTCAAGGCATAAATGCCGTAAGTCGTACTAACTATGTACCGAGGAATTTCAGAACTTTCATTGAAGACTCTATCTAGTACTTTGTTCCCGCCCAAATATGACTTTGAGTAGCTCTACTTCCCTCTCAAAACTTCTTCCCTTTTTTATATTTGCGCTAACCTTTCTGTGTATTCATTCTACTGCACACCATGTCTACTTCTCCAAGGCCTAGCACTACCATTGACTCTGTTAGCATTTTTAACAGTTATACTACAAACGATCAAGCATGGATTTCATCTCGTATAACTATCGGAAGTTGGGTTCTACTGCAAACTAGGAGGAGGAAGAGGAGGCAACGCAATGATTTCGTGGAGGCTTTCAAGGGTCAAGTTAAAGAGTTTAAAGTGCGCACAAAGCAAGCGGGTGAAAGAGGTCCTCATACAACATGCTTTCTAACATGCAGACTTAAGGTTGCAAACATCTCCTCCAAGTTTTCCAAGGCATCGACCTAACTGTAAGTTATTTCAGCATCTCGCTTAGTGCATGATTATATTCGAATATTAAGTGGTGGATATCATCTTTGGTATGTTTCAGATATTTATCCATCGAATAGGACAGATTGGCAACTAGTTGAGAGTATAGTTGGGATTTTTGATGCTTTCCATGCATTTATTGGTGAGCAAATGTACCGAGGAAGACAACACAAGGAACTTGCAAATAATGGAATTTTCTTTTATGATATGTCTTATGTGGAACCGAGAACTTCCATTGGTTGGGGTCGTGTAGCTCCTTTGTCACTTCCATCCTTTGACAGCAAGGATTGGTCCCTGCCTACTTCGCAAACTAGTTAAAGCTTCAAGAATAAGTTGTTTCAGGATATACAAAAGTCTCTCAAGTATTCAATTGCCACAAAAATAGTTCGGCTCGCAGTATTTATGCCTCTTGAAGTGTTTGCAGATTTTTTCTTCGATGAGGAAATAAGAACTACCGCAACAATGTTCATTTGCAAGTCTGAGAGCTGTTTGGACTTTTTAGATGATAATTGGGATAGGAAACAATCACAGAGCAAAATCTGTATTTTGCAAAAGAAGTCCATAATTTGCAAGTTCATTATAAGCTCTCAAAATTTCTTAGTATCGTTTTACTATATTAGATATCATCTTCTTAGTGGGCAGCTTATTCCACTCGACCAAGATACAGAGAACAGCCTCGAGAACAAACCTTTATCAATGGAGCTCTACTTTCGAGACAACCTACTTACTGTGATGGAGACAATGTCAAGCACAACTCTGGCACACAACTCTGGCACAGCTCAGGATAGATCTTACATGTGAAGAACTTCCACTTTTGCCGGAATTGTATGCATTCAGTCTCAACAATAGAAAGGTGCTTACTAAATCGATAAATTTTGATTGTCTTTAATACACTATGACTGAATCTAACTTTTTCTTCTTTTCAGATTCCAAGGCGCAAGGAGAAAACAACATTGTGCAAGGAGTCCATAACAAATACACTTCACTTAATTGCTTCCACCGGAAGCTAGGTCACATACCTTGTGCACGCAAAGAGCTTTGATGCCATGCAAACCATGATGTACTCTTCAAAATGACTAATGCAGAGATATTTTTTGGCAGTCAAACAATGTTTCAAAAATGTACATCTTCAGTGTTTCAAAACTTTACATATTGTGTTGTTTCTGTCAAGAGTAATTTGCTCCCTTTCCCAGCTATTGTCCTCTCCCCCGGTTTGTGCCACTCGTCCCTTGTCCTCTCCCCCGGTTTGTGCCACGCGTCCCTTGCCCTCTGCTCCGGTTGATGCTACCTCTGCCTCTAGGGACGTTGGTCTCGGGCATCCTTTTGCGTCGCTCGAAATCATGGGCCTCTTCCATGGCTTCCCATGCTTCTTGCACCTGTGAAGCTTCCCGTTGTTCTTGCTCTTGCCGTCAACGTGCAGCCCATTCCTCTACTTCTGCGGCGTTCACATAATATTGGTGTATTGCTTCTTGCATATTTCGAACTTCTTCTTGAGTCTGATTGTGGCGTTGGGTCATTTGGTTAATGCGAGCCTCTTCGAACTCGTCAACTCTCGCCGCTTCCTCTCTTGTGCATCTGTTTACCGAGATTATAATATGCTGGATGGCCATTACAGAAAAATGTCGCACATTGTTTTTGGTGCAGTTATGTAATCGAAGTTCCTGTAGAAGCGTGATACAGACATCTGTTTCTTCATACATACGTTGCAGCAAACAATAAAACAGCAGATTACTTACGTTCGGTATATCCATAATTTGACTGATGAGCAACACGGCATTTAAACAGGTTCGCCAGCCACAGTTATAGTCATCAGTCTGCGTGGGCACGGTTACCCGTTTGTGCTTGACTACATTTCCTAGATCATGTTCTAACAAAAGATGCTCTACACAACATACAAGTTTTTTCGCGGCACTACATACATAACCACTTGAGTCAACAACACATTCCAAAGAGACACTACACTACTTTCCAAATGTACCCAAATAGACCTTACGTTTTTACACGACCGTGAAACGCCTTGCTTTGCCCGGAGTTTGCGTAGTAAACAATCTTAGCTTCCATGTCAAATAACATCAAACTCCAATGATCACTACAAAGACACCATCAAAGATGAGGAGAGATTGGCAATGCAAAATGTTTTTTACAAGGCAAGAATATACTCACGATTGATTGTACGCAGTGAGCAGAAAGCGCGCTAGATCAAAGTTGACGCTGCTAAACAGTTCATCAGACGCAAAAAGGAAACTGAGTTGTTCTACAGATAAGGCGATATCAGCGGATCTATTATGTATACTTTCTCTTGAACCTCAGGGGGCAGAAGCGAGACAGTGTGGCTAACATGAACAAATGGCAAAGATTAGACTTGAACACCAAGTGAGTCAATACCGAGCGAGTGGGGCAGCTATCGAATTCCATACGCCACTAATTTGCTTGGTATTGACCATTGTCTTGGCTGAAATGAAGAACTTGACGAATACCTTAAAGACATGGGTCAATACCGAACGAGTCAGCGGGGCGGATTCCAATTCCATAAACAACTGACACGCTTGGTATTGACCCATGTCTTTAAGGTAGTGAACCATTATAAAGAAAAACTTGGCAACTACCACAAAGACATGGGTCAATACCGAGCAAGTAGTACCAAGATTCATTTTCATTACCCACTGTCTCGCTTGGTATTGACCCATGTCTCGGTAGAGACCCATTTAATGAGCATAAGAATTAAAGAGCATGAGAATTACCACAAAGCAACATTGACGACCTCATTTGTTGCGAGCGAGTCGGTGAAATTGCGCATGCACATGAAGTCTACATTATCGAGGTTGGTAATGCAGGCCTCCTCTGACCTTGCAACCAGCTGTATGTGCGCATGTAGAGGCGCTGAGCTCAAAAAAATTCTCAACTCCTCTTCATTCTCCTCGTTGATTTGCTCTAAAATAATTGACTCATCCGATACGTTGGATGGCCCTTCTGATGCAAAGCCTTGCCCTTCCCTTTCTTGAGTTGGCTCCCTGGTTGCCTCGGGCTCCTCCCTAACAGCCTCCCTAACAGCCTCAGGCTTCGGATCATTTTCCTTCAATATTGGTTGCTCCATAGATGCCTCAGGCTCCACCCTGACCTGCTCTTGTCCCTCATCATCCACGATGGGCTGCGGATCCTCCATGAATTGCTCATTTTGGTGTCTAGCTGGATCCTCAATAACTATCTCTGTTTCTTCCATGACTGCCTCGGGGTCCACTCTGGCTTGCTCTTGGCCCTCTCCGACTATCTCAGCCTGCCCATCTGTGTCGTTTCTCTTGACCCGTGATCGGGTCCTTCTGCTGTTTGTTTCAGCCCTAAACGGCTCTGTCTATTGTGCACGAGGATGGAGAGGGGGGATGTTGAGAATATTCATGGTTCTACTATCCCGGATTGGTACTGGCTGAAGCAGCCCATTGTAGCGGAAACGAAGCCTACGAAGAGTATCAAAATCCCGCGGCATGATAGTGACCCGGTGTGCATGGGCAGCCAGGATATATCCATCGCTGAAGAATTCCACGATGTAGTCCTCAGCAATTTCTTGAAGGCAGAAGAGTGCACTGCTGGCCCATCGCATGCCGACTCTCCACTGCTCGCAAATCTCCCGCACTACTCGCTGGAAAGGGAGACGTGGAATAGCAGGTTGAACGTGTCGTTCTATCCTGCGCAGCTCTTGCAGTACACCTCTGTGCGCCTCATATCGGCGTCTTCTTGCTTGAGCATTCAAAGATTCACCTGTTGCCCTCCTAGCGCAGGCCTTAACACGAGGCATCTCTACAAATACAATAACACCAAAAGACAATTCATTTGTCAGCACAAGGGACTTCAGATTTAAGGAAAGGTCAGTACCAAGCGAAAAGATGGATAGGAAAGAGTTGCCTTGCCTTATTCGCTCGGTAGTGACCTCAGAAAATAGTAATGGTAGACATGACTAATATGTTCAAAGGTCACTACCGAGCGAATAGGTGCATAGGAAAGAGTTTGCCTTGCCTTATTCGCTCGGTAGTGACTTCAAAAATAGTAATAGCAGATATCAATTACATTTTCTGAGATCACTACCAGGCAAACAGGTTTGCAGCCCCTGCAAAAAAATACCTTATTCGCTGGGTGGTGACCTCAAAAAAGTGTACAAGCAAGCGAACAGGTTTGCATCCGCTGATACAAAATAGCAATGTGAAGGAGATCTTAAATCAATGCGGTTCTAACTGTCATGTCATTCCCTCCAATCACCTCCCCTAATATCGGGGGGATGATACCATTGATTCTCTCTCCCACGTCCACCTCTCATGAAACCTCATGGCAGTACCACCCTCTCATGAAACCTCATGCCCCGGCTCTGCTTTTTAGGCTTGTCTGAAAGTCTTTTTAAGAAGCAGTTGTTTCAGAACCTCCCTCAGGGTTTCGCAGAACAACTAAAAGAAGCTTAGGATAGTGGCGATGCCTTTCCAAGGTATACTCCTGCAGCGCCAGCAACACCGCATCCGGGCCCTCCTCATGAGGTCCCCCCTTGGCCCTCCCCCGATGTTACCTTTAATGTTCTCGACCGACACAGCTCGGGAGTGGCTGCTGTCAACACGGGAGTCAATTCTCGAGATAAGTTGCTGGTAATTCTTTGCTTTTTGCTCCCAATTTCCAAGCTCCTAGTTTGAAGAGATTACTTGCTAAATTCTCTGTGCAGGATGCTAGCCTAAAGCTGCACCAAATGCTGATCGTCAGGCAGAGGGTCTCAATCCTTAAAAACTCTGTGGAAGCAAGAAGGCTTGAAGACATGCAGCGATTGCTCGCCGAGAATGGCTCTATGGAGGCAATCATTAATTGGCTTCAGAAAATGAAGGATGAAGTGCTTGAGCTAGCCAGTAAATATGAGGAATCCATTAACTTTGCAAACATGCTTTGCGAAGAGATAAGCTGGCTGTGAACCCTAAACCCCTAAACCCTAAACCCCCCGGAAATTAATAGGCCACTCTCTGTAAAGTCTGAAGTGTTTTCTAACTCAAACCCGGTGTTTAGTTGTGATTTTGTTTCTTTCTTATAAAATCAAAAGGCGTATTTTGCAAAAGAAAGCCCTAAATCCGCAACAAGCAGGGGTTACCTTCCCCTTATTTGCTTAGTATTGACCTCTGTACTAGCAGACATCACTTAAATTTTCTTTTGGTCAGTACCAAGTGAATAGGACCCTTCGGACTAGGTGACCTTACCTTATTCGCTTGGTACTGACCAACTACAGCAAATTAAAGAGCACGGGACCGAAATCAAAAGGCGTATTTGGCAAAGCAAAAACCCTAAATCCGCAACAAGCAGGGGTTACCTTCCCCTTATTTGCTTAGTATTGACCTCTGTACTAGCAGACATCACTTAAATTTTATTTTGGTCAGTACCAAGCGAATAGGACCCTTCGGACTAGGTGACCTTACCTTATTCGCTTGGTACTGACCAACTACAACAAATTAAAGCGCAAGGGACCGAAATCAAAAGGCGTATTTGGCAAAGGAAAACCCTAAATCCACAACAAGCAGGGGTTACCTTCCCCTTATTTGCGTAGTATTGACCTCTGTACTAGCAGACATCACTTAAATTTTCTTTTGGTCAGTACCAAGCGAATAGGACCCTTCGGACTAGGTGACCTTACCTTATTCGCTTGGTACTGACCAACTACAACAAATTAAAGCGCACGGGACCAAAATCAAAAGGCGTATTTGGCAAAGCAAAAACCCTAAATCCGCAACAAGCAGGGGTTACCTTCCCCTTATTTGCTTAGTATTGACCTCTATACTAGCAGACATCACTTAAATTTTCTTTTGGTCAGTACCAAGCGAATAGGACCCTTCGGACTAGGTGACCTTACCTTATTCGCTTGGTACTGACCAACTACAGCAAATTAAAGCGCACGGGACCGAAATCAAAAGGCGTATTTGGCAAAGGAAAACCCTAAATCCGCAACAAGCAGGGGTTACCTTCCCCTTATTTTCTTAGTATTGACCTCTGTACTAGCAGACATCACTTAAATTTTCTTTTGGTCAGTACCAAGCGAATAGGACCCTTCGGACTAGGTGACCTTACCTTATTCGCTTGGTACTGACCAACTACAGCAAATTAAAGCGCATGGAACCGAAATCAAAAGGCGTATTTGGCAAAGGAAAACCCTAAATCCGCAACAAGCAGGGGTTACCTTCCCCTTATTTGCTTAGTATTGACCTTTGTACTAGCAGACATCACTTAAATTTTCTTTTAGTCAGTACCAAGCGAATAGGACCCTTCGGACTAGGTGACCTTACCTTATTCGCTTGGTACTGACCAACTACAGCAAATTAAAGCGCACGGGACCGAAATCAAAAGGCGTATTTGGCAAAGGAAAACCCTAAATCTGCAACAAGCAAGGGTTACCTTTCCCTTATTTGCTTGGTATTGACCTTTGTACTAGCAGACATCACTTAACTTTTGTTTTGGTCAGTACCAAGCGAATAGGGCACTTCGGACTAAGTGACCTTACCTTATTCGCTTGGTACTGACCAACTACACAAAATACAAGTGCGCAGAAGGGTAGTAAGTAGCATACCTCTTCACTGTGTGTAGAGTTCCGCGTCGTTGAAGCACTGCAGAACAAGAGTAAGAGAAGGAGGATGCGCGAGAGTAAGAGGTGATGGAGTTTGCTTACCGCGTAGCGTCGATGGGGGTAGAGTTAATTAGAATGATGCGCAGTAGAGGACGCAAAAAGAGGCAGAATTGAGATGTTTGGCGGGGGTAATGCCTCAACTTAGAATGCTTACCTCGGGGAGGGTGACAACTTCACTTATGCGCGAGATTGCGGTTGGTAAATCGTACTGCATGGGAATCTGAGACCATTTAATACTGGTTGTCCTTGAGAGCGCAGCCCACGTGCCTTTTTGAAAGACCGTTAAGGGTCAGACAGACGCAATCGCCCTTGTAGTCGCCATCTCCATCTCCATCTTCATCTCGCACCTTCTGCCTGGCCAGCTCTCGTGCCTTTGCCTTTTCTGCGCCCTTCCCCTTGGCCAGCTCTCGTGATCCTGCGTTTAGAGTCAGACGCCGATCGCCCTTGCATTCGCCATCGCCTTTGCCTTTTTTGTGTCTTTCCCCTTGGCCAGCTCTCGTGATCCTGCGTTTAGAGTCAGACGCCAATCGCCCTTGCATTCACCATCGCCTTTGCATTTTTTGCGCTCTTCCCCTTGCCCAGCTCTCGTGATCCTGCGTTGAGTGACCTCCATTGGGTCGAGTCCTTTGCTGCCGCATCGCCATCGCCATCGCTCCCCTACTGGTTCTTGTTGTCGGTGGCCTACATCACCATCCAACTCGGCGCCATTGGATATTGCAAAGACAGGTTCTTTCTCCTTGCCTCTCCCCTTCCTGTGTGTTGTTAACTGTGTGCACACCGAAGCCACTGCGTTAGGGTAAAAACGCATGCATGGTTGGAATAATTACTCATTATGTGACCGTATCACATTCATGGTTGGAATAATTACTCCTTATGTGGTGACCGTATCGCATTCATGGTTGGAATAATTACTCCTTATGTGACCTATAAATCTATCACTGATAACATAATATGCTCTGTTCTTATCCACCTGTTCCGAATGCCACAAGACAGAACCAAGCGAATAGGACCCTTCGGAGATTCTTGGGGGCCCTACTCGCTTGGTACTGACTCAACTAACGTCACCACTTATGACATTAACGCACGGGACATAACCCGTCGATATGACATTAGCGCACGGGACATAACCAAGCGAATAGAGTTCTTCGGAAATTCTTGGGAGCCCTACTCGCTTGGTTCTAACTCAACTAACGTCAACTCTTATGACTTTAGCACACGGGACATAACCAAGCGAAGAGGGTCCTTCGGAAATTCTTGGGGACCCTACTCGCTTGGTTCTGACTCAACTAATGTCACCTCTTACGACATGAGTGCACGGGGCCGAACCAGGCAAAATAGGACATTGAGGGGTACTCGAGGCCCAACATTCGCTTTGTTATGACACCAAATAGTTTTGGCTTGCTTTTTCTTTCAGTCATGGGGATCATAGTCCTGGAGACAGACGTGAGCGAGGATACATGTGAAGAAAAACTATTCACATTCTTATATAACGCCCGAGCTCATCACCGTGCACCAGAACTATCAGGAATGTTCAATGCAGAGTTTTCTATGCAGAGGATTATAGATTTCTCCTTTGAGTACCTACAAAACCATTTGCAACAGTATGAGGCAGTCACTTGTGACAATTCCATGACAGTTAATGGCATGCGATATGTGCACCCTGCCGACCTTGACCCTGACAAGAGTGCTTCAAGGAGACTGAATCGTTGTCTTGAAAAGTGTCCCTCCAATGCACTGCTTGTACAAGACAGGTGTATGAAGCACTTTAAAAAATGTCGCTTATTGGAATTCTACCATGGGTTTTTCTGTTACTTATACTTGCAGACGGATGGCGAGTCAGAGACTTCGCAGTCAACAACTTTCGGTAGTTGTCCATTGGCGCCGGAGGAAGAGGTAGAGGATGTGGAGGTGCAATTCAATCCAGAAGAAGAGCGGGAAGAGGTACTAAAGGAAACCTTTGATGCGGGCTTAACTCTTGTTTCTCTTGCGGATGCAGCAATAGGGTGCAGGCAAGAAAGCCCAAGTATGGAAGCGACTTTGTCTCTCAATTGTGCTCCCAGCTTTGCTATGGCGGGCGACACCCACTATATTCTGCTCACAGATATCATGCATGAGCTCAATATACGGGAGGACTACTGCCTAGCGGCAATTGCAAATTTTTGTGAGGCAGACATGGGGTTTGTGGACGATGATGCAGTGGACCAATATCTTATTGCTGACACAGCTGTCCGCGACTCACAGTTCACTTCAAGGTCGCAACTGATTAAAGATACGTTCAATGAGGCGAAGTCTGGAGGCCGATTTGCCAACAGATGAGCAGTTTGAATTGACAACAAAACAACTCATCTTGGAAAACGTGGGTAGACACGTGGCACCCGAAGATCATGTAATGAATAGTCAGTCTATTCACTTATGGGGGAGGTCGATGCTGGAAATGGACGAGAATCAGATGGTAACTTTTGTCGAGCATTCAGATAGTATTAGAGATGGTCGAGTGATAAAATATCATGAACATTTTTTTTCTACTTCCAGGTGCTAGTGTATGACGATAGTTTCCTTAGAAGAGCGGGAGGCTCACGCCAAGGGCTTGTCACTGGAGTCCAAGGCAAGGATGCAGTGTTGTCTCACTACATCGGGTGTTTCAACCACAAAAAGGTTTGTAGAAACAATTCAAGTAATTGACAATTCTACTCATCTCACTTACGGATAATAAATTGATTGCAATTATTATGTAGATCATAATATACCACAAGGAATATTCCGATGACAATGCAAAGTTGCCTCTGTTTGCAATGAAAGCTATTATAAGATTGTGTGTTGGGCACCCCCTCCCACTAAACACAGAAAGAGTAATTCTGATTGAAAAACAGTTTGCTCTACGTGTATTTGGCATTGGGTATGGTTGTCAGGGACTCAGAGCCCCATATTTCATGTCCTACACAGCTCAGGCTCTAGCTGCAGGGGTTGAAGACCCGGAAAGCTTAGATCCATACAATAAGCGACTGTTTCTGAGGGAAAGAAGACGCATGATGCCCGTAGGGATGCTGCCATCAACAGAGGAACAAGCTCGTCTACAGAGCTTGCACATCGAAGAGGTACAAAGTGAGGAGGAAGGAGGTGCATCGAAGAGGATAAAAACGACGGGCTCAGGTCCATCTTCTCCCGCTCCTGACTCGTGATCGGTGCCATCTCGCATGGCGCTCCGCCGCATTTGAAGCTCCCCAAGCCATCTGTTTCTTCTCTTTGCGGATGTGTTGTAAAGACCGTGTAATTTCTGAACTCTTAAGAAGTTCCTTCTGCCTTGCTCTATGAATTAGTCGTCTATAAGTCCATTGGTGTAACTCTAATAGGCTATCGGCCTTTTCTTTTCCTCTCCCATGCCGAGTGTGCTTAAAATAACCTGTTCTTGCCATGTAGTGGGTTTTTTCCATGCCTTGTGTGGACCATATTGATAGTGAGCCGTATGTCTTGGCAAAATATGGACCATGGTTGAACAGTATGTGCTGCATTGAAATAAAACAAAATGGTCAGTTGAGTACAATTTAAAATTTTGTTTTGTATACGTAGAATGCCAACCTACCATGTAATGTGTGATATGTTGCCCACCCCACCCTGTAAGGTAAGCCTTTTTCCAATCCAGCAAGGCTGCTTGAAATGATGTGAGCTTACTTTGGTCCCAAGAATGTTGCTCAAGGTAGTGGAAAATTTTATCTAGTGATTTCCACACGTTCGCTTTGTGATTCTGGATTGCCCCACCACCAGCATTGTCTTTAACCACTTTATGTAATTGTTTCCATTTGTTGAACAGGATTCTCCTTTCTTCTCTATCTGAATCTTTGAGGCTAAACCCAAGAAACCTTCTTGCCTTCACTCCGCCTATCGATGCTTTCCTCGGTACCTTGTACCGACTTTGAGACATCTTAGGGTCCTCTTCGATTTTGACATTGCCTCCATGCAAACCAATGTCTGAGAGCACTCCCTCTAATGCTTTGATCACTCTTTTCGACTCACTCTCTGGCTTTAATGTCCATGCAAAACATATGTACAAATGAACCACCTTTTCAATTATTCGACAGAGTGCATGAAGTGTACAGACGTGAACTCTACTCAGAGGAATATCAAGCACTGGTTTAAAAGTTTTATCTTGAAGATGTCTGTTGGGAGCTCTAATCCATTGCACACTCTCAAGTGATTGTGCATCAGCCATGCAATATAAGCATGGATTTGCCACGGCTGCTCCGTGTGTTATGTTGTACATACACTTAAGAGTCTTTAAGTCACCTGCCATGTGCCATTCCACTGTGTAGTCGCCAAATCCTTCCACTGAAAGAACGGCTCCGTTTCTTTGTTCACTAATGATAGAAGGAATTTGGGTTTGACTAAAAACCCAATCGAGGATTTCAAAATTTTCCTTATCAACCTGTAGTGAAAAATGAAAACACAAAATCAACAACCAAATAATCAATATTTTTGTTATCAGAGATTGAACGAAGTATACTTGAAATGATCCTAGAGATAGAATGTTGTTTTCTGATTGCATGCTAAAGTATCGTGGATCCTCTTTCGTTATTGATGGATCCAGAGCTCTGTTCATGAGGGTAATGGTGACTCTCTCCAACTTCTTGTTCTTCAGGACCTCGCACTCGTCGAGCTTCAAAACAAACTTGAGAACCCCACCGCACTCGTCTCGACTGATGTCAAAGAAGTGAACTGCATACCTTTGCAATGCTTCAAGATCAATGAAGAGGTTGTTGTGCTCGTTAAACTGTACCTCTCTGCCGCCCTTGCCTAAGAACGTTGCTTCAATATGGAATGGTGACCCAAGTTTCTCAAACACCTCATCGTTTACGTGCCGGCGAGCAGCCTTTACATGTGATGGCTTTGGCAGCAATGATCCTCTCTGTAGTTTATTTTGAGATTTTTTAGCTAATGCTTTGAAGAGTGCCCTGTATCCCATCTGCGAGATGCCACTCTCATCAAGTATTGCTTGCACTTCCATTGGTTCCAGCTGATTCTCGTTCATGAAGGAGGTAAGTAGCCTCCCTTTCAACTTACGAAATTTTTTTTGAGTTATCATCTCTTCAACTACTTCTTTTGGAACTAGACGGCTGTAATGCACTCCGGCATTGAAGCCTGCACCGTTCGAGTTTGGATGCAGTAAAGACCTGCCAAAAAAGCACAATGCGTTATGATCATGTATAGGAAAGTAAGTGTATCCACTTCTTAATGAAGCACATTGAAGAAACAAACTTCGAGTTACCTTAAAGCTCGTATTCGTTTTTTGAGGCCACCACTACCAACCTTCATGTTCTCAAGGTTGCATAGATCTCGTTTTCTTTTCCGACTACCAAGCACGGTGTCTTTCTCTCGCAAACTTGTGATCTTCTTTTCAAGGCCTTGGATTGTCTCTTTGTTTGATGAAATCTTTTGAGAGCATGCTTCATTAAGTTTCTTCAGCTGCATGTTCTCCATTGCCAAGAAGTTTCTTTGCCTTTCCGCATTCAATCCTCTCATTTCCAAATGTTCGGTGTATCCCAATAGCCCATCCTTGCCATCGCATATGAAATGTAAGAGGTTAGTGATATTAGCAAAGGGAGGTGGCGCATTTGTCGTAGGATCCTTTGGATAAATAGACCCATCGGTCCACAAATCCAAATGATGTTCCTTGTTTGTCCTTCTAAGTTCTTTCTCCCGTTGAGATAAGAAAGACTCCCTCCTACGTTTCTGTAACGGTGCGTACTCTTGTAATACATCAACATGAAGATGATGTGTGTTCTTTCTTTGGGTAAGTGTTAAAGATGAAGTGGCCGAGGATTGTAAGTTCAAATTAGTGTTTTCATCAGGAAAAGATGCGTTCTCCATTCCTAGAGTTGATAGAGAAGAAGACGGAGAAATATCTCAGGTTTTGGGAGGGAAAGCCATATTCTCAAGTTTAGAGTTGATAGAGTTCGTGTGGCTTATGTTTCTGGAGGGAACGCTTGTAAGTTGGCATTTCAAATCATTAGTCATACGGTTAGTTGAATTCCTGACAAGAGAACGAAGGATAAGAATGATAAAGATGGCGGCTACCTACCAAAGAATGTCATTTTGGCTTTTTGTTGCACAGAAAAGTATCACATAAAATGCACAAGTTAACATTTTAAATTTTCTCTCTCTAAGCCGACGTGGCACTTCTTACAGGGCCCAAAAGTGATTCCAACTTTCTCCTAATGTGTACAAGGAAATGCGACACCAGTTAGAAGCCCTCAAACTCCTAGATGGACCCCTTCAAAGAAAAACCCACTTAAAGACCATATTTTTGTTGGAAGTTTCTAGTTGATCCAGATTCCCTTGAAATCTGATGACAAGTGTCAATATGAATATCATCAAGGACAGAGGTTTTAGCTGATCTCCACAAGTCAAAGTCAAAAGCCGACAAATCCCATGGTGTTCAAGAAATTGCATGTGACCAAGCTCATATATGCATATCGAGACGCAGATGGAAACAAATATTAGCAAGTCCATGGCCTCGTACAAACCCCTACGGATGGTAAACCTAAAGTCAAAGATTATCTCAAGTTGATGCAAAATCTCAAGCTACCAAAACATGTGACATATTGGTCAAAATTGACAAGAGCTAGAGCTCAAAAAGCTATAAAAAAGTCACCACCAAAATATCCTCCAAAGAGATAGATTTTGCTAGAAAGTAGAGTTACTTAAATGCAGGAAAATAATGCTCAACAGTTGCAAGCAAAAGGTCCAGTATCACAATCAAACGAGTCAACATCAATTGAAGCAAGTGGTCAAAGCAAAGAAGATATAGAAAACTTTCAACCCAAGGACACCACCACAATAAAATCAATCAATAAAAAAAAACGATCATGAGAAGATCAAGTGCAACATCATCAGTGAACATGAAGAAATGAAGAAAACCTATCAAGTGAAGTAAAGCTAGATTTTCAACTAGACAAGAACCTCATGTCTTTTTGCACTTGGAAAACATGTGGCCAACCACAACTGGAAGATGCTCTTGAATTTGTTAGCATATCTTATTAGAGCTTGGTTGTGTCTAAGGAGCTTGGAGCAGCAAGCAGGAGCAGTCTAGGAAGCGGCTTCGGTATTCCCAGGAGCCATCTTCAACCATCTCTTATTAAGGTGATTCCTTTTGGAGAGTGTGCATCGCAGGGTTCTATACAAATTGAACGGTTCAGCCAAATTTCTATTTTTAGGTGCATTTCAAGCCCCGTTTTGGAGTTAGAGTGCATTTGCATGCAAAAACGCTAAGGTTCGAGATTCTACAGATCTACATATTAGTGGTACAGAATGTTTTGATTTGGCTGCAGTGTGCACGTATACTATTTAGTATAATGAAACATGTGTATGTATGTAGATTGTGGTTAGAGTGAAACATGTGTTTGTATGAAAATTGTTGTTACAGGTGGTAACCAACTATTTTTAGTAGGCTACTTGGGTTGGAAACATGTCATCCAACAATGATGGGCTTAACCAGGTTGTCAGTGAGAAGTTGGACAAGAAAAAATTTCATGCTTGGAAGTTTAGAATGACCAATTTTCCTTATGGGAAAAGGTTATTGGGACTACATTGATGGAAAGCATGAAATAGCACCACCATTGCCAGAGGAAGGTGCGAGTGTTGCGCAAATTAAGACATTTAAATATTGGGCAAGGAGCTTGGAATGTCATGTACTAGCTTTTTGTTAGTGTACAAGACACTATGATTGGGTATATACAGGATGCACAATCTCCTAAGGAGGCTTGGGACACTTTGTTGTCATTGGATGTGGCCAACACAGAGGCAAGGAAGGTGCAGTTGAAGATTGAGTTGAATACTATTCATAAGAAAAGTTTGTCCATCAATGACTATTCGCTGAAGATAACAAATATATGTGAGTCACTTGCATCGATTGGCATTACAATCGCTGATGATGATAAAGTAGAAGTCTATTTGCAAGGTTTGGATCCTGGATCTCAAGGGGGTCACTTAATAATTTTGTGACTATCACATGAGTGCAGAAAAAGAGGCTATTAAATTTTATTTTTTCTCACATTTTCACATACAAAAGGGTGTTGTAAAATGGAGTTGGAAAAAAATACAGATTGAGTAAGAAAAGGATGTATTTTATTTGTCAAAAATTCACAAATAAGGAGTTTTAAAAATAGTCCTTGAACATACACGATATATGCAATTTACACATAGTGACCCTTGGCATCCATCTTCAAGAGAACATTCCCTTGTTTACAGATTTAGTGTCCTTATTGATTGTGAAAGAGAAGAAACTTGAGGAAGACTCCTCTATGCAGGGTGGAAACAATTCTGAATAGGTCCTTTCAATAGAGGAAGAGGAAAAGGACATGGTACAGATCATGGATGAGGCGGAGGAGGAGGCAACCACCAATCACAATAGCAAAACAACAATCAAGGTCAAAACATAAGTGGTAGTTGAGGAAACTTTCAAGGTAGGGGGACTCCAAGAGGTCATCAAAATGTGAAACACAATAATGCAGGTCAACACGAAAATGTAGTATTTTGGGGATGTGGAAGACATGGTAATTTTAACGTGATTGTCCAGACATGAGGCAGCAAAACAAGTATGCAACCCCCTAGCAGGAGTGAAAATGAGCCTGAGAGGCTATTTGTGATGCAACACATGATGAATACTACGTCTACAAATGTGGAAAAATCTAGTGATAATGTCTGGTACGTAGGTTCCCAGCCCTAGAAGATTGGGATGACTTGATAGATGGCCTTTCTTTACTCTCAAGTTTTGTTGAGGCACCATAATCCGTTCCCACAAAGTAGAGATACGAGCAACAGAAGAGAGGAAGTCCTCTATCCTTCATGTTTGTGGTTGTAAGGATCATACACCACAAGCCAGGTCAATAAATCAAGGATTCTGATGAAAGCTATTTCCTAATATAAAGATGAAATCCCATTGACATATTTAGAATCTATAAACAACACCTTTTTCTTCACGTTTAAGAGGCACGAACACCATCCATAAACCCTAAATATTACATGATACTTAGTTTAAACTAACTAGAAATCTTGTGAAAAGTACCTGACTAATCGTGTCCACCCGTCCGTAGACATAGATCCGTTAGGATACTAGTCTCCCACTTTCTACACCGCACTCACCCGTTCTTCTTGTTTTCTAATTACTACTACGTTGTTTTATATATACAAACAGTGCTCCTTTATTAATTCCGACCACATATTATTTCATATAGTCCTTCAAACATCACCAAAATAATTCTTTCTCAAACATGGTCTAATGAAGACAATTCTATAATTCAACCAAAAAATGAATCTTTCAATTATGTTGAAGAGCTTGCCGCTACCCGCGGACTTTCTCTGTCTAACCAACAAAGCCTTTGCAAAGGATTTACTTATTTGCTAACTGGGAAATGCGCAAACTTTCTCAGTCTCGCTAACCGCAAGGGGTCATCTCGCTAACCGCAAGGCATCATGGACACATGTCAAGTTCCTCTTTATGTTTCCCTCATAAGGTGCCTAAAGCCTATTGGTTGGCCTCTCAATGAGTCCAATGATTATTTAGTTAATTAAATTAATTGTTTATGCATTTATCAAGTCCTCTCTCTCAAAGGGGAAAGGGGGACACTTGTCCTAAGGCTAGCATGGTTGCTTGATATACAATATGCATATGATTGGCTAGGCTTGTAGGGGTCCAATCAACTTCCAGCAAGAGCTACAAGGGGGGGTCAACCAAGGAAAGCTAGGGGTGTGCTTGGGGGGTATACTCTCTCACACACACACTCACATACTCATTCTTGCTTGGAAAAATGCAAGAGCTCCATCTCCTTGTCCAAGCTTTTTGAAAAGTTGAGAGCCTACACCAATACTCTTGGCTATGGAATGCAAAACCAGCCAAGATCCATGCTTCAATGCTTAAGCTTGACATCTTCTTCTTCATCATTATTATGATATTATGCTATGATATGCAACAAGAGTTATGATAACTGAGGAGCTATCTCTTTCTCGTATGTTACTTCTTCTTCCTCTTTCCTACCCTCATTCCTCGCTAGCTCTCTCCACCTTAGAAGTTGTTTGAGACCTTGGGACTGAGGTCGGGGATGGTTAATGATTTTACAAAGTTTATGTTATGCTTGTGATGCATGAATATTTCCATCTTCATTGCATCACCTAGGTCACAAGGAACACAAAGATTGTATTGTACCAAGTCTCTCTTTATGGGAGAATCTATGGTACAAAAGCTTATTGAAGAGGGGGACCGGCTCCACATAAATCCGGTCCTCAATTGTTGTCATGTTCTCTGATTCTCTCTCTTGCAAAAGTATTGTTCATGCCAAGTTAATTAAGTATAATGATTATGTTGCTACCGCTAATTAAGTTCACCCTCTATGTTCTCAAAGTAGTCTCATAAAAATGCTCACTGTAGTTCTGTTAATTATGCTATCCTCAATGTTCATAGGCCATTTCCATTACACGCGGTTTTAGTCTCTTTGCAAAGTGCTCTCCCACAAGATTCAAGGTGAGTTTTCTCTCTAACCGTGCACCTATTTTGTTATTGTCATATGTCATTGTGGTCACGGCAAGTAGAACTACACATTGGCCTAACCACATTGAGAATCAGTGACGTGTAATTTTTGGCTTGTCTTCATACACGATTTATGCACACCGTGTTTACAGGTAGAAAGTTGGGCTAGAGACTTTAGGGTAGTGACCTTTAGGTGTGTAGAGGTCATCCCTTGAGTTTCGTGATGATTTGACAATGTTAGGTCTTGGTTAGGAGAGTGTAGCCATTGTAGGTAAGGTAGCGGTTGTGCATACATAGTGTGCTTTGAGTTGGTTTACCTTATTAGTGATTGTCCATAGAAGGCCAAGTAGAGGATTGACACCCATATATTTGTTTACATGCACCTACGGGTCAAGCTTCCTTCTTGGTTGACATCTTGTTTTTTGGACTAGTTCTCACTTTGCTAGCAATTGCAAGCTGCAAATCTGCACGACAACATTGGCACCGCTATCGGGGACGAGAGCCCTAGGTAGGTGACCTTAGACTAGTCCTACAAGGTGAGAGTTCCTCTAGTTTTCAGGAGTCTTGCTATTTTACTCTAGGTAGGATCCGGGAGTAGGACTCTTGAGATTTTAGAGAGGTTCTAAAGATTGTATGTCTCTCCTAGGTCTTTCATGGTAGACAGTTTTAGTTCGTTTGGTATAGTTGTGATTGTTGGTGTTTGAGTGTTTGTGGTGGTGTGAAAGTGTTTACTAGTCTGTGTGTGGTACTTAAGTGTTTTTCTATCCACGATTGCAAAACCCCACATGATGAGTAGGAGTAGACATAGATAGGACATGTGATTGTGATCTAGAGCTATCCATCATCGATATTGTTTGCTTGTATACATTATTGCATTTGTAATCTCTGAAAATTTGATTTTTAGGGATAACATGCAACAAACAAGCTTTAGTAGACATTTATGCATGGTTGAGTGATGATGGGCATAAAAGAACACATATGCAAGAGATCTGGATGAGAAATATGTAATTTTCTATATACAGACATCATACACGTATGATGTCTTAGGGCCTAGCAGGAGACCAAATTTGATAAAACAGACTGCACCAGAGTGGTGTTTTACCCTAAGTACACACCTTGGGACTAAGGTTTTGCCAACATCTGGTCCCTAAACAAAAAAAGTCAAGTGTGAAAATGGAAAAATAGGAAACTTGTGATTTAGTGCATATTGTTGCATTGAAATTTTGTAAAAGTGCTTTGGAAGCAGTGCTGAAGACTTGGGGATACATGTGCTTGAGTTCTGGACAAAATCTCCCCAATAGACATCATATGCGTATGATGTCTCAAGAGTAGATATGGCAGTCAAACTGGGCATTTGACTTGATATACATAGTCTGCATATTATATAGAGCACATACACCAAGTTTCATCGTATTGAGAAAGTGTTACTCTTTTCGGGAAGTTTCTTGGTAAAAGTGGTGATAAAGTGTAATTTTGATATCCAAATTTTGTTGTGAGCAGTTGTGCATGTTGTATACATCAAGGGGCACCTAGGAAAGAAACAAAAATTCATTTTGACCACTTAGACATCATACGCGTATGATGTTTGAGAGGCTAGATTTTGGGTTAAAAGGCACATTTTGTGAACCATTGTGTTTAAGAGCATCTAAGGAGTAAATAGGCCAAGTCCCATTGAATTTGAAGCAATTTTAGGCTAGTAGAGACCAAGAGACGGATTTGAGAAAAGTGAATGCTTGATTTGACCATATCTAGCACAATAGGTGTTGAAATTACATTTTGCAAGTGGCAGTGAGTTTCTTGTGTGTGAAGGAGATCCTCTGGAGAGAAATTCACTTCATTTTGCCCAGATAGACATCATAGACATATGATGTCTCAGGAGCATATTTAGTGAACTTCAAAGTGAGCCTATATTTGGATTAAAACCATCAAGGAGAGTGCATGGTTCAAATTTGAGTCGATTCTAAGAAATAAGACATCATGTGCATATGATGTCTACAGACTAGTTTAGTGCTCAAATTGAGAATATGCTACTCCAGAAGCCTTTCTTGATATCCTAGCATTCCATTTATGTGTATAGTAATAAGTGAGGATTACTGATTTGACAAAGAATTGCAGAGTCAAAGTTTTGTACAGATAGCCAGAACCAAGGACCTTGCAAGTTGATAATTAGTTGAAATTGCAAAGTACTCTACCCGTTTGAAGGAGACTGAAGCACCACAACAAGAATGAGAAGAAAGAAGCCGAGATGAAGAACGAATGCTTGCTAGGCCAGTCATGAACTATGGATTAGGATCACCCCTAGGGGAGGAACATGTACTATGCATATCCTAGGCCAAAAAGGAATTAGAGGGGAGGAATAGAGGATCCTATATTTAGAATGGTAGAGCACCAAAGGATCAAACCTTCTCAAGTCTGAAAATGGGTAACAAGAAATATTCTGAAAATAGGGATCCAAGGGTCCACGTGGCAGCCTTTGTGCGTGTCATCAAGGCTGAGGAAGTACTAGACTTTTCCACACAGTTCACAAGATTTGGGTTAACCCTAGAGAAGGATGCCACCACCTAGTTCAACTCTATTGAATGTAGAGATTTTGAATCAATGGAGGAGGTATTTGGTTGTCTAAGTCACCTGCATAATCTGAGTCTGTAAAACCCTTTACACTTAGCTCCTGACTCCCATAGCATATACGCATACTCTTTGTAGCTTTCAGGTATCTCAATATTCCTTTCACTGCCTCCCAATGTTTCTTGCCTAGGTTTGACATGTATCGACTTACTACTCCCACTGCAAATGCAATGTCTAGGCGAGTAGCAATCATTGCATACATCAAACTACCCACTACAGACGCATATGGAATCTTATCCATTTCAGCCTGTTCTTCCTCAGACACAGGACAATCTTGTTTGCTAAGTTTCACATATGGTGGCAATGGAACACTCAGTGCCTTTCCCTTCTCCATATTGAAACGTTGAAAAACCTTGTCAATATACTATGTTTGAGATAACCAGATCAACTTCTTTGATCTGTCTCTCTCAATGCGCATACCAAATATATGACTTGCCTCACCCATGTCTTTCATGTCAAACGATTTTGCCATCTTTGACTTCAAAGCTGAAATTTCTTCCAAGTGCTTGCCAGCAATCAACATGTCATCCACATACAAAATAAGGATCAGCCAACTACCATCCTTAGCCTTCTTTGTATATAGACAGTGATCGAACTCACTACGTTTGTAGCCTTGAGAAAGCATAAACTTGTGGAATTTATGGTACCATGCCCTCGGTGATTGTTTTAAGCCATAAAGACTCTTTAACAATTGGCATACCCAATCTTCCTTGCCTTTCTCAACAAACCCTTCTGGCTGCTGCATGTAAATTTCCACATCTAAATCACCATGCAAGAACGCTGTCTTGACATCCATTTGGTGCAACACCAAATCTAATATGGCAACCAATGCAATAAAGCATCTCAATGTAGTCATCTTGACCACCGGAGAGAAGACTTCATCAAAGTCAATGCCTTGTTCTTGCTTAAAGCCCTTGGCAACAAGCCTTGCTTTGGACTTTGGCTGACTATCATGAGCAGTGATCTTATACCTGTAAACCCATTTACAAGGTAGAGCCTTTTTGCCCTGTGGTAATTTAACTAGCTTCCATGTCTTGTTTTTATGCAGAGCTGTCATCTCTGACTCCATGGCCAATTGCCAATTCCCGGAGTCCTTCATTTGCACTGCTTCCTTGTAACATGAAGGCTCATTGCAATCAGTCAACATGACATAGTTCATAGATGGAACAAACCTATCAGGAGGTCGCGTGACACGTCCAAATCTACGCACAATAGGTAATTTAACTAGCTTCTATGTCTTGTTTTTATGCAGAGCTGTCATCTCTGACTCCATGGCCAATTGCCAATTCCCGGAGTCCTTCATTTGCACTGCTTCCTTGTAACATGAAGGCTCATTGCAATCAGTCAACATGACATAGTTCATAGATGGAACAAACCTATCAGGAGGTCACGTGACACGTCCAGATCTACGCACAATAGGTGGCTCAGGCTCAGCCACAACCTGTGGTTCCACTCTATCCTGTCCTTGCTCCTCTTGAGCCCTGACATTTTGTCTTGCACGTGCAGGTCCATCTTCTTGGAAGACAACTCTTCTAATCTCCTCAACCCTCTCTGGTTTAGAATGATATTTGGATTCATTAAAGTGAACATCATTGCTGCGGACAACCTTTCTGGATTCGGGATCCCAAAGTCTGTACCCCATCTCACCAGAATTACCATAGCCTAAAAAGATGCACTTTCTACTCTTTGGCTCAAGTTTGTTCCTAAATTCCTTTGGAATGTGAGTATATGCCTCACAGCCAAAGACTCTGAGATGCTTGTATGAGGGCATTTTGCCTGACCATACCATCTCTGGCACTGAATCCTTCTGCAAAACCTTGCTAGGAGATCTATTTACAAGATGAACAGCTGTTGATACAGCTTCAGCCCAAAACCCATTTGGCAGCTGTGCATTAGACAACATACTTCTGACCTTCTCTTGTATGGTCCTATTCATCCTCTCAGCAACACCATTTTGAGGAGGATTGTAAGGAGCAGTAAGTTCACGTTTTATACCTTTTGACTCACAAAAGTCCTGAAAGGCCTTTGAAACATACTCTCCACCATTGTCAGTGCGTAAGCATTTAAGCTTCTTGCCACTCTGATTCTCCACAAGTGTCACAAACGTTTTGAAAACACTCAACGCTTCATCCTTGTGCTTGAGAAAGTAAACCCATACTTTCCTCGAGTAATCATCTATAAATGTCATAAAGTAAAAAGCTCCCCCTAGAGATAGGTTAGGCATAGGTCCACACAAATCACTATGAACAAGTGCCAACTGTGTATCTCTTCTATTGCTTCTATGCTTATGTGGCTGCTGTGTTTGCTTACCATACAGACAATGTTCACAGAATTCAAAATCATTAAATGAAAAGCCAGGCAAATAACCAGAACGAGACAAGATTTCCATTCCCTTCTTGGACATATGTCCTAACCGGCTATGCCACAAAGAAACGTTCGGCTACTCGGTTACATTGATTACATTTTTAGAGACATTTGATACATAAATCATGTAAAGTCCTCCAGACTTTACTCCATGTGCTACTGTCATAGAACCCTTGGATATCTTCCACATGTTCTGTCCAAAAGTGGTGACGTAGCCAGCATCATCAATTAAACCTGTGTTGATCAAGCTCTTTGTAATTGTGGGAACATGTCTCACATTCTTCAGCGTGAAAGAAGAGCCATTCTGAAACTTCAATTGAACATCTCCAACACCTAAGATCTCACATGTCTTCCCATTGCCTAGCCGAACATGATCTTTAGTGGTCACATAAGAAGTAAACCACTCCTTGTTTGGAGACACATGAAGTGATGCCCCTGAGTCTATAATCCAATCACTCAGTGCATTTCCATCATATGTTGTAAGAAGAGCTGAGTCCATTGTATTCTTCAAGAAGTAGATGTCTCCTGACACTAGACTGTCATCCTCTGCAACAGTGTTTGTCACATTTATTTCTTGAATCTTCACTGAGGACTTGTTCTTCTCACCATGGTCTTCAGCTTTCTCTTTGCCTTTTTCTGCTTTCCATTCTCTGCAGTCTCTTTTCATGTGACCCTTCTTGCCACAATGGTAGCATTCTATGTCACTCTTGCCTTTAGCACTGCGGGACTTGCTACGAGACTGATTCCTCTTTCCACCTTTGTACTTTTCTTTGGTCCTTCCTCTGACAATTAAGGCTGTTCCTTTGCCTTTGTCCATTGTCTTTCTATTGGTTTCTTCAGTAAGCAAACTTCCTTCTACACCTGCTATGTTCAAACCATCTGGAGGTGCAGAATTACTCAAAGCTGTGCGAAAAGTGTCCCAACTTTCCGGCAATGTGATCAACAGGAACATAGCTCTAACAAGTTCATCATACTTGACACCTTGAGCTGACAATTGACTATAGATTGTGTTGAATTCATTCATATGATTGGACATAGGTGTCCCTTCTTTCATCTTCAAGTCAACGAGCTTTTTAAGCCAGTATACCTGTGAAGCTGCACTCTGCTTCTCATAAAGATCACTCAACTTTAACCATGCTTGATAAGCTGACATCTCGTCTGCTACATTGAAGTAAACGCTTTCTGCCAAAGTCAGCATAATGGTAGAAAGTGCCAATTCATCCATTTCGCTCCATTCATCTTCGTCCATATCTTCTGGTTTTATCCCCTTGAGCTTTATAGGTTTTATCTGCTTCTTTTGTACCAACACGTGCCAAATCTGCTGCTTCCACAATGGGAAATTGGTTCCATCCAACTTCTTGATATTGTAAAGAGCAGTGTCCTGTGATCCAGCCATAGCTACGCTTCACAGTGGTTTACTTTCCTGGGAGAAATTCGGCAGAGTTTCCCGTGTAAACTGACCTCTGAACCAATATCAACCTGTCAAATGAACCAAGAAAGCTTCAGATTCTGCATAAATTTCGGCAGAGTCTCCTTTGTAAAATGGCTCTGGTGTACTCAAAAACAGACCAAAAACAACTCAAAAAACACTGTCTCTCTAACACTGTAAGCTGCGGGTAAACCTGTCCTGCACCTGTACTATTTCTGACTGTCCTGTCACTCTCCTGTAAGCATAGACTGCGACAATGCCTCAACGGCAGTAAAGCAAAGATGCAATCCCAACTGTCTAACTCACAGTCAATACATCCTAGCTGCCTATTTAAGGGTGCTCGAGGGATCGCTCCAAGACCTGTATCACCGAAAGGATCTCAACATTCGAGAATCCCCCAGCTCAATAAAACCTCACTCGACCCTCAACAAAGGCTGCAGTAGATCTGACAGTACATAGACTTCCCACAAAGTCATACATACACAAATTTCCCACTGTATGCTGTAACCGCTGCGGCGGTTGTTTGCTGCGTGACTCACAGCCAGCAAACCCTCAACAGACATACATCATCTCTGACAATACATCCCATGTGGAAGTACCTGCAATGTCAGGATGAAATCTGGAATATCAAGCAGCAATCACAAGCTACCTGATGAACTAGTGGATGTCGCCTACAATCTGTGTGTAGATGCGCCCGTGTCGTATGTGACACGCCTCCAAGAACTGTGAGCCGTCCTTCGATGTGTAGACAGCCACAAATCAACACTCTGGGAGTGTTGATATTCTCAGCACCTGCAGTCGTAGGCCGAAAAAGCCCAAATTTGCAGAGTCGGATCTGCACCCGTCGAGACCACGTAGTCAAAAATGGCCTGCGCAGACCTTTGTCGAAGCCGAACGGTGGCCGAGATGACCTCGCCTGTCGAATTTCACTCCAATCTGAGTTGGTGACTCTAGCCTCCTGCAGTGCTGCCCCGAGCCTTGATCTGAGCTCTGATACCAGTTGAAGGAGTACGAGCAGAAGTGCGACGCGAGAGAGAGTGCAAGAAGAAGAGCACGATGATATGGTGAACTCGCTCTACTGTAATGTGTAGAGCATAGTGAGTTCTTATTAGGTTTTTACAAAAGAATATGTGTACATACCTGGCAGCCCGCCCACTTACCTGGGCGACCACATCTGAGGAAGAACAGGCTGAAATGGATAAGATTCCATATGCGTCTGCAGTGGGTAGTTTGATGTATGCAATGATTGCTACTCGCCTAGACATTGCATTTGCAGTGAGAGTAGTAAGTCGATACATGTCAAACCCAGGCAAGAAACATTGGGAGGCAGTGAAAGGAATATTGAGATACCTGAAAGCTACAAAGAGTATGCGTATATGCTATGGGAGTCAAGAGCTAAGTGTAAAGGGTTTTACAGACTCAGATTATGCAGGTGACTTAGACAACCGAAGGTCTACGTCAGGGTATGTCTTTACATTGGCTGGTGGAGCAGTATCATGGCGTTCTAGATTACAAGATTGTGTTACTCAGTCTACTGCAGAGGCTGAATATGTTGCAGCATCAGAGGCATGCAAAGAATCAATTTGGCTTAATCGACTAGTAACAGATTTGGGAATCAAAGAAGAGATTCCTGTGTTATATTGTGATAGTCAAAGTGCTATACAATTGGCTCGCAATACAGTTTATCACTCAAAGACAAAGCATGTGGATGTGAAGTATCATTTCATCAAGGAAATGCTCGAGGATAAGCAACTTCAGCTAGTCAAAGTTCACACCATAGAAAATCCTGCTGATCTACTTACAAAAGGACTTCCCTCAGAGAGCTTTGCACATTTTTGCAAGCAATTAGGTGTAGGGTAGTACATCACTTCTCTACATCTCTTGTATATTAGCTTGTATAGTAGCTTCTCTCACACTTAAAGTACCACATTGGACTTTAAGTGGGAGGTTGTTGGGGTATAAAGCCCAATGTGGTCGCCCAGGTAAGTGGGCGGGCTGCCAGGTATGTACACATATTCTTTTCTAAAAACCTAATAAGAACTCACTATGCTCTACACATTACAGTAGAGCGAATTCACCATACGTCATGCTCTTCTTCTCGCACTCTCTCTCGCGTCGCACTTCCGCTCGTACTCCTTCATATTTGACAAGTTTATCAATGAATTCTCTCAAAGAGAGATAGCTCATAATACAGTTTCGCAAATCCATAAGTTCAGGCAGAAAGAGGGAGAATCCGTTAGAAAGGCAACCTTAAGGTTGACACATTACGTAAAAATTTTCTGTGTGGAAGAAGTAGCAACTCAGTCTTGACTCATGCTGATGTTTATCCAAGGACTGAGAAATGTAAATCTTCAAAAGGATTTGCATATGAAGAAGAGCTCAACTCTAAATGAGTTGGCCAAGGAGGCTCTATACCTAGTAAACAATTGTTTGTCTACAAGGAAGGCGACTACAAAGACTTAGATGATGACTCATCATCACAACAAAGTAGAGCTAAGTCTACAAATTCAACACAAAAGAGCGAGGTAATGATAAATCAATAGAAATTTGTTGAGGAAGTTCTCAAAAGGATAAGCCTGTTTGCTAAGCCACATGCTAAGCAACCTAAGTGGTGTGCCATTGAGCAAAGATGGACAAATCATGCTATGGAAGAGTGTTACTACTACAAGGGGTATGTGAGAGAGCATTAGTATGTCCCACCAGCCCAAGTAGAACCTCCTTAGGTACCACCAATGCCTAGGTATATGGTAGCAAATTTGCCAGGACAAGGAGGGGTTGAGCGGCCACAACCAATTTTGGGGCAAGAACCACCTCTGCCAGGATTGACTAGTGGGCATTAGGTATACACCCACTTTAGAGGAATTGAAAGAACGAGTATTAGTGCACCTATGCTGTGTATTACAAAGAGCAAAGTGATTACGAGGCTAGTTTAACATACTGTACACCCAAAGAGCCAAAAGCACCGGAACCTTGGAGCATGATTGGGAATGTTGTACCACCAATAGCAGCTTATGCTACAGGAGAAGGTAGATACAGTTTGGGTGAACACAAAAGTCAACAAAACACCAGGAAAGCCAAGAAGGCACGCATGAAAGTTAGGAAGGAATGTGAACAGACAGACCTAGTAGAGGAGTTAAAACAAACCAGGGACAAAATTCCTATACTCATAAACATATTTTTTTGCATTCATCTTAAGATTTGTGGAACAAAACACTCTTCTTATCACTAGCAATTAAGCTTGACAAATTATTTATTATCCCAAATATGTGCTATAAACAAAAATCCCGAATGTTGAAAATGTTCAAAACAAGAAAAAATTGGCTTTTTGAAGATTCTTTCACTACCATGATGAGGTTATGTTGTAAAATTTAAGGTTCAAATTTGATCTATAGGTCAAAAACAAAGGTTTCAAACTCACACACAACTCGTAAATCAAACCCCTTTTAGGAAATTAGCATTGTAAAATTGCTTACAAAACCAACATTCTTATAAACTCCCACAAAAATGTGATCATACACTCCCCAATTGCATCCACATGAAGTATGTATTTATAAACGTAACCAGTACGAGAAAAAAATTCAAAGTCTCACTCAATTTTAAGGCTAATCACCACACGAACTAAAAATTATAGATCAACATGCACAATTTTCAAGATTTGACACAAGATTTCAAGCTTATCTTCTTAAGTACTAACTTGGTAGAATGAGTACATATGTAGTATAATCAAATGTGATGCTACATGAAAGTAGCGTTTTACTTTTCCATTAATCACATCCAAAAAATTTGCATAGCAGACCCATACAACTTCAAATATTTAATTGTAGTTAGAAAAGAATTTTATTTTACACGAAACTTGCAAAACTATGACTCACATACATAAGTAGCTAACATGGATATTTCATGCAGCCTAATCATCTTTACCAAGACTAAGGGCTACACTTTAAAGAGACCCCAATTGCTGCTTTGTGCAAGTACTTTTCATGAATGTAGTTCCTTATGAGTGTACTTTTCACTATAGTTCCTTATGAGGTTGTCCTCAAAAGTGAAAGATTATAGATTTTTGAAGATAGTTTGGCGTGCATATTTTAAGGTTTGCAAAAGGATTTTATGCAATATTTTCTAGATATCATGTGACGAGGCTCTTAGACAATACAATAACCGCTTTTGGTAGACGAAAACTTGGCACTTTGCCGGTTGGCCTTGGTAAATGAGTTGTATCGCCTACATGTATAGATGCGCAAATCCTATTTGTTGGAAATTTTGAATTTGCTAAAATAGAAGCTTGTAGCTGCAAAGGAGGCTTGCTAGTGCATCTAGAGTAGCTTGACCCAATAATATAGGACACTTTAAGAAATATGATCGAGAATGTCTTAAAGCATGAATAGTTCAAGAAGACCAATAGTTAAAACATAATTAGACCCTTTCCGTAAAAAATCATGTGAGAGTGTAGGTAAGTCTTGAATTGCACAATTAGGGACTCTACAAAGACTTCTCTTGGCTCCATCATTATTGCACTCACATGATGTTCATCTTCTCTAGGCTAGAATATGTTCTCGTGGCAAGACATAGTCCCATACCCAACATGTAGCGCAAAAAAATCAATACACGGCAAGAAAGCTTTATCGGACATCATTATTAGAAACATTCAAAACTACTAGCAAAATTGTATTTCCATAACAAAATGAGAAAGAGAGAGAAAGAGAACAATGAGTACGTTGCATGTGAAGATGAATAGATATAGATCAGCTCATGAGCTTCTATCAAACAAGCTACAAAAGCAAGTGCAATAGAAGTTTGATACATAAACGGAAAAATTATTTTGCTGAGTGTCAAAAAATAAATCTTAGTTAGAAAAGCAACAGGAAATGCAATGCACTTTACATCAAATTCTTTACATTTCAGAAAGAGATTTTTGAACACTAAACCATGTAGATGTTTATTCTTTGTAGGCCTCTAAAGAAAAGACTATGTCAATATCGATAGCAAAACTAGTCAGAACTTCTATTGACGCTTTACTTATTCTCAATCTTTAACTAGCATTGAATGTGAACACTTTATGATACTTGATCATATTCAATGCATAAATTCTTTTGAGGACATGAACAAGACTGCTTCATAATGATTATCCAAGTAAGAAGCTTTGATAAACCAATAGAGGTTGACATTAGAGCAATCGATACCTTATTACTCATGAGTTTTTGACAAAATCAATCAAAAACTACAAGATCTTTTGAATGATATGATTAATTAGCCCAAAAAGAAAAATATAGGGCTCGGACACTCAAGAATAGAATGCAAAATAGCATTGCATGTGTAGTTGAGACTAATGCCATTATTGACATCAACTTCCAACTAATGGCCATTTCTAAGTAGAGAAATCTAAAAGCACTTACACTCTTCTATCAAGAAAAACAAAACTGATTCAACAACTCTTCTATAATATCTACAGACAGACATACAATCAATCTAATGTGGCCCTTGATCAACAATGTGAGACCAAGTGACACTAACTATTTGACAAGGAAGAAGGAAATTATATTCAAGAATGTTCCGACCTGAGTATTTATTCAAAGTAATGCCACATCACTATCAATAGCAACTTCCATTAGTGTTGTGTGCATTTTGCAAAGCAAGTTATCACCACGTTCTTTTTCCTCCAAAAAAATCTGAATGACATATTATCGATTCCCCGTTATAGTCATCAAAAGGACAAATTGAGCCCTTTACCAAAAGTCTGGGATCAAGTGATCCTAAACATTTGACCAAGGCTAAGGAAATTATAATCATGAGCATTACAACCTTCCTTTGTTTGAGTGTGCACTTGTTGGTGACCATGATGGATGGAGAATGGAGCTATACTACTATGGGCTTCAAGTGCAAGACTAAGTGTATAAAGTATATAGCATGATATGCTAAGGGAAAACAACATAAGTTACACAATATCTAGCATAAACAGAGCATACAACAAAAGGAAATATTGGTTGCACTAGCTAGCTCCATCTTGTACTAAACTGGGGTGTCGTATGGTGTAAGCCAAAAAGGGAGGTGTCAACAACTCCTTGAAGAATATACCCAGATATAATATAAGTTAAGTTAGGCACTCAACAAGCCCCCAAAGGAACTAGTCCTTTCATCTCTGCCATATCTTCTGGTAGTGACAAGGTATTTGAAAACTCGGTTCTCTCTACACACTACTTGCCATGAGTATCTCTACCCTCTAAACAATGACTGGTGGTGAGGAACGGGAGGTGGAGGATGGACATTATGAACATGATTGCGAGGCCTAGTGCGCTACCAGGGATACATCCCTCAGCCTCTTGAGAGAGAGACATTCCTTTCCTCAACTCTTAGATTCAATGTACTTGGCATTCAATGACACCAAGAGCTCTCTCTATCGGCCAGCTAGCACCAAATGATGGGCGTAGACATAGATCACGGAAATGTTTCAAATAACCACTTCACTCCAATCCCTGCATAGCAAGCCACCTCCTCCCTTCATAGTCTACATATCTGAGCTCCTCTAGCAATCTCTATCTCAAGGCAACGTGATGAAGCCCTGACCTGACCAATCGCCACCCTAGAATCATGTGGTAACAATTCCTCATGTACCTTGGTTTGTATGAATCCATCCTCCGACTTGCTCATGGATACAAAGTCATCTTCAAAGGTAGGGACTGCATGGACAGTATCCAAAACTCTCATATATATAACTGTCAAGAATATTGCCTCAAGACTGCTCCTTTGACTTTGTCAGGTGGATGTGTGATGTGTCTTTTATCTTTTTTGAAAGTCCCTGCTGTGAGAACCACTATGTAACCTAGGCATACAGTGATGCTTTGTCCCTTGCCTCAACCAACTACCTGGAAGCCTCACATACTCTTTATGCTAATTGATCAAGTGGCATCTCTATGAATCTGTCTAGAATGCATATGGCCTGAAATATGGCCACCACCATCATGGGTGGTGCAGCTTGGCTCGGACAATATCATGATGTGTTGAAGGTTAGCTGCATATCATATGTGCCATCATATGAGAGAGAGAGAGAGAGAGAGAGAGAGAGAGAGAGAGAGAGATTTTAACGTCTTAGGAACAATCCCAGAGAGACTTCAAAGATCTATCCATGAACTCAAGACCTGTTACTCAAGAGGGAATTGGGATAACCAATCTACCACACTTGGGCAATTCACTAGCATGAATTGACATCTTTCCAAGACATAAATAAAATGTTGAAACTCTTGAACATTCATTTGTGAAAAGCCTTCACTTCTATAGCGACAAAGGGCAACCTATGAACCTTTTTCTTAGTCATGTCATCATAGTACTACTGACATAGCTTTGATCCCTGTTGGCTTGTCAATCTTACCACCTCTGCTCGAGAAAATGCTTGAAATGAAGGATCTGTTCTTCCTTTCGGAAACACTTCCATGTGGTGGAGGTGTTCAGAAGATATGGATGCTCACCATCTCCAATCTTCAGTGCTGCAAAATGATTCGATGAGTGAAAGATGTGCTAAAACAACTTGTGAAGAGCTCCAACATGCACCTTATTAGAAGAATCTAGTTTACAACCAACAGGAGTGTATTTGAGCCTCAAACATATGAGCCTGTGGTTTCACCACCTCAAGGACCTTCGCAATGGTATAGAGAACAATTATATCTGTTGTAAGTCCCCCTCAGGCAAATGTTGTCAACTTATGAGGCCGATGCCTCTTGCCCATTGATAAATAAATCAAGAACTCCACCACAGAAAATAGTGGGATTCTTCAACAATTGGACTCTCTCATTAGCTCTTTTCAAAAATTAGGGACTCCAAAAAATTCCCGTACTTCAGTAGCCTAAGTAAGAATCTGCAAAACTCTGCAGTTAAAACTCCATTTGATGCCGCGACTGGCTAGGCCTATCATAGAAGATCAATTGGTAACAATGTTCTACTAACTTTCAACACTAATCAGATGGTCGATTCACTCCGCATTCAGCTTTTCCACCAGAATTTTGTTCATTACTGTCGGATTGATTTTCCCTCCCGAGGCCTTCATAAGCTGCAAAATCATAAGATACAGAAAGGCTTGTAAACTTGAGACAAAAGAGGTTAGTTAAGATGAGGCTTAAATCAATTGGTACCTGCCCACCAAAAAACCCTTGTAGCTTGGTTTTTCCACTTCTGTATTGCTCGACTTGTTTAGCATTCTCTGCCAGTACTTTGTCCACCATAGCTGCTATCGTTGATGGGTCCGAAATCTGTCAAAGGTTTATAAAAACCTCAATGATTACAGCAATAGTAACATCAACACTTTGAAGAGAAGCGGGAAAAAAGGGCCTCCAACTGCATAAATTTCAACTCCAACTGCCTAGCCCGACTCCTTTTTCCACGAAGGACCGACATCGTGCATTTGTTGAGCCGACAATCTTTAATCCTCTCACACAAACTAAATCGAACCAAAAGAGCCCCTACCTGTCCTCTATTTTTGGCCATTATCTGGCCTACACTATAAGCAGTACAAGATGGAGCACATTCAAGAAGTGTGTTTAACATCAGCCTACAAGCTGTCAAAAGATCAATTTAGAAGTACGGAAAAGGCATGGAACAATTATAGATTTAAAAGAGTGCACACAAATTAGACAGCCTCGAACCATATGGCTGCAGTTGGTCTTAGAGATAGGTTGATAACCCACCCTATGATCATCAAAAATATTTTCTGCACCCATGGATGACAATGTCAGACCACCAAAAATGAGCGCATTTCAGGTCAGCTGAACGTGCCATACTCCTTTCCAACGGCAAAGTTATAGCACGGTCATTTGCTCTGATTAACGGATGGACCTTGTCAAAGTAAGCGATAGAAATGAGACAATGGAGCAAAGAGGGAAGAGACAGAGGCTTGGGCCAAAACATTGCGGACCATAAACAAAGAACATGCACCAAAAGAGGTTCAAAGTTAGAGCAGGAACCAATAAGGGAATCTTTGTAAGTGCCAAGATTGCATTCCAACCGTGTAATTATCAGACTTCCCATACCGTACAATAAATGTCATACAAATATTCAAACTTAACGTACTAGTTGTTATTAATATGTGCACACATGAGTTCAAATTCATGTCCAATGGTGCTCCATTATCTCCCAAAAGCTGTTTAGGGAGTGAGGGCTGTTTTGTGGATATGCCCAGCCGTATTTGAGGTAGACATACCTTTTCTCAACGATGCACTCCACGGCGTTGCCCACCTAGTAGGCTAGCATGAGGCAGGACCCCCGTTCCCAGGGTCAGAGTCTCGAGTCTTCTGCAATTGTGCTACGAAATATGTGTCTCAGTTTACTTTAAGTGAGTTACATATTTATTAGCGCTTTTAAACAGTTTTAGGATCGTGGGGTTTTTCCAGACAGGTAGGGCACACCTCCACCCTCGTGGTACCGCCCACCTCCACCCTCTACCAACCCTTCATCCTCGTCTTTTCCTCATTCTTGTCCACCCAAGCGGCAAGAGAGTTGGAAACCCGCCTTGAAAGAAGAGGTAGATGTGGCCATGGCAAGATTTTTCTACCACGACCATATTGCTATCAATGCGGCACGATAAGCTCTATAGACTATAACTTATGAAGCTTAAGCTTTAATCTTTAGTATGTACAATGTACATCACTAATGTACACTTTTTTTTGACAATAGGTCTCCTTATTTTAAAGAAATAGCACGGAAGATCGAGGAGTTTGGACCCACATATGTGCCCTCTTTGGAGAGCTTGCACGCCACTCTTCTTGATAGGGAGAAGATGATTGTGGAGGCGGCATGTGCATCCACAAGGGCTTCATGGAAGAAGAATGGAGTATCGCTCATTGTGGATGGGTGGTGTGATACCCGTCATTGCTCCATTCATAGCATGGTGGCATATTCTCGAGGGAGATGTATTTCATTGACTCCCATGATGTATCGGGGACCGGCAAGAGTGCGCAAGTACTTGCATCGGAGTGGACGCTTACCATTGAGAAGGTGGAAAAGGATGATTTCATTGCCATCGTCACCGATGAAGAAAATAGCAATCGTGCCGCCGGAGCCATCATCGAGTCCCTTTATCCAAAAACCACGGTCACATGTTGCATGGCTCATTGCCTCAACAATCTTCTCAAACATATAGGTGCCTTGAAATGGATTTCCCCCGTCATTGAGCATGCAAATACAATGGTGACTTTTGTCAACAATCATTAGAAGGTAAGCATTTAGTGTTAACCAATCTCATTTCAATTTGAATCTAATTTCAATATGGGATGCCAATTCTGATTTTTAATGTTGAATTTTCTAAATAGGTGAGGGCTGAATTTTCAAAGAGGTCAACGCTAGCTCTTCTCAAATACTCAGAGACTCGCTTCGCAATCAACTTCAATTATGCTCTATCGCTTGAGAGTATGTAGCGGGGCATTGAGGGGACTCTTCATTAGTGATGAGTTCTTTGCAATGCCCGAGGCAAAAAGTATCAATGGAGTGGCATGCCAGCACGGGCCGACATGTCAGAATGGTGGAAGTGAAGACAATCCCCAAAATGGTAGCCTATCATCCACCTCCTACGAGTGTTGGATTCCATGAAACCTTGCATCCGTAAGATATATGAGGCCATGGACACCATGATTGCCTCTCTTGAAAAACTTGTGACCGACCCCGATAGGTAGTCACGAGTCACTTTTCCCTATCCTTGCAAGTTGACTCTCTTGAGTTTGTTTTGAATCTTAATTCAAGTTGTCACAACTCGGTGACGTGGCTGCCCAGTACACACACACACCCTCTGGCAAGGACTCCCCCGAGCAGAAATGATACGTGGCTGGCCGAATTGGGGATCCTGCTAAACTTCTGATGTGGCACTACAGACCCGCAAAATCCGGAAAGTCCGTACTGCTGCTGACGTGGCATCCCATAAAATCCGGCACAGATCATGGGGGACCGTACTGCTGACGGGACAACGTTTTACGGCAATTTTCCAACTACACAAATCAGCTTGTTTTTTTTGCTGGCTACGCAAATCGAGAGAGAGAGAGAGAGAGAGAGAGAGAGAGAGAGAGAGAGAGAGAGAGAGAGAGAGAGAGAGAGAGAGAGAGAGAGAGACACTCTTTTGCTTTATGTTTTTAAAGCCTTTGATTTTGAAGCTTTTGGGCTCATCTTTTGGCATCCCTTGTAAACTCTTTAAATACATGGGCTGGCCTCCCACTCTGCAGAGCATCTGGACGCAGAGTCTGAGAGTGAGCGCCTGCCTACTCTCTTGTACTTTGAACACAGATTAATACAAAACAAAATACAAAAAGGGGCGCCAGTCTCTTGGGCCAATATCTCTAGGCACGGAACTCCGCCGGGCCAGTGTCAAATCAATCGTGAACTGTGAACTGTTTTGAAGTGATTAATTGTGGTGTCGCGGTAGATTCTCGACTTGGAGTGTCCAAGTTTGTTACACAAGCTTTATGCATGTGCCATGTACCATGTATAATGTAGGTACGAGGAGATCCAAGAATTGTGTGTGTCAAGGTGGAATGCTTACCATTCTCCTCTTCATGTGGCGGCTTATGTAGTGGATCCACAATTCTAGTAAGGGAACCAATGGAAGGACAAACAAGTCATGAATGGTTGGCAAACCATCCTTGTGCGCCTTGCAGAGGAGTACGGCCCGCCTAGGCCTACTCAGGCGGAGATCGAAGAGATGGAGCCTCGACGACGATTGACCGGTGATGCAACAAAGATGATGCTAAATTTTGCGAAGGACCCGAAATTTGCAAAATTTATGAGCCAGACCTCCTTCGACGAGGTGCACTCACAGTGGCGGCAGACCACAGAACCACCCCTCAAACCGGCACTGAAGAAACCTCCTGCTCCAAGGATGTACACAGAGCAAGAATTAGAAGAGGTGGTTGATGCACGAATTGCTCAGCTTTTTGACACACAGAACAAAGCTAAAAGCATGACAAAAAGCAGAAGAAAGGCGCTGACTTCCTGGGCTATTTGGGTCATCAGTCTACATTTGAGTCGGCAAGAAAACAAAAGAAGCGTGTTCGATTTGAAGGAGTACCCAATTCTTCTTCTTCTTCTTCTTCCTCTTCTTCTAAAAGTTCTTCTAGCTCCTCTGACTCGAGCGAAGAAGACAGAAAAGGCAAAAAGCGAAGAAAAAAGCAAAGCTTTGGAAAGGGCAAGAAGCCTAAGTCTCCCAGTTGTTGACAGTTCTACAGAGGACTCGTCTTCGGATAGTTCGGACTCTGATGACAGCAACTTCTACGCAAAGAAGAAGAATTTTTATAAAGCCAACCAGTATGACTTTCTAGATTGAGCGGTTTACCTTGGGTCTTCCTACAGAGATCCGAGATCAATGCTTAGAACAAAAGTCAGCTTCCATTCAAGAGCTGATGACTCATGCGAAACGGGGTTTTGCCATTCACTCGGGCAGTTTGACCTACCCCACAGATGAAATCATGACGCAAAGGGCCGAACAGACTTCGAAAAATGAAAGTAGAAAGAGAAAGAGCAACCCATAAAGAAAGAAAAGGACGCACGACCCAAACTCACTCCTGAAAAGAGGGCTCTCTACATCAAGGAGGGGAAGTGCTTTGGATGCAGGGAAACTAGACATATCTTCGCGAAGTGCCCTAAAAAGGCACAGAAAGAACAGAACGACAAGGACAATGAGAGGCCTGAGAGTTCGAGAGCAGCCGAGGAATGTGGACGAAAAGGCGAGATGAAAACAGGACTGGTTATTGCCTGGATACTGACCCCAGCACGATGGACGAGAATACATAATTTTGTCGAGCTTGGGCCAAAGTAAAAGACCAAGAAGCCCTGATCTTCTTTGATGGAGGAGCCAAGGCCAACTTCATTTCACCTGAATTGGCGGCGCAGCTCGAGATCACACCCGATCGGATGGGACCACTAGCAGAGGCAGTTCTAGCGGCACCCGATAGGACGTAGCCATTACACCTATCATTGGCAAACTTCAGTTGCATTGTCAGGGGTATTTGGGGCATAAGGACTTCTACATAATGCCTTTGGAAGGTTGTGATGTCCTCTTGGGAATTCCTTGGTACCACAAGAACAACGCCGTGGTTGACTATCAGGCGAGAAAAGCGACTTTGACTACGGAGAAGGGCAGAACCATTGTACTCGATGTAAAACTTAAGGGCGAGTCTGTCCCTATTGTATCGGCTTCGGCCGTTTCAAAATTAAGGAAATCTAGTCTGTTTGTTTACTCGATCTTCTTTTTTTTTTTCCGAGGAAAAGATCCTTCTATTAGTTAATGAAACTGCCCATAGGGCTACAACCACCTCTTCAAGAGAGGGCTACTACAACCATGATGGGGAGACTCTCCCAATGAAAAACCAGCATATGTAAAATGGGGCTAAATCAAGAGATGGGGGGAGGGAAAAGCCACACAAGTGGTCGGTAGTGCCATCGAAGTACACCCTGGACCATGGTGTAGAAAGGCCCAGGACGCCATAGTCGAAGGAAAGCCTCTTTGCGCTCCTACATGCGGTCGGAGCTGCCCTGTAGTCTCTTGAGCTGTCCTTTGAGAGTGTGGATCAGCTCTAACCAAAGATCGCGAACAGTCTCTGCTGGTGGCACAGGGCAAGCCTCAAAGATGCGGAAGCAACGGGCCCGCCAGATGAACCAGAGTGTCAGGCCACTGATGAGCTCCGAACACTCCTCTCTCTCACTGCACCACTCCTGTGGAGTAAGCTATGTGGCAAGCTGGAGTGTAGGTCGCCCGTCCTACATCACTATCATCCTGCCGGTGGAAGATAACTCAAACTGAAGTGTCGGGCCAGTGAGGGTGGACCAAGCCGCTGCTCCCCAAGTGTACTGTCGAGCCGTGGAAAGAGCAGGCATCAGCCGAAGAACTCGAAGCCACACCTGCTCTGCCAAAGGACAGTCCCAAAGACAGTGACGCTGACTCTCCACAAGATGGTCACAAGCTGCACATGCGGCCGAGTGGCCACTATGCACTAGCCAACTCCCAACTGCTGTAGCTCTGTGTGCGACCAGCCCACTGAAGCAAGGAGCCACTGAAACAAGGTGACTCCCCTCGGCTGTCTGGAGTCCCACAACCTCTCCCAGAAGGCTGCCAAGCACTCAGCTATGAGACCCTCCTCCTGCCAATGAGGTGCTGCAGTGGGGCGAGCCTCTCTCTGTGCTGCTAGTATGTGACGTCCCAATCGAACAGTGTACTGAAAGAAAGGGACACCTGGGTGGTCTGCAGAAGAGAAAGGGTCCCTCCAAAGCCACTCACCAGGATCCCACTGGTGACTGTACTCGTGCCAGTGGACAGCACTCCCAAGCCCATAGCCTCCAATGTCCAGTCTCAAGAGCTCCTGGGTCAGGATCGATGACACAAGTCCTCCCCCAGATGCCCACCACTCGGATCCTCTGAAAACAACACTCTGCCACCTGCGGGGCCTCTACTGCAACTCGCTGTAAGCATCCCTCACCCTGTAGCTCGAAGAAAAAGGATGGAACAGTCTTTGAGCAAGCCCGGACTGAGATGAGAACCTCCAGTCGTGTGAAGGCTCCCATCCACCTGGGCGCTACTGGCTCGAGAGGTGTGAACTACTCAGCTGGAACTGCCTCTGAGATGTCCTAGCGCATGCTCTGCACCCCTCTCATGCCCTGTAGAGGCTGGAAACCCTGCACCTCCTCTGACAAGCCTGAAAACTCTAACCAGTCACCTAAAGAGCGCGTTGGGCCCGCTGCCATGGGACCCCAGGAAACATAAGGCCGACTACCAACCAAGTGGCCTCTCTCAGTGCTAACCATGGGGTTCCAAACAAGGGGCTGTCGTAGGCGCTACTCCGTGCAAGTAGGCTATCGCTGCTCCACGCCTCGCCGCAAGTGCTCCCAAGATCGAAGCAAACTCACAGCGAAGCGGTCCTCCAGTCTCCTACTCAAACCAACTCTGCGCATCTCTGTGAAGATCCATCTGGTCGAAGGTCACCAGGGGCCTCCAGCCTGAGGCACCCTAGCACGAAGTCGCTGTAGCAAGAACTCCTTCCAGGGCTCCTCACCTGGAAGAAGTCCTCTGACTATGAACTTCCCAAGAAGGGCTCTGCTCTGCTGTGCTGGGTCAATGATCCCAAGACCTCCCTGTGAACAAGGAAGAGTAATGACCTGCCAAGCCACTGTGGCTCGGGCTATCTGAGTGTCACGTCCTGACCAAAGGAAGTTCCTGATCAGCCTCTCTACCTGACTGATACAAGAACTCGAGAAGATCCAGCAAGAAGTGATGTACCACATAGTCAACACCTGGTTGGCCACTACTACTCTGCCAGCCAAAGAAAGACGTGCTGAGCTCCAGTATAACAACTTCCTCCTGATAGACAGGAGGAGGGGAGCAATCTGCTGCTCGGGAGACAAGTCCAAACCAACCTAACAGCCCAAGTACCGAACTGTAGTCCCTGGGGGGATCCACCTAAAACCCTCTCCTGGCATCCAATCGGGCACAGGAGCACTACCAACCGAGAAAGCCACTTTCTTTCTCCAGTTGATCAGTGCGCCATACAAAGAAGGTCTCCAAAGCCTGCTCACACCTATGAAGGTTGGCCTCCTGGCCATCTAAGTACAAGGCTGAGTCGTCGGAAAACTCAGCGTCCAGTAGCTCCTCTCCCCGAATAGGGAGTGCTAAGCCCCGTAGACCAACCTACTACGACACCAAAAACCTGTTCATCGCCTCCGCATAGAACAGAAAGAAGAATCGGGCAAGAGGATAACCCTGTCTGACAGAACGTGTGAGCACGAAGCGATCACCTCTACCTCCTGCCAAAAGTACCTGACTGTGAGCCTGTCTGTACAAAGCTGACACCCCTCTGATCCAAGCATCTGAGAAGCCCATCCTGCGTAGAGTGCCCTCTAGAAAGTCCCAGTCAACTTTGTCGTATGCCTTCTCAAAATCGAGAAGAAGAATCACCACGTCCTCACCATGGAGCCGCGCTAGGACAGAAGCCTCCCAAAAAGTAAAGATGTTGTCAAGGATACTGTGTTCCTTGACAAAACCTGTCTAAGTCCCATGTATAAGGCTCTCTAGAAGTGGCTGGATCCTCAAACTCAGAGCCTTGGCAAGACATTTGTAGGCTAAGTTGAGGATGGTGATGGGGCGTCACTGTCGAATCTCATCCAAGGAGCCACCCTCCTTGGGAATGAGGTAGATCAAGCCCTCACTCATGCTGTCAAGCATCACTCCTATGTGCAAGATGTACTGAAAAGCACTACAGAGATCTGGGCCAAGCAAGTCCCAGTACTCCAAGAAAAAACTGGGAGTCAACCCATCCTCACCTGGACAGCTACCACGAGGGAGGGCACTCAGAGCCATGTGCAACTCCTCAAGCTGAAGTGGCAACTCAAGCCTCTGACGCATCTCCTCAGTCACAAGGCAAGACATCTGTGCCCACACCTGCTCCCTGCATGCATCCTGACGCTCTGACTAAGGCTCTGCAGACAGTAACTCATGGTAAACGTCAGCAGCAACTGCACGCATATCCTCGGGCTCAGAAGCAACTGACCCGTCGAGCCTCCTCAACTAACTGACCTTGGCATGCGAATGCCGAGGTCCCACTGCCTCGAAGAAAGCACCAGTCACTCTGTCGCCCACCTGTGTCCACAGAGATGCCTGTCGATGGAAAGCAAACTCATGTCACTGCTCCTCTGTGCTAACAAGCTCCTAGCGAGCCTGTAGCTGCTCCTCCAACCAAGGACTGTCTGGATGCTGCTCCTGCATCCTCTACAATGAAGCAATGCCCCGTCTGAGACCCTGCTCCTCCTCTCTCGCTGCAGCCCAGCGAGCCAAAGACTCCTGGAGAAAGAAACGACTAATCTGAGCTAGTCCTGAGGCCACTCTGTCAGCAAGAGAATCCTGCCTCTCCAATCTCTTTGTCCAGATGCAGAGTCCAACAAGACCCTCTTTGGGATGCGAAGCATCGTGCTCCCTCTCCTCTGCATGTCTGCCATTGTGAGGATCACTGGTGCATGGTCCGAGAAGGAAGTCCCTGCCAGAATGCCAATTGTCCCTTCTAAGTCACTGAAATGGTCACTAGTGTAGAAGCGATCTATTCGCGATAGATTCACTCCTCCCACTCTGCGGTCCGAACGAGAGAAGGCAAGGCTGTCTGGGGGACCTCACAAAACTAGAGTGCTGCCAAACATCCGAGACCCTCAGAGTCATACAAAACCTCTCCCAAGCTGCCAGCTCAACTCCAGGCACAGTAGCATGGCTACCACCAATCCTGTCAGAAGGGTCCTCCAACATGTTGAAGTCCCTCCCTATGCACGAGTGTTCTGCCTGCGACAGAGACTCAACTATCTGTGACCAAAACTCAGCTCGAGCACTCGCCACATTGGGCGCATAGATGTTCAGGAAGCCCACAAGGCAACCCTGAACCTGCATAGTAATCCACTGAGCCCTGCCTGGCACAATAATCCCTCAACCCACAATGGCATGCTACAAAGAATCCGCAATAGTCATACATACCCCACCCTGGATGCCTCCAGGTCCAAAAGCAGCTGACCAAAAAGTATCATATCGTCCACGCAAGAGCTGACCACGACGTCTAATGCGCCTCTCACACAGATGGTGCTCCTGAAGCATAAGGAGATCAATCTCTCCTCCCACAAGGCAGCGATGAAGCTCCTGACGCAGTCGGCCCCGCTGACGCTGAAACTGGGGCCCACCAAGTCCCTGCACGTTCCATGAGACGATCCTCATGGGGAGCAAGAGAGAACAGATGCTGCCGCAGCAGCAAGACGAGCTATCTTCGAGGCTGGCTTGGATCGGGAGTAATCCGCATCCGAGCGTCCTCTAGATAGGCGTGACTGCAACGAGTGCCTTGCCCAAGCCCAAGAAGAGCGAGCCGTACGTAACGCAACCTCCTCTATCCAGGATTCCTCATGAATGTGTGCATAGCATGGCAAGCATTGTGTATCGGCAAAGAAGTAAACCACAATGTGTCTACATCCTGCTGTATCTGGAGGTGTCACCGCAAACTTGGCCAATGGCCACAAAGTTTAAGGCATATTTTTAACTCCTAGTTCTCCCATGTGGTGAGAGAACTCTAGGACCTGTGTGTGCAGCCATCCCAACACTGAGTCGAGAGTCCACTCAGTCTGGTCCCTACCGCAAAGGGGAAAGGAGAAGCCAACCGCTGAGTCCAAGGCCTCTGTCCCCCTAGCTGCAAGGAACAGAACATGGACCCTAAAGCAGGCTGCTTCATGGTTTGCTGAGGGGTCGCCGAGAAAACGAGTAAAGTCGTAGTCGAATAAGTCCCATCGGCGCCGGATGTCGATGCTCGTCAGACCACGAGGGATAGCTGCAAGGGGAGACGTCTGTACCTGTAGAGGGGGTCGCAAGAAGGGCTGTCCCTCTCTCGCAAAGCGACTCGTAGCAAAGGCGCTGCCAAGAGATCTCCTAGCAGCCAGAGATGGCCCTGCCCCCTTGGTCGACTGTGGAACTGGAGCGGGAGGGGGGGGAGTAGGAGCAGGGGGAAGAGGTGGAGAAGAGGGGCGGCGGGGAGCGACAGAGGTAGAGGGGCGGGGGAATGAGGCGGCGAGAGCAGTAGGCGGGGGGGAGGATGATGAGGAGGGGGGGAACTCTTGGGGAGGAGGGGCTGTCGAGGGTGAATCTAGGGTGGGGGCTGGAGCAGGGACCTCATCCTACTCGAGAGGACTGAACCGGTTTCCCGTAGGAACCCACTGCTGCCGGGTAGGCGCCTGAGGGCCACTCTGACTGCCAGGCTGTCACGCTGTGGCCCCTGCCGTCGTCGACCACGAACCTGCCGTCATCCATCCTCCCCTAGAGCCCCAGGCTCAGAGGATGGCTCTGCATGTGTACGTTGTGTCTCTATCTCTGGCTGTTGGCCAGCCCTTGCAGGCTGGGGCTGAGTCTGTGGTGTAGGTCGAGGCCTCCTCCGTGGATAGGCCTTCGCAAGATGTCCCATCTGTCAACAAATGAAGATCTTCTAGACATACATGAATGATGAATAGGTCTGAACTTGATAAAGAACGCCAAGATTTTCTCCACACTCATGTCGATTGCTGCTCAGAGGGCCTGCCAGGCAAGTTACCACCCGCGTCCTGGAGATCATACCATTGATCTGATACATGGAAGCACAACACCGAACCGGCCACCTTACCGTGTGAGCCGAGCCCAGAACGAAGAAATTATGAACCAAGTGAAAGACCTCTTGGAAAAGGGTCTTGTCCAACCTAGTACTTCACCCTACTGCTCTCCAGTGTTGTTGGTTTTGAAGAAAGACGGATCTTGGAGAAAGTGCAAGGGCTTTCAACAAAATCACCATCAAGAACAGATTTCCGATTCCTAGAATCGATGATATACTTGACCGACTTAAGGGATCCTCGTGCTTTAGCAGGATCGACTTGAAAAGTGGATATCATCAGATCCCAATCGCGCCGAGAGATGTCTACAAGACAGCCTTTCGGACGACTTTTGGGTTATTTGAGTTTTTGGTGATGCCTTTTGGCCTAACCAATGCTCCTACGACATTTAACCGGATGATGGACAGGATTTTTCGAGAGTATAGACTATTTGTTGGCACTTTCTTTGACGACATCATTGTTTTCTCCAAGGATGAGGCGGAACATAGAGAACGTCTGCTTCAGGTTCTTCAGGCATTACGAGATCACAAGTTGGTGATTAATGCGAAGAAAAGTGAATATTTCCTACCAGAGATACACTTTTTGGGACACATTGGAGTGCAGATGGACCCGGCCAAGATAGAGACTATTCGTGATTGGCCCGATGTAACAAACTTGGACACTCCAAGTCAAGAATCAACCGCGACAGCACCAAATAACCACTTCAAAACAATTCACAGATCACAATAGATTTGCACTGGCCCGGCGGAGTTCCGTGCCTAGAGATATTGGCCCCAAAGACTGGCGCCCCTTTCGGTATTTCTTTTTGTATTAATCAATCATCAAAGTACAAGAGAGCGGTTAGGGTTTCACTCTCAGACTCTGCGTCCAGATGCTCTGAGAAGTGAGGCCCTCACCACTAATTTAAAGGTTACAAGGGATGCCCAAAAGCAGAGCCCCAAAAGCTTTTAAAATCAAAAGCATCAGTTCTCTCTCTCTCTTAGAGAGTCTTTTCTCTTTTTTTTTTATAAAAAAAAAAAGCAAAAGCAAAATTCGCGTCGCTCATCATTTTCCAAAAAAAAAAAAAAAAAAATTATTTTAAATAATCCGTCTCCGCGATTTCCGGAATTTAGGGTTTTTGGCAAAAATTAGGGTTTGCAGGAATTTTAGGGTTTCTGGCAGAAATTAGGGTTTCTGCTGTCCGCCACGTCATCACTTTGTGACATACCCCCCTCTTGAAAGCATTGTAATCGACCGCGATTACGCCTGCAAAACCGACAAAAGCCATAAACCGTCTTAGCAGACACTGACTGTTAGTACCTACGTACTAGGAACACACATCTAGCACATGTACAAAATCGACAGTCACATCACATGACATCACAGGACATCACCAGACATCACAGGACATCACATGACATTCAACATTCATTCGGATCTTAGACCATGATTTATCGGCAATGTAGCTAGCAATCACATCTAGGTCCAATCGGGACCTCATCGATGTCCGATTGACTAACCCCTATTGCAACCATGTCTATTCGAGATCAATCAAACCAAAATGCTGCAGTCATTTCGGCTATCAGTTCCTGCACTCACAAGAAGTCAAGAACAAATCAGTATCATAATCAGGAATTCCATTTCATAAAGTCATCCAGCAGAATACTGTCAGCTCTCAGTATCCCTGAAGCTCAAAGAGACATCAGTGACTTTAGTATCAAAATCGAGGCATCTGTTGACAAAGGAGTGGAGCGACTCCCCTCTTGTGCATCCCACTGCACCAGATCTTCGGCCAAGCTGAGTTTCTGGGTTCCGTTTGGAGTAGACTATGCTAAACCAAAACATCGAGGTAAAGTTTCACAATCCGAGGAGTATCTGCTAGGTCCTCCTCCTCCATCCACTTCGCATCAAATGCAGGAAAGTTCTTGAACTTAACCAAGAACCGCCTTCGGACTTTACCTTTCTTCGTATCATTATGTGCCAAAATCTGTTCAGGAACAAGGATCTCCTCGTTTTCTTCCACTTTGGGTTGCTCATCAGGCTCCCCATCATCAGGCACATCACCCTTAACAGGGTTCAAGAGACTCACATGCAATGCATTGTGAATCCTCCAAGTATCTGGCAGTTTCAATTGGAAGGAGACATCATTTATTTTGTCAGTGATCTGGAAAGGTCCGTAGTATCGCATACTAAGCTTTGGAAAAAGCCTCTCCTTTCCCTTTTTCTTTCTTAGGCGTGCCTTCTCAAAAGTAAGAGCACCCAATCATCCTCCTTCAGTTTCCAGTCGCGACGATGGCGATCCGCTACCTTTTTCTGTCGTTCTTGAGACTCCTGCAAAGTCTCGCGAACCTTGGCAAAAGCCGTATCCAAGTCTCGCGAATATTCATCCGCTTCAAATTTCTAATCTTTCGTGCTCAGGAAGGATGGAACCTTCGCAGCAGTTTCAACAATCTCACATGGAATCTTCCCCGTCGAAGAGTGTATCGTGTTATTGTAGGCAAATTCCAGCAAAGGTAAGTTCTTTTCCCATTGAGTCTTCTGATGCGAGATACAAGACTTCAATAAATCTAAAATCACTGAATTGGCAATCTCAGATTGCCCGTCAGTCTACAAGTGGAACGATGACGAGAACTGCAACCGCGTGCCAATGTTCTCCCAAATTGCCTTCCAAAACAAACTCATAAATCTGGGGTCTCTGTCGGAGACAACCGTCTCAGGCGTGCCATGTAATCGGAAAATCATCGTGATCATTCTGTATTCTCTGGAGATCAAAAAAAAATGAAATCCATTTCAATATTTTCCCAAGGGCGGGTGGGTATGGGTAAAGGCTGTAACAATCCCTGTGCCTTATGCCTGTCAAACTTGACCTTCTGGCATACCAAGCAACTGCGCACAAACTCTTCCACATCCTTCTTCAGTCTCTGCCAAAAGAAATCTCTCTCTACCCCTTTCATGGTGGTAGCAATGCCGCGGTGACCCGTAAAAGGTGGACAGTGGCAATTAATCATAACCTTTTCCCTCAACGGCTGTGTAACGCACAACATAGTCTTTTTCATCAAGTAGCCTTCCCGAAGGGAGTATCCAGCTACTGTCTCCCCATCCCGTATCCGTGTGAAAATATCTGCAAAATCTGTATCTGTGGCACACTGATCGACCATATCCTCGAAGCTTCTATGATGTATCGCGGAAATAGCCAGAACCAACGGTTTCCGAGACAAAGCATCTGCCACCACATTCTTCTGTCCCTGCACATGGACAATCTGGAAGTGGAACTGTGACAAGATGTTCGCCCATCGCATCTGTTTTTCCGAACGCTGCTTCTGTGACAAGAAGTAGCGCAAACTCTGATGGTCTGTAAAGACAGTAAAATCCGCTTCGAGTAGGTAATGCCGCCACTGAGTAAGAGCGTGGATAACCGCCAAAAGCTCTTTCCCATAGATCTGTGCTGTCATCTCCGGCCTAGAGAACAAACGGCTCTCGTAAGCTATCACATGGCCTTCTTGCATCAAGACCGCACCCAGACTACGACCACAAGCATCACAAAATACTTCAAATGACTTCTGCAAGTCCGACAAAGTCAAATCTGGTCCTGTAGTCAATTTCTCTTTCAATGTCCGAAAGGCAGTCACCTCTGTGGGTCCCCACGAAAAAGGTACTCCTTTCTGTGTCAAGGTATGCAAAGGGGAAGCAACCTCTGCAAACTTTCGTATGAACCGCCTGTAGTACGAACACAGTCCCAAGAAGCTTCTAACTTCATGGACATTCCTCAAATCGGGCCAATCACGGATAGTCTCTATCTTGGCCGGGTCCATTTGCACTCCTGTTGTGTTGCTGACACAATGTGTCCCAAAAAGTGTATCCATGGTAGGAAAAAATTCACTTTTCTTTGCATTAATCACTAGCGTGTGATCTCGTAATGCCTAAAAGACTTGAAGCAGATGATCTCTGTGTTCTGCCTCATTCTTCGAGAAAACAATGATGTCGTCAAAGAAAGTGCCAACAAATAGCCTGTACTCTCGAAAAATCCTGTCCATCATCCGGTTAAATGTCGCAGGAGCATTGGTTAAGCCAAAAGGCATCACCAAAAACTCAAATAACCCAAAAGTCGTCCGAAAAGCTGTCTTGTAGACATCTCCTGGCGCTATCCTGATCTGATGATATCCACTCTTCAAGTCAATCCTGCTAAAGCACGAGGATCCCTGTAACCTGTCGAGTATATCATCGATCCTAGGAATCGGAAATCTGTTCTTGATGGTGATTTCGTTGAGAGTGCTATAATCGATGCACATTCTCCAAGATCTGTCTTTCTTCAAAATCAACAACACTGGAGAGCAATACGGTGAAGTACTAAGCTGGACAAGACCCTTTTCCAAGAGGTCTTTCACTGAGTTCATAATCTTTTCATTCTATACTCGGCTCACACAATAAGGTGGCCGATTCGGTGGTGTGCTTCCAGATATCAGATCAATGGTATGATCTTCAGGCCCTCTCAAAAGCAATCGGCATGAGCGTGGAGAAAAAAAAATCTTGGCGTTCTTTTCTTCAGGTCAAAACATATTCAACTTTTATCCATGGTTCAGTTCTCCCAAAAGAATGAGTAAGAAAACTGAAGTTCATCAAGTACAATCTGTAAGCCCTTCATTTATCAAAGTCGCTTTCTCGGCCCGGTAGTCAACCATGGCGTAGTTCTTGTGGTACCAAGGGATCCCGAGTAGAACGTCACTCACGTGCCCTGAACACCCCTGTCATTGCAAACGAAGTTTGCCAATGCTCGGTGTAATGGCAACATCCCATCCGGGTGCCAGTCGAACTACCTCCGCCAGTGGCGTCAGTCTGTCGGGCGCAGTTCCAAATCGAGCCGCCAATTCCAAGTGAAAAGAAGTTGGCCTTGGCTCCTTCAAAAGAGCTTCTTGATCCTTCACTTTGCCCCAAAAAAAAACGGCAAAGTTTGTACTTTCATTCATTTGATTCGGTGCAAGTCCCACGCCATGTGTCCTCAGCTGCTCTCGAACTCTCAGACCTGTCGTCGTCTTTATCATTCTGTTCTTTCTGTGCCTTATCAGGGCACTTTGCGGAAATATGTCCATGTTTCCCGCATCCAAAGCACTTCCCCTCTCTGATGAAGCGAGCTCTCTCCTCAGGAGTAAGCTTGGGTCGTGCATCCTTTTTTTTTTCTCTGGGTTGCTCTTTTTCATTCTACTTTCATTCCCAGAAGTCTGTTTGGCTCGTTGTGTCATGGCCTCATCTGTGGGGTAGGTCAGACTGCCAGAGTGAATGGCAAAGCCCCGCTTCGCATGACTCATCAACTCCTGAATAGAAGCTGACTTCTGTTCCAAGCAGTGATCTCGGATCTCTGTAGGTAGACCCAAGGTAAACCGCTCAATTTGTTCTCTGAACGAGATCTTCTTGAATGAAGAGGCGGGTAGAAAAGAGCTCCAGAATCTTTCACAATAAGAATTCACTGTATCGCTCTTGGTCATCCGGAGATGGTTCCAAGCAGCTCGTATATCTCGCTCAAACTCTTGAGTCAACCAAGAAGAAATAAAAAGCCTCTTGAATTTCAGCCATGTAACTGGCACAGTCTTGCTTAATAGAAGCGTGGACCACAAGGTACGAGCATTCCCCTCAGAGTAAGAGGCAGCTCTCCGAATCTTGGAGTGCTCTGAATAGCGTCCTCCCGCGAAAGCGATGTCAAACTGTTGTATAAGAGACAAAGCCTTCGAAGCATCTGAGTATCCTGAAAAGTATCAAACTTGATCGAGTGGCCACCTTCCTTAAACTCTCGGACTTTCTTGCTGTTATCTTCGAGAAAGTCATACTGGTTGGCTTTGTAAAAATTCTTCTTGTTCGCATAAAACTTTCCGTCATCGGAATCTGAGCTGTCTGTAGACGAGTCCTCAGTAGAACTGTCAGTCTCTGGGCGAGATGTAGCCTTCTTTGCCTTTTTCTTGCCCGTTCCGAAGCTTTGTGTCTTGCTTCGCTTTTTGCTTTTTTTCTGTCTTCTTCGCTCTAATCCGAGGAGCTAGAAGAACTGTCAGAAGAAGAAGAAGAAGAACTGGGTACTCCTTCAAATCGAACACGCTTCTTCCGTTTCTTTGCTTTGTCGAATGTCGACTGACGACCCAAATATCCCGGGAAGTCAGTACCTTTGTTCTGCTTTTTGCCGTGCTTTTTGCCGTGCTTTTTGCCTTTCTTTTGCACGTCGAAAAGCTGAGCAATCCGTGCATCAACCACGTTCTCCAGTTCCTTCTCCGTATATTTCTTGGAGGTAGAAGGTTTCTTGAGAGCGGGTTTCGGGAGTGGTGTTGTGGTTCTCTGCCACTCCATCTGTACCTCTTTCAAAGAGGTCTGGTTCATATATTTTACCATCTTCGGGTCCTTGGCAAAATTGAGCATCATCTTTGTTGCATCGCCAATCAATTGACGACGCTCCATCTCTGTTTGCTCCGCCTGAGTAGGCCGAGGCGGGCCATACTCTCTGTCTGAATCTTCGTTGTGATCCCAGCCCGCATCTCCAGATGCAGAGGGAGTCGACTGATCATTGCCTGAAGCCATAGGTGCCGCGGAAAAAAAAAATTCGGGGATCGGATTTCCCGTAGAAGAGAAATCGGCCGTGCTCTGATACCACTGTAACAAACTTGGACACTCCAAGTCAAGAATCAACCGCGACAGCACCAAATAACCACTTCAAAACAATTCACAGATCACAATAGATTTGCACTGGCCCGGCGGAGTTCCGTGCCTAGAGATATTGGCCCCAAAGACTGGCGCCCCTTTCGGTATTTCTTTTTGTATTAATCAATCATCAAAGTACAAGAGAGCGGTTAGGGTTTCACTCTCAGACTCTGCGTCCAGATGCTCTGAGAAGTGAGGCCCTCACCACTAATTTAAAGGTTACAAGGGATGCCCAAAAGCAGAGCCCCAAAAGCTTTTAAAATCAAAAGCATCAGTTCTCTCTCTCTTAGAGAGTCTTTTCTCTTTTTTTTTTATAAAAAAAAAGCAAAAGCAAAATTCGCGTCACTCATCATTTTCCAAAAAATCCGCCTCCGCTATTTCCGGAATTTAGGGTTTTTGGCAAAAATTAGGGTTTGCAGGAATTTTAGGGTTTCTGGCAGAAATTAGGGTTTCTGCTGTCCGCCACGTCATCACTTTGTGACACCCGATTTGAAGAATGTCCATGAAGTCAGAAGCTTCTTGGGATTGTGTTCGTACTACAGGCGGTTCATTACAAAGTTTGCAGAGATTGCTTCCCCTTCGCATATCTTGACACAGAAAGGAGTCCCTTTCTCGTGGGGACCCACAGAGGTACTACCTTTAAAGAGAAATTGACTACGGGACCAGTTTTGACTTTGCCGGACTTGCAAAAGTCATTTGAAGTATATTGTGATACTTGTGGTCGTAGTCTGGGCACGGTCTTAATGCAAGAAGGCCATGTCATTGCCTACGAGAGCCAATTGTTCTGAAGGCTGGAATTGAGAGCACAGATTTATGAGAAAGAACCTTTGGCGGTTATCCATGTTCTTACTCAGTGACGGCATTACCTTCTCGGAGTGGATTTTACTGTCTTTACAGACCATCAGAGTTTACTCTACTTCTTGTCACAAAAGCAGCTATTTGAAAAGCAAATGCGGTGGGCGAACATCTTGTCACAGTTTCACTTCCAGATTGTCCATGTGCAAGGATAGAAGAATTTGGTGACAGATGCTTTGTCTCGGAAGCCGTTGGTTCTGGCTATTTCCGCGATACATCATAGGAGCTTCGAGGATATGGTCGATTAGTATGCCACAGATACAGATTGTGCAAGCATTTTCACACGGATACGAGATGGCGAGACAATAGCGGGATATTCCATTCGTGATGGCTACTTGTTGAGGAAAACCATGTTGTGCGTTACACAGTCGTTGAGGGAAAAGGTTATGACCGAATGCCACGGTCCACCTTTTACGGGTCACTGCGGCATTGCTACCACCTTGCAAGGGGTAGAGAAATACTTCTTTTGGCCGAGACTCAAGAAGGATGTGAACGAGTTTGTGCGCACTTGCTTGGTATGCCAGAAGGTCAACTTTGACAAGCATAAAGCACAGGGATTGTTACAACCTTTTCCCATACCCACTCGCCCCTGGGAAAGTATTCCAATGGATTTCATTTTTGATCTCCCAAAACAAAGAGAGGTCACGATGGTATCTGGACTGTTATTGACAGATTTAGCAAGCAGGCTCATTTCATTCCACTAAAGAAAACAGTCAAGCCGGATCACTTAACGAGATTGTTTGTGGCCCAGATCTTTATATTACATGGCATGCCCGAGACGATTGTCTCCGACAAGAACCCCAGATTCACGAGTTTGTTTTGAAAGGCTATTTGGGACAACATTGGCGCGCGGTTGTAGTTCTCGTCATCTTTCCACCCGCAGACTGACGGGCAATCTGAGATTGCTAATTTAGTGGTACTAAATTTGTTGAAGTCTTACATCTCGAATCAGAAGACTCAATGGGAAAAGTACTTACCTTTGGTGGAATTTTCCTACAACAACAAGTACACTCTTCGACGGGGAAGGCGCCATTTGAGATTATTGAAGGTGCTGCGAAGGTTCCACCCTTCCTAAGCACGAAAGATAAGATTTTTGAAGACGATTAGTACACGCGAGACTTGGACACGGCTTTTGCCAAGGTCCGCGAGGCTTTGCAGAAATCTCAGGAAAGACAGAAAAAGGCAGGAGATCGCCATCGTTGCAATTTGAAATTGAAGGAGAATGATTGGGTGCTCTTATGTTTTGAGAAGGCACGCCTAAGAAAGAAAAAGAGAAAGGAGAGGCTTTTTCCAAAGCTTAGTATGCGATATTACGGACCTTTCCAGACCTCTGAAAAGATCAATGATGTCTCCTTGCGACTGAAGCTGTCCGACACTTGGAGGATTCACAATGCATTTCATGTGAGTCTCTTGAAGCCTTTTAAAGGTGAAGTGCCTGAAGACGGGGAGCCTGATCAGCAACCCGAAGTGGAAGAAAACAAGGAGATCCTTGTTCTAGAACAGATATTGGCACATAAGGACAGAAAGATTTAAGGGTAAAGTGAGAAGACGGTTCTTGGTTAAATTCAAGAACTATCCTGCATTGGATGCGAAGTGGATGGAGGAGGAGGACCTAGCAGATACGCCTCAGATTGTGAAACTTTACCTTGAATCCTTTGGTTTAGCATAGTCTACTCCAAATGGAACCCCGAATTCAGCTTGGCCGGATATCTGGTGCAGTGGGTTTGCACAAGAGGGGAGTTACTCCGCTCCTTTGTCAACAGATGCCTCGATTTTTGATACTAGAGTCACTGATGTCTCCTTGAGCTTCAAAGATACCGAGAGCTGACAGTATTCTGCTGTATGACTTTATGAAATGGAACTCCGGAAAATATGAAACTTACTTGTTCTTGACTTGTTTAAGTGCAAGAACTGATAGACGAAATGACTACAGCATTTTGGTCTGAATGATCTCGATAGACATGGTTGCAATAGGGATTAGTCAATCAGGCATCTATGAGATCCTGAGTGGATCTAGATGCGATTCCTGATTGCATTGCCGATAAAGCATGGTCTAAGATCCGAATGAATGTTGAATGTGATTTAACAATCAATGTCTGCTAAGACAATTTATGGCTTCTGACTATTTTGCAGGCGTAATCGAGGGCGATTACAATGCTTTCAAGAGGGGATATGTCACAAACTGGTGACGTGGCCTCTGTACACACACACCCTCCCCGCTTGGACAGCCCCTAGAAATGACCTCCGAAAATTGTTGACGTGGCAGTCACCGTACGAACAGGCCCGCTTTTTGCGGCGCATCTTACGGAAATTCATACAGCTTTTCGCATGGGCAGTTTGCGGCAGTTTTTGTTTTGCTTTTCCAGCTACGCAAATGAGAGAGAGAGAGAGAGAGAGAGAGAGAGAGAGAGAGAGAGAGAGAGAGAGAGAGAGAGAGAGAAGCTGTTTTGCTTTATTTTGGCTCAAGAGAGCTTGAGAGTGGGAGAACCTGCTTTTGATTTTTGGAAGCTTTTGGACTTTGCTTTTAGCATCCCTTGTAATCTTTATATAAGTGGGCACGATTCCCACTTCTCGGAGCATATGGACGCAGAGTCTGAGAGTGAAAGCCTCCCACTCGCTTGTACTTTGAGTTGCAGATTAATACAAAAAGAAATACCGAAAGGGGCGAGAGTCTCTGGGGCCAATATCTCTAGGCACGGAACTCCACCGGCGAATCAATTGTGAACTGTGAACTGTTTTGAAGTGATTTATTGTGGTGCCGCGGTAGATTCTCGACTTGGAGTGTCCAAGTCTGTTACACCAAACGTTCCAAAACAGCGTTCCAGACGAGTCCCGTTTCCGAAATAGATTCGAGAACGGAACACCGTTCCGAAACGAGGTGTAACCAGAACGGTGTTCCGAAACGAGGGGGAATGGGAGGCGGAACGGGCAAAAGTAGGTATTTGGGGGAAAGAACTTAGGCATTTGGGGACAGATTCGGAACTATTTGGGGTAGTTTGAAGGCAGATTTGGGGACAGATTTGGGGTTGATTTGAGACTAAGGTGAATGGAGGTAATTCAAGCCTTCCTTTAGTTGATCGTTCCAGCCCCGTTCCCATTCCGGGCCCCCCTCCTCCCCGTTCCGGACCCTCCCGTTCCCGTTCCCCGTTCTTGTCCGAGCAACTTTGCAAAATAGCAGTTCCCTAAATTTTAGGAGATGCTTCCATTCGACTCTCACTAGTCATCTCTCCATCTTTTACCAATAGGCCCACGTCCAAAAAATGTAATGTAGCCCAATTCTAGGTTGATTTTCTCTGGGTGACCCCACCTTGTCAATGTGTCTCTATGGAGTTAATTTACTAGTATCCACCAACTTATTAAGTGCGGCAAGGGGACCTAGATGACTTTGACTAGAGCCTAGACACCCTTTTACTGCTGGAATTCTAGTGCCGACCAACTTCTCGTCTATGGGTGAAACTACCGTTTCACATTGGTCATACAATGTCCGGCCATTTGCAACTTCAAAAAGAGGGTCCCAAAAATTAAACAAAAATCATCGGAAAGAAACCAACAACTAAGGTTAGCGGTTGCCACGTCCTCATGACATACCCCCCTCTTGAAATCGCAAACGTCCTTGATTGCATACCATAAATGCATGCCATTGATGATCTTGTGTTGTTAGCACTCTTTTATCATTGCATGTATCCGCAAGAAAGATGATAAGACATTGATACAAATGACTTAATGAGACCTTCATACTTTTGTCATTTCCATCTATGATAGAAGTGAACATTATATGTTTAACACTTAAAGAGCAATGCACACTTCTATTACACTGAATCCATATGTATATTTGATGTACTAGCTCTGTCATTACCCCTCCTTTGCACACGTTGTGTTGGGGCATACGTAGGCTGTAACCCAAAGGCCTCAAGGTAAAGCTGAAATACATTTGGTGACTCTGACAACTCATGCTCTTTCATCCACTTTCCATCCATAGGTGGATAGTTCTTGAACTTCACCAAATAGCGTCTTGCAACCTGTCCCTTAACTTTTCTTTCCTTATGTGCCAAAATCTGCTCAGGATTCAAAATTTCATTAAGTTCCTCAACTTCAGGTTGGTCCTCATCTGGCATATCTTCTGGCACATCACCCACGAAGGGTCTTAAAAGACTCACGTGAAACACATTATGAATCTTCCAAGCGTCAGGCAATTTCAGCCTAAAAGCAACATCGTTGATCTTATCAAGCACTTGAAAAGGCCCATGGTAACGCATGCTGAGCTTCGGAAATAACCTTTCCTTGCCCTTCATCTTCTTTAACCTTGCCTTTTCAAACTGTAGAAGTATCCATTCACCGGGTGAAAATAGTAATTCACGACGGTGACGATCAGCAGCCCTTTTCTGCTTTGCTTGAGTCTCAAGGGTTCCTTTTAATTACGGAAGGGAGAGCCTTTCGTTCCTTTAGTGAGAGAGTGCAAATGATCACATCAAAGTGGTAAACACTGTGAATGAAGGTGCTGAGACTGAGAGATAGAGAGAAGAATACGACACCATGCTGACATCTACGAGGTTTGGGGGCTACGGTGCGGAGTCTATACGCTGAAAGCTGAAAACGCTGATGCAAAAAGTGGGTTTGTCGCCGGGAATCTGCAAAACGCTAGGCTGAATTTGGCTAAATTGCCCTACCCAGTTTCCCAACAAAGTCACTTATTAATAATAAGTGAAAAATGGCTAAAATAGGGAAAATAGGTCTGTGCACTTTAAAAATGCTCCTGATGGGTTCTGATGGTAATCTGATGATCATGTTGTATGCAACCAGAGGATATGCATCTACTCTAAGTGTCTGGACATGCACGGTCTGCAAACAAACTCACAAAAGTGCCAGAACACTTCCTAAGCTAATTGAATTGAATTGAACCCTTGTCATGAAGTAACTTGTCCATGTACAAATAGGGTTAGATGTGCACGTGACATCCCCTCCTTTTCAAAATGAGATACTGGTACCGAATTGTATGGCGTCGAGGGAGATTGCCAACAGCGTCTGGAATCCTAGGAAGGACGCTTCGCCGGCCCATTCTGATGCGTGGGTCATGCGATACTTGAACTTCATAAAGGTCTGCAATGCTTGCTTCTTTGGACCGCGCCGAAAGCGACACAATGCTTCAACTTCGTCTATAGTCATGCGTCATTTCATGTAAAGTGATTGGAAAAATTATAGTCTTCTTCAAAGACTGTACATGCAATGGAGATGAACAAAGTGACAGAGTGTCAAACCATTCACCAAAAACACGCAAACAAAGGGGTCAAATCTTGACTTTCTAATCTGAATCAATCAACTGTGGCAAATCATAATGGAAATGCCGATGCTTGATGCTCAATCCTTCTCGGCGTAACCGCGAAACGTTTCAGACCCGAAATGTTTCACCCCAAAACGTGGCATTTCACCCCCAAACGTTTCACTCTAGGCTAAGGCCTCGCTGAAAAGTCAGACCGAAACGCCAATTTTGTGTATATATAGTGTTATGTGTAGACAAAATAGGTGTTCATAGTGCAGTGAGTAGAGACACATGCTATGTTAACCTTGAAATAGCATATACATAATAAATAAATAAGTGTTTAATGCCCAAATTCTCAAAAGGGATTTTCTTTTAAAAGGCGTTTCACCCTACAGGTGAAACTTTTCGGCCGTTTCACCCGTTTCGGGTTTCAGGCCTGCTGAAACGCGTTTCGCGGTTTCATTGATCCTTCTTGTGCTCTTTCGGATACTGTGTCATGCCAAGGAAGAGACACGGAATGTGAATTCCTTGAATGCAAACATTTCATCTTTACCTTGATTATCTAATACCAATTTCTGGAACGAAGCAAGAGGAGGCATGCCACTTGGCATCCGTTGATTTGAGCAAGTTAATTTTGGTGCGCAAAGTGAATCAAAGCTATACTTAGCCAGGAGAGAGAGAGAGAGAGAGAGAGAGAGAGAGAGAGAGAGAGAGAGAGAGAGAGAGAGTGCTACTTGGCCAGGAAGCATTGCACTGTTTTCAGCAAATGCGAAGCGAGAGCCTCTCCCCAGACACAATCACCTACGCTCGCATCTTGCAGGCATGTACCTACGCGTGCATCTTGTAGGGATGTGCCTCTACGCAAGATGCTGATATGGGCACAAAAATTCAGAGGCTGTTGAAAAGAGATGCCGTACTTAGCACTGCCTTTGTTGACATGTATGCCAAATGTGGTGTACTATATAAAGCACAACAAGTGCTTGAGGGGCTTCTTGTCATCTCTTCGAATTCCTTGATCGTGGCCAGGAAGCTCTGTGTTGTTTTCAGCAAATGAGAAGCAATTACCTATGCGTGCATCTTGAAGGCATGTAGCTCTACGCAAGATGTTGATGTGGGCTTGAAAATTCACTCTGATATTGTTAGTTAGGGGTTGTTGCAAAAGAATGTCGTGCTTGGGAATGCTGTGGTTGATATGTATGCCAAATGTGGTGCACTTCAAAAAGCACAAAACGTGCTTGAGGAGCTTCTTGTCCGGAATGTCGTCTCTTGGACTGCATTGATTAGGGATACGCGCACGGCCAGAAAGCTCTACGCTGATTTCAGCGGATGCAAAGCAAGGACCTCTTTCAATATGCAATCACATATGCGTGCATCTTGAAGGCATGTGGCTTTGCGCAAGATGCTCATATGGATGGGTATAAAAATTCACGCATGTGGCTCTACGCAAGATGCTATTATGGGCTTAAAAATTCACTCTAATATTGTTAGTTAGGGGCTGTTGGAAAAATATGTTGTGTCACAAAGTGATGACGTGGCGGACAGCAGAAACCCTAATTTCTGCCAGAAACCCTAAAATTCCTGCAAACCCTAATTTCCGGAAATCGCGGAGGCGGAATATTATTAAAAAAAAAAAAATCTCAGCTTTTCGCTTTGATTTGGGAGAAAGAAAGAGAAAAAGAGAACTTGCTTTTTACTGACTCTCATTGAGAGAGAGAGAGAATCTGCTTTTGCTTTCAAGCTTTTGGGGCTCTGCTTTTGGGCATCCCTTGTAACCTTTAAATTAGTGGTGAGGGCCTCACTTCTGAGAGCATCTCGACGCAGAGTCTGAGAGTGAAACCCTAACCACTCTCTTGTACTTTGATGATTGATTAATACAAAAAGAAATACCGAAAGGGGCGCCAGTCTTTGGGGCCAATATCTCTAGGCACGGAACTCCGCCGGGCCAGTGCAAATCTATTGTGATCTGTGAATTGTTTTGAAGTGGTTATTTGGTGCTATCGCGGTTGATTCTTGACTTGGAGTGTCCAAGTCTGTTACAGTGGTATCAGAGCACGGCCGATTTCTCTTCTACGGGAAATCCGATCCCCGATATATTTTTTTTTCCGCGGCACCTATGGCTTCAGGCAATGATCAATCGACTCCCTCTGCATCTGGAGATGCGGGCTGGGATCACAACGAAGATTCAGGCAGAGAGTATGGCCCGCCTTGGCCAACTTAGGCGGAGCAGCGAGAGATTGAGCGTCGCCAGTTGATCGGCGATGCAACAAAGATGATGCTCAATTTTGCCAAGGACCCGAAGATGGCAAAATATATGAACCAGACCTCTTTGGAAGAGGTACAGATGGAGTGGCAGAGAACCACAACACCACTCCCGAAACCCGCTCTCAAGAAACCTTCTGCCTCCAAGGAATATACGGAGAAGGAACTGGAGAACGTGGTTGATGCACGGATTGCTCAGCTTTTCGACGTGCAAAAGAAAGGCAAAAAGCACGGCAAAAAGCAGAAGAAAAGCACTGACTTCCCGGGATTTTTGGGTTGTCAGTCGACATTTGACAAGGCAAAGAAATTGAAGAAGCGCGTCAAGTTTGAAGGCCTACCCAGTTCTTCTTCTTCTTCTTCTGACAGTTCTTCTAGCTCCTCGGATTCGAGCGAAGAAGACAGGAAAAGCAAAAAGCGAAGCAAGAAACAAAGCTTCGGAAAGGGCAAGAAAAAGGCAAAGAAGGCTACATCTTGCCCAGAGACTGACAGTTCTACTGAAGACTCATCTACAGACAGTTCAGATTCCGATGACGGAAAGTTTTATGCGAACAAGAAGAATTTTTACAAATCCAACCAGTATGACTTTCTCGAAGATGAAAGCAAGAAAGTCCGAGAGTTTAAGGAAGGTGGCCACTCGATCAAGTTTGATACTTTTCAGGATACTCAGATGCTTCGAAGGCTTTGTCTCTTATACAACAGTTTGACATCGCTTTCGCGGGAGGACGCTATTCAGAGCACTCCAAGATTCGGAGAGCTGCCTCTTACTCTGAGGGGAATGCTCGTACCTTGTGGTCCACGCTTCTATTAAGCAAGACTGTGCCAGTTACATGGCTGAAATTCAAGAGGCTTTTTATTTCTTCTTGGTTGACTCAAGAGTTTGAGCGAGATATACGAGCTGCTTGGAACCATCTCCGGATGACCAAGAGCGATACAGTGAATTCTTATTGTGAAAGATTCTGGAGCTCTTTTCTACCCGCCTCTTCATTCAAGAAGATCTCGTTCAGAGAACAAATTGAGCGGTTTACCTTGGGTCTACCTACAGAGATCCGAGATCACTGCTTGGAACAGAAGTCAGCTTCTATTCAGGAGTTGATGAGTCATGCGAAGCGGGGCTTTGCCATTCACTCTGGCAGTCTAACCTACCCCACAGATAACGCCATGACACAACGAGCCGAACAGACTTCTGGGAATGAAAGTACAAAGAAAAAAGAGCAACCCAGAGAAAAAGGATGCACGACCCAAGCTTACTCCTGAGAAGAGAGCACGCTTCATCAGAGAGGGGAAGTGCTTTGGATGCGGGGAACATGGACATATCTCCGCGAAGTGTCCTAAAAAGCCACAGAAAGAACAGAATGATAAAGACGACGACAGGTCTGAGAGTTCGAGAGCAGTTGAGGAATGTGGCAGAAAAGGTAGATAGAAAAGAAGAACTGGTACCACATGGCGTGGGACCTACACCGAATCTAATGAATGAAAGTACAAACTTTGCCGCTTTTGGGGCAAAGTGAAGGATCAGAAAGCTCTTTTGAAGGAGCCAAGGCTAACTTCTTTTCACTTGGAATTGGCGGCTCGATTTGGAATTACGCCCGACAGACTGACGCCATAGGCGGAGGTAGTTCGACTGGCACCCGGATGGGATGTTGCCATTACACCGAGCATTGCCAAACTTCGTTTGCAATGACAGGGGTGTTCAGGGCACGTGAGTGACGTTCTACTCAGGATCCCTTGGTACCACAAGAACTACGCCGTGGTTGACTACCGGGCCCAGAAAGCGACTTTGATAAATGAAGGGCTTAGAGATTGTACTTGATGAACTTCAGTTTCTTACTCATTCTTTTGGAAGAGAACTGAACGATGGATAAAGGTTGAATATGTTTTGACCTGATCAAAAGAACGCCAAATTTTTTCTCCACACTCATGCCGATTGCTTTTCAGAGGGCGTGAAGATCAAACCATTGATCTGATACTTGGAAGCACGCCACCGAATCGGCCACCTTACCGTGTGAGCCGAGTACAGAATGAAAAGATTATGAACCCAGTGAAAGACCTCTTGGAAAAGCGTCTTGTCCAGCCTAGTACTTCACCGTATTGCTCTCCAGTGTTGTTGGTTTTGAAGAAAGACGGATCTTGGAGAATGTGCATCGATTATAGCACTCTCAACGAAATCACCATCAAGAACAGATTTCCGATTCCTAGGATCGATGATATACTCGACAGGTTACAGGGATCCTCGTGCTTTAGCAGGATTGACTTGAAGAGTGGATATCATCAGATCAGGATAGCGCCAGGAGATGTCTACAAGACAACTATTCGGGCGACTTTTGGGTTATTTGAGTTTTTGGTGATGCCTTTTGGCTTAACCAATGCTCTTGCGACATTTAACCAGATGATGGACAGGATTCTTCGAGAGTACACGCTATTTGTTGGCACTTTCTTTGACGACATCATTGTTTTCTCCAAGAATGAGGCAAAACACAGAGATCATCTGCTTCAAATCTTTCAGGCATTACGAGATCACACGTTAGTGATTAATGCAAAGAACAGTGAATTTTTTCTACCAGAGATACATTTTTTTTTTGGCACACATTGTGTCAGCAGCAACAGCAGTGCAAATGGACCCGGCCAAGATAGAGACTATCCGTGATTGGTCCGATTTGAGGAATGTCCATGAAGTTAGAAGCTTCTTGGGACTATGTTCGTACTACAAGCGGTTCATACGAAAGTTTGCAGAGGTTGCTTCCCCTTTGCATACCTTGACTCAGAAAGGAGTACCTTTTTCGTGGGGACCCACAGAGGTGACTGCCTTTCGAACATTGAAAGAGAAATTGACTACGGGACCTATTTTGACTTTGCCGGACTTGCAGAAGTCATTTGAAGTATATTGTGATGCTTGTGGTTGTAGTCTGGGTGCGGTCTTGATGCAAGAAGGCCATGTCATAGCTTACGAGAGCCGTTTGTTCTCTAGGCCGGAGATGACAGCACAGATCTATGAGAAAGAGCTTTTGGCGGTTATCCATGCTCTTGCTCGGTGGCGGCATTACCTACTCGGAGCGGATTTCACTGTCTTTACAGACCATCAGAGTTTGCGCTACTTCTTGTCACAGAAGCAGCTTTCGGAAAAGCAGATGCGGTAGGCGAACATCTTGTCACAGTTCCACTTCCAGATGGTCCATGTGCAGGGACAAAAGAAAGTGGTGGCAGATGCTTTGTCTCGGAAACCGTTGGTTCTGGCTATTTCCGCGATACATCATAGGAGCTTCGAGGATATGGTCGATCAGTATGCCACAGATACAGATTTTGCAGATATTTTCACACGGCTACGGGATGGGGAGACAGTAGCTGGAGACTCCCTTCGGGAAGGCTACTTGATGAAAAAGACTATGTTGTGCGTTACACAACCGTTGAGGGATAAGGTTATGACTGAATGCCACTGTCCACCTTTTACGGGTCACCGCGGCATTGCTACCACCATGAAGGGGGTAGAGAGATACTTCTTTGGGCCGAGACTCAAAAAGGATGTGAAAGAGTTTGTGCACAGTTGCTTGGTATGCCAGAAGGTCAAGTTTGACAAGCATAAGGCACAAGCATTGTTACAGCCTTTACCCACCCACCCCTGGGAAAGTATTGCAATGGATTTCATTTTTGATCTCCCGAGAACACAGAATGATCCCGATTACATGGCACGTCTGAGACGATTGTCTCCGACAGAGACCCCAGATTTATGAGTTTGTTTTGGAAGGCAATTTGGGAGAACATTGGCACGCAGTTGCAGTTCTCATCATCGTTCCACTTGCAGACTGACGGGCAATTTGAGATTGCCAATTCAGTGATTTTAGATTTATTGAAGTCTTGTATCTCGGATCAGAAGACTCAATGGGAAAAGAACTTACCTTTGGTGGAATTTGCCTACAATAACACGATACACTCTTCGACGAGGAAGACGCCATGTGAGATTGTTGAAAGTGCTGCGAAGGTTCCATCGTTCCTGAGCACGAAAGATTAGATATTGGAAGCGGATGAATATTCGCGAGATTTGGATACGGCTTTTGCCAAGGTTCGCGAGACTTTACAGGAGTCTCAAGAACAACAGAAAAAGGTAGCAGATCGCCATCGTCGCGACTTGAAATTGAAGGAGGATAATTGGGTGCTCTTACTTTTGGGAAGGCACGCCTGCAAAAGAAAAAGGGAAAGGAGAGGCTTTTTCCAAAGCTTAGTATGTGATACTACGGACCTTTCCAGATCACTGACAAGATAAATGATGTCTCCTTCCAATTGGAACTGCCAGATACTTGGAGGATTCATAATGCATTGCATGTGAGTCTCTTGAACCCTGTTAAGGGTGATGTGCCTGATGAGCAACCCGCAATGAAAGAAAATGAGGAGATCCTTGTTCTTGAACAGATTTTGGCACATAATGATACGAAGAAAGGTAAAGTCCGAAGGCGGTTCTTGGTTTAGTTCAAGAACTTTCCTGCATTTGATGCGAAGTGGATGGAGGAGGAGGAGGAGGACCTAGCAGATACTCCTCGGATTGTGAAACTTTACCTCGATGCTTTGGTTTAGCATAGTCTACTCCAAACGGAACCCAGAATTCAGCTTGGCCGGAGATCTGGTGCAGTGGGATGCACAAGAGGGGAGTTACTCCACTCCTTTGTCAACAGATGCCTCGATTTTGATACTAAAGTCACTGATGTCTCTTTGAGCTTCAGGGATACTGAGAGCTGACAGTATTCTGCTGGAGTACTTTATGAAATGGAATTCCTGATTATGATACTGATTTGTTCTTGACTTCTTGTGAGTGCAGGAACTGATAGCCGAAATGACTACAGCATTTTGGTTTGATTAATCTCGAATAGACATGGTTGCAATAGGGGTTAGACAATCGGACATCGTTGAGGTCTTGATTGGACCTAGATGTGATTGCTAGCTACATTGCCGATAAATCATGGTCTAAGATCCGAATGAATGTTGAATGTCATGTGATGTCCTGTGATGTCTGGTGATGTCCTGTGATGTCGTGTGATGTGACTGTCGATTTTGTACATGTGCTAGATGTGTGTTCCTAGTACGTAGGTACTAACAGTCAGTGTCTGCTAAGACGGTTTATGGCTTTTGTCGGTTTTGCAGGCGTAATCGCGGTCGATTACAATGCTTTCAAGCGGGGGGTATGTCACAAAGTGATGACGTGGCGGACAACAGAAACCCTAATTTCTGCCAGAAACCCTAAAATTCCTGCAAACCCTAATTTCTGCCAAAAACCCTAATTTCCGGAAATCGCGGAGGCGGAATATTTTTTGTAAAAAAAAAAATCTCAACTTTTCGCTTTGATTTGGGAGAAAGAAAGAGAAAAAGAGAACTTGCTTTTTACTGACTCTCATTGAGAGAGAGAGAATCTGCTTTTGCTTTCAAGCTTTTGGGGCTCTGCTTTTGGGCATCCCTTGTAACCTTTAAATTAGTGGTGAGGGCTTCACTTCTCAGAGCATCTGGACGCAGAGTTTGAGAGTGAAACCCTAACCACTCTCTTATACTTTGATGATTGATTAATACAAAAAGAAATACCGAAAGGGGCGCCAGTCTTTGGGGCCAATATCTCTAGGCACGGAACTCCTCCGGGCCAGTGCAAATCTATTGTGATCTGTGAATTGTTTTGAAGTGATTATTTGGTGTTGTCGCGGTTGATTCTTGACTTGGAGTGTCCAAGTCTGTTACATGTTGTGCTTGGCAATGCCTTGGTTGATATGTATGCCAAATGTGGTGCACTTCAAAAAGCACAAAACGTGCTTGAGGAGCTTCCTGTCTAGATTGTCGTCTCTTGGAGTGCATTGATTTCGAGATTCGTGCAACAGGAGCACGACAGAAAGCTCTAGGCTGTTTTCAACATATGCAAAGTGACGCCTTTCTCCAGATGCAATCACATACGCGTGCATCTTGAAGGCATGTGGCTCTACACAAGATGCTGATATGGGCATAAAAATTCACACTAATATTGTTAGTCAGGGGCTGTTGAAAAAAGATGTCGTGCTTGGCAATGCCTTGGTTGACATGTTCGCTAAATGTGGTGCACTTCAGAGAGCACAAAAAGTGCTTGAGGAGCTTCCTGTCTAGAGTGTGGACTCTTGGAAAGCACTACTTGCATGATTTTCCCCACAAGGACAGGGCCAGAAAGCTCTAGTCTGTTTTCAACAGATGCAAAGCGAGGACCTCTCTCCAAATGCAATCACCTATGCATGCATCTTGAAGGTATATAAATCTATGCAAGGTGCTGATATGGGCACAAAAATTCACAATTATATTGTTAGTCAGAAGCTCTTGAAAAAGATGTCGTGCTTGAGCCTTGGCACTGTCTTGGTCGATTTGTATGCCAAATGTGGTGGGCTTCAAAAAGCACAAAAAGTGCTTGAGAAGCTTCTTGTTTGGAATAGCGTCTATTGGAATGGAGACTTCCTGCAGTAGAAATTTGCAACAATCAGGCAAGTGCATTTTGAGAGAGAGCGTATATACTGTTTGAGTCATGGTGTATTTGGTGGCGGTAATCTTGCCTAGGAAACTCACTCGGTCTGCAAGTTACAGGTTTGGCCATGGATGCCATAGATATCACAGAAACAATGACGCAAAACACATACTACAGGCAAAGTGGTGCAACAGCGTAAGGAAGGTTTAGGAGCCGATCCTTCCAAGATTTTGCTTTGATGCAAATGACCAATATCAAAGGTACATTTATATTCCGTATTTCGATTTCGTTTAAGTTATCTCAAAAGCATCATGTGCACATTAAAGCAATGAATTTACATCAGTTTTATTGAAAACATTGTAGATGAAGGTGACAAGGACTGAAGAACTTATGTGATGTCTGACAAAGAGACACATGGGGATTACACCACGGCATGGCAACCTAGGATGATACATGTTATCGGTAATGAGTTCTTCTTGGTGCAAATGCGGTATTTTTTACCATAAGAGAGTCCCTCAAACACTTGAGGAGAAGCATAAGTCCCCCTTCAACACTAGAGGGGATAAAAGTGGCGGGGGAAGGGCACATTCCCTATGGTATTATTATAAATGTGGAGAACGGTGCCAACTCCACACCATACGTATGTATGGTTTTCTTTTTTTTTATGGGCACAAGCATCCCAATGCACGAAATGCATTTTCTTTCATCTTTGAAATTTACTATTTGCAAATTTCCTCCTCCACACATCCGTTAATGCCAAATTTCATTTGTCTTGCGAGGTCGTGGAGCTTTTGGTAAAAGCTTCGAGGAGATGCTACAAAACCTCCAAAATAAGAGACGATATAAGGTGAAAGGTACAACAGTGCTCGTTTTCTTTAATTCACACCATTTCCACAGTGCATCAATCAAGGCAAACTAGTTCCATGAGTAATCCGCATACATCCGTGCTCATCTATGAGTGAAACGTGTTCATCGTACAATATGGCATGCATGTGAAAAGGGATCACATAGGGACGGTGACTAAAATACAGGAAAGCATCACGAATGAAACACTCGAACAATGCGTGTTGACTAATCATTTGAACATTGAATACTTCCTGTGGGGTTCTTTGAACCTCGACTCAAGAGCCAAGATCCGTTCTTCGTGATTGATCGAATCTGCAATGAGGTTAGCTTCACTAGAAAAAGCATCAACTAAACCATCATCCTTGTGAACAATCACATCATGATCCTGCAAAGCATCATGTTTGTGAATAATCACATCTTTATCATGCAAATCATCATGCTCGTGAATAATCACATCTTGATCATACAAATCATGTGTGTCGTGCTTTGGAGAAGAAAAGACTGAGAGAGTCTCCTTCTCCTGATTCTCTTCAATCTGCGCCTGCACATTAGAAAATAGTGGGACTAACTCTTGCATGTGTTGGTCTCTCTGCACTTCACGCTCCAGCCGTCTTTCTTCACGCTCGCGATCCAGTTCGGCTATTCTTTCATTCTTTCACGCTCTATGGCTGACATTCTTTCTGCTTTTCTCTCCTCGCGCTTGCTCTCCAAGGCGGCGCGTTGCACTTCTCGTTGTAACTTCCTGTCCATCATCATCTTGATCAAAGCCTCCATAGAATTTGGTACAATCCTTGGAGTCAATGCGAAGTATCCATTCCGCTTCGGGTGATGACCATACCGTGAAGTCTTGGGTTCTTAAGTTCCCGAGGGACTTGGGTTCTTGTGGTTCTTGGTTCTTGAGGTTCTTGAGGTTCTTCTTTTTAGCTTGCAATCTGTGTTAGAGCAAGATCTTCTCTTACCCAAGCTCTTCTCTTTCCCGCGGACGCACCCCTTGGCGGCCTTGCGCTCACACCAAGGTTTCTTTTTTCCACCACGTCAATTGGCCGGTTGCTAAGTGCACAATCCGCTCTCAATGAGTGAAAAGAGAAACAAGGGGAGACTGGACAAGCCCTTCTTTCTTGGGTTTCCTGTCACTCTTCAAAAACACGATTAGAAATCGACACGCCCAAGTGGACTTGGATTACGTGCAACCGCAACAAGCAAAAAAAAAAATTATGTGGTTCTTTCCTTGAGTGATACAGAACACTGCCAAAGCTCTGATACCGATGTAAGGTTGCAGCGGAAGTGAATGTTGAACTTTGCTCAAGATGAGTGCTCCGAACTGTGCTCAAGGGTTCCTTTTAATTACGGAAGGGAGAGCCTTCCGTTCCTTTAGTGAGAGAGTGCAAATGATCACAACAAAGTGGTAAACACTGTGAATGAAGCTGCTAAGATTGAGAGATAGAGAGAGAAGAATACGACACCAGAACAGTTGTCAAACCCTCCTCCGAAGGCCCCACTCTCTATGGCGAGGGCGGTCTACTATGGATTGCACAAATCTCTACAATGCTATGGACTTGCCGACGATGTCGATGACGATGAGAACGGCGACGAGACGGGCTGAAATCTGAAAACCTAAAGTAGGGTTGACCTAAAGAGTGGCTATCATCAAATAAGGAGATAGTTGATCAAGACATTGTAAAGACCGCGTTTCGCACTACATTTGGTCTTTACGAATACATTGCCATGCCTTTTGGCTTGACCAATGCACCAGCCACATTCAACCGCTTGATGGAGAAGCTGTTCAAGCCTCATCGAACCTTCACTGGAGTGTTCTTTGATGATATTATCATCTACTCTACTTCATTGGAGGAACACAAGCAACACCTCCAGGTAATATTTCAAGTTTTAAGAGAGAATAAACTTTATGTTAATCGAAAGAAAAGTGAATTTTTCTTGCAAGAGATTCAGTATTTAGGTCACATTATCTCTCAAGATGGCATCCAAATGGATCCATCCAAGTTAGAGGTAATAAAAGGATGGCCTAAACCAAGGAATCTTCATGAACTAAGAAGCTTTATAGGTATGTGCGCATACTATAGACGCTTCATAGAAAAGTTCTCACAAATTGCGGGACCATTACATGACCTAACAAAGAAAAGCGTTAGGTATACATGGTCTGCTAAGGAGAACAATGCTTTTGAAAAGCTTAAAGAAAAGCTTATCTCTCAACCTGTGCTTACACTACCGGATCTCTCAAAACCATTTGAGGTCCAATGTGATGCTTGTGGTGATTGCCTTGGAGCTGTTTTGCTCCAAGAAGGGCACGCCATAGGCTATGAGAGCCGAAGGCTCGACCCTGTTGAGCAAGCTCTAGGCATATACGAAAAGGAACTCCTTTCAGTTCTACATGCATTAGACTCATGGAAGCACTATTTATTGGGGACTCCTTTCATTCTGCGAACGGATCACCAAAGTCTTAAGTACTTCATGACGCAGACCAAGCTCTCCGACAAACAAATGAGGTGGGCAAATTTCCTTTCGCAATTTCATTTTCATATTGCTCACATTGCTGGCAAGCATAATCAAGTAGCCGATGCACTCTCAAGACGGCCGAGAGTGAATGCGGTTTCCATAGCCACTCACAATGATCTATCTTCAATGATAGATGAGTATGCTATTGATCCCGATTTTAGAGATGTGATTTCAGCCCTTACATTAGGGAAGAAAGAAGAACCATTTACTTTACAAGATGGTTATCTTCTCTATGGCAATAGACTATGCGTTACTAACTCCCTACGTGAGAAAGTAATGTATGAATCTCATGCTCCCCCGTATGCGGGGCATAGAGGGATTCAGTCTACCTTAAAGGGAATTGAAACATATTTCTATTGGCCTACCATGAAAGTGAACATACAAGAGTATGTTTCCAAATGTGTGGTATGTCAAAAGACAAAATTTGATAGAGGGAAGCAACCTCGATTGCTTCAACCCTTGCCAATCCCTAATTCACCATGGGAGAGCATATCCATGGATTTTATCTTTGGATTGCCTAAGTCTATCCATGGGAATACGGGAATATGGACGATAGTAGACAGGTTCAATAAACAAACTCATTTTATACCTGTCAAAAAGACTATCAAAGCCCATCAAATGGCAACCCTCTTCATTTCACAAATTTTCAAATACCATGGCTTGCCAATGTCCATAGTCTCGGATAGAGATCCTAGAATGACCAGTAATTTTTGGAAGGGTCTCTTTGAGAATTTAGGGACAAGGCTAAATTTCTCTTCGGCCTATCATCCACAAACGGATGGCCAAAGTGAAATAGCTAATCTAACAATTCTCGATCTACTAAAAGCCTATGTAACGGAAGTAGATCAAAGATCCCAATGGGAGAAGTACTTACCCTTAGTGGAGTATGCTTACAATAACACTGTACATACTTCCACGGGAAAAGCACCTTTCGAGGTAATTGAGGGAAGATCAAAAAGTCCCTTGCTACTTAAGGTACATGGGAAGATCTTCGCTGCAAATGAGTATAGCCGAGACCTACAAGAATCTTTTCAAAAGATTAAAGATGCTATCTCTATCTCACAGCAAAGGCAAAAGGCTGCTGCTGACAAGCACAGAAGAGCCCAAGCCTTTAAAGAAAACGATTGGGTCTTGTTAAAGTTTCCCAAGGCTCGATTAAGGCACACGACGGGCAAGAATCCTACGGGCCACCAAAAGTACTGTGCTAAACTAGCAAAAAGGTACTATGGTCCCTTCCAGATTCTTAGGCCAATCAATGACATGGCCTATCAACTTAAGTTGCCCAATCATTGGCTCATACACAATGCTTTTCATGTGAGCCTATTAAAGCCTTACAAAGGAGAGACACCTCAAGAACCAACTATTGAAGACCCACCGGAGATCAAGGACCAAGAGGAGGTGCTGCAGCCCGAGTCCATTCTCCGACATGAAGACAAGGTATTAAGAGGCGGTAAGACTATCCGACGATATCTTATTAAATTTAAGAATTATCCTTTTGAAGATGCTAGATGGATGCAAGGCATACAATTAAAGGATAACCTAACCTTGTCAATGCTTACAATGCTTCCCAAGAGTAAGCAAATGTACAAAATGTTAAAAATGAACAAAATTTTTGTCTTATAAGACTCTCTTTTTCTTTATTTGTGCACAAAAATGAAGTAGTATGCATGCTTAGATCAAGTTTGTGGAGACGACGTCTCCCAAACACCAAGTAGAGCTTGTCACTCTACTATGGAAGACTGATAGGACTGATGTGCAGACATGCTTGCGGCAGCGGCAGCCTCAGGCTCTCAAGCGCCAAATAGACTAGTCATCCATTATGGAATGATGTCGTAGGGTAACATAGGGATCCTCTACCCGCTAAGAAAAGGACTCATGAAGATGCTTTATCTTCTCTACACCATAGTCGAGGACGACTATGACTTCAAGAGAGAGGTAATGTCATAATAATCAATATCTAATTCTCCTACATGATTTTCTCATATTAAACTGATCATTTAATGTGGGGAAGGCCAGGGGAGAAAAAGCTAGAATATTGGTTAAGCTAGCAGACCGGCCACAGTAGGGATCCAAAGGAGGGAAAATAGGGATCCAAAGGGGGGGCCATCTGCAAAAGAGCCATGTGCAACGATGGGCTAAAAAGACCCTAAGGTTCAGCCCATTAAGACTTCCAAAATGCTAAGGTTCCAAAATTCAAAGGTTGTGTCCAAAAGGTCAACCCTACTGAAAATTGGATGCTTAGTGTGTGTACAAAAGTCTTCTTCAAAGCCTACAAAGGAGGGGGCGAGCCCATTTAGTAGGGGATGAGAGAGAAAGCCACACACACACACACACAGGCTCCCTTTACACAAAGGGAATTAGGGACACATGTCAGCTCCCTAGGCCAGATGCCCACAAGGGGTGCCCAATTCCTATTGGAAGACCCTTGAAGTGGACCAATGAGAATTAAGCTAGAGTAAATCTAGTTTAATTAATTTAAAAACATTTAATAAAAGAAACCAATGAGAATTAAGTCTCCTAGAAGACTATTGGGCAGTCTCCCAAGGGGTCCAATGAGCATTCAGGAGCCCAATGGCTTGCCTGATTCCTATTGGCCAGGAGGCAAAGGGGTCCAATGAGAGTTTAGTTTACTTATTTAATTACCTAAAGCTCTCACAAAAGGGGAAAGGGGGACACATGTCAGCAGGCTATCACTTATGCTGCTTAACACCCATTGGCTTGACTTGGGGAGGTCCAATGAGGCAAAAGCCAGACCAATTTAGCGGGAAGGGCTCGCCCAAGAGAGAGGGGGGGCTGATTTTTGCTTGGTATTGACACACACACTCACACTTGACCATGTGTGAAGAAAGAATACTCTATCTCCTCCCAAGCTTTAATGGAGAGCTCATCACCTACTCCAAGCTTGTGAGATAGAAGCCTACATCAACACTCTCTTGGCATGTGGATGCAAATCCAACCAAGAGCCAAGCTTCAATGCATGCTCATCTTCTCTACCAAGCTAATTACTAAGCTAAGCTATGCTAATATGAGTGATTATGTGAGGAGATGTACATCTTTCTCGTAAGATACTCCTTCTTCCTCTCAATCTACTCTCATACCCTGCTAGCTCTCACCATCTTCGAAGGTGTGTGAGGTCTTGGGTCTGAGAACGGGGATAATTCAAGTTGTGTTTGATTAAGTGTTTTGCTTAGTGCATGAAGCTTCCATCTTCATTGCACTCGCTAGTCTTGAAGGAACACAAAGAATTGTATTGTACAATGTCTCTCTTGATGGGAGAAACCATAATACAAAGCCTTTTGGAGGGGGGACCGGCTCCATGCAAATCCGGTCCTCAACTGTTGTCAATAGCTTAATTTCTCTCTCTTTTGAAAGTATTGTTGATGCTATCTAACTAGGTGTTATGCTTTTTGTTGCTCTCTCCACCCAAGCACTCTTGTAATTCTCATTAGGAATCTATTCTAATGAAATGCCCACTATGTTCATGCTAATTTCCGCTACACATAAGTTATTAGGCCATTAAATGTTACATGTACTGCCTTGGCTAAATTGCCCTACCCAGTGTCACGTGACACATCCAACCCTATGTGTCCGTGGACAAGCTACAGCATGATCAGGGTTCAGTCAGTCCAGTCAGTCTAGATTAGGAGTGATCTGGCACTTTTGTGAGTCTATTCGTAGACCATGCATGCCCAGTCACTTAGCATAGATGCATATCCTCTGGTTGCACACAGCATGATCATCAGAATCCATTAGAATCAGTTAGGGGAATTTTCCAGTGCATTTAGCCTATTTTACCTATTTTTGGCATTTTTCACTTATTATTTTTAAGTGACTTTCCAACAAAAGTAGGTAGGGCAATTTTGCTAAGTTAATATATAAGCAAACCCAAGTTAGCACTAAATCGCAGAAGAGGCAGCAGGAGCACCGCTCAACAGGCACCTTCTCAGCAGGACCCCAAAGGCTTCTAGCGTTTTTGCTCCACAGCATCTTGGCTAGCGTTTTTGGACAAGACACCGCAGATCAGCCAATGTTTTGCATTTGCAAAGCCACGGCAACAAGACGACAGCAGATCAGCCTGGCGTTTTTGCATCCGCAGAATCCCGGTGACAGAAACTCCATTTTCAGCCCTAGCGTTTTTGCATCTGCCTGTAACCTCAGCGTTTTGCAGATCTATCGCGACAGAATCAGCCCTAGGATCAGCGTTTTCAGTTTTCAGCGGTTAGACTTCGCAGATCAAGTCCCGAACCTCGCAGATCTCACCTTCCCGCAGGAGTTCCTCGCCGCACGTTCAGTTTCCGCAAGGTTTACAGTTTCAGCCCGGAAAACGCAGATTTCAGCATCTGCGTTTTCAGCGCGTCGTCGCATCGTCACCATCAACATCGTCATCGACATAGAGTCAGAATTCAGCAGATACAAGATTTGGAGATTTCAGCCCATAGCGTTTTTGGACAGCAGTAGAAAGATTGCAGATTTCAGCCTTAGGTCGACTTCGTCATCACCGTCGTCATCGTCGACATAGCCTAGACTTGCATCAGTCACTTGCATTCATTTGTACCAGATTGTGCAATCATAAGTAGACCACTCTCGCCGACGAAAGTGGGGCCTTCGGAGGAGGTTTTTACAACGTCTCTGGTGTCGTATCTCTCTTCTCTCTCTATCTCTCAGTCTCATACACTCGCACGCACAGTGTCCATTCACTTTGTTCGTGATCATAGCACTTTCCATTAAGAACCGAAGGCTCTTCCTTCCATAAGAACTAAAAGGAACCTTGAGCACAGTTCGGAGCACTCATCTTGAGCAAAGCGCAAACAATCATTCCGCTGCACCTAACATTGGTATCAGAGCTTTGGCAGTGTTCTGTATCACTCAAGGAAAGAACCACAAGAATCACAAGAAATTTTTTTGCTTGTTGCGGTCGCACGAACCCAAGTTCGCTTGGGCGTGTCGATTCCTAATCGTGCTTTTGAAGAGTGACAGGAATCCCAAAAAAGAAGGGCTTGTCCAGCCTCCCCTTGTGTCTCTTTTCACTCATTGAGAGCGGACCGTGCACTTAGCGGCCGGCCAATCGACGTGAGGTGGGAAAAAGCAACCTTGGTGTGAGCACAAGGCCGCCAAGGGGTGCGCCCGCGGAAAGGAGTAGAACTCGGGTGAAGAGAAGATCCTTCTCAAACACGGTTTGCAAGCGAAAGAAAACCTCAAGAACCTCAAGACCCTCAAGAACCCAAGTTCCTCGTGAACTTAAGAACCCAAGACCACCAGAACCCACGAGAACCCAAGACTTCAGAATGGTCATCACTCGAAGCGGAATGGATACTTCGCTTACAGGTGGTGAGCATGAGAGAGGCGAAGAAGAATTTTCCCCACCAAGAGGTTTTTCCGACCCTCCCCCTTCCCCATCTACGTCAAGGATTGCGCTTACTCCTATGGAGGAGTTGGAGCAGATGTTTATGGAAAGGAAGTTAGAACGCGAAGCAGAAAGAGAAGCAGAAAGAAAGGCTTACGAAGAACGAAGGGCAGCCATAGAGCGTGAGCACGAGCAAGCACGCTTGGAGGCCAAAGAAATACAAGCCAAATTTGATCGCGAGAACAAAGCCCTCAAAGAAAAGAGCGACCAACACATGAAAGAATTCTTGCGACTCTTTTCTCAAGTTTAGGCACAGATGCAAGAGATTTGGGAAAAGGAGACTCTCTCAGTCTCTTCTTCTCCAACGCATGATACACAGGATTTGCATGATTATGTGAAGCATGATGATGATTTGATTGACAATGATAAGCACAATGATTTGCATGATGATAAGCATGATGATTTGGATGACACTGACAAGCATGATGATTTGCATGATCAAGATGTGATTTCTCACAAGCGTGATGATTTGCATGATGATCAAGATGTGATTTCTCACAAGCATGATGAGTTGCATGAAGATGATGTGATTGTTCACAAGGATGATGTGTTAGTGGATGCTTTTTCTAGCGAAGCTAACTGATGAGCGTGTGGCGGTGTGTGCAAGTGAAAGAGCACGCGAGAATGTGCAGGGAGTGCACCTTGGAGAGGGGCGAGTGCAGCAAGCAAGGAGGGCGCTAGCAGATCGAAAGAGGGAGAGAGAGAGCACGTAAGTTTTGTAAGGGGATAAGTGAGTGAGTTTCTAAAACTCACTATCCCTTTATTATTGTATAAGGACCAATTTAATAAGTTAGTGGCCAAGTTCAATGTGAACTTGGCCAAAGGTTAGTACCTTTAAAATATACATTAAAAGAGGGCCATTTGGGCCTTTAACCCAACAACCTCCCACTCAAAAGCATAAATGGCGCCTTCAAGCTACGTGACTCCCACCATCTCTATGCATAGATGATGTTGTGCTTTGGGTAAGCACTTCGTGAGAGCATCGGCTGGATTTTGTGATGTATGGACCTTAACTAATGTAATAAGGCCATCCTCAAGCACTTCTCGTATGAAGTGATACCACACATCAATATGCTTTGTGCGTGCATGAAACATGGCGTTCTTTGCCAGACATATAGCACTCTGGCTATCACAACCAAGCATAGGTGCCTTGGCAAGCAAACCAAACTCACTGCATAGGCGTGCTAACCAAATAGCTTCTTTGGAAGCCTCAGTGGCTGAAATATATTCAGCCTCTGTCGTAGACAATGCAACAATCTTTTGCAATCTAGAACACCATGAAACAGCACCTCCCGCAAGAGTAAATACATAGCCACTTGTGGACTTCCGTGTATCCACATCACCAGCCATATCAGAGTCACAAAATCCCTTCAATTCCATTGGTCCTTTACCATAGCAGAGGCATTTGTTTTTAGTCCCTTTCAAGTACCTCATAATGGACTTCACTGCATCCCAATGCAACCTGCCTGGATTAGCCGTAAATCCGCTAACAACTCCCACTGCATGGGCTATGTCAGGCCTAGTAGCAACCATAGCATACATAAGTACCACAAGCTGAAGCATAAGGCACGCTTTGCATGTCATTGGCTTCTTCCTTTGACTTAGGACAATCATCCTTGGAGATTTTAACATATGGCTGTAATGGCACACCAAGAGGCTTTGCTTCAGCCATGTTAAATCTGTCCAGCACCTTTTCAATGTACTTTTCTTGCGACAAATACAATAGGCGCTTGTCTCTTTGCCGTGTAACACGCACTCCAAGTATATGTTCAGCTGCCCCAAGATCTTTCATTGAAAACGCAGATTTCAGCTGCCCTTTAAGAGCATCAACAGTGCTTTTCTTTGCAGCTATCAACATATCATCTACATAGAGCACAAGAATGATAGGGCTGCCATCCTCATCACGTTTGGTATACAAACAATGGTCTGCATGGCTTCTTTTGTAACCATGTTTAAGCATGAAGCGATCAAACTTCTTGTACCACTGTCTACATGATTGTTTCAGCCCATACAAGCTTCTATTGAGCCCAAATGTTCCTTGCCAGGAATGACAAAACCCTCGGGTTGCTTCATGTAAAGCTCTTTCCCACATCACCATGCAAGAAAGCGGTATGTACATCCATTTGGTCCATTTCCAAATCAAGAGAAGCCACAATGGCAAACAATACACGCAACGTGGTCATCTTCACAACAGGAGAGAACACTTCCTGAAAGTCTATGCCCTTGGTTTGAACATATCCTTTTGCCACAAGCCTATTTCAGCTGCCCTTTAAGAGTATCAACAGTGCTTCTTTTCTTTGCAACTATCAACATATCGTCTACATAGAGCACAAGAATGATAGGGCTGCCATCCTCATCACGTTTGGTATACAAACAATGGTCTGCATGGCTTCTTTTGTAACCATGTTTAAGCATGAAGCGATCAAACTTCTTGTACCACTGTCTACATGATTGTTTCAGCCCATACAAGCCTCTATTGAGCCCAAATGTTCCTTGCCAGGGATGACAAAACCCTCGGGTTGCTTCATGTAAAGCTCTTTCCCACATCACCATGCAAGAAAGCGGTATGTACATCCATTTGGTCCATTTCCAAATCAAGAGCAGCCACAATGGCAAACAATACACGCAACGTGGTCATCTTCACAACAGGAGAGAACAATTCCTGAAAGTCTATGCCCTTGGTTTGAACATATCCTTTTGCCACAAGCCTTGCCTTATACTTGGGTTTTGCATCAACAGTTTTGATTTTATACACCCATTTGTTAGGAATAGCCTTCCTTCCTTTGGGCAATTCAACCAAATCCCAAGTATGATTAGCATGCAAAGCTTTAATCTCTTCCTGCATAGCAAGCTCCCACTTGTCGCTGTGCTCACATGTCTTTGCCTCTTTATACGTAAGAGGCTCTCCCTCATCTGTCAACATAATGTAATATACCTTCATAAGTTCAGAATAGTCTGAACTCACGAATTATAAGAGGGAATAAAGCACTCATAAAACTATAAAAGCAAGGGACACAAAAAAAGAAAAGAAAAACAAAAACAAACAAACAAACTAAATCACTTTGTTTGCTACAAAACAAAACTAGATAAAACAAAACATTATTAACTTAAAAATGTTTTTAGAAAAGGCATGTGTAAAATAAGTTGACGCAACGTATTTGGCTTAAAACAAGTACTCAACTTTAAGCCAAAAAAAAAGGATAAGACATCTTAAGAACTTAATCCTAGAAATCAAACTTCACACAACAACTTCTAACGAAACACATTCTTAAGTCCTCAGGTAAGCTAAATACGAAGTCGAAAAATGAATACTACTACAAACCTACGAAGAGCAAAGAACCAAACTTGACAATATGTGATCTCAACTTCACTGCTTGTCCAAACAGGAAGAATAAGATTATCACCTTTATCATGCATAGCTTGGACAATAGCTATGACATCCCTACTCACGTCGTCAGTGCCCAAGAGTAGGTGCAGGTTTATATAGAGGTCATTCATGCTTTGAATGTACTCTACAAAACCAACGAGCTGAGTTTCTATCACCCTCCGGAGGTGATGGGCATACTCAGCCATGATAAAGGCTAGCATTTGTCAAGCTATATTAAAAATACTAGAAGCGCTAAAGATCAAAACAACAACATAAGGTGTTATTAAGTCAAACAATAAGTCGGCTTTTTAGCTCCGCACTTCTATTGAATTTAGTACTGAGTATCTTTAACATTCCAAAGAAAGAAACATTAAAAATAAACTTACTGCTATGCAAAAATGAACGAACGTTTTTCATGATTCTTTTGAATGAGTATCCTTTTTCAACTAGTAAAGAAATAAGATGACAAGATTGAACAACAAAAGTAGACTTACTAGAACAAAGACGAGAAAATCTAAATAGTTAAGAGCAAATGACACCGTACTTAGCTAAAAGAGAAATGTTCAAAGAAATGTGAGGCATACGGATGATTTTTAGATTGGCATATTCTCGTTCAAGACGCTTATCATAAATATCTACTTCTAATCCCAAGGGAGTCTGAAAAATCTTAAGGTCTAAAAAGGCACAACAATCACTATTTGTGGTACAGTTAAGTTCACAAAACTCCTTGGGATAAATTCCTCCGCCTAAAGAACTCGAATTCAAGTATATAAAATCTTGAAAAGAAGGAACGTCAAGGACAAAAAGATCATCTACAAAGCGTATTACATTGCATAACTTGTGTAAAAATATTGGGCAAGTGTTAGCAAGGACAAGACGCTCCATCAAATCAAACTCATAAGTAAAAAGATAGAAATTAGCAAGAAAAACAGCACAATTGGTACCCATAGGCATACCAATTGTTCGCTTGAAAAGAGAGTCGCCGATGGTTATATATAAATTGTCCAAAAGAAAATCTAACCAAGATATGATGTCAATGTCATCTACAATCCTGGTGAATCTCTTTCTTCCTTTGTCTACATCTACATTCTTATTTTTCAGCCATAAGAAGTCAAAGTTCAAGGCTGACTTTTCTACTAGCAATGCCTTGTACCTATCCTTCTCAAGCTTGTATGCAAAAACTTTTAAAATAAGAGACTTGACTCTAAATTTAAGTCCTCCAAATTTAGCTTCGTGTATAGCGTTGTAAAGTCAAAAGTTTGGAGACATAAAGGAGAAGATTTCTCCTTGAGGCTTCTTGAAGAGTTCAAAAACTTTAAAAGAGGAATCACACCTACTGAATCATTTAAAATCCAACTTGAATCGGTAGGTACGTCTGCTTCCTTTAGCATACTTTTCCACAATTCATTTACGCTAGGTAAAATGGCTTTGAAACAATAACTAAGCCATTTGGAAACCTCAGTCAAAGAGGTGTTACAAGAAGCAGCTATAAATCTAGGCTTTATAGGGTCTTGTGGAACTTCCAAACGGTATATAAAAAAGGTAATTTAGGCTGGCACTTGAAACCAAAAGACTTACAAAAGTCTTGATGTTTCAAGCATAGTTACCAGGAACGGGAAACCGGAACGGGAACGCGGAACAAAATGCCATTCCCTGTTACGGGTACTCACGTTTGAAACACGGAACGGGGATTTGGAATGGGAACTTGGAATGGGAACGGGGAACGGAGACCTGAAAACGGCCATTCCCTATTACTATGGTTTCAAGATAACCTCTTGCATTGAAAGATCACAATCATTGTAAGTCTGAGAGTTTACTTCACCTAACAAGCATTCTAAATAGAACTTTTTGCACGTAACAACAAAGTTATTAGAGCACTTATCTACATAAGAGATTACAAAGTCGCAATGAAATTTCCTAAGAGCATCACGATCAGAAGAAGATAAGCTATTCCTTCCTAAAGAAACGTTCCGAGAGCAAGATGCTAATTTCAAAGAAGCTTTCTTGAGGATAACAAACTTCCAAAGGGTAAAAATACCTTGAACTCCTAAAGACTCCTCAAACGACTCTTGCCAAAGAGGTGTCATATCGACTCACACGCCGTCTTTGACGAGTAGACCGCCTCACCCAATGATCCACATTATCCGGCAATGGGTTTACATCAGATGGCACTACATAATCATCAACAATGGGCTGCTGTACATCATTTTCAGCATTGTTTCTTGGCTGCAAATGCCCTTCAGAAGCCTCAATTTGCTGTCCAACATCATCTGGCTCAAACACCATCTACATTTTCAGCCATTTGTGGTGCATCCTGAGGGTCAAAAATAGGCCTAACAGGTGGCTGGTCATGCTGAAATTTCACCCTTTTATGGTCATGCTTTGAGGCACAATTGTTTTGAAGCAGCCTTGCCTCATTAAAACAACATCCCGGCTGCGTACAACCCTTTTGAGCTGAGGTAACCAAATCCTGTAACCCATTTCGCCTTCTTCACCATATCCCATGAAGAGGCCTTTAATGGACTTCGTATCTAGTTTACTCCTCAACTCAGGTCTAACATGCACAAAAGCTTCGCAACCAAAAATGCGTAAGTGATCGTATGAAGCAAGCTTGCCAGACCAAACCTCTCCAGGGATGTCACCTTTCAAAGACATGTGAGGGGATCGATTGCATATATGCACTGCAGTTTTCAAAGCTTCTCCCCAAAATCCATGAGAAAGATTAGCTGTGGACAGCATGCATCTCACCCTCTCACAAAGTGTCCTATTGAATCTTTCAGCCACACCATTAGAAGAGGAGTTGTATGGCACAGTAAGCTCCCTCTTAATGCCCAAATTTTCACAAAACTTGTTAAATTCAGCACTTGTGTACTCCCCCCCATTGTCTGTACGCAAGCATTTTAGCTTTCTACCAGTTTGGGTGGTCACAAATGCATGAAATCTCTTAAACGCAGCAAAGGTTTCATCCTTAGACTTAAGCAAATAAACCCAAATTTTCTTAGAATGATCATCAACAAAGGAGACAAAATAACATGCACCACCCATAGACTTAGTAGGCATGCTACATACATCAGAATGTACAACATCAAGCACAAAAGATTTACGAGAGGCACCAGAGTAATAAGAACGCTTTACTAGCTTGCCATATTGACATTCATTACAAAAATCAAGCTTTGTGCCTTTAGCATCAAGCTTTTTCAAAGTACAAAGCTTAGAAAGGCCCTTTTCGCTCATACGGCCAAGCCTCTTATGCCACAACTCCATGTGAGAGTTAATTTCAGCCAATGCAATAAACTTGCCCAACATGGCCTTTCCATGCATGCAGTAAAGTGTCCCTTTCTTTGTGCCCTTTACAATCAGGCTTGAGCCTTTGGTCATTTTCCATGATCCTCTCTCAAACAAGATGCTGTAACCATGCATATCCATCTGACCAACAAAAAGTAGACTCTTCTTGATTCCCGGCACATATCTAACATCATGCAAGACAAGCTCATTTGTGCCATCTATGGAGAGATGCACAGTGCCAATACCCTCAATGGAACATGCATGATTGTTTCCAAGGTATACGTGGCCACGCTTGCCTACATCAAAAGTAGAGAAACACTCCTTGATAGGAGTCACATGAAATGAAGCACCGGAATCAACAATCCAAGTCTGGGACAATGCATCATTGAAAGTCAACAAAGCATCAATAAGGTTGCTTTTGGTGATCTGCATGTCCTGTGAATGAACATTTAGAGAGGCTTCAAAGTCATAAGCATCATCATCTGACAAAGTGGCACACAAGATGTCCTCTACATCTGACAGCTCCTAAATCACGACACTAGAAGCCACATTGGCCTTCTCTTTGTCCTTTGAGCTATCCTGTGCATCTGCCTTGACTTCCTTCTTCTCTTTCTTTTTGTCTCCGCCATTCTTTTTCCTTTCTAACTCAGCTTTATAGTACCTGCAATCGGGTTTCTTGTGACCTTTCCTGCCACATTGATAGCAAGTCACATCACCCTTGCCTTTGCTTGCATTTCCCCTTTCTTTACTCTTACTCTTACTCCTTTGTGCATAAGCATTCTTCTTTTCTGTCCTGCCTCTAACCATGTTGGCAGAGTTGCCTCCCTCTCCACTTGCTTTCCTCCTGATTTCTTCATTCAAATAGAACCCCTAACACCATCAAAGGTCAAATTGGGGTTATTGGACAACGAAACCACCAAAGTTTCCCATGACTCAAGTAAGGTCATAAGCAAGAAGATAGCTTTCAGCTTATCATCAAAAGGGGGCAAGCCAGAATCCTGTAACTGCGACAAAGTACCTACGAACAATGACAAGTGCTCTGCCGCGCTCTTGGACTCATCTAGTTGCATGCCAACAAGTTTTCGCATCAAGTGCACCTGGTTGACAGGCGTTGTATTTTCATACATTCCCTTTAACTTCTCCCATACATCAAAAGCAATCGTGAGACCTTTCACATCAATGACGGTCTCATCTGTCATGGCTAATTTTAATGTATGTAACGGCTTTCCTGTTCATGCTAACCCATGCTTCATCTGTCATATTCTGTGGCTTCACCTGTTTAAGTGCCCCTTCGTAATCCTTAAGAATAGGATTCCCTGAATCCTATCTTTCCAAAGATCAAAACCTGTTCCATCGAACCTCCTAATCTCGAAGAGGTTCTTCACATCCGAAGAAGATGAGGCCATAGTTGCACGAAATAAGAGAGATAATACGTTGAATTTTTGGGCAAAATGCGCAAAAATCGGAGTATAGCCTCAGAGAGATGTGCACTACATCTCCAAATGGTCACAGGAGCAATTTAGGGCAAAATAGGTCGATTTGGGCACAAAATTCAATTTCTGAAATTTATGCGCAGGAAATTTCAATGAGCGAATTTGTGCTCAAAAACAACAAATTTAGTTGTTTTTAACCTCAGAAGACATACATAAGGCTAATACACAGCCTTTAGAAGCATGTAAGCGCAAAAGCCCCAATTTGTAGCATCAAAATTGCATGAAATTGAGCCACAGATGGACGTACATCGACAAAATTTGTCAAATGTGCGTGGATTGCATCTATTTGCACTTTCCCCAATGTAATCGCACCATAAAAACACTTGCAAGAACCTGCGTCAATCTGAAATTTGCTTAAAACACCTGTTTTAGGGGTTGTTTTTCGGCAATTTCAAGGTTTTCGGGTAGCGGGGACTTAGTAAAAGTATTCCCACACCTTAATACATCATTTGCAAAACCTGTATTTTGCTGTGGAACCAAGCCAAAACCTAAGGCTAAACATGGCTAAACACAACCCAGCATAAGAAACCTACCTCACACTGGCCAGGCATAGCCACAAAACAACTCACTCCGTAACACCTGTCCCTGGGAGAAACTGGGACCAACTGGACGATCCAGACAGATGCCTGAACTCTAACAGGTCTCCATGTGATTGCTAAATGGTTACAATGATCATGCTTGTATTTGAGACCCTCGACAGAAATGTGATCGATCAGTGACTGATGTCTTTGTAGAAGTGTTGGATGGTGGAGACTGGTGCATGAGTACATAGAGTCAGCGTCCTTTGGCTTTTTTTGCGAGCATACTCGAGGGCAATTACAATTCTTTCAAGAGGGGGGAATGTCACAAAGTGATGACGTGGCGTGCCCAACTAGAAGAGAAATGGCCAAGTAGACGAGAGAAATTGAACCCCAAAAGAACTAAAGAAGTTCTAAACCCTAAAGATTTTAGGCCAGAGGCCTAAAACGGGTACCTAACCCCTACCAACTTAAAAGAACCTATGAGCACTGGCGGAGGGGGCTAAAACCTAAAAATCGAAAGCTTAAACTCTGAGGCTGATTTCCGTAAATCACGCTGGCTGCCAGGTGGCACTACTGTACGAATCTCCACGATTTGCACAAGCTGTTTTGGGTAGCTTTTACGCGCCAGCTTTTGAGAGCTAAGCTTTTGGGCTTAAGCACTTTTAGACCTAATGCTTTTGGGCACCCCATGTAAGTTTAAAAGTGCCCCTAGGGTCACTCTTTGAGAGCATTTGGACGCAAAGTCTTGGAGAGAGTTGGACCCTCGGAGTTGTACTTTGCGAGCATAATAGTAAAGAAATTATTGGAAGGGGCACCACTCTTTGGGGCCAGTGCGTCTTGCCTCGGAACTCCGCCGTGACACTCTCTCTCTCTCTCTCTCTCTCTCTCTCTCTCTCTCTCTCTCTCTCTCTCTCTCTCTCTCTCTCTCTCTTTTTTCAAGTTCAGTGATTTTGCAATTTCTAGTCTTGTGTTGCTATTGATTTCTCGCTTGGAGTGTCCAAGCCTGTAACAATGAACCTTGGGACAACCAAGGTCATGGCTGTTCACACCTCAAGGCAAGGCAGGAGCCAGGCTATAGTCACTCTTGCAGGAGGTCAAGGGTTTTCGGACTCCCCGTCTCTATGAGCAAGAGATCAGAGACCAAAGACCAATCCCACCAAGAGACTGCAAAGCATAGTTACCGGGGAACGCCCCCTAGCCCCCGTTCCGGCGTTCCGGGGGGCAGTTCCCTTCCCGAACGTTCCGGAACGTCCCGGAATGTCTGACATTCCGGGTGGCTAATGCAAACTGGAACGGCCGTTCCGGAACGTTCTGAAACGCCCCCGCACCGTTCCGGAATGCCCTTGGAACGGCCAACGGCTACAAATAAATTTGGCAAAAATTGAAAAAATTAAAGTAAATGTTTGGGCTTCTTTTGAAAGTGTGCAAGGCCTCAAGGACTCATAAAATGCACCCCCCTTCCCCTTTCTCTTCACAAGCTAATCCTCAAGGCTCAAGCTCTCTCCCTCTCACTCTCAAGATCTCTCCCTCTCAAGACTCACTCTCTCAAGGCTCAAGGCTTCAAACCTTCAAGCTCTCTTCCTGTCCCTCCCACCCTCTCAAATCTCTCTCTCTCTCTCTCTCTCTCTCTCTCTCTCTCTCTTCATCTAGTCATAGCAAGGTTGAATGGTCTTCAAAACGAGTTTTTTGTGAGTACTAGAGTCAAAGCACTCTAATACTCCTTGTATTTAAACACAAGGAGCTAAAAATTGCACTATTTGGGTGTTTTTTATACCTCCCGTTCCGCGACGTTCCCGTTCCGGACCCCTAGCCGTTCCCCCGTTCCGCGGGGATCCCGTTGCCGTTCCCGTTCCGCGTTCCGGGTAACTATGCTGCAAAGTGACTGGTCCAGCTCAGATCAAATCGAGGCATATTCTTTCAGGAGCTGCTGACACCCTGTTCACGGATGTACACCATACTACACCCCCCGTTTAGAACAAGATGGAGCTAGCTAGATTGCATATCATACTTGTATACCTTATGCATATAGGCTTGCATTACGAGCCCCTAGCAGTAGAGCTCCATCCTCCATTCATTACGGTCCTCGCAAAAAGTACCCACTTCCCACTCATTGTAACTTCAGATTTGAGTCTGAGCACCAGCTTAAGAGTTAGTTGTAGTCTTTCATTTTCAGTTGGGTTTTCCCTCTGGGATGACAGAGGATATACCACACATGTACATTAATTTGTCTCATAGGCTGAGTTTGGCCTTTCAAACACGTTAATAAAATCAATGCTTTTTGTATGCTAACTTTAGGGCTCTAAAAGCATCTTGTTTGTCGCACTCTATAAAAGCCTCCCATAGGGTCTCATTCTGCACACACCAGCTCGCAAGAGGTTAGTAGAGTCAGCGAGGAGAACACTTTCCCTGGAGGAACACATACACTACAAAGTCGTACCTACAAACTTGATCAATACAGATACAACCATCAGGAGCCACCAAGTCCCTTGTGCAAGACCCTCCCATCTTCTCTCTCCCCCTTCACTCTCTTGTTCACTCTAATTTATCACAAATGGTGAGATAAGATTATTGAAGTGTTGCATATTTCCATAGCATTGTTGATTTTTCCAATCACTGGTTTCTTTTCTATCATTCTTTCTTTCTTTCTTTCTTGTTCAACCATTCTAAGTTCTGTTGTCTTCCTTGTTCAATCATTCCACGTTCTGTTGACAACAAAGGTGCTGGCAAGTTTATTACATGTTTCTTCTGTGCATCACATACGACCATCACCATTAAATGGAACAACAATTCCCTTGTCACTCTTTGATGGCACAATTTCTGCAAAATCTTGTCATGTGAGTCACCATTTAGTCCAGAACGCAACAAAAAATCTCTGTTTGTGTTTCCACCCTTTGGATTATGATATTCAGTGGAGTGTGCCAGAAGAAAACTGGCCTAATCCAAGCTCTACATTTTACTATCATTACTGATTTGTAGGGCCACCATAATTGTCAAGTAGTTGCATGGATTGACAAGATGGTAAGCCTCACAAATAAATGGCAGCAGTGTGGTCGCCCATATATAACATGCAAAAATAATACTAATAATGTGCTGCAAACTTCATACATGCGGAGGCAGAAAACTTTTGAGGTAGAAAAGTGCTGGACTGTCTCAGATCCAAGAAAATGGCCAAGAAAGATGGTGTCCCCTAGTTTCACAATCGCATGCACACATGCACCTAGACAATCATATAGAATCTGAGTCATACATAACTAGGATCATTTTTAAGATAGCTACCTGAAGCAGCCCTTTCGCCTCAACGATATTCTTAGCAGTTCCTCCATCTTGTAACAGACTTACCAACACCTGATAACAAGATGCTCAACTGACTGTAAACAGCCTTCAACAAAATGCTTCCTAAACAACAGCTTTAAATGCTAACAGTACCTCTTTGCCGATTTTTCCACTGATGGTTCCATCTTGAATCAAAGAGATCAACTCAGCTAAGGCTCCTGGGCTCAATTTCACATCTTTAATCGTCAGCTTCTCATTTTTTAGGAAGGCAGCAACGTCACCCATAATCCAGTTTGCAGCCAACTTTACATCGCCTCCAGCTACCAAGACCATATCAAAAAAGTTGGATACCTGCAAAAGATAGGCAAATAAATTAACAATGTCTCCTGAGATTTGTAATGCTACACTGTAAAAAGTGGCAGTGCATTTGTCCTAGTAGGCACATACATCATAGTCATTGGCCAAAACGAGCACATCTTGCATGCTTAAACCCATGCCTTCATACCGCCTCCTTTTTTGTTCAGGAAGTTCTGGCAGGTTTGCACGTACTTCATCCACAAATGATTGCTCTAGAACTACCTCGGGAAGATCTGGCTCTGGAAAGTATCGATAATCTGCTAGACCTTCTTTGAGCCGCATGGTGATAGTGCGCTGTGCACCATCAAGAAAGCAGTCATTTTAAGATGGTTAGCTCAGCACTATCTCAAACTGCTAGGCTTTACAAAACTGCATACTTGTGATCCTTCTTCCCATAGCCGTGTCTCCTGAACAATTTTTGCAGGTTGCCCTTCTCCATGTAATGAGACCTGTCTTGATATCTCGAACTCTATTGCACGCTGCATTGCTGAAAAAGAATTCATATTTTTTATTTCAACCTGCCATTATCAGAAAGACTCAGTAATTGGCTTGAAAGATGAAAAGCAAATCAAATTAACACAATTTATATATGAAGCTGTAGAAGAGTATCTAGATTTATGCCACTGCTGGTAGATTAACAGCATCAAACCATAGGAATCAAGCTGCCCATGTAAACTCAAAAAAGCTGAATGTCACTTGCAAAAATCTGTGAACACCCACCTTTGTCCCAAACTTTTCATCACCCTTCTTCCTAACAGAGATGTTCACATCGCATCGCATAGATCCCTCCTGCATATTGCCATTACTGATCCCAACATAACGCACCAGCCTCTGTAACTCAGCTGCATATTCAGCTGCTTCCAAACCACTGCGCATATCTGGCTCAGAGACCACTTCAAGCAAAGGAACTCCTGCTCTATTCAAATCCACCTGGGTAACATTGCTGATTCTCTCTCTCTCTCTCTCTCTCTCTCTCTCTCTCTCTCTCTCTCTCTCTCTCTCTCTCTCTCTCTGTGTGTGTGTGTGTGTGTGTGTGTGTGTGTGTGTCACGTGACACATCCAACCCTATGTGTCCGTGGACAAGCTACAACATGATCAGGGTTCAGTCAGTTCAGTCAATCTAGATTTAGCAGTGATCTGGCACTTTTGTGAGTCTATTCGTAGACCGTGCATGCCCAATCACTTGGTATAGATGCATATCCTCTGGTTGCACACAGCATGATCATCAATATTCCCTTCAGAATCCATCAGATTCAGTCAGGGGAATTTTCCAGTGCATTTAGCCTATTTTCCCTATTTTTTGTATTTTTCACTTATTATTTTTAAGTGACTTTCCAACAAAAGTAGGTAGGGCAACTTTGCTAAGTAAATATATAAGCAAACCCAAGTTAGCACTTTCTGGCAGAAGAGGCAGCAGGAGCTTCCCGCTCAACAGGCACCTTCTCAGCAGGAACCCCCATCAGCACCCTTGGCGTTTTTGTCTCCATCCTCGCCATAGACTTCAGCCCCAGCGTTTTGGTCTTCACCAACACCAACCTCTGCCTGCCGTTTTCCAGTTCCCATGATCGCCAACAAATCCTCAAGGACCAGCGTTTTTTACTAACGCTAAGCAGTCAGCCAGCGTTTTTCATTTTCAGCCCCTTTGCTGCAGATGTTCAGAGTTTTTCAGCATTAGACTCGACAGCAGATTCAACCCTAGAAGCATTGCAGATATCTTCATTTTCAGCCATTAAAAACGCAGCAAAACAGTCATTTTCAGCCACCCGAAACAGCCCAAAGATTAGCAGAAATTCAGCTGTTAGAAGACCACAGATTTCAGCCCTAAAGTCGTCGTTGTCATCACCATCGTCGTCACCGACATAGTCACAGGTTGCATCAGTCCATTGCATCGTCATTGTACCACTTTGTGCAATCAATTAGTAGACCACTCTTGCCGACAAGAGTGGGGCCTTCGGAGGAGGGTTTTATGTCTCTGGTGTCGTATCTCTCTTCTCTCTCTATCTCTCAGTCTCATACACGTGCACACACAGTGTCCATTAACTTTGTTTGTGATCATAGCACTTTCCATTACGAACGGAAGGCTCTCCCTTTGATAAGAACTAAAAGGAACCTTGAGCACAGTTCGGAGCACTCATCTTGAGCAAAGCGCAAACAATCATTCCGCTGCACCTAACATTGGTATCAGAGCTTTGGCAGTGTTCTGTATCACTCAAGGAAAGAACCACAAGAATTTTTTTGCTTGTTGAGGTCACACGAACTCAAGTTCGCTTGGGCGTGTCGATTCCTAATCGTGTTTTGTTGAAGAGTGACAGGAATCCCAAGAAAGAAGGGCTTGTCCAGCCTCCCCTTGTGTCTCTTTTCACTCATTGAGAGCGGACCGTGCACTTAGCGGCCAGCCAATCGACGTGAGGTGGGAAAAAGCAACCTTGGTGTGAGCTCAAGGCCACCAAGGGGTGCGCCCGCCGAAAAGAGTAGAACTCGGGTGAAGAGAAGATCCTTCTCAAACGCGATTTGCAAGCGAAAGAAAACCTCAAGAACCTCAAGATCCTCAAGAACCCAAGAGCCCAAGACCTCAAGAACCCAAGTTCCTCCTGAACTTAAGAACCAAAGATCATAGTGCATGGTCGTCACCCGAAGCGGAATGGATACTTCGCATACAGGTGATGAGCATGAGAGAGGCGACGAAGGATTTTCCCCACCAAGCGACTTTTTCGACCCTCCCCCTTCGCCATCTACGCCAAGCATTGTACTAACTCCTATGGAGATGATGGTCAAGCAGATGATGGCCATGATGGACAAACAAGAAGCAAATCGCCTTGCTAAGGACTGTGAGCGCGACGAAAGAGACGCAAGACTTGCCGCACAACAAGAAGACAATCGCCTTGCTTTAGAACGCGAGCACGACGCACGCAAAGAACGAAAACAACAAAGAAAGGCGGAAGAGGTGGCAAGAAGCGCGGCCTTGGAGACCGAGCGTGCAGCTCAAAGATTGGCTTTGGAGACCGAGCGAAGCTCAAAGAGCGCTACGCACTCAAGAGTTGCTTCAACAAGTGCTAGCCTCGAAGACCGAACCACCCAAAGATCGTGGGAGTTCCTCAAGTGGCGCAAGCCACGACGCGGGTTCCAACCATCCAGTCACAGAGAAGTTTACTTTCAATAAGTATGATGGTAAGATGGATGCTACGGTTATTCATTCTTGGTTGCATCAATTTAGTGCTTATTTTGCGACAACTAAGAAGACAGAAAATAGCAAAGTTTTGACAGCAGCTATGTACCTTGCCGGTGATGCCATCAATTGGTACCACGCATGGCAAAACGCATAGCTAGCCGCGCACCTAGAGGAAGCCACGCCCCTTTCCTTCAATTGGGCTGATTTACAAGACAAGCTCAAGGCGCGGTTTATGCCACCTCAGTACCTTGCACGATTGAAGGACGATTGGCGCTCTCTCAAGCAAAATGGTATGCCGGTTATGTGTTTTTCTAATCGTGTTTTGCAGCTAGGTACTCAATTACGAAAATCGGATGATGAGCGCAAAGAGGCTTTTCTCTTTGGATTGGACGAGTATATCAAGTACGATGTCGAGGTGCTCGATCCAATCGATCTCAACAAGGCGGTAGCGATTGCTCTCGCACAGGAGATGAAGCACAACAAGGGAAAGCCTAAGAAGAACAAGACTTCCACAAGTACCTCGCAGACTTCTCAGAACCCTCAGAACGGTAAGAACAATAAGAACGGTAAAAATGGTAACTCTTCTAACCAATCTTCCAACAGTCTCTCAGAAAAGAATTCTTCCAATGAATCTAAGGGTAAGGCTAACACAATTGCTAAACCTAAGCTTACTCCAGATGAAAAGGTAGCACAAGGAATTGTAGGAGGATACATCACGTCATAAGAGCAAAGCACTTATTCTAAGGAAGGTCGTTGTTTTCATTGTCACATTAAGGGTCACATAAAAAAAACATGTCCTAAGCTTGAAACGAATGAATCTAAAGAACCCACAAAACCCACTTCCTTTGTCAATGCAATCAATGATAACACGAGTGTGCCCCACGTTTCTCCCGACCCTCCCATTGATGATTCTCTCATTAAATGTTATGGTCGTACGTCGGGGCACCGTTTTGTCATATTGTTTGACCCAAGTAGTATGCATGATGTGATCAGTTCCTCTCTTGTTGAGAGAGCCCGCCTCGAAGTTAGTCCGAGATCTCCTATCGAGGTCTCTGGCTTTGTTCCCGGTATGGACGCTCTCCTCACGGAGGAGTGCCTTGATGTGTTTTTTGGAATTCAACAAGCTGCCTTCACTAGATGATTTGTTGTTTCTCCTCTCTCAAGATGTGATATGATTTTGGGCATTCGATGGGTTCGTGATAATATAATGACGCTCTCATGAATTTTTCAGCTAACACTATAACTCTCAATGCCGACAGTGATTCTCCTATTGTCATTCATGGAAAGGACACTGTTCATTCTCATCTCTCATTGCTAATATGCAGGACAAGATTGAAAGGATTCTCGAGAAGGAGACTCTCTCAGTCTCTTTTTCTCCACAGCATGATACACAGAATTTGCATGATTATGAGAAGCATGATGATTTGATTGACAATGATAAGCATGATGATTTGGATGACAAAGATAAGCATGATGATTTGCATGATCACGATGTGATTTCTCACAAGCATGATGAGTTGCATGAAGATGTGATTGTTCACCAGGATGATGTGTTAGTGGATGCTTTTTCTAGCCAAGCTAACCTCGTTGAGATTCGATTAATCACAAAGAACCGATCTTGGCTTTCGAGTCGAGGTCCAATGAACCCCCACAAGACGATTCGGTCATTCAGGAAGAGGCGATCTTGGCTCTCGAGCCTAGGTCTCAAGAACCCTCACAAGAAGTATATGTGTTCGCATGATTGATACGCACGCATTGTTCAAGTGTTTCATTCGTGATCGTTTCCTGTATTTTGGTCAGCGTCTTTATGTGATCCCTTTTCTTAGGCATGACATATTGTATGTTGACCACGTTTCACTCATGAATGAGCACGGATGTATGCGGATTATTTATGAAAAGTTGAAAAGTATGTATGTAAGGAAGTTACATTCCATGTCTCTTCCTTGGCATGACACATTCGTAGAACGAGCATATGAAAGTATGAGCACCAAGCATGAGCATTTCCATTGTGTTTTGCCACCGTTGATTGCTCTAGATCATAAGAGAAAGATTCGATCTCATTGTTTGCATGTGTTTGATGAACGGGTTGTCGCTCCGTCTCTCTGTTCATCTACATTGCATACACAGTCTTTAGCGAAGACAAGATTTTTTCCACTCACTTTACGTGGAATGGATATGTTCATGTTTTTGTGTTGGAAGTGGTTTTGGGAACTTTCAGCCATGGAGATTCTTGAAGATGGAAGAAGCACGACTCTAGACGAAGATGAAGCATCGAAGGAGCCACAGAAGACTTTGTCGCTTTCGGCGCGGCCCAAAGAAGCAAGCTTTGCAGACCTTTAGGAAGTTCAAGTACCGCACGACCCACACATCAGAGTGGGCCGGCAAAGAGTCCCTTCCAGGATTCCGGATGCTATTGGTCATCTCCCTCGACTCCATACAGTTCGGTACCAGTACCTCACTTTGAAAAGGAGGGGATGTCACGTGACACATCCAACCCTACGTGTCCATGGACAAGCTACAAAATGATCACGGTTCAGTCAGTCCAGTCAGTCTAGATTTAGCAGTGATCTGGCACTTTTGTGAGTCTATTCGTAGACCGTGCATGCCCAATCACTTGGTATAGATGCATATCCTCTGGTTGCACACAGCATGATCATCAATATTCCCTTCAGAATCCATCAGATTCAGTCAGGGGAATTTTCCAGTGCATTTAGCCTATTTTTTGTATTTTTCACTTATTATTTTTAAGTGACTTTCCAACAAAAGTAGGTAGGGCAACTTTGCTAAGTAAATATATAAGCAAACCCAAGTTAGCTCTTTCTGGCAGAAGAGGCAGCAGGAGCTTCACGCTCAACAGACACCTTCTCAGCAAGAACCCCCATCAGCACCCTTGGCGTTTTTGGTCTCCATCCTCGCCATAGACTTCAGCCCCAACGTTTTGGTCTTCACCAACACCAACCTCTGCCTGCCGTTTTCCAGTTCCCATGATCGCCAGCAAATCCTCAAGGACCAGCGTTTTTTACTAACGCTAAGCAGTCAGCCAGCGTTTTTCATTTTCAGCCTCTTTGCTGCAGATGTTCAGCGTTTTTCAGCATTAGACTCGACAGCAGATTCAGCCCTAGAAGCATTGCAGATATCTTCATTTTCAGCCATTAAAAATGCAGCAAAACAGTCATTTTCAGCCACCCGAAACAGCCCAAAGATTAGCAGAAATTCAGCTATTAGAAGACCACAGATTTCAGCCCTGACATCGTCGTCATCATCACCGTCGTCGTCACCGACATAGTCACAGGTTGCATCAGTCCATTGCATCGTCATTGTACCACTTTGTGCAATCAATAAGTAGACCACTCTCGCCTACGAGAGTGGGGCCTTCGAAGGAGGGTTTTACAACGTCTCTGGTGTCGTATCTCTCTTCTCTCTCTATCTCTCAGTCTCATACACGTGCACGCACAGTGTCCATTAACTTTGTTTGTGATCATAGCACTTTCCATTACGAACGGAAGGCTCTCCCTTCCATAAGAACTAAAAGGAACCTTGAGCACAGTTTGGAGCACTCATCTTGAGCAAAGCGCAAACAATCATTCCGCTGCACCTAACTGTGTGTGTGTGTGTGTGTGTGTGTGGGGGGGGGGGGGGGGGGGGGGGGGGGGGGCGCCAGCGCTTGTGTCCTCTGGACTTCTGCTCATATCCCTTATACCACCAGTGATTTGCGAATTTGCATTCAGCTCGTCTGGTCCTCTGTTCAGGTTTGGTGCTCGTGTGTAACACAGACAATGTCTGATTATCTCTCCAATTAAGCTACAATTCAGTTTCAGTAAATAGGCTTGTGTACGAACACTTTTTTTGGGTACAGTATTGTGGCAATGTACAGAAATTGGTGTTTTTTTTTGGCTTCCAGTAGTCAACAGTACATAAACGCTGCTCTCAGTGTATGTCAGATTCCGATGTGTCCTTTATCAGCTCATACAAACGCAGAAAACAGATGGCACCTGTGTCTTCGGAAATGGGTGAAATCCGAGCTTGTTTGTTAAAATATTTTTAAGGTGCTCGGAATGCTGTGCTCATTCCTGTTCAAGCTTTGATGGACCCAGTGGCGCAATATGCTTTGAATGTTGTTATTTTGTTCTTATTGGGCAAGATGCCGACTGCACAAGATGTGGGTCAGTGGGTAGACTTCCTTCTTAAACGCCAGGTGGTTTGCGGTGTTTACTTTTGTGCCAGAGGAGTTTATGAAGTTCTGTTAGCAGACACTAATGCCCGTAATATGTTGCTTGAGTTATCTCCTTTGTTCTTCGGTACTCAAATGACACATGTACTGTCGTGGGCCCTTACCAAGGACTATCAAAGTTTAATCCATCATAAGTGTCCGGTATGGGTGGAAATCCTCCATTTCCCACGCACTTGGCGCCACTTTCTTCCTATGCTCGCCTCACGTTTGGGAAAAGTCATTTTTCCTCCCAAGCTTGATACCAATACAAATCGCTTCTGTGTGCTTTGGGATACGGATGTTCCCACTCCTGAAGGTATTACTGTCAATTCGGGAGACCCACTCATTGGGAAACGCCCTTTTAAGCTCAGTGGGGAAAATTTGCGAATCCATGTTTTTGTTGTGGAAAATTTGGACATATACAATCTAAATGCTCTGAGCCTATTTTGCAACCCCCTCCTTCAATTGTCCCGCAGCTTGTGGTTTCTACTGGGAGAGATGTCCCTAATCCCAGATCTGCCGCTGTTGCGGCTTCTACATTGCCTGATGCTTTATCAGTCGATAAAGGCAAGGCCAAATCTGTTGTTTCCCCCAATCCTCAGGGTAAAGGAAAGTCTGTGTCTAAGGCATGCAGAATACTGTGGTTGAGTCGTGGGCTGCTGATGTTGATGTGCTTATGGGCACGTCAACCTAGTCCCTTCCTTACTTTGCCTCTGTACATACCTCTTGAACGCATAGTTGTGTTAAATGCATTTTATATAATGGTGGGTTATGTAACCCTGACAAATGGAGATTAACATGGCACTATGTACATACATGTAAGGCAAACGTTGTGGTTTTGCAAGAGCATAATCAGCATGAATATGTTGGGCAATGCTCGTATTTTGCAGGATATTTGATAGCATATGCTAGTTTGTCGGGTTTTTCGGGTGTTTTGATTATGGTTAGGCATGAGTTGCAACCAATTCTAGCGTATAATGATCCAAAGGGTCGTTGGATGGTGATCCAATGCATAATTAATGGCCAGATTTATGAATTTGGTGGTGTCTATGCGTATACGGCCTCGAGACACGAGCTGCTTTGTGGCGTGAGATATCTTCTTATCCATGGCTTTCCAATGTCCTGCTTTGTGGTGATTTTAACAATGTGCCTGCTTTATCGGATAACACCACAGGACACTCCCACATGATGAACATAGAATTGCAAACTTGATCAGATCTTGTTGCATGCACACAGATGTTGGACTTGTGGACCCTATTGCATCCCAATGTTTCAGGGTACACATTTCAACATAATGCTTTTTCTACATATCGTGCAAGATTAGATCAGTGGTACATCCTCGGCATGCAACAATTTGGTGAGTTTGTATGCGAAATGCGCATAGACCATTCTTTGCTTTTATATGATCAAACTCCCGTTGTGATGTTGTTGTGCTATGGGCAACTGCATTCTAATCAGCCTCTTTCTAAGAAACGCCTGCTGCACATTAACAATGCTTATCTTCCACATGAAGCATTCCGCGAGATGATTTATGATGTTATTCCCCCTTTGGTTGCAGAAATGTATCTTGATCCTGATGTTGCTTGGGTGCACTTTGTTGTACGCGTGCAGAGTGTAATTCGGGACTATGGCAAGCAGTACATATTTCAATTACGTGGCGATGTTGAGGAGGCCAAACATATGTATCAACAGCTTCAACTCTTGCTGACACACGTTTGTTGTTGGAAAGTGAATTGAAGGCTCGGGTGCGTTTGCAGCATAATGATAAACGAAAATTGGTTAAATGGTAGACTCGTGCTCGCCATCGAGCATTTGTGGACTAGGGATGTGCCTCGAAACAGTTTTTTAAGCACTTGCATCATTCAAGGGCTTCTCAAACTATTAAGCGGGTTATGTTCCGACCTGGAGCCTGGACAACCTCAAAGCGCGAGCTTGCGGATGCCATGGTGTCACATTTTAGGAATGTTTTCGCCGCCCCCCCTGCAGCATCTACTGGAATTATTAATGCACGCAAAATTTTGTTATCTACAGTGCATTCGATTGTCTTGCCTCATCATGCTTTGGCCATGGAGGCGGATTTTACAGAAAATGAATTGCACTCAGCATTGCTTGCTCTTGGAAGATGGTGTTCACCGCGCTGGGGACGGGCTCACTGTGGAATTTTTCATCTCCTTCTAGGAGCCTCTGAAAGAACCTTTGCTTTACATGATGAGCATTGCATGGGCGAAACAGTGTTTGCCAATGTCTTGGAAAAAGGGTTTGCTGAAGTTATTGCCCAAACAAGCGCTTTGTGAGCAGTTCTCGCATTGGCGGCCGATAACTCTTATGCCGGTTATATATAAAATCCTGGCTAAAATCATTGTGAACCGTATCAAGGAACCTCTTATGGCTGGTATCCATTCCGCGCAATATGGCTTTATTCCTCATCGCCAGATTTTGGATAATCTGGCTAATGTATTGATTGGAATGGAATATGCAAAAGTATACCCAGCAGGATGTTCTTGTGATGCAGGTAGACATTGAAAAGGCTTTCGGTACGGTACAATGGAATTCATTGCTGCCACGATGTGGGCCCTTGGATTTGGTCCTAAGATGGTCAATGTGGTATACTTCTTGTATACTCACAGGATATTTGATAGCATATGCAAGTTTGTCGGGTTTTTCGGGTGTTTTGATTATGGTTAGGCATGAGTTGCAACCAATTCTGGCGTATAATGATGCAAAGGGTCGTTGGATGGTGATCCAATGCATGATTAATGGCCAGATTTATGAATTTGGTGGTGTCTATGCGTATACGGCCTCGAGAGACGAGCTGCTTTGTCGCGTGAGATATCTTCTTATCCATGGCTTTCCAATGCCCTGCTTTGTGGTGATTTTAACAATGTGCCTGCTTTATCGGATAACACCACAGGCAACTCCCACATGATGAACATAGAATTGCAAACTTGGTCAGATCTTGTTGCATGCACACAGATGTTGGACTTGTGGACCCTATTGCATCCCAATGTTTCAGGGTACACATTTCAACATAATGCTTTTTCTTCATATCGTGCAAGATTAGATCGGTGGTACATCCTCGGCATGCAACAATTTGGTGAGTTTGTATGCGAAATGCGCATAGCCATTCTTTGCTTTTATCTGATCAAACTCCCGTTGTGATGTTGTTGTGCTATGGGCAACTGCATTCTAATCAGCCTCTTTCTAAGAAACGCCTGCTGCACATTAACAATGCTTATCTTCCACATGAAGCACTCCGCGAGATGATTTATGATGTTATTCACCCTTTGGTTGCAAAAATGTATCTTGATCCTGATGTTGCTTGGGTGCGCTTTGTTGTACGCGTGCAGAGTGTAATTCAGGACTATGGCAAGCAATACATGTTTCAATTACGTGGCGATGTTGAGGAGGCCAAACATATGTATCAACAGCTTCAACTCTTGCTGACACACGTTTGTTGTTGGAAAGTGAATTGAAGGCTCGGGTGCGTTTCCAGCATAATGATAAACGAAAATTGGTTAAATGGTAGACTCGTGCTCGCCATCGAGCATTTGTGGACTAGAGATGTGCCTCGAAACAGTTTTTTAAGCACTTGCATCATTCAAGGGCTTCTCAAACTATTAAGCGGGTTATGTTCCGACCTGGTGAAACCGGCCTGTTCAATCCAAAAAGGGCGGTAGACTTTACTTCAAACCTTGATTTAGCTTTAACCCATTATTAGTCGTCTATTTTACCTGCGCTATAGTGACACAAGAGAGGGGAATGGGATACAGATGCTAGAATGCACCTGTATGAGAAGACCGACACCAGATTGGCCCCTAACTTAGGCGCCCCTTTCGGTATTTCTTTAATCTTTAAAAGAGGGAATAAATGCTGTGGATCCCTACAAGCTGCCCCGCACAAATTTGGCTGAATTTCAACTATTCCGGCCTGATTTCAGCAACATAACTGTACTAGGACCCTTCACAGTCAGTATTCCGACGCATTGACTGACTTTCCCGACGCATACGGGCACTTTGCAAAACCTGGCGAGAATCTGCAGCATGCTGAATTCTCTGTTTTCAGCCCTGAAAATGCGCCAGATCACCTGTACAGCGGTCCCCTTGCGTCCCCGAGCCTCCTGGGGGTATTAGGGTCCGTTTAGGGCCAAAACCCTAAACCTGCAAAAAATACACAGCAGGCTGTAATTTACTGTTTCGGGCTCCGTTTCGCGTGCCGGTCGCATCCGTAGCAAGTCCTCGAGCTCCCGCACCTGTAGGGCTACTTGCCCTTTGAATCGGACGAGATTTCTGGCATGAAACCTCTCCGAATTCACCTGTACCTGCGGGGGGATTAGCCGCTAGCTAATCCAGTACCTGTGCAAGAGGCTCTTGCCTCGGCAATCGCGCATGAACCCACACAACTGTACATTGGTCAAATGAAGAGCCCACTAGAGGGGCATAACATACTGCCAAAGGGGAGAGAGAGGGCAGTGCGTAGCGTGCAGGGCATCACTCCTGGCACCGCACTGTGCATAAGAGGGAAAGCAAGCACTCCATAGCTCTTAACCTGTGACAAATCTGAAAATGAGGCTCTCCCCCTCCTAAATTCAGCGCCACTTCTTGTTGCATGAGGCAAGTGCACCAGAAGGTGCCACTTGGCACATTTATAAGCATTTTCCCGTTTCGGGGTTGCCGTCTAAAAATATCCCAACCGGTTGCCCACTTGACTTCACGGTAGAGTAAGAAAATGTTCCCCTTGTCATTCCGGAGGTAATGACGTCAACACATTTTCAGGTCCCAAAATAGCAGTTCCCTAAATTTTAGGAGATGCTGCCATTGTATCTTTCTAGGTCATCCGACCCTCTTTATACACTACGGCCACATCCAGAACTGAAATGTAGCCTCTATAGCAAAGGATTCCACTTTGGCTAGTCAATGACCCCACTTTGGCTAACCATAGTCTTTGTCCAACCTTAGTGCTCTCTTGCCCTCAGGCCCGGACTCCCTTTGGACAGTTCCACACTAGCTATGCAATGCAGGGCAGTTAGATTTCCCGAGGGGTGTTTCCAAAAAGTGAAAGTAAATAGATAATAAGAAAGAAATCAACAAAAAGGATAGATAGTAGTCACACGCTGGTGACATACCCCCCTCTTGAAATCTCAAACGTCCTCGTTTGCATCTATGTCGTTCATGCTCCTAGTCAACACTGATATATTCAACACCTGTTGACACATGTACGACACATACATGCTCATTGTCAACCCTGGTGTATTCAACACCTCGTCGACTCATGTATTGCTTGCGTGTGAACCCTGTCCCAATGACATACATAGTGGTAGCTTCGCACTCTGCCATTGCTTTGAGTCACTAACTTTCCAATGACAAAATGGTAGCTGCACATTTTGTCACTGTCTTATAGTACACGTTGGATCCCGTAACACTTTCGAGCATACCCAAACCGACAGTTTAAGAATGCAGTTACACATGTACTCTTCAATAGAAGCAATCACTGTATCCTTGACAAACTGACAAGAAATACTCACTTCTATAGCACTAACCAAACTTTTGGACATTCCATAAGAGCAATTGCCAAACTGACAATCTGTACAGCTCTAACATTCATGTAACAGGTATTTGATTTGAGCTCACTCTAAATACCATGTACATCATTTGTTTCAGAAGCCATTGTCACACTGACAATCCATTTAGCTTTGAAACTCAAGGGGTCAAGGTAGGTTGCAAATCGAAGGCTTCCAGGTAAAGTGATAACACAGTTGGTGACTCTGCAAGTTCACCTTCTTCCATCCACTTAGCATCCATTGGTGGATAGTTTCTGAACTTTACCAAGTAACGCCTAGCAACCTTGCCTTTCACTTTCCTTTCTTTGTGTGCCAAAATCTGTTCAGGGACCAAGATCTCGTCAAGTTCCTCGACTTCCGGCTGATCTTCAGCTGGCATATCTTCTGGCACATCACCCACATAGGGTCTGAGAAGACTCACATGAAATGCATTGTGAATCTTCCAACTGTCAGGCAATTTCAGCCTATATGCAACATCACTGATTATGTCGCATACTTGAAAAGGCCCATAGTAACGCATGCTGAGCTTTGGAAACAGTCTTTCCTTGCCCTTCATCTTCTTTAACCTTGCCTTTTCAAAGCGTAAAAGCACCCAATCACCAAGTGACTATACCACTTCACGACGGTGACGATCAGCTGCTTTCTTTTGTTTTGCCTGAGTCCTTTCTAAGGCCACTTTGACCTTCTTGTACATTTCATCCATGTCCTGAACATACTTATCTGCTTCAAATATCTTGTCTTTTGTATGCAGTATGGGAGGAACTTTCTTGCCACCTTCAACTATCTCAAAGGGTGCCTTGCTAGTTGATGAATGCACTGTATTATTGTATGCATACTCCACCAATGGCAAATACTGCTCCCACTTTCCTTTATGCTCTGACACATAACACTTCAGCAGATCTAGGACAATAGAATTTGCCTCTTCTGACTGCCCATCTGTTTGAGGATGAAATGACGAAGAGAATTTGAGCGTGGTGCCCATATTCTCAAACAAGCCTCTCCATAACAAACTTGTCATGCGTGGATCACGATCGCTAACAATCGACTGTGGCATGCCATGATACTTGAAAATATTGCTCATAAACAAGCGTGCCATCTGATCTGGCTTTATCTTCTTCCTGACAGGAAGAAAATGAGCATGTTTGCTGAATCTGCAAATAATGGTCCAAATACCATCGTTTCTTGTCTGCGTTCTCGAAAGATCAAAGATAAAATCCATAGCAATACTTTCCCATGGTTTACCTGGAATAGGTAGTGGTTGCAATAACCCCGGTGCCTTTTGCCTGTCAAACTTGACCTTTTGGCATATTAGGCATTCTCGCACAAAGGCATCCACATCCCTTCTCAATGTAGGCCAATAGAAGAATGTCTCAACCGCTTTAACTGTAGCATCGATACCACGATGCCCTGCATACGGTGGGACATGACTCTCTTCCATCAATTTGCATCGCAATGGCTTTGTGACACACAATCTGCCATGCATCATCATGAACCCATCTTTGAGAAGATAGTGTTCGTGACGTTGTCCATCCATTAGCTGCTCGAAGACCCTTGCAAAATCTTCTTCATTTTCATATTGTTCTCTCATATCATCAAGTTCATGATGATAAGGAATTGACACAACTGAAATTTGTGGCTTCCTTGACAAGGCATCAGCCACAACATTCTTCTTGCCTTCCACATGCACAATATGAAAATGGAACATGGAGAAGATATTTGCCCATAGCATATGCTTCTCAGATAACTTTGTCTGTGTCAAGAAGTACCCCAAGGTCTGATGGTCCGTTTGGACAACAAAGTCTGCACCTAGCAAGTAGTGTTTCCAACTTAAGAGCGCATGAATCACAGCCAGTAACTCTTTCTCATAGACCTGCATGGTCATCTCTGGCCCTTGCAAAATTCTGCTCTCATAGGCTACTACCCTGCCATCTTGCATTAGCACTGCACCAATGCTACTACCGCAGGCATCACACTGGACCACAAATGACTTCCTAAGATCTGGCAACACAATGACTGGATCTGAAGTCATCTTTTCCTTTAAGAGATTAAAAGCTGAAATCTCTTTTTGTGTCCATCTAAAGGTGACTGCCTTCTTTTGAAGAGCATGTAAAGGTGAAGCAATCTCAGCGAAATTTCGGATAAACCTTCTGTAATAGGAGCATAGTCCCAAAAAGCTTCGGACATCATGCACCGTCTTCAAATTTGGCCATGACTTGATCGCTTCAACTTTTGCAGGATCCATTCTGACACCATCCTTTGAGACAATGTGTCCCAGAAAGTGAATCTCTTCTAGAAAAAACTCACTTTTCTTTGCATTGATGAGCAACCTATGACTGCGTAGCTCTTTGAACACAATGGCCAAGTGATGCCTATGCTCCTCTTCATTCTTTGAGTAGACTATCATGTCATCAAAGAATGTACCAACAAACTGCTGGTGTGGACGGAAAATTCTGTCCATCATCCTATTGAACGTAGCAGGAGCATTTGTGAGACCAAAGGGCATCACTAAAAATTCGTAAAGGCCAAACGTCGTTCTAAAAGCAGTCTTGTGCACATCCTCTGATCTAATGCGGATCTGATGGTACCCACTCTTTAGATCTATCCTGCTAAACATAGCTGCTCCTTCTAATTTGTCCATAATATCATCAATTCTAGGTATGGGGAACCTATTCTTGATGGTATTCTTGTTCAGTGCACGGTAGTCGATGCACATACGCCATGAGCCATCCTTTTTCTGCACCAACGACACTGGAGAACAGAATGGAGATGAACTGGGCTGAATCAGCCCCTTTTCTAATAACTCCTGTACTTGGCCCATTATCTCTTTCTGCTGAGCCGCACTAACCCTGTACGGAGGCTTATTTGGTGGGCTACTGCCTGGCACCAAATCTATCGCATGGTCCTCGGGTCTCTCTGGCGGTAATTGAGACGGTAATGAATCGGAAAAGCAGTCACTATACTGTTGTAAAAACATTGACCTTTCTTTATCTAGCACAGATAAATTTGATTCATCACAATCTGACACTTCACGTGCAAAAACCAAGTACGCAGAAAGATGCTTTTTCATTACAGAAGTAATAGCAGAAGCTGATACAGTAGGAATAGACTCCCCTTTAAGCTTTACATCCAGAATGTGAGTCTTTCCCCTGCTCTGTACAGTGATCTTTTTGTTGTAGGCATCCATGATTCCCTGTACACGAAATAACCAAGGAATACCTAACAACACATCACATCCGTCCAGTGGCATGATGTAAAATTCTTCAGCATCTACATAGGACTGGATATGTAGACGCAATTTTCCAATGATGGGTGTCACAGCCTCTGTATGGCAAGGACATGCCAAACCTGCCTTTGCTATATACCCCATCTCTTCAGGTCTGATTCCCAACTTTGAAGCCAATTCTGGGGAAATGAAGTTGGCTTTGGCACCTGGATCAAAGAAGATAAGCACTGTTTGATCCCTGACCTTTCCCCATGCTCTGCAAAGCTCACTTGCATCTGAATTTGGCTCGTCGCCCACCATATCTGGCACTAGACCAACCATGGGCTTCTTTCCTTTCCTATCCTCCTTGTCATCAGAATCAGCTGGCCTTTTCTTTGTAGGACAGTTGTAAGCAATGTGGCCAGGCTGCTCACATATAAAGCATTTGTTCTCTGTCCTCAGGACCTTCTTTTGCTCTTCTAACTTGCGAGGAAAACGTCTTTTCCATTTCTTTGCTGGTCCTTTTTCTGATTCAGCCGTAGCTTTATCTTTCCCTGCGTTGGCTGACTCCTGAGTCCCTTTAGGAGCCTCATTGGGAACGTGCTTCTTGGCTGAATTTTTCTTGCCTGATCCTGCCTTGACGCCAGTGTTAAATTCACAATCTTCTCCCTTGAGCAAACCATTGCCAGTGTTTGCTACCTCGATGAGCTGCGTCAAAGTAGTGACTTTTGTCTTTGTGCAGTATTTTCTCAATCCTTTGGGTAGGCCACAACAGTATTTTTCAATCTGTTCTGTCAATGGCACAAACCTATAGGAAGTTACTGGAAGTAGAGCTTTCCAAAACTTCCGATTGTAATCATCCAGATTTCTGCAAGTGGCAGCATTTAGCTGGTGCCATTCTGTCATGACATCTGCTTCAAAGTCATCAGATAACCATGCTGCTGCAAAAATCTGCTTGAAGTAAATCCATGTGGACGGAGCTTGCCCTTGAAGCAATAAAGTTGTCCACCATTGTCCCGCATTCCCTGTCAAGAAAGTGGCTGCCTTGCGGACCTTTGAAGCCTCTGTAAAGTTTCCCCCTGCATAGGCCTTGTCAAACTGCTGGAGGAATGAGAGAGCCTTCTTCCTGTCATCAAACCCTGTAAAGGTCGTGAATGACACACCTTTGCCACCTTCTTTGTACGGAGTTGGCCTCTCCAGCGGCGTTAAATTTGTCATATGGAAGTGACTGAAACATGGGAACACTATTAGGGTTCATCTGTGTTCCTTGGCCGCTATTAACTTGACCTGGAAATGCCATATTTGGCTGCTGATTTGTAATTCCAGCCATACCAAAATTTGCCTGTGGCATCCCAAATTGGCCCTGAGTGCTCTGAAACCCTGGTTGCATACCCATGACACTGTACATGGGGTTAGGCATCATCGTTTGAGCATCCCCAAACACTGTTCCTGGCGTGTAAAACTGATTTCCAGGTGCATGACCAGCCATGCTCTGGAATACGGATCCACCTCCAAAATAGCCAGGGTGTACTGAAGGTGGTGGGAAGACCTGTTGCATAGCCTGTAGGTTGCTTCCCTGCCCATTAGAACCAGCTATAGGCTGCTGAAAGGTGGCGGGCTGAACTGGTACAGCTTGAAAGACTGGCATCTCAGCCACCTGTTCTTGCACCTTAGGCATAGGTTGTGGAGACTGCATGTTCTCCGTCAAGTGTACAGGTGTTTCCATTGACTGTGCGGTATGAATCACCTGTGCTCGAGCCTTAACAGGCTTTTGAATATGATCCAGTGACCCAACTTGCTGAGATGGAACAGGAGGTTGCAGAAAGGCTAAAAACCTCGGGTTCTGCATTACTTGTGTGAACATAGCCACAGCAGTAGCCAACTGGGTCCTGAATATATCTTCATCTGTCTGTGGTGGTCTTGAGGACTCACCCACTTCATGTGTCTGTTGACCCTGTGAAGAGGAAACCTCTTCAGTCACATCAGCTGGTCTGTCAGCCATAATTGCAATTCCCTGAGTTTGGTCTATGATTCCCTGTGTCTTCAAGCCCAATCTGACCAAGGCTCACTTCTATGGGAAAAAGTGATTTAATCCCGTCGATGGAACCATGAAACCGGCCTGTTCAATCCAAAAAGGGCGGTAGACTTTACTTCAAACCTTGATTTAGCTTTCACCCATTATTAGTCGTCTATTTTACCTCCGCTATAGTGACACAAGAGAGGGGAATGGGATACAGATGCTAGAATGCACCTGTATGAGAAGACCGACACCAAATTGGCCCCTAACTTAGGCGCCCCTTTCGGTATTTCTTTATTCTTTAAAAGAGGGAATAAATGCTGTGGATCCCTACAAGCTGCCCCGCACAAATTTGGCTGAATTTCAACTGTTCCGGCCTGATTTCGGCAGCATAACTGTACTAGGACCCTTCACAGTCAATATTCCCACGTATTGACTGACTTTCCCGACGCATACGGGCACTTTGCAAAACCTGGCGAGAATCTGCAGCACGCTGAATTCTCTGTTTTCAGCCCTGAAAATGCGCCAGATCACCTGTACAGCGGTCCCCTTGCGTCCCCAAACCTCCTGGGGGTATTAGGGTCCGTTTAGGGCCAAAACCCTAAACCTGCAAAAAATACACAGCAGGCTGTAATTTACTGTTTCGGGCTCCGTTTCGCGTGCCGGTCGCATCCGTAGCAAGTCCTCGAGCTCCCACACTTGTAGGGCTACTTGCCCTTTGAATCGGACGAGATTTCTAGCGTGAAACCTCTCCGAATTCACCTGTACCTGCGGAGGGATTAGCCGCTAGCTAATCCAGTACCTGTGCAAGAGGCTCTTGCCTCGGCAATCGCGCATGAACCCACACAACTGTACATTGGTCAAATGAAGAGCCCACTAGAGGGGCATAACATACTGCCAAAGGGGAGAGAGAGGGCAGTGCGTAGCGTGCAGGGCATCACTCCTGGCACCGCACTGTGCATAAGAGGGAAAGCAAGCACTCCATAGCTCTTAACCTGTGACAAATCTGAAAATGAGGCTCTCCCCCTCCTAAATTCAGCGCCACTTCTTGTTGCATGAGGCAAGTGCACCAGAAGGTGCCACTTGGCACATTTATAAGCATTTTCCCGTTTCGGGGTTGCCATCTAAAAATATCCCAACCGGTTGCCCACTTGACTTCACGGCAGAGTAAGAAAATGTTCCCCTTGTCATCCGGAGGTAATGACGTCAACACATTTTCAGGTCCCAAAATAGCAATTCCCTAAATTTTAGGAGATGTTGCCATTGTATCTTTCTAGGTCATCCGACCCTCTTTGGACACTGCGGCCACATCCAAAACTGAAATGTAGCCTCTGTAGCAAAGGATTCCAGCAGGATGTTCTTGTGATGCAGGTAGACATTGAAAAGGCTTTCGGTACGGTACAATGGAATTTCATTGCTGCCACGATGTGGGCCCTTGGATTTGGTCCTAAGATGGTCAATGTGGTATACTTCTTGTATGCTCACAGTATACCTTCAGGCCTCCTTGATGGGGAGCTGACAGAACCTTGGCCTCTTGGATGCTCTGTGAGACAGGGTTGCCCGCTTAGCACCTTGTTGTATGCCATTGCCACTCACCCCTTGTTTTTGTATTTGGATCATTTGACTTCGCTCGGTCGTCTTCATGGGCTGAAATTACCTATGGGAAAGACTTCGCAGGGCAGGCCTATGCTGATGATTCGTTGTTCATGCCCCGCAATAACCACGATGATGTGCGTGAAATAATGCAGGCATTGGATACATTTGGCTTGGCTGCAGGCCTTAAGGTTAACTTTCACAAATCCAAACTCTTGCCTCAAGATGTTTGTGGCTGGCATCATCTTTTGTGGCTTGGCGAGATTCTTGATCCGCATGTGGTGGTCAGGCCCTTGGGATACCCTATCGGCTGGCAAGTAACTAATACATACACAGCAAATTGATTGGGTCATGCAACGCTTGAATGTCAAATTGCACTATTGGAAACTGTCTACATGGCCGCTACATGTTCGACTTCATATTGTGCAAAGTATATGGTGGCATATGTCAATTTTACTTGCCGTTGTTGCACTGGCCTCGCTCCCGTCTCTCATTGCTTATGTCTAATATTGTATCTCACTTATGGCGCACTAGTTCTCATAAGAAAGGCCTCCGTTTGTTAGCAATGGAGAAGCTTTGCACTCCGAAGCGTCTTAGGGGGCTGAATATTTTGGACCTTCGACGACATGCATTGGCGAGGAAGGCAATGTTATAGCCTACTCTTGTGCGGCAATCTCAGCCGTGGACAGTTATGGTTGCTGATCTATGTCAGCACGTTGCCACTCCCGCTTTTGGTCATTGGCAGACTTTCCTTTGGGAGATTGTGTTTGGCAAGATGGATGGCTATGTTCCTGGTTGCTTATTCACCTCTAGCTTGCTCTCTGCTTGGAAAGTGGTTACGGATCATCTCTACTGGCATGGTAGGCAGCAAACAAATGGGAATTAGTTGCATTTGGAAAGCATTCTCTGGAGTAAGGTGTTCTCTCTTACCTTGGTTGATCAATCGCCTCGTCAAGCCTACTTCCGGATCTTAGACCATGATTTATCGGCAATGTAGCTAGCAATCACATCTAGATCCAGTTGGGACCTCATAGATGTCCAATTGACTAACCCCTATTGCAATCATGTCTATTCGAGATCAATTAGACCAAAATGCTGCAGTCATTTCGTCTATCAGTTCCTGCACTTAAAAACAAGTCAAGAACAAATCAGTTTCATATTCCGGAATTCCATTTCATAAAGTCATACAACAGAATACTGTCAGCTCTCAGTATCCCTGAATCCCACTACACCAGATCTGCGGCCAAGCCGAATTTTGAGTTCCATTTGGAGTAGGCTATGCTAAACCAAAAGCTTCGAGGTAAAGTTTCACAATCTGAGGAGTATCTGCTAGGTCCTCCTCCTCCATCCACTTCGCATCCAATGCAGGATAGTTCTTGAATTTAACCAAGAACCGTCAGTTTGCTTTACCTTCTTTCTTTCTTTGTGTGTCAATTTCTGTTCTGGAACGAGTATCTGCTCGTTTTCGTCCAATTCTGGCTGCACATCTAGCTTCCCATCATCCGGCACATCGCCTTCAAAAGGCTGTAAGAGACTCACATGAAAAACATTGTGAATCCTGCAAGTATTCTGGCAGCTTCAGTCCAAAGGAGATATCATTCATCTTTCCGAAGATCTCGAAAGGTCCGTAGTATCTCATGCTAAGCTTTCAAAGAAGCCGCTCATTTCCCCTTTTTTTCTTTCTCAGGAGTGCCTTCTCATAATGTAAGAGCACAAAATCATTCTCCTTCAATTTCAAATCGCAACAATGGCGATCTGCTGCCTTTTTCTGTCTTTCTTGAAATTTCTGTAAAGCCTTTCGGACCTATCCCTCGTGAACTGGTCGTCTTCAAAGAAAAAATCTTATCTTTTGTGCTAAGGAAGGATGGAACCTTCGATGTCATGTGACACATCCAACCCTATGTGACCGTGGACAAGCTACAGCACGACAAGGGTTCAGTCAGTCAAGTCAATCTAGATTTAGAAGTGATCTAGCACTTTTGTGAATCTGTTCGCAGACCGTGCATGTCCAGACACTTAGTGTAGATGCATATCCTCTGGAAGCACACAGCATCATCATAAGCATTCCCATCAAAATCCTTCAGGGGAATTTTCCAGTGCATTTAGCCTATTTTACCTATTTTTGACATTTTTCACTTATTATTTCTAAGTGACTTTTGTTGGAAAGTAGGTAGGGCAAATTGAGTAAGTTTGTATATAAGCAAACCTAGACTATCACTAATTGGCAGAAGAGGCAGCAGGAGCACACGCTCAACAGGCGCCTTCTCAGCAGAACCCCCCAAGAGACCTAGCATTTTTGGAGCAGATCCAGTACCTAGCGTTTTCAACACCAACTCAGCCAGCGATTTTCACTTACAGATTCCGGCAACAACAGAACATCAGACCAGCCTAGCATTTTGCCTAGCAAGACAACCGGCGACAGATTTGCTGATTTTCAGCCCTAGCGTTTTTGCATCTGCATCCAACCCTAGCGTTTTGCAGATTCTCTGCAATGGAAACTCAAGGAACATCAGCGTTTTCAGTTTTCAGCCCTTAGACACCGCAGATCAGTCACGAACCTCGCAGATCTCACCTTCCCGCAGCAGTTCCTCGCCTCACGGTCAGTTTCCGCAAGGTTTACAGTTTCAGCCCGGAAAACGCAGATTTCAGCATCTGTGTTTTCAGCGCGTCGTCGTCGTACCGTCGTCTTCGACATCGTCACCGACATAGAGTTAGAATTCAGCAGATAGAAGATTTGCAGATTTCAGCCATTAGCGTTTTCCTTGTCGTCGTCGACATCGTCGGCAAGTCCAAGCATTATAGAGATTTGTGCAATCATAAGTAGACCGCTCTCGCCATAGAGAGTGGGGCCTTCGGAGGAGGGTTTTACGTCTCTGGTGTCATATTATTCTCCTCTCTCTCTATCTCTCAATCTCATACACTTTCACGCACAGTGTCCATTCACTTGTTTGTGATCATAGCACTCTCTCATTAAGAACGGAAGGCTCTCCCTTCCATAAGAACAAAAGGAACCTTGAGCACAGTACGGAGCACTCATCTTGAGCAAAGTTCAAACATTCATTCCGCTGCACCTAACATTGGTATCAAAGCTTTGGCAGTGTTCTGTATCACTCAAGGAAAGAACCACAAGAACCATAGAATTTTTTTTGCTTGTTGAGGTCGCACGAACCCAAGTTCACTTGGGCGTGTCGATTACTGATCGTGTTTTTGAAGAGTGACAGGAAACCCAAGAAAGAAGAGCTTGTCCAACCTCCCCTTGTGCCTCTTTTCACTCATTGAGAGCGGACCGTGCACTTAGCGGCCGGCCAATCGACGTGAGGTGAGAAAAAGAAACCTTGGTGTGAGCGCAAGGCCGCCAAGGGGTGCACCCGCGGAAAAGAGCATAACTCGGGTGAAGAGAAGATCCTTCTCGAACACAGATTGCAAGCGAAAGAAGAACCTCAAGAACTCAAGAACCCCAAGAACCCAAGTTCCTCGTGAACTTAAGAACCCAAGACAACAAGAACCCACGACTTCAGAATGGTCATCACTCGAAGCAGAATGGATACTTCGCTTGGAGGTGATGAGCATGAGAGAGGCGAAGAAGAATTTTCCCACCAAGAGATTTTTCCGACCCTCCTCCTTCCCCATCTACGTCAAGGATTGCACTAACTCCTATGGAGGCTTTCGACAAGATGGTGATGGACATGAAGTTAGACCGCGAAGCACGAAAAGCACAAAGAGAAGCAGACAAAAAGGCCTACAAAGAAGAAATGGCAGCCATAGAGCGTCAGTACGACTTGGAAGAAAAAGAAAGTCAAGCCAAATTGGATCGCGAGAACAAAGAAAGAGAAGCACAATTTGATCGCGAGAACAACGAAAGACAACCAGAATATGACCGCGAGAACAAAGCAAGACAAGAGAAGAGCGACCAACACATGAAAGAATTCTTGCGACTTTTTTCTCAAGTGCATGCGCACTTTGAACAGAATCAAGAAAAGGGGACTCTCTCAGTCTCTTCTTTTCCAAAGCATGACACACAGGATTTGCATGATGATAAGCATGATGATTTGAATGCCAATGATTTGCATGATGAATTGGATTATAATGATGAGCATGATGATTTGCATGATCAAGATGTGATTTCTCACAAGCATGATGATTTGCATGAAGATGATGTGATTGTTCACAAGGATGATGTGTTAGTTGATGCTTTTTCTAGCGAAGCTAACCTCGTTGCAGATTCAATCAATCGCGAAGGATCGATCTTGGCTCTCGAGCCTAGGTCCAAAGCACCCCTTCAGGAAGAACCGATCTTGGCTCTCGAGCCTAGGTCCAAAGACCCCTTACAGAAAGTATTATGTGTTCGCATGATTCATACGCACGCATTGTTCGAGTGTTTCATTCGTGATCGTTTCCTATATTTTGGTTCGCATCTATATGTGATCCCTTTTCTTAGGCATGAAATATTGTACGTTCAACACGTTTCACGCATGAATGAGAACGGATGTATGCGGATTATTCATGAAAAGCTGAAAAGTATGCATTCAAGGAACTCACATTCCATGTCTCTTCCTTGGCACGACACAGTTGTAGAAAGAGCACATGAAAGTATGAGCACCAAGCATGGGCATTTCCGTTGTGAATTGCCACAGTTGATTGATTTAGATCAGAAAGGAAAAATTCGATCTCATTGTTTGCATGTCTTGGATGAATGGGTTGGCAATCCGTCTCTTTGTTCATCTACATTGCATGCTGTAACAGACTTGAACACTCCAAGTCAAGAATCAACCGCGACAGCACCAAATAACCACTTCAAAACAATTCACAGATCACAATAGATTTGCACTGGCCCGGCGTAGTTCCGTGCCTAGAGATATTGGCCCCAAAGACTGGCGCCCCTTTCGGTATTTCTTTTTGTATTAATCAATCCTCAAAGTACAAGAGAGCGGTTAAGGTTTCACTCTCAGACTCTGCGTCCAGATGCTCTCAGAAGTAAGACCCTCACCACTTATTTAAAGGTTACAAGGGATGCCCAAAAGCAGAGCCACAAAAGCTTTTAAAATCAAAAGCAGTAGTGTCCTCTCTCTCTTTAGAGAGTCTTTTCTTTTTTTATATAAAAAAAAGCAAAATTCGCGTCGCTCATCATTTCAAAAAAAAAAAAGCCTCCGCGATTTGCGGAAATTAGGGTTTTTGGTAGAAATTGGGGTTTGCAGGAATTTTAGGGTTTTTGGCAGAAATTAGGGTTTCTGTTGTCCGCCACGTCATCACTTTGTGACATACCCCCCTCTTGAAAGCATTGTAATCAACCGCGATTACGCCTGCAAAACCGACAAAAGCCATAAACCGTCTTAGCAGACACTGACTGTTAGTACCTACATACTAGGAACACACATCTAGCACATGTACAAAATCGACAGTCACATCACACGACATCACCAGACATCACAAAACATCACATGACATTCAACATTCATTCGGATCTTAGACCATGATTTATCGGCAATGTAGCTAGCAATCACATCTAGGTCCAATTGGGACCTCATCGATGTCCGATTGACTAACCCCTATTGCAACCATGTCTATTCGAGATCAATCAAACCAAAATGCTGCAGCCATTTCGGCTATCAATTCCTGCACTCACAAGAAGTCAAGAACAAACCAGTATCATAATCAGGAATTCCATTTCATAAAGTCATCCAGCAGAATACTGTCAGCTCTCAGTATCCCTGAAGCTCAAAGAGACATCAGTGACTTTAGTATCAAAAACGAGGCATCTGTTGACAAAGGAGCGGAGTAACTCCTCTCTTGTGCATCCCACTGCACCAGATCTTCGGCCAAGCTGAGTTTCTGGGTTCCGTTTGGAGTAGACTATGCTAAACCAAAACATCGAGGTAAAGTTTCACAATCCGAGGAGTATCTGCTAGGTCCTCCTCCTCCATCCACTTCGCATCAAATGCAGGAAAGTTCTTGAACTAAACCAAGAACCGCCTTCGGACTTTACCTTTCTTCGTATCGTTATGTCCCAAAATCTGTTCAAGAACAAGGATCTCCTCGTTTTCTTCCACTTCGGGTTGCTCATCAGGCTCCCCATCATCAGGCACATCACCCTTAACAGGGTTCAAGAGACTCACATGCAATGCATTATGAATCCTCCAAGTATCTGGCAGTTTCAATCGGAAGAGACATCATTTATCTTGTCAGTCATCTGGAAAGGTCCATAGTATCGCATACTAAGCTTTGGAAAAAGCCTCTCCTTTCCCTTTTTCTTTCGTAGGCGTGCCTTCTCAAAAGTAAGAGCACCCAATCATCCTCCTTCAATTTCAAGTCGCGACGATGGCGATCCGCTGCCTTTTTCTGTCGTTCTTGAGACTCCTGCAAAGTCTCACGAACCTTGGCAAAAGCCGTATCCAAATCTCACGAATATTCATCCGCTTCCAATATCTAATCTTTCGTGCTCAGAAAGGATGGAACCTTCGCAGCATTTTCAACAATCTCACATGGCGTCTTCCCCGTCGAAGAGTGTATCGTGTTATTGTAGGCAAATTCCACCAAAGGTAAGTTCTTTTCCCAATGAGTCTTCTGATCCGAGATACAAGACTTCAATAAATCTAAAATCACTGAATTGGCAATCTCAAATTGCCCGTCAGTCTGCAAGTGGAACGATGACGAGAACTGCAACTTCGTGCCAATGTTCTCCCAAATTGCCTTCCAAAACAAACTCATAAATCTGGGGTCTCTGTCGGAGACAATCGTCTCAGACATGCCATGTAATCGGAAAATCATCGTGATCATTCTGTTTTCTTCGGAGATCAAAAATAAAATCCATTGCAATACTTTCCCAGGGGTGGGTGGGTATGGGTAAAGGCTGTAACAATCCCTGTGCCTTATGCCTGTCAAACTTTACCTTCTAGCATACCAAGCAACTGCGCACAAACTCTTCCACATCCTTCTTGAGTCACGGCCAAAAGAAGTATCTCTCTACCCCTTTCATGGTGGTAGCAATGCCGCGGTGACCCGTAAAAGGTGGATAGTGGCATTCAGTCATAACCTTATCCCTCAACGGCTGTGTAACGCACAACATAGTCTTTTTCATCAAGTAGCCTTCCCGAAGGGAGTATCCAGCTATTGTCTCCCCATCCCGTATCCGTATGAAAATATCTGCAAAATATGTATCTGTGGCATACTAATCGACCATATCCTCGAAGCTCCTATGATGTATCGCGGAAACAACCAGAACCAACGGTTTCCGAGACAAAGCATCTGCCACCACATTCTTCTGTCCCTGCACATGGACAATCTGGAAGTGGAACTGTGACAAGTTGTTCGCCCACTGCATCTGCTTTTCCGAAAGCTGCTTCTGTGAGAAGAAGTAGCGCAAACTCTGATGGTCTGTAAAGACAGTAAAATCCGCTCCGAGTAGGTAATGCCGCCACTGAGTAAGAGCATGGATAACCGCCAAAAGCTCTTTCTCATAGATCCGTGCTGTCATCTCCGGCCTAGAGAACAAACGGCTCTCGTAAGCTATGACATGGCCTTCTTGCATCAAGACCGCACCCAGACTACGACCACAAGCATCACAATATACTTCAAATGACTTCTGCAAGTCCGGCAAAGTCAAAATAGGTCCCGTAGTCAATTTCTCTTTCAATGTCCGAGAGGCAGTCACCTCTGTGGATCCCCACGAAAAAGGTGCTCCTTTCTGTGTCAAGGTATGCAAAGGGGAAGCAATTTCTGCATGAACTGCCTGTAGTACGAACACAATCCCAAGAAGCTTCTAACTTCATGGACATTCCTCAAATCGGGCCAATCACGGATAGTCTCTATCTTGGCCGGGTCCATTTGCACTCCTGCTGACACAATGTGTCCCAAAAAGTGTATCTCTGGTAGGAAAAATTCACTTTTCTTTGCATTAATCACTAACTTGTGATCTCGTAATGCCTGAAAGACTTGAAGCAGATGATCTCTGTGTCAACCTCATTCTTGGAGAAAACAATGATGTCGTCAAAGAAAGTGCCAACAAATAGCCTGTACTCTCGAAAAATCCAGTCCATCATCCGGTTAAATGTCGCACGAGCATTGGTTAAGCCAAAAGGCATCACCAAAAACTCAAATAATCCAAAGGTCGTCCAAAAAGCTGTCTTGTAGACATCTCCTGGCGCTATCCTGATCTGATGATATCCACTCTTCAAGTCAATCCTGCTAAAGCACGAGGATCCCTGTAACTTGTCGAGTATATCATCGATCCTAGGAATCGGAAATCTGTTCTTGATGGTGATTTCGTTGAGAGTGCTATAATCGATGCACATTCTCCAAGGTCCGTCTTTCTTCAAAACCAACAACACTGGAGAGCAATACGGTGAAGTACTAGGCTGAACAAGACCCTTTTCCAAGAGGTCTTTCACTGGGTTCATAATCTTTTCATTCTGTACTCGGCTCACACGGTAAGGTGGCCGATTCGGTGGCGTGCTTCCAGGTATCAGATCAATGGTTTGATCTTCAGGCCCTCTGAAAAGCAATCGGCATGAGTGTGGAGAAAAATCTTGGCGTTCTTTTGATCAGGTCAAAACATATTCAACCTTTATCCAGCGTTCAGTTCTCTCCCAAAGAATGAGTAAGAAACTGAAGTTCATCAAGTACAATCTCTAAGCCCTTCATTTATCAAAGTCGCTTTCTGGGCCCGGTAGTCAACCAGGGCGTAGTTCTTGTGGTACCAAGGGATCCTGAGTAGAACGTCACTCGCGTGCCCTGAACACCTCTGTCATTGCAAACGAAGTTTGCCAATGCTCGGTGTAATGGCAACATCCCATCCGGGTGCCAGTCGCACTACCTCCTCCTATGGCGTCAGTCTGTCGGGCGTAATTCCAAATCGAGCCACCAATTCCAAGTGAAAAGAAGTTGGCCTTGGCTCCTTCAAAAGAGCTTCCTGATCCTTCGCTTTGCCCCAAAAAAAACGGCAAAGTTTGTACTTTCATTCATTTGATTCGGTGCAAGTCCCACGCCATGTGGTACCAGTTCTGCTTTTCTATCTGCCTTTTCTGCCACATGCCTCAGCTGCTCTCGAACTCTCAGACTTGTTGTCGTTCTTGATCATTCTGTTCTTTCAGTGCCATATTAGGGCACTTCGCGGAGATATGTCCTTGTTCCCCGCATCCAAAGCACTTCCCCTCTCTGATGAAGCGAGCTCTCTCCTCAGGAATAAGCTTGGGTCGTGCATCATTTTTCTCTTGGTTGCTCTTTTTTCTTTCTACTTTCATTCCCAGAAGTCTATTCGGCTCGTTGTGTCATAGCCTCATCTGTGGGTTAGGTCAGACTGCCAGAGTGAATGGCAAAGCCACGCTTCACATGACTCATCAACTCCTGAATAGAAGCTCACTTCTCTTCCAAGCAGGGATCTCGGATCTCTATAGGTAGACCCAAGGTAAACCGCTCAATCTGTTCTCTGAACGAGATCTTCTTGAATGAAGAGGCGGGTAGAAAAGAGCTCCAGAATCTTTCACAATAAGCATTGATTGTATCTTTCTTGGTCATCCGCAGATGGTTCCAAGCAGCTCGTATATCTCGCTCAAACTCTTGAGTCAACCAAGAAGAAATAAAAAGCCTCTTAAATTTCAGCCATTTAACTGGCACAGTCTTGTTTAAAAGAAGCGTGGACCACCAAGTACGAGCATTCCCCTTAAAGTAAGAGGCAGCTCTCCGAATCTTGGAGTGCTCTAAATAGCGTCCTCCCGCGAATGTCAAACTGCTATATAAAAGACACAGCCTTCGAAGCATCTGAGTATCCTGAAAAAGTATCAAACTTGATCAAGTGGCCACCTTCCTTAAACTCTCGGACTTTCTTGCTTTTATCCTCGAGAAAGTCATACTGGTTGGCTTTATAAAAATTCTTCTTGTTCGCATAAAAGTTTCCGTTGTCAGAGTCTGAACTGTCCGTAGACGAGTCCTCTGTAGAAGTGTCACTCACTGGGCGAGACTTAGAGTTCCTTGCCTTTTTCTTGCCCTTTCCGAAGCGTTGTTTCTTGCTTCGCCTTTTTGCTTTTCCTGTCTTCTTCGCTCGAGTCTGAAGAGCTAGAAGAACTGTCAGAAGAAGAAGAAGAAGAACTGGGTAGGCCTTCAAACTTGACGCGCTTCTTCAGTTTCTTTGCCTTGTCGAATGTCGACCGTCGACCCAAATATCCCGGGAAGTCAATGCCTTTCTTCTGCTTTTTTTGCCGTGCTTTTTGTCTTTCTTTTGCACGTCGAAAAGCTGAGCAATCCGTGCATCAACCACGTTCTCCAGTTCCTTCTCCGTATATTTCTTGGAGGCAGAAGGTTTCTTGAGAGCGGGTTTCGGGAGTGGTGTTGTGGTTCTTTGCCACTCCATCTGTACCTTCCAAAGAGGCATATATTTTGCCATCTTCGGGTCCTTGGCAAAATTGAGCATCATCTTTGTTGCATCGCCAATCAATTGACTGCAAAATTGAGCATCATCTTTGTTGCATCGCCAATCAATTGACGACGCTCCATCTCTCTTTGCTCCGCCTGAGTAGGCCGAGGCGGGCCATACTCTCTGTCTGAATCTTCGTTGTGATCCCAGCCCGCATCTCCAGATGCAGAGGGAGTCGACTGATCATTGCCTGAAGCCATAGGTGCCGCGGAAAAAAAAAATCGCGGATCGGATTTCCCGTAGAAGAGAAATCGGTCGTGCTCTGATACCACTGTAATAGACTTGGACACTCCAAGTCAAGAATCAACCGCGACAGCACCAAATAACCACTTCAAAACAATTCACAAATCACAATAGATTTGCACTGGCCCGGCGGAGTTCCGTGCCTAGAGATATTGGCCCCAAAGACTGGCGCCCCTTTCGGTATTTCTTTTTGTATTAATCAATCATCAAAGTACAAGAGAGCGGTTAGGGTTTCACTCTCAGACTCTGAGTCCAGATGCTCTCAGAAGTGAGACCCTCACCACTTATTTAAAGGTTACAAGGGATGCCCAAAAGCAGAGCCCCAAAAGCTTTTAAAATCAAAAGCAGTAGTCCTCTCTCTCTCTTTAGAGAGTCTTTTCTTTTTTTATATAAAAAAAAGCAAACTTCGCGTCGCTCATCATTTCAAAAAAAATAAAAAATAAAAAATAAAGCCTCCGCGATTTCCGGAAATTAGGGTTTTTGGCAAAAATTAGGGTTTGCAGGAATTTTAGGGTTTCTGGCAGAAATTAGGGTTTCTGCTGTCCGCCACGTCATCAATTTGTGACACATGCACAATCTTTGAGGACGACAAGATTTTTTCCAGTCACTTTACATGGAATAGGTATGTTCATGGTTTTGTGTTGGAAATGGTTTCTGGAATTTTCAGCCATGGAGATTCTTGAAGAAGAAAGAAGCATGACTCTCTACGAAGTTGAAGCATTGAAGGAGCCACAGAAGACTTTGTGTCGCTTTCGGCGCGGCCCAAAGAAGCAAGCGTTGCAGACCTTTATGAAGTTCAAGTACCGCACGACCCACACATCAGAGTGGGCCGGCGAAGAGTCCCTTACAGGATTCCGGATGCTATTGGCGATCTCCCTCGATGCCATACAGTTCGGTACCAGTACCTCACTCTGAAAAGGAGGGGATGTCACGTGACACATCCAACCCTATAGGCTATGTATCCGTGGACAAGCTACAGCACGACAAGGGTTCAGTCAGTCCAGTCAGTCTAGATTTAGAAGTGATCTGGCACTTTTGTGAGTCTGTTTGCAGAACCATGCATGTCCAGACACTTAGTGTAGAGTGTAGATGCATATCCTCTGGTTACACACAGCATGATCATAAGCATTCCCATCAGAATCCATCAGAATCCTTCAGGGGAATTTTCCAGTGCATTTAGCCTCTTTTACCTATTTTTGATATTTTTCACTTATTATTTTTAAGTGACTTTTGTTGGAAAGTAGGTAGGGCAAATTGAGTAAGTTTGTAGATAAGCAAACCTAGACTAGCACTAATTAGCAGAAGAGGCAGCAGGAGCACACGCTCAACAGGCACCTTCTCAGCAGAAACCCCCAAGAGACCTAGCGTTGGAGCAGATCCACTACCTAGCGGTTTCAACACCAAATCAGCCAGCGATTGCACTTGCAGATTCCGGCGACAACAGAACATCAGACCAGCCTAGCGTTTTGCCTAGCAAGACAACCGGCGACAGATTTGTAGATTTTCAGCCCTAGCGTTTTTGCATCTGCATCCAACCCTAGCCTTTTGCAGATTCTACGCGACAGAAACTCAAGGAATATCAACGTTTTCAGTTTTCAGGCCTTAGACACCGCAGATCAAGTCCCGAACCTCGCAGATCTCACCTTCCCGCAGCAGTTCCTCGCCGCACGGTCAGTTTCCGCAAGGCTTACAGTTTCAGCCCGGAAAACGCAGATTTCAGCATCTGCGTTTTCAGCGCGTCGTCGTCGTACCGTAGTCGTAGACATCGTCACCGACATAGAGTCAGAATTCAGCAGATAGAAGATTTGTAGATTTCAGCCATTAGCGTTTTCAGATTTCAGCCCGTCTCGTCATCAACATCATCAGCAAGTCCAAGCATTGTAGAGATTTGTGCAATCATAAGTAGACCGCTCTCTCCATAGAGAGTGGGGAATTCGGAGGAGGGTTTTACAACGTCTTTGGTGTCGTATTATTCTCCTCTCTCTCTATCTCTCAGTCTCATACACTTTCACGCACAATGTGCATTCACTTGTTTGTGATCATGGCACCCTCTCATTAAGAACGGAAGGCTCTCCCTTCCATAAGAACAAAAGGAACCTTGAGCACAGTACAGGGCACTCATCTTGAGCAAAGTTCAAACATTCATTCCGTTGCACCTTACATTCGTAGCAAATTCAAGAATCTCAAATGGTACCTTCCCTATCAAAGAGTTAATCGTGTTTCTGTAGGCATATTCCACCAAAGGTAAAACCCTTTCCCAAGTAGACTTCTGATCCAACAAAGAAGACTTCAACAGATCCAATACCACTAAATTAGCAATCTCTAGTTGCCCGTCAGTCTGCGGGTGGAACGATGACGAGAACTGCAACCGCTGCCTATGTTCTCCCAAATAGCCGTCCGAAACAAATTCGTGAACCTGGGGTCCCTATCGGAGACAATCGTCTCAGGCATGCCATGTAATCTGAAGACTTGGGCAATAAACAATCGTGCCCACACTGTGTTCTCGGGAGATGAAATCCATTGCAATACTTTCCCAGGGGCGGGTGGGTATGGGTAAAGACTGTAACAATCCCTGTGCTTTATGCCTGTCAAACTTGACCTTCTGGCATACCAAGCAACTACACACAAACTCGTCCACATCCTTCTTGAGTCTTGGCCAAAAGAAGTATCTCTCTACCCCTTTCAAGGTGGTAGCAATTCTGCTGTGACTCGTAAAAGGCGGACAGTGGCATTCGGTCATAACCTTTTCCCCCAACGGCTGTGTAACGCACAACATGGTTTTCTTCATCAAGTAGCAATCCCGAATGGAATAGTCCGCTACTATCTCCCCTTTCTGTATTCAACTGAATACATCTGCAAAATCTGTTCTGTGGCGTACTGACCGACCATATCCTCGAAGTTCCTATGATGTATCGCAGAAATAGCCAGAACCAACGGCTTTCGGGACAAAGTATTTGCCACCAATTTCTTATGTCCCTGAACATGGACAATCTGCAAGTTAACTGTGACAAGATGTTTGCCCACCGCATCTGCTTTTTCGATCGCTACTTCTGTGACAAGAAGTAGCGTAAACTCCCATCATTTATGAAAACCGAAAAATGGGCTCCGAGTACGTAATGTCGCCACTGAATAAGAGCATGAATAGCCGCCAAAAGCTTTCTCACATATCTGTTGTCAAAAAGTGATGACGTGGCGGACAACAGAAACCCTAATTTCTGCCAGAAACCCTAAAATTCCTGCAAACCCTAATTTTTGCCAAAAACCCTAAATTCTGGAAATCGCGAAGGCGGATTATTAAAAAAAAAATAAAAATAATTTTATTTTATTTTTTTGGAAAATGATGAGCGACGCGAATTTTGCTTTTGCTTTTTTTTTATTAAAAAAAAGAGAAAAGACTCTCAAGAGAGAGAGAGAGAACTGATGCTTTTGATTTTAAAAGCTTTTGGGGCTCTGCTTTTGGGCATCCCTTGTAACCTTTAAATTAGTGGTGAGGGCCTCACTTCTCAGAGCATCTGGACGCAGAGTCTGAGAGTGAAACCCTAACCGCTCTCTTGCACTTTGATGATTGATTAATACAAAAAGAAATACCGAAAGGGGCGCCAGTCTTTGGGGCCAATATCTCTAGGCACGGAACTCCGCCGGGCAAGTGCAAATCTATTGTGATCTGCGAATTGTTTTGAAGTGGTTATTTGGTGCTGTCGCGGTTGATTCTTGACTTGGAGTGTCCAAGTCTGTTACAGTGGTATCAGAGCACGGCCGATTTCTCTTCTACGGGAAATCCGATCCCCGAATTTTTTTTCCGCGGCACCTATGGCTTCAAGCAATGATCAGTCGACTCCCTCTGCATCTGGAGATGCGGGCTGGGATCACAACGAAGATTCAGGCAGAGAGTATGGCCCGCCTCGGCCTACTCAGGTGGAGCAAAGAAAGATGGAGCGTCGTCAATTGATTGGCGATGCAACAAAGATGATGCTCAATTTTGCCAAGGACCCGAAGATGGCAAAATATATGAACCAGACCTCTTTGAAAGAGGTACAGATGGAGTGGCAGAGAACCACAACACCACTCCCGAAACCCGCTCTCAAGAAACCTTCTGCCTCCAAGAAATATACGGAGAAGGAACTGAAGAACGTGGTTGATGCACGGATTGCTCAGCTTTTTGACACGCAAAAGAAAGCCAAAAAGCAGAAGAAAGGCACTGACTTCCCGGGATATTTGGGTCGTCAGTTGACATTTGACAAGGCAAAGAAACGGAAGAAGCGTGTTCGATTTGAAGGAGTACCCAGTTCTTCTTCTTCTTCTTCTGACAGTTCTTCTAGCTCCTCGGATTAGAGCGAAGAAGACAGAAAAAGCAAAAAGCGAAGCAAGACACAAAGCTTCGGAAAGGGCAAGAAAAAGGCAAAGAAGGCTACATCTCGCCCAGAGACTAACAGTTCTACTGAGGACTCGTCTACAGACAGCTCAGGTTCCGATGACGGAAAGTTTTATGCGAACAAGAAGAATTTTTACAAAGCCAACCAGTATGACTTTCTCGAAGATAAAAGCAAGAAAGTCCGAGAGTTTAAGGAAGGTGGCCACTCGATCAAGTTTGATACTTTTCAGGATACTCAGATGCTTCGAAGGCTGTGTCTTTGACATCGCTTTCGCGGGAGGACGCTATTCAGAGCACTCCAAGATTCGGAGAGCTGCCTCTTACTTTAAGGGGAATGCTCGTACTTGGTGGTCCACAACAGAAGTCAGCTTCTTTTCAGGAGTTGATGAGTCATGCGAAGCGGGGCTTTGCCATTCACTCTGGCAGTCTGACCTACCCCACAGATGAGGCCATGACACAACGAGCCGAACAGACTTCTGGGAATGAAAGTACAAAGAAAAAGAGCAACCCAGAGAAAAAAAAGGATGCACGACCCAAGCTTACTCCTGAGCAGAGAGCTCGCTTCATCAGAGAGGGGAAGTGCTTTGGATGCGGGGAACATGGACATATTTCCGCGAAGTGCCCTGATACGGCACAGAAAGAACAGCATGATAAAAACAACGACAGGTCTGAGAGTTCGAGAGCAACTGAGGAATGTGGCAGAAAAGGCAGATAGAAAAGCAGAACTGGTACCACATGGCGTGGGACTTGCACCGAATCAAATGAATGAAAGTACAAACTTTGCCGTTTTTTTTGGGGCAAAGCGAAGGATCAGGAAGCTCTTTTGAAGGAGCCAAGGCCAACTTCTTTTCACTTGGAATTGGCGGCTCGATTTGGAACTACGCCCGACAGACTGACGCCACAGGCGGAGGTAGTTCGACTGGCACCCGGATGGGATGTTGCCATTACACCAAGCATTGGCAAACTTCGTTTGCAATGACAGGGGTGTTCAGGGCACGTGAGTGACGTTCTACTCGGGATCCCTTGGTACCACAAGAACTACGCCGTGGTTGACTACCGGGCCGAGAAAGCGACTTTGATAAATGAAGGGCTTAGAGATTGTACTTGATGAACTTCAGTTTTCTTACTCATTCTTTTGGGAGAACTGAACGATGGATAAAGGTTGAATATGTTTTGACTTGAAGAAAAGAACGCCAAGATTTTTTTTCCTCCACGCTCATGCCGATTGCTTTTGAGAGGGCTTGAAGATCATACCATTGATCTGATATCTGGAAGCACGCCACCGAATCGGCCACCTTATCGTGTGAGCCGAGTACAGAATGAAAAGATTATGAACTCAGTGAAAGACCTCTTGGAAAAGGGTCTTGTCCAGCCTAGTACTTCACCGTATTGCTCTCCAGTGTTGTTGGTTTTGAAGAAAGACGGATCTTGGAGAATGTGCATCGATTATAGCACTCTCAACGAAATCACCATCAAGAACAGATTTCCGATTCCTAGGATCGATGATATACTCGACAGGTTACAGGGATCCTTGTGCTTTAGCAGGATTGACTTGAAGAGTGGATATCATCAGATCAGGATAGCACCAGGAGATGTCTACAAGACAGCTTTTCGGACGACTTTTGGGTTATTTGAGTTTTTGGTGATGCCTTTTGGCTTAACCAATGCTCCTGCGACATTTAACCGGATGATGGACAGGATTTTTCGAGAGTACAAACTATTTGTTGGCACTTTCTTTGACGACATCATTGTTTTCTCCAAGAATGAGGCAGAACACAGAGATCATCTGCTTCAAGTCTTTCAGGCATTACGAGATCACACGTTAGTGATTAGTGCAAAGAAAAGTGAATTTTTCCTACTAGAGATACACTTTTTGGGACACATTGTGTCAGCAGCAGGAGTGCGAATGGACCCGGCCAAGATAGAGACTATCCATGATTGGCCCGATTTGAGGAATGTCCATGAAGTTAGAAGCTTCTTGGGACTGTGTTCGTACTACAGGCGGTTCATACGAAAGTTTGCAGAGGTTGCTTCCCCTTTGCCTACCTTGACACAGAAAGGAGTACCTTTTTCGTGGGGACCCACAGAGGTAACTGCCTTTCGGACATTGAAAGAGAAATTGACTACGGGACCTATTTTGACTTTGCCGGACTTGTAGAAGTCATTTGAAGTATATTGTGATGCTTGTGGTCGTAGTCTGGGTGCGGTCTTGATGCAAGAAGGCCATGTCATAGCTTACGAGAGCCGTTTGTTCTCTAGGCCGGAGATGACAGCACAGATCTATGGGAAAGAGCTTTTGGCGGTTATCCACGCTCTTACTCAATGGCGGCATTACCTACTCGGAGCGGATTTTACTGTCTTTACTGACCATCAGAGTTTGCGCTACTTCTTGTCACAGAAGCAGCTTTCGGAAAAGCAGATGCGGTGGGTGAACATCTTGTCACAGTTCCACTTCCAGATTGTCCATGTGCAGGGACAGAAGAATGTGGTGGCAAATGCTTTGTCTCGAAAACCGTTGGTTCTGGCTATTTCCACGATACATCATAGGAGCTTCGAGGATATGGTCGATCAGTATGCCACAGATACAGGTTTTGCAGATATTTTCACACGGATACGGGATGGGGAGACAGTAGGTGGATACACCCTTCGGGAAGGCTACTTGATGAAAAAGACTATGTTGTGAGTTACACAGCCGTTGAGGGAAAAGGTTATGACTGATTGCCACTGTCCACCTTTTATGGGTCACCGCGGCATTGCTACCGACATGAGAGGGGTAGAGAGAGATTTCTTTTGGCGGAGACTGAAGCAGGATATGGAAGAGTTTGTGCGCAGTTGCTTGGTATGCCAGAAGGTCAAGTTTGACAGGCATAAGGCACAGGGATTGTTACAGCCTTTACCCATACCCACCCGCCCCTGGGAAAATATTGAAATGGATTTCATTTTTTTTTATCTCCCGAGAATACAGAATGATCACGATGATTTTCCGATTACATGGCACACCTGAGACGATTGTCTCCGACAGAGACCCCAGATTTATGAGTTTGTTTTGGAAGGCAATTTGGGAGAACATTGGCACGTGGTTGCAGTTCTCGTCATCGTTCCACTTGCAGACTGACGGGCAATCTGAGATTGCCAATTCAGTGATTTTAGATTTATTGAAGTCTTGTATCTCGCATCAGAAGACTCAATGGGAAAAGAACTTACCTTTGGTGGAATTTGCCTACAATAACACGATACACTCTTCGACGAGGAAGATGCCATGTGAGATTGTTGAAACTGCTGCGAAGGTTCCATCCTTCCTGAGCACGAAAGATTAGAAATTTGAAGCGGATGAATATTCGCGAGATTTGGATACGGCTTTTGCCAAGGTTCGCGAGACTTTGCAGGAGTCTCAAGAACGACAGAAAAAGGCAGCGGATCGCCATCGTCGCGACTGGAAACTGAAGGAGGATGATTGGGTGCTCTTACTTTTGAGAAGGCACGCCTAAGAAAGAAACAGGGAAAGGAGAGGCTTTTTCCAAAGCTTAGTATGTGATACTACGGACCTTTCTAGATTACTGACAAGATAAATGATGTCTCCTTCCGATTGAAACTGCCAGAGGATTCACAATGCATTGCATGTGAGTCTCTTGAAACCTGTTAAGGGTGATGTGCCTGATGATGGGGAGCCTGATGAGCAACCCAAAGTGGAAGAAAACGAGGAGATCCTTGTTCCTGAACAGATTTTGGCACATAATGATACGAAGAAAGGTAAAGTCCAAAGGCGGTTCTTGGTTAAGTTCAAGAACTTTCCTGCATTTGATGCGAAGTGGATGGAGGAGGAGGACCTAGCAGATACTCCTCGGATTGTGAAACTTTACCTCGATGTTTTGGTTTAGCATAGTCTACTCCAAACGGAACCCAGAATTCAGCTTGGCCGGAGATCTGGTGCAGTGGGATGCACAAGAGGGGAGTCACTCCACTCCTTTGTCAACAGATGCCTCGATTTTGATACTAAAGTCACTGATGTCTCTTTGAGCTTCAGGGATACTGAGAGCTGACAGTATTCTGCTGGATGACTTTATGAAATCGAATTCCTGATTATGATACTGATTTGTTCTTGACTTCTTGTGAGTGCAGGAACTGATAGCCGAAATGACTGCAGCATTTTGGTCTGATTGATCTCGAATAGACATGGTTGCAATAGGGGTTAGTCAATCGGACATCGATGAGGTCCCGATTGGACCTAGATGTGATTGCTAGCTACATTGCCGATAAATCATGGTCTAAGATCCGAATGAATGTTGAAAGTCATGTGATGTCCTATGATGTCTGGCGATGTCCTGTGATGTCGTGTGATGTGACTGTCGATTTTGTACATGTGCTAGATGTGTGTTCCTAGTACGTAGGTACTAACAGTCAGTGTCTGCTAAGACAGTTTATGGCTTTTGTCGGTTTTGCAGGCGTAATCGCGGTCGATTACAATGCTTTCAAGAGGGGGGTATGTCACAAAGTGATGACGTGGCGGACAACAGAAACCCTAATTTCTGCCAAAAACCCTAAAATTCCTGCAAACCCTAATTTTTGCCAAAAACCCTAAATTCCGGAAATCGCGGAGGCGGATTATTAAAAATAAATAAAAATATTTTTATTTTATTTTTTTGGAAAATGATGAGCGACGCGAATTTTGCTTTTGCTTTTTTTTTATATAACAAAAGAGAAAAGACTCTCAAGAGAGAGAGAGAGAACTGATGCTTTTGATTTTAAAAGCTTTTGGGGCTCTGCTTTTGGGCATCCCTTGTAACCTTTAAATTAGTGGTGAGGGCCTCACTTCTCAGAGCATCTGGACGCAGAGTCTGAGAGTGAAACCCTAACCGCTCTCTTGTACTTTGATGATTGATTAATACAAAAAGAAATACCGAAAGGGGCGCCAGTCTTTGGGGCCAATATCTCTAGGCACGGAACTCCGCCGGGCCAGTGCAAATCTATTGTGATCTGTGAATTGTTTTGAAGTGGTTATTTGGTGCTGTCGCGGTTGATTCTTGACATGGAGTGTCCAAGTTTGTTACATCTGTACTGTCAATTCCGGCCTTGAAAACAATCGGCTCTTATAGGCAATGGCATTGACCTTCTTGCATTAGGACCGCATCCAGACTACGACCACAAGTATCACAATACACTTCAAACGACTTCTGTAAATCTGGCAAAGTCAATAACTGGTCCTATAGTCAAATTTTGTTTCAATTCCTGAAAGGCAGTCACTTCTGTGGGTCCCCACGAGAAAAGGACTCCTTTCTCTGTCAAGACATGCAAAGGGGAAGCAACCTCTGCAAACTTTCGAATGCCTATAGTACGAACACAGTCCCAAGAAGCTTCTAACTTCATGGACATTCTTCAAATTGGGCCAATCACGGATAGTCTCTATCTTGGCCGGATCTATTTGCACTCCTGCTGTGCTGCTGACACAATGTGTCCCAAAAAGTGTATTTGGTAGGAAAAATTCACTTTTCTTTGCATTAATCACCAACTTGTGATCTCGTAATGCTTGAAAGACCTGAAGCAGATGATCTCTATGTTCAGCCTCATTCTTGGAGAAATCAATGATATCGTCAAAGAAAGTGCCAACAAATAGCCTGTACTCTCAAAAAATCATGTCCATCATCCGGTTAAGTGTCGCAGGAGCATTGGTTAAGCCAAAAGGCATCACCAAAAACTCAAATAACCCAGAAGTCGTCCGAAAAGCTGTCTTATAGACGTCTCCCGACGTGATTCGGATCGGATGATATCCACTCGTCAAATCAATCCTGCTAAAGCACGAGGATCCCTGTAATCTGTCGAGTATATCATCGATCATAGGAATCGGAAATCTGTTCTTGATGGTGATTTTGTTTAGGGCTCTATAATCGATGCACATTCTCCAAGATCCGTCTTTCTTCAAAACCAACAACACTGGAGAGCAATACGATGAAGTACTAGGCTGGACAAGACCCTTTTCCAAGAGGTCTTTCAATTGGTTCATAATCTCTTCGTTCTCGCCTCAGCTCACACGATAAGGTGGCCGGTTCGGTGGTGTGCTTCATGGTATCAGATAAGGTAGGATCCGTACGGTACCATACGTCCGTACAGTACGGTACGGTACCGTACGGATCCGTACTGTAACCAAAAAAAAAAAAAAAACGAATTTCCCCTTCACGTTTTCTGATTTAATTTCGCCTCTGTTTTGGGGGTTTGGCCGCCTTGTTATTGAGACAGAGTGAGTTTGGGCGCCTGTTTATTGCAAACTATTGACTACAAAGTACTACAGAGAGAGTTTGGGCGCCTGTTTATTGCAGACAGAGCTCTGCAAACTCACCTGCAGAGCAACCTTGTGCGCGGTAAAGGTAAGTGCTCGTCCTCGCGAGTCTCTCCCGTCTCCCTCGCGCATACCTTGTGTGTTTCTCGCGATAGCATCAATGTTTTTGTTCACCAATCTGTAGGTACACCATGCCTCGCAAACCCAACCCGGTCTGGAGCGCACACACCACTGTCATTGCGGTGGTAAATACAGGAGGGCAAGCAGGATCAAGAACACGTACTTGGGCCTGCAAATATTGTGGAAAACAGAAGACAAGTACGGTGACGCGTGTGTTGAGGCACCTTACTGGCATCGGCACTACTGGCCAGTGCGGAGGGTGCAAGCTTATTCCGCCAGCGATAAAGGATGCTTTGAGGTTGGAGCACTTCCCGGGAGGGGGTCTTCCCTCGTCCAAGGGTAAGAAAGCAAATCAGGCAACACAGGATGCCTTGCAGGATGCATTGTTTACAGATTTGTCAGATACAGGGACACAGCAAGAAAAGGACACTAGCAGGAAAAGGGCTCGTTGTTCTCAAGATGTAGATGAGGATACAGATCAAGAGACGCGTGTGTATACACAGTCTACTTTGCCTTCACGTGTCCATGCACAGTCTTGGGTAAAAGAGCGGCAAAAGATTGCAGAGACAGAGATTGCTCGCACTCTCATAGAGTGCAACATTGCATTTAATGTCTTGCGGACAGAGCAATGGAAGCGAATGGTTCGAGCCATTGCACAAGTTGGTGCCACAGATTCTTGGAGTGGCTTGGATTATCAAAAGATGCGCACATCCATGTTAGATGAGCAGCGAGAGATCATTGACAGAGCATTGGTCCCAGTGAAAGCTGGGTGGTAGCAGTTTGGTTGTACCATCATCTCTGACGGGTGGAGTGATATTCGCAGACGCCACATTATCAACATTCTTGTTTCCTCTTGCCTTGGTACATACTTCCTACGTGCCGTGGACGCGGGCAAGGCTAGTGAGCGCATTGATGCGGAGTTCATTTTTGGGCACATTCAGACGGCCATCAAGGAGGTCGGGAAGGATAATGTGGTGCAGGTATTCCACAATCCATGGCTCTCTCTCACTTCGTATACGCTATCTCTAATCAGTCTTCACTCTTTTGCTTTTTACTATTTAGTAGTTGTATCTTGTAAGTAATAAGCCACCTTGTTCGTATGGTTTTGCAGGTTGTCACGGACAATGCGTCCAACTGCAAGTCTATGGGGGAGATGGTTGAGGCGGAGTTCCCTCACATAGTTTGGACTCCATGTGCTGCACATTGCCTCGACTTGCTCATGGAGGATATTGGCAAGCTGTCTTGGGTACAGCCTATTGTTTTTGATGCGGCGAAGATGACTACTTTCTTTCGCAAAAAACATCAGGCACTTGCTATATTCAGGAGTCACAGTACACTAGACATGGTGCGTCCCTCGAGGACTAGGTTTGCATACATGTACCTAGTACTTCAGAGGCTTTACAGATTGAGGGATCCACTGTTGCAGACAGTCGTGGACCCTAAGTGGCGATTGATGCACCATTCACAGACTGAGCCTACCAAGTACATACAGAGGAAAGTTCTGGATGAGAGCTTTTGGGCACAGGTGCACTCCTTGGCAGTGGCTCTCCAGCCTCTCTACGTTCTCTTGCGTGTGACAGACATGGAGGGATCCACTCTTTGCCTTGTGTATCATCTGTTTATGCAGATGAAGCAGCACATAGCAGCATGTGCCTCCTTGACATCAGAGCGGTAAGTCTTCGTGTCATGTATCATATTTTGGCTCAACCTTGATCTTTGGAACAAGTATTTGTTTTAAATCTTAACTCTGAAGTATTGTCACTTCTGAGTTGCAGGCGGGATGACATTCTTGCCATTGTGGAGACCCGATGGATATATATGCGTCGTCCCATTCATGGGATGGCTGCTATACGCCATCCTCTCTACAAGACTCCACAGCTTTTTACAGAGAGTAGTTTGCTTACATTACGATCAGGGTATATGGACATTATGTTCACTGAAGATGAGCAACTGGAGATCGACAATGAGATGAGCAGCTACATGAACAATTTGGGACCGTCTTTCTTGAGGAGTGTGTCCTTGAGACGGGAAGCTACCAAGCTTCCACTCAGTTGGTGGCAAAACTATGGAAGAGCCGGTCATCCAAATTTGGCCACGCTTGCACTACGCATTCTCTCACAGGTATTATAATCTCTTGGATGTTTTCGTGGTTTTCAATGCTCATTTGGCAATGTTCATATGTTGAATGTTCCCATTTCTCGTGTGAATGTCCATTGTCCATAGGACTGCTCAGCTGGCGCTTGTGAGCGCAATTGGAGCGCATACTCTCTTGTGCACACAAAGATTCGAAACCGCTTGAGCACTACGCAATTGGAGAAGTTGGTCTACTGCCGAGCGAACATGAAGCTCGTGCATAGCTTTCATGCTTTGGGATCACCCAAGCAGGTAAGTTTTAAAAGATTGATGTTACTTGGTTAGTAGACTCTCAACTTGTGAGTTGACGCTTGGCTACTTGTACTTATGAGCAGGTAGATCCGACTGAAATCAAGATGGTTCCAGACCCTACTGCGGAGGAGATGCAGTGCCGGATCAGAGATGAGCAAGAGGAGATCCTACGAGAGCTCCATAGAGAGCTTGAGAGTGTGGATCGGCGGGTCACTCGGTCCCGAGCACGATCTCACAACATCCCTCTTCGCCTGGAGACTGGAGATCCAGAGAGAGCACGACGGGAGAGCATTCGGCGAGGGAAGCTGCCTGTGCGTAGTAGCCGTGTTTGAGCAAATGAGGCAGTGCGTCTCATTCAGACTTCAGAGGAGGACGACCCACTTGAGCTGGAGCCGGGTGCTTCAAGAGATCCCACCACTACTGAGCCAGAGTTTGATGAGGAGGGCAATGTCTTGACATATGGAAACATGGACTCCTCATCTTCAGAGTCTGATGTGGATTTTTGATTCTCATTCAGTTAGTAATATGTACTTTGCAGCAGTGCAACTGCTAGCATGCTTCGTAGTTTTGTTGAGTCGGGACTTGTGGCTTTCTTTGTGGATTATGGTTTATTAGATGTCATTTTTTTTGTATGGATTCTATCATGATTCTTCTTGGTATTTTGATGAGATTACGGTCTACCATCTATGATTCTGTGTCATTTCAGTACTTTATGAATTGTATTGCCTCTCAAGTTTCAAGTCTCGTTTTTCGAATACTATACAGTGTGCAAATCATGATGAATATGAAGTTCTCTGTAGTTTGAAATTTGAAGTTTGTTGAAGTATATTTGAGAGAGAACTGAAGCTTTGAATTGTATTTGTTTGTGAATATTGAATGTCGAGAAAGTGGTCATGACTCGCCTTGGATTGTCTATTTATGACAGCCTTGGATAGTAGAACAGTGAGCTAATATCCTAGAAGTGATACTTATGAATTTATTATCAAGTACGGACCGTATTGTAGGTTTTTGACGTTTTCGAAAAAAACCTTACGAATTTTACGTACCTTACCACTCAATCCATTCGGTACTACGTACAGTACGTACCAAACACGTACCGTACCTTACGTACCTTTCCACCTTGGTATCAGATCAATAGTATGATCTTTAGGACGAGCGGGTGGTAGCTCGCCTGACAGGCCCTCTGAAAAAAGCAATCGGCATGAGTGTGGAGAAAAATCTTTGCGTTCTTTTGTCCAGGTCAAAACATATTCGACCTTCATCCATCGTTGCTTGTTGCGGTCGCACGTAACCCAAGTCCACTTGGGCGTGTCGATTACTCATCATGTTTTTGAAGAGTGACAGGAAACCCAAGAAAGAAGGGCTTGTCCAGCCTCCCCTTGTGCCTCTTCTCACTCATTGAGAGCGGACCGTGCACTTAGCAGCCAGCCAATCAACTCCGATGAAGAGAAGATCCTTCTCTAACACAGATTGCAAGCGAAAGAAGAACCGCAAGAACCTCAAGACTCTCAAGAACCTCAAGCACTCAAGAACCCCAAGAACCAAGAACCCAAGAACCAAATTCCTTGTGAACTTCAGAACCCGAAACCACAAGAACCCACGACTTCACTGGATGGTCATCGCTCGAAGCGGAATGGATACTTTGCTTGGAGGTGATGAGCATGAGAGAGGCGAAGAAGAATTTTCCCCACTAGGAGGTTTTTCTGACCCTCCCCCTTCCCCATCTACGCCAAGGATTGCACTAACTCCTATGGAGGAGTTGGAGCAGATGTTTATGGACAGCAAGTTAGAACGCGAAGCAAGAAAAGCAAAAATTGAGCGTTAATACGAAGACAGAATGGCAGCCATAGCACGTGAGCGCGAAGCAGCATTTGATCACGAGAACAAAGCAAGACAAGCAATGAACGACCGACACGTGAAAGAAATGTTGCGACTCTTTTCTCAAGTTCAGGCACAGATGCAAGAGATTCGAGAAAAGGAGACTCTCTAAGTCTCTTCCTCTCCCAAGCATGACACACAGGATTTACATGATAATGATGAGCATGATGATTTGAATGATAACGATGAGCATGATGGTTTGGATGACAATGACAAGCATGATGATTTGCATGATGATCAAGATGTGATTTCTCACAAGCATGATGATTTGTATAATCACGATGTGATTGTTCACAAGGATGATGGGTTAGTTGATGCTTTTTCTAGTGAAGCTAACCTCATCGCAGATTCGATCAATCACGAAGAATCGATCTTGGCTTTCGATTCGAGGTCCATAGCGCCCCCCCAGGCAGATTTGATCAAACACGACGAACCGATCTTGACTCTCGAGCCTAGGTCCAAAGAACCCTCACAGAAGTACTATGTGTTCGACTGATGAGTCAACACGCATTGTTCGAGTGTTTCATTCGTGATTGTTTCTTGTATTTTAGTCAGCTTCTTTATGTGATCCCTTTTCCTAGGCATGACATTGTACGTTGAGCACGTTTCACTCATGAATGAGCACAGATGTATGCGGATTCATGAAAAGCTGAAAAGTATGCATTCAAGGAAAAGTCACATTCCATGTCTCTTCCTTGGCATGACACCTTCATAGAACGAGCACAAGAAAGTATGAGCACCAAGCATGGGCATTTCCGTTGTGATTTGCCACAGTTGATTGATTTAGATCAAAAAGTCAAGATTCGACCCCATTGTTTGCGTGTGTTTGATGAACGGTTTGGCACTCCGTCTCTATGTTCATCTGCATTGCATACACAGTCTTTGAGAAAGATAATATTTTTTCCAGTCACTTTACATGGAATAGGTATGTTCATGTTTTTGTGTTGGAAGTGGTTTCAGGAATTTTCAGCCATGGAGATTCTTGAAGAAGGAAGAAGCATGACTCTAGACGAAGTTGAAGCGTTGAAGGAGCCACAGCAGACTTTGTGTCGCTTTCGGCGCGGCCCAAAGAAGCAAGCGTTGCAGACCTTTATGAAGTTCAAGTATCGCACGACCCACACCTCAGAGTGGACTGACGAAGAGTCCTTTCAAGGATTCCGGATGTTGTTGGTGTCACCAGGAGGTGTATTTTTCCTGTTGCCTTCCGTAAATAAGTACTAGGTATTTTTATTTATTTTTATTTTTACTTGTTTTCCCCAGAACCCTTGAAAAGGAGCAAGTGGACATTGCATGGCCAGTGTGAAACGGCTGTGGCCGAATAGGTTTCTCACAGCAGGAGTCTGGGTCGGTCAATCTGGGACTGGTCGGGCCAATTAGCATTGAATTCTGATGAGTATGGAAGCCTATGTGCGCCAAATGAAGTCTGGGCCACTCAGAAAGTCACTTTTAACTTTATAAGTCAGTGGGAACTAGAAAATTAACTCAAAAGGGGCAAACTGGACACATGGCGGCTTCTGGGGAGTTTTCTACTTCCAGCTGAAGAGGGGGCACCCAGTTTGAGAGAGGAGGCTGATTTTTTATGATAAGTGAGCTACAGTGTGTGTGTGAGTAGTGGGTGCAAGTCTACAGCTTTAATGGAAAGCTTGCCTTCTCCTCTGTCTCATGTAGCGCGATGACTTGCTCTCGTGTATCTCTCTCTCCCCTTTGGCACATATGGTAATGCCCCACTAGTTGGGCTACTCAGATGAACATGTACAGTTCTGGGGGTTTATGCGCGTTTGCCAAGGCAAGAGCCTTCTGAACAGGAACCGGATTAGCTAATTGCTAATCCCCCACAGGTACGCACAATTCCATCGCGAAAGATTGCGAGTTCGGAGAGTTTTCTCGCGTGAAAACTCGTCCAATTCACAAGGGAACTGTCCCATTGTGTGCGGGAGCCCTCGGGACACGCGTAGGCGTGTTCGCTCCGCTAAAAACGATCCGAAACAGCGAATTACAGCCTGCTGTGTTTTTCTGCAGGTTTAGGGTTTCGCACCTAAACTGCAAGGGAACCCCGGGGTAGCCTCGTGAGAGCCATGGGATGCGTGTACAGGCTTTTGGGCACCCGGCAGTGAAAAACAGGGAACTACAGTCCGCTGAATTTCTGTGACAGCTCACCAGAAAGCTTCCAGATAGCGAGGGAATCCATCCTAGACAGGTGCTTTTGACCTACAAGGGTTTTTGCGTCATTATGCTGCCAAAATCAGGTCGAAAACCTGCGTTTTCAGCCCTCGCCAGGTTTGGACAGCTTTGTGAAAGCTTGTGCGAAGTGTTCGGATCGTTTATCTTAATTTGAATAAAGAAATACCGAAAGGGGCGCCAGTCTTTGGGGCCTGCAGGGTGTCGGTCTCGTGTGCACAGTGACATTCTAGTCGTTGGACGCAACTGTGTTCTCTTCCCTTCTCAGTGCTCTGTGTAAAGATAACAGGTAATTGAAATAGTACCGCCCTCTACGTTGTACAGGCCGGTTATAGATGGCGATCTCCCTCGACACCATACAGTTTGGTACCAATACCTCACTTTGAAAAGGAGGGGATGTCACGTGACACATCCAACCCTATGTGTCCGTAGAAAAGCTACAGCATGACCAAGGTTCAGTCAATCTAGAATAGGAAGTAATCTGACACTTTTGTGAGTCTGTTCGCAGACCGTGCATGACCAGTCAAGTAGAGTAGATGCATATCTTCCGGTTGCACACAGCATGATCATCAGCATTACCATCGGAATCCATCGGGGGAATTTTCCAGTGCATTAAACCTATTTTCCCTATTTTTGACATTTTTCACTTATTTAATAAGTGACTTTTGTTGAGAACTAGGTAGGGCAATTTTGCTAAGATAATATAAAAGCAAACCAGAGTTAGCACTCTCTGGCAGAAGAGGCAACAGGAGCATTGCTCAACAGGCCAATTCTCAAGCAAGAACAAGGACCCCTTCAACATGGCCTTTTTCCCTCAGCTAGGCCAGCGTTTTTCATCCCTTGCAAGACTCAGCAGGGCAGCGTTTTTGGACCTGTTGCTCAGCGATTTTCCGCCAGCCTACTTGGCGTTTTCCAACAGTGCATGCCAGCATTTTTGCTAGCAGATCTAGCGTTTGAAAACAGCCATAGATCAGCGTTTTACATGGTAGCAGAACAGCGATTGGGCAGCAGCAAATTCAGCCTATGACCAACGTTTTTGTAGTAGCATGAACCAGCGTTTCTTTCAGCCAACAAGTTAGCAGATCAGCCCCCTGCTTGGTGCAACGGTTACCGATTTACAGCACTCAGTTTTCAGCCTTAGACTCGTCCTCGTCGTCCACACCGTCGACCTCGACATAGCAAGCATTTAGACTCGTTGCATCAGCCATTGTACCACATTGTGCAATCAACAGTAGACCACTCTCGTCATCGAGAGTGGGGCCCTTGGAGGAGGGTTTGACAACTTCCAGGTGTTGTGTTCTCTTCTCTCTCTATCTCTCGGTCTCATGCACCTTCACGCACAGTGTCCATTCACTTTGTTTGTGTCCATTGTACTCTCATTAAAGAACGGAAGGCTCTCCCTTCCCTAAGTAAAAGGAACCTTGAGCACAGTTCGGAGCACTCATCTTGAGCAAAGTTCAACATTCACTTCCGCTACACCTTACACATTCTTAATCTTGTTATCCGTTTACAAATAGCACGATCTTTCATAAAACATTTGGATCATACTTAAATCAAAGTCATCTTCAAAAAGTCCTATTTCATAAGTTCATAAAGGAAAATAATGCTAGTTCATCCATAATTTTCTATCTAATATCTGATCTGGAACGAGTATATCCTCCCCCTGTTCCTTGCGAGAGGGATGGAGCTTGAGAGCTTGTGCAATGTGGCTTCAAGCTTGAGAGAGAGGGTGAGAGTGGCTTGAAGGCTTCAAGCTTCAAGCTTGAGAGAGGGTGAGAATGAGAGTGAGAGTGGCTTCAAGGCTCAAGCTTGAGAGAGAGAGGGACATGGTCAAGTGAGGGTGAGGGTTAGCTTTTAAAGAAAAATGGACCCCCCTCCCCCCCCTTGGGAGTCTTGCAACCCTAAACTTGAAGTTCAAATTAAACTTTGAAAATCCCCCAAACGGCGTGGCGAAACGGCTCCGGCAGCCAGCCGTTTTTTTTTTTTTTTCATATTTCAAACTGCCGCCCGTTCCCATGTTACGTTCCGCATCCGGAACGTTCCGACATTCTCGTCATCATTTCGACAGGTTAAGCCAGCTAGAACGCCGTTTCGGTACATTGACCCCCGTTCCGTACGTTCCCTATTACTATGAACCATTGGCATTCCATGTGACAATGTGTAAATCAATATCAACTAGCCAAAATGACCAACAACCACAAAGTAATACACCGGCAATCAACTGAGAACCACAGTCATACATCTGACTAGAGGTCGCTTGGCCCCAAGCCGTAGGGTCAAAGAAACCAACGAAGCGAACCTATGTCACAAGACGTGCACCACGTGCCAATAGAAAAGAGCAGACTGAACAGACTTTTAGCACTTCGATAACAACTGAACTGAAAGAAAGAGACGACACGGGACACGGAGCGGCGAAATTCCACCCCAGAGAGTATTGGCCCCAAACCTTGGCGCCCCTTTCGGTGTTTCTTTATATTGCATCAACGCAGTACAAGCCGATACTCCAGACTCTGCACCTTCTCCAGGAAGCATGCCAGAGAATGAGCCCTAGCCTCACATTTAAAGGCCCTTGGCCTGAAAAGCAGTTACAGTGAAAAGCCTTCAAAATTCAAACGCTTCTGGTCCAAAAATCAATGCCAAAAGCTGCCAGCGCGATTTTCAGAAATCTGCCACGTCATCAGTTTTTGACGTGTGTCCGGATCGTGCTTTATTTTAATCCTTTGTCACTTGGGGCCCCATCGAACGGGGTCCCCATAAGTCGGTAGGACTTCTTCTTCTGTTACTTGTTCTTCTTAGGGTTTAGGCCCCTCGGCCGGCATATGTAAGTTGGCTCCATTCTTTAGGGTTTTGCCACATCAGCAATTTGTTACATCTCCCCTTCTTGAAAGAGAGTAATCGTCCGCGATTACAGCATATCTGCAAAACAACTCAAGTTAGCTCAAAAAAAAATTCCGAGGGACAATCAGTTTGCTCTTTTTATTAGGAGTTAGCTTCTCCTTTCTGCTCTTTTGATCAAGGAGTTAGCTTCTCCTTTCTGCTCTTTTGATCAAGGAGTTAGCTTCTCCTTTCTGCTCTTTTGATCAAGGAGTTAGCTTCTCCTTTCGTCCCGATCGGAACTCTTGATATTCCGGCGTAGTAAAATTAGCCATCACACCAAGACCGTACTGATCTTCCACGGGTGTCTTGATGCACTAAAAAATTACATACCCAGGTAATCTCATCCAATCAAGAATATTCAGAAATTGGCACATCACAATGCAACACAAATGCTCACATATGCATGTTACAAGACATAGAAACGTAAAGCCGCCAATGAACACTCCCCCCGCAAGTAACCATCCAGGTTCGGGCCATGAGCTGTTCAACGACTCCCTCATCACTCCTCCCGCAAATAACCTAAAAAGGTCCATGCCATGAGATATAGAGGCCTTTTACAACCGAACGCCCCCAGACCGCAGCCTGCGTTGTTTGGGGGTGCTGAGAGTAACCACTGCTCAGACTTCTTAATACTAACCCCGTAAATCACCATGCAGGTCCGGGCCATGAGTAACAACAACAATACTCCCCCCATAAATAACCACAAGGGTCCGGGCCATGAGTAAAAACAACTCTTTTCAATCATTCAATACTCCCCCCGCAAATAACCACAAGGGTCCGGGCCATGAGTATGAACAAGCATTCTCAAACATCTTTTCTCACTACTCCACCCGAGAGTAAAATCACCAATCATTGAAACCACTATTAAAACTAGAGTCAAACAATCCAAATCGGCACCAAGACAGGTTCAAAACAGATACCATCCATTTCAAAGAAATTCCAAACAGGATAACCAAACAAGATCAAACAGAACTCAAACTTAAAAAGCAATCTCAACATCGATCGAGCTCAAAAAGTCGACCGACTTTCCATCCTAGAACATGCACCAAAAATTAGGGTTAGGTTCATTCCGTAAGGTCGTAGCCGAGCACAGCATGGTCCATTAGCTCTTGGACAGACAATGTTTCTTTGGCGGCGATGGTAGTCCCAAGATAGCAATCGCACCAAACTTCCAAGGTTATCAACTCGAGAAGAGACATCTACTGAGAGATGTCGAGAAATTTCAAGATATAATCTGCTAAGGTTTCAATGGCAAGCATTTCAGGATACCCCACTCTACCAAAAGTTGCACTCCGAAGGAAGATGCTAGAAACCATACAACTTCGGGCAAAAAAATTCTTGAAAGCTTGCCAAGTCGTTGGAGTATGTTGCTTGGTAGTTGTAGACATCAACATCTCCATGGCACTGCTTCTGAGAAAAACAGTGACTTGAAACAAATATGGATCCTTCTCTTGCAAGTGATCTTAATTGGCTTATGCCTTGTAAGACATGAGCGGTGAAGACGGGAGCACGCCCGATGCGCGATGAAGTAAGGGTGGGACTGGCTAATAAGTCCGGGTTGGAGTGCGAAGATAACTCAAATAAAAATTCGAATAGCTCTGTCTGCTCCTGCTCTTTTGTAGGACCGGTATGCTTTCAGAAAAGCACACGCCTGATGCTCTGATACCACTTTCACAAGACGGGCACCACGTGCCAATAGAAAAGAACAGACTGGACAGACTTTTAGCACTTCGATAACAACTGAACTGAAAGAGAGAGACCACACGGGACACGGAGCGGCGGAATTCCACCCCAGAGAGTATTGGCCCCAAACCTTGGCGCCCCTTTCGGTATTTCTTTATATTGTATCAACACAGTACAAGCCGGTACTCCAGACTCTACACCTTCTCCAGGAAGCATGCCAGAGAATGAGCCCTAGCCTCATATTTAAAGGCCTTTGGCCTAAAAAGCAGTTACAGTGAAAAGCCTTCAAAACTCAAAAGCTTCTGGTCCAAAAAGCAATGCCAAAAGCTGCCAATGCAATTTACGAAAATCCATACAGCCTGCCACGTCATCATGCTAGCGCAATTTTCGAAAATCTGCCACGTCATCAGTTTTTGGCGTGTGTCAGGATCTTGCTTTATTTTAATCCTTTGTCACTTGGGGCCCCATCGAACGTCCCGGAACGTTTTGCCGTTCCGGGTGACCACTTGATACCGGAACGGCCAACTCTCAAATGGAAAGAAATAGGCAGTTTTTTGCAAATTTGTAGTGAACATTAGGTGTTTTTTTGAGTGTGCAAGGACTCAAAATGCACCCCCTCACACCCATTCCCTTCTCAAGCAAATCCACATGCCCTCAACTTTCAAGGTCTAAGGCTTAAGCCTTAAGCTCTCTCGACTCAAGCTCTCCCTCTCTCTTTTCATAAGCTCTCTCCCTCTCTTGAGTCTCTCCCTCTCACTCTTAAGCTCTCTCCCTCTCTCTCTCTCTCAAGCTCTCTTCCTCTCCCTCCCTCTCGAGTCTCTCCCTCTCCCTCTCGCACCATCCATGGCCTAAGGGTCTTCAAATCGAGTTTTTTGTGAGTATTAGAGTCAAGGGACTCTAATACTACTTGTATTCAAATTTCAAACGCTAAAAATTGCATTATTTGGGAGTTTTTTATGCCTCCCGTTCCGCATCGTTCCCGTTCCGGACCCTGGCCGTTCCCTCGTTCCGCGGGGGTCCTCGTCGCCGTTCCCGTTCCGTGTTCCGGGTAACTCTGGTCCCCATAAGTCGGTAGGACTTCTTCTGTTACTTGTTCTTCTTAGGGTTTAGGCCCCTCGGCCGGCATATGTAAGTTGGCTCCATTCTTTAGGGTTTTGCCACGTCAGCAGTTGTTACAACCTACATCGAGAGGTAAAGGTCAAAGGCGGTGTCTTGGACCAAACATGAAGTCGCAGTATACTCTAACAATATTAGTCCTCGGGATAGCACAAAGCCTCAATAGCTGCCTACTGCTACCATACTCCCATGGTGCGAGGAAACTATGCAGTTCAATCCACGAAAATAATAATCGGCAAACAATAGCGGCTCTCTGTCACTAACCATTGGACTACTCCCCTGCACTATGTAACCAACTCAGTAACAAGACATGGAGGAATCTATCCGGCCAAAGTATGGTGAACACTAAAGTCCATGACTGAAATCTCTGCCCATGTCTCTAAGCCCATGAAAGGTAGTAATAAAGAGAGCATGGGGCTCTATAAACTACCTAGCAAGGATTGTGGCTTCTACGCACGATATACCATCATAGGACAAGAACAATCCCCACTGTGTTCTGTACGCAAGAAATGACGTGTGGGAGGGACGTTAACCATGAAAGAGCGAAGAACGTGCATCTTGGGGCGTGACAAAGCATAAAGTAGAGGTGGAGATGGAGAGGCAACAGCAGAAAGTGAATGAGCGAAGAACGTGCGTCTTGGGGCAGGGCAAAGCATAACGTAAAGGTGGAGATGGGAGAGGGAACAACCGGATGGGAAGGAGAACCAAGTAGAGATGCAAGCGCAACGCAGGCGGGAGAGGAGGAGTGTGTGAGGGAGGTGCAAACGAGGATTGCAGAGGGGAAAAATCTATGTCCATGGCAAAATGTGATGCAACTGCTGGAACGGTGCGCGAGCGAACTTGGGGTGGATTGGTGGAGCATGAGGGCCACAAGCAGCATAATGTGGCTACTCTAGTTGTGAGGGAGATTATAAGGTAGCTTTTGCAGCAATGACCTTTCTTAGGTGGTGATGTGTATAACATTAAGAACACCAAGGAACTTTTTTCCCACATTACGAGAGATTTTTTTTCTGGTGCGTTGTATATATGCTCGTCATCTTTTGTACTTGCACACTAAGAAATAAAACTTCATGTGGTGTGTGTCCTTGAGCTTCTTCTTCTTCTTCTTCTTCAAGCTTTGTGTGTCCATTTTGAAAATCCTAATTCCAACAAAGAAGAGCAACGAACATTCCCAAAACCAATGGCCTTGTGTAAACAAAAAACTATTAAGAGTTATTTAAAGTTTAAACAATGTAATACATGCCTCTACAATGTTCAAACCATGTCTCATGAGTTATTGAAACAAGCTTGTAATGAGTTTTATTACATACCAACTATACATACACGATCGCACCTGAGAATATGGCGATCCTGACAAGCGGTCCCCTCCTGCATGGACAAGTTTTCCAGCATCCTCCTCCATGTGAACTCTAGTAATACCAAAGCGTCGATGCCCCCCACCAAATTCCACAGGCAAATCCACATCAATGGCTCCATTCTTGAAGATTGGAATATCAAATTGCGAGATCTGGTAACCTTTCGGAAGGTCTGCATAGAAATATTGCTTGCGATCGAACTTAGAATTAAGAGTTATATCTGCACCCAAGGCAAGTCCCAGCTTCACAGCACACTCAACAACTTTGACATTAAGCACTGGCAAGCACCCAGGTAGGCCCATGCAAATAGGGCAAATATTTGCATTGGGATCAGCCCCATATCGCGAGGGACAAGAACAAAAGGCCTTAGTTGCAGTTGAAAGCTGCACATGAGTTTCGATGCCAATTACTGCCTCAAACTGTTGCAAAAGAGCATCATCGGCAATTGTCCTTCGAATATCAGTTGTGGAAACTTGTGCTCGAACCTTTGGCTGCCTCCCTCCTGCATTTTTGAAGTCCAACCATTCAGTACATGATTTGTTGACCTTGTAATTTGATTGAACCCAGCACCAACTTCTGTGCAAATTGCTTGGCAACACACAACATATCATTTAAATAAAGTCGTACAGAACGATCCCTGTGTGCATGGACCAAGTTATCAAAAGAGGGGTATCCCATAAAAATAAGAGCAGATAGCAACGTTGTTGAGAACTGCAGGTTGAGGGTATATCAGCCTCGAAATTTCATTGAGCTAAACAATATGCCCATTAAAGCAAATTTCCAACTGCAACTGCATCACCGTAGTTTTTATCTTGAACCGCTGTCAGCTAAAAGGATGTAGCACCATAGCACAAATATCCATTGGTAAATGCATCCAGTGCTACTCAAACTCAAAACAACACGTAGGATGAGGTAAGAAATATGCTTACCAGGCGCAGCGCTGAGGGTGGATAGGAGGCATGAGCCCGAGGAAAAGCATGAAGACGATGGACTCCTTAGCTTTAGCAAAGAAGAGAGGGACAAGCGCGTCACGGCGTGCCAGGAATGCCTCGCTTTGAAGTTGGCTGGCAAAGAGCAGAGGCATCTCGCAAGCTCAGCCATCAGCTGAGAGCTCTCGTTACTTTAGTTGGCATTTCCATCATGGTTAAGAGTGCCTCGATCCTATATGAACTAGGTAGAACCCCCCAACTAGGCAGGAACAGCTCGGATTGTTGGCCTACGGGAACTGACGTGGGACCCTACCATTCGTTGAAACCTGTTGTTCAAATCTGGATTGCGGAGGTAATGGCCTGTTGTTGTCTTCATGACCCCTCTTTGCGTTGAATATCACGAGTACGGCCAGCTGCCAAAGGCGGCCTCTCTCTCTCTCTCTCTCTCTCTCTCTCACAGTGCCACACGACATTATTAGAGCCGAGCTCGCCACACCACCTATGGTTGTAGAGGCACTATTCCAGACAGTTTGCTTCATCCAGAGGATGAGAGAGCTACCTCCTGACAGACTTACCCGTAGAGCATTTGAGGCAGCTATACAGCTATCAGAGAGTGGACATGAGAGAGCATGGTACTCACAGGTCAGAGCATGGTTTGAGGGACACGGTCTTGACATGGAGAGCCTACCACCATTCCAGTACGACCCCCACTCACCATATGTTCACCTCTCTCGCAGTGAGAGGAACTTGGTATTGAGACAGGATCTGTGGCAGCTATACACTAGGAGAGTCTGGGCGGCACCTAGCTTGGGGACGAGGATGTCAGATTACAGAGACCAGTTTCTCACCATATTACCTGGGGGGTTCATACAGAGACCACGCTACATGGACACATATATGCCACATAGCTCACGGGTGGCGATTGGTCAGCTGAGAGTGGCTTCACACAGGTTAGAGATTGAGATCGGGAGACATACTGGTGTTCCGAGGGGGGAGCGAATCTGCAGAGCCTGCACAGAGGAGGTGGAGAGTGAGGAGCACTTTGTATGTAGATGCAGAGCATACACTGAGATCAGAGGCAGGTATGAGGCCCTATTTAGAGGACAGCCCACTCTCCGAGAGATCATGGAATCTCGAGATCAGAGACAGCTCGGACGTTTCTTACTAGAGATACAGAGCCATCGGGACACACTACTACAGCCACACACAGCTACACAGACAGAGGGGAGACAATCGCAGCTCACAGACTTCTTTCAGAGGATTTCCGCCCCCCCCTCACCAGACACTCAGAGGGGAGTGACACTCCCACAGGCGGAGGTGAACCGAGCTAGACGACGACCACGAGTCACAGGCTACAGGGGCGCGAGCTCCCACCACCGACAGATCGAGGAGATCCGAGCCCGGGAGCGCCGTGCCACTGAGGAGCGAGTGGCTCAGATGAGGGCTGACCCGACCGCTTTCATCCGGGTAGCCTTGGCACCAGACCCACCCATGTACCACATCTTACACCCCCCCATTAGTACAGGATGGAGCTAGATAGCTTGATGCATTCTCATGATTGTACTACCTTGAGCATACAGACATGCATATACCCCTAGAGATAGAGCTCCATCCCTCCTCAGATACTCCACTACCTACTTTCAGCTCAGTTTTGTATCAATTTGGTTTCATTTGTCTTTCCGATAGACGGATGACATACACACAATGTACATTTGATTTGTCTCATAGGCCGATTTCGGCCTGACATAGACGTTAAAAATCTTTCTTTCTTTCTTTCTTTCTCTCTCTCTCTCTGCCAAAGGCGGCCTCTCTCTCTCTCTCTCTCTCTCTCTCTCTCTCTCTCTCTCTCTCATGTGCTTGGCATTTAGCCTTCAGCTCGCAATGTTGACACGTGTAAAGGATACTCGGACTACTGTTATAGAATACATATAGATGCTAACCTATCACACATGCTTTGTGCTGCAATAACCCCTATGTCATTTGAAAGCACTGCTCACTGCGCATCCTTTGCGCCCCTTGCGACCCAAAATTGTCCATAGATGTTGAAAATATGATGTGCGCTCATTTGAAAGCATTGCTCACTGTGTATCTTTTGTGCCCCCTGCACCCCAAAATTGTCCATGGATGTTGAAAATATGTTGTGCGCATGTTAAATGTCTCGCTATTGGCCCTTCTACCCTAGTCCAATGCTACAAGCTTTGTGTAATTAAATGCAAATGTTTTGCTACTTCGCCACTCAAATTTTACAGGGGAAGCATCTCTCTCAACCCATACAAAACAGCCATCGACATTATACAAAGTTTGTTAAAAAGCTCGTAAAAGTCATCAAAACATTATACAAAATAGTTATTACAGAAGCATCATGCAAGCTCAGCCATCAACTGAGAACTCTCATTATTTTGGTTGGCATTTCCACCATGGTTAAGATTGCCTCAAGACTATATAGACTTTTGAGGGGTCCATGACTGTGATCATCAAATCTCCAAGCTTTAGCTAATTAAATGTTTTACTACTTTGGCACTCGAATTTTACAAGGGAAGCAATGAAGGATTTCTTCAATCTCTCTCAACCTATACAAAATAGCCATCAGCATCGTACAAAGTTCGCTAAAAAGTGATACAAATAGCTATCACAAGATGATGAGAATACTCTCTCTCTCTCTCTCTCTCTCTCTCTCTCTCCACAAAAAAAAAGAAACAAAATTTCAAGTAAAGCTCATAGTGCTAAAAAGAAAACGAGACACTAGAAAGGTTCTTCCCATCCAATAGGAGGGTCTCTCTCAGTGTTGATTGACAATGATGCTAACAATCGGCCTCCTTATGGACAAAAGAGGAGGCGTCTAACACCTCAAGATTATGTTCAACACAAGTAAAATGTTGTCAATGTTGGCTTCTTAGCTGCAAGTAATGGTTTCCCTACTAGCCCATGCTATGCGCAATCTGGTCTACAAGCCACTATCTATTGCCTCTTGTTTCCATATGCCATATCCTCACATGCTCTTCTCTCTCCATTGTGAGTCTCTAGTATCCCATAGACTTGCAAGATCCATAGCTTCAACATCCTTGAGGAGCGGCTTTGCTCATCAACACAAGTAAATACTATGATCACATCTTGCATTTCTAGAATGTCTCCTCTCGGTGAGTTGAATTTACCTTCAACTATTTCCTAATGATGATTGCTTGCAAGGTCCAAAATTACAAGACCTCAATAATCCAGGTGTTAAGAGAAATTATCCCAAGGAAATGGCGTATCAAAGTGGCCAATGTGTGTGTGTGTGTGTGTGTGTGTGTGTGTGTGTGTGTGTGTGTGTGTGTGTGTGTGTGTGTGAGAGAGAGAGAGAGAGAGAGAGAGAGAGAGAGTTTGGGAGATAGATCATGCCAATAGTTACTATGTGTGTGTATGTGCCAAATCAAAAATTTAAGCTATTACAAGGAAGAAGTTAATGAGATAAGGTGCAAATATATCAAAAAATGAAAGTGGAAGATAGAGGAAATTTTCATGGGAAATACTTCATAAGCAGTCACAAGTGTATGCATACTTTGATAATGAAAAATGCCAGAATGTGTCTAGTTTCAAATGGCCAGTACAAGTCAAAATAATATTTTTCATATGTTAAAAAAGAGAAAAACCAATAATGAAGTGCAAGAAATCATCCTCAATAGATAGCTCTAGTTCTATAGGACAATAGTGTTAGGGCAGGACCAACCACACCAAGCCGTCGCAGCTATACAAGTTAGCAGTAGATTTAAAGTACAAGAAGGCAGTTCCCCCCAGAGTTTAATTAAATCAGAGATAAAAGAGAAGGAGCATGTTGCTCAATCAATCTCATGGTGCATAGGACCCAAATAAAGCTGTAACGTAGAGTCCACAATAACGATAGATAGACGCAATATCGAGGCCAATAGAGGGACTAAACTACAATATTCTAGACTCCCAATGCACCTCATCGATTCCCGATATAATTTCACCACTTTGATACCAAATAAATAGCTATGCCAGAGATAACAATCATTTATAGCACCAGGACTTTATTAGGCAGATGCTATTGTCAATCCTCAAAGAATTACAAGTAAAGCCCCCAAAGTATTTTAACTTAAATAGTTAAAAATATCAGGCGAATCCCTACATTGGTTTATATGAAAATGATCAAAGATACCAGATTAATCAACACAACCAGAGTAGTTTTTTAAAACAAAAAATCCCTACAGGCGGTTTGGCATCAACCTATGAAGCTTGCGATTTCTCAACCAGCTCACTATTGTAGGACAACAAGCAAACTTAGCTACCCTCTTTGATAATTGAAAAAATAATACAGTGATTCAAGGCTAAGCGAGGGAAGAAACGACCCTCACCTGTTTATATAGGTATTGGTAGAGCACGTCGACATCCACCCCTATCAAAGTTATCACTGCGTTCAATAGAGAATCACGAGGCAATCTCAGGCGACAAGGGCTAGAGCCTCATAAGAACCATAGAGCTGCAGACCCCCGACCCATACGAACTTACAGGGGGAGAGGCACATAAAAGGATACAATGAGGGACAGAAAAGGGGGAAGGGGGGGGGGGGGTATCAGTAGAATGACAACTCAACATTGTTGGCGGACCAGTAGAGAAGGGCACGTAGCGCTGCTATGTTGTGGTTTCCAAAAATAAACAAAAGGAAATGAGCCCGAGTAAATGCCATGCCAAGCAGAATAATTAAACACTTTAACGGGAGGGTCACACATAAGGGGAGGAAAAACTCAAGATCCAAGGTTTTTATGAAATCGGGTAAGAGACCCTAAGTACTCCCACAAATTGTATGGAGTTATAAAACCTAGATAATCCCGGTTTTAAGAGAATTTATTCCAAGGAAATGGCTCATCAAAGTGACCAATGTGTGTGTGTGTGTGTGTGTGTGTGTCGGTGTGTGTTTTTATGAGTTTGTGAGATAGATCCTGCCAATCATTATTATGTGTGTGTATGTGCCAAATCAAAAACTTAAGCTATTACAGGGAAGAATTTAATGAGATAAGGTGCAAATATATCAAAAAATGTAAGTGGAAGATAGAGGAATTTTCAGAGGAAATACATCATAAGCAGTCACAAATGTGAGTGTGTGTGTGTGTAGCTGGATGAGGAAACTCATCCACATGGCCCAACAATTGAGCCCACAGTTGTGCCAATTGACACTTCTTTGGGTTCAATTGTCCTCCTTCCTTGTCTAGATTGAAGTGACAAAGTGTGTGTGTGTGTGTGTGTGTGTGTGTGTGTGTGTGTGTGTGTGTGTGTGTGTGTGTGTGTCCACCCTTACCTAGGCACCATACTCAATGTGAAGATAGTATGCCCATTGAGTATGGGCGTATTGCCACATCAAGTTGATGAGAGTAAAATAATCAAGTATGAAACTTCACAGCTATACATAACATCAAGAAGTCCAAAGTTAAGCAAACATTAACAAAATAATATTTGATAATGTCATTAAAGTACTTTGATTGGAGTTTTAAGGCTTTGTCAGCCAGTAGAAACTAGTATAGATGTCACACGTAATCAATCATGGATGTTTTTCATAAATTTTTTCTTGTTTCTCAGGTTCATGGATAACCCTCACAAGAGCGATCTGTTTAAAGGTAATATGTTCCTGAAATTAAAAAAATCAAATTAACATGGGTAAGTAACTTTGGATTAACTTGAAACCTAAAACCAACAAAGTCAAAGACTACATTAGCTATGAGCAAAAACCCAATCTATAGAAAATGAAAGACCACCTAACACCTGTCAACCTAACAAGGAGTTAGATAGTGGGTCAATCAAAGCCTATAGACAAAAATTCATTCCGGCTCTCCCAATAACGTAGGAGGACCTTGTGTTTAGGACATGTGTGTTGTTGTATTAAACTTAATACGTATACACTAAAGAACATAATGTTCAAAAGACAACTGGCTTTAGATAACTGGATAGGGATTTGTACAAAAACGACTAAGTCTTAGATTCATTTTTGTACAATATAATAAAAATGAGACATCATTCCAATAATCTTATACAAAAAACTAATGAGTTGTGGAGGTCCACCAGAGAGAGGAAGCCTGGTTCTTTAGTGATTGACACTAACTAAGAAAAAAAATTCCCAAGTAAAGATAAAATCTCACGTGCATCCAGATAAACAAGACAACATGTTCATTAGCTTTGAGTACGTATTATAGGTGTCAATGAACCCATCATTTGTTATACATGTCCTACTTAAAAAGTTTTAAACTTAAATCTACCATCCTTTAAATTACTTAGAGTGTCTCATAGTGCCAAGTATCAATACCTTGCAGAAGTAAGTGGTTTGAAACCTAAAAGACATATTTTTCCAAATGGTTTAAGATAAGAAGTTCATCACCCCTTCTAATCCAAGTGTAAACGTAGCTTTATTTAGAATTAATTTTTACTTCTTATCTAAAATGTGAAGTAACCCAATAAGGTGTCTTTAAAAGTAAACCCACCATTTTTCATTTATCCTTTCAAAAGTGAGTGGTTTAAAGATAAATATTTCAAAAGCTTTTTATTGTGATCAGAACGCCATCACCCCTTCTCATCCACGTGTTGTCCCATTATTTTTTTGAAGTGTGAATTAGCCAAAATAAAAAGTATCTTTTTTAATTATTCACCCACTTTAAGGACTTCAAAAGGACATTACCCCATTTGAAGCAAGTGTTTTGAACAAATATTCAACATAAGTAGTTAATCTAAAAAGTGCCACACAATCACAACCTTAAAAATTCTAGAAGCCCATTTGATACGGCTTTGTTTATAAGATACCATTGTGAATTAGGTTAGAGATTTATCTTACCTTGATACAAACTAGCACCAACCAGGCTGTGCAAAATCTAACATAAAGTAGGTTTAAGCCCAAGAGCTGAAGCTATCAGTTAAAAAGGTTTATCGTAGGAAGGCCAGCCATCCCAAGTAATATCACTCATGGGAGTAAGTGTACCCAAAAGGCCAGAACCTAAACAACCTCAAGGTAGAACATGTCACACGTTTATAGGGCATAGTCTGTATCATGAAAAATGGCAGAATGTGTCTATTTTCAAAGGGCCAAAACAAGTCAAAATAATATTTTTCCAAGGTTTTTTTAAAAAAGTAATGAACTACAACAAATCATCCTCAATAGATAGCTCTAGTTTTGTAGGACAATAGTTTTAGGTCAGGACCAGCTATTTAAAGTAAAAGAAGGCAATTCCCCCCATAGTTTAATTAAACCAGAGATAAAAGAGAAGGAGCATATTGCTCAATCAATCTCATGGTGCATATGACCCACATCAAGCCGCAAGATACATAGTTACTATCTGTGTATATGTGCCATCTCAAAAATTTAAGCTATTACAGGGAAGAAGTCAGTGAGATGAAAATATATCAAAAAGTGTAAGTGGACGCTAGAGGAATTTTTAGGGGAAATACTTCATAAGCACTCACCAATATGTGCATGTGTGTGTGTGTGTGTGTGTGTGTGTGTGTGTGTGTGTGTGTGTGTGTGTGTGTGCGCCCACCCTTACCCAGGCACCATACTCAATGCAAAGATAGTAGGCCCAGTGAGTATGGATGTACTACCACATCAAGTTGATGAGAGTAAAATAATAAAGTTTATTTTTTCAAAGCTATGCACCACATCAAGAAGTCCAAAGTTAAGAAAATCTTAACAGAATAATATGTGATAATGTCATTAGAGAAGGTTGGACTCCGATAGGAGTCTTAAGGCTTTGCCAGCTAGTAGAAACTAGTGTAGATTAATCAATCGTGGATGTTTCTCATATTTTTTGCGTGTCTCTCAGGTTCAGAGATAACCCTCACAAGAGCAATATGCTTAAAGGTAATATGTTCTTGAAATATAAAAAAACCGAATAAACATGGGTAAGTAACTTTGGATTAATCTGCAGTCAAAGACTACATTAGCTATGAGAAGGAACCTAATCTTTGACAATGAAAGACCGCTACCACCTGTCAACCTAACAAGGAATTATAGACAATGGGTCAATCAATCCCTACATACAAAAATTAATCTAAAGTCAGCGTCCCCGTCCTCCCGACAACTTAGGAGGACCTTACGTTTAGGATGTGTGTGTCGTATTAAACTTAATATGTATACACAAAAGAACATAACGTTCAAAAGACAACTGGATTTAGATAACTTGATAGAGATTTGTACAAAAACGACTCAATCTTAGATTCATTTTTGTACAATATAATAAAAATGAGGCATGATTTCAATAATCTTAAACAATAAGCTAATGAGTTGTGGAGGTCCACCAGGAAGAGGAGGCCTAGTTCTTCAGTGACGAACAATATCTAACCAACAAATTTTCTAAGTAAAGATAGAATTCTCACGTGCATCCATATAAACAAGACAACACGTTCGTTAGCTTTGAATATGTATTACAGGTGTCAACGAACCCATCAATTGTTATCAATGTCCTACTTAATTGTTTTTTAACTTAAACCTACCATCCTTTAAATAACTTAGAGGGCCTCATAGTGCCAAGGATCAATACCCTACCCTACAGAAGTAAGTGGCTTGAAACCTAAAAGCCATACTTTCCCAAATGTTTTAAGATAAGAAGGCCATCACCCCTTCTAATCCAAGTGTAAACAGAGCTTTATTTAGAATCAATTTTAATTCTTATTTAAAATCTGAAGTAACCCAATAAGGTGTCTTTAAAAGTAAACCCACCATCTTTCATTTATCCTTTCAAAAGTGAGTGGTTTAAAGATAAATATTTCAAAAGTTTTTTATTGAGATCAAAAGGCCTCATGAGAACTATAGAGCTGCAGACCGGACCCATACGAAGAAGTTATGGGGGAGAGGCATAGAGAAGTATACAATGAGCAATGTGGTATCAATAGAATGACAACTCTACGGGGTTGGTCGACAAGCAGAGAAAGGCAAGCAGCACTGCTGCGTTACGGTCGCCAGAAATCAACAAAAGAAAATGAGCCCGAGTAAATGCCATGTGTCATAGATTCTAATATCTAACCAACCCAAATGATTTTCTCATATTAAACTAATCATTTGATGTGAGAGAATTAACAAGAACAAGGGTTATAATATAGACACGTGCCTACAGATCTATCTCACCATGGTGACAATAATAAAGGGGTTGAAATGAGAGATAGTATGTCAAAGAGCAAGGCTACCCAATGGAGCTTAAAAGACCTTAGGATTAGCTTCATCGAAGACCTCCAAAGGTTAGTGTTAAAAAGTCCTTTAACCTTAGGTTAGCTAGGGCTGAGCTTGAGGTGGGAACCGGACCCAAGCTTGAGGTGCTTGTCGTGCTTGATGACTAAGGTGCTTGTTGTGCTTGCCGACTAAGGTGCAAGAGCTCCATCTCCTTCTCCAAGCTAGTAGAGAAGTTGAGAGCCTACACCAACACTCTTGGCTATGGAATGCAAAACCAACCAAGAGACATGCTTCGATGCTTAAGTTTGCCATCTTCTCCATCTTCATTACTATGCTATTTAGTATGCTAGCAAGAAGAGTGATGATAAGTGAGGAACTATTTCTTTCTCCTATGGAATGTTTCTTCTTCCTCTTCCCTACCCTCATTCCCTGCTAGCTCTCTCCACATTCGAAGGTGTTTGAGGCCTTGGGAGTGAGGCTTGGGATAGTTTATGCTTTTTTCAAAGTTCATTTATGCTCGTGATGCATGAAGCTTTCCATCTTCATAGCATCACCTAGGTTACAAGGAACACAAAGATTGTATTGTGCAAAGTCTCTCTTGATGTGAGAAACTATAATACAAATGCCTATTGGAGGGGGGAAGGGAGTTATCTTCCAAGAAGATGGAATTGTCCACAATAGGGATGAAGTGCCTAATTCAGACAACAAGGACAAAATCCTCCTATAATACAAGGTGTTGCTGAGGGACAACCGGCTCAAGCAGTTATTAAAAGGTCTACAAGAGTTTCAAGGCCTCCTCTTAGATTTACTCCCTCAGTGGACTACATTATGTTGACAGATTGCGGAGAGCCTTCCTGCTATATAAGGAAGCCATGTCAATGGATGACAAGGTGAAGTGGGAGAAAGCTATGCAATTAGAAATGGACTCATTGCATAAGAATTAAACTTGGAAGTTGGTTAGGTTGCCTAAAGGTAAAAAGGCATTACCATGCAAACGGGTGTACAAGCAGAAAATTATACCTCATGATAATAAACCCAAGTACAAGGCACGACTTGTTGCTAAAGGATTTAAGCAGGATCAGAGTATTGACTTTGATGAGATCTTTTCTCCGGTTGTCAAGATGACTACTCTGTGGTGTGTACTTGTGTTGGTTGCTAAAGATGACATGGAACTTGACCAGATGGATGTCAAGACGGCGTTCTTGCATGGTGATCTTCAAGAAGAAGTTTATATGTAGCAGTCAGAAGGTTTTGTTGAGAAGGGCAATGAAGACTTGATGTGCCAATTAGAAAAGACACTTTATGGTCTAAAACAGTCATCAAGGGAGTGGTATCATAAGGTCTACTCGTTCATGCTCTCTCAAGGCTACAAACGTAGCGATATGGACCATTATCTCTACACTAAGCGAGCTAAAGATGGTAGTTTGCTGATTTTGGTCCTTTATGTGGATGATATGTTAATTGCCAGGAAATGCAGGGATGAGATCTCAGCCTTGAAGTTAGAGTTACATGCAAACTTTGAAATGAAATACATGGGTGAAGCAAGCCATATCCTTGGCATGCACATTAAGCGAGACAAATGCAAGAAATTGGTCTATTTTTCTCAATCTGAGTACATTATATTGCTTAAGTGCTCAAGCGTTTCAATATGGAGAGGGGGAAGGCATAGAGTACTCCATTGCCTTCATATGTGAAACTTTCTAAAACGATTGCCCTAAGTCTGAAGAGGAAAAGGTTGAAATGGCACAAGTGCCTTATTCATCTGCAGTTGGGAGTTTGATGTATGCTATGATTGCTACACGTCCTGATATTGCTTTTGCAGTGGGAGTTGTTAGCAGATATATGTCAAATCCATGTAAGAAACATTGGGAGGCAGTGAAAGGGGTTATGCAATATTTGAATGGTACAAAAGACATGTGCATTTGCTTTGGAAGAAAGGAAGCATGTGTAATGGGTTACACGGATGCAGATTATGCAGGAGACTTTGACAAGAGAAGGTCCACTTCAGGCTATGTTTTTGAATTCACTGGAGGTGTAGTATCATGGCGATCTTGTTTGCAAGATTGTGTTACCTTGTGTACTACAGAGGCTGAATATGTTGCAGCTTCAGAAGCTTGCAAGGAAGCTATATGGCTTGGTCGGCTGGTGGGAGACTTGGGAATAATGTTGAAATGCTTGTGTTACATTGTGACAGCCAAAGAGCTATACAATTGGCAAAGAATCCAGTGTTTCATGCAAAGACAAAGCATGTGGATGTGAAGTATCACTTCATTCATGAGGTGCTTGAGGACAAGTGATTGCAGCTTGCCAAGATTCACACCATTGAGAATCTTGCTGATCTTCTAACAAAGGGATTACCTTCAGAGCAGTTTGCACATTGTCGGGCACTCATGGGCATCAAGTATATGATCATGGTCATTTTCTACCTGTATTATATGTATATATACATTTTCACCCCAGCTTTTGGCCTATAAAAGGAGGCCTTTACTACACACATTTTACAGTGTGAAGTTGATGCAACAAGGTGGGTGTGAGGTGGTGAGAGTGAAGCAAGGAGGGAGCGCTATTAAGGGTATAATCCCTTTGTAACCTACTTCTTGTTTGAATTACTAAAGCCATTGAGTGGTTGCTTTCCCGTGGATTTTAGCCCACATTGGGTGAACCACGTATATCGTGTGCTCTCTCTCTCTCTCTCTCTCTCTCTCTCTCTCTCTCTCTCTCTCTCTCTCTCTCTCTAGCTTCGATGGTGGAAGCTCTTCCAAAAGTGTACGTATGAAGTGATATCTCACCTCAATGTGCTTTGTCCTTGAATGAAAGGCTGTGTTCTTTGCAAGATGGATAGCACTTTGGCTATCACTGTACAAGACACAATTGTTTTGTTTGAATCCAAGATCTTCTAAGAATCTGTGAAGCCACAAAATTTCTTTGCTTGCCCCTGTTATTGCTACATATTCTACTTCCGTGGTAGAAAGTGAGACCACTTTCTCCAGCTTTGAAGCCCAACTTATTGTTGTACCTCCAACTATGAATACATAGTCAGTAGTGCTCCTTCGAGTATCTTTGTCACCTGTCATATTTGCATCAGCATACACTTGCAAGAAAATATCACTGCCTCCGAAAAACAAAGCATTTGTTGTTGTTCCTTTTAGATACCTAAGTAACCACTTCACAACTTGCCAATGCTCTTTACCTGGTTTGTCCATGAACCTACTCACAACTCCCACTGCATGTGCAATATCTGGCCTTGTCCAGACGATAGCATACATTAGAGAACCTACCGTTGCAACATATGGAACTTTAGACATATAGGCTATCTCCTCTTGTGTCTTTGGACACATATCCTTGGTTAGTTTTAAAGTGATCAGCCAAAGGTGTAGAAACCATTTTTGCATTTTGCATTGCAAACCTTTCTTGATGTAATCCTCTTGAGATATCTTTATTGTCTTCTTCATCCTGTCCCTTGATATCTTCATACCAAGTATCCACTTTGCAGTACCTAAATCTTTCATTAATTTTTTTAAAGAAAAATCCTCTTTTAGGTCTTTGATGTCCTGCATGTTAGCACTTGCAATCATCATGTCATCAACATACAACATTAGGATGATGAACTAAATTATTTGTGTAGACGCAATGATCTGAGTTGCATCTTGTGAATCCATGATCCAACATCCATCAATCAAACTTCAAGTGCCATTGTCTTTATGCTTGCTTTAAACCATACAAGCTCTTCTTTAATCTGCAAACCATTTTCTCCTTTGTAGCACAGATAGTGTGTCGTGCTCTCTACAGTGGGTGCTCCTCAGTGCAATGTGTGTGACATCTCACTCAAAACAGAATGAAAACACAGGAAACAGGAGATAACAACAAATCAACATAGTGACACAGCAGCATACCAGAACATATGGACTCAACTATCTCAAAGGAGCGAGAACAAACTCTGGCATGACAGCACACTCAGCTCCAGCCCAGAACTCACAGGTACATTGGGGGTGTCGAGGCTCAAATGTGCAGGGATGGTGCAGACTTGTTGTGTGTATAGACTCTCTACTCTAGACAACGACGCTGGACCATATATGAAGAAGATGATAATGATGACCCAACAACTACTACTCATGTGTCCCACCATAAGAGCCACCAACGGCTCATAAATGTTAGCCATCTAAGTCTATCTCCAAACTGACTGGTGGTGGTGACCTAGCCACGATGTCCACTAGACCACCGTCCGTATCCCTTCCACGTGTCACTCCCCAGCCCAGAGAGTCCATCCAATGTGAACCAGACCGGACCAACTGTACTGACTGTGTGTCCTGTGAAAGTGACATTGTAGCCTGCTACATCCTTACCTTTTACTTCATACCCCTTTGGTTGAATCATGTAAATTTTCTCCTCTAAGTCACCGTGAGAGAATGCCGTATTTACATCCATTTGCTCAAGATTTAAATCATTAGCAGCTATAAGGCTTAAGACAAGCCTAATTGAGCTCATTTTTACAACAGGAGAAAATATTTCATTTAAGTCAATACCTTTCTTTTGAGAAAACCCTTTTACCACAAGCTTAGACTTGTACCTTTTCTTCCCACCTTCTTCTTCCTTCAGCTTATACACCCATTTGTTTTGCAGTGCCCGCTTACCTTTAGGCAACTCAACCAACTCCCATGATTGGTTGCGAACGTAATGAGTCCATTTCCACTTGCATGCTCTTCATCCATTCTTCTTTGGATCGTGATGCATACCTTCTTCGTAAGATTCTGGCTGTCCAAAATCTAAGATCAAGAGATGGTTGAATGAAGGAATAATCCTTTCTAGAGGTCTACCTGCTCTTGTAGATCTTCGGGGAATAGCTTGAGGCTCCTCTTGGTTGACGTTGTTGTACGTTGTCACTGTTTGCACTCCTTGAGTCTTCACCGTCCTCAAGCTCCATGTACTCTCATCACCTGTTTCTTTTGTTTGTTTTCTTTCCAAGTAATCTTTGTACAAATTTTGTTCATTGAAAATCTCATCCCTACTTCTAAAGATTTTACCATCTTCAGGATTCTATAGGCAATACCCAAAGTCGCCTTCTCCATAGCCAATGAAAAAACACTTTTTGGACTTTGCATCTAGCTTGGATCTTAGGCTTCTATCTATGTCATGAAAGCCTCACACCCAAACACTTTGAGAAATGACGTACTTACTGCTTCTGCCCAAAGCTCAAGTGATAAGCCTGCATGTAGCCTCATGCTTTGTGCTCGCTCCATGATTGTTCTTTTCATCCTTTTGGAAATTCCATTTTGTTAAGGTGTCCTTGGGGTTGTCCTTTGCCTCTAAATGCCATTGCTAGCACAAAAGATTTCAAAAGCTTGGCTGCAATACTCGCCTCCATTGTCGGATCTGAGGAATTTAACTTTGGTACCTGCTTCATTCTCCCCAAAGGCTTTCCACCTTTGAAATATGGAAAACACATTGGATTTATTCTTCATCACCTAAACCCATGTTTTCCTAGTTGCATCATCTATGGATGTTACATATGAGCCACCAAGGGATGGTGTACTTGCAAGTACACCAAGGGATGGTGTACTTGCAAGACCCCAAACATCAGAATGAACCAACTCAAGTTTTTTAATTTTTTCATTGAAGGATTTTCATTCCTTTGGCACTCATATACCCAAGCCGATAGTTGCACACCGGACTATCAACTTCTATAGCCATTGCACAAGTTGAAAGTAGTGTGCTAACAGTATACACCTTTTCTCCTTTGGCAACCACCAAAGATCCCTTTGAGATCTTCCAATGCTTGTTTCCGAACACAATGTTGTGACCTTCATCGCCCCATTGTCTTGTCGAGATCAAATTTTTGCAAAGAGAAGGAACGTTCCTTACATCTTTAAGCTTCCATTCATATCCGTTAGCAGTTTTGACACAAGTTGTACCTTTGCCAACAATTTCACAAGCTTCATCATCTCCCAAGTATACATATCCAAAATTACCTTTGGTGTAATCTTGGAAATGTTGCTTCTACGATGTTGATGAAGACTATCCAGGAATTAGACACATTGTCTAATGAGAGAATTACAGCATCTTGCTTTATTTTACCCTCCACAATGGCCTCCAATATTGGCTTGTTGTCTTGAGACTCTGACTCCTTCTTCTTCTTGGACCAGCAATCCTTCTTTATGTGGCCCTTCTTGCCGCAGTTCCAACATTTGAGAATTGATTTTGTGTGTGATTTGCTCCTCCTTGAGCGATCACGATTTTATTTTTTTTGAACCTCTCCTTAGGCCTTCCTCTTGTTTCCACTGACAGTGCAGCACTTGATGATTCTCATGTGCTTCTCGTTTGCATTTCCTCGCTTAGGAGAACACCCACAACATCATCAAACTTAAGAGTATTTGTGCCAGAGAAAGAATTACTTACAGCCATCAAAAGGCTATCCCAACTATCTGGTAGAGATGATAGTATAAGGAGAGCTCGCACTTCGTTATCGAAATTGATTTTCACCGATTGAAGTTGACTTATATTTGTGTTAAAGTCATTTAGATGTTCTACAACTGAACCATTCTCTGCCATCTTTAAATTGAACAAGCACTTCATGAGAACGACCTTGTTGGATGTCGATGGTTTCTCATAGAGGCCGTCAAGTGACTTCATAAGGTTCTCCGTGGTCTTCATCTCTAAAACATTGAAGGCCACCGTTGACGCCAATCTTAACCAGATTGTTCCCAGTGCCTTTTGGTCAAGGACAATCCAGGCTTCATTTGACATCGTTGCGGGCTTCTTTGCAAGACCGCCTAGTGGCAAATAAAGGTCCTTCTGGTAGAGATAGCCTTCAATCTGCATCTTCCAGTGTTGGTAGTTCTTGCCGTTGAACTTAAAAATGTGTAGTATGCCAAAAGACCAAGTATGATAGAGGGAAGCAACCTAGATTACTCCAGCCATTGTCTATCCCAAATTCACCATGGGAGAGTATATCCATGGATTTCATCTTTGGATTACCCAAGTCTATCCATGGGAATATGGACTATAGTCGACACGTTTAGCAAGCAAGCACACTTTATTCCTGTCAAAAAGACTATTAAAGCATACCAAATGGCAACTCTCTTCATATCATAGATTTTCAAACACCATGGATTGCCAACATCCATCATATCAGATAGAGATCCTAGAATGACCCGTAATGTCTGGAAAGGTCTCTTTGAAAATCTCAAAACAAGATTGAATTTCTCTTCGGCCTATCACCCACAAACGGATGGCCAAAGTGAGATAGCCAATCTTACGATACTCAATCTACTAAAGACTTATGTTAGCAAAGTGGATCATTGCTCACAATAGGAAAAGTACTTACCTCTTGTAGAATTGCGTACAATAATATTGTACATACTTCTATGGGAAAAGCACCTTTTGAAATCATTGAGGGAAGACCTAAAAGTCCCTTGTTACTCAAAGTACATGGGAAGATCTTCACTGCCGATGAGTATAGCCGTGACCTACAAGAATCTTTTCAAAAGATTCAAGAGGCTATATCCATCTCTCAACAAAGGCAAAAAGATGTCGTTGACAAGCACATAAGGGCCTTAACATTCAAAGAAAATGATTGGGTCTCACTTAAGTTTCCCAAGGCTCGATTGAGGCAAACAACAAGCAAAAATCCTATGGGCCATCAAAAGTATTATGCTAAGCTAGAAAAAAGATACTATGGTCCTTTCCAAATCTTGAAGTTCATCAATGAGATGACTTATAAACTCAAGTTGCCCAACCATTGGCTCATACGCAATGCTTTTCATGTGATCCTACTTAAGCCCTACAAAGGAGAGCCACCAAGTGAACCAATTATTGAAGACCCTCCTGAAATTGAAGACCAAGAAGAGGTTCTACAACCCAAAGCTATCCTTCGGTATGAAGACAAGGTATTAGGACATGGTAAGATTATCCGACGGTATCTTATTAAGTTCAAAAATTATCCTTTTGACGATGCTAGATGGATGCAAGGAATACAGCTTAAGGATAGTATGAACCTTGTCAATGCTTACAATGCTACATTAGAGTAAGCAAATGTACAAATTTCTTTTGGACGATCAATGTTTTTGTCTTATAAGACTAGTTCTCTCTTTTTATTGTGCACAAATTTAAGTAGTATACATACTTAGAATCAAGTTTGTGATGACGACGTCTCTCAAACACCAAGTATAACTTGTCACTACTTGGGAGAATGAAATGGACTAAAGAGCAGACATGCTTGCGGTAGCTATGTCTCCCAAGCACCAAATGGATTAGTCATCCATCTTGGAAAGATGTTGTAGGGTAAAAAGGGATCCTCTAACTGCTAAGCAAGATTGAATAATGACTAAGTCTTTATCTCTTCTACCCAATAGTCGAGGACGACTATGATTTCAAGAGAGAGGTAATGTCATAAAATCTAATATCTAAGCAACCCAAATGATTTTCTCATATTAAACTGATCATTTAATGTGGGAGAATAAACGAGAACAAGGGTTAGAATATAGACATGTGCTTACAACTCTATCTCACCATGAGACCAATGGTAAAGGGGTCCAAATCAGAGATGGTATGTCAAAGAGCAAAGCTACCCAATGGAGCTTAAAAGACCTTAGGGTTAGCATCATTGAAGACCTCCAAAGGTTAGTGTTAAAAAGTCCTTTGACCTTAGGTAAGCTAGGGATGAGCTTGAGGTGGAAACCCGGCCCAAGCTTGAGGTGCTTGTCGTCATGCTTGATGACTAAGGTGCTTGTCGTGCTTGTTGACTAAGGTGCTTGAGATGCTTGTCGTGCTTGCCGACTAGGGAGCTTGAGATGCTTGTGGGAACATTACCCAATATTGAGGTGCTTTGTCATGCTTGCTGACTAAGGTGCTTGAGGGTAAGGTGTTCCAAAAAGTCAACAACTATCCCTACAAGGAGGGGGCTAGAGAGAGAACACTCACTCTCACACAGGGCAAGCTTGGTACAAAGAAAGCATATAGGACACTTGTCAAGTTCCTCGTCATGTTTCCCTCATGGTGTACCTAAAACCTATTGGTTAGCCTCCCAAGGGGTCCAATGATAATTAAGTAGATTTAATTAAATTTGTTTTGCATTTATCAAGTCCTCTCTCTCAAAGGGAAAAGGGGGACACTTGTCGCAAGAGTACCCTTGTTGCTTGTAGTGCATCCTGCATGTGATTGGCTAGTCTTGCAGGGGTCCAATGAGATTCAAGCTTGAGCTACAAGGGGGGGTCGACCAAAGCAAGGAGGGGGGCTAGCTTGGAGGTATACTCTTCCACACGCACTCACACACACTCTCATTGTGTGAACTTTTTCTTTCTCCTATGGAATGTTTCTTCTTCCTCTTCCCTACCCTCATTCCCAGCTAGCTCTCTCCACCTTCGAAGGTGTTTGAGGCCTTGGGACTGAGGCTTGGGATAGTTAATGCTTTTTGCAAAGTTCATGTAAGCTTGTGATGCATGAAGCTTTCCATCTTCATAGCACCACCTAGGTCACAAGGAACACAAAGATTGTATTGTACCAAGTCTCTCTTGATGGGAGAAACTATAATACAAATGCCTATTGGAGGGGGGACCGGCTCCACATAAATCCGATTCTCAATTGTTGTCATGTTCTCTAAACTCTCTCTCTTGCAAAAGTATTGTTCATGTCAAGTTAACTAAATACTATGTTTATGTTGCTACCATCAATTAAGTTCACCCTCTATGATCTCAAAGTATTCTCACAAAAGTGCTTCCTTTAATTTCTAATTTTTCTACTCTCAAAGTTCATAGGCCATTTCCATTACATTGGTATCATAGCATTTGGTTTCTCTTTTCTTGCTTGAGAAAAGAGGTCCTTAAGTAGCCTATTAATGGTTTATTTTGTTTATTATATTATGGTAAGTGGGAGTGGGATCTATTATCAGTTTTGTTGAGTCCACTATGTGGTATATGGTGCACAACTCGGGGGCTTTGGTCTTAATAATGGAGTCTTTTTAGACTTTCCTACGGCTTTACCATTATTGAGCCATAAGAAGTCTGAAAGGAGCTATCCCTTGGCAACTCTGCAATATTAGACCCACTATACTACTCTTTATAATTAACCAATTCGAGCCGTGGGTGTAGATACTTAAGTGATGATTTTCAAAGGCTGAGAGGAGTAGCAACTAAGGTTTTAAATTGCCAAAGCATACACGAAGTAAGTACACAAATTTTGTTAACATGGCTGACAATAACGAAGAGAGTAGAATGAACATTTATAACTTTGATTTTGCACATGAATGTGCTAATGATGATGCCCCCATGTTTGTCAATTATCTTGTTACTAGGTTGCAGCAAGCTATGGTCAACCCTACTTTGCAAGCCGAAGTTACTCAACAACTTCGCACTTATAGGATTACCCTTCCTCTCCAAGAGGAGAGAGAGAGAGAGCTTAGGAGGACTCTTGAAGAGACACCCAAAAGAAGACTCTCTCCCATACGAGTGGAGGAATCCAAAGAGCAAGAAAGTAATGAAACTTTAAGTTCCTTTGAAGATGTAGCTCCATGAAGATGGCGGTCCAGACGATCGCCAACTCCTCCCAAGAGGAAACGATCAACCCACGGTCCTTCTCCTCGTCATTCCGAAAGGGAAGAGAGGAAACAAAGAAAAAAAAGGGCAAGAAAGAGGTCACCCTATTCTCCTTCTTCTTCACCTTCCTCCTCTTCTGACGAAAGCTATGGATATTCTCCTAGAGAATACAAGAGGGGAGGACATCACAAATCATACCTTGCATGGCGAAGTTCACAAAAGCTCAAGAAGTTCAAAGAGAAAGGAAAGAGTATCTCTTTTCTCACCTATGATGGCACCTTTGGTGCCACTAACAAAGTATTGGCCTTCATCCAACAATTTGATGCGGCCTTTGGAGATGAGGGCTTCACAGAGTCCTCCAAGCTACGCCATGTAGCTATGCACTTCTAGAAATTGGCTTGTCAATGGTGGGCTAGCCTTTGTGGCAACAACGAAGCCCCAAAGACATGGAAGACTCTACGAGTTTCCATCATAAAGCAATTCCTTGCAAGCGATGCAAAGGACAAAGTGCTTACCGAATGGCGCAGTTTAAAGCTTCTCTCCCATGAGTCTATTCATAAATATGTGGACAAGTTTTGGGACTTACATCTCAAGGCTACTGTCTTCCAAAAGATAGACTTTGCCACAAAAAAGCAACAATTTTGTGTGGGATTACTTGAAGAGATGGCCGAGTATGTCAACTCCCAACGGCCTGGTTCTATCACCGAAGTAATCCACCATGCCATGGTTGCTTCTTGCATCAATTTCCAACAAGGGGCTAGACGGAATGTCAAGCCCATGGAAAACAAAGATAAAAATGATGCAAAGGGGAAAACCAATGCTCAAAATTCTTCCCATGGCAATTCCAACAAACATAGAGCTAAAAAGAAATCATGCAAAGCCTTTGACTCACAATGCACACACTTTTATTAACAAGGATTTTCCCACACACTGTGACGCGGAAAACTTTCGTGCAATTAAAGGTGGGTGGCGATATCAATGTATTGCCTTACATGAGTCTACTATCCCACTAAGTTGACTCAAGCCATGCATGGCGTGTGCTATCAAGAAACAACTTCTTGTAGACCCTCCACCTTCCCCACCTCCCCACTCCCTCACAACCCCACTTTGAATACTAAAATAATCCCGCCTACTCTTTCTCTCTCTCTCTCTCTCTCTCTCTCTCTCTCATGGAGCACCTTCAAATTTATATGAAGGTGGTGGTCTTTGAATTAGAGGCCTTCAACTTGCAAGACTTTCTCATTGCACCATACTGCACCAACCAGTTTTACATGGACCTTTCCACTCAGGTTATGGGCCATAGGAGTATTGTTTCTTTTATTTGTGTACGGCATATAGTTGATATCAATAACAAGTGCCCCACTTACTGTAAAGAATGAGGACGCAAGAGAGCTACATAGGACAAGCACAAAGCACACAGAGATGGAAAGCTTCTTCTTCTTCTCACAGAAAAGAGAGTACAAAATTGCTAAAGCTGAAAAGTAGCACATATGTACATGCGGTCACTAAGTGTGAACTCGCTAGAAGCATACTAGGCTGGCACTATAAGTGTAGTCCAGCTGTAGAATCACTGGCAGAGATCCTCCGTGTCGGTCACCTAACGCGCGAGTGAGTAAATGCCGTAATAAGCGGCCAAGACCCGTAGTGGATGCTAGCTCAAGATGTAGAGCTCGACATCTCAACACTCCCCCTCGAGCTGTGCATGTTGCAGAGTCCAAGCATAGTCCGAAAACGTCGAAGCTTCTCAGCTCCGAGGGCCTTGGTAAAGATATCCGCTATCTGCTCCTCTGTGCTGACGTAGACCAAGTCAATGTCGCCCGCCAACACTCGCTCTCGAACGTAGTGGTAATGGACCTCTATGTGCTTGGTCCTGGCATGGAACAGTGAGTTCCTAGCCAACTGCATGCTGCTGAGGTTGTCACAATGGATGACAATCTGTTGGTCCACCTGCACTCCCAAGTCCTCAAGTAATGTGCGTAGCCAAGCTACCTCGCACGCCGCAACTGCTGCACCTCTGTACTCGGCCTCTGTGCTCGATAAAGCAACCGTAGGCTGATTTTTGCTGCTCAATTAACAACAACACTCCCAAAAGAGAACATGAAGCCACTCATAGATCTCCTATCAACAATGCTACTTGCCCAATCTGCATCTGTATACCCATACAATGCTAATGGAGCATCTGCTGCATAGAACAATGCGTAATCAAGAGTCCCTTGCACATACTGAAGTGTGCATCATACTCCATCCAAATATGGCTTCCTCGGAAGCTGCATGAACTGACTCTCCAAGCCTACTGTGTAGCTCAAGTATGGCTTCGTGATAGTCAAGTAGATTAGACTACCCACAATCTTCCTGTACATCTTGACATCCTCAACAACATCACCCTTCTCTGCACTCAGCTTTGCATTCACATCCAAAGGAATAGAAATTGGCTTACAATCATCCATACCATACTTTGACAACATGTCCAAAGCATACTGTCTCTGTGATGACAGCCATACACCCTCTGGAGTCCTGATCACCTCAATGCCAAGAAAGTAGCGCAACTCGCCCAAATCTTTCATTTCAAACTCCTGTTTGAGAAGACCCTTCACATGGTCAATCTCCATAGCATTGTCACCCACAATAATAAGGTCATCTACATATATGGTAATGACCACAATCCCCATATCACTCTCACGTACATAGAGTGAATGATCAGCATGAGCTCTCCTAAAACCAATACTAACAAGATACTTGGCAATCCTGTCATACCATGCTCTAGAGCCCTGCTTCAAACCATACAAGGCTTTGAGAAGCTTGCATACATAATCTGGGTAACCTGGATTGACATAACCACGTGGATGATCCATATACACTTCCTCTTGCAACTCACCATTCAAGACGGCATTCTTTACATCCATTTGATGCATAATCCATCCTCTAGATGCAGCCACTGCTATGACAGCTCTCACAGTCGTCATCTTTGCCACTGGAGCAAAGGTCTCCTCATAGTCTATGCCATATGTCTGTGCATAACCCTTTGTGACCAGTCTTGCCTTGTGACGCTCAATATTACCATCAGCCTTATGCTTGGTTTTATACACCCATTTACAGCCAATAGCTTTCTTGCCACTTGGCAATGGCACCAACTCCCATGTGTCGTTTGCTTCCAATGCAGCCATCTCTTCATTCATTGCATAATCCCAATACACATTTCCAACTGCATCCTCAAAACATGTGGGCTCCACATCCTGTATCACCTTAGCCATGTAGGCTTGGTGATGCGCTAGATACCAATCATAAGTCAATTTCTGAAGTGGATTTTTGACTCTGTTAGATCTGCGCGGTCCTGGGTCACTCCTTTGCCCTCTAGCATCTTCTTGTACTTTCCTTACACCAGGTGTCTCGACGGCCGGAATTCCAAATTCCTCATCAAGACTTTGTTCAGAACCATCTGAATCCATGTCTACATGTGAAAAACCTGATGATGCATAAGCCATAAAGGGAGGTTCATCAACCTTTTCCTTCCCTTTTCGTGATACATTCCCTGTACCTACTGGTGGAGTGACGTGCGTACGTAGTCTACCATTCCATGGCTTCTCAACAGAGCCACGAGAAGAGGACTCTTGTGGTCCACTCAAAACCTGTAACTGTGGCCTCACATTTTGTACAACCACATCATCTTTTACATCAGCCCCAATAGTGCCAGGTGCATTACTGTACCAGCTGCTCATCTCATCAAAGACTACATCTCGCTCACTCGTAATTCTCGTGTAGTAGGATTGTAGCACCTGTACCCCTTTTGTTCAAGGGAATATCCCACAAGAATACATTTCTCTGCTATGCAGCCAAACACTTTCAAGTGTGCCAAATCAGGCTTTGTACCTGTAAACTTTTCCTCAGGTGTTAAATCATGCACCGCAGCTGTAGGTGTCCTGTTCATAATGTACACAACTGTATTTACAGCTTCAGCCCAGAAATGATGAGGCATGTTCTTCTCATTCATCAATGCACGTGCAACCTCTGCAATGTGCCTGTTTTTCCTTTCTGCGACCCCATTCTGCCGTGGAGTATATCTGCATGTAAACTGCCTGCGTATACTGACCTCAATGTCTTGATTTGCATATCTGTCTCCTTCTCATGACTTTGAAGTCCTGAAAGTGAACAAACACTTCACTTTTGTTACGCATGAAGTAGACCCATAATTTCCTTGTATGGTCATCAATGAAAGAGACATAATGCCTGCAACCATGTATACTTGCAGTATCGGTTGGACCCCAAACATCTGTGTGCACCACCTCAAGTGGCTTTTTACATACATTGCGCTCATGTGGAAATGAGCCCTTTGACTGTTTTCCAAACTGGCATGCTGCACACACTTTATGCATACCATCCACCTTGAATTTGGACAAACCTTTTACAATCTTTTTTGATTGCATGTTGCGTAATCTCTGCTCATTGACATGGCCAATGCGTTTGTTCCAAATGTCAACATCAGCCACAACACCTGTGCCCTGTGCAAATAATGCAGCTTTTACCTCAGGCATGTCTACATTCAACGTAAACATTCTGCCCACACATTTGCCCTCTGTGATCAGCTTACAACCATTCTGGAAATCATCTACATAACAACCATTCGGATTGAAGCGAACCTGCAAACCCTGCTCAACCATTTGTCCACCAACAGAAACAAGATTCTTTGTAATGTTTGGGACATGAAGTACATCTGCTAAGTACTTTGATTTCCCACTCTTTGTATTTAGGGATATGTCCCCTAAATGAGCAATGGGGTGAGCTGTGTCATCTCCTGTCTGCACATAGCCTGACACATCTTGTTTGCGCATATCTCTAAACCACTCTCCATGAGATGTCATGTGATTAGAGGCACCTGGATCCACATACCAAACATCATCTTGGGTGGAATTCTCTGCAGTCATTGTATTCATTACATGCTGCATAACAAACATGTGCTCGCTTTTGCTATCATCTGCATCTCTGCTAGTAGATGCATAGTTTCCCTATTCTCTCTTTCCACTTGCTTTTCCCTTTGGACAGTCACGTGACATGTGACCTCTTTCACCACAAGTCCAACATTCTCTGCTATCTGCAGTATGTTTCTGCCTGCTTGATCCTGCACCACGACCTCTTTGACTCCCCCTGCCTTGAGACTGGTTTCCCCTGCCACCTGTATTGTTTTGATTTGATTGACCTTCTCGAAATTGGCCCCTGCAACCACTTGGGCCTCGACCATGACCTCTACCTCTACCTCTGTTGGAGTTAGAATAGAAGGCTTGTTCAGAATTATTTCTTCCATGAGAAGAAGATGTGTCAAGGTTCTTCTCGTCAAGAATAAGCATAGAAATCATATCTTGGAACACAGGGATGTCGTCTCTTGTATTCATGGAAGACCTGAAATGTACATACTCATCTACTAGGCCATCCAAGCATGCACGGACAATGTCATCGTCTTCCATTGAGACTTTAATAGATCCAAGAGCCTCAATGATACTCTTGATCTTCAAGGCATAATCATTGATGGAGAGGTTGTTCCTCTTAACCTGATTTAGCTCCGACTTTAGTTGAAGCTTCCTGGCCTTGGTGTTCACCTCGAACACTCTGCCTAAGTTTTTCCATGCAATGGCGGGGGTTTCAGCATCCTGTAGGTAGCCCATCATGCCATCTGTGATGCTCATAGAAAGCCAATACATCACTTTGCTTTGGCCTTGTTGCCAGTCCCTCAAATCTTTTCTTTGTTCTGTTGTAGCATTTGGCTCGGGAATCTCTGGTTCCTTTTCATTGTCTCCTTCTACATAGTCCCAATAACCTTTTCCTTTTAGGAAATTAGTTATTCTGAACTTCCATGCAGGGTAGTTATTTTTCTCAAGCTTCTCAGTAAAAATCTGATTGAAACCGTCAGACATCTTGAAGCACTAAGACAAAATAGCTGCAATCTGCAAAAACCTGCAAATCTGCTGAACCTGCTATCGTGGTACCTGTAACGCTTTCTACACTCAACGAGTGTCCACAATCAAGCGTACATACAACCACTGTACTTGTACAGTAAATCTCCGTGTACTGCTCTTGCTCTCTTAGCCTCTCTTGCCTACACCAGGCTCTGATACCATGTAAAGAATGAGGATGCAAGAGAGCTAGACAAGACAAGCACAAAGCACACAGAGATGGAAAGCTTCTTCTTCTTCTCACAGAAAAGAGAGTACAAAATGACTAAGTGCTAAAGCTGAAAAGTAGCACATATGTACATGCGGTCACTAAGTGTGAACTCGCTAGAAGCATACTAGGCTGGCACTATAAGTGTAGTCCAACTGTAGAATCGCTGGCAGAGACCCTCCGTGTCGGTCACCTAATGCGCCAGTGAGTAAATGCCGTAAGTGGCCAAGACCCGTAGTGGATGCCACCTCAAGATGTAGAGCTCGACATCTCAACACTTACAAGACACCTACGGTCTATGAGTTAAGTACTAACATGTCCTTGTCGCATAATGGATGCATGTATCATTTGTGGAGCTTTCTATATTTTGCACACAAATTCTCTTAGAGTACTCTATTGTAATTGCCAACCTTAATGGACGTATCTCTTCTTCTTTGAGAATTCATTTACTATACTTTGTAAGGATATCATAATGCATGCTCCCTCTATTGAAAGTTACCTACACACACTAATGGTCTTGGCAGCTCACAAGCTAACCAAGATCAATTTTCTAAAAAGGTGAGTGCTTGAAATACTTTGACTCATATGATGCAGGACATTGTTGCTACTTGGCATGAAGATCTCATGCGGTTGGGGTATTTTGATCGACTACATGATGTAGCCTGCTTTATACAAGGCTTGCTGCTATGCATTAGGGACCCCCTCTTCCACAATACCATCATTGAGCTTGACCTTGCATGTGTCAATGCTGGGGCAACATGATACTCTACTCCTAGATATCATGGGGGGGTGGTTATGGAGCGAGCTTTTTGTTTTTTCCTTTCCACCACCTCTACCTCCCATTGCTGCCCATTGCCACCCCTTACCACCCATGACAACCAACACCCTAGTCCACCACCGGTGGTTGGTGGTGTTAGCTCACTACCACCATCTACCACTCGTCCTCCTACCACCACCGCCCATTGCCGCCGGTTCTCCTCCCACTCTTCCCTCTAGTGGGCGTGTTTCTTGTTGGGGTATAAAGCCCAATGTGGTCGCCCAGGTAAGTGGGCGGGCCGCCAGGTATGTACACATATTCTTTTGTAAAAACCTAATAAGAACTCACTATGCTCTACACATTATAGAAGAGCGAGTTCACCATATCGTCATGCTCTTCTTCTCGCACTCTCTCTCTCGCCTCGCACTTCCACTCGTACTCCTTCAACTGGTATCAGAGCTCAGATCGAGGCTCGGGGCAGCACTGCAGGAGGCTAGAGTCACCAACTCAGATTGGAGTGAAATTCGACAGGCGAAGACATGGCCCCAAATCTCGTGGGACGACTCGAAGGCCTTGGTGTGCTCAGAATTTCATTCTGAGGTCATCTCGATCACCGTTCGGCTTCGACAAAGGTCTGCGCAGGCCATTTTCGACTACGTAGTCTCGGCGGGTGCAGGTCCGACTCTGCAAATTTGGGGTTTTCGGCCTACGACTGCAGGTGCTGAGGATATCAACACTCCCAGAGTGTTGATTTGTAGTTGTCTACACATCAAAGGACGGCTCACAGTTCTTGGAGGCGTGTCACATACGACACGGACGCATCTACACACAGACTGTAGTCGACATCCACTAGTTCATCAGGTAGCTTGTGTTTGCTGCTTGATATTCCAGATTTCATCCTGACATTGCAGGTACTTCCACATGGGATGTATTGTCAGAGATGATGTATGTCTGTTGAGGGTTTGCTGGCTGTGAGTCACGCAGCAAACAACCGCCACAGCGGTTACATCATACAGTGGGAAATTTGTGGATGTATGACTTTGTGGGAAGTCTATGTACTGTCAGATTTACTGCAGCCTTTGTTGAGGGTCGAGTGAGGTTTTATTGAGCTGGGGGATTCTCGAATGTTGAGATCCTTTCGGTGATACAGGTCTTGGAGCGATCCCTCGAGCACCCTTAGATAGGCAACTAGGATGTATTGACTGTGAGTTAGACAGTTGGGATTGCATCTTTGCTTTACTACCGTTGAGGCATTGTCGTAGTCTATGCTTACAGGACAGTGACAGGACAGTCAGAGAGAGTACAGGTGCAGGACAGGTTTACCCGCAGCTTACAGTGTCAGAGAGACAGTGTTTTTGAGCTGTTTTTTGGTCTGTTTTTGAGTACACCAGAGCCATTTTACAAAGGAGACTCTGCCAAAATTTATGCAGAATCTGAAGCTTTTTTGGTTCATTTGACAGGTTGATATTGGTTCAGAGGTCAGTTTACAGGGGAAACTCTGCCGAATTTTTCCCAGGAAAGTAAACCACTGTGAAGCGTAGCTATGGCTGGATCACAGGACACTGCTCTTACAATATCAAGAAGCTGGATGGAACCAATTTCCCATTGTGGAAGAAGCAGATTTGGCACGTGTTGGTACAAAAGAAGCAGATAAAACCTATAAAGCTCAAAGGGATAAAACCAGAAGATATGGACGAAGATGAATGGAGCGAAATGGATGAATTGGAACTTTCTACCATTATGCTGACTTTGGCAGAAAACGTTTACTTCAATGTAGCAGACGAGATGTCGGCTTATCAAGCATGGTTAAAGTTGAGTGATCTTTATGAGAAGCAGAGTGCAGCTTCACAGGTATACTGGCTTAAGAAGCTTGTTGACTTGAAGATGAAAGAAGGGACACCTATGTCCAATCATCTGAATGAATTCAACACAATCTATAGTCAGTTGTCAGCTCAAGGTGTCAAGTTTGATGAACGTGTTAGAGCTATGTTCCTGTTGATCACATTGTCGGAAAGCTGGGACACTTTTCGCACAGCTTTGAGTAATTCTGCACCTCCAGATGGTTTGAACATAGCAGGTGTAGAAGGAAGTGTGCTTACTGAAGAAACCAATAGAAAGACAATGGACAAAGGCAAAGGAACAGCCTTAGCTGTCAGGGGAAGGACCAAAGAAAAGTACAAAGGTGGAAAGAGGAATCAGTCTCGTAGCAAGTCCCGCAGTGCTAAAGGCAAGAGTGACATAGAATGCTACCATTGTGGCAAGAAGGGTCACATGAAAAGAGACTGCAGAGAATGGAAAGCAGAAAAAGGCAAAGAGAAAGCTCAAGACCATGGTGAGAAGAATAAGTCCTCAGTGAAGATTCAAGAAATAAATGTGACAAACACTGTTGCAGAGGATGACAGTCTAGTGTCAGGAGACATCTACTTCTTGAAGAATACAATGGACTCAGCTCTTCTTACAGCATCTGATGGAAATGCACTAAGTGACTGGATTATAGACTCAGGGGCATCACTTCATGTGTCTCCAAACAAGGAGTGGTTTACCTCTTATGTGACCACTAAAGATCATGTTCGACTAGGCAATGGGCACACAGGTGTTGGAGATGTTCAATTGAAGTTTCAGAATGGCTCTTCTTTGACGCTGAAGAATGTGAGACATGTTCCCGCAATTACAAAGAGCTTGATCAGCACAGGTTTACTTGATGATGCTGGCTACGTCACCACTTTTGGACAGAACATGTGGAAGATATCCAAGGGTTCTATGACAGTAGCACATGGAGTAAAGTCTGGAGGACTTTACATGATTTATGTATCAAATGTCTCTAAAAATGTAATCAATGTAACCGAGCAGCCGAACGTTTCTTTGTGGCATAGCCGGTTAGGACATATGTCCAAGAAGGGAATGGAAATCTTGTCTCGTTCTGGTTATTTGCCTGGCTTTTCATTTAATGATTTTGAATTCTGTGAACATTGTCTGTATGGTAAGCAAACACAACCGCCACATAAGCATAGAAGCAGTAGAAGAGATACACAGTTGGCACTTGTTCATAGTGATTTGTGTGGACCTATGCCTAACCTATCTCTAGGGGGAGCTTCTTACTTTATGACATTTATAGATGATTACTCGAGGAAAGTATGGGTTTACTTTCTCAAGCACAAGGATGAAGCGTTTAGTGTTTTCAAAATGTTTGTGACACTTGTGGAGAATCAGAGTGGCAAGAAGCTTAAATGCTTACGCACTGACAATGGTGGAGAGTATGTTTCAAAGGCCTTTCAGGACTTTTGTGAGTCAAAAGGTATAAAACGTGAACTTACTGCTCCTTACAATCCTCCTCAAAATGGTGTTGCTGAGAGGATGAATAGGACCATACAAGATAAGGTCAGAAGTATGTTTTCTAATGCACAACTGCCAAATGGGTTTTGGGCTGAAGCTGTATCAACAGCTGTTCATCTTGTAAATAGATCTCCTAGCAAGGTTTTGCAGAAGGATTCAGTGCCAAAGATGGTATGGTCAGGCAAAATGCCCTCATACAAGCATCTCAGAGTCTTTGGCTATGAGGCATATACTCACGTTCCAAAGGAATTTAGGAACAAACTTGAGCCAAAGAGTAGAAAGTGCATCTTTCTAGGCTATGGTAATTCTGGTGAGATGGGTTACAGACTTTGGGATCCCGAATCCAGAAAGGTTGTCCGCAGCAATGATGTTCACTTTAATGAATCCAAATATCATTCTAAACCAGAGAGGGTTGAGGAGATTAGAAGAGTTGTCTTCCAAGAAGATGGACCTGCACGTGCAAGACAAAATTTCAGGGCTCAAGAGGAGCAAGGACAGGATAGAGTGGAACCACAGGTTATGGCTGAGCCTGAGCCACCTATTGTGCGTAGATCTGGACGTGTCACACGACCTCCTGATAGGTTTGTTCCATCTATGAACTATGTCATGTTGATTGATTGCAATGAGCCTTCATGTTACAAGGAAGCAGTGCAAATGAAGGACTCCGGGAATTGGCAATTGGCCATGCAGTCAGAGATGACAGCTCTGCATAAAAACCAGACATGGAAGCTAGTTAAATTACCACGGGGCAAAAAGGCTCTACCTTGTAAATGGGTTTACAGGTATAAGATCACCGCTCATGATAGTCGGCCAAAGTACAAAGCAAGGCTTGTTGCCAAGGGCTTTAAGCAAGAACAAGGCATTGACTTTGATGAAGTCTTCTCTCCGGTGGTCAAGATGACTACATTGAGATGCTTTCTTGCATTGGTTGCCATATTAGATTTGGTGTTGCACCAAATGGATGTGAAGACAGCATTCTTGCATGGTGATTTAGATGTGGAAATTTACATGCAGCAGCCAGAAGGGTTTGTTGAGAAAGGCAAGGAAGATTGGGTATGCCAATTGTTAAAGAGTCTTTATGGCTTAAAACAATCACCGAGGGCATGGTACCATAAATTCCACAAGTTTATGCTTTCTCAAGGCTACAAACGTAGTGAGTTCGATCACTGTCTATATACAAAGAAGGCTAAGGATGGCAGTTGGCTGATCCTTATTTTGTATGTGGATGACATGTTGATTGCTGGCAAGCACTTGGAAGAAATTTCAGCTTTGAAGTCAAAGCTGGCAAAATCGTTTGACATGAAAGACATGGGTGAGGCAAGTCATATACTTGGTATGCACATTGAGAGAGACAGATCAAAGAAGTTGATTTGGTTATCTCAAACAGAGTATATTGACAAGGTTTTGCAACGTTTCAATATGGAGAAGGGAAAGGCACTGAGTGTTCCATTGCCACCATATGTGAAACTTAGCAAACAAGATTGTCCTGTGTCTGAGGAAGAACAGGCTGAAATGGATAAGATTCCATATGCGTCTGCAGTGGGTAGTTTGATGTATGCAATTATTGCTACTCGCCCAAACATTGCATTTGCAGTGGGAGTAGTAAGTCGATACATGTCAAACCCAGGCAAGAAACATTGGGAGGCAGTGAAAGGAATATTGAGATACGTGAAAGCTACAAAGAGTATGCGTATATGCTATGGGAGTCAGGAGCTAAGTGTAAAGGGTTTTACAGACTCAGATTATGCAGGTGACTTAGACAACCGAAGGTCTACGTCAGGGTATGTCTTTACATTGGCTGGTGGAGCAGTATCATGGCGTTCTAGATTACAAGATTGCGTTACTCAGTCTACTACAGAGGCTGAATATGTTGCAGCATCAGAGGCATGCAAAGAATCAATTTGGCTTAATCGACTAGTAACAGATTTGGGAGTCAAAGAAGAGATGCCTGTGTTATATTGTGATAGTCAAAGTGCTATACAATTGGCTCGCAATCTAGTTTATCACTCAAAGACAAAGCATGTGGATGTGAAGTATCATTTCATCAGGGAAATGCTCAACTTCAGCTTGTCAAAGTTCACACCACAGAAAATCATGCTGATCTACTTACAAAAGGACTTCCCTCAGAGAGCTTTGCGCATTTTCGCAAGCAGTTAGGTGTAGGGTAGTACATTACTTCTCTACATCTCTTGTATATTAGCTTGTATAGTAGCTTCTCTCACACTTAAAGTACCACATTGGAGTTTAAGTGGGAGGTTGTTGGGGTATAAAGCCCAATGTGGTCGCCCAGGTAAGTGGGCGGGCCGCCAGGTATGTACACATATTCTTTTGTAAAAACCTAATAAGAACTCACTATGCTCTACACATTACAGAAGAGCGAGTTCACCATATCGTCGTGCTCTTCTTATCGTACTCTCTCTCTCTCGTGTCGCACTTTCGCTCGTACTCCTTCATTTCTCTCTTTATTTTGCTGATTTTGTCTCTCTTTCTCTCTCACTTGTCTATCTCTACCTCTCTCTCTCTCTATCAATCTGTCTCTCTTTATTTTCTTTATTTTGTCTCTCTTTCTCTCTCACTTGTCTATCTCTACCCCCCCCCCCCCCTCTCTCTCTCTCTCTCTCTCATCACACATTCACTAATTGCATATCAAAAGGCAACAATGATAGAATTCACTTTGTTGAAAACTCAAAACAAATATCATCGTTTGCACAACTCAAGGTAAATGTGATAGCACAACAAATGCTACATTATTACAACAGTCTTTTTGCACTCAGTAAAGTTTTGAGCTCGTTATCAGCCAGACTAGACTGATGAATGAACATGTTGTTGTTTATGTCCATTCCAAACACTCTCAAGTAGATATAATACAAGTGTTTGCAAGCCACATAGGTCATTCCTTCCCCTGACCTCCTTTGGAAGTCTCTGCAAGTACAACTAGAATTCCCAGCTACTGTGACTCGATATTTCTCACCACGTAACTTCGAGTTTGGTGTTACTGCAATGAAGACTTCATGCTTACCGATCTTTACCATTTCCACTTGTTCGATGGCCATTTCTAGTCCTAAAGAACTGTCGATCCTTTTTGATGCCTCTTTAGAAACACCTGTCCTATACTTGCCCACACGTCTTTGCCCTTGCACTTCCATAGTTTCTGTTGCGATATGAAACCCCTCTAGCTGCAAAGACTTTACTTCCAGCGCTGTTAAGTTCGTGCTCTGTGCCACTGGCCACTCAAGTGGAGGTCTTGGAGGCCGCATCACAATATATGGACATACATCCCACACATGTTTGACATCATCACTACAAAACCATACCCATGTCTCATTGTTACGCCCCTCCCACTTGCGTTTCCCCCAAAAACTTGGTGCCGCTATTCCCTCTTTGCATAAATTCACCTTTTTCTTTCACTTTCCTCCTTTGATTTTTCCTTGGCAAGTGAACTCAGACCCTGGTTTGCACGTGCGGATTGCCCACATGGTGTCATTTATGTCAACCTCGATGGCCCTAATTGTCACCCCGTCATTCTCCTCGTCCATAGAGTGATCTTGGATTACCTGTGATGCATCTCCAAATGACAACTTTCGAGCCTTTCTTTGTCGAGCAACATTTTGAGTGACATACTCTGGCCTGTGTGAACTATTTGCCTCCTCGCCTATAACATTTCCGAATGTCTTACGTCTCCTTGTCATTGTAACCCGGTCTCCAAAAAACTCTGGCAGCTTTGGAAGATCAGTTCCTCCAATTGCATCATTCACAACACGGCTACTCTATGATGGACTAGGTGTGTGAAATTGTTGTGAAGCTGCACTGTCTCTCATCTTGCTTATGCTTGGTCCGCTTCCTATATACTTACCCTTTGTATATGCCATTCTTTTGGATTGTTGAAGAAGAGTGTTCCCAATATCCAAAACTGTTGCATTGTACAAAGAAATTTTAGGCTTGTGACATTCACCTACTAGCCATGAAGCGTGACGTGACTCTGAGAGATTTGTTTGAGGGACGACCTCGATGCAATAGTTATCTAAAGCCTACAAAAAAAGAAATTAATATATTTCATTGATATCATGAAGGGTCTAACTAAATGGACATCCTACAACCTATTCTAGAATAAATTTGAAAACTTACACCAACAATTTCATTCCTCCAATGAGGGTACCTCACATGCCACCAACTCAAACAACACTCCATTGGGCCTAGATTCCCATCTGCCACCTTTTTTGTTGCCCACCAAGCTCGAATGAACCGATATTGGGCCTCTGCATCTTCACTGCTATGCGCGCACTGCCACATTTGACACAGCTGCTTGTGCTCGTCTTGAAATGCATTGAGAACATATTTTGTGGTGTGGATCCCTAGACTTTGTTCCCAATGGAAAAGGCATGATCTCTCCCTACCTTTCATCACCATATCCGGACCTCCATTGAAAATTGTGCGCACCGCATTCCAGTTTGCTTGGGCTTCATCTTCCATAAAGCCAGCAAAGTCTGGTGGGGGCACCCCATTGCGCTCTAGCACGTTGATCATTTGTTGCCAAAATATCATCTGTGCTGTAGTGTCCTCTTCTTTCATCTCACATATGGCAATTGTCATTAATTCTTGGACACTGAACATCAACACAAAGCCACATTAACATTTAAGTATGTGTCAATATGTGTTTAGTATTCTAGAATTTGTTCTAGAATAGGGTGTAGGATGTATTGAACATAAAATTAAAAGAATTAAATTAAAACTTGCCTTGGATCGTAAACATGTGCTGCCATGGTTGTCCATCCTTCTACCCGTTGAACGTGATCAAAGCAAACCCACGCTCTTTTTAGATCTCCATTTTCATTTCTTCGCATTCTATTGACAAGATCTATGCTTGAGCCAGGACCAAGATCTATGCCTGAGCCAGGACCTGTTGTCAACATCCTGAATACAAAACATCTATCCTCCTCTCTATTAGATTGACCTGGAAGAAGCATTCCGTGGATAAACACAAATTTCAAGCGTCTCTTTAAGTCAATTATCAATGACTCCTCTCCACGAGCACTCGACTCCCCACGAAATTTATGCACCCAATTCTTAATTCTGTGGAGAACATCATGAAAGTTTAGAAATATATAAGACTTTAAGTTTATAAAGTATATTAAAATGCATTTCCCATACCTTTGGCTTTTAACAAGAGGAAATATTTCTTGAAGTAGAACTGACAACTCTACTTGTCCAAGCGACGTGCATTCACCTGAAGAAGGTTGAAGGACAGATTGGGAAATAAGCTTAACCACCTCCATTTGGATTTTTTCTTGGCCCAGCTTAGATGCCAAGCGAATCAACAGCCTCAGCCACCAAAGACTTCACCCTTGCAATGGTACTTTTGGATGACCCTAGTTTGACATCATGGTCATGGAAGCCTTGGTGCACCATGGCTCGAGAATAGCGTTTGTCGGTTGGCATTATGTAGTAAACTTGGCAGTTGCAGGTTTTTTGAATAGCACGCACATGTTGACAATAGAAGCACTTCAAGGTTCCATACTTTTGCAAGTCACCATTTAGCATTGGTCTCTCAATTAGTTTACCTGTTATTCCATGCCTACAATTGTGATTTTGACACTCTTCCCTTGTACATGAAAGAAAAGAATAAGGAATACCTGTCCAAGATGATCGGTTGGGTATTCCTGTAGATAACACTTGCGAGCACTCTGCAAACACACATTCGAAATCACCTCCGCAATAGCTTTTCCTTATAGTTGCTGGAAATTTGATGTTTGTGGTTGTTGGTTTTGTCCACACATGACCATCCACTGATTGCTCCATTCCATCCATAGCTGACCTCTCGATATTAGGCTGAGGTGGAAATTCAAACACCATGTTTTCATTGTAGCTTGATGGAATTTCTTCCACCCACTCCCATTCCAATGATGCGATCAAGGTCTTTATCTTTGGAGATTTCATAGTGGGATGTAACGCTAGCTCCACTATGCTAAAGGAATCACCGATCGGTGCCCGGTCCTTCTTACATCCCTCTTGTAGTGGGGAGTCTAGGTCGATCACCCCATTTTTGGGTGTTTTGTTGGTGGGGTCAAAGTGAAAGTCTTTTTTCTCTTCATCAGAAGAAAGCAACAGTATGTCGGCAGATTGTAGTAGCTTTCACAGGGGAATCCAAGAATGCAACATACTCTGTGGAAACTTTAGCATCCAAAACATAAAGAGGAGAGATATTACCTTTACCTGCATTTTGCAAAGGAAATGTTGACGGTTCACCTTCAACAGATTTTGCTAGGGAAAACACATTATAACCAGCTGGTGCATTTATGCCAGCTCCAGATAGAACCAACAAAGATCCTTCCAATGATAGGTGGTGTGGTTTGCCAACCCCCACACCACCCACGTGAACGATGAAATGAGAGAGAGAGAGAGAGAGAGAGAGAGAGAGAGAGAGGTGGGAGGAATGTGTTGGCAAAGTAAGGGACAGGACGAGAGGATGAGAAGGGGAGATAGAGGAGAGAGTGAGAGATAGTAGTGAAGGTGGCCTGAGCACAGGATGTAGGTAGAGTGGACAAAGGTATGTGGATGTAGTGAAGGGAGGGACAAGAGAGAGAGAGGTTGGAGGAGAGAATTGAGGTAGAGTGGATAGAGGTTTGTATTGATAGTTAAGGGAGGGTGAGGTTGGAGTAGAGCTGAGAGAGAGGTTGGAGTAGAAATGAGGGATGGTGAGTGATGCTAAGTAGAGAGGTAGAGGAGTAGAGATGGTGAGTGAAGGTAAGTAGAGAGGTGGAGGAGGAGAGATAACTAAAAGATGGAAAAAATGGTAAGCTGTATTGAGCTATCTCTTTATATAACTCCTTGATACAAGCGAAATGTTGAGAGTAGGGAGGGTGGAGGTTGAAATGGCTACAAGAAAAAAAAAGAGGACTCTATTCATACCACGTTAAAACTCTGTTCTTCTTCTATCTCTATCTCTCTCTCTCTCCCTCCCTCTCTCTCTCTCTCTCTCACACACACACACACACTTTTCTTTTTTGTTAATCTCTCTCTCCCTCACACACACACATGCACATACTGAATGTACGGTATCTTGTTGATGCAACCTTCCCTCATCTTGCAATCTTGCTGGGTTGTAGCTTCCATTAAACATGTCAAAACTTTGGAAGGATTGCACGCTCATTGATGCTGCACATTGATGTTGCTCCAAGGTTGTGGTGGTACTATTGCAACACATGGATCTTTTTGAGTCGAGCTGCAATGGGTAAGAACCTACGTTCCCTAAAAGATGGTCAAGGATGGTAAAAATTGTAGGTTTTCATAAGAAGGCCGAATGTCTATCAATACAAGATGATAAAATTAGAATTTGAGTTGATTATGTAGGCTTTGAAGATGAATTGCTTCATTAATTTCAGACATGATTTCCTTTTTGTGAGGTAATTTAACTACAGGCTAAGCTCTCAAAAACCGATCTCAATTGTCAAAAGGGAATAAAGAGTAGAAAATCTTGAACTTTTGGCCTTTTCTAAGTAAAAAATAATGAATATCGCTATTGCTCCCTGTGTTTTTATATGCCTTCTGTGCCTACGCAGCTCGTCACGCCCAAGTAAGCTCTCTCTCTCTCTCTCTCTCTCTCTCTCTCTCTCTCTCTCTCTCTCTCTCTCTCTCTAACCAGCAAGCGGTCAAGGAAGTTGCACCACCCCCTCGCGATTCCTATCTCCGAGCTACAGCAACACGTAAGCTAATTGATAAGCCTGGCGTGATAAGGGCCAGCGGCCTCAGGCACCGATTGACAAGCCTGGAGTGACAAGGGCCAGCGGCCTCAAGCATCGAGTCGGGAGGCTGGACTCCAAGGGCCAGCGGCCTCAGGCACCGAGTCGGGAGGCTGGACTCTCAGAGTCAAAGCCAATGTGGCAACCACGATGCCCCCTCTCTCTCTCTCTCTCTCTCTCTCTCTCTCTCTCTCTCTCTCTCGTACTTGGAGAAATGGCGTACGGGCACACTCAGTAGAGATGGCGCTGATTTCTTTTGTGGTGGTTTGGAAATTTTATAAGGTAAATATACAATGGAGAGATATATTTACTTGGAGAGATGGCGTACGAGCAGACTCAGCAGAGATGGTGCTGATTTCTTTTGTGGTGGGTTAGAAATTGGCAGTCTGTCATAATTTATGGAATTATGCATGTATGGGCACAGGTATGCAGAGATTTTACTCATGGAAGGTGTGCTAGACGAGCTGAGGAATGCTGATATGCTCACAATATTCTTGGAAGTGGTGATGGTGATTATGCTGTTGTAAGACAGATTCCATGTGATAATGCTCTTAAGTGTGTCGGCAGTTTTTTTTCGTTTTTCTGACGTACTTTTGGCGACCAATTTCTATAGGTTTGCCAAGATTATATTCGTGGAAAATTTCAAAGAGCTTCATGCCGATATTTTCATGCTCCAAATCGTTTAAGAACATAGGTTAAAGTGTATACCCCTTGTGAAATGTCTCCTTATGTATACCCCTCATGACCAGAGTGTGCTGATCTAGCTCGACGCTTGCTACTGTTTGAATTTGCAGCAAAGCATGTTTGCCTTTATTGTGTGTCTGTGTGTGTGTTTTATATGTGTGTCTCTCTCTCCCCTCTCTATAGTATAAATAGACGAGTAAAGATTGAGAGGACCATTTTATGTTGTTGCTCCAGACAGGTATGGTCCTCCCTTCTTTCCTCCTCCATCCATCCTCTTTGTATCCCTCATCCTCTCCACCTCTCTCCTCTTCCCTCCTCCTGTACCCCTCCCACAAATTTTGTTTCTTCCTCTTGCTGTCCCTCACCTCTCCTCCTAGTACTCTATCTCCATCCCTGTCCTCTCCATTGGCCATCCTCCCTCTCCCTCTCCTTTTCTCTCTCCCTCTCTCCATCCCTGTCCTCTTCGTCGGCCATCCTCTCTCTGTGTGTGTGTGTGTGTTGATGTAAGACTAAACAAAACCCATCCTCTCTCTCTCTCTCTCTCTCTCTCTCTCTCTCTCTCTCTCTCTCTCTCTCTCTCTCTTTTTATGTTGATGTAAGACTAAACAAAACCCACGTTACTTTGTTGAAGGTGTTGCAGTATTGGAGAAAAAAAAATCTAGGGGACATTCAACCACATTCGGCTGTACAGGTCAACCCTTTGAACAAATGCTGAAGCATTCTATTTTTTTGAGATTCATTATTCACATGCAATCTAGTATAGTTAATATACAACTTACCATCTTCATAGCATTTGTGCATTGATGACAATTGATGTTTAGAATGTAGCTATCCATGATCTCTCTCTCTCTCTCTCTCTCTCTCTCTCTCTCTCTCTCTCTCTCTCTGTGTGTGTGTGTGTGTGTGTGTGCAAGGATTTCATCAGTGAAAATGAAACTATGTGAATATCAAGAAGAACATCACAACCTGAGGGAAGTAGTGTGTAATAGTATTGATATTTATAGATTTCATTTTAATTTCTTGCGGAAAATAGATGGCTACAAAAAAATTGTCTTTTAGCAAGAATGAGCACGTGGTGCTCTTAAGCAAGGGCAAGGAAGTTGGGAAAGGAATTATGATACAGTCTCTACCCCACGAAAAGCTACATGGAAGAGAGTTGCCTAGAGGCACGTTGGGAGTAGCCATCCAATTGGCATCAGCTCCCGGTCTCATGTTGCCAGATGTTCCACCCATTGACGATGATGGGTGCACCTTAGGTGCAGCAGTGGGTACAGTTGTGGCATGGCCGATAAGAGAATTGGTAATGAGACCTCTTAATTTTATTCAGTCTTACATGCTCTCTTTTGCAAGCAACATCGAACATTTTGTGTCCAGGCAAAAGGAGAACGAACTGTATCCTCTGGAGGCAAAGGTTCAATACCTGTCGCTCCAAGAGCCACTAGCATAGCATTGGGTGCTATGCCCAAACCAAGCGTTTCAAAGCCTCCTCCAAAGACTCTTGCTGCAGAGGTAAGCCACGGGAGTTTATTACACTATTTACTCATGAAATTAATCGTTGTTTGCCAGTAACCTAGGCTAATAATTATTTGCCTATGGCCAAGTAGTCGACGGGTGTCAAGAAAAGAAGTGCAGATCAAGCAAGTGAAGTCGTTGAAAGCAAGCGGGTCACACGAGCACAGAAAGAAGAGGACCCTAGCTGGGAGCCCCCAAAGAAAAAGGGTAGAATTCCTTTGAAAAGGAAGGTTCTAGCACAAAGAAAGAAGTCACCATAGCGAAAGTAGTGCATAAGCCAGTGAAAGCCAATGCAGAGGGCACTACACAATCCGAGGTACCAGCACCATCAAAGGACCACGTCCCTATTGTGAACTATTCAAGTGAAGAAGATGACGAAAGAGAGGATGCGGGGGATGAAGATCGCGGTCTTTTTACTATTATAGAGAAATCCACGCTAAAATGGGATTTGCTCGATGACACTTTGCACGGCCTTCAGGTTGGTAATTTCTAAAATGGTATGCTCATCTAACATTCCTGACACAAACTACAAGATTGAAAGCTATTCAAGTACGGTTATACAGGATACTCGCAAGGTACCACTGCCACCAGTGCCATTGTGCCGCTTATTACCACATCCAGCGGTACGGCCAGTGCAAGATCGTGTGCACAATCTAGCGTTGGAGTTCTCTAGAAATGGATATGTTCCACATCGTGCCAGGTTCATGCTTTCAATAAGGACTCCATAACTAGATGCAGTAGAATATAGTCATTGTATTCGAAAAACCTGGGATCCAATCTGGATGCAACTTAATGAGGATTTTGAGAAACAATTGCATAAATCCGGGTGGGGGGACATGAAAGGAAAAATGTTGTACACATGGGATGGGAATCACCGTCTTCGGGCATAGAATGCACAAATTGATACAGGTAGATTACTTTATACACTTTTTGTTTCTGACTCAATATCAAGATGAGATCAATTTTGTGAAACTATGCAATATAATTTTGCTCTGCAGTTCACAAAGAGGAGCCTAAGTATTATTGCTGTGTGGAAGCTTGCATGGTTAAGGTCACTAAAGAGAACGAGGGAGAAGTTCTCACTGTGGTGGCATGCTTAAATCGGTAAGCTTAGCTATAACATAATTAACGCATCCTAGTTGAATCGATAAGCTTAGCCATAGCATGAGTATTGCTTCCTAGTCAATTCGATAAGCTTAGCTATAGCATGATTATCACTTCCTAGTCTTTTAATGGTGTAAGTTTTGTTGCCACAGCATTAATGACAAAGGCTACGTAAAAACTTCCTTCATAGATATGCTATGTATGGTAAGAGCAATGGGCACAGCCAACATGGATACCTTGCTTAAGGGTTTGGAGGAAGATGTTCCAGGATGGTTGCAACGAGAATTAGATGCTGAAATGAATAAGCGTGGGGGATTGCGAAGACGCTGGTACAAGGTTCCTCTTATCGTGCTATCCCAACTTCTATATCTGGTAAGTTTCATTGTACTTTAGGTTATTCTCACCATGACGATGTAGTGGATCAGACAAAGAATGAACTAATGTCACAATTCATGCAAAGTATACAAAGGCTTTGCAATCTGTGAGTAATAAGCGAAATGAGCTCTCAACGGAGGAGTTCGCTACCCATTACCGTAACGCATTCTATAAGGCTGACAAGAAAGCCCGAAAAAATACGCAACGGGCATCCGCAATTGCAGATCCTAACTTAGGAGAAGAGTGGTGGAGGTAAGACTAATAGGGATTTCTTTCAAAGGGAGTTAAATTTACATTCACATGCTGCTTAAAATTTTTTAACATTTGTTTCTAGATTGCTTATGGACATAGACTGGAGTAGGAGACCAAAGTGGTTGACAGATGGTCGAATATACAGTCTTGCATGTGCCGATCTACCAGTCGATCATCGTAGCAATGTGCTAAGGGCCTTGGTTAGCGATGATCCAACCACATTATATCCAAGCCTAAAATCAGCGCTAAGTAAGGTCATTTTGCAATAAATGTTTCAAAAAAAAGAGAGTATAGTATTAAATAACGTAGTTGTGTAATAATGTAGACGACCACTCCGTATTTCGCACTTGGTTACGTCGAGAGACATGGTGGAATCGACTTGTGAACGAGGCTACAAGACAGTATGCTTTGCTAAACAAATCGTGCCGCCTCCCTGAAAACGACACCCTAGTGACAACTATAAGGGAGTGGCAATCGAGGTACAGTGGCACATTGTATGAAGTGGAGTGCGAGAGATTGAAAGATGGACTCAAAGCTCACAAGCAGAAACAGAAGGAGGGTACTAACATGGCCACCAAACGGGCATTTTACAGGTATGTAATCTTGTCCTAATTGATTCCTAAATCTTAAAAAATTAGAGTGGATGACAATAAGTATATTTTGGCAAACATATACCAGATGGGTGCGGAACATGGGTTGGACAGATAAAGTTCCAGTTACAAAAGAGTGGCTCAATGTGAAGCACACTACATGCATGTATACGGAAGAACAACGTGCAGCATTGTGGCCCAAAAAAGTTTATGTTGAGTGTCCTCTTTTCATTGACTTTGCGAAGGACACATTCCCCCCAAACGAGCGGGAGCAGTTCAAGGAGGAAGAGACCGACAGAGTTAAAAGACAACAAGAAGAGGTAAAAGCATACAAAACCATAGCTAAACTATTTTCAAGTCATGTGAGGATTTAACTACAACCCGTGAAATTAATTTTGCCAGGGTAAGAACCTACGTTCCCTAAAAGGAAAAGATGTCGTGACTGAGGAGACAGATAACGAAGAAGAGGAGGAGGAGGATCGTGAACCAAGGCGCATCAACGGTGAATGTCCTTCGGAGTTTGAGGATGATGAAGATGAAAGTGTTGTGCCGCCTTCTCCAACTGCTAAACCTACAAGAGCCCCACAATCTACCCGGGCAAGTTTTCACACACCCTTGTTGTTGCTTGAATGGAAAGGTTGAACTAATAGTACTCGTGTAATTTATATGCTCTCCACAGGGGAGCAGCGCGAAGAAGGATAAAGGTCAAGTAATGGACAGATACTCCAATGCCTCTAAACAAGTTTAGTACATCAAGTCCAAAAGCAGGTCAAGAGGGAGACACACAATCAATGGGAGAGAACCTATTAACACCGAGAAGCCTAGAGAACCAAGGCACATTAATCAAGTCACCTCATCTTCAAACCCATGTACCCATGGAATCTGTGGGTATACATGGGATCATTGAAGCTCCTAATAGTTCCACAACACATCCAAAATTTGAACCATCTAAATACTCATCAATACCTCCCCAACAACAACAAGAACCATTGCCATCAGAAGTCATTTCCTAGAGCCTGAACAAGCTCCACCAGAATCTCATACCACTTCAGAGCCTCATGTTCTTCCTTCGCATGACGAGGCACATGAGTAGGCACAACAACAGTGCAAAGAGATTGGAATTAATATAGGGACTGCTCATTTACACCGCCAGGCGACCACTGAAAGTGAAGGATTGCAGGATGCCATACGCTCTAAGGAAATGACAACAATTATCGGTCTACCTCGTAAGTATGGAATGATTGATCGTGGTATGTGTTGTGCAGTAAGCAATGCATTTATTGTAGTGGGTGGATGCAGATGATGCGAATGGCACAATAACCGAAGTTTCAACAAGATTGTCTACTGTAGCAGAGATTGGTCACCGTGGAGAGCCTGATCTTCTTGTTGGAGGTGAGCAAGTGTGTAGCAACAAAGAGAAGATATCTTTAAGTATTTAAAATACAGTCACTTACTTGTTTGTTATATCCAAATGTCATGGTGCAATGCAACACTCCACCTCACGATGAAGCGCAGAATTCAATGGCACATAGCTCTGGTATGCTAACAACCTGAGGTACTCCTGGTATTATTGTCTCACCTTACTAACTGGATATTCATTTCTTTAAAATCAGATTCTGCGGTTTTAGCTATTGATCCTATGGGAGCAGGTGACAAGACGGGCAAGGGAGATGGAGGTGCCCTACTCACAAAAATTGCTATAGTAGCTAGGCGAAGCTTTCGGGTGCAAGGCGGGACAACAAATGCAGGTTGTGATGCAATATTTTGTCATCTACCAACCAACACAAGCGTCGTCGGGATAACATTACCCAATATCCCCAAATGGAACCATTTTGAAATCAATCAAATCCAAAAGTTTTTTGGTATTGCCAGGGAGTATCTTGATGAGAAGGGAAATCTAGTGTTGATATGTCATCGAGAACATGCATGGGCATTATCAAGCATAGAAAATTGAAATGGGTACTATCTTGACCATACAACTCTTGTCCTGTGTGCTACTCCATTCAGCTTCCCTGGTGTTATGGTAGGTAAAACTACTTGCTTGCTTTGGAAAATTAGTGTGTGATAGAGTGTGTCCTCATTATGAGTCTTAAGTCCCACAGATGCGATGCTTGGAAATCGTTGTATTCCGCAAAATTGGTGCCTATAGATTGAATCGAAAGCTTGATTCGGACGTTATCTTTGATTACTACAACGCCAGTCATTGGCAACTCAAAACGGATGGCTGTCCTTGGCGAGGTATGCCGTGAGTTTTCAAAAAGTTCACCTCCATTGTGTTTGCTTATCTAAATTTCCAGACATACATTTAGAATGATGATATCTCTTCAGGGGGCATGGAGAGAAGTCCAACTTTACACGAGAATCTACTCTCTTTCTATATAGAGGAGGGTAATGTAGTATTACAAATGTATGCTGGTTGCGGTCTTCTGGCACGTCCGGGGCTGCGAATGGGTCGACATGTACTATTGTTAGATCGACAAGAGTCAATGGAAGAATTGCAACATGTATGTAATGGTAAGTGTCTTTCTTCCTCGAGTAGTGTGAAAGACTGAATTATGTATCCCTCCTAATATGATGCTAAGTAAGATCCATTTGGTAATTGATCGTCGTGAAGGCACAGGCACACTTCATTCTTGCCATGCAAAAAGGAAACTCATAGTGTTCGATGTTAACGGTGTCTTGTTGAAACGGTGGCGGTGGGAAAGTGCTCCTTCCCATGTTGCAAATATTCTAAATGTAGGGCAAATGGGTGTGTCACTGCGACTGGGGATATTGCTATTGCTGAGAGTGGTGTTTGAGCTATTCGATGTAGGGGTTTGGAGCTCCATGCAAGAGCAAAATCTGACCCCCATTATCGATTTAATTAAGAGTAAATACAAAGAGGCTGGGTACGGTGAGACATTTTTCAAGTTTTGTCTGCATCAAGGACACTGTGAAGAGAGGCACTGCGAAGGCAAGCATCCAAAATTCAATTTGGTGTTTGTGCAGAACTTTAGATCTAAATTGGTAGCCTCATACATCAGGACCCTCTGGACACCATTCTAGTAGATGACAATCCTGAGAAGGCAATTGAAAACCCACCACATACGCTTGTCACAGTAAGGAGTTACGATGGAGCGAGCAACGACAATGTGCTCCTCATGAATTTACTCCCATATCTAGAAGGTCTTCATGCATATCCTGGGTTAGCCACGGATTATATCAAGAACACGCCTTTCAAACAGGGTACACAATGTGTGTCATAGGATTCATTTAATAGGTGATTGGTTTCAAATACTGTCTTCTACGACTTCTTAGTAAACTTTTAGTATTAATGTAGTTTTTGCTAAGAGCATTGTCCCTAACCAAAATTTGATTGTAGTTTCTGCAGCGCATGGTGGGGAAGTTGAGCACACAACGGAGGCGACACATGGTCTTGGAGGAGACGCGGTCATGGCACATCCTAAAATGTGATGAGGGAACCAAGAACATTGTGTACACAACAATGTTTAGCTGCTATATTGTAACTAAACGTCATCAAATAAATAAAAATATTTGGGTCATTTTTTAGTCTCCTCTTTCTGTCTTTGTTTTAATCTATTTGGATTTAGATATGTACATGTGATGAGGGACCAAGATAATTGTGTACACAACAATGTTTAGCTATTAACGTCATCAAATAAATACAGTTATTTGGGTCATTTATTACTATCCACTCTCTACCTTTGTTTTAATCTATTTGGTTTTAGATATGTACATAAGAGAGAGAGAGAGAGAGAGAGAGAGAGAGAGAGAGAGAGAGAGAGAGAGAGAGAGAGAGAGAGAATGCAAATATTGTAGCCTAAATGATTTTAGCATGCTATAGCGTGAACATGCACTAGGTCAGAGTAATTGTTTTCTTTTTTGTTAAATTGGATAAAAAACCACATGGCAATGTGGGGGGAGGGGTAGGGATTGGTGGGGTAGAGGAGAATAGAGAGGGTAGTTGCAGATGGAGAGATGGAGAGAGAGAGAGAGGGGGGTGTAGGGGTTAGAAAAACATATTGCAATGTGGGGGACGGTATGCGGAATAGTGTGGAAAAAGAGAAGAGAGAAGGTCTGAGGAGGAGCAGAGAGAGAGAGAGAGAGAGAGAGAGAGAGAGAGAGAGAGAGAGAGAGAGAGAGAGAGTGCAAATATTGTAGCCTAAATGATTTTAGCATGCGATAGCGTGAACATGCACCAAGTCAGAGTAATTGTTTTCTTTTTGGTTCAATTAGATAAAAAACATATTGCAATGTGGGGGGCGGTATGCGGAATAGTGTGGAAAAGGAGAAGAGTGAAGGTCTGAGGAGGAGCAGAGAGAGAGAGAGAGAGAGAGAGAGAGAGAGAGAGAGAGAGAGAGAGAGAGAGAGAGAGAGAGAGCGAATATTGTAACCTAAATGATTTTAGCATGCGATAGCATGAACATGCACCCAAGTCAGAGTAATTGTTTTCTTTTTGGTTCAATTAGATAAAAAACCACATCGCAATGTGGGGGGAGGGGTAGGGATTGGTGGGGTAGAGGAGAAGAGAGAGAGAGAGAGAGAGAGAGAGAGAGAGAGAGAGAGAGAGAGAGAGAGAGAGAGAGAGAGAGAGAGAGAGAGAGAGAGAGAGAGAGAAAGAGGAAAGAGAGAGACATAGAGAGAGAGAGAGGAAAGAGGAAAGAGGAAAGAGGAGAGAGAGAGAGAGAGAGAGAGAGAGAGAGAGAGAGAGAGAGAGAGAGAGAGAGAGAGAGAGAGGAATGAGGTAGAAGAGAGGGATGAGTAAGGAGGAAGAGGATGGTGGCTAGAGGAGGAGATGGAGGAAGAAGGTGGTGGGGAGGGAGGATGTTGGAGGAGGAGGCTGAGGAGGAGAAGCAAGTGGAGGGTAGGAGGCACATGGGCGGCAAGAGGAGGAAGGAGAGCTAAGGAGGGCGGGAAAAAAAAAAAAAAAAGCTCGCTCAAAGACCTAACTCCTATCATGGATATTCCTACACAGCTGTGTATTTATGCTCTAGCTCGAGAAACCCCCTCACAAGCCATTGAGAAGGTTTTGGAAATTATTACCACCATTCCAAACAATTTCAATGAGAACACCCGAGAAACCAAGGAATGGTGGGTAAACCCTCCCTCCATCATGAGAAGATTTATGGAAATGCATGGTAAGAAGCTCCGGAATGACCCTCTCATTAGAAAGAGGAAGAAAAGCATGTTGCAAGGGGCCCCAATGTTTTCTTTTTCCCCACATCAAATCCCATGAGTAACCTCACACTAGATGAACTCAAAGATGATGAGCAAGAAGAAGTCAAGGAAGAATATTCTATTGCTCTTTTGGATAAGATCTCTAAGCCTATGGAGGCTTACCCTGACCCCTTTATCCCACATTGACGGTTAGAACCTATGCTACAGGACACCCATCAAAATTTGGGGCTTTGGGAACTATGCTTTGTTAGCCTCCATTTATGAGAAGTTTCTTCTCACCTTGATAAATGACAAGGATAAAGAAGTAGCAAAAATTGGTATGCAACACATTCTCTTGAAAAAAATTTCCAATGTTATCGAGCCCTATCTCATTCGGTGCCCATTTACCATGGCACATTTTGAGACACAGAGGTGTTCTACCAATGTGGGTTGTTGTTCTCGGAATCAAGGGTGTCATATCCCTCACTTGTAGAGTTACTAGCTACACTACAAAATTGTGGAATATTCATAGACCTTTTATTAAGCGTGGCTGTGAGTTTAATGGCAAGGGTGATCAGTGTGGTGATGTCAATGTACTCTGGTTCGATCATGCCTTATTGCTTACGGTTATTAAGGTCACCTCCTTTTTCCCAGCCGATTCTTTGAAGAAGAGCACTGTCAAGTTTTTGAAGTGGGTCTCAACCGAGGGTCAAGAGGGCACCAAAACACTTGTCATTCACGATATGTACAGGGAGAGGCTAAATGTATACATCAAGCAAGCTGCCTTATTTCAACAATTACCCTTGGATGCTCAATCTAATAAACTAGAATCATTCCTCCAAAAAGTTGTATTACCCACCAGAGAATCTAACTCAAACTCTAGACATGGGAAAAGAGGTCGGGTGGACCAAGGAAGAGGAAAGAAGAAGAAAGGTCAAAACCCATGATATTTAACTCAGCCACCTACTCCACCTTTGTGGAATCGTGTCGTCTCCCTTTTTGAATCCTTTGCTAGTCACTCTACTATGAACCAGCCTGCTACACAGGCTGCAAGGCACTCCCCTTCCACCCCTTCCTTAAATCAAAATCCTACACCCACCTCTCGCACTCACTCTGCAATCACACCAGGATATGCTCCTAGTGTTAAAAATCTTTTGTACTTTTGAGTTGTTGCATGACATTATCAAGGTTGACGTTGATAGAATATTGCTTTCCCAAACTTACCCACCCAAGAACCGCATTATCTTTCATCTAACCTATCTGAATGCTTTCATGGACTTGAGGCCTGTTCAAGCCTTTTTTGTGGTATTTTTGTATTGGACTTAACATAAAAACTAATGAGAAATGGGACAACCTACGTTTTGCATGGTCTTTTTTAGACCCCATCAAGATAATGGTATGCAATGCTGAGGATTGTTTTACTCGCACTACAATACCTTCATGTCATTGTACTAAATCAATGCCCGGTTATCACCAAGAGTTTAAACATGTTTTGTTTTTTGATCTCATGCTCCTTGAGAATAATCTCATAAGATCCACACTTATGAAAGGACTCCATCATATCCCCACTCAACCTTATGTAGACACATAGCCACCACTGAACTAGGCTTTGTCTTCCAAAAATCATAAAGGGGGGCATTCTGGTCTTGACACCTGACTTGCATGAGAATCACGTAAAAAGTCTCTTGTGGAATAATTGCCAAACTTCCCTTCCAATAAAAGTCTCCACTAAAACAATAACCGTATCGATCATCACCTGGGCATACTGAAAACCAATTATTTTTTTACTTGTTTAGACAAAGCAGCTAGCAAGCCTGTATTCATTTGCCCATACTTTATGATTCAAGGGGCATGGAAAAGGTTAGAGGGAACTGATATCCTACCTAGTGGTTATTCTCCTTCCACCACTCTATAGGAGATTCACTCTTTCTTGATAAAATATCAAGCACAAAACTCTCTTGCTCGCCCCTATCTCAAGGCTTTATACAAGGCTCACAAAAAAGACTTCAAATGGATTTCTTGTGGATCTAGTTGTTGTTTTATTAAAGCGTCACTTCTACTAGCATGCATACTCAAAACATGTATCCCTTTTCTAAAACATAGGGCTCATCTATTATATCAGAAAGCTCTCCTATGTTTCAATATATAGCTATAATCCTGCTCGGTGGTTGATTCCCTATATGAGCTTATCCTCAATGTAGATGAACAAGTCACCTCAGTCTTCTCACCATGGAGACATAGGCCTTAGCAAGGTTATCAACTGTTTACTTAGCTATGTATTTGACCAACAAGGACCTTTTATATCCTTCAAAAGCTTCCCTAGCAGATGTATTTTTGGGACTTGGTCTCATCAATCATACAAGAACCAAATCTCATTTAACAAATCTCAAGTGATATAGCTAAACTCTTGGTTGATAAATTATTTGTTCATTCAATGCAATGGAAGGACCAATCAATGGCATTCCTATGGGACTAGCTTGTTCTCCAATTTGGTGTAATCTTTATCTACATGCATTGGAGTATAACTACATTAACTCATGTCTTAAAGATCCCCAACTCCGATTTTAGCTACATCACCTCAGGTTGTCGTTTTGGTTCTTTGATGATATCCTTTGGGTCAACAATGAATCCCAAAGCATTTTACCATCACTCATCCAATTTACCCCTCCTTATTCTCTGTAGATGAAAGTGCCACCAGTTTGAAGGAGAAATTGGTGTAAGCACATCTTTTCTGAGTATGGTGGTTCATAATAACCAGTTGTAAAGAACAAAGATAGATAAGGGATTGATGGTACCAGTAAAGGTGCTCAAATTTATTCATAGAAGTAGCAACACACCTTTAGGATGGGCACATTCAACTCATCCTCTCCCAAATCATACCCCTCATATTGTGCAGTCATTGAAGAGAGCAAGCAAGCAAAGACATCAAGGTACACGTTTTCTACAACAATGATTTTGAACGACTCAAACTCTAACGTATCATATATTAGTACTTGGATTATTTAGAGGATCTACAATCTTGTAAGGAGTTCAAAAAAAGTCAACTCATGCCTCAAAAGGTGGGCACTAGGTCCCTAATGGGAACCTAGTGCCGCCATTAGTGGCCTCTCCATTCAAAATTATTATTTTGACGTAGTGTGGGTTTAAAAGGAGGGTTACACACACCAAAATTTTTCCCCTGATGTGTTTGAGAGTATCAAAGGAAACCCTTTCTAAAGTTGTCTTTCATTAACAAGGATTTTTGGCTTATCTATATGGGTACAAAGTGATGTGGGAACCTATTATGCCATTAAAGGTGGGTGGCAATATTAATGTACCGCCTTACACGAGTCCACTATCCCACTATCTTAACTCAAGCAGTGCATGGTGGCTACTATCATGAAAAAGATTCTTGTAGACTCCCCACCTCCCCCACTCCCTCACCGCCCAACTCTGAATATTAACTGCCATAATCTTGCCTGCTCCCTCTCATGGATCACCTTCAGATTTATATGCAGGTGGTGGTGTTTGATCCAGAGGCCTTCAAATTCCAAGACTTCCTCACTGTGCCATACTGCACCAGCCAATTTTACATGGAACTTCCCACTCACGTTATGGGCCATAGGAACATTTTTCCTTTTATTTGTGTATGGCATATAGTGGACATCAATAACAAGTGCCCCACTTGTAAGACACCTGCGGTCTATGAGTTAAGTACTAACATGTCCTTGTCTCATAATAGATGCATGTATCATTTGTGGAGATTTCTATATTCTGCACACAAGTAATTGCCAACCTTAATTATAGAGTTTTTCCACGACAAAGAGGTTAGAAAGATAGAGACCACATTCATCTGCAAGTCAAAAATCTGCCTTAATTTTCTAGATGACGCTTGGGATATCCATGATTCTAAGGGCATTTTGTGCGAGGTGGACAAATAGTCGATTGTGTGCAAGTGTATGATAACATCACAAAACTTCATAGTTTCTTTCTACTACATAAGGTGGCATCGGGTAAAAGTTCACTTCGTTGCTATGGACCAGGACTTATGTGATGATGCTAGTAACCCCTTGAGGGAGATTGAAGTAATGTGTGAAAATGAGATGGTGGCAGTTGTTAGCACTAGAAGTAATGTCACCCTAAGACAGGTGCGCGAGGATTCGCTTGATGAGATCACCTCCAAATGCCTGCAAAATTTATTTTCAAGTGCAACATGCAAAAGGTACTATGCTGCACATCCACTAGTTATTGTGTCTATGTAATTTACATTCTCATTGTGATTATGTTGACTCAACTCTTTGTGTTGTAGGAACCCGAGAGAAAGGCAACTAGGTAATCTGTGCACAGATTGCAGACGGTAGACTGGACGCTGTGCGTTGCATAGCTTGATACAAAGATCAATTTCACATATCACTGAAACAAAGCACTTTACCTTAAACCCCCAATACAACATATGAATGCCATTTTCCCTACAAGCTATACACAACACTTTTGTGAACATTATACAATGATGAATACATAGAAACTTTGTGTCAAATCTTTCATTCAATAAGTTCAAATGATTAGAATGTTTTAATGATCTCCAATAGTAGGTGAGGCAGGGGCATGAGGGATAGAGGGTGAGGCAAGGGGGGATGGCTATTGTGGGGATGGTGTTGGTTGGTGTGTAGAGGAGGCAGGGGGCATCAAACATAGGTGGAGGGTGATAAGGGGGCAAGGGCCTAGGAGAGGTGTCTGGGAAAATGGTGATAGGGACAGGCTGATGCGTTGCTAGAGGAGCTGTGGGGTATCTCCTAGGTTGAGTCCGTGGAGTGGTCCTTGGTGCTGGCAGCACGAACTCATCGTGCACTCCTTTTGGGCGCATTGTTTTACAAGGTTGATCATGTTCTCGACCAATGTGGTCGAGAACAAATCAACATGCACATTTGTATAATCTGCTCGTTTTCTAGCCTGCAAAATCATTCAACTCTCCATAAGTTAGTTTAAGGGGTTATAAGTCATGGATAGTGATGAACAAAAGGCAGGTGCTTATACTTATGCGCTCCTCCCCATATACGCGCTCCAACAGGGGGTCTACGTTCATTAACACCCTCCAACCACAGGAATGTCCGTCTTGTTGTTTAGGGACCTTGCAACTCAAAATGGTCATCTCTTCCCATATCTCCTATTGGGTCAGCGCCTCTAGAGCAGTTACCAGCTTTTGAATAGACCTTAAACAATTAGAATTAAGTGTCATAACAAATTCACAAATAGCTTGTGACAATCAAGAAAGGACTCCACTAACCTTCAAACATTCTCGTGGAAACCATGCATGGAGTTTGCAAGGTAGCAACGCTTCCGCTCCACGGCCAAAGCAACCAAGCTCCAGCGGGAGCTGTTTAACCAAGTAGATTTAACTGAGATGCACGTTTCTAACATGCACATAGAAGGTAGATTGTTATTAATGACAACTCTTACTCTTCATTGTGAGCTAATAAAAAAACCTTCGATGTCTTCATGTTGACGGTTTGAAACCAATCAACTACCTCCACTAGTGATGTATTTTCGGATGAGAAAACTATAGAAAGCTGGGAGTCAAGAACAACAACCTCACTCTAGACATTCCATGGAAGGTTTGAAACCACAAAACTGCGAGAAAATATATATTCTATCATGCAAAACGCACAGTAAACTTGCAACCAACACAACATAGAAAGAAAATCACTAACCACAAAAAACAGTTAATAATTGAGTTCGTAAGCTCTCTGTTAAGGTCCCCCAAAATGTCGATGTCATGGGGTTCGAGACCAAAATAGAGGACGTGTCCCCATACCACAATATTAACATCAAAATGTGGGTAAAGACACTCCAATGCATCCACATTAGCTTCGTGCTGTGACTTTGCCAATCGTTGCTCATGGCAGTCAATGTTTCTTGCACCTCCACTTGTCTTGAAATTCGTGTTTTGTATTTAAACGGGTGCTATATTGATGGATATCTGTGGAAATGTCAACCACCTTGATCTTTCCTACTAGTGGGATTCTCAAAATGTTGTCCATCTTTTTGTCGGATATACCCACATGCACCAATGTTTTGTCGTACCTAAACCTGATAAGCGGAAGGGAGTTCAAATCCCGTGGCATGAGAGTTGATCTGTGGGCATGGGCAGTCATAACGTAGCTGTCCTAAAACAACTCAACAAAAAATTCCTCCATGGAGGCAACCCATTGTACTGCGAGATCATTTGAAATAAAGGTTGTTTCGGTCACAGATTTCACGGAAAACTCTCTCAAAACGAAGCTTTGGTATAGCTAGAAAAATTTGTTTTTGGAGCTTTTTGAGCTCTAATAGCACACTTCCATTCTACCTGTATCTCTTGCTTCTCATGGTCACACGTAGACGAGGCAGGGTTTTTCATGGCACATGTGATGTTGATGCTTGAGCACCACTAGACATTGCCCTGCTAGACGATCCTTCACCTTGGTAAGCCTTCCTAGCAGTCTTCTCCATACAAGCCATTAAGGAACGGCTAACAACATAAGAATCAGAGAGAGTGGAAAGAAAACAGTTAAATGAGTGCCAAGGTAGGTCTAATAGGAAGGATTGGGGGGGACTAAGAGAGAGAACTGATACAAAATAGCAAAAAGTGGCTGACAAAAGTGAGCGGGACATGTTGTATAGAGCACACGCACATAATTTTGACTTTGAGAGGATGATCGTTTTCATGATGATGCTCATAAATGTAGGTCGTGGTGCATTGTGAAGTGCCGATAGAATGCATGAATGACACATGGCAATACATAGTGGGTCTATACGTACACACACATAAATATAATTTTATATGTGTGTGTTTTAAAGGTCACGGTACAGAGCGAGGAGAGGTTGACAAAACAAGGTACACAGTGCTCCTCGCGTTGTGCCGCAATAAGTAGCCGCGCCAGAACATGATGAGGTGTGAAATGTTCAACAACATCACTCGCCATCGCACTGTGGTGCGAATGGTACACGTGGCAACTGCATCACAATGCACGATGAGATGTGAGATGTCCTGCATACCCACGACGTACTGCATTGTGGCGCAACTGGTACACATGGCAGTCACACTGATGCGATGAGATGTGAGAATTGTTGCATACCCTTGACATATTGCGTTGTGGCGTGACTGGTACATGTGGCTTTTGTGTCACACCATGATGAGGTGTCAGATGTTAAACATATACACAGCCCATCGCCTTGTGGCATGGCTACCACGTGGTAGTCGTGCCACAACGCGATGGGCCATGGGTATGTCTAGCATTTCACACCTCACCACGTTGTGGCACGATTGCATGTTGTGTAACAATGCGAGGAGCATAAGGTATGTTTTCACTGCAACAGCTCTCGCATTGTACCGCGACCTTGCAATACACACACACAAATATATATGTATATGTATACATATATACATACACACACACACACACACACACACACACACACACACACACACACACACACATATATATATATATATATATATATATATATATATATATATATATATATATATATATATATATAGAGAGAGAGAGAGAGAGAGAGAGAGACCTATGTACACACACGTTCCCATAAATTTTTACACACATATACATATATATACATGTGTATATAGATTTATACATACATATATTTTAATATATGTATAGGTATATGTGCAAGGCATTAATTGCAATAAACTCAAAGCAATGATGAGGGTGGCCGTGACGTCAATTGAAATGATGAGGGTGGTCATCACATCACTGGGCATCATGACCTTTTGTGAGAAGCCTATAAATAAGAACCGACTGTGTGCTCATAATCGTCTGAGTGAGTTGAGCGTGCACCCCCATCTTTTTGCGTCATATTTCGTAGTCACTCCCTACTTCTCATTGTGTGCCATATCATCCACAATGGACTCTTTCTAGATCGAGATTAAAGAGGAGGTGCCTTGCTCTCACGAAATGCTAGATAACAAGCTATCTAATGCTTTCTACTGTATTGGCCTCCATCACTGCGAGGTATAAATCAAGCCAATGTTTAATGTGAGTTCTTGTTGCAAGAGTGGATAGCTGTTGGACACAAGTTCCTTATAGAATTTGAGCATGCCTATCAACAAAAAACTGATGGTGGAATAGTTGAGATGCACGGAATACACTTTGTGCATACAAAGGACATAAGTTCTGATCACTCAAAGAAACACATTCTCTTAAGGAGCTGGTTGAAGCTTCCAACGCATATGCGAAGGAATGACATCAAATGCACTCTTCATTATTGGAAATGTTGGATGGCTGAATACTATGCAGGTTTCATTCTATACTTGCACATTACTTTGGGAGAATATGTGGATGCAACGAAGGAGGCCCGTGGTCCGTATATTAGGAGTGACAAATTGGTGCCTCATCGAAGTGGAACCGTATAGGTTTTGGAGGATGTAAAGCTTCCAGAAGGTGCTTTGCCTACAAGTGTCCTTCCTACCATCCCGATTGGTGATTTGCAGTATGTAATGCTCAATGATATCATGGAGATTTTTGACTTGTGAGAGGACTATTGACTCGCTATACTGGTGTAGAATCTAGAAGAGGATGATGCCATCATAGACCCTGAGCACGAAAGTACTTTGTGATAGATGTCCATGTATCAAAAGGTGAGTTTGTAGATCCAGAAAGTGCACTTGCAATGATCTACAATGATGTAGCCAGGTGTGAGGCAACACTTCCAACGGAAGAGGAGTTCACGGTAGTGTAGGAAAAGATGGGAATAACAAACATGGATAAAACCAATTCATCGACATCCTCATCGGCCTCAACATCCAAGGCGCCACCCAACGCAGGCAATGCCATCAACTTATGGGCTGAGTCACTACTTGAGGAAGATGAAAATCAGAAGGTGAAGTTTTCTTTTCTTTTGTAGTTGTGTATGGATTAACACTTCTTTTATATGTAATAATCCTTGCTATTAATTTCTCGCACCTGGTTGTTATGATGATTACTTCATCCCTCGTCCTCGCGGTGAGGCATGGGAGACTGCATCGTTGTTGGATGATACAAAGAGTCCTTGTAGGGAGTGGCTATATTTAAGAGCTCTTAAACAACTTGTGACTATTTGTCCAAATCTTTCTCATGCGTTCTTTTTGTAGTCGCCATGCCGCATATCATATCGCGGCAAACAATGCCTCCCATATTCGTCGTTTGCTTGCCAATCTCATTGACTGTCTTTGACTTGTTCTTTGCGGTGTGACCTGCGCATAAGTTTGTGATAAGTCCATTGATGTAGTTCCTCCAAGCTATTGGCTTTGTCTCCACCGCCTTTGTGGCGGGTGTGACTGAAATAACCAATATGGGCTTGATAGTGAGTTTTCTCCATGCCTTGTGTAGACCAGATAGCCAAGCTCCCATACTGCCTACCAAACTAGGGCATGTAATTGCATATAATGTGCTACATAGTAGACCAACACAAACTTCATATGAAAACAGGTTTCCATAATATCAACAAATTAAATTTCACTGCTTATTTGGGATACATAGCTCACCAACTGTTTAGAGATGTCATTTTTTCCTACAAAATAATAGAGAATGTAGAGAAAATCATTGACTTAAGCTAATGATGAATTCCTCTAAAAGCAATTAATCATGACTATTAGGACTAGAGAAAAGGTTCCTAATGATTTAGCACACACATCATTAAGGTCTAGTGTTGTAAGAATAGTACTAATCCCTACAAGCTCAAATACCAAGCTGCCTTTAAGAAGGGTATGTATAGCAATCATAGGGGCACCTAAGGTTTTAAAAGTGCAGTATTTTCTAAAGTGAGGGGGATAAGGAGGACTCTATGCTAGGGAATCCACGAGTTCTACAAGTACCTTAAGCCTTTCGTCTTTGAAAAGAAACATTTGGCTCTTTCGAACGATAGGGTACACATATCATAGATAGGTACATGGGTACAAACACATATGTTCATGCCATTATCCATAGAAAAGAAAGGATTCAGATGAGAAGAAATGAGTTGTGAACCTTTACACCACTCTTGGTAATTTTTGTATGCACCTTTTTATGCAAGTTTCAAGAACCTTTGGCTAGTTGCTTGATGTACGCCTATCTCTCTAGTTGATGATGGATACTCTCTCTCTCTCTCTCTCTCTCTCTCTCTCTCTCTCTCTCTCTCTCTCTCTCTCTGAGTTATGGAAGGCGTTTTTGTAGCAGCATTTTGAAGTGAACAGGTTTAGGAAAATTGATTCTCATCTCTTATTTTACATAAAATGTCTTCCGGCACTCGCAAGGGTTCTTCTTCTTCAACAAGGTCCACAACCATTGTGGAAAATGATCCAAAATCTCCTAAGTGTGGAGATAGTAACACAACCACCCAACCAACGATATCGAAAACCATGATCATGGCATACTTGGTATCATTGCAAGAGACCGTAAACAAACAAGGTGAAGACTTATGAGCACTTGCAATGGAGAATGACACATTAAGGGTACTTGTGGTTGAGAATGAGAATCTCAAGAGGACACTTGAGATGCAAACAACACGTTTGCTGCAGCTTGAAGAGGAAGTCAAGGAATGTAAACGCTCTCTTGTGGACTTGAATGCTTTGAAGGAGCAAAGTAGAACATGACCATGTATTGAAAGAGGAGAAGTTTGACACCATGAGCCGAGATGTATGCGACATGAAAAATGTATGCACAAACAAGTCTTGGGCTGATGTATGTGGTAGAAATATGGTTTCTAATTCCTCACTCATGCAATCTATGGTTCAAACAAAGAATGTTGAGAATATGGATGTGGAGGAGTTGAAGGAATGAGAGCGACGTTCCAAGAACATTGTTAATCGTTGAATTCCTGATGAGAAGTTAAAGACACCTCCTTCTCTTGCCATTGTTATTGAAGATTTCTTCAAAACCCACTTTGGCATGTCCGGAGTTATGGTCTATGGAGCACATAGAGTGGGAAAGAAAGGAGCTCCTCGCTCGGGAGAACAGCCAATGGTATGCATCATGTCAGATGAGACCAAACAAAAGTTTATCCTTGATAATAATTGGATATATTTGAGGGATACAAAATGTTTTGTATGTGAAGATCGCACTATTAAGCAACAAAATATGCGTCGCAAGGCATATGAGGAAAATAATAATAAAAACAAGGAGATCTCTCTTGAAGAAAATGTGGCTAAGGAGGAGGCAAGTCCCTCAAGAAAATAGGAATGCGTGATCTATGAGACCAAGTTACAATTGAAAATATGCTTTTGGAATTGTAATGGATATCCATGGAATGCGGGGGTTGGCATTGATGATTTAACAAGCAAAGCCGATGTTGTACTTTTTGTTGAAACTTGGGAGCATGATACACAAAGGATTAACGGCTTGGAGGATTACAATATACTTTCCTTGATGTGGTCAAAGAATCTCAAGCAATGAAGAGGACAAGGAGGCGTAGCATGTATGGTAAAGAAAGGATTGGAAGATTTTGTATCAATTGTAAAAGATGACAAATACAAACGTTATGTATGGCTGAAAATTATGACACCAAAAAGAGCACCCATTTTTGTAGCCGGTTGCTACATTTCTCATCATGACTCCCCCTTTTATACTTGCATGGATAGAGATTAGTAATTTTTTTATTTAGAAGAGGACATTGCTTATTTCAAAGGTGAAGGTGATGTTATTGTATTTGGGGATATGAATGCTTGCACAAAAACATTGCAACATGACACTCAACAATTTGATATGCCATACATTTCAAGGGAGTTGGAGGAAGTTCACTTGTATGATTGTACTTCAATGGATGAGAAAGAGCCGGATCACTATGGAAAGTTACTTTTACACATGTGTAATAGTACGGGTATGCTCATTGCCAATGGTGTATCTTTGTGGAGTGGAACCAATGGATTTACATGTAAGAGACATAATGGAGAGAGTGTAATTGACTATATGCTACTCTTTGAAGCCATCATGTATCGCATAAAGAGTTTTATGTTTGGTCAATGGTCCCCGGAATTTGACCATCGCACCTTATGTATTGACCTTTCATGTGGAGAAGCAACTAAACATGATAATCTCAGCCAAAAGAGAAATTATCACTATGTATGGATTTCAAACGGGCACCAATGTACATTGAAATGGTTGAGCAAAAATTATGGATGGCAAAGCTTCAATATGATGCACCATTGGAAACTAAATGGGAAGCTTTCAAGAAACCTATTTGTTCTTGTGCCGAAGAATGCTTTGCCATAAAGCATCTCCATGGTATCAACAAAGATAGATCACGCAAAAGGTGGTTTGATAAAGAATGTCAAGATGCTCGAAAATCCTTGATAAAGCTTGATGCAACTATAGACAAAGACAACTATTAAAGTCATTTGCATACATACAAGGCATTGATTCAAAAGAAGAGAAGAAAATGGGAAGTAAAGCAACAACTTTTCCAAGTCTAAGAAAAGGCACATGCATGTGGATGATTTTGGAGAAACTTGAGGGGCAAGCGGGTACACACATTGTAGGCAATTATATGAGCGAGCGAATGTTGAAAAAATTTCATTTTATGGTTCACTCCCATGTATGCCCTCTTTTCTTACTATTGAGGATGTATGCGGTGGGCCTGAAAAGTTGGCCACTCGCAAAGCGGGAGATCTTCAAGGTATCAAGCCGGAGATGATCAAATGGACGAGAGATTTTACCCGTGAATGGATGTGTGATATGTTTAACCCTGCACTTCAGCATGGTATGCCTTATGATTAGAGTACTAATTGGGTTAAGCCTTTGCATAAAGGAGGGGATGTAAAGAATGTAAACAACTACCGGACTATAATGATTGGGCCTCTTATGGCAAAATTTGTTTGGGTGCATAATGTAGATGAAATTAAGTGATTGGGCTGAAGAGAATGACAAGTGTGCAAAGGGACAAACGGGTTTTGGTCAATGCCATAGCATCATTGATCATCTTGTCACTCTTCGTGTTCTCATGGAGGAAAGTCGATTGAAAGGCAAGCGATTGTATTGTTGTTTTGTGGACTTTAAGAAAGCCTTTGATATGATTCTACGTAACATTTTGTGGAGAAGGATAGAAGAAATCCAAGTGCCAAGTGAGTTTATGCTTGCGGTTTCTCGAATCTATGAGAAGGTGATTTGTCAATTGCGCATGGGAAGAGAAATTTCAAAAATTTTTGTAAGCACTATTGGGGTTAAACAAGGATGTCCGTTGTCACCAACTCTCTTTGGTCTATGCATCGATCAATTGGAACAAATGGTACTTGACTTTATGCAAGAAGAAGTCATTGGAGAGGTCACTATTTGCAATGCGGTAATCATGCTTTTGTTGTATGCGGATGATGTAGTGCTTCTAGCACACACTTTAGAAGATGCACAAAAGCTTATAATTGTCCTTGAGAACTTTTTCTTGCATAGTGGATTGATTGTGAATGAATCCAAAACAAAGGTTATACTTGTGGAAACCAACCATAAGGAGAAGCTATGCATTGTGTACAACAATGAGACACTTGAAGTTGTTGAGAGCTTTAAGTACCTTGGCCTTGAGGTTCCGTCCAATCACAAGTGGCATGAATGTGTTGTGCGTCATTTGGAAGTGGGAAAGAGAGCATATTGTGCATTTGAGAACATGTGTAAGGCGGGAAACATCAAGTGTTGGGTTCTCAAGGAGTATCTTTTTGATGCATTGGTAACACCGATTCTTCTTTATGGAGTTGAAGTGCGGGGCGGGAGCATCTCAATGTCTACTTGGAAAGAGTTTGAGAATATCCAAAAGTGTTTTCTTACAAACTTTCTCCAAGTTAAGACACAAACACCATATATGCTTCTACTTCTTGAGTCGGGATCTCTTCCAATTGAGGTTATGGGCATGGAAAGGGTTGTGGAGTACATGATAAAGATGCCTCAAAACCCCTCTCATCGACTTCCTACAATTGCATGGGAAGCAAGCAAAAAAGTTCAAAAGACGCATAAAAGCAAGATCCTTAGCACGGGATGGATGCAAGACATAAAGAAGTGGTTTGGGCAATGGGATGCATTACACTTGCTACATGATGCTTCAATTGACTCCCAAGTGAATGAAGCTTTTCTACAACGCCAATGTATTACGGCTTGGGAGAAATCCGGTGGGTCACGCTTCATATATTACACCACCCATATTGCCCCCAACTACAAAACCATAGTCTTCGCTGAAAGAGGAAACCGTACTCACACTTACATGGCTTGAGCCTATCCCCTTGTTTGCGATACGCACTATTGTAGCCATTCGGCTTAGCTCTCATTTCCTTCGATGCGAGATAGGGTGTTGGGGCAATGGAGAAGAGTCAAATCGACTGTGCACATTATGCTCATTGCAAGTTCGAGAGTCTGAGTACCACACACTACTAGAGTGCTCAGCTTTTGGGCACATGCGAACTTGCTTCTCTCACATTTTCAGCCATAGCTTAGACCTACACACTTTCCTCTCCCAGCCACAGTGTGGGCTCTCCATTGCGACTCTCATTACCACAATTTTGGAGCATCGAAAGTCACTCATCATCCATATACATACTACATCACATGTAACTTTGGTTCCATAGGTCATATTTGACCTCCGAGGACGATAATAAAATCTATCTATCTATCTATCTATTTCACACACACACACACACACACCCCCTGCAATACTCTCATTGACCAAGCATTGGAACTAGGGAGATCGAGACCCCCACGACTGAGGAGAGGAGCTTCACAACATCGACAAAGACTACAACAAGGAATCGAGCCATACTTCTCGTCATCTAGAGTACAATTGAGGATGGATTCATCACTCATTATATCACCCTCTTATATTGGGCACCCATTGTATCAAGGATCACATATACCCCACATAGTTCCATCTAATAGCACTTCTAGATTCATTTCAGTATCTCTTTTTTGTACCCATACATTGTATCAAATTCACCAATTTGTAACGGAGTGGTCTCATGGGTCATTTTGGCCTTTTGAAGACGTTACTATATTATTTCAATTTTCATTTTGTGTGTGTGTGTGTATGTGTGGTGGAGGGTGTGCAAGTGTTTCTCCTTACTGGTGCAAAGATGTAGCTTTGGTTTAGAGTTTTAGATTCAGGGCAAACTAAATATGGTGCTTTGGAGATTGTATTGAATAGGTCAATCAAGCAATTTGCCTTTGAACTTGGAGGTTGTCCATTTGTTTTTTTGCATTGCTCCTGCCAATGAAGTCCTTCCAAGTAAGTTTGTGTAGCGGATCAAAGAGATGCATAATCAACAATTTATGCCACCTTATTTGATGTTTGTGTTCTGCATATTTCCAATGAGTTGATAAAGAACAATGACTTTTTGTAGTTTGTAAATGGTTACTTCATTCAAGGACCTCACTACTTTCTTTGCAACTTTTTGTTTTGTAAATCCTTTTATTGGCGTTGCCTTTCAACGAAAAGGGAGGGTGTATGCCAAGGGAATTTCAGCCCACATACAACAAAGTACCTTTCAAATATGTAAAGGTATGTTTTACTTTTCTCCCTCTTTAATCTCTCTCTCTCTCTCTCACACACAGGGTCTAAGAACTTCCTTTTCAACATAATGTTGGCACTGCCAGAGGCAGTTGCTATAACATCAATTCGATAATTTTCTACAAAAGTGTGGCCTTCATTATCGCGTGCTTTTGTGGAATTATGTGTTGTCATCGAAACCCCTCCATTTTTGTGCTCTTTTCGCTTCCTTCTCTGATCCCCACCGTCGATCCCATTTGAACATGCCCGTGCGAGATAATGCGAAGGTTCACCTCATAGCACGTGCACTGCACACAAAGCCAGCAGCACGGGGATCGTGAAGGCTAAGATCTTCTTAAACCATTTGCTAATTAGCTCGTTAATCATGCGATTACAGCCGTGCTCAGCAATGGCTATGGTCCAACAAGCACCCAAGAGAATTCAAACAATTGCAGAAAGATCAGGAGAGAGAGATTGTGGAGAACCCAGGTTGCACCTATAGCTTGAACAAACAATTACAAAGCGAGTTTTGCAGCATTTATATAGCTCCCGAGTGAATTTATTTGCCCGCCGACCCAAGACAAGACAAGATGCTTAAAACAATCTCTACATCCACCAAAACCTCTCACGTCAGTATTTGTCCAGATGAAATGAATTAAGTCTTAAGCCCCCAAAAAGTGCTTAACCTGCTTTTCTTTCCAATTAGACAGAAGCTTCTGCCCAACAATATAGGCAAGTATACATCTCTGACATATTAGCAATTGCCAGTGTCGAGTCCAAAAGGAATTTTTGGCAAGATCTCTAAGATAGACTGAACACCACAATTTGTGAGATAGATGATGCAGCGCGATTGAATATACATGGGGCCCTTGTTGCGCTCCTTTGCATTGTTTAGAAGAATGGCCATTGATGCCATCAGTAGCACAAATCTGCGGCGGCTACGTTTTCTTATGACATATACAACAATAATGGTGGCCATCTTCTGGTAACAGGTAAAGACTCTCAATTCTGTAATGCTAAACCTAGAATCCATGCAAGAACCTGCTTGAGGATTCTGCAAAGCTCCTTGTCGATTGTTGTGGCAAAAGGCATAGAACATTAAAAAAGAATTTTCTCTCAACTCTTCAAGTCTTCTGGTTCCAGGCAACTGTGCGGTATCGCACGAGCAGGATGAATGGGGATCAAGCCTGAGAACTTGGTCTTGGAGCCAAATATATCAGGCACTGTGCTCATTCTCTGAGAAAGCTTCTTGTCTCCTTTCTTATCCACCTTCCAGTTTTTCCCATATGCACTCCGCAATGCTTCAATCAGCATTTCCGTGTTTAGTGTTGCATCGGATACCGCAAGAAGGTCAAGATCTTTATCAAGTGGAGATTTAGTCGAATTTTTCTCCATAATGTGCCTGTCATGAGGCAAAATACTGTCTGCAATGCACTGTAGGAAAGCTTCAATGCGTCGAATTTCTGAGCGCACTGCATTAGATGCCACAACATAGGGTCGGACCGTCTCATTATATGTCTCCACAGCAGCTACTTTGGCTTTATGCTCAAGAAGCGATGACTGAAGCTTTTCTGCATTTCTTAGCTTCACTTGCTCAATCTTATCTTTATGTGCCTCTTTTGCCTTAGCAACCTCTACCTCATGCTGTTTTTCGACTAAAGCACATGCCTCCTTCCATTCCACTTTCTTCCGCTTTACTATTTCGTCGTTTTCTCTGACAACTTGAGCAATGCGGCGTTTAAGGTCGAGCCGTCTCTCTGCCAGCTTCACATTCTCCTCTTGCACTCGAATCTGCTCTGCTTCAAAGTCATCCATGGCTTTATGAAGAGTTGCCATGTTTTCTTTGTCGATTTTTTCGCACATTCGTTTCCAAGCTTTACGTGTCTTCTCCTCATTCTCCGAATTCATCTTGTTGTATGCTTTGATCTTTTCTTCATGCAAAGAGATTGCTCTTGTGACTTCAGCTTTATGAGATGAAACAGCATACTCCTTTCGTCTTTTGATGCTGTCCAGAAGTTGCACCAGAGCCAATTTCTTCCTTGCATTATCCACCCTAACCTCCTCACATCGCTTTTCAAACTGTCGTTGTGCCTCTAAGATAGCCTTGGCATTCTGAACTTTGACACTCTCAAGTTTCTCTTCATGCACCTTCCGTGCTTGAGCCAGAATAAGCACATTGGACTCTCGAATAGCTTTACAATTTGCTTCGTGTTCGTCCCTAGTAGCTTTATTTATCGTGGCCACCTTCTCATCGCTCTCCTTTTGTCTCCTTGCCACCTCCTCAAGCCCTTCTATGTGCTTTTTCTTTATCCTCTCTAATTCTGTAGTATGCTGCTCCTTGGCTTTTTCCATAGTTGCAATATTTCGCTCCTCCACCTGTTTCAAATCCTTCATAAATTGTGTTTTTGCATCCTTCTGTGTCTGATCGTTCTTTTGTTTGATTTTAGTGACTTCATCTTTCCATTTCAAACCATCTTCTATCATCTGTGTATTTTTCTTCAAAACTTTCTCGACTTCGTCTTCCCATTGGGCTTTCGCCTTCTCCTGATGAGCTTTGTTTCTCTCCTGTGTCTCTAGCACCAGTTTTTCGTATGCTTGCTTTGCACGCAGCTGCGTTTCTGCATTTTCATTTCTTACCCTTTGCAACTCTTGCTGGTACACTGCCTCTACTTCAATAACCTTCTGTCTGTGTGCTTCCAAATGCACCGTATGCCTGGCTGATGGATATTTACTCTCTACATGCTTGATGATATCCTTGATATCCTCTTTTCTGCTGGACTCAGCATTCTTCCTTTGAATGTCTTCAACCATTTTCTGTGCCCACAGCATATCAGCCAAATCTTCCTCTTTGCCTTCTAAAGGCTTTTGCTGGGCAACTTTGAAATCATACTCCATAAACTGCCCACCAGTAACAGCTGCTAGTCGTTTCAAAAATCTACATCTCAACTTGCTTGTGCGCATGCCTATGGTGTAGATTGGAATCGAGTACCTCTGGATTTGAGCTTGTCTTTTCAAAGATTCTATTATCTGTAAACACAGACATTTTAAATACAAAAACCAAAATTTTTCTTTGTTTTCTGAAGAGGGGCTTTTGCAAGATGTACCCATTTTATAAACTCCATTTTAACAGTTATTCATACAGCTTGAATTGCTTGCTTCCAGACTAGAAACAACTTGAGATTAATGAAAGCACATAATGCACAGATTAACTTTCCTAATTCACACAGATAATATGTAAAGACTGTTTTCTCTTCATAGCATCATCAGCAGGGAGTGCAAAAGACGTAACTTACAAGGACTGGTTTGTCAGATTTCCCTTCACTAAATAGATAGATGCAGTCTGCTGATGTTCGACTCATAGCCAGATCGATCGCCTTGGAAAGGTTTGTTGTGCCAGCAGGACGCCATCTTGACACCCAGTTCAAAGCTGCTTCAAATGTCTCTGGACTCTTTACCCTCATTGGCTGCAAAATATTGATTGCACACGAATGACTTGAGAAAATGCAAGCATTGCCTAGATAAGAGACAAAATTGCTTAATACTCAATCAACAATTAACTAATTTCCGTAAGCTAGTTATAAAGCAGTAGTCGCACCTCTAGTGGTCTTAAATACCTTGACCCAGCTGCTTGCTTGTAAACATAAGAGTTCTCGATGTCTCCAAAGCTCCACGCATCAAATGAGAACATAATGATGTCAAAATGAGTGATTGCTAAATTAGCCTGAAAGAGAACACATGGTTAGTCTAATGAACAATGACCACCATAACAATGCAAACTTTTCTTTGTTTGGAGAACAAGAGCTACCACATCAGTTACAGTAGAGTATGCAGTTCAGATTTGTCTTCGCAATGAACTGGTGATAAGTGATTTTAACTGAAGTACAATAGGAAGCCTAAAACTTGTAACCTTCTTACTTTGACTTGCTCAATGTTCACTTGAGATTGACATTTCCAAGGCTTCAGTTTACTCTGAAAGTTGGCTACAAGCTTGCTGCATTAACTTTCACTTTTTCCAAGATAAAATCGATCAAAACATTAAGACATTTTCAGATGGAGCACATCCTGCTGGCCACTGAAATGTTGAAACTAAATGCTATCTCAATTTACTTGGGAAGCTATAGTGAACTCGGCTTTTGTTTTGAGCATAAAGGATCGTCACATCAATTTGTACACCGCCCAACGGGCTACATCCCTCCTACCAAAAGAGTGCACCGTACAAAAAGATGGAGACTCTCCCAGAATGAAAGACATATACGGCTAAAGTCACAATTTGGGAGGTGGCTTGTAGTGCCTGTGAATTCCATGACCCACAGAGAAAAACGGTCCAGGCCGCCATAGCTGGATGAAAGCCTAGCACAGTCTCTCAGCCCTGTCGGAGCTGTCCTCAATGAATCATACTGTTCTCTAAGTATGTGCATCAGATCCAACCTGAAAGCTCACACCATCATTGCCGAAGGCTCAGGTTGACCCTCAAAAGTCTCAAGCATCTGGCCCAATTCTGCTCTAATAATGTCGTGTGGTACTGAAGGCTTGCTGCGGAACAAGTGTGAGATCATACATATCTGTGGTCTCTCAATCTGTGTCCATGAGGTGACTGATCGTCAAGGGACCCATACTGCTGCAGCATACATCAAAGCTGGGGTGACCACAGTGTCGAAGAACCACCCCTTGGTGCGGGGCTCCTTAAAGTGTGCCAGATGAAGTCTCCTCTCTAGCATGGCTAAAGCCCCATAGCTGCTGGTGAGTCTGTCTGTAGCTGTCTTTACCATGGTGAAGCGCCCGGGTGGGCTCGCAAAGGTGACTCCCAAGTACACATAAGACTCCACCATCTCTATCTGTCTACCTACAGCCATAAAGACTACTGCACTCCTGACTGCCCAGAAAGTATGGAAGATCATGACCTTGGTTTTCCCAAGGTTCACTATTAGTCCACTCTGAGTACACAATTCGTCAAAAGCCTGGAGGTGTTGCTGTAAGCCCTCCTGTGATTCAGAGATCAAAACAATCTCGTTGGCATAAAGCATGATATGTACAAGGTCTGCACCCTCGCCACCAGCTCGCAGTATATAATCTGAGATCTCATCAATGTAGATCTCGAAGAGGGTCGACGAGAGTGAGCATCTTTGCTTCACACCAATGGTGCAAGGAATAGGGTCTGCTATGCCTCCAGGGCAGAGTACTCTCCCTGCTACTTGCTCATATAAAGCATATATAGCCCAAGTCAGTCATGGAGGTACACCCAAGCTCTGGAGGCATTGAAAGAGCCTCTCACACGGAACTGTTGTAGCAGGGCTACAGTGTCACTTGCACAAGACAGGCAGTTAGTTACAGTTGGTCTAGCGTTCACACTGGACGGACTCTCGCTTGGGCAGTGACACACGGCAGTGATATGGGTGGTGATCTAGTGGACACTGTGGCCAGATCACCACCACCACAATTTGGAGATAGACTTAGCTGGATTGGGATATTTTGCTAGCCGTTGGTGGCTCTTTATGATTGTGTATGTGTGTGATTGGTTCTAGTCGTAGTATGCTTTATCTACTTTCTATGGTCTATTGTCTTGAGTCTTGTGTTTGTGTCCAGCACCGCACATCTGCACTGTCCCTGCACATTGGAGCCTGGACACCCCCATTGTACCTGCGAAACTTGGGCTTGGAGCTGAGTGTGCTGCCAGCCAGAGTCTGTACTAGTTTTATGAGTTAGTCTTTCCATGGTGTTTTGAGTCTACTGTTGCGCCTTTTGAGTTGCTGGTTCCATTGTTGTGTTGCATTTTCTTTCTGTTGGGTGAGGTTTCACGCAGATTGCATTGAGGAGCACCCACTAGTAGAGAGCACGACACACTTTGCTTCCTACAAGTGCTCTCATTTTTGGCACGCCCAGTGGGATTTCAACTGAAGTCTCACCTCGCATGACAAGAACAAAGTCTGGTCGCCAAGCTTCCCAAGAAAATTCATGGTCAAGAAGTGGGTGGAGAAGGCTCTCCCCAAGACTTCTCAGCAAAATCTCCGAGAGAGTATCCGACCTGAAGCCACTCTAGAGGAGTTTGTTGCTACTACTACTAGGATAGAAGGGGCAAGGAAGCTATTCAACAACCCTCCTCAGGTGAGACTGCCTCAATACTCTTGGAAAGTCTATCTGACCCCTTGACTTCTTTACGCAGGGAACCCTATCCCTAGGGGTTTCAGCAACCCGCTCTCTCTCAAAATGATGACGTGGCATGATTGCCCGCGGACTGCTGACGTGGCCACTGTACAGACAGGTGACGTGGTTGACTGTACGGATTTCCGGAATCTGCACTGACATGCTGATGTGGCAGACAATACGAATTTCTGCGTTTTGCGCTGACAGGTGCTGACGTGGCAACATGTGTGGAATTCCGCTTTTTGCGCTGGCTGATTTTATGGCAGATTTTGAGCCAGATGCTTTTGAGGGATTATTGCTTTTGAGTTTGAAGCTTTTGGGGCTCTGCTTTTAGCACCCCTTGTAATGTTTATAAGTGACCCAAGGGGGCTCACATCTCAGAGCATCTGGACGCAGAGTCTGAGAGCGAGCACCCGCGGGAGTTGTACTTTGCTCAAAGATTAATATAAAAAGAAATACCGAAAGGGGAGCCAATCTTTGGGCCCAATACCTTTGTGCACGGAACTCCGCCGGACCGTGTCGACTAAGGTACCCAGACGTTGTAACAGATTCACCACTTTTGTATCAGTTTGGTCTCATAGGTCATTCTGGCCTTTTGAAGACGTTAATATAACATTTCATTTCTCTCTCTCTCTCTCACAGGATGAGGATTGGGAGAGCATACGATCATGATGGTTTAGTGGCTGAGCATTTCACGCATGCCAGAGATCTACTAGCAGAGCTTCTAGCAGTGATGTTTAACCGTGCCATGTGTGAGGGCTTGCCTGATACTTGGAGCCTATCTACTATTGTACCTATCTTCAAGTCGGGAGACCCTATGGAGCCTGGGAATTATCGCACTATCATGATTGGACACACATTGGCACGGTTGTACGCATCTATTCTTGAGCAGCAGTTGAGTAGATGGGCAGAGAGGGAGGGGATACGCGCAGCCGGGCAGGCAGGGTTCAGGAGGGGTTTTTCTACTCTTGACCATATCTTGACACTCAGAGCCATCATTGAGGAGGGTAGATCGCGTGGAGACGGATCTATTGTAGCTTTGTGGATTTCTGCAAAGCATTTGACATAGTGCCTAGAGCTAGATTGATGCGCAGATTACAGTAGATGGGAGTACCCATAGAGCTCATTTGGGGGGTCATTGCATTATACAGGTCAGTAGTGGGGCAGGTACGCACCTCAGAGGGTCTATCCACACCGATACACTCCACTATTGGAGTGAAGCAGGGCTGCCCGCTCTCTCCTACTCTATTTGGTATGTATGTGGATGAGGTTTCTGACTACATTGAGAGAGATGGTGATAGAGGTACACAGCTGGCAAGGACATGGATTCCATTATTGTTATATGCTGATGATATTGTGTTGATCTCCGACTCTCCGGAGGGGATGCAACGTCACTTGGATGCTGTGAATAGGTTTGCTCAGGAAAGTGGTTTGTCCGTCAACCTTGGTAAAACCAAGGTCATGGTATTTAATACCACCCCACAGTGGATCAGGAGGTCAGCGACAGCATTCACATACGGCCAGGAGACTGTGGAGTATACAGATGCGTATACTTACCTCGGAGTGGTTTTTAGTGGGCCAGCATTTTCATTGAGGAGGGCAGTAGAGACTAGACTGACCAAAGCCCATGCAGCATTGGGTAGATTGGAAAGGATGTGTTCACAGGTTCAGTTTCAGGAGCCTCGGATGAAGCTCTGGCTCTTTGACACTCTGATGGCTTCTGCATTGCTTTATGGAGTTTAGATTTGGGGACCTTCATTGGATCATCACGGGAGGACACGCCGCAGTCATGGATGGGGGGACATGGAGAAGCCTCTGGTCTCTATGATCTCGCGGCTCATTAGAGCCAAGGCTTCAGTACCACGTGCTATTGTTCGAGTAGAGCTAGCTGCCCCCCCACTAGTGGTTGAGGCGCTCACCAGATCTGTCTCCTTCATACACCGCATGTGGGAACTTCCCAGAGACAGATATGCCCGCCTTGCACTTGAGTCCTCTCGACAGTTAGCCATGCAGAGAGATACAGCATGCTGGTATGGGGAGATGACATCATGGTTTCAGGCGCATGGGTTCAGCATAGACAGATTGCCTCCCTTCCAGTACTCACTGGATGCACCCTCTCTGACTCTTACACAGTCCGAGATCACTAGGCTCATCCGCCAGGACTTGACTCAGCTAGACACCAGGAGGACATGGATACAGCCAGCACAGGAGCTGGGCACGAAGATGGCTTTCTACAGAGAGAATCTCCTCCAGCTTACGGTTAATGGTTTTGTGACGAGGCCCAGATACCTGGACACCCACTTGTCTCATGGGATACGATGTGCTATCGGCTAGATACGCACATCTTCACACCAGCTGCGGATTGAGACTGGGAGATACAGCGGAGTACCAGCAGAGGCCAGGACATGCCCCCTGTGTGACATCGAGCCTGAGACAGAGTTGCACTACACATGCCACTGCCCCGTCTACTACGAGATACGAGGCCGCTTCCATTGCTTGTTTAGAGAGGGCTTTGGACCATTCTCCAGAGTCATGCAGTACGAGGATCAGAGATGCTTGGGTTTGTTTTTGCTCGAGCTACGCAGACACAGAGAGATCCTCATGAGAGGAGAGGCTAGCCAGTCTCAGAGACAGATCACAGATTTCTTTAGAGCTGCCATTGGACACCCGGAGGAATTACTACCACAGCAGAGCTCGTCGCCTCACACCAGAGGCACACTGATCGACCGAGCGACTGAGCTGGGGAGATCCAGACGCCCACGACTGCGGAGGACTACACAGCATCGACAGAGGCTGCATCAGAGGATTCGGATCACTTTGGCTCGACATGCAGGACGCCCGGTCAGACTACTGACCATGGAGGAGATTGATGAGATCCGCCAACGACCGATGCTGGATCTCTTGTGATCTAGTTATCCCAACTAGCTGCTTAGTTCACACCTAGTAGTTTAGGATTCCATAGTATTTTATTGTGACATTTGTCATTTCATTTTTGTCATCTTGTTACTCTGACTTTGTATCAGATCCACCACATTGTAACTTTCTGGTCTCATAGGTCACTTTGGCCTTTTGAAGACGTTAATATAACATTTCATTTCATTTCTCTCTCTCTCTCTCTCTCTCTCTCTCTCTCTCTCTCTCTCTCTCTCACCAGGGACAGGTATGCAAGGCTTGCTCTCGAGTCATCCAGACAGCTGGCATTACAAGGAGATACATCATGTTGGTATGCACAGATGAGCTCATGGTTTCAGAGGCATGGTTTCAGCATGGACAGGCTGCCCCCTTTCCAGTATTCTCTTGATGCACCATCCTTGGCTCTTACACGGATGGAGACTACTAGACTCATTCGGCAGGATCTTATCCAGCTTGATAGCAAGAGGACATGGATAGAACCATCACGGGAGTTGGGTACGAAGAGGGCTTTCTATAGAGAACATCTTCTTCAACTCACAACAGACGGATTTGTCACACGGCCCAGTTACATAGACACACATCTATCTCATAGGTTACGATGTGCTATTGGCCAGATTCGCACATCTTCACACCAGCTTGGGATTGAGACAGGTAGATTCAGAGGCATACCAGCAAACAGTAGGATATGTCAGTTATGCCATGCAGAGCCAGAGACAGAGTTTCACTACATATGTCGCTGCACAGTCTACTATGAGATACGTGGACGCTTTCATTGTCTATTCAGAGATGGTTTTGACTCGTTAGACAGAGTCATGAGATATCAGGATCAAAGATGTCTCGGATTATTCCTACTTGAGATTCAGAGACATAGAGACGCTCTATTGAATGGGCAAAGACAGAGACAGTCCCAGAGACGCATCTCAGATTTCTTCAGTCTGAGTACCACAGAGTCAGAGGGGACACCACCACCAGAGAGCTCGGGTCCCACCCATACACACATCAGCGGTACTCTCATTGATCGAGCTACAGAGTTAGGGAGATCGAGACGACCGCGAATCAGGAGGGGAGCCACGCAGCACCGGCGGAGATTGCGGCAGTGGATCCACAGGATTCTAGCACGACACCCAGAATGTCGATCGGGATAGGCTTCATTCTACTGCTATATTGTATCATGGTGACACTTATCCCCATTTTGTACCTTTATGGTGATACCATTGCTCAGCCTACCAGCCACCCATAGGAGTCGGTAGCACTCCTATCAGTTCTTTGTTTGTAGTTTTCTTGTTTGTACCCAGACTTGGTACTAGACTCATCATTGTAATCAGTTGGTCTCATAGGTCATTTTGGCCTCTTGTAGACGTTAATATATCATTTCATTTCATTTCATTTCTCTCTCTCTCTCTCTCTCTCTCTCTCCATTAAAGTTCAGTGATTATGAAGTTTCTGTTCGTGTGTTGCTATTGATTTTTCGCTTGGAGTGTCCAAGCCAATTACAGTGGTATCAGAGCATAGAAAGATTCTTCTTCTACGGAGAATCCGATCTTTTTTTGCAGCACGCGCAGGTTTTTGTGAAAGAATCTTCGTGCCTCGATCCCGGACTTATTAGGCACTCCCACCCTTCATACATCGCGCATTGGGCGCACTCCCGTCTTCATCGCTTTGTCTTACAGGGCATAAAGCTATAAAGAATCCTAGATTACACACGGGTTCTCGTGGAGAATCTGACAGAGATAACACCTCTCAGTGGGAAGGCAAAAAAAAGTTGAAAAATCAGGCGCGGGAATTGAAGAAAAGAATGAAGATTTGGACAAATTTGTTTTCGACGGAAAAGTTTGCCAGAACGGAGTACAAACGTCAACTGCAGATTGGTATATGTGTAAACAAATTAATTAAGTACTCCGTAGACCCGAGATTGGCGAAACACCTGAAGAATTACATGATTGATAAGATTTACTCGAGATGGCGTGTGGCCATTGCTTCTCCTCTCAGATCGGGAGGAAAGCCGAAAGGACGGACGAGTGCAAAAAAGGAGAACCTGTACTCGCAAAAAGAGATGGACAAGAACTCTTGAAAAGAAGATGAACCAAAGGACCACCTGAAGATAAACTTGAGAGTTACAGAGTAGCAACCGAGTGCGGAAGAAAAGGAAAGATGAAAGCAGAACTGGTACCACAATGCGTGGGGCTCGACCCGAATCAGATGAACAGAAGTACAAAACTTCGCCATACATGGGCAAAGATAAAGATCCTGAAGCCCTCATTTTTCTTTGATGGAGGAGCCAAGGCCAACTTCTTTTCACTTGAATTGGCGGCTAGATTTGGAATTACGCCCAACAGGCTGAGGCCATAGGCGGAGGCAGTTCTACTGACACCCGGACAAGATGTTGCCATTACATCAATCATTGGCAAACTTCGTTTGCAATGTCACGGGTGTTTAGGGCATGAAGACTTTTATATCATGCCTTTGGAAGGGTGTGATGTCCTCCAAGGAATCCCTTGGTACCACAAGAACAACGCCGTGGTTGACTATCGGGCTAAGAGCGACTTTGACAAATGAAGGGCAAAGAGATTGTACTTGCAATTCAGTTTCTTTACTCGATTTTCTTGAGAGAACTGAATGATGATTGAAGTTCGAATATGTTTGACCTCGAAAAGGAACAATAAGATTTTCTGCAATAGGGATTGATTGTTTCTTTGAAGGCGTACAAAGCGAGTTGCCTCCTTTACGTCCTAAAGATCGCATGATTGATTCCTGGTAGTACACCATCGAACCGGCCACCTTACAGAGTTAGCTGAGACCAAAATAATGAAACAATGAACCAGAATAGATTTCCACATTACGAGGATCGATGATATACTCGACAGACATCGGAATTCTACTTGCCAAGTTGATATAAAGAGTGGTTATCATCAGATCTAAATTGCTCCTGGAGATGTCTGCATGACAGCTTTCAGGGCGACTTTTGGGATTCTTAGAGAGTTTTACAACAGGAGTACAGATGGATTTGGCCAAGAGTGAGACTATCTGCGATTGGCCTGACTTGAAGAATGTTCATGAAGTTAAAAGCCTTTTAATGCTCATGAAGTTAAAAGCCTATTTTTTGGGCTTGTATTCTTACTAACGGCGGTTCATTTGGAAGTATGCAGAGATAGCTTCGCCTTTGCACTTATTGACTTAGAAAGGAGTCTCTTTCTTGTGGGGACCGACAAAGCTGACTCACTTAACGAAAAATTGACTACTGGACCAGTCTTGGCTTTGCCATACTTGCAAAAGCCATTCAAAGTTTCTTGTGATGCTTGTGGTTGTAGTCTCGGAGCGGTCTTATGCAAGAAGGCCATGTGATTGCTTTTGAAGCAGAATGTTTTTAAGGCCAGAATTGGTAGAACAAACTTACGAAAAAGAGCTATTGGGAGTGATCCATGCTCTTACTCAGTGGCGACATTATATACACGGAGCCGATTTCACCGTTTTTACTTATCATCAGAGTCTACGCTACTTCTTATCACAAAAGCAGCTTTCGGAAAAGCAGATATGGTGGGTTAACATCTTGTCACAGTTTCACTTTCAGATTGTTCATGTTCAAGGACACTTAGTGGCAGATGCATTGTCGTCTTGGCTATTTCCGCGATTCATCATATAAGCTTCGAGGATATAATTGATCAGTATGCCACCGATCCGGATTTTTCCGATGTGTTTACTCAGATACAGAATGGGGAGTTAGTGCCAGGGTATTCCATATGGGATGGCTACTTGATGAAGAAAACAATGTTGTGTGTTACACAGCCGTTGAGGGAAAAGGTTTTGACAGGATGCCACTGTCCACCATTTGTCAAAAACCGGTGACGTGGCATAGCCCTAGACATCAAGTGGGTAGCAAACCGGACACACACACACACACACACACACAGGAGGGGACAGTCTCGTGAAATGCGGGTACTAGCTGACGTGGCAGGTTCCGGAATTTGCTGCGGGCATTTCGCTGACAAGCTGACATGGCTGAGCGTACGGATTTTCGGGATTTACGGGCATCAGTACGGCAATTTACTTTTTGCGCTGGAAAAAATCCTACGCAATTTTCTTGGCAGCTTTTGAGTTAAATTGCTTTATTTTGGTAAGCTTTTCACTGAAAGCTTTTGGGGCTCTGCTTTTGGCATCCCTTGTAAATGAAACAAACTTGGACACTCCAAGTCAAGATTCTACCGCGACACAGCAGAGATTCACTTCAAAACAGTTCATAGTTCAGAATTGACTCGACACGGCCCGACGGAGTTCCGTGCCTAGAGATATTGGCCCCAAAGACTCTCGCCCCTTTCAGTATTTCTTTTTGTATTAATCTGAGTTCAAAGTACAAGGGAGTGGGAGGGTTCTCACTCTGAGACTCTGCGTTCAGATGCTCTGCAGAATGGGAGCCCTGCCCACGTATATAAAGGTTTACAAGGGATGCTAAAAGCAGAACCCCAAAAGCTTCCAAGTTTAAAGTAACTTTAAAATAAAGCATCTTATCCCAAGCCTCTCCAAAGCTTGCATAGAAAATCAGCCCACGCAAAATTCTGCCCAGCTTTTTGCGTAGAAAAAGCTGTCCGTACAACTGCCGTGATTTGCGCCACAAAACGCGGAATTCCGTACAACATGCCACGTCAGCACTCATTGTGATTTTCGGATTTTCTGCCAGGTGTCTCTGCCGCCTTTCACGGGCTTGCCAGCTGGGGGTGTGTGTGTCCAGGCCATGCCACGTCACCGGTTTGTGACATACCCCCCTCTTGAAAGTATTGTAATCGCCCTAGATTACGCCTGCAAAACAGATAGAGGCCATAAACTGTCTTAGCAGACACTGACTGTTAGTACCGACGCACTAGGAACACACATCTAGCACATGTACCAATCAACAGTCACATCACAAGACATCACAAAACATCACATGACAAATCACATTCAAAAATTCATTCGGATCTTAGACCATGATTAATCGGCAACGTATTTAGCAATCGCATCTAGATCCCCTCGGGACCTCATAGATGCCTGATTAACTAATCCTTATTGCAATCACTTCTATCGAGATCTTTCAGACCGAAATGCTGTAGTCATTTCGTCTATCTGTTCCTGCACTTAGACAAGTCAAGAACAAATCAGTATCATATTATCGTGAATTCCAGTTCATAAAGTCATACAACAGAATACTGTCAGCCGATAGTATCCCTGAAACTCAAAAGAGATATAAGTGACTTTAGTATTAAAAATCAGGGCAATCTATTGAGAGACTCCCCTCTTGTGCATACCCACTGCACCAAATTCCGCCCAGTTGAGTTCGGGGTTCAATTCGGAATAGACTATGCTAAACCAAATGCTTCAAGGTAAAGGTTCACAAAATATGAGGAGTATATGTCAGGTCCTCCTGCTCTATCCACTTCGCATCCAATGTGGGATAGTTCTTGAATTTAACCAAGAACCGCCTTATCATTTTACCTTTACCTTTCTATCTTTATGTGCCAAAATCTGTTCTGGAACGAGTATCTCTTCGTTTTCCTCCACTTCGGGTTGCTCATCTGGCTCCCCATCATCGGCGACATCGCCTTTAAAAGGCTTCAAGAGACTCACATGAAAAGCATTGTGGATAAGGGCTTCCTGGTCTCGCACTTTGCCCCATGCTTTGCAATGTTCGGTATTTTTGGTCATCTAATCAAGGACGGCGGTCCCAACAAAATCTGGTACCAGTCCTCCTTTCATCTTTCCTTTTCTTTTGCGCTCGACTGCTGCTCTGTAACTTTCTAGCTTATCTTCTGGTGGTCCTCTGGTTCATCTTCTCAAGAATTCTGTCCAGCTCTTTCTGCAAGTACAGGTTCCGCTTTTCTGCACTCATCTATCCTTTCAGCTTTCCTCCTAACATGAGAGGAGAATCAATGGCCTCACGCTATCTCGAGTAAATCTCATCAATTGCGTAATTTTTTCAGGACTTATTAGTTTGGCGCCCCTTTCGGTATTTCTTTATCATTAATCATTGCAAAGTACAACTCCCGAGAGACCTCTCCTCTCAGACTCTGCATCCAGATGCTCTATAGAGTAAGGCCCCAAGAGCTCTTATAAACAGTACATGGGATGCCCAAAGGCAGAGCCCCAAAAGCAATCAGTTCAATAGCACTTTCACCCAAAAGCTCTGGTCCCCAAAAGCAGCCAACGTAATCTGCGGAAATTTGTACAGCCTGCCACATGGCACTTGCAGCGGAAATCGCGGAAATTCCGTGTGGCCCTGCCACGTGAGCATCGAAACGATCTGACACGTCAGCATGTCAACGCATTTTACGAAAATCCCTTTCAGGGTTCAAGCTTCTGCCTTGTAGGGTTTCGGGCCCCACGGCCGGTGCTTCACAACTTCTTCAAGTCAGTCAGTTCAGTTTCTCTTGTCCACTTGGCCATTTCTCTGCCAGATGGTCATGCCACATCATCAATTTGTGACATTTTTCTGGCCTCCCCTTGTCCTTTTTCTACTTATTGAGAGCGGACCTTGCACATTGCGACAAGACAATCGACATGACGTGGGAAAAAGAAACTTTTGTGTGAGCGCAAGGCCGCAGAGGGGAGCACCCACAAGGAGTTGAGCTTGGGTAAGAGAAAAGCCTTCTTAAACGCAGATTGCAAGCAGCACCAAGTACCAAGAACCCCAAGTATCCAAGTACCCCAAGAAACCAACTACCGAAGTACTCATTGCATAATCATCACCAGAAGCGGGATGGATACTTTGAATGAAGATGACGAAAATGCAATTGGAGAAGAAGAAGCCCCTACACTAGGAGGACCGTTTCCAGATCCTCCTTCGTCCCCATGTACACCACAGACTGCACCAAATTCTATGGAGGCTTTGGTAAAGTCTATGATGGAGATGATGCTACAACAAGAGGCTCAATGGGCCGCCATGAAAAGGGAACGTGAAGCTCAACGTGTAGCTTCTAAAGAAGGGAGGGTAGCTATGGATCTAGGGCGTGAGTAGACACGCGAAGCTCAATGCATAGCGGCTGAAGAAAAGAGGGTAGCTATGGAACTAGAGCGTGAGGCACAGCGAGACAAATGCATGCAAGACTTGGGTCCTACAAGTGCTATCCTCGAAGAGCAACCCACTCAAGGCGTCGATGAGTCATCACGTAGACCAAGTAGAGACGACAATTCCAACAATCCAGTCACTGAAAAGTTGACTTTCAATAAGTATGATGGTCAGATGGATGCTTCAATGATTTGTTCTCGGTTGCATCAATTTAACACTTACTTTGCTACTAGCAAGAAACACAGTAACAATAAAGTTTCGACAACCGCCATGTATTTGTCGGCGGGTGATGCCATTATTTGGAAGAGGCACAGATAGCCGAGCATCTTGAGCGCCCCACGGATGGTGTACCTTTGTCTTATTTTATGTCACCACAGTACCTTGATCGATTGAAGAGACAAGGTTACATAGGGCACGAGGACTTCAAAATCATGCCTCTAGAAGGGTGCGATGTTACGTTAGGGATGTCGTGGCACGCCCAAAACAATGTTGTAGTGAACTATGGGGCAAAGAAAATCTAGTTGAAGAATAGCAAGGATCGAGGGACATAGTGATTAATGTAAAATTCATCCCCTTTCCGATGCTCCTGTCACCCATCATGTGACGCATCAGGAATATCCATTTCCTGGTCTCTCCCATCGAACTAATGGCACAACTCATTCATGATGCTTAATGTCACCCATCATATGACACATCAGAGTTGTCCGTTCCTGATGGCTTTTATCAATTCCAGTAGATCTACAGTTCCTAACCTTTACAATTCAAGTGTACACATTTAAATATCCTAATTTCAATAAATAGAAATTACTCAAAAAAATAGAAAATAGTCCATTTAGCAACACTGGCGCTTAGCGCTTGTCTAATGATAAGGCCACCCACCCTCCTCTTTCCCTCTTCAAAGTACAAACCCAAGGCCCAAAATCAACCTCAATCCTTAAATCCAAAACCACAAATGCAATCTCCAAAGCCATAGATTTTACCCTTCAAAAAACCTCTAATAGAGGGCCTTGGGTTAGACCCCCAGAACCTTAGAGCACTCCCCCAAAGCACTCTCTTGGAGTCCACTTGCTCTTCTTCACAAGCACCTCCTCACACACCTTTGAATTCCCTTTTCACCCTCCACCTCTCAATGCCATAGGCCTAGGTGCAAGTATTGTCTTCCACTCATAAATCCTCGTCTCTTTAAAATCTTGCAAGCTAGCAAGCAAACCCCCTTCACCCTGGACAATCATGCTCTTAACCTCGTCTACAATAATGTCTCTACCAAAATTCTAACCCCTCATGAAAGAACTCTCTTAGGGCTAGGCCTTAAGCATATTCCGCCTCCATGAACTCCCTCACTAGATTCCATCCATCATGCTTATTCCAATTTAGCGAGGCTATACGGATTAAATCTCTTCTTCAAAGATGCCCCCACTAACCCTTCTTCTCCTTATCGCTCTCCGAATCCTTTCTGGAATCCTCCAATATTCTCCCCCTCACTAAGCAAAAGCTTTGCCTCTATTTCCCCTTTACTCCTTTCCAAGTTAGCTTGACCTATAAAACTCTTTAAAGGAAACACACACCTAATGTACAAGCCCATTGCTTCTCTCAAATCCAATGCCACCATCACCGTCAAGCCGGCGGATAAATATTTGGGCCTTTTTCTTCTCTTCAAATCTTGGTACACGCAACAGTTGCTTCGGAAACTCTCGGACTTCTCTACTTATAAACCCCTCTCCCAAGCACCCCTACCATTTTGCTATCAACTCTTGAAGCCAATCTCTCCTCCTACACATTACTCCCTCATGAGCAAAGAAAGTTTATCTTGGCCTCTTGTAATAGCCACTAAAGCATTGTCCTATGTTCTTCCTTCCCAAGCTTCACAAACCCTCATTAATAGCTAGGCCTACTTGTTCTTACAAAGGCTACCTTCTAGAAAATGCATCTAAGAGGCTACACCTCCAATTATTTCTCATACTTCTCCATAAAAGGCAACAATTGGTAGATTCTTCCTCCTTGACATGGGACCTCTCCAACATTTCCCTCCCCCCTAATATCCTTCTAGTTACCTTTAACATTGAATCTCTAGGTTGATGGCTATGATGTAGACCATGTAAACGAGGTGCTCACTCTGTAGTCGGTGTATGGCTCGTGCTACCATATCTCTGTTGAAGAAAGAGGAGATGGTAGGTTGTGGCTCATGTGGCTCTAGGATTGGAGGCTTCCCGAGGACCTCATACGACCTGTCTACATGATTATGCCACGTTTGTGGCCTCCTCGAAAGCTTAAGCTCCTCTGTCTTACCATGATGTCTTCACTATTGGACTCCCACTTGAATCCGTGGATCCTCGGTAGACCCCTCTCTCGGAAGTCCTGTGTTTCTCTGAGTAGGACAATGTCTCGACTCCTATCACCTCCTCTAGTCGCTCTAGATGTGTCCATAGATCACCATTGCAGTTCCAAACCGCAAGGTGAATCCCCTCATGCTGTGTCCCATACATAGGCTACGAGCATAGTAGCACGGAAACTCCGTTTCGGGGCCTATCGGATCAGAAACTCTACTTCCAAAATCACATGTTTCTCGTTTCCATTTTGCTCCTCCTTAATGAATTTCTGAAGGTTACATACAAAATATGACTATAACAAGCCGTTTGTAATCCATTCCATTGTAAATAGCAAGCAGTTTCCGTTTTACATGGCCTTGACGGTCTCGTTTCCATTTCTCATTCCATGTAACTATGGCCCCCAGTCCCTATGCAACGATCTTGCCATCAATCATGTGTATCAGTGAGAGGTCATCGTCAAGGTAGATGAGAGGGGTCCATGAGTTCTCGTAGAATCACCCTCTTTCTAATGAAAGAGGTCCTTGCCTCTTGGAGGATGAGGGCCTCTCTCCTGTTAGGACTTTGCCAGCTCTCCAAATCTTGTTGAAGGGGGGTGGCTCTTCTTCTTTGTACCCAAGCTTGATACATAGTTTTGTACCATCCATGTCGGGTGTGGAGTCATTCGTCTCCGCTCGTGACTCTTCTGTTGAGTTGGCTGACATGTCGCATCTTCTGCTCCTCAAGGGTAGTGTGCATTAGAAGGAATTTCTTCTTCCTCCTCCACAAAGAGAGAGAGAAATGAAATGTTATATTAACGCCTTCAAAAGGCCAAAATGACCTATGCGACCAATCTGTTACAAAATGGTGAATCTAATACCATATCTGGGTACAAAAGAACTAGAACAAAGATACTACTACTAGAATCCATCCTCATATGCACTCTGCATGTCGAGAGAGTATGGCTCGAATTCTCTGTTGTAGTCTCCGTCGATGTTGTGTAGCCCCTCTCCTCAATCGTGGCCGTCTGGATCTCCGTAGCTCCAGTGCTCGGTCAATGAGAGTGTCAGTAGTGGTCGAATGTGTGTGTGTGTGTGTGTGTGTGTGTGAGAGAGAGAGAGAGAGAGAGAGAGAGAGAGAGAGAGAGAGAGAGAGAGAGAGAGAGAGAGAGAGAGAGAGAGAGAGAAATGAAATGAAATGACATGTTATATTAACGTCTTCAAAAGGCCAAAATGACCTATGAGACCAATCTCTTACAAAATGGTGAATCTAATACCATGTCTGGGTACAAAAGAACTAGAACAAAGATATCGAATCCTTTGTTGTAGTCTCCGTCGATGCTGTGTAGCCCCTCTCCTGGCCGTCTGGATCTCCGCAGCTCCAGTGCTCGGTCGATGAGAGTTCCGGTAGTGGTCGAATGAGTGTGGGCCGAGCTCTGCAATGATGGATGCTCCTCTGGCTGTCCCATATCTAGTGAAAAGAAATTTGTAATCTGTCTCTGGGACTGTCTCTCTCTATCTCTCACCAGTTAAGTGTCTCTATATCTGTGTAAAGTAGATATAGCCCAAGACATCTCTGATCCTCATACCTCATGACCCTAGAGAAAGGACCAAAACCCTCTCTCAATAAGCAGTGGAAACAGCCCCGTATCTCATAGTACAATGTGAAATGACATATGTAATGTAGCTCTGTCTCTCGCTCTAGCTGGCATAAGCGGCATATCCTACTGTCTGCTCGTATCCCCTTGAATCTACCAGTCTCAATCTGACCAATGGCACATTGCAAACCATGAGACATATGTGTGTCCATGTAGCTGGGTCGAATCACAAACCCATCTCCTGTGAGGTGGAGAAGATGCTCTCTATAGAAAGCCATCTTTGTGCCCAACTCCTGCGACGGCTCTATCCATGTCCTCCTGGTATCCAGCTGGATGAGGTCCTGACGAATGAGTCTAGTAATCTCCACCCGTGTAAGAGACATCAAGGGTGCCTGAAGAGAGTACTGGAAAGCGGGCAGCCTGTCCATGGTGAAGCCATGGGTCTGAAACCATGATGTCATCTATGCACACCAGCATGAAGTGTCCCCCTGAAGAGCTAACTGTCTAGAAGACTCAAGGCCCAGTCTAGCATATCTGTCTCTAGTAGTATCCCACAAGATGTGCACAAAGAAGACTGAACAAGTAAGGGCCTCAATCTCCATAGGAGGGGCAGCTAGCTCTGCTCGAATGATAGAGTGGGGTACAGAGGCCTTGGCTCTGATCAGTGGAGAGATCATAGATACCAAGGGCCTCTTTATACGTCACCAACCATCCTGCCTACAGAAGGTCCCCATATCTACACCCCGTACAACATAGCTGAGGCTACTAAAGTATCAAAGAGCCATAACTTTGTCCAAGGTTCTTGGAACTGAACCTACGAAGCCTCCCAAGGCCGCAAAAGCTCTAGTCAGTCTAGTCTCTTCCTCTTTCCCCAAAGAAAACCTCGGCCTATTGAAGACAACCCCAAGGTAAGTGTATGCATCTGTATACTCTACAATCTCCTGACCATATATGAAAGTCGGTGCTGGTCTCCTGATCCACTGTGGTGTGGTGTTAAACACCATAACCTTGGTGTTACCAAAATTTACAGACAATCCACTATCCTCTGCAAAACTGTGTAATGTATCCAACTGTCGCTGCATACCCTTTGGTGAGTCAGAGATCAACACGATGTCATCAGCATATAACAACAATGGATCCATGTCCCTGCCCGCTGGGCACCTCTATCACCCTCTTTGTCAATGTAATCAGGCACCTCATCAACATACATACCAAATAGAGTAGAAGACAATGGGCAACCCTGTTTCACCCCAATGGTGGAGTGAACTAAATTAGTTTTCCCATCGGAGTGCGTACATGTCCCATCACTGATCTGTTGAGGCGGTCCGGGGCGGGCAACAAGAGTGGCCTCTAAACACCCTTCGAGGCTCCCGTGCTGCTCAATTGGGACTGAGGCAAGCACAATCAGAGACAACAACAACCCACAACCCGAAACCAAACAAGAAAAGGGGCACCACCTAGTTGTAGATGCGAACTAGGACGCACGTGATATCTCCTTGTACTCAAACGCACAAAGAGAGGGGAATGCAAGATAGCCACACACACCAAACACAAACATTCACCACGCCAGAGAGAGGTAAAGCGCAAAAATCAACTTGAGCAACTCAGTCTTAGCCTTAAAGACTAGATACACACAAAGCTTGATGAGAAATAGAGAGACAACACAAAACTTGACCTTGTTGCCAATACACAAATTGTCTTAGGGTCACGGGAGCCCTCTCACCGAGCACCCTCTTACAATTGAAAGTTTTGGCAAACAATTCAACAAGCCCTCAAACCACCAAGCATGAAATGGCACAACAAACTTCAAAGACAATATACCTTCAACCACCTGATGAGCCAACTTATCAAGTCAATTTGGAGAGAAGAGTCCTAGTTGCAGCATACAATTGCACCCAAAACTATGAATCTTATTTATGGACAAGAGTAGGCTACAAGTGTGATTGCAGAGTATAGTATCACTCCACTCCTCTAGATGGCATAACTAACTTCGAGCTTCTCCATGCACCTATGTGTAGTGATGGAATAGAGCACTCACAATGCACACACTCTACACAACTAGGCTTGAAGAGTGGTGTGTTATGTGTTGAGAATGGTGTGGTGTAGTGTGATCATGTGATGATTTACAAGGGAGAGAAGGGCTCTATTTATAGGTTTTAGAAGCCCCGATTTGGATTAGGCCTAATCAAGTTTATTTGAAGGAATAAAAGATTATGTATATATATATATATATATATATATATATATATATATATATATATATTTTAATGAGGGTGGGTCTCTCTTGTCCTTTGAGTCACATGGATGTGGGCTCAAGGGAAGAGAATTATTGAGGATGAAAGGAGAGAGGATTGAGTGAATAATTTGGGAGTGCCTACTCTAGTAGAGGGTGCATTTTACAACAAGGTTAGTGGTTAGTAGTTAGTAATTATCACTACAAAATATTTACAAAATCATTCACCAAATGGTGAGATATATGATGAGAAAAGTTAGAGAAGGGATGAGCTTGTAAAGAGAGGTTGAAGCTTTAAAGAAGTTGACATTCACCTCTTTACAGCACTGATAGAAGAAGCGGTCAGCATGGCGAAGTAGCGCGTGTCGATGAAGCTATGTTATCTTCAAACCTTGGAAAATTCATGATAAAAGCCTTAATTTGCAGAGGTTATCCTTGGATTTTTGCTGATTTTTTGAAGTTCTTTACAAAGCTGAAGAGAGTATGGTAATATGGACATATATGTAGAGAGAAAGGGGGACACATAGAGTGTAGAAATGGAGGATGAAGGCTATGGAGGTGTGAGAGATGTGGCAATGGTGAAGAGGGTGAATTAGGACATGGGAGTTGCAGGTTTGGGAGTGGGAAGGAGAGGGAGGAGTGTGTGTGAAAGAGAAAAATGATAAAGTGGAAGAGGGAGTGTGGTTGCATAGCATGGGCAAACTGGGGTCCACCAATAAAATCATAGCTCACAGCTCGTAGCTCAAAAAAATATGAAAAAATTTGAGGTGAAAGTTCAGCTCACGAGCTACAACTTTTGTTTGTATCACCTTTTCAAATTCGGGGAGCATGTGATCTTTAATAATTCAACAAAACCGACTGTTTTTTCCACTGCACAAGGTCCTTCTTTGGATGATTCTTTTGAATACCTCCAAGAGTGAGCTCCCCATGGTGCATGCATGCATGCCACATACCCTTGATCTTATTTGGTAGGTCTATAATTGAAGATATTGTTGAGATCATGATATAAGTGAATAGTACAACTAAGAAAATCAAATATTGAGGGGTCTAAAAAAATATGTACATGTCAAATATAAATAATATAGGTGGAAAAAATGTAAAGGGGTCAAAATAAATCTCTCTCATTATAAGTCTACCATAAAAAGATGAATATTTTTTGTGGTCTAATTTATGAGAGTAATAGAGAATAGATGTAGGAAGGAAAAAATCACAATAGTGAAAAAATATACACATAAATAGAACTAGTTTTTTTGGATTTTTGTTAGGATGGAGTTACACAAAAAATAAGAGAAGCTTACATGAAATTATTTTTATATGGAATAAAGAGTATGCAAAATGGTAAGAAAAAATATGGTAATGGTGAATCAATGTACATAGCATAAATAACAAACGCCTAAGTATAAATATTTAAATAAATACCAAAATAATTATGAAAAATTCTTATATTTAGGCCTTATATACAATGAAATATTTACACACAAATGGACCATAATATATTTATATTTTTTATATTTTTTATTTTTTTGGCTCAACTAGCCCAGTGACTAGCTAATTAAGGGTTTTTAAGAAAATATAGGGAAAGTCCCCTTACTCACACACGCCTATATACGGTGAAATGGTAGGGATAACCAAAATGTTTGAATGATTTGATAGGGTGAGGTAGCTTACTATGGCAATTATGGAAAGCCGAAAAACGGCTATCACTGTATAGAGCCATAATCCCCCAAATCAACACTATGGGTACCCCCATCTCCTGCAGTCTGCGCATCAATCGAGCTCTCAGTACCATGTCAAATGCTTTGCGGAAATCCACAAAGCTACAATAAATCCGTCTCCTATGTGACCTGCCCTGCCCTCCTCAATGATGGCTCTGAGTGTCAGAATATGATAGAGAGAGAGAGAGAGAGAGAGAGAGAGAGAGAGAGAGAGAGAGAGAGAGAGAGAGAGAGAGAGAGAGAGAGAAATGAAATGTTATATTAACGTCTTCAAAAGCCCAGAGTGACCTATGAGACCAAACTGATACAAAAGTGGTGAGTCTGTTACAATGTCTGAAAAGTGTCAAAGTGTGAAAATAAATGCAAAAAACAGAGAGATGAAATGAAATGAAATGATATATTAATGTCTTCAAAAGGCCAAAATGACCTATGAGACCATCAGATACAAAGTGATGAATCTAATACAATGTCTGAAGTACAAGTACAAAAAGTACTGAATGTGAAAAATGAAAACTGAAAATGAAGTGTGAAATGTGAAATGTGAAATGTGAAAATGTGGAGTAGGTCCTCAATGACACTCTGAGTGTCGTGCTAGAATGCCTCTGATCCTCTGCTGGAGTCTCCGTCAATGGAGTGTGCTCCTGTGTCTCGATCGTGGTCGTCTCGATCTTCGAGCTCAGTGGCCCTGTCAATGAGGGTGCCTCTGGTATGAATGTGGGTACAACCCTGTGCTGGTGGTTGGTCTCCTGACTCCCTCGATCCAAAGAAGTCTGTGAATTGTCTCTGTGACTGTCGTACTCCATGTCTCCTCACCAGATTATCTCTATGTCGGTGTAGCTCAAGTAGATATAAGCCAAGGCATCTCTGATCCCGATACCTCATGACTCTATCTAGGGGTCCAAAACCCTCCCTGAATAAGCAATGGAAGCGCCCTCGTATCTCATAATACACAGTGCAGTGGCATATGTACTGTAGCTCTGTCTTTGGCTCTCTATCGCATAGTTCGCATATCCTAGACTCCGGTGGTATCCCTCTGAATCTACCCGTCTCAATCTCCAGCTGGTGTGAGGATGTGCGAATCTGACCAATAGCACATCGCAGACCATGAGACAAATGAGTGTCCATGTAGCTCGGACGAATCACAAACCCATATCCCGAAAGTTGGAGAAGATGCTCTTTGTAGAAAGCCATCTTCGTGCCCAACTCCTGCTGTCCAACTGTATAAGATCCTAACGAATGAGTCTAATGATATCCGTCTGTGTGACTGGCAGGGAGGGTGCATCCAGGGAATACTGAAAAGGAGGCAATCTATCCATGTTGAAACCATGCCTCTGAAACCATGAGGTCATTTGCGCATACCAACATGATGCGTCTCCCTGCATCGTTAACTGGGGACTCAAGAGCCAATCTAGTATATCTGCCTCTATGTGTATCCCATAGATTGTGCATAAAGGACACTGATCTAGTAAGAGCCTCAATCTCTATAGGAGGGGCTACCTCCGCTCGAATAATCGCATGTGGTACAGAGGCCTTGGCTCTAATCATCCGGGATATCATAACTACCAAGGGTCTCTCCATGCTCCTCCAAGTGTCATGATTCACAGATGGTCCCCAAACCTGGACCCCATAAAGCATAGCTGAAGCAACCAAAGTATCAAAGAGCCATAGCTTTGTTCGTGGTTCTTGAAACTGAACCTGCGAACACATCCTCTCTAGCCCTCCCAATGCCGCATAGGCTCTGGACAGTCTAGTCTTTGCTGCTCTCCTCAGAGTAAACCTCGGTCCTGTGAATACCACCCCCAGGTATGTATATTCATCTGTGTACTCCACAGTATCTTGACCATATACGTGTAGGTGCCGATCTCTTGACCCACTGTGGTGTGGTGTTAAACACCATAACCTTGGTTTTACCAAGGTTCACAGACAATACACTATCCTCTGCAAAGCTGTGCAATGCATCCAATTGTCTCTGCATGCCCTCTGGTGACTCTGATATCATCAGCATATAATAATAAAGGGATCCATGTCCCTGCTAGCTGAGCGCCTCTGTCGCCCTCTCTGTCACTGTAGTCAGAGGCCTCATCTACATACATACCAAAGTGTAGGGGACAAAGGACACCCCTGTTTCACTCCAATAGTGGAATGAACAATGTCAGAAATCCCCTCAAGAGTGCGTACCTGGCCAGTCACTGAGCCGTATAAAGCCATGATCCCCGATATGATCTGTGTGGATACTTCCAACTTCAGTAGCCTACGCATCAATCTGGCCCTCGGCACTATGTCAAATGCTTTGCGGAAGTCCACAAAGCAACAATACATCCGTCTTCCATGTGCCCAACCTTCCTCAATAATGGCTCGGAGTGTAAGAATATGGTCCAAAGTGGAGAAACCCCTCCTAAATCCAGCTTGTCCTGCTGCTCGTATGCCCTCATTTTCTGCCCATTTACTCGGTTGCTGTTCAAGAATGGATGCATACAACCGTGCCAATGTGTGCCCTATCATAATAGTACGGTAGTTCCCTGGCACCGTGGGGTCCCTTGCCTTGAAGAGAGGTACAATAGTAGATAATCTCCAAGACTCGGGTAGTCCCTCACACATGACACGGTTAAACAACCGCGCAAGAACCTATGACAATAAATCTCTAGCATGTATCAAGTGCTCAACCACCAAACCCTCATGATCATATGCTCTCCTAGTCCTCATCCTGTCAATGGCGTTCTTCACCATCTCAGTGGTAAAGAAGGTACAAGTGGCTGGACATGGCTCTAGAGGGTCTGGTAATGGTGGTTGCCCAGGTACTGTATATAATGATGCTGCATACTGACCCCAAATCTCGGGAGAAGTAATCACTGGAGGAGGTAAGTGTTCATGGAAGAGACGCCAGGCCTCACCTGAATCTCGACTCAAAAAGAGCTGATACAAATCACGTTCCATCTAGGCTAAAAAGGCCCACTTCTTCCGTCGCACTAAACGTCGAAGGGTAATCCCAAACTGTCTATATGTAATGACTCCAAGTATAAGCTTGCTCTGAATCTGGACTCTCATCTCTCTGCACTCCTCATCATACCAACTATTCTGAGGCATGTTCCCAAAACGTCTTCTCTGATCTGGTTGAGTGTGTGGGTATGCCTCTGCTGCCCCATGCAAGATCTCCGTCAATAGAGTGGTGATCTCCTCCACGGTATATACAGGCTCGGCTGCCCACATCCGCCTATAAATCTCCTCCACATAGACTTGAGTCCGTCTCTGGTGTAAAAGTATACTGTGTGTGTGCAATCCTCCGTGGTGTCTGAAATGCGCTATACTGGAAAGAGACTGAAAAAGTCAGGAGAGCATGGTCCACTGCTACTCCAACAGGTCTAGGTCCCACATTGAGATCCTGAATACTAGAGATGAAGCTCGGTGAAGTCATGACATAGTCCACTGTACTGGCCCCATGTCTGTGTGGAAAGCATGTGAATCCCCCAGACGAAGGAAAAATCTCTAGACCATTAAGTATGGCCAAACCATGCGTAGTCGTCATCTCCATGAGATATCTCCCATACTCTGTGTGCTCTCTGTCCTGTGAGTGTCTGTCAAGCCCCATCTCCGATATATCCATCTCTCTAAGCATCTCCTCCGAGGTATCATAAAATATCGTTTGGGAGTTGGTCGTCCTGGCATTAAAGTCTCCCAAGAGAATGATATCTCCATCTCTAGAAAACTCCCATATGTCATCATCAAGTATAGAGAAAGGGGATTGCCCTCTAGGTGAGGTATAGACTGATGTGCTAGGGGGAAAGTAGCACACAGCAATGTATAAGAATCTGCCCGTCTCAGCTCTCAGTCTCACCCACATGTATCTCGCCCGGTCATCTCTCCGGACAATCTGTAATAGCGGCTGCAACTCCTCCCTGAATAAGACTACTACCCCTCCTGAACCTCTACTCCCATGCTGGGATCTAGTGTCTGGCCGACAAGCTGTCTCCCATGAATAACCAGTCACACTTGGCATCAACTGTCCAGATTTCTGATGTGTCTCTGAGTAAAAGACAATGTCTCTATCTCTAAAGCTATCCTCAAAGGCACCCACATCCAGCCTATATGATCCATTACAATTCCATGCCGCCATCCGGAGTGTGGTCCCATACGTCTCGCACCATCATGTTGTGCATCTTTCCAAAACCACTACTTTCCCTCCTCTATAAAAGGCAATTTTTCCCTTCTCCCTTGCTGCTTTGATCTCTGGCATCAACTCTTGCATATGTGCTATTTGTGTCACGTGACACATCCAACCCTATGTGTCCGTGGACAAGCTACAGCATAACAGGGTTCAGTCAGTCCAGTCAAGTCTAGATTAGAAGTGATCTGGCACTTTTGTGAGTCTATTCATAGACCGTGCATGCCCAGTCACTTAGTATAGATGCATATCCTCTGGTTGCACACAGCATGATCATCAGTATTCCCTTCAGAATCCATCAGATTCAGTCAGGGGAATTTTCCAGTGCATTTAGCCTATTTTCCTATTTTTGGTTATTTTCACTTATTATTTTTAAGTGACTCTCCAACAAAAGTAGGTAGGGCAATTTTGCTAAGTTAATATATAAGCAAACCCAAGTTAGCACTTTCTGGCAGAAGAGGCAGCAGGAGCTTCCCGCTCAATAGGCAACTTCTCAGGAGTACCCCCTCAGCACCTTGGCGTTTTTGGACTCCCAACCTCGCCATACCATCAGATCCCCTAGCGTTTTTGGATATATACATCAGCCAGCATTTTCCTTGCAGTCACCGCCGGCAACAGCAGGTCCCCAACGATTCCACCTTGCATCATCGCCGTCATCATCAGTAGGTGGCGTTTTTGCAGATTATCGCCAGCATCACATCAGCCATTGCAGCGTTTTTACTAACGCTAGCAGCCTCTGCAATTCTCAATGTTTTCAGCCCAAAACGCCAGCAAGCTCTTGCAGATCATTGGCGTTTTTCAGTCCAGAATTCAGCAGACAAAAACACAGAATTTCAGCAGTTGAAATCGCAGGTTTTCAGCCTATAGCAAGGTAGCAGATACATTCCCATTGGTTGCAGCAGTTCCCCCAATTTCAGCCCATAAAAACGCAGCCAAAACAGTCATTTTCAGCCGCCGAAACAGTCCCGAAATTCAGCAGTTAGAAGATCTCAGATTTCAGCCATCAAGTCGTCGTCGCCATCACCGTCGTCGTCATCGGCATAGTCCAAGTTGCATCAGTCCATTGCATACGCATTGTACCACTTTGTGCAATCTAAAGTAGACCACTCTCGCCGACGAGAGTGGGGCCTTCGGAGGAGGGTTTTACAACAGTTTCTGGTGTCGTATCTCTCTTCTCTCTCTATCTCTCAGTCTCATACACTTGCACACACATTGTCCATTCACTTTGTTCGTGATCATAGCACTTTCCACTAAGAACGGAAGGCTCTCCCTTCCATAAGAACTAAAAGGAACCTTGAGCACAGTTCGGAGCACTCATCTTGAGCAAAGCGCAAACAATCATTCCGCTGCACCTAACAATTTGTGCTAAAGTAAGGTCATCTCCCATAAATATCCTAGTTTCCTTAAGTGTTGGTCTCTTCTTCAGGAATTCCTTCCTTGTTTCCAAAGTCGGGAAACGCAAAATAAGTGCTCTCTCTTTGACGTTTCCCTTCTCATCTACTCCCTTCTTTCCTACTCTCCAAGCACATGTGTGCATAAGTTCCGGGATGCCCATTCGCTGCAAGAGTTCCTTCACTTCTTCTTCTACATTTTCAGTGTCTTTGATACCAGTAATACGCACATGGAGGGCTCTATTCCTCCTCTTTTGTTCCTCCTCAATGGTCATATTGATGATGGTAGAAGTTTGTGCGGCTTCTGGCATCCGGGCCTTCCCTTTCTTTGCACCTTCAATCCATTTTTCTACTTCGTCAACCTTCTCCTGTGTTTTAAAAAGACGCTCCGCCTATGAGGAAGCCTCTTTCGAGTTTTGTTCCTCCCCTTCGCGTAGAGTTTTCACCTGCTCCTTAATTTCTTCAAGCTCCTTTAGCATCGAGGGCTGATTTCCCCCCTCCATTTTGGGCATAATTTTGCAAGCTGCAAGTTCCCCTTTAAGCTCTTCAATAATTGCATCCTTTTCCTTCATGCACTTTTCCACATTGGTTTTCCAAGATTCAAAGCTTGCAATTGCCTCATCCAACTTTTTCTGCATAATACATTCCATTACATTCACTTCTGCCCGCATTAGAGCCTGCATCTCCCCTTCCACAGATAGAGACATCTCATCATGCTTACCAAGCATCGCTTTATCCAATTCTTTCCTCATATCTGCATACATAGAATTCTTATAACTCTGTGTTTGCGTACATCTCTTTCCTGATGTCATCTCTCATAAAGCTGAGCTCCGATTTAATCATCACTTGGACCCTCTCCATCATTAAATCATCTTGGACTATGACGGTTTTCCCTGCCCGTAGAGAGCTTGGCGAGAGTATACTATCTCTGTTCCTCCGCTTGAATGTCACTTTCATTTTTTGTGGGGTGGTGAAGCCACTTGCATCATCATCCTCGACTGGTTGGTCCATCCGAGAGAGAAGAACAGAGCAAGCACTAAGTCAAGGCCCTCACCAGCTGCCACTAGTGTTGATGTGATAGAGCAATGTAAGTTGCTGCAGCCTTGCCTTGCAGAGGTCTCGCCATCGCCCTAGTTGGCCTCGCCCTCGCCTTGGCTGCCCTTGTCCTCGCCTTCGCCCTGGCTGGCTCGCCCTCGCCCTTGGAGAGAGAGAGAGAGAGAGAGAGAGAGAGAGAGAGAGAGAGAGAGAGAGAGAGAGAAAGAAATAATATGATACATTAACGTCTTCAAAAGACCAAATGACCTATGAGACCAATCCGTTACAAACCGGATAATCTGATACCATGTCTGGGTACAAAAAAAGAGATACTAGATCAATCTAGTAGTGCTACTACCTGAAACTACGTGGGGTATATGTGATCACTGATACAAGGGGTGCCCAATACAAGAGGGTGTAATATAATGGGTGATGGTTCCATCCTCATCTGTACTCTGGATGTCAAGATAGTATGGCTCGAATCCTTTGTTGTAGTCTCCGTCAATGCTGTGAAGCTCCTCTCCTCTATTGTGGGCGTCTCGATCTCCCTGCTCCAATGCTCGGGTACCGGGGTGTGAGTATGAGCTGAGCTTTGCAATTGTGGCTGCTAATCTATCTGTCCGATCTCTGGTGTAAAGAAATCAGTAATCTGTCTCTCAGATTGTCTCTCTCCAGATCTCCTCAGTAGACTATCTCTGTGTCTGTGTAACTCAAGTAGATACAGTCCGAGACATCTCTGGTCCTGATAGCTTATGACTTAGGAGAAGGGTCCGAAGTCTTCTCCAGAGAGTACAACAATGGTGCATCAAGAGAGTGAAGGGAGGCAAGTTGTCCATGTTGACGCCATGTATCTGCAACCATGATGACATCTATGCATACCAGCATGATGTGTCCCCTTGTAAAAATAACTATATGGAGAACTCAAGGGTCAATCTGGCATATGTCTTTGGTAGTATCCCATGGGGGGGCTGCTAACTCTACTCTAATGACCTCATGTGGCACGGAGGCCTTTGGCTCTAATCAGCCGAAAGATCATAAATACCAAGGGCCTCTCCATATCTCTCCATCCATCCTGACCCACAAAGGGTCCGCAAACCTAAACCCCATAGATCATAGCTGAAGCTACAATGGTATCAAAGAGCCAGAGCTTTGTTTTGGGTTCCTGGAACGGAACCTACAAACGTATCCTCTCCAATCCTCCCAAGGCCGCATACGCTTTGGTTAGTCTAGCCACTGCTCTGCTCTCTTCAAAGAAAACCTTGGCCCAGTGAAGACTACCCCAAGATAAGTGTATGCATCTGTGTACTCCACTGTCTCCTAACCATAAATGAATGTAGGTGCTAATCTCCCGATCCACTGCGGTGTGGTGTTAAAACACCATAAACTTGGTTTTACGAAGGTTTACAAACAATCCACTATCCTCTGCAAAGCTACGTAATGCATCCAAATGTCGCTGCATACCCTCTAGTGAGTCAGAGATAAACACAATATCATCAGCATAAAAACAACAATGGAATTCATGTCCCTGCCAGCTGGGCACCTCTGTCACCCTCTATGTCAGTGTAATGAGAAACCTCATATATACATACCAAATAGAGTAGCAGACACGGGACAATCTTGTTTCACTCCAGCAGTGGAGTGAACTAAATCAGATATTCCCTATGGAGTGCATACATGTCCAACCACTGATCTATATAGAACGATGATCCCCCAAATCAACTCAATAAGCATTCCCATCTCCTGTAGTCTACCCATCAATCTGGCTCCGGGCACCGCGTCAAATGCTTTGCAGAAATCCACAAAGCTGCAATAAATCCGTCTCCCATGTGCCCTACCCTCCTTAATGATGGCTCTGAGTGTCAAAATATGATCAAGAGTGGAGAAGTCTCTTTTGAAACCAACCTAACCCGTTGCTCATATGCCCTCACTCTTTGCCCATCTGCTCAACTGCTACTCAAAAATAGATGCATACAACCGCGCCAATGTGTGTCCAATCATAATAGTATGGTAGTTTCCAGGCTCTGTAGGATCACTTGCCTTGAAGATAGGCACATTAGTAGACAGTCTCAAGTCTCAGGTAGACCCTCACACATGACACAATTAAACAGAACTGCAAGAACCTCTGTCAGCATATCTCTAGCATGCAGAAAGTGCTCTCCTACTAGACAATCATGATCATATACCCTCCTCATCCTCATCTCGTCAATGGCCATCTTTACCATCTCATTAGTAAAGAAGGTACTCGCACATGGGCATGGCTCAGGAGGATCTCGAAGGGGTGTCTGACCAGGGACCGTATATAAGGATGTTGCATATTGACTCCACACATCAGGGGAAGTAATCACTAGGGAGGGAAGTGCTCACTGGAGGATCTGGAAGGGGTGTCTGTCCAGGGACCGTATATAAGGATGTTGCATATCGACTCCACACATAAAGGGAAGTAATCACTGGGTGAGGGAATGCTCATGCAAGAAACCCCAGGCCTCTCCTGAGTCTCTACTCAAGAACAACTCGTATAAGTCTCGCTCCATTTGAGCTAGGAACGCTCGCTTCTTATATCACGCAAGGCACCGGAAGGCTATCCAAGATTGTTTGTGATTGATGACCCCTAGGAGAAGATCCCTCTAAAGATGTGCTCTCGTCTCTCTACACTCCTCGTCATACCAACTGTTTTCAAGCATGCTCCCATAATGGCGTCTCTGATCAGGCTGAGTATGCCTCTGCTGCTACATCAGCAATGTCTCAGTTAGTAAAGTGGTAATCTCCTCCACTGAGAGTCCTAGCCTGTGGCTATTGTACATAGACGACTATAGATCTCCTCTGTATAAACAAAGTCAGTCTCTGGTGTACCTCTCGATATCTCGGCTCTATTGTACTGAAAGGAGATAGAAAGTGTCAAGCGAGCATGATCCACTGCTACACCCACTAGTCTGGGTCCTACTATGAAATTCTCAATGCAAGAGATGAAGCTCGGCTGTGCCATGACATAGTTCATTGTGCTGGCCCCATGCCTGTGTGGAAAGCATGTGAAACCGGCCGCTCTAAGAAAATGTTGTAGGCCGTTCAGTATGGCCAGATCATGTCTAGTCGCCATCTCCAGGAGATGCCTCCCATACTCTGTCTGCGCTTTGTCCTATGAGTGTCTGTCAAGCCCCAAATCTCCTACATCCAGAGAGAAAAATGAAATGAAATGATATATATTTATGTCTTCAAAAGGCCAAAATGACCTATGAGACCAAAAGTTTACAATGTTTGGTGAATCTGATACAATGTCTGTGAAAGTTGAAAAACAACTCAACATCTAACTAAAATGGGGGGCCAATAGAAGGGGGGGGCGTTGGGGGGGGTGGGATGAAATAAAATGAAGTGAAATGTAATGTTATATTGAACGTCTTTAAAAGGCCAAAATGACCTATGAGGCCAAACTGATACAATCTTGGTGGATCTAATACAGTGTTTGGGTACAAAATAAAATGAAGTAAAGTGAAAAACCAAAATTATTATCCTCATCAATGCCCGAGGATGCCCGGCATCGGGCGCTGTTCGAAAAAGTATTGCATCGGTCGCTGAAGAAATGAAATGTTATATTAAACGTCTTCAAAAGGCCAAAATGACCTATGAGACCAAACTGATACAATCCTTGTGGATCTAATCCAATGTCTGGGTACAAGAATAAAATGAAGTGAAAGACTAAAATCGTCAAATTGAAATCATCATCATCATCATCCATGAACGAGGATGACCGGCATCGTGCGTTGTCCGAGGAACTATTGCATCGGTTGCTAAAGATCTTCGTCAATGTCCACCTCTATAAATAGTCGTATTGGACGTCTCCCATGTCCTGCTATTCCCGATTCTTTGAAGGAGCATCCGTCGATGTCGTGGTCGCCCCCGTAGACGTAGGCGTCTAGCTCTCCCAAGCTTAATGGCTCTGTCCACTAACATACCTCTGGTAAAAGTGGCTTTGAAGTCTGTTGTGAAGCATGCTCATTTGGCTGCTGAGTCCCTTCTCTAAAGAAGTTAGTGATCTCCCTCTGTGAATGTCTCCCATTTCCTGGTCTCCTCAAGAGAATCTCCCTGTGTCTGTACAACTCTAGCAAAAACAACCCGAGGCATCTCTGATCGTGATATCTCATGACTAGCCAACGGTCCAAAGCCCTCTCTGAATAGACAGTGAAAGCGGCCTTGTATCTCATAGTATACCGGACAATGACAAATGTGATGTAACTTTGTCTCTGGATCTATATGACACAATTGGCATATCCTGGCTTCTGTTGGTACTCTCCTAAATCTGCCAGTCTCAATCTCTAGCTGATGCGATGATGTATGCATCTGACCAATAGCACATCATATCCCATAGGATAAATGAGTGTCCATATAGGCCGGTCTGATCACATATCCATCCTCATTTAGTTGGAGGAGATGCTCTCTATAGAAAGCCATCTTTGTGTCCAACTCTTGTACCGGCTGTATCCATGTGCTTATGGTATCTAGTTGAATCAAATCCTAACGTTTAAGTCTAGTGATCCCTGTCCGTGTGAGAGAAAGGGAGGGTGCATCCAAGGAGTACTAGAATGGAGGCAGTCTATCCATGCTGAAGCCATGTGATTGAAACCATGATGTCATCTGCCCATACCAACATGATGTGTCCCCTTGTAGCGCTAGCTATCGGGATGACTCAAGGGCTAGCCGAGCATTTCTGTCTCTAGGGAGGTACCATAAATTATGCATGAAGGAAACTGCTCTAGTAAGGACCTCAACTACGAGAGGGGGGGCAGCTAGCTCAGCGCACGAGAGAGAGAGAGAGAGAGAGAGAGAGAGAGAGAGAGAGAGAGAGAGAGAGAGAGAGAGAGAGAAAGAAAGATTTTTTAACGTCTATAAAGAGGCCGAAATCGGCCTATGAGACAAATCAAAGTACATGAGGTGGGTGTCCTCTGTGTATCCATAAAGGATAAAAGGGTTCAAAAGTAAAAGTAAACTATCCTGTGTAATGTCTGGGGGGAGGTGATACAAAGAGGGTGGGGGTGGAGCTCCAAAAACTGGGGGAGAGATGCAATCCTATATGCTGGGGTAAATACAATCATGAGATGCTATTCTATCTCTAACTCCATCCAATCCCATAATCAGGGTGTAATACATGATGCATGGATGGGTAGGGTGCGGACAATCCGTGTAAGATGGCGGCTGGATCTACAAAAGTCCGAGTACGTCACTCCTCCAAGGATCTGTAGTAGTGCTCCTAGATCTCTTGGATCTCTCTATGGTGTAGGCGGGGTGCCCTACGTCCATGTGTGCGTGGGTGTCTGCGAGCTCGGACCTCCTCAGCCTGCTGTAGAGTCACTCCTCTCTGGGTGGTCGAAAGTGATGGTGCTGATATGGTCCTCTGGAAAAAGTCCGTGAGCTGTGTCTGGCGCTCGTCTCTCATCCCTAGTGCTGCCTGGAGGAGGGAGTCCCGATGCTGCTGTGCCTCTATGAGAAAGCGGCCGAGCTGTCGCTGGTCTCTGGACTCAAAGATCTGATGTAGAGTGGGCTGATCTGCAAACAAGGTAAGATATCTGCCTCTAATCTCCTCATATGCTCTACATCTGCATACGTAATGCTCCTCGCTCTCAACCTCTGTTGTGCAAAGTCTGCATATCCTCTCTGCTCTGGGGACATGTGCCGCTCTCCCTGCCTCAATCTCTAGCTGGTGTGATGATACTCTGAGTTGTCCGATGGCGACCCGTGCTCTATGTGGCATATAGACATCCATGTATCTCGGTCTCTGGATGAAACCATCTGCTACAATAGTGAGGAAGTGGTCTCTGTAGTACTGCCTCTTCGTGGGAAGAGGCTCTCTGGGTGTGATCCATGTCTCCCTGATGTATAGTTGCCAGAGATCCTGTCTGAGAAATCGATTCCTCTCGATGTGTGAGAGGCGTATGTGAGAGGAGTCGGGATCATACTGAAAAGGGGGCAGATCCGTGATGTCCAAGCCATGGGATGTAAACCACTCTATGACCTATGAGTACCATGCCCTCGTGTCCCCCTCCTGATGCAGCTGTATCGATGCCTCAAAAGCTCTGCGGGTGAGTCTGTCTGGTGGGAGCTCTCGCATGCGTTGTATGAAACAAACTGTCTGAAAGAGAGCCTCTACTAGCATCGGTGGGGTAGCTAGCTCTGCTCTGATGATATCATGTGGTACTGAGGGTTTGCTGTGGAGCAAACGGGAGATCATGATGATCTGTGGGCGCTCTATCTGTGTCCATAGGGATGCGGATAGCCCTGGAGTCCATACAGCGGCTGCATACATCATGGCAGGTGTGACTAGAGTGTCAAAAAGCCACCCCTTGGTGCGGGGCTCCTGGAAGTGGGCCTGATGGCATCTGCGCTCCAAGATGGCCAGCGCTGCATATCCTCGTGTAAGCCGGTCTCGGGCTGCCTATGCCATGGAAAATCTACCAGTGGTGCCAGTGAAAGTCACCCCCAGGTATACATATGAATCAACCACATCGACCTGCCCGCCTGCTGCTGTGAGTACTGCTCGGCTCCGCACTATCCTGGAGGTGTGAAAGATCATGACCTTGGTCTTGCCAAGGTTCACTGTGAGCCCTTGATGTGTGCAGAAATCATCCAAGGCTCGTAGGTGGCTCTGTAGTCCCTCCTGTGTCTCAGAAACTAGGATGATATCATCAGCATAAAGCATAATATGTACTGGTATACCTGCCAAGTCTGATCCCGCCCCTCCTGCACGTAGAATGTAATCTGATATCTCGTCGATGTAGAGACCAAATAGTGTCGGGGAGAGGGGACATCCTTGCTTCACACCAATAGTGCTAGCAATGGAATCCGATAGTCCACCTGGGCAGCGCACTCTACAAGAGACCTGTGCGTATAAAGAATGAATGGCCCATATCATTTCAGATGGTATCTGTAGCTCCTGAAGGTGCTAGAAGAGTCTCTCTCTAGGGATAGTGTCAAAGGCCTTGCGGAAATCCACAAAGCAGCAGTAGAGTCTCCTCTTCCGTGCTTTCGCTCCATCGATCAGGCAGCGAAGCACGAAAATGTGGTCGATAGTCGAGAAAGTGCGTCGAAAGCCTGCCTGTCCTGACGCTCGTATCCCTGATGCCTCTGCATGCGTGCTAAGCTCTGCCTCAAGAAAAGCCCCATATAGTTTGTCCAGTGTGTGGCCAATCATGATAGTCCTGTAGTTCCCTGGATCCAGGGTGTCGCCAGACTTGTGGATAGGCACGATGGTGTGCATAGTCCACTCCTCTGGTAGTCCCTCAACCAAGGCACGGTTGAAGAGACGTGCTATCAAGGGGGAAAGAGTGTCTGCTGCATATATCAAGTTCTCACTCTGTAGTCCAGTGTGATCTGCTAATCGGCCATGTTGAAGGCGTCGGATGGCCCTCTCCACCATGCTAGATGTGAAGAAAGTCGAGGTGGTAGGTCGAGGATCAGATGGCTCTGGGATCAGTGGCTGCCTAGGTATCTGGTACAAGCGCTCGGCATAATCATGCCAGATCTGGGGGTCCTCCATGCTGTGGCGCAGTCTGTACTCATAAGAAGGTGGTATAGCTCAAGCTCCTGTGCCTCCTCGAAGGCCCGCCGTTTACGGCGTGTGATGGCCTTCATCTGTCGTCTGACCTCGCTCTCAGTAATCTCCTCTAAGGCTCGTCGAGCCCGTAGCTGTCTGTATAGATCTCTGCACTCCCTGTCGTACCAGCGATTCTGGGGCATCATCCCAGAGGGGGGGGGGTCGGCCACTGTGGGTAGTGTGTGGAAAGCAGCTGAGGGCTGAGGTGTGTAGAATTGCTGAGAGTTGGCTAGTGAGTGTAGAGAGTGGTGTGTCTGGGTTGAGAGTGTAGATCCCCTCATATACATGTCATGAGTAAACGTGGGCTAGCTCATGTGTGAAGTGTATAGTGGTGTATGGTGTGGATGTAGGTGGTGTATGTGAGATGGGTGAGCCAGTGAGAGAGAGGGCGAGATATGCGTGGTCAGCCCCAATAGGCAATGGTGGGATGGTGAAGGATGTGAGTAGGTGGGCTGTCTCTCTGAAGCCAATGATGTAGTCCACTGTACTACCTCCGCTGGCTACTGATGGCGATATACAAGTCAGGCCACCGGATGATGGCCATTGCGCCATCCCGTTATAGATAACGAGACGGTGCTGTGATCCCAAGCGAAGTAGGTGCCTCCCATATGGTGTGGGTGTGGTGGTATCACTAGAGATCCTCTCTGCCCCTGTGTCCTCCATAGTGGAGAGTAGCTTTGGGTCGTCGAAGTCGTAAATATCACACTGTCTACTCTGTGTCCTGGCATTGAAATCCCCCGTGAGGAAGACTTCACCCAGTCTAGAGTACTCCATGATCTCGTCCCTAAGACATGCATATGGTGAGTGTGTATCATCCTCCTCCTCTCCTCCGTGTGTGTGTACCTCCTCTGTCTCCCCTCCACTTGTCTGTGCAAACCTGGAGCTGCTAGGTGCAAAGTAGCATACGGCGATGTAGAGGATGTGCTCCTCAGATAGCTCAATCCGTATCCACATGTAGTGTGCCTCTGGATCACGTGCTACTATCTGTATCTTGCTATGAAGTGAGCGGCGGTAGAGGACTGCTACTCCGCCAGATCCTCTAGAAGTGTTGTGCCATGTACACTTCCTGTGTGTAGACTCCCATTGGTAATCCAGTACTCGGGGTAGGCCTCTCTTTGAACTCTCGCATGTCTCTGTGAGGAGAATGATGTCTCTACCATGCATCACCTCTTCCAGTCTCCCTAGATGTGTCCACAAAGAGCCATTGCAGTTCCAAACTGCCATGTGTATCTCCTCGTATAGTGTCTCATAGGCCGCGAGTCCCTATGCTACGGCTTTGCCATCAATGATGACGCGACCGTCGCGATAGGAGGCCCGTTTTCCTTCTTTGCGCGCTTGTTGTATCCGAGGCATGCATGCTCTTCTATGCTCTACTTGCATCCTTGTGAGGTCATCATCTAGGTAGATGGGGGGGCCAGTGAGACCTCGTAAAATTACCCTCTTTCGAATGAAAAGGGTCCGTGCTTCCTCCGATGAAAATTGGAGGATAAGAGGCCTCTTCTTGATGGGGTCTTTGCCGGCTCGCCAAGCTTTGGTGAAGAGGGTTGATTCCTCTATTTTGTATCCAAGAGTGGTACATAAAGTCTTGCCATCTTTCTCGGGGGTGGAGTCCTTCACTTCTTCAATGCCGGTGACTCGTATGTTGAGGCGACGGGCATGGCGCATTTTTTCCTCTTCGCGGGTGGTGTGTACAAGGAGAGCTTCTTCCTTGTGTGCATCCTCTTTTGCTTCTTTCTTGATGTTCTTCTTGACCACTTCTACCCATCCCTCTTTCGTTGCTTCGAGAGTGTCTTCCAAGCGTTCGGTGAGGGCTTTAGTGAGCTCCTCTTTAATGGCCTCTTTGCTTTCATTATTGATTTCCCCTTCTTCGGGGGTGAGGGAAGCGATGGAGGCCTTGAGGATGGCCATTTGTTCTTGCATTTCCTCCTTCTCCTTTTTCCATTCCTCTTGGGTTCCTTTCCACTTGTCGGTCTCCGTCTTGTGCTCTTGTTCTTTAGTCTCTTTCTCCTTGGTCCATTCTTCTTTTTCCTTATGCAAGGCTTCCACCTCTTTCTCAAGCTTGGAGAGGCGGTTGATGATAGTGTTGATGGTGGAGTCCACCAACTTCTTGTTCTCTTTGATTGCGGTGTGGAGTTTGTCGTCCATCTTGGCCATTTCTTCTTTGGTCACTCCTTTCGCCATGTCGGGCCCGTCTCGGTGTCGGTTTGCACAAAGCACCTGTTCTGTACTTCTGAAAAAGTTGCAAGAATTGCAAAATCTCTGTGAAAAATTGCAGATATTGTATTTTGAAAACTTCTCTCTCACAGAATTCCTGTGTGTAATTCCTGTGTGTATGGCTGGACCTGCATTCCTGGAAAAGGGCCTGCGTGTAGGGCTGGACCTGTCCAAGCTTGGTGTGAGCAGTCAAAAATGCAGCAGGTACTCAAAAATGAGCCCGCTGCTGACCAGGTAGGGGCCTGGGGAGGGTGGCGCTGGCGCGAGCTGGGGGGGGGGGGGGGGAGTGGCGCGAGCCTGTGGGCATCCAATTGGAGTGCGCGAGCCTGTAGGACAAGGGCGCAAGCCTGTGGGGGCAGTAGTGGCAAGCCCTCACCATAGCAGCAAGTGTCCGCCATGTGAGAGAGAGAGAGAGAGAGAGAGAGAGAGAGAGAGAGAGAGAGAGAGAGAAATGAAATGAAATGAAATGATATATTAACGTCTACAAGAGGCCAAAATGACCTATGAGACCAACTGATTACAATGATGAGTCTAGTACCAAGTCTGGGTACAAACAAGAAAACTACAAACAAAGAAACGATAGGAGTGCTACCGACTCCTATGGGTGGCTGGTAGGCTGAGCAATGGTATCATGCCATAAAGGTACAAAGTGGGGATAAGTGTCACCATGATACAATATAGCAGTAGCATGAAGCCTATCCCGATCGACATTCTGGGTGTCGTGCTAGAATCCTGTGGATCCTCTGCCGCAATCTCCGCCGGTGCTGCGTGGCTCCCCTCCTCAGTCACGGTCGTCTCGATCTCCCTAACTCTATAGCTCGATCAATGAGAGTACCGCTGATGTGTGTATGGGTGGGAACCGAGCTCTCTGGAGGTGGTGTCCCCTCTGACTCTGTGGTACTCAGACTGAAGAAATCTGAGATGCGTCTCTGGGACTGTCTCTGTCTTTGCCCATTCAATAGAGCGTCTCTATGTCTCTGAATCTCAAGTAGGAATAATCGGAGACATCTTTGATCCTGATATCTCATGACTCTGTCTAACGAGTCAAAACCATCTCTGAATAGACAATGAAAGCGTCCCCGTATCTCATAGTAGACTGTGCAGCGACATATGTAGTGAAACTCTGTCTCTGGCTCTGCATGGCATAACTGACATATCCTACTGTCTGCTGGTATGCCTCTGAATCTACCTGTCTCAATCCCAAGCTGGTGTGAAGATGTGCGAATCTGGCCAATAGCACATCGTAACCTATGAGATAGATGTGTGTCCATGTAACTGGGCCGTGTGACAAATCCGTCTGTCGTGAGTTGAAGAAGATGTTCTCTATAGAAAACCCTCTTCGTACCCAACTCCCGTGATGGTTCTATCCATGTCCTCTTGCTATCAAGCTGGATAAGATCCTGCCGAATGAGTCTAGTAGTCTCCATCCGTGTAAGAGCCAAGGATGGTGCATCAAGAGAATACTGGAAAGGGGGCAGCCTGTCCATGCTGAAACCATGCCTCTGAAACCATGAGTTCATCTGTGCATACCAACATGATGTATCTCCCTGTAATGCCAGCTGTCTGGATGACTCGAGAGCAAGCCTGGCATACCTGTCCCTGGTGGTGTCCCATAAGCTGTGTACAAATGATACTGATCTGGTGAGTGCCTCAGCCTCCATAGGTGGGGCAGCCAGCTCCGCTCGTATGATGTCATGTGGGACTGAGGCCTTGGCTCTAATCAGCCTAGAAATCATAGATATCAGGGGTCGCTCCATATGTCCTTGATTGATGCACATGTTATCCCAAAAGACCAGCTGATCCCCGATTACATGTTACTCACAGAGTGAGCATGCCCCATGTGATCCATCAATGTGAGAGCCTATCAGCCTCCATGTAGATGTTTCTTTGGTTATAAAAGTGACAGTGTACGTGGAGCACTGACAAACTCCGTGTGCATATTTATATCGCTGACCGACTGAGATTTTTCATGGGGCCATAAAAAAATACTCCTGTTTAATATATAGTTACAAAATTGCAACATTAGGAAGATCATGGGGTCTAGGGGGCCTCTTTTGGCAGTTTAAAGAAGTCAAACTTTTAGTTTTAAGAAAGTAATCAAGGGACACATTTTAAATTCAAACGGGCAAAACGACTAGTTTATTTGAATTCAAATTTTCCCCTAAAATGGAATTTGAAATCTAGCGGATAAAACCATCATGTAGCATATCTATGGAAAGAGCTCGATGCGTAGATTGCGATCTATGATCTCCACTCAAATCGAAGATCATATGTGGGAGTTATGGAGGGCCGAAAATCATAAAATTGTCCACCACCTTTTTGGGGGGAAAAGTGGATCCTTTGACCACTCTTACACATCTCTTACACAACCACCATTCTTGCACACATGGCTTACACCTATTTGTCAAAATCTTAAGCTCATGGCAAATAAAGCATGGAAACAGGGGAACGGGGGCGGGGGCCTTTATGGTGGGAACGAGATGCGGGAGCGGGACGCGGGGACAAGGGACAAGACGCGGGGACGGGACGCGGGGATGTCCCTCACACGGGTGCGCAGGCAGGACGCGTCCCCGGTGACAGGTGTGGATGGGACGTGAGCAGGGGGTGCCTAGGTGGGATTTTTCAAAATTTTGATTTCAAAATTAGGGCCGTTTTGTGGCCATTTCACTTGGGGGGGGGGGGGGGGGGGGGGGGGGGTTTCTATATAAGAGGCCCAAGGAGGAGCCACTTTCAAGCTAACTTGCTAAGAGCCTAAGGCCTCATACTACATATAACATAGTACATACCCAAGCCTCAAGGGCTTCAAGGTTTCAAACTTGACTCTTGAGCCTTGAGGCTTGCCGCTTGAGCCTTAAGCATTGCCCTCCCCTCTCGAGTCTCTCCTTCCCCTCTCTCTTTCCCGTCCCCTGGCCCGTCCCCCGTCCCCTGTTTTGCCACGTCCCCGTCCCCATGTGACTATGAAATAAAGAGGCCCTCCTAGACCCCATCCTCTTCCTAATGAGACAGTTTCTTTATGGCCTACCTTCTAATAAAAAGTCAGTGCCAAAAGAAGCACCCGAAAGATCTAAAACATCAAAGATATCCACTTTCAACACTCATTCGCGAATTGCAACCATCAGGCATGCTAGTGTCAAGACCCAACAGAGTAGCTAGAATTGGGGTAACAGATTCTGACGCATGACAAAAATCACAATGAGCTAAAATGCTTATGAAATTTGACAATTGACCTTACCTGGCCCCCAGGGCTGAACAAGCTTTTTAAACAACCTTGCACAGCTTCCATTCTTTCGCCTATCATGGCCCCACTGCAGTCAATGAGAAATACTGGGCGCTGTCCACCCATCCATCCAAGAGGAGGAGGAGGCTTTGGCTCTTTCCAAGATGGAAGGTAGACAGGAGGAGGGGGCACAAACATTGGTTCCTCTTTTAATGACGGCGCTTCAAATGGTGGAATGGATTCTTCAAGGGGTGCCTCAAACACCGGTTCTGATATAATCTGTAGCTCAGCCAGATCTTGATTCTGATTGATACCTTGAGATTCAATTCTAAGGAGGACAGATTCTGCCTCTGGAAATGGGGGAGGAGGAAGACTTGGGAGCTGAGGAGGCTTGGCAAAGCATGGCTCACGCCTGTGTTGCCCTGGTAAAAAGTGGTGCTTGTGTCCATGCTTGCTGCATAACCCATCACAAACTCCTCTTTCATCTTTACCAAGTTCATAGTAGGACTTCTCACAGGGTCTTGGGTCCAAAAGAGGAGGTCGAAATGGTGGCATGGATTCCAAAACAGGTGGAGGAATGAGCTGTGGCAACAGATACTCAGGTTCAGGTGGTGGTTCTGCAAGGTGAGGCTCCTCCCATACAGGCAATGGTTCTTGAGATGGAAGTACAAAAATAGGCAGAGATTCTTCTTTATATACGTCATAATCAACAGTAGATTCATCTTCAGTGAACACCGGCATAACAGGCAATTTTAAAGGAGGTACTTTCAATGTCTCAGGTAGAACCAAAGGTGGGTGCTCTCTAGGTATAGGGGACTTGAAAACAGGAGCTGGATAGTCATTGGGTATGTTCTCTTCCTCTTCTGACGGGATAGGTGCAAGCCCTGCAATCGGATAAAGTTGTGGCATCAGAGGCATAGGTGGAATTTCCAGCTCCGGATCTTCTTCAAGCCTAGGTGACTTCCATGAAGGCAATTCCTGCAGAAATCAGTTAAGAGAGTTTTTAAAAGAGAGTTTTTATAAGAGAGTTCTTAACTGCCTTCCAGATATAATGATAAGGCACCAAAACATGTTTTCAGGTCTTCTGCCCTGCCTGATAAGCCATTGGGAGAATCTGACTGCGCAACTTGGTAAGGAGCTTGCGTAGTTCCTTGATCAAAACATTCAAGTTCACATGAAACTGTCCGTGAATCTGTTGACCATCAGAAAGGAGGAAGTGTCCAAACTCGTTTTCACAATACTTTGCATGAACCTGCTTATCTGTCTGCACATAGACTTGCAAAGTGTCAATAAACTCACTTTAATCACAAAAGCATATTTTGACCAGAAAGAACGTGAATTACCTTCCCCAAGGTTGAATGTGAATGCTGAAAGTAAGTCCAGTTATGAAGCAAGATGTCCATTAAGCTCTCAGCAGATTTCACTTGACCACTTTGATCTTGTCTCTTTGCCCGTATCTGCTACAACATTTAAGGTCAATATTTTAAAGTAGACAATGGACATAGGTCTTCAGTCTGAGCATACTGTGCGAGTAATGTAACGTTAACAGCTCTTTCAGCTAGGTTGAAAGTGTTGCCCAACTCAAGTCAACTTGACAAGTCATTGTTATACAAAATGGTTTGGCAGTGATACCCAAACCTGTCCAGCTAGACAAAAGCCAGAGTTTGAACCTCACAAGTAGTAAATATGCACAAAATTCATTGACCATAAGTCAGGTGAAGTGCTATGTGCTGCATATAGAAAAAGTGACTGGTACGAGCTTCCATTATCACCCAAGCCTCTGGTATCAACAGAGGATGTTTGAAGTTTAGCTGATAACAAGTAGCAAAACAAGAGCTTGAGTTTTCTTTTCCTTCAAAGAGACAATCTAAAAGAACACATGAAGGACACATATCGAAAGTAGAACATGAAGCAGGAAAGAACGTAATGGAGGCATATCGCCACAAAATCCTAAGGATAGAATGACCATGGGATCTTTGATTCTTCAATCTTTAAGCATTGGCAGTATACAAAGCTATTTTTCTGCTTTGACTCACATGAGGGGAATTGCATGTGGTCCGTACAGCCTGCCACGTCATCATCTGTTTACGCAATTTTGGCTCCCACACTTTATTTTCAGGGTTTTAGGCCTCTCGGCCGGGGTATCATAAGTTGGTACAATTTTTTGAGTGAGTTCTTAAAATTTGGCCACTCAGATAGGTTCCACAAGTTCGTTAAACTTCTACCGGCACTTTTGCTAGGGTTTTGGCCCTCTTTTGTCTCGGCTCTGTCCTTGAGTCCATGCCACATCATCACTTTGTGACATATCCCCCTCTCGATAGAATTGTAATCGCCCTCGATTACGCCTACAAAACAAACATAGGACAAAAACTAGTTCAACAGGCATTGACTCTGAGTACTGACGTACTAGAGTACATATATCTAGCACTTGACTAAGGACAACAGTCACTAAACATTCACATCACTATCCCTACCGAGATCTTAGATGAGAATCATGATCATTGTAACTTATTTAGCAATCACATCCAAATCGAGCTAATCTCTGATGGATGTCTTTATTGTCTATCTCGTTACTATCATATCCACATCACTCCTCGGTAAACAAGACAGAAAAGCTGCAATCGTTTCGTCTTTCAAACATGCACTGAAACAATACACACATGAGAGAGCACATATAACAGATTCATTTTAGGAAATCCCATTTCAAAGTACTTCTTTACATAAAGTCATTCAGCAGAATATTGTCAGCCTCTCACTATCCCTAAAATCTCAAAAGAAATCAGTGACTTTATTCCATCCAGGTAACCTGTGACATAGGAGCGGAGTAACTCCCCTCTTGTGCAATCCGTATCGCAACAGATTCAACCTCTTGATTCATCGGTAACTCCTGGAATAGTTGGTGCTAAACCAAAAGCTTCTAGGTAAAGCTCTAACATCTGAGGAGTATCTACTAGGTCCTCCTCCTCCATCCACTTGGCATCCAAAGCCGGATAGTTCCTAAACTTGACTAAATACCGGCATGTCACCTTACCTTCCACTTTCCTTTCCTTGTGAGCCAGGACCTATTCTGGAATGAGAATCTCCTTTGTCTCTTCCACTTTGGGCTACTCCTCTGGCTCCCTGTCCATTCACCTTTGAAAAGTCTCAATAGACTCACATGAAATGCATTGTGAATCTTCCAAGTATCTAGTAACTTCATTTTGAAGGATACATCATTGATCTTTTCTGGGATCTGGAAAGGTCCATAATATCACATACTTACCGTCCAAAAAAGCCTCTCCTTACCCTTCCGTTTCCGTAGGCGTGCCTTCTCGAGCACCCAATCATTTTCCTTCAGCTGCAAATCATGTCGATGCTTGTCTGCTGCCTTCTTATGCCGTACTTGAAACTTCTCAAGAGCCTCCCTTACCTTGATAAAAGCAATGTCCAGATCCTGTGTATATTGATTTGCTTCAAAATCTTATCTTTTGTACTCATAATACGTGGAACCCCCTTGACACCCTCTATAATCTCAAACGGTGCCTTCCCGGTGGATGTATGTATTGTATTGTTGAAGGCAAACTCCACCAAGGGCAAATACTTCTCCCATTGAGTCTTCTGATCAGAGATATATGACTTTCGCAAGTCCAAAACCATTGAATTGGCTATCTCCGATTGCCCGTCTGCCTGTGGATGAAACGAAGACGAGAATTTAAGTCGTGTGCCTATATTCTCCCAGATTTCCCTCCAAAAGAAGCTCATGAACCGGAATAAAGTGGGCATGTTTGTTGAATCGGTCGTGTTATGAGCGCGTATAGAGTTAGAAGAGAGCAAGAGGAGGTGCTCACAATGTACAAGAACTTGGATTTGATGATAAGCTTAATATTGATTACAAGACTTAATACTTTATTAAGAGAGCTAGATACAAGACTTGGATTACATGACTTGAGTACAAGACAAGGCTTGATTGCAAGGACAAGACTTGAACATAAGAACTAGAGGAGGGATTTCCTCATAGGAGGCTCACAACTGGTGTTGGCAAGATTGAGGGGCTTGTGGCCTATTTATACTAGTGCTTGAGGAGGTTACTTGAGGAGATTAGGACTTTCTAGGTTCTTCTTGAGGAGGTTAGAATCTTCTAGAACCTTCTTGATCCTTCCTCAACTTTCTAGAGCTTTCCAAAAACTTTTAGATTCTTCCGGAATCTTCTCCAAGCTTCTAGAAACTTCTAGAATCTCCTTGATACTTTTAGAACTTCTAGAATCTTCTAGATCCTTCTAGATTCTTCTAGAGCCTTCTAGCGATGATGTAGGCGATGATGCACGCAACGACTGAACTCTCAAGCATCCATGACATTACCCCCTCCTCTAGCGACAAGTTCCCCGAGGAGCAGTGGTGTTCCTTGAGTTGGGCTTCCATGGATGTTGTTGATGGAACTCTTGGACTTTGAGAGATGCATGCTGTAGATTGTGTGCTGGTTCCCAAGTTGGTTCACTAACATCATAGCCTTTCCAATGCACCAAGGACTGTAACCTGCCACGCGAAACTCGAGAATCTAGGAATTTCTCGACCTCATATTCGTCATGTCCTTGAATCTCAACCGGAGGAGGTGGTTGTGGGTCTCTTCTTGGGATCTTAGATGTGTGACAAGGTTCTAGGACTGAGACATGAAAGACTGGATGGATTTTCATGGATGAGGGCAATCGGAGTCGATAGGTGACTGGATTGACTTGACGGATAATTTTAAATGGGCCAAGCCTTTGATAATCAAGCTTTTGACAGGGACGAGATGAACGCAGATCACGTCGGAGGAGCCACACTTTATCCCCTTCTTTGTATTTTGGATGCTGCATGCGATGAAGATCTGCACTTTCCTTATACTTGGATTGAGCTTCTTTGATATAAATTGTAAGTTCTTTGTGAATTGCAGATAATTGTTGTGTAAAATGAATAGCAGTTGGATTCTTGACTTGATAGTGTTTGTGGATATCCTGTTTGGGATGTTGACCATAATTAGCAAAGAATGGAGTGTGACGAGTGGAGGCATGCAAACTGTTATTATAGGAGAATTCTGCTAGCGATAGGAGCTCGACCCAATTATCCTGGTGATAATTGATAGTACAGCGGAGATACTGTTCCAAAACTTGATTTACTCTTTCTATTTGTCCATCACTTTGTAGGTGATTGGCTGAGGAGAGGTTGATTTGTACTCCGAGTAGCTTGAATAAGCTTTTCCAAAAGCTAGAGATGAATTGTGGGCCTCAATCAGAAACTATGTCATCCAGTATCCGTGATAACGATAGATATGTTGTAGAAAGTGTTTGGCCGTACCTTCGCTGGTGATGGTTTTAGTGGTTGGAATGAAGTGTGCCATTTTTGTAAACCGATCCACGACTACTAAAATGGAGTCAAATCCTTGTGACAAGGATAGCTCTACAATGAAGTCCATGGAGATGGATGACCATGGTTTGGTTGGAATGGGCAAGGGATGGAGTAACCCATGAGGACGATGACGAGGGGCCTTTGATCTATTGCAAGCGTCACAAGTGCCTACATACTCCTTGACAAGCTTCCACATTTGAGGCCACCAAAAGTCACGGGAGAGAAGCTCAATTGCCTTATTAACCTCAAAATGCGCTGTTGATGGAAGATCATGCCGTTGCTGAAGTAACTCCAGGCGTGTTGGTCCTGGCGGAATATAGAGAAGACCCTTATAGTAAATTAGTCCATCAATTTCTTGAAAGTCCTCACTAACCTTTTGTCCTTGTAGTGGGTTTTTGGCAATTTGCGTCTTCACCTTAGAAAGAAAAGTAGAATCTTCAGGAGCTTGGCTCATGGTGGCGTTTAGCTTAAGCTGCTCAGGTTTCAGAATCACTGACTCTTGTTGATCAAATGCTGCGTCGCCTTCTCTAGGTGAAAGGTAGGATCTTCTTGTAAGGCATCTGGCTTAGCTTGTTGACGGCCAGGTCTATAAGAGATAAGAAAATCAAACCTTGATAGGATATCACTCCACCTGGCTTAGCGACGATTCAAGACGCGGGATGTCATGAAGTATTCCAAATTCTTGTGATTTGTATAGACAGTGATCTTATGAGGAGCTCCTTCAAGTAGGTGACGCCAAGTGTCGAAGGAGTCGATGATTGCTAAGAGCTCTTTGTCATGGATTTCATAATTGATTTCTGCATCTGAGAACTTGCGGGAATGAAAAGCCACTGGATGTACTCGACCATCCTCTCCTACTTGGGATAGAATAGCGCCAAGGGCAAAATCTGAAGCGTCTGTTTCTAAGATGAAAGGCTTTGTAGGATCTGCGTGAATTAGAATGGGTGCGGTTGTGAAAGCTTGCTTGAGAGTTTGAAATGCTTTCGCGGCCTCTGAGTCCTAGACAAACTTATTATGGCCTGTCAACCTTGTGAGTGCTGTAACCACCGAAGAGTATCCTTGTATAAAGATACGATAAAAATTTGCAAATCCGAGGAAACATTGAACATCTCTTACCGAGGTGGGTGTCTCCCAATCAAGGATGGTTTGAACCTTCTTTGGTTCCATGGAGATTCCCTTTTTAGAGATTACATAACCAAGAAATTCCACCTTAGATTGATGAAAAGAGCACTTCTCCAACTTTGCATATAACCCTGATGCACGAAGCTTTTCAAGCACTAATTGTACATGGTGCTCATGCTCTTCTTGATCCTTGGAAAATATCAAGATATCATCCAAATATATTACCACAAATAATCCAAATACTCCCAAAAGATATCGTTCATTAAATGTTGAAAAACAGCCGGGGCATTTGTGAGACCAAATGGCATGACGGTATATTCAAAGTGGCCATACCTTGTCCGAAAGGTTGTCTTCCATTCATCACCTTCTTTGATTCTGACTAGGTTGTAAGCACCACAAAGATCTATTTTTGTAAATATTCTTGCCTTGCCAAGGCGCTCAAGAAGCTCTGGGATCAAGGGAAGGGGATAGCGATTCTTGATGGTGATCTTGTTTAGGCCCCTATAATCCACGCACATCCGGAGAGTTCCGTCCTTCTTTTTTACAAAGAGTATTGGAGCTCCTGCTGGGGACTTTGAATGCCGTATGAACCCCTTAGCAAGATTCTTATCAATATTTCCGTCATTCTACCAATTCATCTTGAGATAGCTTGTATATTGGGCCAAAAGGGGGTTGGGTTCCCTCCTGAAGCTCTATAGCACAATCATAGGGTCGATGCTCCGGTAAGAGGTCTGCATTCTTCTTCTCAAAAACATCATTGTAATCTTGATATTGACGTGGCAATGCCTCCATGATTTTTGTTGTCGACGTGTCGGTTGGTGTTGCAAATATCAGGAAAGTTGGATACTTTTTGGCTGCACGCATGAAGACCTTGGCTCCGAGATATATAGGCCTATTATGCCTTCCCTTCTTCTTTTGGACTTTTCGTGGTTCAATTCTCCGAGCCCTCCAGGTGTAGAGCATGTGTCAGGACATCACAGAGTCAGTTCCAGCTGAGTGGCTCACGCCTCTCGAGCCAGTAGCACCCCGGTGGATGGGAGCCTTCACACGACTGGAGGTTCTCATTTCAGTCAGGGCCTGCTCAGAGTCGGTCTCAGCCCTGTTCTTCGAGCTTCAGGGTGGGGGACGACTACAACGAGTTGCAGTAGAGGCCCCGCAGGTAGCAGAGTGTTGTTTTCAGAGGATCCGAGTAGTGGGCATCTGTGGGAGGACCTGCGTCATAGACCCTGACCCAACAGTTCTTGAGACACAACACTGGAGGCTATGGGCTTGGGAGTGTTGTCCGCTGGCACGAGTACAGTGGGATCTTGGTGAGTGGCTATGGAGGGACCCCTTCTCTTCTGCAGACCACCCAGGAGTCCCTTTCTTTCAGTACACTATTCGACTGGGACGTCATATACTAGCAGCACAGAGAGGCCCTCCCCGCTGCAGCACGTCATTGGCAGGAGGAGGGTCTCACAGTCGAGTTCTTGGCAGACTTTTGGGAGAGGTTGTGGGACTCCAGACAGCCGAGGCGAGTCACCTTGTTTCAGTGGCTGGTCGCACATAGAGCCACAGCAGTAGGGAGCTGGCTGGTGCATAGTGGTCTCTCGCCACATGTGCTGCTTGTGACCATTTGGTGGAGAGTCAACGTCACTGTCTTTGGGACTGTTCCTCGGCCCAGCAGGTGTGGCTACGAGTTCTTCGGCTGATGCCTGCTCTCTCCACGGCTCGACAGTACACTTGGGGAGCAGCGGCTTGGTCCACCCTCACGGGCCCGACACTTCAGTTTGAGCTATCTTCCACCAGCAGGATGATAGTGATACAGGGGGGGCGTCCTACACTCCAGCTTGCTACAGAGCTTACTCCACAGGAGTGGTGCAGTGAGAGAGAGGAGTGTTGGGAGCGGAGCTCATCAGTGGCCTGACACTTTGGTTCATCTGGCGGGCCCGCTGTTTCCGCATCTTTGATGCTCGCCCTGTGCCACCAGCAGAGACTGTTCGTGACTTTTGGCTAGAGCTGATCCATACTCTCAGAGGACAGCTTGAGGGACTACTGGGCAGCTCCGATCGCATGCGGGAGCGCCGCGAGGCTTTCCTCCGACTCTGGCGCCCTGGGCCTTTCTACACCATAGTCCAAGGGGTGCTCAGACAGCACTACTGTCCACCTGTGTGGCTCTTCCCTCCTCCCATCTCTTGATTTAGCCTCATTGTATATATGCTGTTTTTTCATTGGGAGAGTCTCCCCATCATGCTTGTTGTAGCCCTCTCTTGCAGAGGTGGTTGTAGCCCTATGGACAGTTTTCATTAACTAATAGAAGGATCTTTTTCTCGGAAAAAAAAAAAATTCTCCGAGCCCTCCAATCGATGTCAGGATTATGTAATTCAAGCCACGGTAGCCCAATAACAACTGGACTGCTTGGGCTTTCTATAATATTGAACGCTATTCTTGAAACATGCTCCTGCAATGTTACTTCTATGGAGCGAGTTTCATACCTGACATCCCCTGAAGCAAGGGGACGACCATCAATGACTTCTACAGTTGCTTGATTAGACTTCTCCACAAGTGGTATGCCTTGTTCTTTTGCAAATTCTTTGCCCATGAAGCACGCCGTTGCACCTGAATCTAGTAATGCTTCACAATCCATGTGCCTACCCGGCATATGGATCTTGACTGGTAGCATAAAACTTGAAGTGGAATCAGCGGCGAGAAGAAAGAGACCTTTTTTTGCTTGTCTTTTGTCCAACCGGTCGGTCTCTATTGGGGTTGGACGTCCATGTTTTCCAAACACGTTGAGGCCATTGCACCATGAACCTTCATCCTTCTCTTCCTTGGACACTGTTGAACTATGTGCCCCTGCTCTCCACAATACATACATAAGCCATTAATGCGTCGCCTTTGCTTCTCCTGGGCTGAGAGAGGTTGAAACCATGCTGAATCAATTTGCATGGGCTCAATGCTTGATTCGTGGCCCTGTTGAGGTGTGTAGCCATTATGTGTCACTTCTGTTTGGGGTCACAATGGTGCCCCGAGACGCCTCTCTTGTCTCCTCTCAAATAGTTGATTATCACATTCTATTGCTTGAGAGATGAACTCGCTTAGTGTGTGAACCTTTGACATAGTCAATAAAAGATCTTTTACGTCATCCTTTAATCCCCACCGAAATTGACTAATAAAATATTCCTCATGCCAAGTCAGATCACAAGTGAGCTGTTGAAATTCGGATGCATAGACGGATGCAGGTCTTGATCCTTGGTGGAGATTTCTAAGTTTGGTTTCAGCAACCCTTGCACTATCAATATCCCCAAAGGTTGCAGAGAACTCCCGCACAAAAGCTCCAAAGTCATGAAGAAGAGGGGATTCTTTTTCAAGTAAGGGAGCAAACCAAGAGAGAGCCGTACCTGAGAGGAGGGTCCCAATAAGACCTACTTGAGAGGCATCATCTGGATAACGCTCTCGTTGCATTTGAATGAAGAGATGCACTTGTTGAAGAAAACCTCTACATTTTAATCTAGTCCCATCAAATTTTTCAGGCATACTGACCTTCGGCTCCTTCTTATGTTGTTGAGAATAGCTAGATCTTGCAGCTTGTGCTTGATGTATGCTTGTCTCTTGAAGCTCTTTTGACGTTGAAGATTTTGTAACGCCGGTCCCAAGATTAGGGGTTGCCCTGCTTGAAGTTGAGCGTTACTCTCGTGAAGTTCTTGTAACTGAGCTTGGATGCTTTGCAATGCGTTGATGACACCTTCCATCGTCGGCTCCATGATGGCTTGAGAAGATTAAGAGATGGTAGTCTTGCCAAACTGTTATGAGCGCGTATAGAGTTAGAAGAGAGCAAGAGGAGGCGCTCACAATGTACAAGAACTTGGATTTGATGATAAGCTTAATATTGATTACAAGACTTAATACTTTATTAAGAGAGCTAGATACAAGACTTGGATTACATGACTTGAGTATAAGACAAGGCTTGATTGCAAGGACAAGACTTGAACATAAGAACTAGAGGAGGGATTTCGTCATAGGAGGCTCACAACTGGTGTTGGCAAGACTGAGGGGCTTGTGGCCCAAGACCCCTATTTATACTAGTGCTTGAGGAGGTTACTTGAGGAGATTAGGACTTTCTAGGTTCTTCTTGAGGAGGTTAGAATCTTCTAGAACCTTCTTGATCCTTCTAGTTCTTCTAGAACCTTCTAGATCCTTCCTCAACTTTCTAGAGCTTTCTAGAAACTTCTAGATTCTTCCAAAATCTTCTCCAAGCTTCTAGAAATTTTTAGAATCTCCTTGATACTTTTAGAACTTCTAGAATCTTCTAGATCCTTCTAGATTCTTCTAAAGCCTTCTAGCGATGATGTAGGCGATGATGCAGGCAGCGACTGTCTCTCAAGCATCCATGACAGGTCGATGGCTGTCCAAATGCCATCCCACTCTGAGTCTTGGGAAGTTCAAAAATAAAGTCCATTGCTATACTCTCCCAAGGTCAGCTAGGAATAGATAAAGGTTGTAGGAGACCAGGTGCCTTATGCCAATGAAACTTGACCTTCTGGCACACCAAACAACTGCAAACAAACTCGTCCACATCCTTTTTGAGCTTTGGCCAATAGAAGTATTGCTCGACACCTTTCAAGGTGGTGTCGATGCCACGGTGCCCCAAAAAAGGTGGACAATGGCACGTTGTCAAAACCTTATTCCATAATGCCCAAGTAACACATAACATTGTTTTCTGCATTAAGTAACCGTCCATCAGAGCATAGCCTGAACGGTCTCCCCACTCTACAACGGGTTGAAGATGTCTCCAAAATCTGGATTTGTGGAAAACTGATCAACCATATCCTCAAAGTTCTCATGGTGAACCGCCGAAATAGCCAATATTTGTGGGTTGCGAGACAACGCGTCCGCCACCAAGTTCTTGTTTCCCTTAACATGAATGAAATTTCAAGAAAGTGTTTGCCCATCTCATCTGTTTATCTGAAAGGAGTTGTTTCTGGGACAAGAAGTATCTCAAACTTTGGTGATCGGTGAACACAGTAAAATCGGCTTCGAGTAGAAAATGGCGCCACTGAGCAAGAGCTTGGATAACTGCCAAAAGCCCCTTTTCATAAATCTCTGCAACCCGCTCTGGTCGCGAGAACATTCTACTCTCATAAGCTACAACATGGCCCTCCTGCATCAAGACCGCTCCCAGCCTGCGACCACACGCATCACAGTAAACCCCAAATGGCTTTTGTGAATCCGGTAGTACCAACACTAGACCAATCGTCAACTTTTCCTTTAGGGTCTTGAATATTGCAATCTCTGATGGTCCCTAAGGAAAAGGAACCCCTTTCTGTGTCAAAATGTGTAACAAAGAAGAAATCTCCGCAAACTTTCAAATGAACTGTTGGTAATACGAGCCCAAGCCCAAAAAGCTTCAAATATCATGTACATTCTTCAAATCTAGCCAATCTCCAATGGTTTCAACCTTGGCGACTGGGTCCATCTTTACACCCTCTCTAGAGACAATGTGACCCAAAAAGCGTATCTCTGTGTCACAAATTGATGACATGGTAGTGCAACCGGTGCACACACACACGGCAAAGTGATGACGTGGCTGACTGAACGGACGCCCAAAAAATGCGCTGGCAGGCTGACTATATGGAAATCCGTGAAACGTGCTGACAGTTGTTGACATGGAAGAACTGCACGGAAATCCGTAAATTGCGCAGACTGCTTTTTTGGTAGTTTTTGGAGCTAGAAGCTTTTGGAACTATTTGCTTTTGAGTTTTGAAGCTTTTGGGCTTTGCTTTTGGCATCCCTTGTAAGAATAAAAGGGCCTCACTTCTCAAAGCATCTGGATGTAGAGTCTGAGAGCGGAGGACCCTACGGAGTTGTAACTTTGACTCAAGCATTAATATAAAACAAATACTGAAAGGGGCGTCAGTCTTTGGGGCCAATACCTCTGGGCACGGAACTACACCAAGCCGTGTCGTCTCAAATTGAACTGTGATTTTAAAGTTGTTAAGTATTTAAAGTGATTCTCTTTGGTGTCGTGGCAGATTCTAGACTTGGGGTGTCCAAGTTTGTTACACTCTGGCAAGAAAAACTCGCTCTTTTTCTCATTAGCCACCAGTCGATGTTGTCATAGTGCCTGGAAAACTTGTAACAAATGGTGTCAGTGCTCTGCCTCGCTCTCGGAGAATACGATGATGTCGTTGAAAAAGGTGCCCACAAATGATCGGTACTCTCTAAAATTCTTGTCTATCATCCTATTGAATGTTGCAGGAGCATTTGTGATTTGAAAGGCATCACCAAATACTCGTACAATCCAAAGGACGTCTTGAACGCGGTCTTGTATACATCTCCAGGAACGATCTGATCTAATGATAGCCACTTTTCAAATCGATTCTGCTAAAACATAGAGAACCCTGTAGCCTGTCCAGTATATCATCAATCCTCGTTATTGGAAACATGTTCTTGATGGTGATTTATTGAGAGCTCTGTAGTCAATGCATATTCTCCAAGATCCATCTTTCTTTAATACCAAAAACACTAACGAAAAGTAAGGTGATGTATTGGGCTGAATTAGACCCTTTTCTAGAAGCTCTTCACTTGGTTCATAATTTCCTCATAATGGGCTCTGCTAACTCAGTAAGGTGGCCGGTTCGGTGGCGTGCTAGTGGGACTCAAATCAATAGCGTGAACTTCAAGTCGTTGAGGAGGTAGCTCTACTGGTAAGCCTTCAAAAATACAATCAACTTGAGCTTGCAGAAAATCTTGTTGCTCCTTCTCGAGGTCCCACAAATTTGACATTTTATGGTCATTTAACTCATTCAAGTAGATCAAGTAAACAAACAGACTGGATTCAAATAATTTCAAAATAACCAAAGCCGATACAAGTGGGACGGACTCTCTCTTTAATTTTACATCAAGTACTATATTTCTACCCTTTTCATTCTTCAATGTGACTTTCCTAGCCCCGTAGTCGACCACGTACCGAATTTTGTGGAGAACGAATGGACGAAAGTACGGAGCTTTCCAGAGCGTGGGGCACAGTACAAGATCAAGAAGCCCTTGTCTTCTTTGACAGAGGAGCCAAGCCTACTTCATCTCGATTGAATTGGCTGCTCGACTTGGAATTACACCAGAAGAAATGGGACCACCAACCGAGGTAGTTCTAGCGGCACCAGGACTGGATGTTGCCATTACACTTGTCATAGGCAAACTCCGGTTGCATTGTTAGGGGTATGTAGGGCATGAGGTCTTCTACATCATGCCTTTGGAAGGGTGTGACGTCCTTTTGGGATCCCTTGGTACCATAAGTACGTGGTGCCTGCCCAGTAGCAGTGGGTTCCCACGGGAAACCGATTCAATCCTCTTGAGCAGGACGAGGTCCCTGCTCCAGCCCTCACCTCAGCTTCACCCTCGACAGCCCCCCCTCCCCCCGAGTTCCCCCCCTCCTCATCACCCCCTCCCCCGGCCGCCTCTCCTCCTCGCCTCTCTACCTTTGCCAATCCCCCTTGCCCCACTTCCCCCTCCCCCTGCTCCTATACCCCCCCTCCCGCTCCAGTTACACAGTCGCCCCAGGAGGCAGGGCCATCCCCGGCTGCTAGGAGATCTCTTGGCAGCGCCTTTGCCACGAGTCGCTTGGCGAGAGAGGGACAGCCTTTCTTGCGACCCCCTTTACAGGTACAGACGTCTCCCTTTGCAGCAGTCCCTCGTGGTCTGATGAGCTTTGACATTCGGCGCCAATGGGACTTCTTTGACTACGACTTTACACGCTTTCTCGGCGATGCCTCAGCAGACCATGAGGCAGCCTGCTTCAGGGTTCATGTTCTGTTCCTTGCAGCTAGGAGGATAGAAGCCTTGGACTCAGCGGTTGGCTTCTCTTTTCCCCTTTGCGGCAGAGACCAGACTGAGTGGACTCTCGACTCAGTGTTGGAGTGGCTGCATACACAAGCCCTAGAGTTCTCTCACCACATCGGAGACCTAGTAGTTACAAACATGCTTCAGACTCTGTGGCCATTGGCCAAGTTTGCGGTGACCCCTCCAGATGCAGCAGGATGTAGACACATTGTGGTTCCCTTCTTTGCTGATACACAGTGCTCGCCATGTATTGTACACATTCATGAGGACTCCTGGACAGAGGAGGTTGCTTTACGTACGGCTCGGTCTACTTGGGCTTGGGCCAGGCACTCTTTGCAGTCACGCCTATCTAGAGGACGCTCGGATGCGGATTACTCCCTATCCAAGCCAGCCTCGAAGATAGCACATTTAGCTGCTGCAGCAGCATCTGTTTTGAAACCAGCCCATGGGGCGGTAGGCGTTGGCTTTCACCCGAAATTCTTTACTGTAACTTTACAACACAAAGGAACTTCACGAATAAACCTGTGAGAGGAATTCAACACTTCAAGACAAGCCACGGCCTGGAAGCTAGAGCGCTACCAAGCAGACAACGACACCCTGTTGGCCCCAAAGACTGGCGCCCTTTTCGGTATTTCTTTATCCTTATTATACTTGAGAAAAACCTGTAAACTTCCACAAGATGTCCCACTTTTATCGGGCTGAAATTCCTCTACTCCAACCCGATTTTGGCAACATAACCACAGTAGAAGTCTCCACGGACAAAATCCCAAGCAATCATAGACTTTCCACGCACTTTAGAGCTCTTTGCAAAACCTAGCAAGAAATTGCAGCTCGCTGAATTCGCTCCGATCCGCGTGCCGATCACCTTTCTGGGTAGCCCTCGAGCTCTCGCACCTGTAGGGCCAGTTGCCCCTTGAATTAAACGAGATTCCTCGCGAGAAATCTCTCTAAATTGTCCTGTACAAGCACCCAATGCCTTCCCCAAGCTCCCCTAACAAAATAAACGATCCAAACGCTTTCACCTAACCCTCACCAAGCTGTCCAAACCTGTCCATGGCTGTAATTGCAGGTTTTTGACCCAAATTCGCCAGCATAACGACGCAAATATTCCTGTAGGTCAAAAGTACACGTCAAGGACACGTTCCCTTGCAGTAAGGAAGCTTTCCAGTGAGCTGCAGGTCCATTTCAGCATGCTGTAATTTTCTGTTTTGCCACTTTTGGGTGCCTACTGCCCTGTACACGCATCCCAAGGCCTTTCCGAGGCTCCCCTAGCGATTCCCTGCAGTTTAGGTGCGAAACCCTAAACCTGCAGAAAAAAACACAGCAGGCTGTAATTCTCTGTTTTAGATCGTTTCGAGTGGAGCGAGCACGCCTACGCGTGTCTCAGGTGCTCCCGCACGCAATGGAACAGTTCCCCTGTAAATCGGACGAGTTTTCACGCGAGAAACCTCTTCATTTTCGCATTCCTTCGCGCTGGAATTGTGCGTACCTGAAGGGGATTAGCAATTAGCTAATCCGATTCCTGTACAGAAGGCTCTTGCCTTGGCAAACGTGCATAAACCTCCCAAAACTGTACATGATCATCTGAGTAGCCCAACTAGTGGGGCATTACCATATGTGGAAAGGGGAGAGAGAGATGCGCGAGAGCAAATCATCACGCTACATAGAGCAAGGAAGAAGGCAAGCTTTCCATTAAAGCTGTGAGCACCTGCACCCACTACTCACACTGTAGCACTTAATGGGTTGAAATCAGCCCCCTCTATTGAAATGGGCGCCCCCTCTTGCTGATGCTTCTGGCAATTGCATCAGGAGCCGCCAAGTGTCCAGTTTGCCTCTTTTGAGTTAATTCCCTAGTAACCACAACTTATAAGTGTCGCGAGGGGCCTAAATGCCTTTGAACTGAGCCTAGACACCCTTTTACTGCTCGGATTCCAATGCTGATTAGCCCGACCAACTCGTGGTGACCTGCCCTTCCCGACTGCGGGTGAAACTCTCGGTCGTCGGCCATTTCACACTGGCCACGCAATGTCCGGTCATTTGCGACTTTTAAAAGAGGGTCCCAAAAATTAAACAAAAATCATCGGAAAGAAACCAACTCAAGTTAGCAATTGCCACGTCCTAGTGGCATGTTCTCTCTCGCTCCCCATGAGGATCGTCTCATGGAACGTGCAAGGTCTAGGTGGGCCCTAGTTTCAACGTCAGAGAGGCCGACTACGTCAGGAGATTCAGCGTTGCCTTGTGGGATGCGAGATTGATCTCCTTATGCTACATGAGCATCATCTGTGTGAGAGCCGCATTAGACGTTCTGGTCAACTCTTGCGTGGACGATATGATACTTTTTGGTCAGCTGCTTTTGGACCTGGAGGCATCCAGGGTGGGGTATGTATGACTATTGCGGATTCTTTGCAACGGGCCATTGTGGGCAAAGGGATTATTGTGCCAGGCAGGGCTCAGTGGATCACTATGCAAGTTCAGGGTTGCCTTGTGGGCTTCTTGAACATATATGCGCCCAATGTGGCGAGTGCACAAGCAGAGTTTTGGTCACAGATTGTTGAGTCTCTGCCGCAGGCAGAGCAATGGTGCATAGGGGGTGACTTCAACATGTTGGAGGACCCTTCTGACAGGATTGGTGGTAGCCATGCTATTGTACATGGAGTTGAGCTGGCAACTTGAGAGAGGTTTTGTATGACTAAGGGTTTCGGATGTGTGGCAGCACTCTAGCTTTGTGAGGCCCCTAGACAGCCTGGCCTTCTCTCATTCGGACCGCAGAGTGGGAGGAGTGAATCTATCGCGGATAGATCGCTTCTACAGTAGTGACCATTTCTGTGACTTGGGTGGGATAGTTGGCATTTTGGCAGGGACTTGCTTCTCGGACCATGCACCAGTGATCCTCACAGTGGCAGATAGACAAAGAAGGGGGAGCACGATGCTTCGCATCCCTGAGAGGGTCTTGTTGGACTCTGCACTCAGAGAGCGAGTAGAGGCTCTCTGGACAGAGAGCTTGGACATGCAGGATTCTCCTGCTGACAGAGTGGCCTCAGGACTAGCTCAGCTTAGTCGTTTCTATCTACAGGAGTCATTGGCTCGCCTGGCTGCAGCGAGAGAGGAGCAGCGTCTCAGACGGGGCGTTGCTTCCTTGCAGAGGATACAGGAGCAGCATCCAGACGGTCCTTGGTTGGAGAAGCAATTACAGCAGGCTCGCCAGGAGCTTGTTGGCACAGAGGAGCGGCGCCATGGGTTTGCTTTCCATCGACAAGCATCTCAGTGGACACAGGTGGGTGACAGAGTGACTGGTGCTTTCTTCAAGGCAGTGGGACCTCGGCATACGCATGCAAAGGTCAGTCAGTTGAGGAGGCCCGACGGGTCAGTTGCTTCTAAGCCAGAGGACATGCGTGCAATTGCTATTGACTTTTACCGTAAGTTACCGTCTGCAGAGCCTCAGTCAGAGCGTCAGGATGCATGCAAGGAGCAGGTGTGGGCACAAATGCCTTGCTTGTGACTGAGGAGATGCGTCAAAGGCTTGAGCTCATAGTTACAGGGAATGACCATTTTTAGGTCCCCGTTCCCCGTTCCCATCCTAATTTCCCGTTCCGGATCCAAAACAGGGAATGGCATTTCATGCATGTTGCCGTTCCTCGTTCCCCGTTCCGATTTCCTGTTCCGGGTAACTATGCTTGAGCTGCCACTTCAGACGTGAGTATCCAAAACAGGGAATGGCATTTCATGCATGTTGCCGTTCCTCGTTCCCCGTTCCGATTTCCCGTTCCGGGTAACTATGCTTGACCTGCCACTTCAGCTTGAGGAGTTGCACGCGGCTCTTAGTGCACTCCCCCATGGTAGCTGTCCAGATGAGGATGGCTTGACTCCCAGTTTTTTCTTGGAGTACTGGGACTTGCTTGGCCCGAATCTCTGTAGTGCTTTTCAGTACATCTTGCACACGGGAGAGATGCCTAATAGCATGAGTGAGGGTCTCATCTACCTCATTCCCAAGGAGGGTGGCTCCTTGGATGAGATTCGATAGTGGCGTCCCATCACCATCCTCAACTCAGCCTACAAAATTCTTGCCAAGGCTCTTAAGTTTGAGGATCCAGCCACTTCTAGAGAGCCTTATACATGGGATTCAGACAAGTTTTGTCAAGGAGCGCAGTATCCTCGACAACATCTTTACTTTTTGGGAGGCCTCTGTCCTAGCGCGGCTCCGTGCTGAGGATCTGGTGATTCTTCTTCTCGATTTTGAGAAGGCCTACGATAGAGTTGACTGGGAATTTCTGGAGGGCACTCTACGCAGGATGGGCTTCTTAGATGCTTGGATCAGAGGGGTGTCAGCTTTGTACAGACGGACACACAGTCAGGTACTTTTGTCAGGAGGTAGGGGTGATCGTTTCATGCTCACACGTTCGGTCAGACAGGGCTGCCCTCTTGCCCCATTCCTCTTTCTATTCTATGCTGAGGCAATGAGTAGGTTTTTGGTGTCGCAGCAGGTTGGTCTACAGGGCTTAGCACTCCCTATTCGGGGAGATGAACTACTGGACGCTGAGTTTGCTGACAACTTAGCCTTGTACTTGGATGGCCAGGAGGCCAACCTTCACAGCTGCGAGCAGGCTCTTGAGACCTTCTATTGTGCATTTGGCGCACTGATCAACTGGAGAACGACAGTGGCTTTCTCGGTTGGTAGTGCTCTTGTACCCGATTGGATGCCAGGTGAGAGTTTCAGGTGGATTCCCCCAGGGACTGCAGTTCGGTACTTGGGTTGTCAGGTTGGTTTGGACTTGTCCCCCGAGCAGCAAATTCCTTCCCTCCTCCTGTCTATCAGGAGGAAGTTGTTACATTGGAGCTCCGCACGACTTTCTTTGGTTGGCAGAGTTGTAGTGGCCAACCAGGTGTTGTTGGCTACTATATGGTACATCACTTTTTGCTGGATCTTCTTGAGTTCTTATATCATCCAGGTAGAGAGGCTGATCAGGAACTTCCTTTGGTCAGGGCGTGACACTCAGACAACCCGAGCCAAAGTGGCTTGGCAGGTCATCACTCTTCCTTGTTCACAGGGAGGGCTTGGGATCATCGACCAGCACAGCAGAGCAGAGCCCTCCTTGGGAAGTTCATCGTCCGAGGACTTCTTCCAGGTGAGGAGCCCTGGAAGGAGTTCTTGCTACAGCAGCTTCGTGGGTGCCTCAGGCAGGAGGCCCCTGGCGACCTTCGACCAAATGGATCTTCACAGAGATGCGCAGAGTTGGTTTGAGCAGGAGACTGGAGGACCGCTTCGCTGTGGGTTTGCTTCGATCTTGGGAGCACTTGTGGCGAGGCCTGGAGCAGCGGCAACCTACTTGCACGGAGGAGCGCCTGCGACAGCCCCTTGTTTGGAACCCCATGGTTAGCACTCACAGAGGCCACTTGGTTGGTAGTCGGCCTCATGTTTCCTGGGGTCCCATGGCAGCGGGTCCAGCACGCTCTTTAGGTGACTGGTTACAGTTTTCACGCTTGTCAGAGGAGCTGCAGGGCTTTCAGCTTCAGGGCATGAGAGGGGTGCAGAGCATGTGCAAGGACATCTCAGAGGGAGTTCCAACTGAGTGGCTCACACCTCTCGAGTCAGCAGCGCCCAAATGGATGGCAGCCTTCACGCGACTGGAGTTCTCATCTCAGTTCGGGCTTGCTCAAAGACTGTTCCCTCTCTGTTTTTCGAGTTACAAGGTGAGGGACGCTTACGAGTTGTAGTAGAGGCCCCATAGGTGGAAGAGTGTTGTTTTCAGAGGATCCGAGTGGTGGGCATCTGTGGGAGGACTTGTGTCATCGATCCTGACCCAACTGCTCTTGAGACTGGACATTGGAGACTGTGGGCTTGGAAGTGTTGTCCACTGGCACGAGTACAGTGGGATCCTGGAGAGTGGCTTTGGAAAGATCCTTTCTCTTCTGCAGACCACCTAGGTGTCCCTTTCTTTCAGTACACTGTTCGACTGGGACGTCACATATTGGCAGCACACAGAGAGGCTCACCCTACTCTGCAGCACCTCATTGGCAGGAGGAGGGTCTCACAGCTGAGTTCTTGGCAGCTTTTTGGGAGAGGTTGTGGGACTCCAAACAACCGAGGCGAATCACTTTGTTTCAATGGCTGGTCGCACACAGAGCTACAACAGTTGGGAGCTGGCTGGTGCATAGTGGTCTCTCGGCCGCATACGCAGCTTGTGACCATCTTGTAGAGAGTCAGCGTCACTGTCTTTGGGACTGTCCCTTGGCACAGCAGGTGTGGCTTCGTGTTCTTCGGCTGATGCCTGCTCTTTCCACGGCTCGGCAGTACACTTGGGGGGCAACTACTTGGTCCACTCTCACGGGCCCGCCACTTCAGTTTGAGCTATCTTCCACCAGCAGGATGATAGTGATGCAGGGGGGGCGACCTACACTCCAACCTGCCACAGAGCTTACTCCACAGGAGTGGTGCAGTGAGAGAGGAGTGCCGGGAGCTCATCAGTGGCCTGACACTCTTGTTCATCTGGCGGGCCCATTGCTTCCGCATCTTTGAGGCTCGCCCTATACCACCAGCAGAGACTGTTCGCGATCTTTGGTTAGAGCTGATCCACACCCTCAGAAGAGACTGCAGGCTCCGACCGCATGAGGGAGTGCAGAGAGGCCTTCCTTCGACTTTGGCGTCCTGGGCATTTTTTCACCATGGTCCAGGGTGTACTCAAATGGCACTACCGTCCACCTGTGTGGCTTTTCCCTCCCCCATTTCTTGATTTAGCCTCATTGTACATATGCTGTTTTTTCATTGGGAGAGTCTCCCCATCATGGTTGTTGTAGCCCTCTCTCGAAGAGGTGGTTGTAGCCCTATGGGCAGTTTCATTAACTAATAGAAGGATCTTTTTCTCGGAAAAAAAAACATACTCACCCCCGTTGTCAAAGCTATCTCTAGGGGGAAAGCAGTATTTCTTGTGAGGAGTTTGAGCATGCTTGCCATAGATACAGTGACCACAATGGTCAAAATCAACATACCTCAAACACGGTAAATACCCCAAACGAGCAAGCACCTTCATTCCGGTTTGACTCATGTGTCCCAACCTACCATGCCACAAGGAACCACTTGGCTGCTCGGTTATGGCGACTACATGGTCCCGCACACTAGATACATGAAGTGGATACAAAGTGTCACTTTCAGGACCTCTAGCAATGATCCGAGATCCCTTGCTCATTTTCCACCTGCTATACCCAAAGGTAGTGTGAGCCATCAGTATCGGAATTCGGATTCAACTTAGCAATTTGGATTCCGATCTTCTGCACTTTTGGAATAAGACTTTTGAGCAATTCTGAATATTTAGGAAATCATGTCCAGCCAGCACCGAAAAAAAGGTTCTAGCACACTCTGGGAAACCCTTGCTGGAAACGCTTACTGCTTGCCTAACTCGAAACAGAGTTACCAAGCTTACAGTCCTGAGAGCTCGAAGCTTATAAGCACCTCAGGCTTGTGTACACTCTCCGCACATCTGCTGCTCCACCTGCAAGACCAAGATGACCTTGCTCTGAATCTCGCACAATGCTTCAGTGACAAAGACTGCCTGCACACTCTGATACTGAACCAGAGTTCTGATGTTGAACTAGAATTATGCTGCCGAAACACAATTCTAATGTTGATCCACGCTCACCGAACTAGCTTGTGAAACCACAACTCTGATACCAGTTTGTAATGATCGAGTGAAGCTCGAACTACAAATTCAAACTCAGTAGTCAGTTCAATCTGCAAATTCAGACTCAACAATCTGTAGGATTCAAACACAACACTGCAGAATCAGACGCAGCAGTAGAGTGATGGAGATGCACAGACAAAAGACGAGCTGAGTTTAGAGTCGGAGAGGATAGCTTCGACACAACGTTTGTGGATACAAAAGAGTTGTACCTCTTTAGATTTTTCCTGATAGATATAGTGTAGGATTATACAACCACCCAATAAGGGGCGAATATACAACCGCCCAATAAGGCTGCAGACAGGCACGTGGCCCTTTATCCCAACGGAACCAGTAGTACCATAGCACCCCACAGTACCAAGCACCAAGTACCTAGTGTTATACAACCACCCGATAAGGGTGCGAATATACAACCACCCAATAAGGCTGCAGACAGGCACGTGGCCCTTTATCCCAACAGAACAAGTAGTACCGTAGCACCCTACAGTAGCAAGCACCAAGTACCCAGCGTTTTCTAGCCCTTCTCATCAGCGTTTTCAGCACTTTAGCACAAGCGTTTTCAGCATGGAGCTTCTTGGAATTCAGCCAGCAGTCCAGCGTTTTCAGCATGCAGATTTCAGCCCCTTCATCACCAATTAGTTGCATATCACAGTCGTCAGTCCCTAGCATTTTCAGTACCCCTCAATTCCTAGCAGTACCAAGCATCTACATCAAGTACCCATTAGCATTATTATACCAGCATCGTGCAAGTAATAAAGCAAGTACTTGCTCTGGCAACAGATCAAGGGGGCCCTTGAGGGTGGTTGGGACCCGACATCTTGTGTCGTCTCTCTTTCTCTCTTCTTCTTCTTCTCCTTCATTGTCTTCAATTCAATTCTCTTTTTCAAGTGAAGTAAAGTAGCCTTGTGTTTGTGCGGAGTCTAGATCCGAGCTTAATCCTTAAACATTGCACCTGACATAGTGAGAGCCTTCTCCACCCACTTCTTGACCATGAATTCTCCTCGTTGTTGAGGAAACTTGGCTACCATAGACTTTGTTCTTGTCATGAGTTATAAAAATGTCACATCAGGTTGGAGCACCAACTCATCCAAGACTTTCTCTTGAAAATCACCTAGTCCGAAAGCTTCACAGAGTTGTGGCCTTAGAGTTGCCCAAGTTGTAAAGTGGTTCTCAACAAATTGATGGTACTAAGCCATCCAAGATTGACGGGAAGAGCACTAGGCAGGCGTCTTCTCTGTTGAGGCCACGACATCTGGAGAGGGATAAAAATCTCCTAGCATGGTCGTCTGCATCCTCTGTGGAGAGTCCTTTGAAGGTTGGAAACTTTACTTTCACCTTAACCAGAATGCTTGTCAGCTCCTCCATTGCTGCCTATTCAAGAGCCTGTTGCTCAAGAGCCTTGTCACGTGCACATGACTCTGTGTGCCATGTGGACATGCATCATCGACTTCCACAGCCAATTTTGCACCTTTTCTTAGATAGGAGTGTCTAGAATCCTAGGAGGATTAGTACCGGCAATTTTGTGAACCTGTTCGCAAGACCTGCATGTCCGGACGAGTCCAATAGATTAGGTTTTCCGGTTTTGGAACCCTCTTGCATAAATGGATTGTACAAGCGTTTTGACAGGTGTTATTACATTTCGATGGGCATCTAACATGACGAGCATGTAGGTCTAGGTTAGAGAAACATGTCGGTCCAGTACGTTCGTCAAATGAGTCACAGAACGGCGGGTTATCGCTAGAAGACTCCCATGTGTGCACATTTTCCAGACTTCGCACACCAAGCCTGGCACTCAAATTCACTATAAAAGAGCCATTGTCCAACATTTTGCAGCATATCAGCCAGCGCCAGAATATCAGCCTAGCGTTTTGCAGAACAAGCAACCTGGCATTTTGCTTTTATTTGCGAGCCATCAGCCCAACGTTTTCAGATTTCAGCCAATCTCCTCGCCGGGATCGCGGTGGATCTGCTAACACTACCTCCTCGGCTTCAGCCCAGAACTTCGGCAACCCATTGAGCCTCTTCTCGGCCATTCCCTTGCCGTATCGAGTGCTCCCATCGTTGCCCATCATCATCTGCGCTCTCAGTCTTGCTTTGCGTTATAGATCAGTTGCATTTTGTTTGATAGATCTGCCTTTTCGACCTCCTTTGCGTGATAGATCTGTTGCATTTTGCATGCCAAATCTGCATTTTTTGTAGCCAGCCTTCAGCCCTTGTTTCCTCTCACATTGGGAGCACAAATTAGCCCCAGATTTACCCCTTGATGGCCATCAGCCATCAGCAACCCCTCATGGAGACAAATCCGAAGGTGCATCAAATCAGCCCCGGAAGTGCTTCATTTTGAAGAGTTACCGCAGCAACATTCCCATTCGAGTCAATAGAGTCTGCAATTGAGGTATTGCATGTGTGTACATTCTGTTCATGCCATAAAACGCAAATACGACATTGGCAACGGTGGCCCTTGAGAGGGTTGGTTGGGACCCCATCGGGTGTCATTCTCCTTTTCCCTCTCGCGCTCCCTCCGCACATCTCTACCTCTCTCTCTCATTCCCTGTCTTCAAGGAAATAAAAGGAACCATCTCTCGTGCTAGGTAGGACACATTCACGCAAGGAAAGAAGTAAAGATTTGTGGTCGAGATCTTCGCCACATTCAATTCCGCTACATCTGACATTGGTATTAGAGCTTTGATGATTTTGCACTAATCCACTAATCCCTAAAAGTATTTTTCTCTCCTGTTTTTGGTTGTGTTTTAAAGCGCTTTGGTGATACTCTACCCACTCTTGGAACTGCAGGCTTGCCATAGCGCGTGGGATCGTGCGCCTTGAGCATCGAAATATAGCAACCAACTGTATATCGGGTGTTGCATGCGGGGTCTGTGACCTTCCTTGAACCAAGAGTAGAAATCCTTGCATGGTCAAGACTCGTAGCAGTATCGAGGCTGAAAACCTACAGGTACTTGGGCTGAAAACTGATGGTTCTTATCTGCTGAAAATTGCAGGTCTTAGGGCTGAAAATCGCCATGCACAAGGGAGGGCGATCTGGCTCTCCCGAAGGCCCCATTCTCGTCGGCGAGAGTGGTCTACTATTGATTGCACAAACTGGTACAAACTGAATGCATATGACTGATGCGAGTCTAGGCTAGATCGATGACGATGACGGTGATGGCGAGACCGATCTAAGGGCTGAAATCTGCTACTCTTTATCTGCTGTCCAAAAACGCTAATGGGCTGAAATCTCCTGTGGCTGAAAACGCTATGGACAACGCTGCCCTTGCTGGTCTATATGGCTGAAAACCTACAGGTACTTGGGCTCAAAACTGATGGTTCTTATCTACTGAAAATTACAGGTCTTAGGGCTGAAAATCGCCATGCACAAGGGAGGGCGATCTGGCTCCAAAAACGGCTGGGCTGCAATTCTGGAAAACGCTAGGGATTGGGATCTGCTCGCGATGGTCTTCTTGCTGAAAACGCTATGCTGAGGCTGTTGATGGCGATGAGCATCTGATGCAAAAACGCTAGGGAAGGGAGTCTTTTGCTTGGAGGAAAAACCGCCACCAAGGTCTTACTGAGAAGTTGCCTGTTGAGCACCGGTGCTCCTGCTGCCTCTTCTGCCAATTAATGCTAGTCTAGCTTTGCTTATATACAAACTTACTCAATTTGCCCTACCTACTTTCCAACAAAAGTCACTTAAAAATAATAAGTGAAAAATGTCAAAAATAGGTAAAATAGGCTAAATGCACTAGAAAATTCCCTTGAAGGATTCTGATGGGAATGCTTATGATCATGCTGTGTGCAACCAGAGGATATGCATCTACACTAAGTGACTGAACATGCACGGTCTGCGAACAGACTCACAAAAGTGCCAGAACACTTGCTAATCTAGACTGACTGGACTGACGGAACCCTTGTCGTGTTGTAGCTTGTCCACGGACACATAGGGTTGGATGTGTCACGTGACAAGAGATAATGATGCGATAAGAAGAAGCGCGCCGACAAGACCGTGTGGAAGTGCAGGAGACACGTCGACAAGAGTGTGTGGAAGCGGCAAAGCGAGAGGAACATCGATTGGCGTAAAAGCCAAGGCCTGCAAGCAGTCATGTGTGATCTCATCACATCTCTGGCGGTTCAATCAGATATCCCATCCTCCCAGCCGGATCATGAAAAGCTTGCCAAGACCATCTCGCGGAGGTGACCAATGCTACACGAACAACCAAATTGCCGAGAAGATTATGTTCAATAGGTGTACAAGAGCTCATGGTACTAATGGGGATGCAAAAAGCGACACACACAAGAGAATGGAGAGTTGGTAAGAAAAGTGGAGGCACGGGGGAAGCATCGAGAGGAAGAGCTCTCATACCGCACTTCCCCTCTATTGAGGAGCAGAAGGACTTTTTGAGAAGGAGGTCCACTCTCAAAAAGACTGGTATCTTCCTTGGTGACGACTCACCCTCTCACAGCTTGCCCACATGCCGGAAGTCATGCCAAAGATTAGGGCCGCAAGAGAAAAACTGAAGACAGCTTTTTACAGAGAAGGAAGAGTGGTCATTATGGAGAGACGCCCTACATGACGGTGCGAGACCTATGGGACCACACTCAGGATGGAAGTTTGGAACTGTAATGGTTCGTATAGACTTGATGTGGGGGCCTTTGAGGACAGCTTCAGAGACAGAGACATTGTTTTCTACTCAGAGACTCATCAGGCTTCAGGACAATTGATGCCGCATATATCAGGATACAGAGGGGAGACAGCTTGCCAAACATGCACCAAATCTGAGCATGGGACCAAAGGATCAGGAGATGTAGCAGTTCTTTTCAGAGAGGAGCTCTAGCCACTACTGCACATAGTTTGGAGAGATGATCAGGCCAGATACATGTGGGTGAGGCTGAGGGCAAAGACTGAACGTTTCTTGTACATCACCATATGCTATTTTCCTCCCAGCACTTCAGTATATGCTTCACCCAAAGGACAATCTCCTTACTCTGTACTTGATGATGATATTTGGGAGTTCTCCAGGGATGGAGACATCATACTATTGGGGGATTTCAATGCCCGTAGGGGCAGTTCACAGACGGTTTTCTATACCTCAAAGGAGATACTCAGAGAGCTAGAGCAAGAGGAGATGGGGCTTGAGTTATGCTCACACGACAGAGAGCATACAGAGTATGGGAGATACCTCAGGGAGATGACGACTACTCACAGTTTAGCCATATTGAATGGCTTACAGACATTCCCATCATCTACAAGTTTTACTTGTTTTCCACACAGACATGGGGCCAGTATTGTAGACTATGTTATGACACATCCGAGCTTTATCTCTCACATTCAGGATTTTACAGTGGGACCAAGGCCTGTTGGGTTAGCAGTAGATCATGAACTTTTGACATTCTCAGTCTCCTTTGAGTACAATACATCTCAGACCTCACGGGGTGGTAGACATCCACGCTATACTTTTACACCAGAGACTGACTCAGTCTATGCGGAGGAGATACGTAGACTTTTATGCACATCAGAGCCAGTATACACAGTGGAGGAGATCACATCTATGCTGACATGACATTACATGGGGCAGCGACAGAGGCATACCCACACACTCAGCCTGGTCAGAGACGTCGTTATGGGCACATGCCTCAAAACAGCTAGTATGATGAGGAGTGTCGACAGAGGAGAGCTCAGATCCAGCGGGAGCTTGCATTGGGAGTGATCACCTATAGACTGTCTCGTATTGCTACATGACGACTAGTACGATGGAAGAAGCGAGCTTTCTTGGTCCAAATGGAGCACGATTTATATCATCTCTTCCTTAGTAGAGATTCAAGAGAGGCTTTGCGTCTAGTACATGAGTAGTCTCCCCCACCAGTGATTACTGGGGGCAGTATGCAGCATCATTATACACTGTACCTGGACAGCCACCACTACCAGATCCACCACAGCCATGTCCGGCTACGAGCACCTTCTTTACCACTGAGATGGTAAAGGAGGCCATTGACAGGATGAAGACCTGACAGGCACAGGATCATGAGGGTTTGGTAGTAGAGCACATTATACATGCTGGGGACTTGTTGGCAGAGATGCTTGCACGGTTGTTCAACCGTGTCATGTGCGAGGGCTTTCCTAAGTCTTGGAGATTGTCTACTATTGTACCTATCTTCAAGACAGGAGACCCCACAGTGCCGGGGAATTACCGTACTATCATGGTAGGACACACATTGGCACGGTTATATGCATACATCCTTGAGCATAGGTTGAGCAGTTAGGCAGAAATTATGGGCATACGGGCACCTGGACAGACTGGTTTCAGGAGGGGTTTCTCCACACTGGATCATGTCTTTACACTCAGAGCTATCATTGAGGAGGGTCGAGCACATGGTAGACGGATATATTGCAGCTTTGTGGACTTCCGCAAAGCTTTTGACACAATACTGAGGGCCAGATTGATGAGCCGACTTATGGAATTGGGGATACCTACAGAACTGATATGGGGGATTATGGCATTGTACAATTCAGTGATGGGTCATGTACGCACACCAGAGGGGATATCTGACATAGTTCACTCCACTATCGGAGTGAAACAGGGATGTCCATTGTCCTCTACTTTATTTGGTATGTATGTTGATGAGGTCTTTGATTATATTGACAGAGGAGGAGATAGAGGTGCTCAGCTTGCAGGGACATGGATCCCGCTTTTATTGTATGCTGACGATATCGTGTTGATATCAAACTCACCAGAGGGTATGCAGAGACATTTGGACGCATTGCATAGTTTTGCAGGGGATAGTGGATTGTCTGTCAACCTTGGTAAAACCAAGGTCATGGTATTTAATACCACGCCACAATGGGTCAGGAGATCAGCACCTACATTCACATATGGTCAGGACAGTATGGAGTACACTGATGCATACACATATCTTGGGGTGGTCTTTAGTGGACCGAGGTTCACACTGAAAGTGACAGCAGACACTAGATTGACTCGTGCCTATGCAACCCTAGGCGGTTTAGAGAGGATTTGTTCGCAGGTTCAGTTCCAGGAACCTCGAACAAAGCTCTAGCTCTTCGACACTTTGGTCGCTTCAGTTATGCACTACGGGGTTCAGGTTTGGGGACCATCTGTTGACAATGCTGGATGGAGTAATATGGAAAGGCCCTTGGTATCTATGATTTCTAGGCTGATTAGAGCCAAAACCTCAGTTCCACATGACATCATACGAGCGGAGCTGGCTGCCCCACCTATGGAGATTGAGGCACTTACCAGATCAGTATCATTTGTACATAGCTTATGGGACACCACCGAGGACAGATATGCTAGGCTTGCTCTTGAGTCATCTAGATAGCTGGCATTACACGGAGATACATCATGTTGGTATACACAGATGAGCTCATGGTTTCAGAGGCATGGTTTTAGCATGGACAGGCTGCCCCCTTTCCAGTATTCTCTTGATGCACCATCTTTGGCTCTTACACGGATGGAGATTACTACTCATTCGGCAAGATCTTATCCAGCATGATACCAGGAGGACATGGATAGAACCATCACGGGAGTTGGGTACGAAGAGGGCTTTCTATAGAGAGCATCTTCTCCAACTCACGACAAACGGATTTGTCACACGGCCCAGCTACATGGACACACATCTATCTCATGGGTTACGATGTGCCATAGCCCAGATACGCACATCTTCACACCAGCTTGGGATTGAGACAGGTAGATTCAGAGGCATACCAACAGACAGGAGGATATGTCAGTTATGCCATGCAGAGCCAGAGACGGAGTTTCACTTCATATGTCACTGCACAGTCTACTATGAGATTCGGGGACGCTTTCGCTGTTTATTCAGAGATGGTTTTGACTCGTTAGATAGAGTCATGAGATATCTCGATCAGAGATGTCTCGGATTATTTCTACTTGAGATACAGAGACATAGAGACTCTCTATTGAGAGTGGATAGACAGAGACAGTCCCAGAGACGCATCTCAGATTTCTTCAGTCCGAGTACCACAGAGGCAGAGGGGCCACCACCACCCCAGAGCTCGGTTCCCACCCATACACACACGAGTGGTACTCTCATTGACTGAGCTATAGAGTTGGGGAGATCGAGACGACCACGACTGAGGAGGGGAGCCACGCAACACCGACGGAGATTGCGGCAGAGGATCCACAAGATTCTAGCACGACACCCAGAGTGTCGATCAAGATAGGGCTATATTGTATCATGGTGACACTGTCACAAGACGGGCACTACGTGCCAATAGAAAAGAACGGACTGAACACACTTTTAGCACTTCAATAACAGTTGAACTGAAAGAGAGACGACACGCGACACAGAGTGGCGGAATTCCACCCCAGAGAGTATTGGCCCCAAACCTTGGCGCCCCTTTCGGTATTTCTTTATATTGCATCAACACAGTACAAGCCGGTACTCCAGACTCTGCACCTTCTCCAAGAAGCATGCAAGAGAATGAGCCCTAACCTCATATTTAAAGGCCCTAGGCCCCAAAGCAGTTTATAGTAAAAAGCCTTCAAACTCAAAAGTATTTGGTCCAAAAGCAAAGCCAAAAAGCTGCCAGCGTAAATCACGGAAATCCGTACAGCCTGCCACATCATCATGCCAGCGCAATTTTTGGAGATCTGCCACGTCATCAATTGCTCCGCCGACTTTTCGTGTGTGTGTGGGTCTTGCTTTATTTTAATCCTTTATGTCACTTGGGGCCCCATCGGACAGGGTCCCCATAAGTTGGTATGACTTCTTCTTCCGTTACTTGTTCTTCTTAGGGTTTAGGCCCCTTGGCCAGCATCTGTAAGGTGGCTCCATTCTTCAAGGCTTTGACACGTCAGCAATTTGTTACATCTCCCTTTCTTGAAAGAGAGTAATCGTCCGTGATTACAGCATATCTGCCAAACAACTCAAGTTAGCTCAAAAATTTCCGAGGGCCATTTCGAGGGACATTCCGAGGGACAATCAGTTTGCTCTTTTTGTTAAGAAGTCAGCTTCTCTTTTCAGCTCTTTTGATCAAGGAGTTAGCTTCTCCTTTCGTCCAGATCGGAACTCTTGATATTCCGGCGTAGTAAAATTAGTCATCACACCCAGACCGTATTGATCTTCCACGGGTGTCTTGATGCACTAAAAAATTACATACCCAAGCAATCTCATCCAATTAGGAATATTCAGTAGCAGGCACATCACAATGCAACACAAATGCTTACATATGCTTGTTATAAAACACAACAAACAGCGTCGTTGAGCACTCCCCCGAGACAAACGGTCTGTGGTATGAAGCTACTCAACGACTACCTCGTCACTCTCCCCACAAATAACCTAAAAAGGTCCGCGCCATGAGCTCAAAGGACTGTACAACCAAACGCTCCCCATACCGCACTCCGCGTCGCTTGGAGGTTCAAGCATACAACCAAACGCTCCCCAGGCATCGGCCTGCGTCGTTCCGAGGTTCAAACAATACCAAAACAGTATTTCTCACTTCTCCACCCGGGAGTACAATCACCAATCAATGAAACCAATATTAAAACCAGAGTCAAACAGTTCAAATCGGCACCAAGAGAGGTTTAAAACAGATACCATCCATTTCAAACAAATTCCAAATAGGATCACCAAACAAGTTCTCAAACAGATTTCAAACTTAAAAAGCAATCTCGACATCGATCGAGCTCGAAAAGTCGACTGACTTTCCATCCTGAAACCTGCACCCAAAAATTAGGGCTAGGTTCATTCCATAGGGTTGTAGCCGAGTACAACATGGTCCATCAGCTCTTGGACAAACAGTGTTTCTTTGGCAGCGATGGTAGTCCCAAGGTAGCAATCGCACAAGATCTCCAAGGTCATCTGCTCGTGAAGAGACATCCATTGAGAGATGTCGAGAAATTTCAAGTTATAATCTGCTAGGGTTTCCATGGCAAGTTTTTTAGGATACCCCACTCTGCCAAAAGTTGCACTCCGAAGGAAGATGTCAGAAACCATATAACTTCGGGCAAATTTTTTTTCTTGAAAGCTTGCCAAGTACTTGGAGTATGCTGCTTGGTAGCTGTAGACATCAACATCTGCATGGCACTGCTTCTGAGAAAAACAGTGACTTAAAAAAAATCTGGATCCTTCTCTTGCAAGTGATCTTAATTCTTATGCCCTGTAAGACATGAGCAGTGAAGACGGGAGCGCGCCCGATGCGCGATGAAGTAAGGATGGGAGTGGCTAATAAGTCCGGGTTGGAGCACGAAGATACCTCCAATAAATTCCAAAGGTCTCTGGACTGCTCTGTCTGCTCTTTTGTGGGACCGGTATGCTTTCAGAAAAGCACACGCCTGATGCTCTGATACCACTGTCACAAGACGGGCACTACGTGCCAATAGAAAAGAACAGACTGAACACACTTTTAGCACTTCAATAACAATTGAACTGAAAGAGAGAGACGACACGCGACACGGAGTGGCAGAATTCCACCCCAAAGAGTATTGGCCCCAAACCTTGGCGCCCCTTTCGGTATTTCTTTATATTGCATCAACACAGTACAAGCCGGTACTCCAGACTCTGCACCTTCTCCAAGAAGCATGCCAGAGAATGAGCCCTAACCTCATATTTAAAGGCCCTAGGTCCCAAAAGCAGTTTACAGTAAAAAGCCTTCAAACTCAAAAGCATCTGGTTCAAAAGCAAAGCCAAAAAGCTGCCAACGTAAATCACAGAAATCCGTACAGCCTGCCACGTCATCAGCCAGTTCAAAACGCAGAAATTCGTACAGTCTGCCACGTCATCATGCCAACGCAATTTTTGGAAAACTTCCACGTCATTAATTGCTCCGCCAGCTTTTCCTTTGTGTGTGTGGGTCCTGCTTTATTTTAATCCTTTATGTCACTTGGGGCCCCATCGGACGGGGTCCCCATAAGTTGGTATGGCTTCTTCTTCCGTTACTTGTTCTTCTTAGGGTTTAGGCCCCTCGGCCAGCATCTGTAAGTTGGCTCCATTCTTCAGGGCTTTGACACGTCAGCAGTTTGGTACAGACACTTATCCTCACTTTGTACCTTTGTGGCATTATACCATTGCTCAGCTTACCAGCCACCCATAGGAGTCGGTAGCATTCCTATCTCAGTTTCTAATTTGTAGTTTTCTTTGTTTGTACCCAGATAGACTCACCATTGAAATCAGTTTGGTCTCATAGGTCATTTTGGCCTTTTGTAGACGTTAATATATCATTTCATTTCATTTCTCTCGTGCTCACTCCCCTTGGTCTCTACGCTTCCGCATCGTCGACTTTGACAACAACCACATAGAAGCCCCCAAATTCTGGGAAATAAGCAAACCCATTAAATTAAATGACCCTCAAAATTCTGACACCCCCTCTCAAATCCTGGGTGCAAGACAAAGTGTAGGCAAGACTCTAGGGATTCAGAGGCCAATGGTGGTAATGTAAGGATCCAACAACTCTGGTTACAAAAACAAGTAACCCCCTCAGCAACAAGAGCCGCTACTGAAAGTAGTCCTTCTAAGGCTCCGGAATAGACCATTATTGTCCACCAATAGCTCATAAGGGTGTGCGTCCATAAGCCACCGCTAGTGTCAGCCAGGTCCCAGGAACCTGTCTCAGTGGTACTGCATGTCATGGGACGGCATGTGATCAATAGCTATAGGTAGGACAATATAGGAGATCGATCGCACCTCCATGTGGAGCAGGTTGAGTAAACACACCCCATATCCACACTGCATGCCAGAAGCTCAGATAGTGAAAGTGTCCCATGACTGCAGACCATGAATATGAACAATCCTTGCCTTGTTCACCGCAATATGTCCCTAAGAACTGAATAGGACCTCTACGCTTGAACAAGGAAGCTAAAGTACTGCCTAAGCCTGATGTAAGGAGGATACAAGAGGTCTATCCCCCTCCCAAGTCTCTGGGTGCAAACCTCATTTCCCCCAATGGAACTCTAGTACTATCTGAGAAAAGTACTAATGATAGAAGTAAAAGGTATCAGTACTCATGGATTGACCATCCACATCAAAAAGGCAAAACATAATCGCAACACCTCTTAGTCAGAATGCACAGTCCAACTGTTCCACCTACTTGTTGAACCAGAATGAGGAACCACCCACCAGACGATATTTAGAGTACTGGATAAGATGGCAGGTTCCTAGTGGATCCACAACACACCTCCACCGCTTGCCAAGGGATACACCACCTTAAACAGACGACCCAGATAAAGCTTGATGGAACAGCTCTCATCATGTCCCAAAGAGAGCGAGTACATTTTATAGACGACATCTGACAAACTCTTGCAACACATCCTCTTGTAAAAACCTTGTAGTCATAATGCAAGATGAACCCACCATATCTTCATCCGGGTTGCGAGACATGAAAATTTCACATGTCTACATCGGATGAGGATCTCTCCGAGGGAGAAGGACAGCGCAAGAACTTGCCCGGGATCACATGTTGACACCAATGCAAGACTACACTGCTCCAAAGGCAGACAGAAGAAGAACTAGGCCATCCAAGGTAAGAGACACATCACCTCAGTCCTCACTGCAGCCCAAAACGCAAATACCTGTATCAGAAAACAAGAAAATTCTGTGGTGACAACCCTCCATAGAACTGCAGAGGACACTCTCACTTCCAAACCAAGTACCATAGAGGAACACCTCCTCCTCAAAGATGCAAAAGGCAACCTCATCAACTCCTCACCGCTGAAAATTGCAGATCCAATAGACTACTCTGGAGACAGCAGCATTGCCATAAATCTTTCCTGAGTAAGGGTGAAAAACAAAGCCATCCCAAGCCTCCTCCTTCCAATCGTGTCGTATCACCAGGACATCGTCCATGTTGAACAGAAAAACCTAGCCATATTGTTGTGAAGATGGAAATCTGTTCCCAGTCAGGTAAAACAGGACTCCCGACAGAGGCGGTGCCTGAGCTCTGATACCATGTCAAAGTACAGCAGAAGGTGGGTACTCATGTGCATAGGAGGGGCATTGGGGGTGGGGGGAAGTGGGGGAGTTAAGCAAGAAGAAGAACCACGCAAGGACAGGCACAGCCACAAAGAGCCGTCAAGGAGATAAGCAAACCCTGAGACGAGTGGCCAAGTTATCAAAAAAGAATAATACAGTTTGAAGCCGCGCGCTGATATCCTGTAGCTTCCATCGCCATCCCCACCTGCTCCCTCGCCTCATCCTCCCAGCTCGACCCCCCCCCCCCCCCCCCCCCCCCCCCCCCCTCCCCCTCCCCCCCTTGGCCCTCCCTACCTAATCCCTACCTTGCCTGCTGCCCTCACCATAGCTTCAGACCCTCGCCTACCCTGCCTGCTGCCCTCGCCATACCCCCCCCCCTCCCCCTCCCATCCCTGCCTCGTCCATCCCTATCTGCTCGCCTCCTTACCCTTGCCCTCCCCTCCTCCCCCCCCCCCACCCCACAGCTACAAAAGGATTGATATGGAGAGCTATGTCGGGAAGGAGATGGATGCTGCAGGGGCAGACGTTCCTCTTCGAGGAACCTTTTCAGGAGACCCTTATGAGGCCCTCCGACCCCCCCCCCCCCCTTCCGCTACTGCAATAGGTATTCATCTTTCTTCTAACACCTTGCGCGCCATTCACGAATCTACCGTAAGCTTGGAGTCCTGTTCTTTGGCCTGTAAAGTGGTGGGAAGTCTATACTCAGCAAGGCTATTGAAGGACTATTTTCAAGCTTCACTTCTTCACATCAATTTTAAGATTGTGAATGTCTCCCCTCTCGGGAGAGGCTTCTTCAGGGTACAGTTCGAGTTTGAAAGTCAAGCCATGGAGGTCTGAGCACAGGGCCCTGTGGACTTTCATTTTGCCATAGGCTTTCTTGCCAAATGGACACAAGGAATGGATCTAAATGGACTTGTAGGTGGAACTGCAGTTATAGCTAGATTCCCAGGACTTCTTCCAGAATTTGCTCCGCATGTTAATGAAATTGGGAGATGTATGGGTTTTGTGGTTGGAGATGCTGCGATTCTTGATGATGAGGATCGCACAATCTCCATAAGGATGGTGCTCTTCCCATCCTTGGCGAAGAACCCTCCGCAATTTATTTCGCTCCCGACCATTCATGGGGGAGAAATTTTACAGAGGGTTTTCTTCATCGGTCTTCCTGGTCACTGCTTTGTTTGTGGTAGAAAAGGCCATGTTGCTGCAGATTGTACTCGACGCAGGATTTCTCCTGATCAAAGGCAGCAAGCTTCAAAACAAGAGGCACTTCATGCGAATGGGGGATTGGAAGATCACTTGGTAAGGAGAAGAAGTGAAGCAGAGAAAGCTAGGAGGAAGGAAGGGAAGAAAAGAAGACGACGAGCTAGGAGAACAAAGGCTCCAAAGCTTGTGTATAGAAGAAGAGAAAATGTTTCTCCTCTCTCCTCGGATACTACTTCTTCACCAGCTTTTCACGATCCGCCAGTTGATCCTCAAGGCAGTGATTTGGATAACAGCAGCAGTTCCGAAGGCATAAATTCAGCTTATGAGCGGCATTTTCCTTCTTTGGTAGAAAGTGCTAAGAAGTCTGCTGAGTCTTTGAAGACGCCTAGGAGGTCTTCAAGACTTAACCCCCATATCTAGCCTTGATTTGAGGCAATCTTGTATCTTAGATTGCCCTAGGTTTTTATTTTTGGTGATACCATTTATGGTGTTCTCTCTGTATTATTATGATGTAATTCTACCTTGGGGTCTGTGCCCTTGAGGTGATTTTAATAGAAAGATTTTCTCTTTTGGGGAAAAAAAAAAGTTATCATAAAAGAAGTGTTGTTAATATAGTCTGATAATCGATTTATGTGACATGTATATCATCCGTTGGCCTTACAAGGACTCAACACATGTATACATTTGTACAAACATAAAGGGGCTGTAAGTAATGTAATGAACCATAATATTTTTTTGGTGGCAGGAAAATGGAGTAATCAGAAAAATGAAACAGGATTGAAGTTCAAAATTCAAGTTCATGCTTCTTACCTTTTTGATTTCATCTTCTGGTACAATAGAGATCTTCTTTTTGCCAAAGCCTTTAAGGGAACCGCCTGAGATTTGGCAATGTCTGAGGTTATGTGAGCCCCAAATGGCCTTGATGAGTTCTGGAGGAAGCTCTCCTTTTCGTGGTTTGACAAGTTTATTTGCACGAATCTCCTTGAACTTCACAGATAGCCAGCTCCATCCATTGTCTGTTCGACTAACCAGGCGAACATTGCCGGCTGACACACGAGGGGAGATACGGGGGGAGTTTCCACCACTTGAACGAGGACTTACCCCTTTTCTCCTCCTTGCAACAACCCTTGTAGAAGCTGGTATCTGAGAGAGTCGGCCGTGTGCAGAGGTCTTCACAGAAATAATGGAGTCCTTCGCATAGGACCTCCCTTTCTTGCCATACTCACGAGCTAGCTTGCTTAGGTCCAGTTTGGAAAGAGGAAACTTGGCTCCCTCCCAGCCTATTGGCACTGCTTTGGCCGCATTATTCATGCTGTTGTCCAAGACAGTAGGGTGAGGGGGTGCCATTTTGCCTGCTGCCTTGTCCCTGCACAGTTTCAAGCTGCCTTCAGGCTTCAGCAAAGGGCATGGCTTTGACACTGAACACAAGGACGTTTTGCAATACATAATTGTTAAGAATGTTTGAAAAAGAAAACACAGTCCATTAGGAGTTGTGGTGTATGCATGCATGCATGTCTGTATGCACAAATGCATACAGACATACACACACAATACTAGACATATGATTCTGACAATCTATAGACAGATACTATTGGCTAAAAAAATCAATGTAGGCTATCTACCTTGTCTATCTAATGTCTGGGCAGACAATTGTGCACACTACCCTTGGTCTGACTCTCTCGCAATCCATTTCGGCATGTCCATCCATCTTGTCATCATAAACATTTCCCCTTTGTATAAGCTTCTCTCCTCTGGGAATGTTGACAACAGCATCACCGACCTCCAAACTGTAATAAAGAGAATTTTTCCTGTATGACTTCAATTCATCCTGCAAACCAGCTTGGTCTTAACAAAGCAAATTGATTCACTGGCTGTTGTCTTGCACAATATCCTGTAAGTCAAGTTTTCAACTAAAAAAAGTCGTAAATACGAGTTCCCCATTCTGGAGTTGTGGCTCTCTCTCTCTCTCTCTCTCTCTCTCTCTCTCTCTCTCTCTCTCTCTCTCTCTCTCTCTCTCTCTCTCTCTCTCTCTCTCTCTCTCTCTCTCTCTCTCTCTCTCTCTGAGTTTCCTACGACGTTAAAATTCTCTTCTTCTTCTTCTTCTCATTCATCACCTGCTGAGTTTCACGGTAAGAACCGGCTCGCAACACATACAACACACGAGGCCCGGCGTGGCGGAGCTTTGGGTGAGGCAGATGAGGGGCGCGAAAGGGCGACGGGCTCGTCAACCCCCATTTTGAAATGCTTTTTCAATAAAAGCTATGAAAAAATCCAACACAAAATACCTTGGAACTTCTCAAAATGCCATAAATTCCCAAAATGCCCCTCAAAATGCCATTGCATTTGAGAAGGTCCAAAAAAAATTTCAGTAAGCCCGACTTTGACCAAAATTCCTGATATGCCCCTGCCAAACTACCCCTCAAATTTTTGGAAACCATCTCTCAATACATTACATTTTAGAACTTTTGATCAAACAATTTTTCTCTATTGATTTGGCATGTTAGAATGAGGATTTTAAAGGTCTTTTGAATACCAGAGATTAAATAACTCATAGTTTTCACATGCAAATGCTTATGCTAAAGAGGGAGATTGTGAGAGGTGTGATAAGTATGTGTGTGTGGTGCTTAGTGGAGGTTTGTGGTCTGCTTCCAGCACCACTATAATTATTTTTGGAGGAGAGCACCATGGGCATTCGACTTACTTTTGCATCAAAATTTTCTTGAACGAAACCATATATTTGAATACGTAGGAGGGTATGATTGCACATTATGCTAAAAATGGAGCAAGATTTCAACTTGGAACAGCTTTTTAAGGAGCCAATTCAAGAGAATGCACCGTGTATTTCATTAGGGCCTTCTACTATTGTAGATAGGGATGATGCCATTTTGTGCAAGGAAAAGAGTGGCAAACACTACTTGGTGAGGCTTGCAAGGAGGACTTTGTTGATAAGGATGCTTTTGGGATATTTGTGACGTGCATGTCAACCATAACCATGCTACAGTGTTTCATGACTTCGATAAAAATGTTGAAGGGTGTATATGCGGTGACATGTCTATCAAAAGTGATTATTCTAGTCCAAATATGTGGGATGACAAGATACCTTGGGACACTCAAGCAAGTTTCCTAAAGGACATGCTATGGATTTTAAAATAACAAAATTAAAATTTAATAGTATGAGTGAGGATTTGGTGCAAGAATATATACAAGATGTTTTGGTAAATGATTCTTCCATAAGTTTATTGATGTTGAGAGCCTTCGTTACTCTAAAAGAGGTTGATATGTGTAGAGGGTCTATGCATTTTCCATTATGAAGCATTTTTTGTGTTTGATAAAGGAGCACGGCTGAATTTTCTTCACATGCTTGTGAATTGTAGACTACAGCCATTTGATCCAGGTGGATAGAATCAAATGATTTATGGGTGTATTGTTGCTCACAATGAATGATGTAGCATGTAAGAGAAAGGCTTACAAATTCTTCTTATGAAAAACTTGATTAAGGTGAAGATCAAAGAGATTGACACATGCCAAAGGATGTGCATGTTTAGAGGAGGTGAATGTTGTGTTGCGGCATGGACATAAGGTGAAATGAAAGTTTTAACTTACTCTTTATACATTTTGAAGTATGGAGAAAATGTGACAATTTATATAGTGTGGCATGTGTGGACAGTACGATTTCTATTGTGTATACACCCCACCAAGGAGTTATGGCCCTAAACATGACATCTTTTCTTGTTTTGCAACTTTAGATCATGCCTAGTTTTGTTCTAGAATGTGAATATGTCAAGTGTATCATGGTGGAATACTTGTCTCACCTAGAAAGTTTGCCATGCAAGCAATCATTGTTTGAAAATACCAATTGACATGCACAACCAACACAAATGTGTTTAGAGGTCATGACCAGTGGAAAAATGATGTCCAACATGAAAATTGAGCTTAAAGAAACTTCTCCACAAATTTAAGTAATTTTCCCAAGTTGTTTTGGCTTCTTGTTTTCAAAAGGCCACATTAGTCAAAGTGCCATGATTCTAAGCAAGGGGGTGCTTGCTTGTAGCTGAATATCATCACTTTCAACCTCAGGTAAGGGGAAGAGAGGACTCGAGCATGGGCGGGGAGAGAAAAGTCAAGTGAGCATGAAGAGAGAGGTTGAGTGAGGAAGGGAGAGAGAGGCAGATTGAGGCAGGTAGAAAGGTTGAGAGAGAGAGAGAGAGAGAGAGAGAGAGAGAGAGAGAGAGGTTGGGTGAGGAGGCAGAGAGAGGTTGGGTGAGGGGGAAGAGGAAAAATGCACCATGCATTTCATTTGGGCCTTCTAGTATTGTAGATAGGGATGATGCCATTTTGTGCAAGGAAAAGAGTAGCAAAGCACTACTTCATGAGGCTTGCAAGGAGGATTTTGTTGATAAGGATGCTTTTGGGATATTGGTGATGTGCATGTCAACCATAACCATGCTATAGTGTTTCATGACTTTGGTGAAGGGTGTATACACGGTGAAATGTCTATCAAAGGTGATGATTCTATTCCAAATATGTGGCATGACAAGATACCTTGTGACACACAAGCAAGTTTTCTAAAGGACATGCTATGGATTTTACAATAACAAAATCAAAACTTAATAGTATGGGCGAGGATTTGGTGCAAGTATATATACAAGATGTTTTGGCTGATATTTCTTCCATAAGTTTATTGATGTTGAGAGCCTTTGTTACTCTAAAAGATGTTGATATGTGTAGAGAGTCTATGCATTGGCCATTATGAAGCATTTTGTGTTTGATAAAGGAGCAAGGCTGAATTTTCTTCACATGCTTGTGAATGATAGACTACAACCATTTGATCCATGTGGATAGAATCAAATGATTTATGGGTGTATTGTTGCTCACAATGAATGATATAGCATGTAAGAGAAAGGATTACAAACCCTTCTTATGCAAAACTTGATTAAAGTGAAGATCAAAGAGATTGACACGTGCCAAAGGATGTGCATGTTTAGAGAAGGTGAATGTCGTGTTGCAGCATGGACATAAGGTGAAATGAAAGTTTTAACTTAATCTTTATACATTTTGAAGTACGGGAGCAAATGCGACGATGTATATAGTGTGGCATGCGTGAACACGATTTCTATTGTGTACATACCCCACCGAGGAGTTGTGGCCCTAAACATGACAACTTTTCTTGTTTTGTCATGTTAGACCATGCCTAGTTTGGTTTTAGAATGTGAATACGTCAAGTGTATCACGGTGGAATACTCGTCTCACCTAGAAAGTTTTTCATGCAAGTAATCAATGTTTAAAATACCAATTGACGTGCACAACCAACACAAATGTGTTTAGAACGGTCATGACCAGTGGAAAATGATGTTCAACATGAAAATTGAGCTCAAGGGAAATTCTCAACAAATTCAAGGATATTTCCCAAGTTGTTTAGCCTTCTTATTCTCAAAAGTCCACATTAGTCAAGGTGCCATGATTGTAAGCAAGGGGGGTGCTTGCTTACGGTTGAATATCATCACTTTTAACCTCAGGTAAGGGGAAGAAAGATCTTGAGAGTGGGTGGGGAGAGAAATGTCAAGTGAGTACAGAGAGAGAGGTTGAGTGAGGATGTGAGAGAGAGGCACAGTGAGGGTGGGAGAAAGGTTGGGTGGAAGGGGAGGGAAGGGGGGCGAGAGAGAGAGAGAGAGAGAGAGAGAGAGAGAGAGAGAGAGAGAGATTTTATTATCGTCCTTGGAGGTCAAATATGACCTATGGGACCAAAGTTACATGTGATGTAGTATGTGTATGGCTGATGAGTGACTCTCGATGCTCCAAAATTGTGGTGATGAGGGTCGCAATGGAGAGCCCACACTTTGGTTGGGAGAGGAAAGTGTGTAGGTCTAAGTTATGGCTGAAAATGTGAGAGAAGCAAGTTCGAATGTGACCAGAAGCTGAGCACTCTAGTAGTGTGTGGTACTCAGACTCTCGAACTTGCAGTGAGCATACTGGGCACAATCGATTTGACTCTTCTCCATTGCCCCAACGCCCTATCTCGCATCGAAGGAAATGGGAGCTAAGCCGAATGGCTGTGATAGTGTGTATTGCCAACAAGGGGATAGGTTCAAGCATGTAAGTGTGAGTATGGTTTCCTCTTTCATCGAAGAACATGGTTTTGTAGTTGGGGAAAATATGGGTGGTGTAATGTATGAAGTGTGACCCACCGGATTTCTCCCAAGCCGTAATACATTGGCGTTGTAGAACAGCTTCATTCACTTGGGAGTCAATTGAAGCATCATGTAGCAAGTGTAATGAGTCCCATCTCCCAAACCACTTGTTTATGCCTTGCATCCATCCCGTGCTCAAGATCTTGTTGCGTCTTTTGAACTTTTTTTCTTGCTTCCCATGCAATTGTAGGAAGTCGATGTGAGGGGTTTTGACGCATCTTTATCATGTACTCCACAACCCTTTCCATGCCCATAACCTCAATTGGAAGAGATCCCGACTCAAGAAGTAGGAGCATATATGGTGTTTGTGTCTTCACTTGGAGAAAGTTTGTAAGAAAACGCTTCTGGACATTCTCAAACTCTTTACAAGTAGACTTTGAGATGCTCCCGCCCCACACTTCAACTCCATAAAGAAGAACCGGTGTCACCAATGCATCAAAAAGATACTTCTTGAGAACCCAACACTTGATGTTTCCCGCATTACACATGTTCTCAAATGCATAAAATGCTCTCTTTTCCGCTTCCAAACGATGCATAGCACATTCATGCCACTTGTGATTGAATGAAATCTCAAGGCCAAGGTACTTAAAGCTCTCAACAACTTCAAGTGTCTCATTATTGTACATAATGCATGGCTTCTCCTTATGGTTGGTTTTCACAAGCATAACTTTTGTCTTGGATTCGTTTACAATCAGCCCACTATGCAAGCAAAAGTTCTCAAGGACAACCATAAGCTTTTGTGCATCTTCTAAAGTGTGTGCTAGAAGCACTACATCATCCACATACATCAAAAGCTTATGGTTGGTTTTCACAAGCATAACTTTTGTCTTGGATTCGTTTACAATCAGCCCACTATGCAAGCAAAATTTCTCAAGGACAACCATAAGCTTTTGTGCATCTTCTAAAGTGTGTGCTAGAAGCACTACATCATCCACATACATCAAAAGCATGATTACTGCATTGTAAATAGTGACCTCTTCAATGCCTTCTTCTTGCATAAAGTCAAGTACCATTTGTTCCAATTGATCGATGCATAGACCAAAGAGAGTTGGTGACAACAACCATCCTTGTTTAACCCCAATAGTGCTTACAAAAATTTCTGAAATTTCTCTTCCCATGCGCAATTGACAAATCACCTTCTCATAGATTCGAGAAACCGCAAGCATAAACTCACTTGGCACTTGGAGTTCTTCCATCCTTCTCCACAAATTGTTACGTGGAATCATGTCAAAGGCTTTCTTAAAGTCCACAAAACAACAATACAATCGCTTGCCTTTCAACCGACTTTCCTCCATGAGAACACGAAGAGTGACAAGATGATCAATGGTGCTATGGCATCGACGAAAATCCGCTTGTCCCTTTGCACGCTTGTCATTATCTTTAGTCCAATCACTCAATTTCATCTCCATTATGCACCCAAATAACTTTGCCATAAGAGACCCAATCATTACAGTCCGGTAGTTGTTTACATTCTTTATATCCCTTCCTTTGTGCAAAAGCTTAACCCAATTAGTACTCCAATCATAAGGCATACCATGTTGAAATGCAAGGTTGAACATATCACACATCCACTCATGGGTAAAATCTCTCGTCCATTTGATCATCTCCGGCTTGATACCTTGAAGATCTCCCGCTTTGCGAGTGGCCAACTTTTCAAGCCCACCACATACATCCTCAATAGTAAAAAAGGAGGGCATACATGGGAGTGAACCATAAAATGGTATTTTTTCAACATTTTCTTGCTCATATAATTGCCTACAATGTGTGTACATATCCACAAGACTCAAGTTACCAAAATGCTCAACCCGCTTGCCCCTCAAGGTTCTCCAAAATCTTTCACATGCATGTGCCTTTTCTTGGACTTGAAAAAGTTGTTGCTTTACTTCCCATCTTCTTCTCTTCTTTTGAATCAATGCCTTGTATGTATGCAAATGACTTTGATAGTTGTCTTTGTCCATAGTTGCATCAAGCTTTATCAAGGACTTTCGAGCATCTTGACATTCTTTATCACACCACCTTTTGCGTGATCTATCTTTGTTGATACCATGGAGATGCTTTATAGCAAAGCATTCTTCGACACAAGAACAAATAACTTTCTTGAAAGCTTCCCATTTAGTTTCCAATGGTGCATCATACTGAAGCTTCTTCATCCATAATTTTTGCTCAACCATTTCAATGTACATTGGTGCCCGTTTGAAATCCATACATAGTGATAATTTCTCTTTCCTTTGGCTGAAATTATCATGCTTAGTTGCTTCTCCACATGAAAGGTCATTAGATAAGGTGCGATGGTCGGATTCCGGGGTCCATTGGCCAAACATAAAACTCTTTATGTGATACATGATGGCTTCGGAGAGTAGCATATAGTCAATCACACTATCCCCATTATGTCTCCTACATGTAAATCCATTGGTTCCACTCCACAAAGATACACCATTGGCAATGAGCATACCCGTGCTATTACACATGTGTAAAAGTAACTTTCCATAGTGATCCGTCTCTTTCTCATCCACTGAGGAACGATCATACAAGTGACCTTCCTCCAACTCCCTTGAAATGTATGGCATATCAAATTGTTGAGTATCATGTTGCAATATTTTTGTGCGAGCATTCATATCCCCAAATACAATAACATCACCTTCACTTTTGAAATAAGCAATGTCCTCTTCTAAATCAAAAAATGACTGATCTCTATCCATGCAAGCATAAAAGGGAGAATCATGATGAGGAATGTAGCAACCGGCTACAAAAATGGGTGCTCTTTTTGGTGTCATAATTTTCAGCCATACATAACGTTTGTACTTGTCATCTTTCACAATTGATACAAAATCTTCCAATCCTTTCTTAACCATACATGCTACCCCTCCTTGTCCTCTTCGTTGCTTAAGATTCTTTGACCACATCAATGAATGTACATTGTAATTCTCCAAGCCGTTAATCCTTTGTGTATCATGCTCCCAAGTTTCAACAAGAAGTACAACATCGGCTTTGTTAGTTCATCAATGCTAATCCCAGCATTCCATGGGTATCCATTACAATTCCAAAAGCATATTTTCAATTGTAACTCAGTCTCATAGGTCATGCATCCCTATTTGCTCAAGGGACTTGCCTCCTCCTTGGGCACATTTTCTTCATGAGAGATCTCCTTGTTTTTCTTATCCTTTTCTCATATTCCTTGCGACGTACATTTTGTTGCTTAATAGTGCGATCTTCACATACAAAACATCTTGCATCTTTCAAATAGATCCAACTATTATCAAGGATAATCTTTCGCTTGGTCTCATCCGGCATGGTGCATACAATTGGCCGTTCTCCCGAGCAAGGAGCTCCTTGCTTCCCCACTCTATGTGCTCCATAGACCATAACTCCGGACATGCCAAAGTGGGTTTTGAGGAAATCTTCAATAACAATGGCAAGAGAAGGAGGTGTCTCTAGCTTCTCTTCGGGAATTCCACGAATAACAATGTTCTTGGAACATCGCTCCCATTCCTTCAACTCCTCCACATTCACATTCTCAACATTCTTTGTTTGAGCCATATCTTGCATGAGTGAGGAATTAGAAGCCACATTGCTACCACATACATCAGCCCAAGACTTGTTTGCGCATACATTTTTCATGTCACATACATCCCGGCTCATGGTGTCGAATTTTTCCTCTTTCAATACATGGTCATGCTCTACTTTGCTCATCCGCTCCTTCAAAGCATGCAAGTCCACAAGAGAGAGTTTACATTCCTTGACTTCAAGTTGCATCAAACGTGTTGTTTACATCTCAAGTGTCCTCTTGAGATTCTCATTCTCAACCACAAGTACCCTTAGTGTGCCATTTTCCATTGCAAGTGCTCGTAAGTCTTCACCTTGTTTGTTTACGGTCTCTTGCAATGATACCAAGTATGCAATGATCATGCTTTTCGATGTCGTTGGTTGGGTGGTTGTGTTGCTATCTCCACACTTAGGATCTTGGATCATTTTCCACAATGGTTGTGGACCTTGTTGAAGAAGAAGAACCCTTGCGAGTGTCGGAAGACATTGTATGTAAAATAAGAGATGAGAGTCAATTTTCTTGAACTTGTTCACTTTGGAAATGTTGTTACAGAAACACCTTCCATAACTCTGAAAATTTATGTCTTTACATCAATACGTAGAGGGCTTTGTGTTCTTTGATTGAGGCTATAGATCACCCAAATCGGAGTTCGGATGAAGAAGTTATGATCGAAAGAGTGAATTGTTGTCTACTAGGTCAAAAAACGGCTGCATTTTTGAGAGAGAGAGAGAGAGAGAGAGAGAGAGAAATGAAATGAAATGAAATGTTATATTAACGTCTTCAAAAGGCCACAATGACCTATGAGACCCAAAAGTTACAAAGTGGTGGATCCGATACAAAGTCAGAGTAACAAAATAACCTAACAACAGTACAAAACAAAGATATATACTATGGGGTCCTAAGTTGGTCGATGTGAGTCAGGCAAAAAACCAAGCAGAATAATGGGCGGCTTGTTGGGATAGCTGAATCACAAGAGATCTAGCATCGATCGTTGGCGAATCTCATCAATTTCCTCCATGGTAAGTAGTCTGACCGGGCGTCGTGTATACCTGGCTAGCGTGCTCCGAATTTTCTGTCGTAGCCTTCGTCGATGCTGTGTAGTTCTTCGCAGTCGCGGGTGCTTGGATTCCCCCAGTTCAATTGCTCGGTCAATCAGTGTGCCTCTGGTGTGAGACGGGGGGGAGCTCTGCTGTGGGGGTGGCTCTTGAGGCTGTCCCGTGTCTGCTCTGAAGAAGTCTGTGATCCGTCTTTGAGACTGGCTAGCCTCGCCATTCATCAGGCTATCTCTGTGTCTGCGCAGCTCGAGCAAGAACAAACCCAGGCATCTCTGATCTTCGTATCCCATGACTCTTGAGAGTGGTCCAAAACCCTCTCTGAACAAGCAATGGAAGCAACCTCGTATCTCGTAGTAGACGGGGCAGCGGCATGTATAGTGTAGCTCTGTCTCAAGTTCCATGTTACACAAGGGGCATGTCCTGTCCTCTGCTGGTACTCCGCTGTATCTCCCAGTCTCAATCCGCAACTGGTGAGAAGATGTGCGTAATTGGCCAATAGCACATCGTATCCCATGAGACAAGTGAGAATCCATGTATCTGGGTCTCGCCACAAAACCATCTTCCGTAAGTTGGAGGAGGTGGTCTCTGTAGAAAGCCATATTTGTGCCCAATTCCTGTGCTGGTTGTATCCATGTCCTCCTGGTGTCTAGCTGGGTCAGGTCTCGGTGGATGAGCTTGGTGATCTCTGACTGTGTAAGAGTGCGAGATGGTGCATCCAATGAGTACTGGAATGGTGGCAGCCTGTCTATGTTGAACCCATGTGCCTGAAACCATGATGTCATCTCCCCATACCAGCATGTTGTATCTCCTTATATGGCTAGCTGTCGAGAGGATTCAAGTGCTATGCGAGCATATCTGTCTCTAGGAAGTGCCCATGTGTGGTTGAGAGAGAGAGAGAGAGAGAGAGAGAGAGAGGGTGAGGAGGAAGAGAGAGGTCAAGTGAGGGGGAAGAGAGAGGTTGGGTGGGGATGGAGAGAGACTTTGGGTGGGAGGGAACAAAGTAAGGATGAGGAGGGGAGGGGGTAGGTCAGGTAGAGAGAGAGAGAGAGAGAGAGAGAGAGAGAGAGAGAGAGAGAGGTCACTTGAGGGGGAAAGAGAGGTGCAAGGATGAGGGTCCTAGGCAAAGGGCCCACGTGGAAAATTGGCATGTAGTAAGGCTATGTAGGGATAGGATGGGTGAGGAGAACCGTGGTTGAGGAGAGAGCACGGGAAGCATGCCTTGCATGGAAAATTGGCAAGTAGTAAGGCTATTTTAGGGATATGATGGGTTGAGGAGAGAGCACAGGAAGCATGGCTTGCATGGAGAGAAGGTAGAGCTTAGATTTGCACCAAATCGATTGGGCATGGGCTCTACGGGGTTGCCTTCCATTTTGCAAGGAAAACTCATCACAAGCTCCAAGGAGGTGGAGCTCGCCATCGGCCACCATGACTCTCTCTCTCTCTCTCTCTCTCTCTCTCTCTCTCTCTCTCTCTCTCTCTCTCTCTCTCTCTCTCTCTCTCTCTCTCTCTCTCTCTCTCTCTCTCTCTCTCTCTCTCTCTCTCTCTCTCTCTCTCTCTCGCGGCACTCTTGCTCGTTATCTGCCGTGAAAACTCAATTCTTTTTTCACACTTTGTGAGGTTTTGGGCATCCAATGCCTTGAGGCCACCTCAAGGGGCCTTTCTCACCCCCAAAGCCAAGGTTGTACGCAAAGCAAGGGTTCAAGGGATGAAAGCAAGAGCAAGGAGGCAATTTTGAATCCTTTATTGAGATTGGTTTCTTGAAATTGGACTAGCAAAGCTCAAGATCTGCAAATGCAAGGCTGACAACTTGTCACAAAGAGTTTGTAATCAAAATCAAAGGTATATGCAGAAGGGTACAAAGAGTACCAAGGTATCATCTTGGTGATTTGGCGATACAAAGTAGTTCACATAGTTAATCGGATCAAAGATAGTTGTGTTAACAAACTCGAAGGCCACTTCTTACAATTTTACTCATGAAAGGAATAACAAAAATTGATTTCAGTTTTTTGTGTTCAAAGGGGAAACAATTTTCATTTTCTACCAAGTTTAACATGAAGGGCTCGTCTCCTAATTGATTGATTTATATCTATTTGCATTGATTGTAGAAAAAAATAATCCTTGGTAAGCAAATTGGGTGACCAAATCGACAATTTTACAAGACGACCAAGGGTCCATGCAATGCAATGCAAGCTTAGTAGCTGCTACCAAGCAATGGCATTAAAGAGTGAAATTGACTGTGGCTACATTTTTTGAAGTGCATACAAGGAGGGTGGGCTTTAAAAAGCCGCACAAGAAGGGTTTTTCGTTGATTTCTGAAAAGCTTCTTGAGATACAACTAGAATCGTGTTACCTTTGGTATTAGTGTGGCTTCTAGACCTTCAAAAGCTCCATTTGCGTCTTGAGAGGGATGCAACTCAGAAGAGTAAATACCCAACTTGACAACCATATCTTGGGGGATGAAGTTATGGCTAGAACCAGGATCAGCTAGAATGAAGGCACCTTGATCTTGAATCTTTCCCCATGCATAACATAGTGGAGCTCCTTGTTGACCCGAGCTATTTTGCGAGAGAACTTGAGTAGTTTGTGGATTGTCCTTTTTGGTTCATTTTTTAGAGCATTCAAGGTAACTATGATTGGTTTCTCTCCATTGAAAACATTTACACACTTCTTCTATGATCGCTTGACTCCTCTAGTGAAGAGGAAGATCTAGAGTTGGGGTTAGTCTACTTATATTTGGTTTTACACTTTAGAGAGTGGTTAACGAGTCTTCTTCAAGGAGAGCTCTCATCATTTGAGGAAAAAATTCTCTTGTTAACATTTGAGTAAATTTAGAGTGGGCTACATGATTGGTCATTCACTTTTATGTAGGAGAGTGTCTGTCGTTTAGGAGAAGTTGATCTTCTCCTCTTCGACGCATTGAAAACTCTTCAAAGTGTAGGAGGATGAAATCCATGAGTTGATGGATTTTTCCTCATGTTCAATTGAGAAGATTCTTGAAATAGATTTCTCTCTCTCTCTCTCTCCCTCTCTCTCTCTCTCTCTCTCTCTCTCTCTCTCTCTCTTAATTAGTCTTTGATCAATGAGGATTTTCTTCCTCCGGAATAGTTTCCCATAGCTTGCACTCATCTTGCAAAAGAAATTATGTATAATGAGACATTAAATTGTTTACTCATAACTGTGCTTTGAAAAATACTCGCAAGTTAGAATTACTTTGCACTTCTTGTATTCATCTTGTAAAATATCCGATTACATGGATTCTTTATGCAATAATCGTTAAAATTCATGCCTAACACGCTTGTGTCAATTTATTGAATGCCAAACATTGTGACTTTCCTCTTGTGAGTAGGAGAATTCCTATAACATCCACACACATGGTTGCCCTTGGACCGTCCCTTCTTTTGCAAGAAAGGAAGACTAGATATTCTCTGATACAAATGCAACTAAGATAAAACTTGCATTTAATTAATCTGGTAATAGTTGACCAATTAATTACTTTAGCTGACGATGGAAACATTCAAGATATACAGAAAATTAACATTGACAATGTAAAGGGTTAGATTTCATGAGGCCAACCCCCCTCAAAAGGACTTTCCATTATGAATAGAGAAATTAATATGCCAAGATTTTTGTTAATTACCGCACTTTGTAAAGTCTTAAAAATGGGAAAATAGAAGCTCTGTTTGCCAAATCTTGGTCTCCCTTTCAAAGGTATTTGATTATGCAAATATGGTAGTCCTAGAGAGAGGGGGAGAGACTAAAATCAAAAGTTAAGTAATAGATTACACTTACACAACTTAAACGAGAAGCTTCTAGGATTAAGAAAATCCCTCTTCATTGCCACATCATAATAGATTACCTTGTAAGTATTGATAAGAATAGATTAAAGAGGAAGAGGTTGCTCAAGAAGAGCTTTATGATGAGCCTAAGCAACATCCATGGTGGGTGTGCTTGTGCACGATGAATGCGTATGCAAAGCAAAAGGGGAGACAGGAGACACAAGAAATGGGGGAACCACACAACTAGAATAGTGTGTGTGAGTAGATTCCTTTATTAGCCATAAGAAGGAGAAGTATGTTAGTGAATTAGTTTGTGTAGGGTTAGTCAATATGGACACAACCACTGGCACTTAACCACAAAAATCTCCCACTTAAAGGTCAATGTGATCGTAAGTGGCTATGATTATGAAGTGTGAAGCTTCATCCTTGTACAATTGCGCTCACCCTACACTCATTAACTCAATGCAATGTGCAAATTTCTTTGTAACCAAGCTCTTAGTAAGAGCATCCATTGGGTTCTCATTCGTATGGACCTTCATAATCTCCAACCACTTATCCGTCAATGCATTCCAGCTGAGATGATAACTCACCTCAATGTGTTTTGACTTGGCGTGAAACGTAGGATTCCTTGTTAAAGCAATGGCACTCTGACTACCACAATGCAAAACGTACACCTACTATATTTCTAAGTCTCTCACTAAACATGCAAACCATGTAGCTTCCTTAAACTACTGGCATATGATCTTGCAACATACTCAACTAAATTAGTGGAAGAAGACGTAGATCTTGGGGAGAGAATATGCAAAAAATGGCTCCTCTTGCAAATATGAATATGTAGCCAGATGTATACCTTCTCCTAGCTTTGCAACTCGTAAAATTTGCATTTGTGTGTTAGTACCCCAAACTAATTGAACTACTAATTCCTATCATTTTGAGCCCAAAAGTTGTGATTTCTACTTTATTGATGAATGCAAATCCCGTCAAGTCTAAACCTTGTATATTATTTTATTCATTTGGAAATGTATAGTTGGTAATTGGGGCCCGTGATCTTCTAGATTGTAAGTGTTTATTATCGAGATGTGATCTCCAGTCCCATTTTTGCCCCAAATCTTAGTCAAATAATCATTTAAAAACCTTGGCTAAGATGTAAAAGCCAATTTTTTCAAAAAACCTTTAAGTTTTTAGATAATGAAATGTGTGTTGTTGTCTATGAGCACTGTGTACTCTACCTCTATTTTTTCATGCTCGTATTTTCCTCATGGATTGTCTGTTTGGAGTGCCATCTGCTTTTACTTGTCCACAGTGAAAGCTTTATGCAACAATATAAGTATCTAGCTATGAGTCAATGAATTTTTTGTCGCTAGTCCTTTTTCTAATTATCTCATGATTCAAGATTTGGGCATAAAAACTGCATTTTAGTCATAGGAGAGGTATGGGGCATAAAGGCTAAAGTTCTAGGTGCATTCTGAACCAAAGCCGACTAGGTCAAATATACCATGCTGATAATAATTAAATTTTCTGACAAGTGGTCAAAAAGTGGATTTGAGACGCTAGCCATGTGCGTCTAGAGTATGTCTATTTATCCTATAAGTTTGGTGTAGTTTGGAGCATGGTAGCTTGTTGAACTATCATAATCTGCTTGCCGATGTGACGACTAGCTTTCGTTGTCTGACATACAGCTGAGTGCTGCATTTGAGTAGATGGGGATTGAGTGTGTTTTCCAAGAGATTGACAACCTCTTGTAGCTTCCATGCACTAGTCGTGTCAGCTACGTCCCATATATTGACAGGTATTGTACGTGGTTCTTGCTATACCTACAATAAGATGAGAATAAGATAGAGTGAGGATCTACCAACATTTGGCACCGATGCCAAAAATGAAGTAACCTAAAATAGGAAAAACCTCAGTGCTTGGATATCATTGTCCATCACTTCCTCTAGATTTACCTTGAGAAAAAGCATTATCTTTTAAAAACCGCATAGTTGAGGAGTGTCATCTTCAGTTGTGTAGAGGTGACTTGGGGGTAGTCATACTTGCCAAGGACCTTTAGGCATAGATTATGTTGGTTTTGAGTGGTTGATGAGTTAGACTATGTCACAGTCTGAAAGTTGACACTCACTTCTTAAAAAACAAGAAAAAAATAGTGTTTTTGGACACTTTCCACCACCCCTATTGTGATTCGATTAGGAGTAGGTTAAGTAGTCATCATCTATCTCACTCTCTAAAGGATTGTGAGTGAGCTGTTCTTTGAATAATTCAGAGTTTTAGGTTTCGAACTCCTAAGGTAAGCTCAAAAGTCACCAAACAGTGTTTGAGGTCAAATCCTTCCCTTTACGTCAAGGGATAATAATCATGATTATTATCTCATGCTCCAAAACACAAGATTCTTGAGCTTTTCTTGAAGGAAACTTGATCAATAATAGCAATAGAGTACATGTGCAAAATATCAAGTAATTTGAAGTAGTTTTGACTAGAATTGACAATTGTTTTGAAGCAGAGACTACAGACTATTGAAACTAGTGAAAACTTCTCCAAATATATTAAAATTTGATTCAAAGTTTTTAGACCATATCATTAACTAGTGGGTAACATCAAAAGTGCAAATAATTATTTTTTTGGATTAGTAGATAATAATCGTCTTATTATCTCCTGCCATTCAGAGAAGAAATTTTTGAAATTTTTTTATTGCCAAGGGTAAAGCACCTATCCCACAAATAGATAGTTTTTGAAAAACTTAGAGTCATTTGGATTGCTATAAACTGAGTTTTTAGAGATTGAATGTTGCAGAATGGTCCTTTGGCTATCTCATCAAATTGGGATTGAAAATTTTAACCATCATTTATTGTACATGCTTACATCTAGTAGAATGCCTAGCAAACTGTTTAGTTTTATAGGACTTGGTGAAATCGGGCCCTATAAGGGGAATATTTTTTGACGAGCGCTTTTTTGGAATCCAACCTGAAGATTCCAAAAAGATTATTTTTCTCTCCTCTCAACTTTATTCTCTCTCTTGATCCTCTGTGTGTGTGTGTGTGTGTGTGTACAAGAGACCGTAAACAAAGAAGGTGAAGACTTACGAACACTTGCAATGGAGAATGGCACACTAAGAGTACTTATGGTTGAGAATGAGAATCTCAAGAGGACACTTGAGATGCAAACAACACGTTTGATGCAACTTGAAAATGAAGTCAAGGAATGTAAACGCTCTCTTGTGGACTTGAATGCTTTGAAGGAGTGCATGAGCAAATTAGAGCATGACCATATATGAAAGAGGAGAAATTTGACACCATGAGCCAGGATGTATGTGACATGAAAAATGTATGCACAAACAAGTCTTCGGCTGATGTATGTGGTAACAATGTGGTTCCTAATTTCTCACTCATGCAAGCTATGGTTCAAATAAAGAATGTTGAGAATGTGGATGTGGAGGAGTTGAAGAAACAGGAGCGACATTCCAATAACATTGTTATTTGTGGAATTCCCAAAGAAAAGTTAGAGACACCTCCTTCTCTTGCCATTGTTATCGAAAATTTCTTCAGAACCCACTTTGGCATGTCCGGAGTTATGGTCTATGAAGCATATAGAGTGGGGAAGCAAGGAGCTCCTCGCTCGGAAGAGCGGCCAATTGTATGCACCATGCCGGATGAGACCAAACAAAAGATTATCCTTGATAATAGTTGGATCTATTTGAGAGATACAAAATGTTTTGTATGTGAAGTTCACACTATTAAGCAACAAAATATGTGTTGCAAGGCATATGAGGAAAAGAATAAGAAAAATTAGGATCATGAAGAAAATGTGCCCAAGGAGGAGGCAAGTCCCTTGAGCCAATAGGGATGTGTGACCTATGAGACAGAGTTACAATTGAAAATATGCTTTTGGAATTGTAATGGATACCCATGGAATGCACGGGTTGGCATTGATATTTGTTCTATGCATCAATCAATTGGAACAAATGGTACTTGACTTTATGCAAGAAGAAGGCATTGAAGAGGTCACTATTTGCAATGCGGTAATCATGCTTTTGTTGTATGCGGGTGATGTAGTGCTTCTAGCACACACTTTAGAAGACGCATAAAAGCTTATGGTTGTCCTTGAGAACTTTTGCTTGAATAGTGGGCTGATTGTGAATGAATCCAAAACAAAGGTTATGCTTGTTAAAACAAACCTTAAGGAGAAGCCATGCATTGTGTACAACAATGAGACACTTGAAGTTGTTGAGAGATTTAAGTACCTTGGCCTTGAGGTTTCGTCCAATCACAAGTGGCATGAATGTGCTTTGCATCATTTGGAAGCGGGAAAGAGAGCATATTATGCATTTGAGAACATGAGTAATGCGGGAAACATCAAGTGTTGGGTTCTCAAGAGGTACCTTTCTGATGCATTGGATACGCCGGTTCTTCTTTATGGAGCTGAAGTGTGGGGCATGAGCATCTCAAAGTCTACTTGGAAAGAGTTTGAGAATGTCCGAAAGCGTTTTCTTACAAACTTTCTCCAAGTTAAGACACAAATACCTTATATGCTCCTTCTTCTTGAGTCGGGGTCTCTTCCAATTGAGGTTATGGGCATGGAACGGGTTGTGGAGTACATGATAAAGATGCATCAAAACCCCTCACATTGACTTCCTACAATTGCATGCGAAGCAAGAAAAAAAGTTCAAAAGACACATAGAAGCAAGATCTTGAGCACGGGATGGATGCAAGACATAAAGAAGTTGTTTGGGAGATGGGATGCATTACACTTGCTACATGATGCTTCAATTGACTAATGAAGCTTTTCTACAATGCCAATGTATTACAGCTTGGAAGGAATCCGTTGGGTCATGCTTCATACATTACACCACCCATATTACCCCTAACTACAAAACCATCTTCTTCGCTGAAAGAGAATACCGTACTCACACTTACATGCTTGAGCCTATCCCGTTGTCGGCGATACGCATTATCGCAGCCATTCAACTTAGCTCCCATTTTTGTCGATGCGAGACAGGGCGTTGGGGCAATGGGTAAGAGTCAAATGGACTGTGCACATTATGCTCACTGCAAGTTCAAGAGAGTGAGTACCACACACTACTAGAGTGCTCAGCTTTTGGTCACATCCAAACCTGCTTCTATCACATTTTTAGCCATGACTTAGACCTAGACACTTTCCTCTCCCAGCCACAGTGTGGGCTCTCCATTGCGACTCTCGTCACCACAATTTTGGAGCATTGAGAGTCGCTCATCAGCCATACACATACTACATCGCATGTAACTTTGGTCCCATAGGTCATATGTGACCTCCGAGGATGATATTAAAATCTCTCTCTCTCTCTCTCTCTCTCTCTCTCTCTCTCTCTCTCTCTCTCTCTCTCTCTCTCTCTCTCTCTCTCTCTCTCTCTCTCTCTCTCTGATTTTTTTCCTTGGCAAACACACCTCGATCCCACATCGTCGTCACCATTGCTTTTGCTCCTTTTTTCTCTCTCTTGATCATCTCTTGGCCTCGGCCTCTCTCTCTCTCTCTCTCTCTCTCTCTCTCTCTCTCTCTCTCTCTCTCTCTCTCTCTCTCCATCCCACCTGTCCTCGGCCTTTTGTCTCTTGTGATCCTACGTCGGCCTCTCTCTCTCTCTCTCTCTCTCTCTATATATATATATATATATATATATATATATATATATATATATGTCAGACACACCTAAATCAATTTACATCAAGATAAATACTAACAAGAAGAGAGATAAAATGATTTATAAACCAAGATAATCCAAAACATATTTGTCAAAGATCCAATTCTTACCCAATCGATATCAACTTCGCCAGCTACAATATTTGGCGGAAAATATGTCACAAAATTGTACAATCATGGGGCTTTACTCTAAGTTTGGATATGTGTGTTCACGGCTTAGAGCATTATAGACATGTACTTTGCTTAGCATGGATTGACATATGAACATGTTTTCATTTTGGCTCAATCCAAGAACTCTTAAGAAAATGAAGTACAAGTGATTGCAAGTCAAATAAGATTTTTTCTGGCCTCCCTTTCGATGATATCAGGGCATGTACAGTAAGGTTCATCCTTGATGTGCACCTCATACACCCCCACATGTTCGTCTACTATGTGATTCTCAACCTTGAAGACTTCATACGATTTGTCTACAATGCATTTCTCTTCAATCACCTTAGTCTTTAAACAAAGAGCACTACCAATTTTCTTAGCTACCTCCTTTGAAATGGAAGTCCAAAATTTGACTCTTATGCCATTTCTTAGTATTGAACCACTGCTACCTGATTTTTTTGAAGCAAAAGAGGAATCACCTCCACCCCTGAGAGGAGTTTGCATTGTTGTTGCACTCTCTTAATCTTTTCCAACTGTCTCCACTTGAAATCCTCCTTCAAGCAGTACCTCAACTTCTTCATCAGTGAGATTTATTCCTAGATCAAACTGCCAAATTGTTGGAGGAGGAGTTGGCCTTGGTTCTATATTATGATCCATCACATAGCAATGAATAATATGTCTGGGACATAACCAAAACCACTATCTGAGTAGCCCATTTGGATGTTTTATATACCCCTCAAAGGATGGTGCAGGAGTCCCTTTATTACATGCTACTATACTTTTTTCACATCTTTTTCCACCGCTGGTGGTGCCACTGCATTGGCGAGAGGGGTTCTTCTGATTACCCACATAGCTTCATTGACCTTTCGTTCGAAAACACAAAAACTTCGTCTTCTCTTTGTAATTCTCACTCCCATCTTCTACCCCTGAATCTTACATGAAAATGATCTTCCTTGGCCTATCGTGTGTTGTGCGATCTCGTGTTTTTGCATTGTACTCAAGTCTATGTGTCGATTCATCCTCAACATCAATCACAATTGATGGCCCTCGCTTTTGCCGCACGGTTTCTTTCTCTCCTTCAAGAAGGGTGCTAGCTTTATACATGGGTGTTCCAGATGTAGCCTCATTTACTACTCTTATCACTTGTGATGGACTAGAGGAAAATCTTTCTTTGAGTCTCTCGAGTGAAGGACCCTTTCCAAATATGTTTACCTCGAGAGTAAGAAACTACCTTCGTGCTTTGTAGTATTTTATTTTCCATATATAAAGTACATGCGTCATACAATGACTTTTTTTTTTGAACCCTTTGCCTGCAAGCCAACTACCATGCTTGCTCTCAGCCAAGTTGGTTCTTGGAGTGTTTGCCCCATCAGCACTTCTCTCTATTATTGTCATAATGCTCCCCAAATGTGCAATATGCACCTCCCACCAACTCAACCAAGAGTCCATTGTGGGGATGTTTTTATCCGTGCAATTTTCATTTTACCACCATTGTCGAATGAGACTAGACTCCGTTATAGCTACCTTTTTAGAGGGGGCTAAATGCCACTTTTTGTACATGTCTTTGTGAGTTTGCTGAGATAATGAGACAATGTACTTTGTGGTGTGTGCCACCATGCTTTTTTTCCAATGAGAAAGGCAAGATAACTCTTGACGTTGTAGAACATTGTCTTTACCACCATTGAACACTGTGCGAACTACATTCCAGTTGGCTTGATTTTTGTCTGCCATGAATCCATGGAAATCCGCTCTCTCACATCCATGACCTTCATAACTTTATTTATACACTGCCAGAAAAGAATTTGTGCTTCTATGTCTTCCTCTTTCATCTCACAAGTTGCAATAGTGAGGAGATTTTGCATGCTACAACATAAGACAAGCATACATATTGTTGGTTGTTTCTTAAGATATGCCAAACTTCAGAAATATGTTCCTAAGGCAACAAACCCTGGATCGTAAACGTGGCATGCCATGGCCACCCAATCCGCCACTCGGTGAGTGTGATCAAACTGGAGTCAAGCGTGCCAAAGATCTCTAGGTCCACTTCATCGCATTCGATTAACGAAATCCAATCCAAATGTAGGATCAACTGTAGACATCTCAAACACAAAGCACCGCTCCCCTTCAGCTCCTTGCCCATGAAATTTGCTTTTGGGAAAAAAATTCATATCTGCAATCTCTTTTTAGTAGCAACAAGGAGTTTACACCAAAGCTCTCCTTGTTGGTCCATTTCTTGTTGCAGCCACGGACCTTCAAAACCTGCATTTCAGAGTTAAATTACTTTGAAATATCATGTCCAAACAAGAGAAACAAGTAAGAATCCTCACCAATTGTCCTCCATTAAGGGACCCATTGTCTAGAAATTCTTGCTTACCAAGTACATGGCTAGAGCCCCCCTCTTGCATGAAAGTAGTTGTCATAATATCCTTTGCCACACACATTTGTAGCTTTCTTGCGCCTGCATGTCTATCCACACTAAGAACTCGTGCAACCATTTCTTTGGTTTTATCAATGAGCCTTTTTGAGGAACCATCCCTCATGTCATGTTGGTGAGTTCCTAAATGTACCATCAATTTGCTCATTCTTTCATCCCTTGGCATGACATAAAATACGAAGTAATCACATTTACGCAAACAAATGGGTGGTTGATTGCAATAGTGGCAAGTAAGCTTGCCACCAAGTCCATTGCAAAACTCGCCCATGCAAGGTAATTTTAGCATATTTCCATTGAAATGAGTTGTGTTTGACTTCCCAAATTAACCAATTTGGGACAACTTTCATTGAGACACTTTAGAGCACCTTCATGCTGACTTTTGCGACACATTCCAGGAAATGCGATGTTCGAGGTTTGCGGTTTGGTCCAATGGTGTGGATCATACTTATGTTCCATAGCGTCCATTGGATGAACCTTTCCTAAGGTTAGTCTAAACTCAATCACCATGTTACAATTGTACACCTTTCGTATTTCTGTTTGGTTTCCATTATCTTTGAAAGAAGCTTCTTCAAGATGTTGGGATTCATCATTGCATTAAAAAATGACAAAATACTATTTGTACTTTTTACCTCGGTAGAGTTTTGCAATGCTTGCTCTCCAAAGAGTTGTTCCTTGCTTGGACTAGTAAGGTCTATGTAGGGAACATCCACCAAGGGAGGAGCCGCACCACTCGAATTTGAAATTGTGTCATCTTCGACTAGCACCACAAACTTTGTAGAGAGAGATCATAAAACTCCTCTCCCAAGTGATTGCTTGTTCTCTCGATTGGCATTGTCAACTCTTCACTCCCAACCATGACAATTGCATGCAGAGCAGTAAATGTTTGTGGTGCAACATGCTCTTATAGATATTTAACTCCAAAAATAATCTTCCCATTGGTAAAGGGAAAAACCCTTTTGAAAGAAGGGAACACTATAGTGCATGACATGATAGCAGAGCTGAAAAGATAAGCATGAGATTGAAAAGATGAGAGTCAAATTGTTTAATTGTGTTTAGAAGATTTAAGAGAATTTTATATTGATCCTATTAGTTATTATATTATGTAATAATTTTTGAAATCCAAATAATAATTGATTTTTTAAAATTGCATTCCCTCTCTCTCTCTCTCTCTCTTCCAAGAGCCCAGCCCATGAGGCCGCCCTCTCTCTTTCTATTGTGCACTATCCTGTCCGCCCCCCCTCTCCCTCTCTCCCTCTCTCTCTCTCTCTCTCTCTCTCTCTCTTAACCCTCGTGGCTCACGGACACCCTATCGCCTACGACGGACGCCGTATTATTTATTTAGTAGAGTCAGGCACCGGGCTTGTCGGTCCAATAGGAAAAGGGTAGAGTGATCGCCGATGAGAGGCGCACTCTAACTGGAACACGCAAGGGTTATTTGGCTAAGCATGGGCGCCCAAATGTGAATGGGGCGAGCTCATATAAAAGTCACCTAAACCTAAAATTGACCTATTCTCTCAGTGTGCAATAGAAGAAGTGCTCTTGCCCTATCTCCATCCCCATCTCCATTGTGTGCTCACAGGTGTGTGTATGTGTGTGTGTGTGCTTGAGGGAGAGGAGAGAGTGTCTGTGATCGAGCATTGCGACGGCACCTGCGGCCGGAGAGGCAGTTGAGCGCAGTACGGCGGCGGCTCCCTCTTCTTCGCGGCGAGGAATCCGTCACGGCGACAAGCGCAAGGAGGTGAGTGACACACCCCTGCTCTCTGTGAGCTTGCTAGGCCTGCTAGTTGTGTGCTTGCAGCCTTCGTGGCTCGCACACGGTGCTCGGCAAGTCCCTAGCTCCGACACGTGCGGTAGACGCACACATTTTTGGCACCGCTGCCGGGGAGTTGCCCTGCACCAAGCTCCGGGAAGCACTCTGTGCTGCCCTGTGGAGACACCAAGCTTAAGTAGGAAGGTTGTGCTGTGTCGTGGGTTAGCTCATTTCGTTTTCTGCACAGTTAGCTCATTTCGGTTTCTGCACAAAAACAGAGAATATTTGTTCATTTCGTTTTCTGTACAAAAATAGAGAATATTTCCTCATTCGTTTTTTTCACAGGTAGACCATTCCGATTTCTGAAAAAAACAAGGAATATTTCATTTTCTGCACAGAAAAACAGAAAATAAAAACAAAAATGATAAAAATCGTAAAAAATGCAATGGCTAAAAAATAAATTTGATTTATTGGCGGGGGGAATATTTTAAGTTTGTCCAAAAAGGTAGATCGGGATCATTTGATGAGCTTGGGCTTGGGCTTGGTCTTAGTCTTATGATATAAGGTAAATGCTATTCACTATACATAGGCTAGTGCTCAAGTTAAAGGAGAAAGCATGTGGCAAAGTCTTCACCTTTCCCTCCACAAGTCACCCTTCAACTTTCTATTTTAAGCCATGTGCCCAAGTAGAAACTAGGAGAAATTGACTGTTTTAGGGACTTTACGAGCTTTCGATAGTCAAACAGTGTCATGTAAAGTGCGCCTAGATCTCCTAAGCGATACGCTCGTTTCGAGCTATCACACGTCCCAATCCGTTTTTCGAACTTCAAAAAATATCAAAAACAAGAAAAAATCAAGTAGAAAACGGGGTGCAAAACACCCACAAAACAAAGCAAGTAACCGTTGAGGGTACTTGCCGACACTTGTAGGGCGCCCAAAGCACATGTATCTACGCTCTGGTCGTGTGCTAGAGTCCGAACAACTAGCTAGTGCTTCGATTTACGGGGGTACTCACTATCCTTCTACGCTAGGGTCTACGCCCTCGGCGGGGACCCAAGGTAGTATAACCCAAGACCCAAATATAGCGGCTAGCGACACTTCCTACGATTGAAGTTACCGAGGAGCCATCACCAAGTACACTCGTGGTACCAGTAAACGTACTCACACGATCGATGCTCCAAAAACAAAATTATATTCTTGAGGAAAGAGACACGGCATCAATTGCCCAATCTCAAAAAAAGAAGAAAACACAAAGAAAGAGATCGCAAAAAGCAACGAAGTCAGACCCCGGTTCAAAGACCAACATAAGGACTGGTGATGACCCCGTATATATGAACGACGCTGAAGAAGATTCTGATTCAGGTGAAACCATGGAGACCAAAACGACCACTAACATAGAAACCAACAAGGAAGATCTTCATGAGCCACAATGGCCAGGATCCAAAAAGAATATAGGAACTTACCCAAACCCTACAGAGGAGATTGAGCGAGTCAAGCAATTAAGGAGTTTGATAGAAGATACCCAAAAGGGATCTAGAACCAGCACCTAGGAAGATCCAGATTACAGACACCGTGTTCCCTACGCAACAACAACCTCACCAAGTTCATAGACCCTTGAACATACCTAGTGTCATCCAAGAAGAAAGTGACTTAAAGTCATGGGAAAGTGGGTGTACTCACTTTTTGATGGAAAGAATGTTTACAAAGGGACTACTTGATCCTATCGAAGAAATGGAGATCCCATCTTCCCCACGTCAAGGGACTCAAGGCCAAAAGGTGTCGTTAAACATTGCAAAATTGATGGATTTCATGTCTTCAGAAGTTAGAACCACCATCATGTCCGAACTATATAAAGACCCCGAGCTAGTCTCAGCTCTTCGAGCCTTCCTCAATGGAGAACTGAAGTTTGGGCTACCACAATTTGCACAGATGGATGGAGTTGGGGAGATGCCAATAGAGGAGGAACACTTAGATCCACAACCCAACCTAGATAAGAACCTTGTTATAGAAATACCTGTTAACAAGTTGGGACAATACTTTGAGGGTGATGAATTCAATGCGACCATACCAATCACTACTAAGGGATTAACTGTGAAGGGAATCCTTGATGGTGGCGCTGGGGTTAGCATTGTGACTAAAAATTGCTGGGAAACTATGGAAAGACCTCACCTTGCGACCACAACCATAGTAGTGAAGATGGCCATTGGGTCTCTTGTTAAACCTATTGGGATGCTAGAAGATCTCAAGATCAAGGTCTTTGGACATAAAATAAGGATTACCTTTATTGTTATGGATTTCTCCAAACACACTATGGCATCGGAGATGATCTTAGGACGTCCTTTCATGAGGGAAGCAAAAATGGTGCATGACTGGTCTAAAAACCTTGTCTACTTGCAGTTGCAAGATTCTGTCATTCGAGTGGATCTTGTGACGGGTCAAGAACATCCTCTAGGAAACAGGTTTATAATTGATCATAGATCTGACACCACAGTTCACTCGGCCCCATTGCAGTATTGTTATACGTGTAAAGCGGACACTGATGTTGGGGAAGATTCTCCTTATATGGATGTACTAGCTGGGATGACTGAGTCGGACAATGTGGATTGGGTCCACCTAGCAGCAACCATAGACACTTGGGGAAATACGGGGACGACCTGGGTAACACATGAGGGGGATGAAATACCACCACTTGTACCCTTAAACATGCTAGAAGCAATGCATATAGCTTCTGATGATCTACAAGATGAAAGTTTGACTGGCATTGAAACCAGTAGCGCCTCACAAGACTATAGCCCACACGATTTGGGGTCAGAATGATCAGTTGAAATTGACTCTGAGGACGAAGAATCTGAGTTAAATCTTAGTGCAAGTGTGGGGACAAACCATTCAGGGCCCAGTGGTAACATAGATGATAATCTATCCAAGGGAGCAGAAGACACAAGTAGTGATTCATCTAGTGAGTCTTCACTAGAAATCGATCGTAATTGAGAATTAAACAAAAAGAGTAAGAGATATAAGAGACGATGATATCGAGAAAATGTGCGTGCTAGAATAAATGAAAAGAAATCTACCGCAGAATGGCTTAATTATATAGGGGCATGTGATGCTCATCGAAATTTGGTAGATAACTGGGGTGAATACCTTCAAAGCGTTATGTGGTGTAGTCCACAACCCATTGACATCGCACAACTAGAGGCTACAGAGAAGCCAAGGTTGAGCCGTACCGTAAGGAGACGACAAAATCGAGAGTTAGCTCAACAACAAAAGGAATCAGAAGTTAAATCACAGTCCACAGAACAGCAGGACCCCACAGACTTACACCTTGCACCTAAACATTTCAAATCCTATACCACAGAGGAATGTAAGGTTGTGTATACAAAGGCCCAAAGAAAACCTATCGATGGGAGCAATGGAGTCTATGATGGTCCAACGATAGTTAAGGAAATAGAGTTAGCAAACCCAGGAGAAGAGTCTAAACCTGTCTTCATTGCCAAGGATCTGACAGCGACTGAGGAGTGTGTACTTAAAGAACTTCTCAAGGAATTCATGGATATATTTGCTTGGACATATCATGATATGAAAGGTGTTCCACCATCCATGGTGCAACACACAATCCCCATGAATATCATGGCTAAACCATTTCAGCAACGACCCTACCGAATGAATCCTAAATATGCAAAGATCGTTCAAGAAGAGATTGAAAAGCTTGTGGAATGCGGACTCATATACCCTATTGAGCACTCAGAATGGGTGTCTCTCCAATAGTGATTGTGCCAAAAAAGAATGGAAAACTCAGAGTGTGCGTAGATCTCAAGAAAGTCAATGCCGCCACTAGGAGGGACCATTATCCCTTGCCATATTCGGAATATGTGCTTGAAAGAGTTGCAAGGAAGGAAGCTTATAGCTTTTTAGATGGGTACTCTGGCTACAATCAAATCACAATTGCGCTAGAGGACCAAGCTAAAACAGCCTTTATAACGCAATTTGGAGTGTTTGCATTCCGTGTTATGGCCTTTGGCTTAACCAATGCCCCTGCTACCTTTCAAAGATTAATAAACACTGCTTTTAGAGAATATTTGAGGGAGTTTTGCGAAGCTTTCTTAGATGACCTTTGTGTTTATTCCTCTTGGAAAGAACATCTATCATGCTTACGAAAAGTGTTTGAGAAGTGCAGATTGTATCACATCTCCTTAAATCCTTTCAAATGCCAATTTTGGGTTAAGCATGGAGTCATTTTAGGGCATAAAGTGTCCAAAAATGGGATTTCCACAGATGAGAGAAAAATTAAAGCCATTGCTGAATTTCCACCACCTACAAACTATAAGGGAGTTCAAAGATTCATGGGCCATGTTGGTTATTACCGACGGTTTATTTTAAACATTGCCGAGATAGCTCGTCCTTTGTACAAGCTTCTTATTCAGTTCCACTGGACTGCGGAGTGTGACTATGCTTATGAGTCATTGAAAAAGACCTTGACTAGCGCTCCTATTCTACGAGTGCCCGATTGGAATGTAATTTTCCATGTGCATATTGATGCATCAAACTTTGCTATTGGGTGTGTTCTAGCTCAACCAGGAGAACATAAATTGGACTACCCCATCAGCTTTGCAAGTCGTCAATTGAATGATGCCAAGAGAAACTACACCACTACAAAGCGAGAAGGTTTAGGTATGATTCATGCAGTGAAGAAATTTCGCTACTACCTTCTGGCCAACAAGTTTGTTTTCTATGTTGATCATCAAGCCTTGTTGTATCTCATAAATAAACTTTGTTCCACGGGAAGAATTACACGATGGTTGCTAATTCTCCTTGAGTTTGATTTTACCATTGTGGTGAGACCTAGTAAAAGACATGTCATGGCGGAACATTTGTCTCGCATACCCAATGGTGAAGCCCCTACTGGAGTCGATGATGAATTACCCGATACTTCTCTATTCCTAATCGAAACCATACCTGAAAGAAGTGAGAAGATTGTGAACTTTCTAATTAATGGTTTTCCACCCAAAGAGCTTCGTAAGGACATAGCTTGAAAACTGTTAAAAGAATGTGAACCTTACTCTCTCATTGCAGGAACTCTCTACAGGCTAGGGAAGGACGATATTTTGAGACGTTGTGCCCATGAGGATGAGTATTTGTACATACTGCAAGAAGCCCACATGGGTATAGCCGGAGGACATTTCTCGGGGGGACTAACAGCTAGGAAGGTATTGCAATCAGGCTATTGGTGGCCAACCTTATTTAAGGATGCATCACTTTTTGCAAAAGGATGTGATGAATGCCAACGTTACAAGATCACTCAACGAAAGGATAGGATGCCCTTACATCCTGTTAAGTGACTCAACCATTTGAAAAATGGGGTTTGGACTTTGTAGGCCCATTTAGTTCGGCATCTCGTAGCACTCAATCTCGATATATTATCGTTGCCACTAACTATGTAACCAAGTGGGCGGAAGCCACGGCGACACGAAAGGATGATGCGAAGTCAACTGCCAAGTTTCTCTTTGAGAACATTATTACAAGATTTGGTTGTCCCTTTGAGATTGTGAGTGACAATGGTACTCATTTTATAAATGGAGTAATCAAAGAACTCACTACTAACTTCATGATAGCTCACCAAAAGTCCACACCTTATTATCCGCAAGCAAATGGCCAAGCTGAGAGCACCAATAAAACCTTAATCTCTATCTTGACCAAAACGGTGGAATCTCATCGCATAGATTGGGATTTAAAGTTAACTTCAGCTTTATGGGCTTATCATACTGCGTACAAATTTGCCATTAATTGCACACCGTTTAAGATGGTGTATGGCCAAGAAGTGGTTATTCCATGAGAGTTTGTCGTTCCTAGTCTTTGAGTAGCTTCTCAAGAAGGTTGGGATGGTAACCCTTTAGTTGAGTGAAAGGTTAGATGAAGAGAGGCAATTAGCTGTGCAAAATGCACTTGTGGAGAAAGATAGGAGGAAGAAATGGTTTGACCATCATCTAAAGAACAAAGATATCAATGTTGGTGATAAAGTCCATATGTATGGAGTGCGTAACGAAAAGAAAAAGTTGAAATATGCGGGAAAAGGACCATATAGAGTATGTGAGATCACCCCACAAGGAACCATTCGTGTGGAGACTCTTGATGGAGTTGAAACCATTGGATTCCTCAATGGGAGCAAATTTAAAAGATACTATGATCCTTTAAGCCAAGAGGAGCTACGTGCCATTCATACGAAAAAGACAGCCAAGACTCAAACAGAAGTGAAAAAGATACAAGCTCAAGCTGAGGCGAAAGAGTTACACATGCATTCCACGTTGAAACAGAGGATGATTGGTTGGACTCTGACATGCCTCTATGATACCCTATTGAGTTAAATAGTGCCTATGAAAAGTGCTATATAACGCCTTATTGGACACGGGTGCTAAATATAATCTGCTATCATATGGGGTGTGGTGTCAGTTAGGGAAGCCACCTCTATCTGAAAGTATTATCTAAGTCAAGTGTGTCAACAAGAAAAAAACTACGATTTTTGGAATCTGGCACACTTCCGTCAGTTATGACAATGGGGCAAGACTTTTTGGTTATGCCTACTGGAACTATGGAGGGTAATATAAACCTAGGACGCCCGTGGATGATAGCCACCAAATGCACTATTGATTGGGGGACTGGGGGTGTCACAACGCAAAAACCAACTCTTATCCCTACCACTCAAGCCATAGTCCCTGAGATATTGCCTAAGGAAATAAAACCCAAGACATTGCATGTCCAAGAGGTTGAACCATACGTCCCCATAGCCCAACTCTCTAGAGCTTCAACTGATGTAGTTGAAAGAAAGCTTGAGCCACACAAGAACCATCCTAATATAACAAAGAAAACATACAAGTGGGTCCTTAAAGCTTCTTTAGCGACTATGGCTGATGCTAAAAAACGAAAGCCTCGTAAGAAACGTCCCACTCACTGCAAAAAATGTAAAGAAACATTGCGTTGGATTCCTAAACGACTATTGGAAGCCCAAGGATAATATGAAGGAAATGATCAAATCTGGGTGTCCAAACGTAAATTGTACTCTTACGTGTCACCTGGCCCATGTAAACCCAATCCTGTGGCTCCAAAACAATTTGAAAATCGTGGAAAGGAAACAATCACGGAATGTTACACCCGCTCTAGAGCTAGTTTGGGTACCAAAGAAAGAATGATTTGTTCCACCTAGCTTAGGAACAGGGAAATCAAATGAAGCTTCTTGCTCTTCATGTAGTTCCTATACGCAAGTAGAAGCTTTGATACAACCTCCACCTACCATTGTACATATCCATACAAGCAAGAAAGAGTTTGCACCTCCTGTTGTAGGTTCACCACCTACAACAATGTTGCAAATTAAATCATGGGAGAGTACCTTACCACCCTTGCAACTAGATGAAACACATAGGGCGATCGAAAACTATTGGTTAAAGCCTTCACCCATAACAACTTGGAACAATTGGTTTCAAAAGGTGACGACATCGTTCCAAAAGGTATGATCTACCCAAAGAAGGGGGGAGTGTTTGCTAACATCCATCATTCACTTGCTTCCCTCTCAACCTTCCTCCCTGACCTCTCACTCTCCAATCCTAGGGAATGTATATATAAAGCCTTATACTAGTTCTAGCAAACAAACCAAAAAAAAAAGTAAAAGAGCAAGAGCGACTAGCAACGAGAGAGCACCCTATCAGATCCTACACATAAGTCTAAATTCACCATGTCACATCAAGCAGCACACAAAAACAACTCATGTTTTAAAGACCTAACCAGATCTATCTGTATTCTCAGAGATGGCTAGTTCACTAGAGGCATGCGCTTCTATTTTTGATGAAAGGTACCCTTTTTCTTTTTCTCAAGTGTTTCACATATGCTACCCTGTACTTTCTTGCGAATGGGATTTGGTAGAGAGACTTGCGCATGAGCACAATTTTGAGGAGTTAGAATGGCTGATACGTCTATGGATAACTAGTGATCCCTACCCAGTAGCGAATGTTTCTCCGGTGGCACATGTTTATTCTTTTGCACAAGATGAGTATCCACGCATCGCGAGGTTCTTGATTAACACGCTTGCGCAAGAGGATGATGAAGAAGAAATAATAGAGACCGAGGAAGACTATGGCCTCACGGAAAATGATTTCGTTTATCTAGATGATGAGGATAGAGGCCTAGCCTTAGCGTGACCACCTGGTTTATATAATATCCTCTTTCCTTGATTCTAAAAGGGATGACAGATAGGTAGGTTAGGGGTCTGGATTGTGTTTTGAGTTTGTTTTCTAAGAGTTTTAATTTTTTTACACTGACATGCCTCCTAGAGGTATAGTGCTTGTTTTTTGGATGTGTTAGGTAGGACTTATATGGATTTCCATCCACATGGCTGAGGACATCTGCTTCGACGAAATGAGCAATTCCATACCTCCAGGTGTACTACTTTCCATGATTCATGTTGGTGGATATGTATAATTGCTAATAATGATTTTTCATGGTTTGTTTGAGTGCAATAGTTATGTTTGTTATCTGCCATTATAGATGTATAAATTTGTCTTTGCTTAAGTTGATGGAACTGGAGTTTAATCTTATGGATGAGCCTTGAGATTAGGAGACCGTGACTTTAGGTTAACTCGATTACTTGACCACTAGGCCTAGCTGATAAAATTATATGAGTATTTGAGACCTTAGGAATGTTTAAGGCATAGAGAAGTTTGCTCACTTAAACAACAAAAACACTAGTGAGAATACAAAGGAAATGGAAGCAAAAAACATAAGTGCCACAAATGAAAAATCTAATGTTGGAAGAGAAATCCTGGCTTGATTTGGTACTTCACTCACATGTATTGTCTATGGTACTAGAGCCCTAGAGGTTCCCAGTGTGGGCGCTTTTCTTTGAGAAGCAAAAAGCCCCAGACATACAAAATAAGCACACACGTCAAATGATTGTGAACCAAAGTAAAAAAGAAAAAAATGAATGACATTTAAAAGACTTCCATCGAGCTTACAGTTAACATTTTAAGCTTTTGTTTGCAATTGTGAGAGCTAGTTGGCTAATCAAAGCGGAAAAGCACAATTAGGGAATCTTGCATTTAGATAATCTTCTTATCTTAGCTAGTACTAGAGTAGTTGTTTTAACCTTAGTCATAGCTAACTAATCGATAGACTCACCCATAAGCCCAAAACTCTTGCTTAATTAATTTACTCAAAGTGCGATTTATGTGTCCTTAATGGCAGTCTAACATTTCATAAATCTTGCATTTACTCATTTCCACATGTACTTTACATTCCCCTCATGATTTATGGCCATATAATTCCGCTTGCTGAAACAGTGACTTTGCCTTGCAGATTCAAATCCAGATGCTCTACAACATGGACATAACAAGCTTCAACTCAATAGCTTCCGAGGACGGAATCTACATCAGGAAGGGGGGCATGTTAATCCTCGTGGCTCACGGACACCCTATCGCCTACGACGGACGCCATATTATTTATTTAGTAGAGTCAGGCACCGGGCTTGTCGGTCCAATAGGAAAAGGGTAGAGTGATCGCCGATGAGAGGCGCACTCAACTGGAACACGCAAGGGTTAGTTAGCTAAGCATGGGCGCCCAAATGTGAATGGGGCGAGCTCATATAAAAGTCACCTAAACCTAAAATTGACCTATTCTCTCAGTGTGCAATAGAAGAAGTGCTCTTGCCCAATCTCCATCCCCATCTCCATTGTGTGCTCACAGGTGTGTGTATGTGTGTGTGTGCTTGAGGGAGAGAGCGAGAGAGTGTGTGTGTGATCGAGCATTGCGACGGCACCTACGGCGGCGGCTCCCTCTTCTTCGCGGCGAGGAATCCTTCACGGCGACAAGCGCAGGGAGGTGAGTGACACACCCTGCTCTCTGTGAGCTTGCTAGGCCTGCTAGCTGTGTGCTTGCAGCCTTCGTGGCTCTCACACGGTGCTCGGCAAGTCCCTAGCTCCAACACGTGCGGCAGACGCGCACTCTCTCTCTCTCTCTCTCTCTCTCTCTCTCTCTCTCTCTCTCTCTCTCTCTCTCTCTCTCTCTCTCTCTCTCTCTCTCTCTCTCTCCATCCCCCTTCCCCCCATGGGAACCACCCCCCTCCCCTCTAAACGTGGGAAGCCACCCCCTCTCCCATCCACCCTCTCTCTCTCTCTCTCTCTCTCTCTCTCTCTCTCTCTCTCTCTCTCTCTCTCTCTCTCTCTCAACTTGCAACTAGGGTTTCTCGTTGAACTTCCACAGCTCCGCGTTGGGCACAGGGCAGTGCCCTGTGGGGGGGCTAGCTCCCAACCTCTACCTTGCCCAATCCAATGAAACTATTTGCTCAGTCCAACCCTGCCCAAGCTTTGCCCTGCCCCACCCGAGCTTTCCCTTACTTGCCCGAGCGTTTTGCCCTACCCACCCAAGTTCTACCATGCATGCCTGACCTGGTTTGAGGAAGCTGACTGTGCCCACCAAGCTCGGCTTTGCTTACCCTAAGGTGAGGCTGCTCACATAGCCCAAGAGAGCCCACCTGCCCCGAGAAAGGTAGTCGACGGTTCACACAAGGTCGACACTCGCATCAGTTCGAGACGGGCAAGCAGAGACAATGACCTCTTTCACAAAGCAGGGAGTTAAACCTATACAAAAGGTTATCTCCCACAGGGTCCAAGATGGAAAAACCAACACATTGCACACCCAAGCTCACCACCAGGCCAAAACTTAACTTTGTGGATGTCCTCGCATCCTCAAGCAAGGTATAATGCATTGAACACTTGTAGGCGGCCCTTGATTGGGTGATAGAGGAAAATCAAGAATTCAGAGAACGTCTCAATAAATTGGAAGCACGCATCGATTCAATGGTCAACCTTGCAACCAACAAAGTAAAGGAATTCAAAACGAAAGTCACCCAAAGCTCACATGGTGGCGCTCGCCAATGTACAGACGTGCGTGACAAAGGAGCTTCGAGAACGACGGCTTCAAGAAGAGAACGTCCTCGCATTGGAGGCTTACCTCGAGTGTGGGACACATACAAGGAAGACTTCACCGAGCGCATCAACTTTCTCAACAAAACCCTCAAACCCGTTCATGTCGACCATGACAAGATAGAAGTTGTCACTTGCAAGGGCAACCATGAACACATGCCAAAAGGACATGCCATTCTTCAATTTGGGGACAATGAGGGGCGGCTCTAGCTTCTCCAACAATCTCACCTTCTCAAAAGATACTAAGTTTGGATCGCAGAGGAACTCACCTCGCTACAACTCAAATGCAAAAGTGAGGAGCTCAAGAAAGTGCACGTGGCACGGGCCAAAGGTAAGTGGGCGGTTTACCGCGGAGGAAAGGCAATCATACAGGAGTTCCGATCTCCCAAGCCCTTCACCACTCCGCTAAATACCACCCCCTAGCCCCTAATTTCCTCTCCCCTTCTTTCTATTTTTGTACCGACCTTCGGATCGTCCATCCCCACACCTCTTTTGTACGCTTGTTTTGGTCCCATAGGTCATATATGACCTCCTGAGGATGATAAATCAATCTCTCTCTCTCTCTCTCTCTCTCTCTCTCTCTCTCTCTCTCTCTCTCTCTCTCTCTCTCTCTCTCTCTCTCTCTCTCTCTCTCTCTCTCTCTCTCTCTCTTCCACCCCCTTCCCCCGTGGGAACCGACCACCCTCCCTCTTTCTCTCTTTCCCTCTCTCTCTCTCTCTTCCTATCTTCCCGCATGGAAACCACCCCTGCCCCCTCTCTGTCTCTCTCTTCCCATCCCCTTCCCCTAATGGGAACCTCTCTCTCTCTCTCTCTCTCTCTCTCTCTCTCTCTCTCTCTCTCTCTCTCTCTCTCTCTCTCTCTCTCTCTCTCTCTCTCCATCCCATGGGAACCAGCCCTATGTGGACCTTTTCTCCATCACTGTCCACGCAGTGGCCACGGGGGCACACATGTGCGTTGCGTGACCACAGAGGTACTAGCCTGCACCGCGTGGGAATGCAGGTTAGGCGAGCGTAGTCCACACGGTCTTGTGCGTGCCCCGAGGGTGTCATCCACATGTACTACCACGTAGTCCGTCGCGATCCACGTGGCTACCTATGCGGAGTACGGGTGCCAAAAGTCCACATGGATCCCATGTGGACTGCAGGCACTGACCCCCCTCCTCGTGCGGACCCCATGTTGGCCCTGGACCCTGCGCTTCCCCCTCAATCCCCCCCCCCCCCCCCCCCCCCCCCCCTCGTTCCCTTTTGCCTATAAAGTGCAAGCTTTTTGACAGAAGCACTTTGTCAAGGCTTTTGTGCAGTGGAAGCAAGCCATACAAGCCACACATAGCACAAAGGAGAAACCACATTTCACATTTACTGTCCGAGCTTGCTATGCAAGTATTGAATTGTAAATTTTTATTAGGATGTAATATTAAAATCGTGTGTTTTTAGTGATGGAGTTATTCCTCTTGTTATTTGTAGATGGTGGTTGGGCGCCCTTAAGATAGGTCTCCGCAGTCCATATCCCAAGCATCCCAGTGACGCATGGGTGGAGTCTGAGAGAGAGGAGAGTGGTCTCTATCCCGACAATTGGATAGAGAAGCTCCATGGTAAGGAAACGTGGAGAGATTGTCCATGGTTTTTGAATTATGTGGATGGCGAGTTTCTCGAAGACGAAGCCAAAGCATACAATAGTAAGTAATGTTTTTCTTGTTCAACTAATGTGTTTGTTTTGCTATAGTGTCCTCACTTCTCCTTAGACTTGCAGCATCGCACAAAATGGTTAAGGGAAAGGGCAAAACCAAAAGTGTCACCATCAATCAGCCTCCCACAGATGCCATTTTCCCTAGCACGAAGACCAAAGGATGTCAAAGCTAAAAACTATAGTGGACAGACCCAAACAAGGTAAAAAGAGAGGACAACCAGTCATCAATGATTTTTTAGAGTTCTCATAGGAGTTTTAGAGTGAAAGGAGCGAGCATCAAGATGCCGGGTTAGATTATGAGCAGGGTGACTTCGAACGTCATTTGGACTCACAAACATCTAATCCTTCCCCGATTTTGAGATAACGGGATCTTGAGCAAACCATATCCATTGCTACTAGGCAAAGCGAGGATAGCCACGCAGTTTCAGTTCGGCAACTCGAACCACTTGCCTCCTTTCCACTAGGTGAGAAAAACAACCACAAATCAATTGGTGGTGCTTAATGTTTGATTAAATTTTGTGTTTGACAGAATTTTGGCTCACTCTGACGTAGAGATGGAAAAATTACTGATTTGGAGCAGTATAATGCAGGACATTATTTATCACTATAAATATGTGCTGATGTGCTTGTGGCTGGGGAGGCTGTATCCATAAAATGATTTGTTTGATGAGTGGATCATTCTACTGTAATGTAGCCATCTGAGGTATGTTGATAGGGAGGGACATGGGAGGAGGAGTGAGCTGTGTGGCTTGTTTTTCAGATCAGGAGAGTCCATCAGCAATGAGGTTGAGTGACCCTTTGCAGTAGACCAATGTAAACATATACTCCTGCAGAGCAAGCACCCAGCGTAGTAATCTGCCTAGTGGTGGCTGGTGTTTGTGGATGAGGGAAACCAATGGTTGATGGTCGGTCTATACCTATACTGTCATGCAATGTAGATAGGGATGAAATTTTTGGAAAGCCCATACGATTGCTAACAGCTCTTTTCCAGTTGTCGAATAATTTTCTTTAGATCTTCTAAGGGAGTGGCTAATGTAGAGTATCAATTAAAGAGAGTATCAACCAAGGACCACTAGAGACTATTGTTGAGTAAGTATCAAACATTTACACCGATTATTGTTGAGGAAGTGTCAGGCACTTACACCAATTTGATTTCAGACATATCTTCCTTTTCCACTCATTTGGGTGTTGGAAACTTCACTACGATTATGCATATCCTAACCTTTTATAAAACCAATACTCATGGGGTTCAGATTTATATGGATCCTAATGAGGACTACATGGTCCAAGTTGATGACCATAGTGTTGAGTTTGAAGAGGAGTTTAGAGGCAAAAAATAAGAAACCTTCAACATGGACCAAAACTACTTGAAAATTATAAATCTTTACACTATAGATAAATGAGGACTAGAAGTTGATACATTGATTCTAGATATGGCCACCAAGGAGGGACCACCAGTACCTTAATTGAAAGGCTATGACCATGTAGTTACTAAGCCTCTAAGGCATATCTTGACTGATAACCCACGACTAGGAGTCTACTATTGGAAGGAAAACAATGCTAGAGACATTGTGGATAGTCATGCCAAACCAAGACATTTAAAACCTTTGAAGACCATGCATATTTTCAAGATTAGGAAGAAAGGATCAGCAAACATTCATGTGCACCTCTTTAGGGATTTCTTTAAGGGTAATTTTTTAATGCTAACCCGTACAGAGGTAGAACAAACCAAATATAAGGGCTATTCAATCAAGGATATGATCATGAGAATGGGACCTGAAAGACTCATTTAAAATGTTTTTTTAACAAATTCTCATAATTGTTTGGTGTAGCTAAAAACAAGCATTATAGGTCATATCCATACTTTAAGTAGGTGATGAGATGAGAAACATAGCCAAAAAATTTATTTTGCCAAAATAATATCGTATTAAGATTATGGTGATAATATATAAAATGGAGAATTCACAAAAGTCTAGTGTAGTTCAAGAAAAATTTCCATAAATTGATTATAACTGCTCATCAAAAAAATATTTTGCATAGATTTCAAGGTTTGTGAATAGAAAATAACTTATTATAACAAGCACTTGAGCTTCATAGCTTAATTCTTAGACCATATTTTTGTTATTAAAAAAAAGAAAAATCATAGTCTTGAAAACGTGACAAAGAGGAAATTTTTTGACTTGCAAAGCCTCTTCCATTAATATGATGAGGTTATGGGACAAAACTTAAGGCATATAATGTATCTATAGACCAATACCCATCAACTAAGAATTTTTAAACGTTTTAAACTCACAAGTGTCTTGTAATTTAAGCTCATCTAAGAAAACTTATAGTGCATGATTTCTTCCAAAACAAACATTCCTATGAAAAACCAATGAATCGTGCATATAGATTACCCAATTGTGTCCAAATGATGTATTTGTATACAAATAAATGAGATAAATGACCAAATCCTAAAGTAAACGTAATTTTAAGAGTATTTTTTTGTAAATAAAAAAAAGAATTTCAACATGTGCAGGTTTTGGGATATGATATATATCACCAAGTGACTTGCATAACCATCAAATAGTATCAACCTAAGTAATGGAGTGGTAGATCTAGTATATATGCAGCATAAGTCAATACAATTTTAGATGAAATGTCGTCGTTAATTGAATTCACAAATGTTGCATATTTGATCCACACCACTTTCAATATTTAATTCTAGTCACAAAGAAAAAAAAATCATGAGGTAAAATATCGATCATATATATAAGTAGTCACCGTGGATTAATGCATGCATCGTACTCATTTTTCCTTAAACTAGGGTACGAGATTTAGTGAAACATTAACTACTATTTTGCATATGACCTATGTGCTTTTCATGATTGTAGTTACTATTAAGGTTATGTACACAAGTGAGGAATTATAATTTTTATGAGTACTTTGGTTAACATTTATAATTTTTCAAAAGCATTTCTTGAGATGTTTTCTGGATTTCATGTACCATTTTATTTAAATCCCTAAAAAAAGGACGCTCGTATCCTTTTTGGTATCAAACTAGCGTTAAGGTCGTAGAAGAAGTACTAATGGAGAACAAAAGAGCTCAATGACCATCCACAAGCATTAAGTCAGTGGAAGTATTCAAGAGCTTTGATTTGGACAATGGTCAATCATTTCCACCTCCCTTACCATTGGAAGTTGGGTTCTGCTGCAGACACGGAAGAGCAAGCACAGGGGAAATGAATTTGTGAATAGTTACAAAGGTAGGGTGTTAAAAAACTTTTGATTTCAAAAACAAAACAAAAAAATCAAGGAGGTGCTCATTGAACACACATATATGCACTTTGAGCTACAAATGCAAGCACCAGCAATAGGGTTTCCAACTAACTGACCAAATTGTGCATTTTCTAAACCCCACAAGAGGTTTTTCTATTCACTCATGTATTGTGTGATTAACTTCATTATTGCATATATCTATCCCTCAGACAATGAAGACTAACACCCATGAGTGAAATGCATAATGGGCCTCTTTGATGCATTCTATGCATTGGTGGGTGAGCTTCTCGTGATGGTTGTTTGTTTGTGGTGCACTATAACTCCTAAATCAAGACATGATCTTAATACAAAGCACCATGATTCTTTGACCTACAATTTGGTAACAAATCTATTAAAAAAAACTTTGTAATCATTATATATATGTCAATGCAAAAACACTTTTCTTGTAAATAGTTAGAGCACAATTGTTTTTTCAATTCTGACTCAGCTTGTCCTTACATTTTCTATAATCATGTGCATTGTATTGTCCAAACAAATATAGTTTTAACTCTCATTTACAATTCTTGGGGGATCTTTCCCAGGCTTGATAATCATCAGTAGAATATAAAGGCTTGCTTTGGGGAGGTATAGAGAGAGAGTTAGGAATGATGGAAGGTGAGTGAGAGGAGCAACCTCGGCAACATGAGATATTGTGGGTGCTGGGTCATACTAAGGAGAGGGCCGGGGTGTTGATTGATGGGTTGAGGGCTAAGGAAAGGATTGTGTAATGGATTCCTTGTCCTCTGTAAAATTGGGTATAATAAAAAGGCTAGAGGTAGACTGATCATAGAGAAAAGGGGAGGCAATTGTAGGCACTTGTTGTGTTTCTTGAGGCACCTCTTCGTACCTCCGAGGTGGAGGTCATGGTTGTGTCTTCAGTTGTGGTGGGACAAATGCATTGGGGTCTCCTTCAACATGTCTCTCCACTAGATTTATCATACTTTGGACCATTTTCATCCTAAAGATCTTGACATGAATATTTGAATAATTTGCCAGGTTTCAAGCTTGCAAATAAATGATTTCACCCTCAATAATTGTAAGAGAAAATCATTTGTCTAAGGTTTATCCAAAAAATAGACTACACATATACTTCTATGCTCCTCAACGTAAATGCGATCTAATAGGAGTTTTGCATTGGCAAGAACTCTCCATCCACAAGAATGCATACTATTGTCTTGTCTAGGCACCTTGTAACTCAAAAATTGACATGCCCTCCAAGATTTTCTATTGGGTCAATGCTTCCTAGGCAACCACAAGTTTCTGAACATACGTGTAGGATAAGATAGAGGGTGTGATGACATGTGCTATCAAAATTACAAAACTAAATAATGAACAGTTATCTTTGAATAATCCAATGAAACACATGCATTATATTTGCAAGGTAGCAATATTTGCACTCAGGTTCAGTGTAGTGAGAATTGTTTGCACCAAAAATTGAATTTAGCTACTATTCATGGTAGACACAATATTTTCCAACAAATGACAAAAAAGACAACACTCACTTTTCATTGTAATGCTATGTAGCACAACCTGTAGAAGATTGTAAGGAACAAGTTCTGCAGAAAAAGGCACTGAGAGAAATTTTGCACAAAATAACAAAATTGCATGCGTAGTACTATCTGTAGTGGAAACGGAGGCCAAAATGAGCTTGAATCGAAATTCTAAGCAAACAAAACTCTACGAGCCTATCGAAAGTATTTTTTGACATGATGACGCTCACCAAAGGTCACCAAAATTTGAGAAAGTGAGCGGGCGTGTGCTAGTGATGTTGGAAACTAAGCCTGGGAGGATGCCACCTGCTCTGATACCGATTGTTGGAAATAGGGTTGAAGGGAAACACACACATCTTGGAGAAGACAAAGAAGCTCAAGGCATGAAATAAACAGTATGTATTGCTTAGTGCACAATAAAAAATAAGATAGCCCTAGAGTGATGGGCGTATATACAATGCACGGGGGGGGAAACCTCCTAATGAGTGAAAAAATGCTCCAACGGTCCTAAGTGTGTTCAACACATCACTACCACATATACATGGTAACAAATTCTAAGCAATTGGGGACATGGATTGCGATCCATGTTTGATTACCTTTTTCTACTCTTTTTGTTGTGCACGGTCATGGGGATTCTCTTGTAGAAAGCTTTTGAAGTTTGAGTGCAAGGGGGCATGGATTGCGATCCATGTTCGATCATTAATCTGGAAACTGACAATGTAGCCTTGAAGTATATATCTCGCTAAGTAGTTTGCACAAATCTTTTGGAGTTTGGTTCACTTTTGATCCTCCTATTAGCACTAAACATCTTGCAAAAAATCTAATTTGATTTTGATTTGTGTTTTTTGTGTTGTGCAGACCATATAGAGATGTTGAGTAAGGTATATAGACAGTACATGTAGAATCTGGTGTAGAGTGGTGGCCTTGATGACACATAGCAGACAAAAACACAGTGCATACTCTAGGTCACCAAATACTCTAGCTCTCTCTCTCACACACTCTCACACAATGACGAATGAGGCGTAATATGACCTACCTTTTGTATAAGTATTCGACTTACCTGGAATCCCAAGTGTACTTTTACCTTCTTCGCTTAGATTGTTCATGTCATATCACGTGTGGCTCAAACGGCTCATGATTTGGATATTCTATAACTGTTTGCCCTTGATTTTGTGAATTTGACCTATCATAAGTTAGCCCAAAAATTGACGTGCACCAAATCTTTCGAAACTCGCTATGCTTGAAGCTTTTGCTTTGCTGATTTGGCCTTTGCTTTCAAAACTTGCTTTCGCTCTCCAAAGTAAATTTATTAATTCTTGATCCTTATTAACTAAAAATTAAAGAAAGTTGGTGAAATTTATTATTATTCGGCCAAAAATTTTATTAATTTTTTAACCTTATTAACTAAGAATTAAAGAAAATTACCAAAATTAAAGAAAATTGTTGAAAGTTATTATTATTCAGTCAAAAATTAGCCAAAATTATTCCTCACACTTGCATATACATACTCTTACTCTAGGCATCATGATTGCCAAAATTTGGTCAGTATGGTTCATTAATATGCTTTATAAGAGCTGAAAACCAAAATAAAAAGCAAAAAACACACTTTATACAATTCTCGTCATCTTGCCATAGGCTACTACTCCTTCCTTCCTATTTGAGTTGTCACAAACCAAAGATTGTACATTGTGCATGGGCGGTAACATTGTGTCTATGTGTTAAGGCGGTTACGCCGCTAGCGGAAGCTAAATAGCGAGAACTCAACCAACAACAGAATTTCTCAGACGAGGACGGAGCTTGACCCGCAGGCGCATGGAAACAACTAGGTGGGTGTCAAATCACCTACTCGACCTTCTAATGACAATCACTACTAAGGAAATCAAATCTAAGTTCTAAAATACGCAAGTGACTGAAATCCGTACTACGAACGAATGCTATACGAAACAGGATCTAGAATCATTGAATCGATCTCAAACTCAAGGGGAAGTCTATACACTAGGTAAGAACAACACCCTAAAGACTTGAACTGCAAAATCAACCTATAACCACTCCGTGCGGCAAACGCGTATGAAGACAGGCCGAAAAATACAGGTGACCGAAACTTGACCCCGATGGTACTAATGTGTAGCTCTACTCGTTGTGGTTCTATAGATATGCTGCACGCTCTATTCCGACACACGAGTTGGAAGAAAACTCACACCGAAGCTCGTAGGAACTTACCACACGTAGAAGCCGATAGCGCGCACTCTTGGTATCTGTGCGTAGCTCTCACCGTTGCTAACACAATGGCGGTGTCGCTTCTCCAATGGCGGCCCCGTAGCTCGCGTAGCAAGAAGATAAGACTCTCTCTCTCTCTCTCTCTCTCTCTCTCTCTCTCTCTCTCTCTCTCTCTCTCTCTCTCTCTCTCTCTCTCTCTCTCAGACACAGTCACGGCGCTCAAAAACTCACTTTGATTAATAATTGAATCTCCTTTAGGTTACAAAACTTTGGCTTATATACCTCAGCCTTGGAGGTGAGAACATCTCTAATTATTTACATCAACAGGTGAAATTACTTCGGGATTACAAGCTGGAAACTCAATTGAGTCCCGTTACTTAATGAATGGCTCAAATCAAAATTAATGTCGGAAAGACATTTATTACAATCAATGGTTACAAAATGATGGGTGTGAGCAAAAATGTGGGTGTGATCCTCTGCTGGCTCAACACTTCCTCTGCTGGCTCAACACTCCCCCCCCGCATTCATGTCGTCCATGATGTCCCTGACATGACTTTTAGGCTGGTCAATAGAGTCCTGTCGTCTTGAGCATCTGCAAATGTGATTCGTAGCGTAGGTTGCCGATGGTCAAGGTTGGGCCGAATATTTTGCTTTTGTGAGTGAAAAAGCCGGTGTAGAAAGCTTCTTCGAATGTTTGCATGTGGAAGCTATGCAAAAACATAATTCTTTGGTATAAGAGATGTAACACCTTTGGTGATGGCTGCAATGAAAGATCATATATCATATCCGTCACTGTGTCGGCCGTCGATAGTAGACTCGAGGTCGTGGCTTTATCTGGCGCGAACACTTCAATGCATGCTAAGAGAGTCCTGCAGATTTTCTTTAGCATCTGACACGAAAGGTCAGGAGAGCCAGTAAAGAGTATGATGGTGCCCGTTAGGGTTTTCACCATGTAGGCTTTACCTATTCTCTCTCCTTCCTTTGGTCCTGGCATCCTGGGATAATTAAGCCAATTTGGCTTCTTTTCTGCAATCCTGCCATGCTCTTTCCAGTTTCTGACTCTTGGCACCGGGCAGAAGGTTGCATCCTCCCGAATCTCCTTTGGAGCCTCTACCAAGTAGATGACGTAGGCTGGGTATTTGTTCAGCCAACCTTTCCTCCATCTAGGTTGAGAATCTACAATCTTCTTTGATTGTTCATCCTTTGTGATGTCGCCTTCGTAAAGAGCGACATACTGCTCCTCCTCTATTCTCTTTTTCGTCTTTATCACTTCAAATTTCATCAAAGGGAAAGGCAGGCTGGGTTGCATCCACTCTTCATGGAGCACTTTTGTGTCTAAACCTTGAAGTCTAATGGAGATGAGGAGTCTCCTTTCCCATTCCATTTCCGCCTTGGCACTTTCCTCTGTTGACTTTTCTATTTGGTCCTGGAGCCTTTGTTCTTCTTCTTCAGAGATTCCTGAAGTTGAGGCCACTTCTTGAAATGGGGCTGGATCTTCAATTGTGGTTGCCTCTCCAATTTCTGGTAGCTCTATGGCTGCTCCCCCTGCTTCTTCTTGTGGTGTCTCTGTTTCTCTTCTTTGTTGCTCTTGGAGGTCTTGGAGCTGTTTGCGGAGGGCCTCATTTTCTGTCCTTAGTGTTTGGTTTTCTGATGTGAGCCTCTCCTCTGCAGCCAATGATCCCTCCGCCATGTGCAATCTTTGCACTTGCTCTAACCTTAGCTCTCTTTGCAAACTTCTGACCTGATCTTCCAGAGCTGGTACGAGGGCTCCCTCTTGTTCTGTTCCTGCTCTGCTAGCTCTAGGGGTGGTCCTGAGTCTCGTGATTGTCCTTTCTTGAAGTTCGACTCTTTCCCTTAGCTCGATGAGCTCATCCTTGGCTGCCTCCAGCTCATCTTCTATTCGCTCCTTTGCTTCCTGTGAACTTGTTACCTCTCTTGAAGCTTCGGCTAGTTGGAGTATCAAGCCGTCTCTCTCGTTTTCTGCGTCGTAGAGTGATGCTTTATGACTTTCAGATTCAGTCATAGCATTCTCTAACTTCTTCTGCAACTCTGCTTCCTTTTGTTTTGCTGTCTCAATTGCTACTTCCTTTGCTCTGGATCTTTTTTTAATCTTGCTGAGCAGTTCATGCACCATGTGCATGTCTTTTTCATCTTCATCTGTCAACTTGACAGCTCTTCCAGCCACCACCCAATTTCTCTCGAAGTTCAGTAGACTCATCTACTTCCTTCTTCTCCTTGTCGTCCTTTTTCAGCTCAGCTTTTAAAAGCTGTACTTCCTCTTCTGTATAAGGCTCGACAGGTTGCTGCTCCAGTATGGCCTCCGACTCCTCATAAGCTCTAATATATTGATCATATTGATCAACATGTGGCTTGGCTGAGCTGGTTCCGACTTTAGTGGGGTCTGGCACCCACATTTCTTCAAAGTCCCCCTTTAGAGCTCTTTCCGCTCTGAACTGCTCCACCAGCCTTTCCATTCTTGCGGCTTTTTGACTTTTGGTTTGCTTGGGATCAGCCTTCTTCTTCGCTTTCTTCTTGAGCGGCTCGTCCACAGCCTCTTCAGGTTCTGAAACTATTTCTAGTTTTCGGCGTGCTCTTGTGGACGCCCTCTTGGATACTTCTTGCTGTTCTTCCTCCTCATCGGCTTCTCTAAGCCACTCATTCTGGGAGGGAACCCGTGGCCCTTGATCTCTGGCTCCAATAGCTTCATAAGCTATTCTTGTCAGAACTTCAGCTCCTCCTATATACTTTGGCTTCTCTTTGTGCATGGCGATTACTTGCTCGTGGATGTATTGAGCGTAATTCACCTCTTTTGGCATGTTTCTCTTCAGTGCCCATGTGATGGTAGTTGCAATGGCATGGGGCGGTGTCGTATACTTTTGCGGTCTTTTACTGCAAATATGGAGAAATTGGTTGTACAGTCGGCAAAGGGTTGCCGCTCTTTGGTCTGCCATATCTCCATAAGTTGCATTCTGTTTCTTGGACCCATAAACCTCTATAGCCTCCCTTCTTTCCCTGACAGAGCTCCCTTTGTTGTTCAGCTTCAATGCATCTGCAATGAGCTGTGGAGTGATCTGTAATTCTACTTTCTATCCATCCATGGCTGTCAATGTGGCTTTCCCATCCTTCTGAATGGATGTTGCCAACTCGTACACTCTTCTTGTATCCACACCTGATGGTCTCGAGGTGAAGAATCTGTGCAAGTCTGCCCTTTCCAGGTACCTGCTGATGTTCTCTGACCTGCTATAATCCACTAATTCTCGTGGGATCATAGGTACATCGACCGATTGCCCTTGAGGATCTCTGAAAGTCCCCTGGTAGATCTTTATTCCCTCTTTTTCTAGTACTGCTTCCTCCACCCAAGTCTTGGTTGGCTTGAGGGTTTCTGTTGGAATATCAAAAGGTTCTGCTTCTGCAAGAGCATCCTTGATGGTTGGTCTTTTTCTCTTAGTTGCCGATGACTTAGCGGAATCCATGGATCCTGTAACTCCAATTTCAGAAGTTAGCGTCTTTTTAGTACTGAAAGCCGAAATGAAGCTTTTAACTATTCAAATGACTTGAAAATTGAAACATGAGCTATTCAGGGCCTAAGGATGCAATGTAGGTGAAAAAATATGCAAACTGGGCTCAAAAACATGCTTGAGACATCATACGCGTATGATGTCTTTTGTGTCAGAATGACTTCATATTGGTTGTGCTTGTAGCTGATAGTGTATACATGAGTATCATATGCTTGGATTTGAGTTTGGATCCCATTTGGTCAAGTTTTGGCCAGTTTAGTCCGTTCAGGCTCTTGGCAAAATTTTGAAAGGGAATTGGATTTTATGATCCAAATTGGGTAAAACTTGGTGGATTACTTTCAAATGGCATGTAGAACACTTCTGTTTGGTGGTTGAAGCCCTGAGGTGCCAAAATCACATAGTGAGACATCATACGCGTATGATGTCTTTTAGTGCATTTTTGGACCAATTTTCTCTATAAGCTTGGTTTTGGCTTTAGATAGGCTTATTCAGTGGATTTATCAAGTTTGGATAGAATTTGGACTAAAAATGGCTCTGGAGACATCATACGCGTATGATGTCTTTTTCATCAATTTTTCATGGGATTGGTTCTGTGGACTCTCCATGTGCTAGTGAAGGACTGTTTATACTCAAATCTTGGTTTGGACTTGAATATGTTGGATTTGGGACAAAAATAGGCTTTGTATGAAGGATTTTCTCTTAATTGGGCTAATGGGGTGATCCACTTGACCAAATGGTTCCAAACTTCATATGTAGCATGTATTAGATATATATAATGGATGTATGATGACAAATGAGCATTTTTGGCTCTGTAAGTGCAAATAGACATCATACGCGTATGATGTCTTTTGTGTCAAAATGGTGCTTTTTGGTTCCAGATAGCTTGTAGATGTGTTAATCAACAATCCTACAAAGTTTCAATGAGTTTGGAGTTATTTTGACAAAATTAGGACCAAAAATCAATTTTATGGCCTACTTTGCGTCTTTTTGGTTTTCCTTGGGTTTTCTAACTCCAATTCTCATGATACTTGGTTCATAGGATGTGATTAACATGTGGAATGAGGCTATGCACTCAAATGTTGAAATGGATGTGAAAATCATGCTGTGAGACATCATACGCGTATGATGTCTTTTCTTGAAATGTTGGTCTTTTTGTGCAAAGAATGCTTTGTGCTAGTGCCCTAAGCCCTGCTAACTAGTTTTCAACTTAAAAAGTCATCAGTTTAGCTAAAAAGCCCCCTTATAGGCATTTCAGTCTCCGAAGTCGTCTTTTTGCCTTGGAGTTGAATTTCTTCAACTTTTCTTCTCGAGAGTTGCATTTCCAGCTCATTGGATATGTTGTGAAGCCACCTATTTGGTTGAACTTGACTTTGGCTCCCCGTTCTCCATCTTTCTCCATTTGGTTGCCCGAAAGCGTCTTTTTCACCATCGGTAAGTGAATCAGCTTTCTTTTGGGTTTTGCTTGCAAACATAAGTCATCCATGTATATTTGAAGCTGCTTGTGAAGTTTCATGTCATTTGGTCGTCAATTTTAGCCGTTATGCCAAAATGACGCTTTGTGTGTCCGCCGCCGAATCGGTTGTTCCGACCTACTTTTGGTGATCCAAACCCAGAGATACTCCATGGTTGCATTGCCCTCGATGTTGTTAAGCTTCCTGAGAAGTTTTGTGTCGTTCCGACAACTTTTTTCTGTTTGCCTCTTGCAGGCTCTGTTGACCTAGGGTTTTTCCAGTCGTTCTTTCTCGAGCTTTGAGTGTAGAAACTCATCTCCTATACTAGGGTAACCCACCTCTAAGTTCTTGCAAGGTTTGGTTAGGCGGTTGTGCCCCTACCTAGCGTTCCTCCCCATTCCCCGTCTGCTCTTGTTTCTTGGTTTTGGTGAGTTTTCGCGACAAAAGTTAACGATAAGCATCAAAAGCTTATGGCAACGAGTCTACCTCTCATGTCTGGTGTCCTCTGAGCTCTCGTAGCAGTCGTAGAAGGCGGTAGAAGGTCGGATGCTCCTGTGTGCTCTTTGCTCTCTCCAAGAAGGTAATAGTGGAAATGAGCTTGATAGTGAAGTGAAAAATACTTAACTTCGGGCTTCCCGGATCACTTGTTACCAAATTTGACATGTGCTCCTATCTCGTCGTGAAATGCACTTTAGGATTTGAAATTTCTCAATTTGGACTCCGTTTGACCTGTTTCTGAGAAATCTGTCCACTTTGCCAAAATTCTGTCATTTCGGGCTTTCCGCAACTTTTTCAGAATTGTACCCCATTTTTACCATGGGTTGCCCTTGTCATTAGGATCATCACCGTCTATTCTTTTCTTTTTTCCGATCTCATTTCACCTGCTTTTTTATTTTTCTTTTATTTTTATTAAGAAAATCATAAAAAATAAAGGAAAATAGCAAATTGAAGCCAAAAAATTCCAAACATACACGATAAATAGCTGGTAACCCTGTGTATATGAATATACACTTCTTTGTGATTTCTGGACTTGGATTACCACTTTTTTCCACTTTTTAGCTCCAAAAACACTCTTATTTAGTGATATTTACACATCTAGAGACCCAAATTCATCATTTGATCTCTTCTTGTTGCAAAACAAGGTATATAAGGGCATAAATATTATCAATATCCGCAATCAAACATAAAAATTGCAAAATCATGTAAGACACTGCCCTTGTAATATAATTTTTGTTTTTCTTTGTTTTTTTCGCTTGTAGCTGCTTTGTAGCTCCTGTATACCTCCCCCCCTCCTAGTCTGAGTCCTCCCGGACGACTATGAAGTGTCTGTGGGTGAAGCATTGTAGTTGTTTTGGTCATAAGTTCCCAATGCAATTGTAGAGCGATGATACAACAGTCTTTCCAATAAAGCTGCTCTTTGTTTGATTGAAGGATTGGTGGTCGGGTTTTGGGTTGGTTTTGGCACTTCGGTAGTAGAATCAGTAGATGGATTCTTCGTTACCTTGTTGTCTTTTTTCACAATCCAAATCTGCTTCCGCTTTGCTTGTGCTTGCCACAAACTCTTTGCGACCCAAACCTGCTTTGTTCTGTGTGTTGATTTCCTCGCCTTGAAATACCTAGGAGTTTCCGTTGATTGTATTGAAGGGAGTTCCTGTTTACAAATCTTTGGGATCCAAATTTGCTTGCTATAGCTTTGTGCCGTCATGAACTTCTTTGGAATCCAGATCTGTTTCACTGTCCTTGATTGTCTGGAATCACTCTGTTGTCTGGTATTGAAGACTCTGTTTTCCACCTTTGTGTTCTCTGGCACAGCCTTTTTTGGTCTCCATACCAACTTTGACTCCGTTTTTTTCCAAGGTTGAGCTGTTATATTATTGCTTGTCTTCCTTATCCACTGTTGAGAATTCCTCGTCGAAGAGTAATCCGGTTGTATAGAAACTTTTGGTTGCCATTGCTTCTTCTTTTTCTCTGGTTGTTGTTTACCTTTGTCTTTTGATTCGTCCTTTGGAGTTGGCTCTTCTCCTTTGGTGAACTTAACTGATTGACTTTCACCTTCGTATTTGATAAGCACTGAATTAGAACTCCAGTCAATCATTGCATTGTATTGCTTCTGCCATGGTTGTCCTAGCAATAATGGATGTTGTGTAGCTTGGTCTTCAACCACGTAAAACATATGAGGATACACATATTGGTTAATCTGTATATGTAAAACTGTGCATCCGACAGTTTTGATTGAATTCTCAGAGTAACTCTTTAACTCTTGCTTGGCAGTTTGTAGTTTAGTGTCATTTGTCAATTGTCTATACAAACTGAGTGAAAGTAGGTTAGCTTGAGCTCCTGAATCCAATAGTGCTCTGGCTTTGATTTGGTTGGTTCCTACTTTGCATTCAATGATGGGTTCTTCTTTGTCATTATCCATTTCTGTTATACTGACTGCGTTTATTCGTATTGCTCCTTCATTGCGCTGTTTCTGACGCAGTAGTCTTCTTTTCTCCATTCTTTCCTTCGCCTCGGCTTGCGCTTCCTCCTCAATCTTTTTCTTTTTCTGGACACGCAGCTTTTCTTGATGTATTTTGAGAAGCATGTCTTGTGTTAGCGGCAACAGATACTTTTTCACTCTGCATCCACTAATCCAATTGGGCATTTCTTATCCGTCTAATGTAGCAAGCTTGACGGCTCCACTTGGTGATAGATCTTTAATCACCAGAGGTCCCATCCCTCGCTTTTTAAGCTTCTTAGCATGCTGTTTCAGAGTGTAAACTAGGACATAGTCCCCAACTTTAAACTCTTTAGTCTGCACATGCTTATCAAAAAATTCCTTTTGTCGCCTTTTTTGAGCGTAGATGGAAGCTACTGCTTTTAGGCGAAGCTCATCTAGCTTTTCCAGGTCATCTATTCTATCAGAGAGCTCGTGCCCTGTCCACTCTAGATCCTTAGCCACCCTTAAGGTTGAAATCAAGAATTCTATTGGCAAGATAGCATTTAGCCCAAAAACCATGTTATATGGGGTCGTTCCTATTGATGTTTTATATGCTACCCTATATGCCCATAATGTCCCAGTCAGTTCTCGACTCAGATACAATCTTCGTAAGGACCGTGCATATGGTTTTGTTTGTTGCTTCAGCTTGTCCGTTTGCTTGTGGATGATACGGGGCTGATTTCCTATGGATTACCATGAATTCATCAAGAAGGATCTCTATCACTTCATTTATGAAATGTGTGCCTCGATCACTCACAATTTCTATTGGCAATCCATATCGTACAAAGACGTATTCATATAGAAATTGTGCCGTGGTCCTGGCATATGCTTTTTGAGTTGCCGTTGCTTCGACCCACTTTGTTAGATAGTCTGTAGCCACAATGATGTATTGTGCATGAGTCTTATATGCAGGAGGTGAAATGGGTCCGACATAATCAATCCCCCATTTTGCAAAAGCTCTTGCCCCCATCATTGGTCTAAGCGGCATATCATCTCTTTTAAGTGGTACTTTGGTCCGCTGACAGTCATCACACCGTTTAACGTATTCCTCAGCGTCCATATGTAATGTTGGCCACCATATTCCTGCAGCTAAGACAAGTTTTGCTGTCTTATCACCTGAGAAATGGCCTCCACCTACTCCTCCATGAGCTTGCTCCAGGATTATCACATACTCAGACTCTGATGCGCAAATCCTAAGCTGGTTGTCTTTACCTCTCTTATAGAGTTGATCTCCTATTAAAGCGTAATCTCTAGCTTCTGTCTCTACAGATTTCTGACGAGCTTTTGACGTTCCTTCTGGGAAAGTTCTATTTGTGAGATATTCAACAATATACTGACTCCATTCTGGAGCGATCATTATCTGATATAATGTCGAATACTCGGCTGGCGGTTTTGATGAACATACAATACATACAGTGACATATTCATGTACGCTTTCTTTCATTCCTGGCCAATAGACTCCCAATTGTAACAAATTCCTATATGTGTTCCTTCTTGAACAATGAAATGCACATTCCTGAACATGTGCTTCGCGCAGATATATACTATATTCCTCAGGATTGATGCATAGTCGTAAAACATGATCATTTCCCAATTGATACAACCTTCCTGCAACCAATTGAAGATTCTTGGATTGCTGAATAGCAATATGTTTCAGGTTGTATTCTCTTCTATCGAACTCTCCTCCATAGGTAATAGGTTAACGACATTTTGAGACCACTCGGTATCATTTCTATGTTGAACAAGTACGCGTCTGGCATGTCGTCATCTACTCCTATAGGGTCTTCTCCATTCGTCAATCGCGAAAGATGATCAGCTCTAAGATGTGTTTTTCCTTTCTTTACTACTACCGTGAAGTCGAATTCCAGTAAGATAATGAACCATCTCACTATTCTCCCGGTATTGCATGGTTTATTCACTAGGTAGAGCAAGGCTTGGTGATCCGTAAAAAACACAAACTTGTTGGCTAGAAGATAATGCCGAAATTTCTTCACAGCATAGATCATTCCTAATCCTTCTCGCTCTGTTGTGGTGTAATTCTTCTCTGCATTGTTGAGCTGTCGACTGGCGTAACAGATAGGAAAATCCATGTTTCCTTCTTCTGGCTGAGCCAGAATACATCCTATTGCATATGCCGAAGCATCTATATGCACATGGAATATCTTCTCCCAATCTGGTGATTTCAAGACTGGAGCAGTAATGAGTGCCTCTTTCAATTTCTTGAACGATTCCTCACACTCCTCTGTCCATTCAAAGTTCACTATTAGCCTGTAAAGTGGTTGGCCTATTATAGCGTACATGTAAATGAATCGTCTATAATATCCACAATGTCCCATAAAGCTCTGTACTTGTTTCGCATTGGTTGGTCTAGGCATATCCACTATAACTTTTATCTTCTCTAAATCCGTGGATATTCCGTTTTGTGAGACAATATGTCCCAGAATTCTGCCCTGTCGGACCATAAACACACATTTCTCAGGATTGAGACAAATGCGATATGTCCTACATTTCTCAAATACTTTTCTTAGGTGTTCTAGATGCTCATCTCTCAGTAGAGAATGTACACATAAGTCATCCATGTAGATTTCTAGAAACAGCCTTAAGTATTCTTTGAAAGCATGCGTCATCAGCCTCTGGAAGGTTGCGGGAGCATTGGTTAGACCAAAAGGCATAACCGATAAGCATAAATTCCCCACTCCGTTGCAAAAGCTGTTTTATGTTGATCTTCTGGTGCTATGGCTAGCTGGTTATATCCTGAAAAACCATCAAGAAAGGAGTATGCTGTTTTCCCTGATACACGCTCTAGAACATGATCAGTTATCGGCAGGGGATAATTGTCCCTGATTGTTGCAGCATTCACTTTCTTTAAGTTGACACACACTCGGAGTTTTCCGTTCTTCTTAGGTACTACCACAATCGGAGATACCCAATCGGTGTGTTCAATCTCGTATATGAATTCAGCTTCCATTAGCTTATCTATCTCTTCCTTGATTCGCTTAGCAAAAGTATCATTATATGTGTATGGTCTCTGTCTGCTAGGCTTTGCGTCTTGTTTCAGTGGGATTGAGTGTTGGCATATCGATGGGTCAACTCCCTTTAAGTCCTTATAAGACCATGCAAACACATCCCTATACTCTCTGAGAAGACTCAAAAGTCTCTCTTCCTCGCCCGGAGACAAATCTGTGGCTATGTAGACCGGTCTAAGTGGCTCACCTGGAGCTGCTAAATCAACTTTTTTTGCATCCTCCGGTCCGTCATAAGATTCGTTCTCCTTCCTCTCTCGAATAGGTGGGGTTAATATCACCTTCCTATCCTCTATTGTGAATTTCCTATAGTGAGAGGGAACATCCATGTTTTCCTTGATTTTGACGTTTTCGTCCTCTCCACTCTCAATTTCTGTCGTCCAAACTTCCTTCAGAGTTTTCTTGAGCTCTCTGTACTTGTTTCTACGTTCTAACTTGGACTCCATGTATTCTCTGTTGCGCTTGTTCTTTTCTGATTTTTCTGTTTCAGTTTTCGTTCCATTCTTTTGAACTTGATTTCTTGAGCCTCTTTTGTCTTTTCGTAAGCTCTTTTGATCACTGCCTCTCATTCTTCCATAAATCTTATCCTTAACACAATCTTCAGCCTTTACTAGCATTAGGAATTGATTTTTTCCTCTTATTCTAGGCATCGGATTGGTTCTAACCCCTTTTGTTTTTTTCTTTGCTCTATAGTGTTTCTGGCGTTGTTTAGTTTGGTTCGGAAAATCATAAAATCGGACATCCGTTATAGTTTCTTCGTTTCCGCTTGAATTGTCCGTTGACTCGTTGTCTGCTTCATTTCCCCACTCTGGATGATTGGGAATGTCGTGAAACACCTCTTCTTCATCTTCCTTTTCCAGTGTATCGTTCTTTTCAGTTTCTTTTTCGAGTACAGTTCTCAACATGAAATACGGAACCACGTCGTACCCGTCCTTGTCGCAAAATTTCGTTGTGGGACCATCCGGAATTGCACAAACATCTAGGGTTGCTAGAATGTGTGTCCATTCTAATGGTTCAAACGTGTCCTCTGGAAAGGGTTCTCCTACATAAGTTTCGTCTTCGATAGCCCTTTCTAAAACACATTCTTCTCGTTTCAGACTTCCACATTTCGAAGCTCCACACATCCATAACTCCTTGGGTTTACCTAACCAAGCTGGAAATTCGGATCCCGCCAAAGTAGCTGAATCAAACTCCTCTACCGGTGTTCGGTTCACATCTTTGTAGCTATGGTCTTTCAGGTTCACACGTGTAGTGGTTTCCATATTTCTCAAGTATATGTGATCGTAGCCCCAATCTTGGACCATTTTCAACTGTCTCATGAATGGTCTTCCCAATATGATATCATAGTTATTCTCCTTGGCAAAATCGACAATAGCAAAAGTATGTTCGTATTCAATGCCGCAAGAAGTCACTACAACTTTCTCTAATAACCCCATAGGTTTCTCCATGTGTCCATCTGCTAATTGGAGTTTCAACCTAGTCTTCCTTATTGCTGGTTTCCCCCATTTTTTCCAGATTTCTTTTGTAGCAATGGCTACCCCTGCTCCGCTGTCTAGTATTGCCATCGTCTTCACTCCTTGGAATTCAACTGGTAAGGTTGTATTCCCCTCTTCACCTTCGCAATACTCTCCGACCTTGTTTAAGGGTACAGGCTTAGCGTTCTTTTGTGGCTTGCTCAGCTCCTCTATGCTCTCTTGCAATCTCGATGTTGGATCTTTTATCCCGAATTTCTCCAAGCATTTTCCTACAGTGGTCCACATATGTGGTCTTAGCCTCAAAAGCTCAGCTAAAGTGATAGTGCATGTCACTGGTGTTGACAAAATCTCTATCAATCCTTGCGAGTCCATGACTTTTTCTGATGAGATTTTTCGTGAGGGAAGTGCTCTAATCTCGGATTTTGCTTCATACTCTCCTAAGTATGAAGGTAAGGTTTTCAGTGAATGAGGTTTGCTCTCCATTGTTCTAACAGAGCCCCCATCTCCCCAGTAAGATTGCAGATCCAAGTCCACTTGAGATCCTGCCTCAAATTCCACTATGGGAGGATTCCTGATGTCCTTTTCCCAATTTGTCTGATTAGCTTGGCAACTTAGCTCGTTTGCAAAGTTTGCCTCTCTCACTTGTTTCCAAATTCATTGTAATCCTCATCTTTTCCGTAAATCCTCTGTATGACTGGATGAAAACTCTCTATCTCCTGATCGGTTGTGTTCAATACTATGCGGTCATCCTTTTGTGTATTTTCAGGCTTTTGTGCACTGGGAGTCTTTTCAGCTACCCGTGAAACGATAGTCTCTTGCTGAATTGGGTTTTCCTTTCCACAATTCATTGTTTCTTTTGGTGGTTCTAATAAGGCTTGTGCAGTCTCGATCATTCTCTAGCACATTTCAAGTCTCTGCTTTTCCAATTCCGCGTTTGGGTATGTCATCCACCTCTGTTCTTGTGTTTGGTTGTTCTTTAACCTAGCTTCGTAAGCTCTCATCAGTGCGTCCAATGGTTCGTGTACTTTGTCGACTAGCACTGATCCCCCTGAGCTTAAGCTCGTTATTTCTTTGATACTCTTTTGTTTCGTTCTTTCCGGGCTCATCTCTCGTTTCCCGTTTTGACTCTCAAGTTTTTCTAATCTAGCTTTAGTTTGCTTTAGTTCCTCAGCTAGAATAGCGTCTTCACGTTCTTTTCTCAACTTCATGCGTGCTTTTCTAGCTTTCCATGTGTTTTTCTGACTCCGCGGTCCTTGACTAACCACTTCAGTCGCTAACTTTCCATTCTCAGGTTCTCTAGTGGTTTTCTTAGCTTGAGCTCTAGTAACAACTTGCGTTGGTATCAGAGTTTCATTTTCAGACCCATTGCTGGTAGGAATAGTTTCTAGCATATTCAATGTCGTCTTTTGCACTTTGTTTGGATTCTTTGAACAATCCTCAATGAAGTGAGTAACCCCACACTCAGTGCAATAAGCGTTAATTTTAATGATTTCCGTATGTGGGCAAACATTCATCAGATGGTCACCTCCACACTTGTAACAGGGTCCTAGTGCTGGTCTTGGTCCCATTTGATTCGTTCTTTGTGGATAGGATGGTCTTTGTCCTGTTAACCCTCCATGAGCTATGAACATCAATGTTCTTGCGTCCAAATTGTATCTCTCTTCATCAGAAGCACTTGTAATTGTTGGTATTCCAACATTCCTAATCATGCCCCATGGTTCTGGTTGTTTGGGTTCTTCTGGTGGGTAATACATAGTTGGAGACATGTGTGCACCAGATTCTTCATAATAGGCTTGAACAGGCACTAAGGCTTGTTCTTCCTGAGTCTCTAAGGTTGGTGCATATCTAATGCCCACTGGTCTTGCTCCTGGTAAAGGTGGTTGTTGTCCCAATACCGGTTGCGGTCTTTCTATCCCCATAGGTCATGGTACACTTCCCGTTGGGTATCGAGGTACTGGATGTATCTGAGGTGGTGCTAATTGAGCAGGAGGTGCGTACTGGCGCTCCCTTACATACCCTTTGTTGTAATAACACTCCTCTGTTGGATGATTTGTCCATTTTTGTTCAATAGCACACCATTTCAGTGTTTTTGGCAATGGTTTTTGGTATGGTGCCATCCTTTTTAGAGCATCTTCTATCATTTGCTCTACATTTGGCATGGTTGTTGTTTGAACATTCTTTTTAGTGGTAGTCTCGCTCGCTACGGAGGAGGAGCTACTGGATGCCAAATCTGTATCCGCTGACACCTCTCCATAAACTGTACAGTTATCCACTAAGTACAATGCCTCTCTCGTTACTTGCTCGAAACTTGTACAAGCTTTCAACTGCAAGTCCTTCTTGAGAGTGTCGTTCCTCAGTCCCTCAATAAAGAGAACAGATAGTCTGTCATCTTGTGGTCGTTCACGTACTGGACATCTCTCAATGTATTGTTTGAAGCGAAGTGAAGCTTCCTTCACTTTTTCGTGTTCTCTCTGTTTAAAAGCATATATTTGTGAGACCGTATTGTGCTTAATCCCTCGTTTTGAGAATTCCTCAGCAAACTCTCTTAGCAAATGGTCAATGTCATGGAATCCCCCTATGTTCATTGGTTGAAACCATGTCAATGCAGTACCTTCTAGAGTAAGACCAAATCCCTCGTATTGTGTATGGAAATCTGTTATCTGCTCAGCTCTTAAGACTTGCTTAAAGAGTGACACATGTGCATACGGATCTCCTGAACCACCATACTTCTTTGGCATACACTTGGCTACTTGAGATGGTCTCATACGTCTATGATCTGCTACCAATCTCATTGCTCCTGTGTCTCGGCTAAAGCTTTCTCTAGCATCATGGACTTCATGGGTTACCCTTGTTGGTTCCTCTGCCCTGAATCTACTACTGGGAGGTAAATGTGATGGTTCCGCTTCAAACCTTGGACCTGGAGTGGTATAGGTGGGGATTGGAACTGCACTACCTCTATTCGTCTCCATTGACTCTCTGGAATGTAATGATCCCATTGGTCCGAGCTTCGAGTCCCAAGGTTGACTGAAAGAGTCAGCAACCTGAGTTCTTTGTCCTCCTGTTGTCATTGAGTTTTGCACTCCAGTTGTTGGTGCTGGTCTATGTGAGCTAGAAGTAACATAATACTGATGTAGTGGTCCCCCAAAGTATGTATATCCTTCTAATTCTTTCTTGCCCATTGTTGAGTATTGCCTGCCATACTTATCGTAAGCGGCAATTTTCACTTCCGATCCCTCTGTGTAGGTAAAGACATAGAGTCTTTTTTTGTCTGTCAACTCTCCGGTGTAGGGTTCTTCACATCTATAATAGAGATCTTGCTCCCCATTATTATATTTGTATAGCCCCACATAGATGTTATCAGTGTTGATCCTTGTAGTTTCATTCTCTCTTCTTAACCTCGCATTAGGGAAGTTCATTATTGGTGCTTTCTCCTCGAGTTCTTCATCTATTTTGGCTTTGGTGCCCATCAATCCCCACTTGTCCACAATGTTAGGGTTTAGGACTACCAAGTACATGGTACCCTCGTCATCTAGATATCTATCTCCGCTATAGCTCACAGGCACTAAGTCCTTGAACTCACTAGGTCTCTCTTCTATCTTTACACAATAGCGGTCCATTCCATCTTTGTAGATCTTGGCACCTTGCTCATTGTCGTACTGGTATTTTATGAACAATAGCTTCATGGTGGCGGAAGGGTTTGATGATCCTGCTGCCATATTTTCTCTGTTGTTCAGGTTCAAGTGTTCCAAGTTTTCGGTGAAAATCTCGTAAGATCTCTCCGAAGAAGTATCAGAGACACTTCCTTCAAAGATCGGCTCTAATGGTTGCACCCAACTTTGGTTTACACTTCCCTCGGTTGATATGACACTTGCTGGTTCCCCTTGTTTTGGTTGATTATTCCGGAGATTCCTGCAACGGCGCCAAATGTTAAGGCGGTTACGCCGCTAGCGGAAGCTAAATAGCGAGAACTCAACCAACAACAGAATTTGTCAGACGAGGACGGAGCTTGACCCGCAGGGGCGTGGAAACAACTAGGTGGGTGTCAAATCACCTACTCGACCTTCTAATGACAATCACTACTAAGGAAATCAAATCTAAGTTCTAAAATACGCAAGTGACTGAAATCTGTACTACGAACGAATGCTATACGAAACAGGATCTAGAATCATTGAATCGATCTCAAATTCATCAATTCCCCTGAAGGACTTTAACTTTTCCGTCTCGGCAATTTGTTTTCCTCAAGTTTTTGTGGTCAGAATTGATCCAAGCTGATTGATACTTGGTCAATTGTTTAATCTTGTCAGTTGGACAACTTCTGTTTCATCAAGTGAGAATTTTGTCGCAGTTATGCTGAAAAAGACATTATACGCGTATGATGTCTTTTTTCACAGATTTTGACTATTTTGGTTATGCTCACTCTCAGTGGCCCCTTTATGCTCTGTTCACTCACAAAATTCAGTTTGAACTCTGTTTGAGCAAGTTATGGCTAATTTAGGCTTTTCTTAGCAATTTTCCGCTTTTGACTTGTTTTTTGGGTCAATTGTGATCCAAATGGGATGAAACTTGAAATATAACCTCTAGACAGCTATTACAATGGATCTGTGTTAGCAAAGTATCAAAATATGTCCAAAATTAGGTCAAAGACATCATACGCGTATGATGTCTTTTTCATCAATTTGGGTCCAAACTTGATATTTATGCTTCCTACAGTGCCTGTAACAATCTTGTCAGGTCAGATATCAAAAATAAGCAGTGGATGTGCCAAAAGACATTATACGCGTATGATGTCTTTTGTCCCAGATTTTGACTATTTTTGGTTTTAAGCCTTCTCCAATGTTTATAATTGAGTTTCAAGTGTTTTTGTCAGGTTTGAATGTAAAAACAAGATTTGAATCCAAAATTTCCTATTCTTTGCGTTTCTTGGACTCTGACTTGTCTTTTTGGGTTTCTTTGAGTGTTAATGCTCTTGTTTTAAGTTGATCTTAGGGTAAAACCCCCCTTCTAAACACTCTGGCAATGTCAAATTTTCAATTTTAGTCTCTGTTTAGGTCCTAAGACATCATACGCGTATGATGTCTAAAGTTGCAGATTTCCAGTTTTTCAGCATAGAACTCTTCCAATAGCTCTTTTAAGTGCTCAGCAACAATCAGTTACAGAGAAAATTTTTTCTGAACTTTGTTTATTGCATATTTCACTACCAAAGCGACTTTTTCAGTGATCTAACATGCAATCAAACACATCAAGCAAATAGAACACCAATTGATAGCTCTAGATCAGGATCAAATCAGGCCCTACCTAAGCTACTTCTAATCATAAAATGGATTTTTTGCAATTGAAAATATAAAGAGATTTACTACCACACAAGGAGTAGCAAATGCTTTTTATGTCAACAACCACTTAAACACCATCAAAAACAATCTAATCTAAGCTAAACTAAAAATACTGTCAACACGGAAGACCCAGGAATACCCCACTTCCTAGTATCTCTCGAGACCTTCGGAGTCCACCACTCCTAGATCTTTTCTAACTAAAGTATACAAAGTAGTTTATACGACTCACCTCGTAGGATTAGTCTAAGGTCACCTACTTAGGGCTCTCGTCCCCGGCAGCGGCGCCAAATGTTAAGGCGGTTACGCCGCTAGCGGAAGCTAAATAGCGAGAACTCAACCAACAACAGAATTTCTCAGACGAGGACGGAGCTTGACCCGTAGGCGCATGGAAACAACTAGGTGGGTGTCAAATCACCTACTCGACCTTCTAATGACAATCACTACTAAGGAAATCAAATCTAAGTTCTAAAATACGCAAGTGACTGAAATCCGTACTACGAACGAATGCTATACGAAACAGGATCTAGAATCATTGAATCGATCTCAAACTCAAGGGGAAGTCTATACACTAGGTAAGAACAACACCCTAAAGACTTGAACTGCAAAATCAACCTATAACCACTCCGTGCGGCAAACGCGTATGAAGACAGGCCGAAAAATACAGGTGACCGAAACTTGACCCCGATGGTACTAATGTGTAGCTCTACTCGTTGTGGTTCTATAGATATGCTGCACGCTCTATTCCGACACACGAGTTGGAAGAAAACTCACACCGAAGCTCGTAGGAACTTACCACACGTAGAAGCCGATAGCGCGCACTCTTGGTATCTGTGCGTAGCTCTCACCGTTGCTAACACAATGGCGGTGTCGCTTCTCCAATGGCGGCCCCGTAGCTCGCGTAGCAAGAAGATAAGACTCTCTCTCTCTCTCTCTCTCTCTCTCTCTCTCTCTCTCTCTCTCTCAGACACAGTCACGGCGCTCAAAAACTCACTTTGATTAATAATTGAATCTCCTTTAGGTTACAAAACTTTGGCTTATATACCTCAGCCTTGGAGGTGAGAACATCTCTAATTATTTACATCAACAGGTGAAATTACTTCGGGATTACAAGCTGGAAACTCAATTGAGTCCCGTTACTTAATGAATGGCTCAAATCAAAATTAATGTCGGAAAGACATTTATTACAATCAATGGTTACAAAATGATGGGTGTGAGCAAAAATGTGGGTGTGATCCTCTGCTGGCTCAACACTTCCTCTGCTAGCTCAACACTATGCAAGGCCATGTACTGTGGTCCTATCATGCCAACGAAAGAAATGCACGGGGAAACACTATGTTGTGCAAGATGTGGGTAATGAACTGTTTGTTCAGTGTTGTTCGTTTTGTAGAGGCTTCATCTATTTTACATTTGCAAATAAAAGTGCTTGAAGATGTCACACTCTTTCTTTGTTGGTGGGTTTTTGAAGTATGTGTGTCATGATTTCAGTTGTTGTTGGCAGCTTGGGTACTCACTTTTATTTGGTTGTTGTGGTTGGTGGTGATAGCTGAGTTGGGTGTCGAGTTGCTAGTTTCGATCTCCATTGCCAAGTTGTCTACAATGGTTGGGGTTGGTGGGTTTGTGGTTTCTTTGAAATCCATTGATACTTGGGTGGGCTTTCTGTGGACTTCGACTGTTGTTTTGGTTGCCACCGCCAAGTGTAGTTACTTCAAGGTTGTCATAAAATATAATATATACCTTACCAAATGATTTTCTCATATTAAACTGATCATTTAATATGAGAAGATAAAAGGGGAACAAGAGTTAGGATATAGATATGTGCTTCTAAACCTATCTCAATAGGGGACCAAAAGGAGAAATGCTTGCATTTCAATAGGGGTCCAAAAGGAGACGGTCTACCAAAGGGCAATGTGCAATAAGTGCTTCTAGATTTACCTCAGCAAGGGAGCAAGAGGAGAGATGGTTACATCTCAATAGGGGTCCAAAAGGAGGTAGTCTATCAAAGAGCATCGTGCATCTAATGGAGCTTAAAGGACCTTAAGATTAGCTTCATTAACGACCTCCAAAAGTTAATGTTAAAAATTCCTTTGACCTTAGGCAAGCTAGGGCTGACTTTGAGGTGGGAATCCTACCCAAGCATGAGGTGCTTGTCGGCTTGCTAAGTGTTTATGGGAACCTTGCCCAAAAGCTTGAGGTGCTTCTCACATGCTTAAATGACTAAGGTTCTTGAAGTGTTCAATTCAAAGATAAACTCTCAAGAGGCATAAAACGTTTCCATGCTTGAGTGACTAAGTGCTTGAAGTATTCGATTCAAACCAAATGACTTCAAAAGCATAAAAAAACACATGTTGAAATGATCCTCCACATGTGGCCCTCATGAGGTGCTTGAATCCTATTGGATAGGTTTTAAAGGGATCCAATGAGAATTGAGATGCATAAAAATAAATAATTAAGTTCTGTTGGGCGGATACGCCGCGACGGACGTCAGCACAACGAGAACTCACCTAACAAGTAATGCCAGCTAAGGACGAAGCTCGACCCGCAGGCGCGTGGAAGCAAGCATAAGGTGTCAACCTACACTCGACCGACTCCTAACTAATTCCTACAGAGGTCCCTACCAATTGTCTAAGTCACAATCTTCAAAAGTGCAAAAGAGGAATCTTCCTACAACGTTTGCTAGAGCCGAACACCCATCAAACACTTTCGAAACACCATAGAACTTGAAGGAGGCCCTACTAATATCTATAGGCCGCTCTCCCTAAGGTCTATAAACCAAAATCACGACCCAAAACACCCAGTGCAGAAACACGTAGGATGTCTGGCCGAAATCTACAGGTCTTTGTTTTCGAAATCTGAAGTGCCTAATGTGTAGCTCTACTCAATGTGAACGCGTGGATATGCTGCAATGTAAAATCAAATAACGTATGCTCACCCAAACAACCGATGAAGCTCGTAGAAGGAGCTCCCAAAGCCGGACCGTACGCGGGCCTCTACTTCTTTAGTTTCTTCTGCTAGCTGGAGCGTCAGATTATCCCGTTCTTTTTCGGCATCTCGCAATGACTTGCTGAGTTGCAGACACTCTTCTTCAGCTGCTTGTAATCTTTTTGCTGCTGCCTCATTTGCTTCTTTCGTTGCTTGGCAGTTTTGTAGAGCCGTTGCCAAGCTGTCCTGGAGGTCAGCTTCTCTCTCTTTTTGTCCTTGGCTTTGTGCCTGCAGAGTATCCCTTTCCATCTTGGTCTTTGCTTCGGTGGCCTTTAGAGTTATCAATTCTTCGTCAGATGCCACAGATTGTGCTCTTATTCCAACTAGCATTGTCATCACCACGTCCCAATCATTAGAGGGCGGGTGCAGGTCTACCGTGTCGGTAGCAATTTCCTTTAGCTCAACTAGCCAAGTGCCTGGCATCTGTTCTTTATGCCCTGTCCTCGCCAAGTCGCATGCGACTGTGGCGGCTTCTTCCCTTGTATAGCCTGCAGCTAGCAGGTCCAAAAATGCATAATATGCCTCCTATAGTTCTTTTTGCTCAGACGCAGGCTTGGCCTCTTCTTTGGGCTCAGGTTCTTGCCTTTGCTCTTGCTCCTCAGCCTAGTGTTCTTCTTGATTGTCCTCAGCCTCCTTATCTTCTGGTGGAGGGCTACTAGGAGGTGGTGATGGTGGCGGTGATGGCTGTGGGCTGGGTTTAGGGCTATCTGGTAAAGCTGCAGTTTTGCCCTTTAAGTCTCTGTCCGCTTTCGTTTTTCTTTCCCTTTCTTGGCTGTCTTGTTCATCTAGCAATGTCTGCCTTATGTGCTCCACTTCTTCCTCGGTGAAAGGGACATGGGGAATGTTTTCCGGTGCAACATCAAGAATCTCGAAATTCTTGATATAGTCTTCAAAGCGGTCCCTCTGCACTCTTCTGGATGATCCGGTCATAGACTCGAGAGATGGCTTCCATAATTCGTTTAAATCACCCTTGAGGACTCTTTCTGCTCGGAAACTCTCCATCAGCCTCTCGAGTATAGCCGCTTTTTGTGATCTTGTCTCTTTGGCTGGCACTTGAGCAGATTCCTTTTTTTCTTTCTTCTGCTCAGGTTGCTTCTCTGCAACTGGCTCTAGCCGTCTCTTCAACCTTGTAGCCACCCTTGGTGCTCGTTGTGGCTCGTCTTCTTTGTCTTCCTTTACCCTTAGCCAATCATTCTGAGATGGGGGGTCAGGCCACCTTCCCTTGGCGTGTAGTGCTGCATAAATTACCTTGGTTATCATTTCTCCTGGCACTATGTAGGTTGGCTTTTTGTTGCCCATTTTTACCAAGCTGTCATGTATGTATGCGGCATAGTTGATTATCTTTGGGGTGCCTTTTGTCATTTCCCAAGTAAACATTGTGGCAATTGCACCTGGCGGCATCCTGTACTTGTGTGGCCTCTTCGTGCACATGTGGAAGTACTGGTTGTACAATTGGCTCATGATCGCCACCTTTGGGTTGGCGATGTCTTCAAAGGTGTAATTGGTCTTTTTCTCTTTGTACACCTTGACTTCATCCCTTCTTTTTGTCACACTGTCTCCCTGATTGGAGAGATCTAGTGCATGGGCTACAACCCGCTCCATGATAATGATCTCTGTATCGGGTCTACCGTGCAAATCTGTCACCTTGGCCACTCCATCCTCTTTTATGCTTGTTACAAACTCCCACACTCTTTTGACGTCCACCCCTGCTGGTATTGCTTCGAAATAGTTATGGAGGTCAATGCTTCGGACAAATTCATTGAGCTCTCTTGGCAGCATTGGCAGCTCTATTACATTGCCTTCATTGTCTTTGAACACCCCCTGGTAGATCTTTAGGTCGTTTGACTCTAACAGATCTTCCTGTATCCAGGTGCTGGTGGGCTTTAATGTTCCCTCTGGAATGACAAAAAGGTCCACCTCATCCAGATAATCTTTGATTGTCATTCTCTTCTTCTTTGCCGGTGACTTCGAGGCTGCCATAGATCCTGTTGCACTCAGCAGTCCAAAGTTAGCGTTTTTTCCATATCAGCTGCTAAACTGAGTTTTACTTATCCAAATGACTTGAAAATTGAAATTATAGCTTAAAAGGAACTTGTGAAGCTGTGCATGTGCTCACAGTGCAAATCTGGCCAAAAAATTCCATCTAGACATCCTACCCGTAGGATGTCTTTTTCTTCAGAATTGGTTCATACTTGACATGCAGGTAGTGTAAGGCTCATGGAACATGGTTATAAGCTTGGATTTGAATTTGGATGACAAAAAGTGGATTTTTGGGCTGATTTAGGCTTTAGGTCACAATTTGGGTAGATTGTCCATCATGGGTAGCAATTGATGTCCAAATGGGTTGAAAATTGGTATATGGGCTCAATGCATCATGGTATTGGCTCCTATGATGTCATTTCTTGCACAAAAGTATAAATTTATGCTGAAGACATCCTACGCGTAGGATGTCTTTTTCATCAGAATTGCATGAAACTTGTTCTGTGGGTTGTCCTTGGCCTATGGAACATGGCCCTGTTCTTGGATTTGAATTTGGATAAGATTTGATGCCTGTAGGACTCTGTGAGGTGTTTTTGGACCCAAAAAATGTATCTTGAAGGTGTTGGGGGTCAAAAGTCATTAGAATGGCTTCAAACTTGACATATGGGCTCTTGCTGATGAGGTAATTACATATGGAATGACAAAGCTTCCCTTCCATGCCAAAAAGGTCCATTAGACATCCTACGCGTAGGATGTCTAATTCATCATTTTTACTCCCTGACCACACAGATGGTTTGCTGATGTGTATGTGAATGTGTTGTGCAAGTTTTATGAGATTTGGACAAGATTTGGTAGGTCAATGGCCCATTATTGCCTCTATGCCCTAACTTTGCGTTTTTCCATGCATATGAGGTCAAATCTGATCCAAATGTGATGAAACTTGGTGTAGGGCTTGCAAATGTCATTCAGAACATGTGCATGACAAAAATTGTTGGATTTTGTGCCAAAAAGTGCCCTTGAGACATCCTACGCGTAGGATGTCTCCTGATGATTTTTTCAGTGTTAGTGCTCCCAGTGCTTGCCCTTTGCCCCCTTAAGTCCCTTTTGAGCCTAATTTCAACAAAAAAGTCAAATGGATAGAGTATAACTCCCTGTGTGGATTTCAGAGCCTCCGAGCCGTTTTCTGACTTTTGGAGTGCTTTTTGGCGATGAAATTTCTCGATGTTGGTCTCCATAGCTTCCCAATCCCTTGGGGATCCTTGCCGTATGGTTTTTGTCGACTTTGGCTTCACCGGAGCTCCATTTGTCAATTTGTCGCTCTAGAAGCACCCGTGGTTGCGTTTACATGCCTTTGATGATTTGTGGTGGTCTACCACCATAGGACTTGGTTGTTGATGGTCTAGGAAAGCCGCTCGTGAAGTTTGGTGGCAAACGGACTTGCAGTTTGGCCGCAAGTGCATTTTGACGCTTTGTGTGTCTGATGCCGTTTCTGAGGTTTAGTGCCGCTTCGGGTCACTTTTTGGTCATGCGGATCATATGGACTTGTCGAGCATGTCGAGATGCTCCTACCCATAAATTTTGGTAGCATTTGGTCGCCGTTTTGCCGATTTCTCATTTGGTGGCCTCTTGCGGGTTTCTGAGAATTAGGGTTTTTCTCGATGGTCTCCCACTGCCTTTGGCTATCCAGGACTGGTCTCCTAGACTAGGGTAAGCTGCCGATGAAGTCTTGTTGCTTTCGGGTTAGCTGTTAGGCCGCCGTCTCTACTTGCAGGTCTCTACCGCTCGCTTTGTGTGTGACCTCTACGCTAGCTTTCGCGACATAATGACAAACATGCGCGAAAAGCTCAAGGTGGTGAGCCTACCTCTCATGTCTGGAGCTGATCAGGTAGACGTGCGCGTCGTAGAAGCTGCTGGAAGGTCGATCCGCTCTAGGTGGCAGAAGCTCTCTCCACAAAGTCAATAGTGAGAATGAGCTAAAAATAGGGTGAAAATTTCTTATAATGGAGGTCCCCGAACCACTTTTCATGAAATTTGACATGTGCTCCTATCTTCCTACGAGATGCAATTTAGGCTCAAAAATTTCTTGATTTGGACTCCATTTGCTCTGTTTACCAGAAATTTGTCATTTCGGTCCAAACCTGGCCAAAACATGCTTTCTGTTCCAGTCTCATAATTGCACCCCCACTGTACCATAGGTTGTCCTTTAGTCACTGGTCATCTCCATATTTTTTGTTTTTCATTACGATTGTTTTTCACCTGCTTTTTGTATTTTGAAGTTTTTCTGCCGAAAATTAGCAAAATTAAAAGGAAAATAGCAAATCAAACCCAGAAAATTCCCAAAAATCATAATAGATCACAAACATCACCGCAACACATTATACACACTCTCATACAATTTTTATGGCCGGATTTCTCTGTTTTACCAATATTTTGCCTGAGAAATGGCTATTTCTACTTATATACACACACCTAGGGGCTTGATTTGGTGTTTGGCCCCCTATACCTGTAGCTTCATACTGTACAAGGGCATATATACTTGGGTTACTCCAGAAAATTCCGCAATCAAACGTCAACCCTTAAAATAGTCGAAAATCATGCCCTTTTTTGTTGTTTCTGTTATTGGTTCCGCATTGAGAATGCCTCCCACCCTCCTAGCCGGAGTCCTCCCGGACGACAATGTTTTGCCTCGGAGTATGTGCCGTGCATAGGTTGAAAAAGTTGTGCTAATGCCTGGCCGATTAATGTGGCCCTATTTTATGCATACTCGGTCAATGCATGGAAAAATTAATGCTATGCAAGAGAAGGGAATAAGCAAGATGCTTATTGGCATTCGCCGTCGAGGCTTCCTGCTTTTTTTGCAAGTAGCAGCTGTAATTCTACTGCTCTCTATTTAATTGTCTTTTTGGCAAGAGGCAATTGCTTTGCCGACACGCTTGATGGAGTCGTAGCTGTTTCTGAGGATAGAATTGGCTGGGACGTGATAGCTATGGGCCTTATGGCCTTGGCTTTCCATTGGTAGATTGTTGCTGCCGACTTTTGTAGATGGTTTGGCACTTTCTTGTTTGCCACTGGTTTGTCTGTCATTGGCATCCACATATATCGGTTCTCCTTGTTGACCTGCAGATGTCTGCGTTCCATTGTTGCTTGTACCGTAGGTATTTTCTTTGGCTTTTGCTTTGGTATCCAAATGTGAGTGACATTTGGGTTATGGCTAAGCATTTTCTTTGGGATCCATATCTGTTTTATGACCTTGGTTTTGGGTTGCACCGTCTGCTTTGTTGGAATCCGGTTGTTACATTGTTTCTTTCCCGCCATGGCATTTCTATCCTTCCGCATCCATACTTGTTTACCTTGTTTTGGTAACCTAGATTTGTGCATTGTGGCCAGTGACTTCATCTGGTTGTGATTAGCAGTGTTGGCTTTTACCTGGTTGTTGGTCTCAGGTTTTATGGTGGTCTTTGATGGTATTTGTTCTTTTGTCTCTGTTGCCACTGATTGCATGGCTTGCAGTTGATCATGATGGTATTTCTGAGCAAAAGCTATCACCTGTTGTTCATGTTCGTGCTGAATTTTGACCGCCTGTGTTTTCCAGTCTATCTGGACATTGTATGCTTTTTGCCAAGGTTGCCCTAGCATCATTGGGTGTTGTGTGCTTTCATCTGTCACCACATAGAACTTGTGTGGGTAAATATATTGATGTATCTGTACATGCAATATAGTCCATCCTAATGTTTTCAATGGGTGTGATGTGCTACTTTCCAGCACTTGGGGAGTAGGATAAAGTTGATCTGTGACTTTGAGCTGTTGGTATAATCCGTAAGAGATCAAATTTTCTTGAGCACCCGAATCAAGCAAGGCTGTTGATTCAACTTGATTGTTGCCCACTTTGACTGTAATTATTGGCTCTATTGTTTCCTCCTCCAAGTTCATCAGTCGAATGGCATTGACTCTCAATGGTGGTTTACTATGTTGTTGTCATCGCAGAAGCCGTCTTTTTGCAATGCGTTCTTGTGCTTCGGCTTGAGCTTCCTCCCGTACTCTCTCTTTTTCCTTCACTCTTTGCTTTCCTTGATGAATCTGTTGGAGCATCTCCTGTGTGAGGGGTAGAAGATATCTCCTCAGTCAACACCCACTAATCCAGTTTGGCATTTCTTCACCTGCTAATGTAGCAAGCTTGACAGCTCCACTTTGTGATAGATCACTAATCATAAATGGTCCCATCCCTCGCTTTTTAAGTTTCTTGGCATGTTGCTTCAAGGTATAAACAAGTACGTAATCACCTGTTTTGAACTCTTTGGTATGCACATGTTTGTCAAAAAATTCTTTTTGTCTTCTCTTTTTAGCATAGATTGAAGCGACAGCTCGTAAGCGGAGTTCATCTAGCTTTTCAAGATCATTAATTCTTGAAGAGAGTTCATGCCCTATCCATTCCAAGCTTGTTGCTACTCATAGAGTTGGGATTAAAAACTCTATAGGTAGTATAGCATTTAGCCCAAACACCATGTTGTATGGTGTTGTTCCTATTGATGTTTTGTAAGCTACCCTGTATGCCCATAGTGTTGAGTGTAGTTGCTGATCCCAATCGGTTCTTGATTCTGACACTATTTTAGTGAGAACCGTGCATAGTGTTTTATTTGTGGCCTCAGCTTGCCCACTGGCCTGTGGATGGTATGGTGCTGATTTCCTATGTATGACCATGAATTCCTCTAGTAGATATTCAATGACTTCATTGAGGAAGTGTGTTCCACAGTCACTGACAATTTCTATTGGTAACCCGTAACGTACAAAAACATTCTCATACAAAAATTGAGCCGTGGTGCGTGCATCAGCTTTTTGTGTTGCTTTGGCTTCGACCCATTTTGTGAGATAGTCCGTAGCCACAATGATATATTGGGTATGGGTGCGATATGCAGGGGGTGATATAGGTCCCACAAAATCAATGCCCCATTTTGCAAATGCTCTTGCCCCCATCATTGGCCGTAATGGCATCTCATCTCTTTTTATTGGTATCTTGGTGCGTTGACATGCATCACAACGCTTTACAAACTCATCGGCATCCATGTGCAATGTAGGCCACCAAATTCCTATGGTTAAGATAATTTTTGTTGTCTTATCGCCCGAAAAATAACCTCCACTTACTCCGCTATGTGCATGTTCTAGAATCAGCAGGTATTCGCTTTCACTTGCACAGATTCTAAGTTGATTGTCCTTTCCCCGCTTATAGAGTTGATTTCCAATTAACTGAAAGTCATGAGCTTCCAGCTCTATAGCTTTTTCCCGTGCTCTTGTAATGTTCTATGTAGGTGCTATGTTCACCCGAAACAAAGTTGCGTGATCCACTGGTCGTTTGGCACTACATACTGTATAATTGGTAACATAAGAATGTGTATCCGCATACATAGTTGCCCAATAAACCCCTAACTGTTTCAGTCTCTGGTGTGTTTTCATTGTCGAACAATGAAGTGCACAACCCTGAATATGTGCCTCTTCAAGGTAGCACTTGAATTCTTCCGGATTTATACATAATCGTAGGATTATGTCAGATTCAAGATGATACAGCCGTCCTGCTATCAACTGGAAGTTTTTTGTTTGTCGAATTGTTTGCTGTTTAGATCTACTTCCTGTATTATCAAACTCACTTCCGAAGGAGAGAATGCTAACTATTTCTTGAGACCATTTGGGTACCATTTCAATGTTGAAAAGATAAGCATCTGGTATGTCATCATCTACCCCTTGAGGAGCTTCCCCGTTGTGTATTCTTGAAAGATGATCAGCTCGCAGATGGGTTTTACCCTTTTTGACCACCACTGTGAAGTCAAATTCTAGCAATATAATAAACCAGTGTACGATTCTCCCTGTATTGCAAGGTTTATTCACTAGGTATAAAAGAGCTTGATGATCTGTGAAGAACACAAATTTGTTTGCAAGCAAATAATGCCGAAATTTCTTCACAGCATAAATCATTCCTAACCCTTCCCTCTCGGTGGTTGTGTAGTTCTTTTCTGCACTATTTAACTGTCGGCTCGCATAGCAAACCGAAAAATCCATTGTTCCGTCTCCAGGTTGAGCTAGAATACTTCCAATGGCATATGCTGAAGCATCAATGTGCACATGGAATATCTTTTCCCAATCGGGTGCCTTTAGTACAGGTGCTGATATAAGGTTTTCCTTCAGCCTTTGGAATGAGGTTTCACACTCCTTGGTCCATTCGAAATTGACTACCAAACGATACAGAGGTAACCACATACATGTATATGAATCTTCGATAATATCCGCAGTGCCCCATGAAGGATTGCACTTGTTTCGCATTAGTAGGTCTGGGCAGGTCTACAATAACTTTGACTTTGTCTAGGTCTATGGTTATGCCGTTTCTTGAGACAATGTGTCCTAAGATTCGTCCTTGCTTAACCATAAATACACACTTTTTCGGGTTCAGACAGATTCGATATGTTCTGCACTTTTCGAAGACCTTTTGCAAATGGTCAATATGTTCCTCTCGCAGAAGAGAGTGTACACACAGGTCATCCACGTAAATTTCTAAGAATATTATTAGGTATTCCTTGAAAGAGTGAGTCATTAACCTCTGGAAAGTGCTGGTGCATTTGTTAAGCAAAATGGCATAACTTGATATGCATAAATCCCCCATTCTGTGGCAAACGTTGTTTTGTGTTGATCCTCCCTTGCTATTGCCAGTTGGTTGTATCCTGAAAACCCATCCAGAAAGGAATAAGCCCGTTTCCCGGCCACTCGCTCAAGGACATGTTTCGTAATTGGCAAGGGATAATTATCCCTCATGGTTGCCGCATTCACCTTTTTGAGGTTTACACACACCCGTAATTTTCCATTCTTCTTGGGAACTACCACAATGGGCGACACCCAATCTGTATGTTCAATTTCATAGATGAACTCTGCATCCATCAGTTTATCAATCTCTTCTTTGATTCGTTTGGCAAATGTGTCATTATATGTATAAGGACGTTGTTTGCTAGGTTTTGCATCCGATTTCAAAGGAATTGTATGTTGGCATATCAATGGATCAACTCCTTTGAGGTCTTTATAGGACCAAGCGAACACATCTTTATACTTCGTGAGAAGTTGTGTTAGCTGTGCTTCCTTCTCAGGTTCTAAATCGTTAGCTATATAGACCGACTGAGGCTTTTCACCTGGTTCTGCGAGGTCTATTCTCTTTGCATTTTCAGGCCCATCGTAAGATTCTTGGTTGGTCCTCTCCCTGATTGGTGGTGTCATGATGATTTTTCTATCTTGGATAGTGAATTTCCAGTAGTGTGCTGGTACGTTCATGTTGCCCTTTTCTGACTCCCCTTTACCATCACTATCTTTTTCAGTAGTCCATATCTCTCTCAAAGACCTTTTCAGTTCTTGGTATTTCTGTTTACGCTCCAGTTTGGTCCACTCTTGGTCTTTTGTTGTTTCTTTTTTTTATTTTTCAGATTTTTGTGATTTTGTTTCGGTTTTAACTTTTCTTACCTGTTTTATTTCTTCTCGCGTTCGTTCTTTTCGATTTTCTGAGAATTTCTCTGATATTTGATCTTTCACACAATCCTCTGCTTTTACAAGCATCAAATAGTGAGTTTTACCTTTTATCCTGGGCATCAGGTTCTCTCTCGCTTTCCTTCCTGCTCTTTTCCTCCTATAGCGTTCTTGGCGTCTAGGGTATTGATTAGCAAAATCATAAAACTTGATATTCTCGGCTTCATTCCCACGCTCGCTTGAGGTGTCTGAACACTCATTATCTGCCTCATCATTTACTTCCAATTGTTCAGAGGAGTTGTAAAACTCTTCTTGTTCTAGAGGTTCTACCGTCTCTTTCTCTGGTATAACGCTTACCATGTAATAGGGTAGCACATCGTAGCCATCCTTATCGCAAAATTTTGTTGTTGGACTGTCGGTAATTGTACAGACATCTAATGTTGCCAGTATGTGTTCCCATTCTAGAGGTTATAAGGCATCTTCAGGGAAAGGTTCCAGAATATACTCCTTGTCCTCAATTGCTCTCTCTAAGACACATTCCTCTTTTCTTAAGCTTCCACAATGTGAAGCTCCACACATCCATAGCTCTTTTGGTTGCCCTAACCATGCTGGTAGTTCTGATCCTGCTACTGTAGCCGAATCAAACTCTTCCACTGGTGTTTGGTTTACATCTTTGTAACTATGGTCTTTCAGGTGTATTTTAGTTGTCGTCTCGCCATGTCTGAGGTATATGTGGTCATAACCCCAATCTTGAACCATCTTCAGTTGTCGCATGAATGGTCGTCCCAAGATTATCTCATAATTGTTCTTTTTGTCAAAATCGACTATTGCAAATGTATGCTCGTACTCGATTCCACACGAAGTGACAATTACTTTTTCTAAGAGTCCTAGAGGCTTCTCCATGAACCCATCTACCAACTGCAGCTTCATTCTGGTAGCCCTCAAAGCTGGTTTTCCCCATTTTTTCCAGATTTCCTTGGTGGCGATAGCAACTCCTGCTCCATTGTCAAGAATAGCTTTGGAAACTACTCCTTGGAATTCTACCGGTAGCGTCGTGTTTCCGTCTTCTCCCTCGCAATATTCTCCAACCTTATTCAATGGTACCGGCCTAGTGTTTAGGTTAGGCATGTCCAACTCCCTGATTCCTTCTTGTAGCTTCAAGGTGGGGTCTTTCACTCCAAATTTTTCTAGGCATTTTCTTATTGTGGTCCACATGTTTGGCCTTAACCTTAGAAGTTCTGCTAACGTGATTGTGCATGCCACCGGGGTGGATAACAGCTCAATCAATCCTTGTGAATCCATCACCTTGTTAGAAGAAAGTCTTTGAGATGGGATTGCTCTCACTTCCGACTTAGCTTCATATTCTCCCAGGTAAGAGGGTAAAGTTCTCAAAGAGTCTGGTTGGTTGTGCCCCGAACTAATAGATCCTTGGTCTCCCACCTTGTGAATGTATCTCAAAGTTCACTTGTGATCTTGCCTCGAATTCTTCAATAGGAGGTAAGATCACGTTCTTTTCTTTTTTCGTGCTATTCATGTGGTGACTCATCCTATTAGCCTCGTTGGCCTCCCTGATTTGCTTCCACAGATCATCTAAACCGTTACCGTCCTTTCCCATTTCTGCCAATATTTTAGGATGGACCCCGTCACTTGCCTCATCGGTGGTATTTGGAGCTATGATAGGCTCTCCTCTGGACTCATAATCATTAGTGAGTCTTTCCTTTTTTTCTTCATGTTTCTCTAACGTTGGTTGGATAGGGGTTGGAGCTGGTGCGTCATGACAATTTGCCGGTTTACCCAACGGGTCTTCATCAATGATTGAGCCGTCTCGATCATCTTTTTACATATATCCAACCTTTGTTTTTCTATTTTTGCATATGGATAAGTCATCCACCTTTGCTCCTGGGTTTGGTTCTTTTTAAGTCGAGCTTCATAAGCTTTTAGAAGCGCATCCAGCTGCTCGTTCACCTTGTCTGCCAGTACAGATCCTCCTGATCCTGCACTTTTGGGCTTTGCTATTTCCTTGGGTGCTATGGCTGTTGTGGTGTGTGAACTTAAGCTAGCTAGATCTTCTAACCGCTCCAATATGTTCTTTGTATGTTTCAACTCATCGGAGAGGGCTGTTTGCTCTCGTTCTTTCCTGGCTTTCCTACGCGCCTTTCTTGCTTTCCAAGTGCTTCTCTGATTTTTCGTTTCTGATCTTTGGGCATCTGTTTTTGGTTCTTCTATTATGGGTTCATTCGTCCTTCTTTGGGCTTGGGCTCGTGTTACCGCTTGAATAGGTATGATTGTTTCATTTTCCGATCCTCCACTGGAAGGTATTGTTTCCAACAGGTTCAAGGTGGTTTTTGCTCCTTTGCTCTGGTTTTTAGGGCAATCGGGAATCAAATGAGTAATTCCACATTCTGGGCAATACGCATTGACTCTAATGATTTCATCATGAGGACAATCTCTCAGCCAATGGTCTCCGCCACACTTGTAATAGGGTCCCTTGGGTTGTTGAGGTGCTCCTTGAGCCCCTCTTTGCTGGTAAGCCTGTCTCTGTCCGCCCATGCCTCCATTGGCTATGAACAACAATGTTCGTTCATCTAAGCTATATCTTCCTTCTCCTGCGGCCTGTGCAGCAGTTGGTGGTCCTTGATTCCTTATCATGCTCCTTGATTCTTCCAGTGGATAATAGACAGGGTTTGCCGCATATCCATTGGGATCTTCATAATATGCATGCATAGGCACCAAAGCCTTTTCCTCTAATTCAGTTATCGTTGGTGTGTATCTTATACCAACTGGTCGTAAACCTGGTAGGGGTGGTTGTTGCCCCAACACCGGTTGTGGTCTTTCTACACCTACAGGTCCTGGCAAGTTGCCCGCTTGATATCTAGGCATCGGTGGAACTTGAGGGGAAGCTACATGAGCTTGGGCAGCATAAGGCCTCTCCCTCACATATCCCTTGTTATAGTAACATTCCTCGGTCCCATGGTTTGTCCATTTTTGTTCAATAGCACACCACTTGGGCTGTTTAGCCTGAGGTTTGGCGTACAAGTTGATCTTTTTTAGCACTTCATCTACGAGTTGCTCCTAGTTTACCGCTATTTCTCCTTTCAGTGTTGTCTTGGAAGACTTGCTCCTACTTTGCTGTGAAGATGAATCGTCATCAAGGTCCTTGAACTCACCGCACAATTGTCCACAAGGTACAGAGCCTCCTTGGTCAACTCATTCAATGTCGTGTTCCTCTTCATATGAAAGTCTTTCTGGAGATCTGCATTCCTTAGTCCTTGGATGAATATCAGCATAAGTCTGGACTGAGTTGGCAGTTCTTCAACAGGACAAAACTTAACATATCTTTTTAGTCTTAGGACTGCCTTCCGTACAGATTCTCCATCTTTTTGTTTGAATTTATGGATTTGTGAGACGGTATTATGAGCTATTCCCCTTTGAGAAAATTCCTCAATAAACTCGTCAAACACTTCCTCCATCGACTCAAAGTCTCTACGCTCCACAGAGTCAAACCAAGTTGCAGCATCATCCTCTAGGGTTAGTCCAAACTCTGCAAATTGGGTAGGAAAGTCTAACACCTCTTCGGCTCTAATTACACGCACAAAGGCAGGCCTTCTGTAATAGGCTGGTTCCTCTCCCAACGGTGCTCCTAAGCCATAATTTCTAACGGTTCTCGCTGGAGGTGGTTCTTCTCTTCGAACTCGTTCGATGGGTGGTCCTCCAAGCTCGATCGACCCTTGTGTCTTTGGCTTACTCTCTGCTTGATACCTTGAATAGTGTGGTGGTTGTTGCAAATCCCTGAGCCCTCGTGCGGTTGGATAACCATCTCGGTTTCGGTATGGTTCCATTGTTGCACTCTGCCGAAGCCATGCCTGCAATGATGGCTGGTTTGCTGGTTGGTCTTGGTTGTTGAATGCTTGCGGTCTGGTGGAATGTGAGGTAGTGCCATACTCATCTGAAAATGGATTTGTTGACTTGCTTGGGGTGTGGGCGGCTCTCAGCATTTCCTCAGGGGCATGTGCTGATGCTCCTGGACCTGTTGCTCTTTCTACTTCCTCTGGGAGAATACGTTGGTATTCTCGCCCGTATCTATCAACAAAAACTATGCCCTTCTTCCCCGTAGCAGTTTCATAAGAGAATAAGTAAAGAACCTTGTCTTTGCTTAGTTCGTTTACGTATGGTTCTTTGTTGCGAAAGTAAGAGACAATACCCTCGCTCTCGTGTTTGTAGTTCCACATTCTCGTTATAAGTTGGAATCCTGATTGTTTTCTTATCGTACATAAAAATAGCTCCGTGCCGATCAATGTTTTGTGGCGGCTCTTGAGTTTCTGAAACCATTTTCCCTTTAGCCACGTTATCTCCATATCTGTTGTAATCTTCAGGGTTGCTAACTATTAAATAGTGGTTCCCCTTTTCGTCTCGGAATCTATCTCCATCATCATACACGCGAATTATCTCCAATCTTTGTGCTGGCCTCTCTTCGATACAAATGCACTTGCGGCCTCGATAGTCAGAATAGACTAGGGCTCCTCTTGAGTTTGTTCCCTCTAAGAAGATCACCGTAAGCCTGGAATCATTCAAAGGATTTTGGGAGGTGCTTCCTCCTCGCATAGGTCCATCATAGGTGAAACCTCCTGGCTGTTGACTACCCATCATGAAGAAAGATTTGTCTGACGAAGTGTAAGTATCACTACCTTCCTCAATAATCGGTGCTAGCGGATCTAGCCTGGCCTGAGTTACACTCTCTTCGGTGGACACTAAGCTACCATGGTGACCTGCCACCTTCTGGTCTCTAACAATGTATCTTCCTGATCTTAAATTCATCAAACTTATCAATGCAACTTAGCACAAATTCAACCACTCACCTAGCAGCGGGTCAGTTTCTGCACAACTTCTTGTCTTGTTGCTGAATATATCTGTACACAAGAGTTTTAATTTCGGCAATTGAATCAAAGCATTTATCTGCTAGAGGTTATCTTAGTAATGATTGGTATAACTGGAGATTTAATCTCAACCACTACTGTATTTTATACATTGCTGATGTTCTGGATTAGGTTGCTAATCTGAAACGGTACATCTCTCTGATGTTGGCCAATTTACGCGAAAAAGTCTGAATTCAGTTTTTGCTTTGTCAAATGGGCAACCAAGGTCCAAATTCACTTCTAAAAGAAGTTCTAGAACCCTTAAGCCAAATGGAACCTCACTGTCTAGGCCAGTTCAAATTTTCTCTGCAGTATGCCTCAATAGACATCCTACGCGTAGGATGTCTCCTGCTGTATTTTGCCTGGATTGTTGCATTGTTGTTTCCCTTTGTTGTGCTAAGCTTACAACTGCTTTTACTTTTTGATTTGGACTTCTATAAGCTGGTCAATGAGTCAGAAATCTGTTCCGACGGTCTGTTGATGGTATTGTTCAGTCTAATCAACTCCAAATTGGACCAAAATTGACTAGCAGGCTTGCCTAGGCCATATAACACCTTACAATGCTCAAAGTCAAATTCTGGCTTTATTTGCTTGCATTAGACATCCTACGCGTAGGATGTCTTTTTCTTCAGAATGGCTTCAAACTAAAGGCTCAAGCACCCCTTGAGTTTCTGATCACCTTGGTATACTCAGATTTCAGTTTGGAGTCCCAAATCATTCAGAAGACATCCTACGCGTAGGATGTCTTTTTGGCCTGTTTGACCCCAGATTTGTTCCACGGCTTCCCCTTGATGTCAGTATCCCAGTGGTATGATTAGATTTTGATTTGGATGTCAAAAGTCCCAAACTTCAGCTGTTTTTTGCTTTTTCAATCAAAAGTGCTAAAGTCCACTTTGAACCCAATTTTCTTGCCCAAATGAGGTGAAACCCCTTTCAGTCACTCAATATATCATGCAAGACACACTCATGCGGCCATCTTATGGTTTTGGTCTCAAGTTAATGTTTTGGCACTATTTGGGTAGGATGTCTAGCAATTTCAGTCTATCTGGCCTTATCCTGTCAAGAGATGCCCAAATTTCCACTTTCCAGTTGAAATTAGGGTAAACCCTACCTTCTGAACACACTGGTCAACTCAAAATCCCAAAATTCCTCCCGGATTGGCCTGTAGACATCCTACGTGTAAGATGTCTCCTGGCTTAAAATTAAATTTTTTTTTGACAGGAATGCCCCTGATGCTCTGTAGACCTATCAGAAACACTCACAGTAACTTTTGGACTTCAATTAGGCTTTCAACCACACTTTTGCGTCTTTTTGCGTCTTTTACAAACTTGTAATGATTCTACCAAGCAAGTGTACATGCATGAAATGCTCTAGATCTGAATCACGATGTCCTACTTACTCTACTCCTACCTATCATGAACAAATGGTGATAATGGTGTTTTTGGTTGCTTTTTGGCCTCTCCGGACTCTCAAGCTGACCTCTCACCGCTTCTACCACTCCAACTCCTACTTTAGAACTTGACTACTACCTAAAACTACCTAAGTCTACCTCCTCTACCTAAGTCGAAGGATCTAGGCCAGACACACGCTTCCTAGACTCTGTCTAAGACCTAGAGAGTCCTCCACCCTCTGATCCTATCTAAATGTAAAGCGAGACTCTTGGCAAGCCAAAAATCCCAATCCTCAAGGATTAGTCTCGGTCACCTACCTAAGGTTTTCGTCCCCGGCAGTGGCGCCAATGTTGGACGGATACGCCGCGACGAACGTCAGCACAACGAGAACTCACCTAACAAGTAATGTCAGCTAAGGACGAAGCTCGACCCCCAGGCGCGTGGAAGCAAGCATAAGGTGTCAACCTACACTCGATCGACTCCTAACTAATTCCTACAGAGGTCCCTACCAATTGTCTAAGTCACAGTCTTCAAAAGTGCAAAAGAGAAATCTTCCTACAACGCTTGCTAGAGCCGAACACCCATCAAACACTTTCGAAACACCATAGAACTTGAAGGAGACCCTACTAATATCTATAGGCCGCTCTCCCTAAGGTCTATAAACCAAAATCACGACCCAAAACACCCGGTGCAGAAACACGTAGGATGTCTGGCCGAAATCTACAGGTCTTTGTTTCCGAAATCTGAAGTGCCTAATGTGTAGCTCTACTCAATGTGAACGCGTGGATATGCTGCAATGTGAAATCAGATAACGTATGCTCACCCAAACAACCGATGAAGCTCGTAGAAGGAGCTCCCAAAGCCGGACCGTACGCGTGCAATGTTAGTATCGGCTTGTAGCTCTAGTAGGGGGCAACACGCTACACTCTTCCACACTCGATTCCGACCACCGTAGCACACGTAGCGTCAAGACGAAGCTCACACTCTCTCTCACGTACACAGTACGTTCACTCACATACTTAAAACTTGTTTAAAATGACAAAAATGGTTTTTCATTAAGGTCAAAAAGTGGTATATATACCTTACAACTTCTCAAACCCTAAAGTTCCAAAATCAACCATCTACTCAATCTAACTATCAAAACTGGGATACAATCTGGAAACTTTTGTAAGTCCCAATATGTACAATGTGAAAAATCGGGTTTTCCTCAATGAATGAATAATTACAAAAATAATAGTCCGCCGAGTAGTTAGATGCCGTGGGGTGTGTCCAGCTTCTAACAAGTTCTTTCTCTCAAAGAGGAAAAAGATGACACATGTCTGCATAAAATAATTAAATGATACGAGAGAGAGAGAGAGAGAGAGAGAGAGAGAGAGAGAGAGAGAGAGAGAGAGAGAGAGAGAGATGTGGACCAAGCATGAGAGGGGGTATACTCTCCCACATACACACACACACATTCTCTCATTGTGTGGAGTGCAAAGTGCAAGAGCTCCATCTACTTCTCCAAGCTTGTGGAGAAGTGAAGAGCCTACACCAACACTCTTGGCTATGGAATGCAAATCCAACAAAGAGCCATGCTTCAATGCTTAAGCTTGCCATATTCTTCATCTTCATTACTATGCTATTATGCTATGCTAAGCAAGAAGAGTGATGATAAGTGAGGAACTATTTCTTTCTCCTATGAATGATTCTTCTTCCTCTTCCCTACCTTCATTCCCCGCTAGCTCTCTCCACGTTCAAAGGTGTTTGAGGCCTTGGGATAGTTAATTCTTTTTGCAAAGTTTATGTTATGCTCGTGATGCATGAAGCTTTCCATCTTCATAGCATCACCAAGGTCACAAGGAACACAAAGATTGTATTGTACCAAGTCTCTCTTGATGGGAGAATCTATAATACAAATGCCTTTTGGAGGGGGGACCCAACTCCAAGTAAATCCGGTCCTCAACTATTGTCATGTTCTCTAATACTCTCTCTCTCTCTCTCTCTCTCTCTCTCTCTCTCTCTCTCTCTCGCAAAAGTATTGCCAAGTTAATTAAGTACTATGTTTATGTTGCTACCATCAATTAAGTTCATCCTCTTTGTTCTCAAAGTAATCTCACAAAAATGCTCACTCTAATTCTCTTAATTCCGTTATTCTCAAAGTTCATAGGCCATTCCCATTACATTGGTATCAGAGCATTTGGTTTCTCTTTTCTTAGTAAGAAGAGAGGTCCTTAAGTAGCCTATTAATGGTTGATTTTGTTAATTATATTAGGGTAAGTGGGATTGGGATCTATTATCGGTTTTGTTGAGCCCACTATGTGGGATATGGTGCACACCTCGGGAGCTTTGGTCTTAATAATGGGATCTTTTTAGACTTGCCTACGGCTTTACCATTATTGAGCCATAAGAAGTCCGAAAGGAGCTATCCCTTAGCAATTCTGCTATGTTAGCCCCACTCCACTACTCTCTATAATTAACCGATTCGAGCTGTGGCTGTAGATACTTAAGTGCTTATTTTCAAAGGCTAAGAGGGGTAGCAACTAAGGTTTTGAATTGCCAAAGGATACAATAAGTAAACACATAAGTATAATTAGCATGGCTGACAATAACCAAGAGAGTAGAATGAGCATTCATAACTTTGATTTTGCACATGAAGGTGCTAATGATGATGCCCCCATGTTTATCAATTATCTTGTTACTAGGTTGCATCAAGCTATGGGAAACCCTACTTTGCAAGCCAACGTTACCCAACAACTTCGTGCTTATGGGATTTCCCTTCCTCTCCAAGAGGAGAGAGAGTTTAGGAGGCCTCTTGATGAGACTCCCAAAAGAAGACTCTCTCCCATAAAGAGGAGGAATCTAAAGAACGAGAAAGAAGCAAATCCCTAAGTTCCTTTGAAGATGTAGCTCCATGAAGACGGCGGTCTAAACTGTCGTCAACTCCTCCCAAGAGGAAACGGTCAACCCATTGTCCTTATCCTCATCATTCCAAAAAGGAAGAGAGGAAATGAAGGAAGAAAAAGGCAAGAAAGAGGTCACCCTCTTCTCCTTCTTCTTCACCTTCCTCCTCTTCCGATGAAAGAAATAGTTAGTCTCCTAGAGAATACAAGAGGGGAGGACATCGCAAAACTTACCCTGCATGGCGAAGGTCCCAAAAGCTCAAGAAATTCAAAGAGGGAGGAAAGAGTATCTCTTTTCTCACCTATGATAGCACCTTAGGTACCATCGACAAAGTATTGGCCTTCATCCAACAATTTGATGTGGCCTTTGGAGACAAGAGCTTCACGGAGTCCTCCAAGCTACACCATGTAGCTATGCACTTCTAGAAATCTACTCGTCAATGGTGGGCTAGCCTGTGTGGCAATGGCGAGGCCCCAAAGACATGGAAAACTCTACAAGTTTCCATCATGAAGCAATTCCTTGCAAGTGATGCCAAGGACAAAGTGCTCACCGAATGGTGAAGTTTGAAGCTACTCTTCAACGAGTCTATCCACAAATATGTAGACAAGTTTTGGGATTTACATCTCAAAGCTATAGTCTCTCAAAGGATAGACTTTGCCGAAAAAAAGCATCAATTTTGTGCGGTATTACGTGAAGAAATGGCCGAGTATGTCAACTCACAACGGCCTAGCACTATCATCAAAGTCATCCACCACACTATGGTTGCTTCAAGGATCGATTTCCAACAAGGGGCGAGAAGAAATTTCAAGCCCATGGAAAACAAGGATCGAAATGAAGCTAAAGGGAAGAGCAATGCTCAAAACTCTTCCCAAGGCAACACCAACACCAACAACAACAAGGCCAAGGAGAAAGGATCTTACAAAGGTAAAAATAAGCTCTCTCCCAAAGAATTAGAGGCTTTTCGTAAACACCATAAATGCTTTTAAGTGTGGAGAGCAAGGACATGGTTATCATTCTTGCCCCAAAAGAAATGTACGTAATGACACTCCTAGAGCTTCCATGGTTGAAGCTCCAAAAGAGGATACTCATTGCAAAGGCTCATTCCTATCCTTTGCTTGGGAAAAGTTAAGGGAACATGATGCCTTCATCTTGTTTGACCCTGGCTCTACTCACAACTTCATATCAATGGAGTTGGCCGATAAGTTGGGCATTCAAGCTTTCGAGATGAGAGATATTGTAATTGTTGATGCAGCTTTCAAGGGACAGCAAGCCTCCATTAGTCCCTTAATTGGGAAGTTGAGGCTTCATGTCCAAAGCTACGTTGACAAAGAAGATTTTTTTAATCTCTTCTCTTCAACATGAGGATGTTATCCTAGGGGCACCATGGTTCACAACCGCATGGCTGCCAACATGAAGTTCCTTGAAAGGAGAATCTATTTCACCTACAGGGAAAAGAGCATGTACATAGATGGTAATGATTTGGGGAACACCATATCCTTGGTAAATATGCTTGCTTTTGATAAGTCAATGAAAAGCTCTATTTTTGCGTATATGATTTTTGTTAGAGAATCTGTAAATGATCTAATGTTTTCACAAGTAACAATAAAGGGAATCAAGAGGAATTAGAGTTATCTAATTTTCTAAATGGATTCCAAGATGTTTTTATTGATGACATCCCTAGCGAGCTACCTCCAAAACGAGGGGATGCTAGGAAGCTCACCGCCTAATAAACCTCCTTATTGAGTTTCAAAAGCTCAACAAGAGGAGATCATGAGGCAAGTGCATGAATAGGTGGAAAAAGGGATGGTGAGCCTAGCTCCTCTCCATTTTGTACACCAGTACTTTTAGTGCAAAAGAAAGATGGCACATATCACATGTGTGTCGACTATAGAGCACTAAATAGGATCAGTATATACAAAAAAAATCCCGTGCCGCGGGTAGAAGATCTATTTGATAAGTTACAAGTTTTGGCCTGACAAATATTCCAGTCGTATTCAAACTCACGATGGACAAAAATCTTCAGGCCACACAAATTCTCTTGAGGAGTACAAGTGACACCTCCAGGTAATCTCTCAAGTTGTGAGAGAGAATAAGCTTTTCATTAATGAAAAGAAAAGTGAATTTTTTCTACAAGAGATTCAATATTTAGGTCATATTATCTCTCAAGATGGTATTCGTATGGATCCATCAAAGTTGGAGGTAATAAAAGCATGGCCTAATCCAAGGAATCTACATGAGTTAAGAAGCTTTATTGGTATGTGTGCATACTATAGACGCTTCATAGCAAAATTCTCTCAAATAGCAGGACCATTGCATGACTTAACAAGGAAGAACATTAAGTACTCATGGACTGCTAAAGAACAAAATGCTTTTGAAAAGCTTAAAGAGAATCTTACCTCCCAACCAGTCCTTATGCTTATGGGTCTCTCAAAGCCATTTGAGGTCCAATGTGATGCTTGTAGTGATTGCCTTGGAGCAGTTTTGCTTCAAGAAGGGCATGCCATAGCATATGAGAGACGAAGGCTCAATGCCGATGAACGGGTCTTGGGCATATACGAAAAAAGATATTTTAGCTATTCTACATGCCCTAGACACATGGAAGCAATATCTCTTGGGGGCTCCATTCATCCTACGAATGGATCACAAAGCCTCAAGAACTTCATGACGCAAACCAAGATTTCTGACAAACAAATGAGGTGGAAAAATTTTCTTTCGCAATTTAAATTTCATATTGCTCACATTGTTGGCAAGCACAATCAAGTGGTCGATGCACTTTCACAACGGCCAAGGGTAAATGTGGTGTCTATAGCAACTCACAATGATTTATCTTTTATGATAGATGAGTATGCCACTGACCAAGACTTTAAGTAGGTAATTACAGCCTTTGCATTAGGGAAGAAAAAAAGAACCATTCACCTTGAAGGATGGTTATCTTCCAAACGGCAATAGGCTATTTGTTACTCACCATTACAATAAGAAAGTCATGTATGAATCCTATGCTTCTCCTTATGCGAAGCAAAGAGGGATTCCATAATCTACTCTTCGAGGAGTAGAAATGTATTTTTGTTGGTCTACCATGAAAAGTAAACGTACAAGAGTATGTTTCAAAATGCGTGGTATACCAAAAATTGAAATTTGATAAAGGGAAGCAACTTGGATTGTTTCAGTCGTCGACAGGCTTAGTAAGAAAACACACTCTATGCCTGTCAAAAAGACTATTAAGGCACATCAAACAACAACCCTCTCTAGATCTCAAATTTTCAAGTATCATGGCTTGCCAACATCCATAGTGTTGGAAAAATATCCTAAAATGACCAGTAATTTCTAGAAGGGTCTCTTTGAGAATCTAGGAAGTAGATTAAATTTATCTTTCGGCCTATCATCCACAAATGGATGACCAAATTGAAGTAACTAATCTATGATTCTTGAATCTACTAAAAGCCTATGTCACAGAAGTAAGTCAACGTTCTTAATGAGAGAAGTACTTACCTCTTATAGAGTATGCGTACAATGACAATGTACATACTTCTATGGGGAAAGTACTTTTCGAGGTTAAAGAGGGAAGATCCAAAAGTCCCTTACTACTTAAATTATGTGGGAAGATCTTCGCTACTGATGAATATAGCCGAGACTCACAAGCATCTTTTTCAAAGAATAAAAGAGGCCATATCCATCTCAAAGCAAAGGCAAAAAGGGCTGATGCTAATAAGCATAGAAGAGCCTTAGCCTTTAAGAAAAATGATTGGGTCTTGCTAAAGTTTCTCAAGGCTCACCTAAGGCATACTACGGGCAAGAATCCTACGAGACACCAAGAGTATTATGCTAAACTAGCAAAAAGATACTATGGCCCTTTTTTCTATAAATTCTTAAGCCAATCAATGAGATGGCTTATTAGTTAAAGTTACCCAACCATTGGCTCATTCACAATGCTAACCATGTGAGCCTACTCAAACCTTACAAAGGAGAGCCACAAAAAGAACCAGTAATGGAGGACCCGCCAGAGATTGAAGATCAAGAAGAGGTGTTGCAACTCGAATTGATTCTTCAACACGAAGACAAGGTACTAAGAAATGGTAACATTATCCAATGATACCTTGTTAAGTTTAAGAATTATCCTTTTAAAGATGCTAGATGGATGCAAGGAACCTAGCTTAAGGATATTATGAACCTTGTCAATGCTTACAATGCTACACTAGAGTAAGCAAATGAAAATGCGTTTTAAATGAACAATGTTTTTGTCTTATAAGACTCATTCTCTTTCTTTTATTGTGCACAAAATTTAAAAAGTATGCATGCTTAGGATCATGTTTGTGTGACGACACCTCCCAAACACTAAGTAGAACTTGTCACTCTACTTTGGAAGTATGATATGGACTAAAGAGCAGATATGCTTGCGGTAGCTAAGTCTCTCGAGCACCAAATGGATTAATCATCCATTTTGGAATGGTGTCGTAGGGTAAAAAGGGATCCTCTACCCGCTAAGAAACACACACTAATGACTAGGCTTTATCTTTTTTACCTCATAGTCGAGGACGACTATACATTCACACATACATCTAGAGTAGCCAGTATTTGATTCCATCATCCAAAAGATTCAAACAATTCCTAGAGAAATAGTTTTGGGATATAATCCTTATACTGTATTGGTATCTATAAGATACAATCTTCTCTCGACAAGCTCTCACACTTGAAAGTTCGACACATCCAAATATGTGCTTTAGTCTGTAGCCATACACGTATCTCTTGCTCATTGATCGTCACTAAGTCAACGTCCTCCGTAGGAGTTCGATTAACATCTTTAGAGCTATGGTATTTTACACTTATCCTCGTCATAATCTCCTTGTGCCTCAAGTAGATGTGATCATAGCCCCAATCTTGTACCATTTTAAGTCGACACATAAATGGTCTCCCTAAAATGACATCAAAGTTGTTGCCCTTGACAAAACCTACTATTGTGAAGGTATACTCATACTGTATCCCATAAGAGGTTACTATGATCTGTTCCAACATATCCACACGTCTCTCAACATAACCATCTGCAAGTTGTAATTTCACTCTTGATTTTTTGAGAGCTGGTCTCTCCCATTTCTCCCATATCCCTTGGTACTTATGGCCCCCAAGGCTGGTATATAAGCACCCAACAGTCTTATTGTATTAAATCAATTCATGGTGAAGGTTGGTTGGTTCAGAAGATCTCTCTCTCTCTCTCTATCTCTCTCTCTCATTGGTTCATCGCTTCCGTAGTCAACTTTGACAACGCCTTCTAGCTAGTATCTCTTGCGACCTCTCTAGTAGCACTTGTTCAACTCCATCACGACAACCTGACACCGCATGTACTCCCTATTGTGGGCCTCAATCCAACTTTTCTATCAGCAACGAAGATTGTAGGAGATTATTCGTTGTTTTTGTGCACAATCTGTTGCATCCTTCATGCGCGTGTGTGAAAGAGCATGGCAAGAAGAGCTAGGCATGCATGGCAAGTTAGAGAGAGAGAGAGAGAGAGAGAGAAGAGAGAAGAGAAGAAGAAGAGTTTAGGAATTTTACGTCATAAGAACAATCCCAAGAGACCTCAAAGATCTATACACGTTTTGAACTCTACTTGCATGTGCACACGCGCATGCGCACGCACGTGTGTGTGTGAGAGAGAGAGAGAGAGAGAGAGAGAGAGAGAGAGAGAGAGAGAGAGAGAGAATTTCAAAAAGAGAGCAATAGAGACACTTGAGAGACTACTTACTGGGTTAACTAAATATAAATCCATTAATCCCCAAGATTCCCTCGGATATCCCACACCTTTCCACGTCACAACCTGCTTATTCTCGTTACGTTGGACCTCCGCAGAGAGAGAGAGATAGATAGATTCATTATTGTCCATTGAGGTCACATATGACCCATGGGACCAAAGACGCATACAAAAGTGTTTTTCCTCTCTAGAAGGGGAGGGTGGAAAGTGTCTCCTCTTCACATGGGAGAGGGCGGTGTCCATAACCTATGATGGAGAGGTCTTACCACTAGCCATCTCCTGGACAAACTTAGTGGCAGTGTCTCACTTCATTTTTACAAGCAAAAGAGAAACTAATAGTTATGTGGAATCATTGGGAGTTGCCTTGGTAGATTGAAAGTCCGCAACGATTACACGTCCTCCATGATAGACTGCCCATTTCCCAGCTGCTTGGCTTCACGGACCTTGGTAAGCTCTTCTCTCTTACATCGGAGTTGCAAAGGAGTCAAGTCCTCTGCAAACCAAACCTTAGTGTCCTTGAGATTCTTTGATTGGTACAACATAGTATCACGGGCTACTTTGGACTTGAATGTTATGATTTCATGAGAGCCACCATTGTCGGTGACATGTGGGGCTATGGGCTGAACCTGTGAGCACTATATCCCACTTGATTGTTGGCATTAAACTAGCAAGCTGACGTACTGAAGCGTCGATAATTACCTATTAAGTACCACTCTTGAGGCAGGCCTCTTGAGGGATGCAACATCTCGACGTTTGAACTTGCGTGTCTCCTTACTGACATGAGTTTGGATTTGGGATGGAAGACTTGCGGTGATCTCTTCAATCTATGCTTGAACGATATTTAAGGCCTTTGCCTCCAACCTTGCTTCAACGGTATAATGCTTCTCTTTGAGATTCGTGAGACGTGCTTCAACTGTATCTAGGTGTTGTTGAAGGAGGAGGTTCTCCTCTTGTAACGCCTAAATTTGTGCTTGGAGGGCACCCAAATCCGAAGCTCGTACGCCGGGCGGTTTCTTAGGGTACGCAACACAGATGCAAAAGACTTTCTCCCAGCCGAGATGATGGGGATGGAAAAGGGTGGACCTGGAGGTATAAGACTAGGCGAGGCTCTGTTCAATGCTAAACTGAGGGAGCCGGCTACGTTATTGTGTGTCGGCATGGAAACAAGTGCATGTTCAACCTTGATAGGTTTTTTGGTTGCCATGTTATGCAGCTTGCGAGCAGAGAGCGGGTACTGGGTCGAGCGAGGGGGAGGCAGCAACAAGTAGCCCTAGCCTTTGCGGCTAATGGCACCTGCTGGAGCACAGCTCGCAGGTCGACTGTGGCGAGCAGGCGGGCATAGACGCGATGGGACAGCTGGTGAGAGAGAAGCTTCGGCTTAATTCAGGCTTGTCCTGAGAGAGACAACGAACGCCGACCGACGCGCCCTCATCGCGTGAGCAGACCTGCGAGTCTAGGGTTAGGGTTCTCTGACGAGAGAGAGAGAGAGAGAGAGAGAGAGAGAGAGAGAGAGAGAGAGAGAGAGAGAGAGAGAGAGAACCACATGCCAATCTCTCTCTTCTTACCTCGCCGCCATTTGCAAGTCCAATTGCGACCACCACTCGAGTGTCTTTTGGATTTTCAGACGCATATTCGCCTTTTCAAAGACTTTTCTAAAATTGTGCACACATACAGAAGAGAGAGAGAGAGAGAGAGAGAGAGAGAGAGAGAGAGAGAGAGAGAGAGAGAGTTTCAAAAGATTCTTCATCTATATCTATATCTATACTATTATAAAAGGAGGAGGGATTCTGACCCCCCTGACATATGGCTGCACCTCCTTAATCCGAGCTGTGTTCCCTGCGACTCCGACTACACAGCGATGCATCGAAGAAGAAGAAGAATAGTATAAAAAGAGGAGGGATTCTGACCCCCCTGACATATGGCTACACCTCCTTAATCCGGGCTGTGTTCCTTGCGGCTCCGGCTACACAACGACGCAGCGAAGAAGAAGAAGAAGAAGAAGAAGAAGAAGAAGAGAGTTTTAACGTCGTAGGCGAGAGAGGAGCGGCCTTCGTGGTTAATATAGTGGGTCGGTGGGTGGGGTGTCTAGGTGAGGTCGGTGAGAAATTTATCTATCTATACTATATATACTATATATTAAGGAGACTGGTTGTCCAATGCCACGTGTCAAAGTTTGCCGCATCCGGTGAGTTCCGGTTCATCTATACTATATATTAAGGAGACTGATTTTCCAGTGTCACGTGTCAAAGTTTGCTGCATCCGGTGAGTTCCGGTTCATATGAGTGAGGGGGAGAGAGAGGCGGCCGGTCGTACTAGTTATCAAAAGGTCCCAACGCACTACGGTCTACCTATTCTTCGCCCTTCTCATCTCAGAATTGCAGATCAGATCGCTTGCTTCTCTGTAACCTCCTCTGCAACCCCGCTCCAAGAAGCTCGCTGGCTTCAGAGATGTTTAGCTTCGGCGTCGATGTTGCCCAACCAGCAACGAAAGTATTGCCTCCTCCGTCCAACAATGCGATGGATGAGGAGGCTCAGAGGCGCAATACCGACTGCATTTATTTTTTGGCCTCACCTCTCACCTGCAAGAAGGTACTGCTTTCTCATGTGACTCTCTGGAAGTTAGGGTTAGGGATTGCGTTAGCCCAAGGACCCGGCTGCAGAAGTATGGAAGTAGGGGTAAGAAACAGAAGATCTGCAGCTATAGGGTCTTCTTTGAGCAAGTCTTTGGGGCCTATTGCGCTAATTTCGAAGTTAGTGCTTCTACAACCCATGATGCGCTCCCAGCAGCAAGTTAAAGACGTTTAAACAGTCACGGTTTTCCATATTTGCGTATGAGTGGTCTTTCCAGGGCAAGATTGCCCTGATTTGGAGCCTATGAACAGTCGGGTTGTCAGATTTGGGGCTGGTTGGTGTCCAATGGCAGTCTTCAACCCTGCTTCAAGGTGTAATCTTGAATGCCCCCCCTTTCTACACTTGTTTGGAATTGCCATGCCACATGTGCAACTGTGCAGAAGCTGTGCTCTACAGTGCGGCCCTGGAAAAAGGATAGGAGGAGGAGGAAAATCAAGGATCAGGCGGGTTGCCACAGCGCACAATATTCTCGTTCGAAACATCTTGAAAGACCACCCTGTGAACCGACTGGGTGATAAAATGTCCTCTTTGATCTGGGGGAGTCAGACCGCCTGGTGATCTCATGAGTAACTGAAGTTTTGGTCCCTCTCTGATCTGGCGGAGTCAGACAATCTGGTGCACTCACTGGGTAATGGAGTAGCTTGGTCTCTTTGCAAGCTGGTGGAGTCACATTTTGTTCTTTATGATCAGGCTAGGTATAGTGGTTTATGGTACATATGAAGTCCAGGATGATGCAGTTCTAGACACCAGGCTTAGCTCCTCAATTCTTCGAGAATTACGGTTTTCCTAGATGTGGATCATTTGGGTAGCAGTTTAAACAGGGCTCTTGCTCTTTGAAAGAAATAAACCACTTCCTGATTGTACTCTGTTTCATGAGAGCCTTGACATCTTACCAGGTGCTCTCTTGGTTGCTTACTGAAGTTAATTCCAGTGTATAACTTAATGACTTTGGCAACAGCAACTATATAGCTAGGTTAATGTCAGTGGGATAATTAGGTGCATGGGTTACGTGAGCTATGGTGCTTCACTTGAAAGAAAGGAACTCGTAACCAGGTGTACTGACGGTCTTTTCTAAGGAGGAACTGTAGCTAAATGTATTCCAAGCGGGAATGCTAGGTGTGTAACAGGAAGATTACAGGTTCAGACTTTAGCGCCAGCTTATAAGTTCTAATTGAAAACTCATGACCGGGTAGCTGTATGTTCTTCTTGCTCCTCACAATCTGACCTTCTTTTGTCCAGGGTACTAATTGTGAATATCGACACAGTGAGGCTGCTCGCATGAATCCAAGGGATTGCCGGTTTTGGAAGGCTGGCAATTGTCTAAACCCACGTTGCTCATTTCGGCACCTGGTTAGTCTTTTTTATATCTTGAGAGGTTTGTTAACACGCATTGATTTTGCAACTAAAGAAAGACTTTATTCTTGACTATGTGTGAGGGTATGAAGCGTGGTAAGGAACCAGGAAAATTTCTGTTCGTGTGATAGAGGATCTGGTTTCAAGTTTACTCCAGGAGAGAGGCATTGTGAGTCTTGTTAGGTTTTCAACCTGGATAAAGTTATCATCTGCTGATGTCCAAACCTACTTATGTGATTAGAAGCAGCGAATGAGTCTAGTGTAGGTAGGCCTAATAATGGGATGTTGTGAATTGTTCTTGAGTTGCTTTTTGAGGAGATGATTTCCCTTCTTCCTGGGCCCCAAGTTCTTTATGAGGACCTCCTGAAAAGTGTGAAGCAATGAGATTATGTGACCATACCTCCTTAAGGCTTGTGCTAATACTGTCACTGCATACAGCATCAAATTTTAGAAATAATTTCTAGACGACAGTAAATATCATGCTATATCAACGTTTCTCTAAAAATTTGCATTGTAAATGCTATATGAAGGTGTATTGTGTAACTGGCCATCTTCATGTACAGGCAATCAACCATTTATTTTGAAATATGTGAGTTTTTGTGTAGTTGACCATATTTCAAATCAATGAATCATTGTTCTTGATCATCATGATTATGTTATACAATTCACTCCTGTGAATTTGATTGCTTTTAAGTCGATGACTGTTATGCATGGTTATAACTTTTTTGGGGTTTGTGTGCTGACTAATTTTATTTTGTCCTGTGCCTTGCAGCCTCTTGATGGAAAGTCTGTGTTAGCAGCATCAGTTGCTTCTACTTCATCTGCTCCTGTTGTTGTGCAGTTGGCGCCAGCAACAGGGCCATCAAACAAGTCAAAAATCCCTTGCTATTTTTTCTCTCAAGGCTATTGCGCCAAAAGTGACAAATGTCCTTTTGCGCATGTTGAGCCTACAGCATCTGGTCCAGACCCAGCTACACACAAATTCTTGGCAGTTGGAGTAAATGGTAATGCAGTGGAGAGCAGTGGAAGACCACTAGTTGTGCTCAAACAAAGTTCTTCAACTGATGGAAGGACCGCTTCGTCAAAGGGGATTCACGCTTCCAAAGTTCCCATCAATGCACAGAAAGTGCCTCAGATTTCAAGAGGCTTGCAAAAGTTCAACTTTCCTGCAAGAAATGGGAATTTTACCCCCCTCAATTGCACTGAAGAAGACGGAAAGCCAAATGTTTATGGTGGCCGATTGCATTCTGTTGAACAGAGTCAACTCAAAGTTGAGTTAGAACAGGGACTGAACGACACTTTTGATAAGGTACAAACTGCTGAATGGAGGCATCCTAACCAAGTGGATGCTTTGTGGGAGGATTGTCCTTTGTCAGGAAGTGGCCTTGACCAGTCTGTAGGCCACTTTGACAGCCACCTGACTTCGAAGTCGCGAAGTAATTCAACATCAAGTAATGACCAAGACTCATGCGAGCAATTAAGATCCAGTGACTCTTCAAACTTCCCTCTGGATAACCGGGAGCCTCAGCCGGGCTGGTTTTCTGGTCAGTGTCAGGTCTTTTCAAAGCCTGTGGTGGATGCAAGGCTCTCCTATCATGCAAGAGCAGAAAAATGGAAGAAACAAAGAACGAGTATAGAGGAGGTACATTCTTTGTGTGATCTTCACAGTCACTTGGGAAATCAATGGAAGAAAAACAAACTCCATGCTGTCTTAGAAAAGCCAGAAGTCAGAGGCCAGACAGACATGGTTATTCATGGTCGTGGAAGCCAATGGTTCAGCAAGGATCACCTTATTGCACAAAATGGGAAACTGCTTGCGACAGCAGATAGCGATGGGACAAAAGTGGGTGGAAGAGGAAATTCTGCCCCTCTCCAGAGGGCCTCTCTCAGAAAAGTCCCTAACACTGACAAGTGTCTTACACTTGACAAAAAACAGAGTGGATCTTCTGAAGAGATATCCAAAGCAGACTTGAATTTTGCTGGACCAAAGAGTTTAGCGCAAATTAAGGCAGAGAAAATGGCCAGGAGGGTTTCTCCCTCTAAAACTGCTGGGAAGCACAACTTAAGCTTGGCGGTCATTGAAGCTGGTGAAAAGGTTGCGGCCACGAGAGAGGTAGCGAAGCCTGCCGAGGTTACCCATGTAGCTGTCTCCAGTGGCAACCTAAGTAGTTCTCACTTGAGCACAGGGTCAACCGCCAAATCTGTTGATGATAAGCAGATGAGTGAGACTTCATCGCCTTTTGAGTGTCCAAAGCCTCTGAGTGTGCTGTTGAAGAGAAAGCGAGAGCTGGAATCGGATAGGAATGTCAGGGAGACCATATCAGGGTTCCTTAAGGTAGAGGAGTGCATGGTAGACTCCTGCGGGGAGCTAGAGGATGGAGAGGTTCGTGATGACAGTGAAGAATGCCAAAAAGAGAGAGTGCCTTCCAGTACCTGTCCTTCAGTATCTGTCGAGGAAGATCAGCAGGCGATTTCTCTTAGTTTCATGGAGGTTGTGCAAAAAGGTGCAGCGGAGGCAGCTGAGTTTGACCCGGATTTTTCAGAGGAACTGAAATCTGATGCAGAAATGGAGGATATAGCATATGATGATGCAGATTACAGCTTAGATGATGATAACGATGATGATGATGAAGATTTTGCCAAGAAATTGGGGCGCTTTTTGGGGTTGTCCAGCAACTAGTACCAATTCATATACCAGACAGTAACACACATGGACATTCTTACGGAAGTTCCGTATGCCTGTCAATCACACGAACTAATTATGGATTTGTATCTTCTCGCTAAATTGGCAATATTGTGTAATGTACTTATGAAAGGTGGTGCTTGCTATTGACAGTCTCTTTAAGAGGATTACCTAAATCAACCTCTTAATAACAGCTTTGTCTCAACCATTTTACCACCCCTCAATTATCTTTCTGGATGCTGTATTGCATATGTCCTGAAAGTTAACTGTTATCAGTAAAGATCCAATGTTGCGGCAATTTTGCTTTTGATGTGAAGATCTTGTTAAAGCAGTGGCTGGCAGGTAGTTTGAAGTATGTGTTGAGTTCATCACAGGGGCTTGCCAGCTTCCTTGAGGGAGGGTGTTTGGTTAAAAGAGGCAGAACTTAAATACTTGCTGGTGAAAGGTTGGGAGTGAGCCATGAGGGGGCAACATGTGGTTTGCAACTATCACAAAGCCTGGGTAGTCAAAGCCGTGTAACTTGGCAGGATCAGGCTAATTTGTGGCATTTGGTTTGGCTCCTTCAAAGTGTCTCTATCTATGCTTTCCATCTGTTTAGGTTTGGCCTTGCAGGAGAGTATCGTGCTTATGGAGAAAGTACGAGCTGCACTTAAAGGATTCCATCATCACCTCGTGGAATTATTTTTTGCTTGCAGTTTTATGGTGGCAAGCCACCGGGAAAAGTATGCCCTTTCGGCTTCAAACTAGAGGGGCCTGCTCTTTTGTTACTTTAGGTACATAGCTTCTTGAGCCAGAGTATTATGCCATCTATTAGCCAGCGCTCCTTACTTTCAGTGGCACTTTTGAATCATACTGCTTGAGGAAGCAAGAGTCAAGGCATTAGCTTTTGTGTGCAATCTCCATATTGAAAATGTATACAATAAGGTATCCAACCTAAAATAGGTATGTAAAGTTGAATATGGCTGTCCTTTACATCGTATGAAAGGCTGTTTTCTAGCAGAAATGCTGACACGTATTGCTGGTGCTGCTCACGGAGGCAAAGATAATGATATATAAGTCTGGTACTTCCAATGTCGATTTTTTATTAGTGGTGAGGGTGTAATCAAACTCGAACCTCCTTGGTCACTGATGATTCAAAATCTCCCCAGTAGACCTTTGGCATCTCGACACGGACTTTTGTTTCTATGCCATGGGTCCTCTTTTTGCTTTCCATGTGTGCGATTTTACTAGTACATGGTAGGGCGTGAAGGGGCTTCACTGGCTCTTAAATTGAAGGCTGCCTTCTTCCCTGCATTTTTCTGGATTTGGGGTCTGTTGCCTGTTTTTTGTGTATGAAAATTGAAGCTGCCCTTTAGAAAAGCTTGTGAAAAATAACTCTGTTTGACAACAGAATCGTAACTGAGTGGTTAAGGTGGATGTGTGGATTCCTGAAGGGCGAGGTTCCATACCCGGCGGCAACTCTCTTCATGCTCCAGGTCCATTTCAGTATTACTGCTTTCAATATATTCGAACAGGCAGCGGTTACTTTTCAAAGACATAGGAGTTGCTGCATCATTGGTGCAGAGGTGCCTGGTCTTTATGCTTTCATAATTGTGATCCAGAGTCGCAATCACACAGTTTATCCTTTTCTTTTTAGGTGTTTAGTGATAGTCTTTGAGCTAGTTTTTGTTGAATAATCGTTATCCTCACACCAAGCCCCTTCTCGGAGGGATGTATGTCACCAAAAATATCATGTTCATGCTGTTATGCCATAGCCTTCATTTTGTAGTTCCTGGTCTTGTCCATTTCATCAGGATAGCGGCATGATGTTTGCATGAGCGACATGTATGAGTTCCATGCCTTGATGATGTTCGGCATGATGACGAGTTCAGTCCCTAGTCCCTAAGCTCTTGTAAGATCACTCCTCCCACATGAGGCGTTGGAGTTGATACAGTCCCTTTAGTCCTATCGAGTCCATTCTCAACCCAAATTGTAAAAAAAGATGTCCCATCTTTTTTCTCCCTAAGGGGGGAGGTGTGGCGTGTGGCAGGACGGTCCGAGTGTGAACCTACTTGTAACTACCTCTCATGTTAATATAAGGAGCTGCTCTCGGGTGCAAGAGGCAAGCCTAGTTTGGTCTTAATCCCGTGTATGGCGTGTGGCAGGACGACCCGAGTGTGAACCTACTTGTAACTACCTCTCATGTTAATATAAGGAGCTGCTCTCGGGTGCAAGAGGCAAGCCTAGTTTGGTCTTAATCCCGTGTACACTACATTATCATTCAAAGATTAAGATAAAATAATAAATTTCAAACTGTTCAGATTTTCAATCCTCAAAATGGAAGATCACTCCCCCCACATGACACCCCCCCCCACATGAGGCGTTGGGTTGATACAGTCCCTTCAGTCCTGTCGAGTCCATTCTCAACCCAAATTGTAGAAGAAGATGTCCATCTTTTTTCCCCCTAAGGGGGGAGTGGCATGTGGCAGGACGGCCCGAGTGTGAACCTACTTGTAACTACTTCTCATGTTAATATAAAGAGCTGCTCTCGGGTGCAAGAGGCAAGCCCTTAATCCCCTGTACATTACATTATCATTCAAAGATCAAGATAAAATAATAAATTTCAAACTGTTCAGATTTCCAATCCTCAAAATGGATACCCCCAGTGGGGTTCGAACCCACGACAATTCGCTTAAAAGGCGGATGCACTACCACTGTGCTATGGGAGCCAACGCGCTTCTGCGTGTGAGCATTAAAGAAATGTACTGTAACTAAGACCGACGATTCCGAGTTATGCATGAATGAATGTAAATTTCGAAGCAGAGCAGCACTTTGAACGCTCTTTCAATGCTCGATTGCATTTGAATAACTAAATGAAAGCCTTAAGAGGGTATGCTGCTGGGAGGCAAGGCTTTGGAGGAAGACGAAAGATCTCCTCAATCATGTGGGTACATTCACTAGGTGGCCGTAGGAGGGAAAACAAGGCGTCTAGGGACAGAAGTTGGCACAAGAAGACTATACGATTAAAGAAGGAGAAAATTAAAATGGAAGTCGGTTGCTTGAGAAGAGCACAAAGTGAAGGGGACGTGTTGGCAAATGTGTGCATCTTTATATCAGTGAAGTTGGTTACTTGTCTAATGTGTCAAGGTTAAGCTACTAGGAATTACACATGACGTACTCTTGATAAATTTGGTACTGATCAAATAATGATAGGTAACTACCACGCTTAACGGATCAATGCCTACATAAATGGGCTTCATTCATGACCCTTGGTCTCTATTATTTTGTTTTTAAATAGCTAAAATTGTGTTCACTATTCAGAGCAAGTTTATGTTTACACGTGTCTACCGACCAATGATTGCCATGTTCTAATCTCCTTTGATTGGTTGATGGTGATAGGTATAGAGCCCTCTTGCTTTTGGATTGCGTTGTAATTTTTAGATCGGATATCATCAAATCTGCGGCTCTTGTAATCATTTGCTGTATAAACTCTCTAACATTAGATCTGGATTTATTTTGATTACATCAATTATGTCCTATAATAGACGGCCTACTTCAATCTTTTTTAGTTTGCCACTTCATTTTTTGTACTTGCAAACAAGGTTGTTTTATCTAAAACATCCATTTTGCCTTTCCAAATAGGAGAGTAGAGAAGTGTTTATTTATTAGTTTTATGACAAATTAAGTTCTCTTTTTTCAAAATTTTGCATGGATATCTAGTTTACAGAAGTATGGATACAAATCTCACATGCTTGCGCCTTCCACCTTTGCCAATCTATTCTATCTTGCTTCACTTATCCTAAATTTAATACTTCTATCATGGGCCTTGATATTTTAGCCCCAAAGAATGATTCTCCCTTTGTCTTGCTTACTACATGATTGGCTATTTCTCTTCAAAAGTTTTCCCATAATCAAGAGGAGGGTTTAAGTAAGCTCAAGGCTTTTCTTAGTGCAATCCAATGCATTGAAAGCATGTATGCTTTGGATCTAAAGGAGTATAATAAACTATATGAAAAATTGTTTTGCAAGCTGCAGGATACTCGTATTGGAATCAAGATGTAGATGGAGTAGACATTGGATGACCTGGATGAGCTGGTAGTATCAGAGAATCAGAACTATGTTTGCATGCTCGTGTAGATAGACTATACAAAATGTATAGTACAATCACTATCGAGAAGCTAAAAGGCTATGTGGCATATCACTAGATCAACGGAAAAAAAACTCGTAGAAAAAAAATGCCCCTTCATAAGCTAACGGAACACAAGCACTACATAAAGAAATATCCCACACCCCCCCCCCCCCCCCCCCCCCCCCCCCCCCCCCCCACACACACACACACACACACACACACACACACACACCCTCTCTCTATCTATACCTCTCTCTCCTTGCACTTTTGTGGGTGGAGTTTTCTAATTCATCTTCTTCTTCCTCCTCCTCCTCCATCCCTTAACATAGTTGGCCAATAAACCCCCAACCATGTAAGCCTTCTTACGGTTTGGTCTTCAAAAAATTGGATTATAATTGCTATTGTATGGGCTTGATCTATGTAGCTGGCTTGTTCTTCATGTTTATGCACAAAAGTAGGATCCCATATTTGTTTTTTTGATACAATCTCCTTGCGAATAGCTGATACATAGACAATTGCTCAATCAGCTTTGGCGTTATAGGAAGAGGAATCTGTGAATCTTCAAGTGAACAGGTTCTCAGACCATCTTGGTGTCATCTCTACAAAGAACGGATAAGCATCTAGCAAATCATCATCAATGCCCTTGGAAGGTTCCCTTGAGGTGATCCTTGATAAGTGATCAACCCTTACTTTATTTTCTTATACTTTCTTGAAAAAACCACGAGGTTGCGTTACATATACTTCCTCAAATATATCAACATTCAAGAAAGATTTCTTACATTTGCACACTTTATTTTCTTACTTTCTTGAAAATTTCACGAGGTTGCGTTACATGTACTTCCTCAAATATATCACCATTCAAGAAAGCAGTAACAATGACTGATTGATGTATATTCCATCCAAAATGAGCTACCAATGCACATAAAAAATGAACAATAGTCAAATGAAAAGTGGAAGCAAAAGTATCTTCTTAGTCAATGCCTTTCTGTTGTGCATAACCTTTTGCACGACAAGTCTAGCCTTGTAGCGATCAACCTCACCATTCGACTTACGTTTCAACTTGTAAACCTACTTTGAAGCAATGGCCTTTTTGCTAGGAGGAAAATCACATAAATTCCATGTGTCATTCTCTGTAATTGCATCATGTTCAAATTGCATGGCACCCATTCAATTTTCTAAATTCTATGCTTCATCAAAAGAAAGAGGTTCCTCTTTATCACACAAACTAGAAAGAGCCAAAGCATAACAATCTAATGCATATGATGCATGGCGAGAACCTGAGCGAGTACGACTACACATACGTGCATCATGCAAAGTATGCACCAGCCATTTTGGCATATGCCTAGCCTCTTCATTCTCAGTTCTTTCCACATCATGTACATCCGCCTGATACATCTGCATCAGTAATAGATTGATCAATATTTTGTAAAACCTTTATACATTTGCTTCATCGGAACTTACATTTAAGTGTCCACCACTAAAAAGAAGCAACAAGGTGTCGTAAATATCCTGTGAGCTTACACTACTGTCTCTGAAATAAGAGGTGGCTCTTGTGTCATCTAAAATAGCCTAACTATATTTGCAACCCACACTTTTCATACAAAGTGTGCTTATACAACCCATGGCACAAAATGCCAAATGCAACGATTTATCACCAAAACTAAGATCATTAGGAAGAGGATGGGGTGTAGGAAGGCCTCTTTATTTTCCATGAGCTTATGGAGGTGACTAACATTTTGAAGAATAGGTGTACGCCATGTGTGCAAGAATGGTGGGTGTATAAGAGTGCTCAAAGGATGCACTTTCCCCCCCAAAAAGGAGGTAGAAAGAGCGGAGATAATAGATTTGCAATCTACACGTCGAGCTCTTTCCATAGATATGCTACATGATATGGTTTTACCTGCTAGATTTAAATTCCATTTTGGGGGGAAACTTTGAATTCAAATAAACTAGCCATTTTGCCTATTCAAATTCAAAAACTGTCCTTTGATTACTTTCTTAATACTAAAGGTTTGATCTCCTTAAACTGTCAAATAAAGAGGCCCTCCTAAACCCCATTCTCTTTCTAATGCATGAAATAGACCAAGTATTGCAAGTGCAGATACAGACAAACGGTTCTTTTTTTATCCCTGGTGCATAAAATGCATCAATAAGTGTGAAAGAACTGCCATTCATGGCATTCACCACAATCTTTCCAACTCCCTTCACCGGATAAGAGGCATTGTTGGCACAAGTGGTTATATTCTCATGAGGGACAACCTTGAGAGAGGCAAAGAAATCATGATACAAAGTAATGTAGCACCACTATCAAAGTACCAAGAATCATGTGACTCTACAACAACTGACATACATGCATCATGGACAAAAGGATCATAAGTGCACTTTGCACTAAATGCCTATTCTGCATCAATGTCAACAACACAATCTCCGTTTTCAAAAGATTCTACAGTAGCTACACTCGTAGTGGATCCAATATATTTCTTATTGGCCTCTTTTACCTTCAACTTAGGAAATTGCTTTATCAAGAAATCATTAGCCTTGCAATAATGGCAACGCATTTTCTTCTTGTCTTTTTCACCAAAATTCCCAAACAAGTTGCTGCCAGTAGAAGCATTCGATATAGGTGATTTGCAACTTACTGCAGAAACATGAGAAGTGACTGCATTGCTATTACCACCTTTTCTTTGAGCAACAACAAAAGCCTGTCCAACTGTGCGATGTTTAGCCTTGTTTTTTCTTGAAAGTGGCTCCTATAACAAAAATATGCATAATGTGTCATACTTGAAAGCTTGAGGGTTTCCTTGGGTCATAATTCTTCAAGTACTAGCAACGTATGATAAGAGTCTAGCAACGCATCGCATCAGGAAAAGTTTGGACTCAAACTTGGGCCTTGTAAGAAATGCCATGTCAACAATCATAGAGCCAGTTAATGGAAAATTCATTTTCTCCCTTTTCATATATGTTTTTTCAAAAATCCAAAGAGATCCCTCATTACAAGGTACATTTATAAAGAAACTCAAAAGTAATCCAATCATGATAACACTTCATTGTTTGCGATGACTAAGATTTGAACGACTAAGAATTCAATGCCGAATATCTCAATCTTTTGGATTTTGAAAAACTAGGCTCGGCTTTCTCAGCTCATTCTTCCCCCCCATTCCGTCCTGCGTGCTCTCGCGTGCAAATATTTAATTTTGTTTCTTCCATTGCTCTCACCTCCTTTTGCAGCCAATTTTGATTAGTCATGTCTCAGTAAATGCTTATTCCTTCTCCACATAGGACTTCTATGAGGAATTAGAGAGATGTGTATCGTATGCACTCACGAGAGTATGAGCCCCGTTGTAAGAAAAATAAACAAAACACCACATCTGAAGCTTTGAAGGAGAACTTTAGATCACAAGGCATGAGACACGTGGAACTTTGGATGGATGGCAAAATGTATTCTAGGCATCCTATCACAAACTCCAATCCCCTTCAAGGATATAACCTCTTTGGTGAACTATGTGGGAGATCGTCACAATGGCTTGTATGGCTAAAGCAATCGACCGCAAGAAATGGTGTTCTACAACGAGAGAGAGACAATGCATACAAGGAGAATGTGAGCTTACATTACAAAGTCATGCAATATGCTCAACAACATCAAGGTAGTAAGGAGATGATCAACTTAGCTAATACAAAAACCTAGAGAAAAAAAAACAACTCTAGGTATTTTGACAAAGAGAAAGAAGACTAAGAGACATTGAGGACCTAAAGGTTGTCTCATGAGGAATTAAGAAAAGAATGCAAGCCATCAAGTAAGTTCATCTATCCTTTTTAAGTTTATATTCATAAGCTCTCATACATATCTCTTACTTTTGACATGCATTCCCAAATCTTTGCTCCACCTCAACAAGGAAGTGAAGGACATCACTCAGCTCGTTATTGGCTCATATTGAATATGAAAAAAGTTGTTGGCCTCTTAGATGAAAAGCGCTATGGTAAGTTCGTTACCAAATGGATTGAAAAACTTTTCAAGGAGCACCAACTCTATGCATGGTGTTGGGTATGCAACCCCGAGTTCGGTGGTGATCAGTTGTCAACCCATGGGAACAAGCCTCATAAGGCATGCAGGTCAGGTCAGTGTAGATTCGAGTGTTGCATGGCAAGTTTGGCTACATATAATGTAAGGCTTGTTATTTTAAAATATATAATCAAATCAATCATAGAGTGTAATTTGTTTTTCAAGGCATCGAATTCTCTCTCTCTCTCTCTCTCTCTCTCTCTTAACTCTCGTTCTCTGCAGCACCCTCTTCTCCTCTCCAAGACTCCTCTCAGGCAGCATCCTCCTTAGGCCTGCAACCCCATCAACTGGTATTAGAGCTGCCGGTTTTGTTCTAGGGAGACTTGCAGTGAATCATGTGCTGAATCAGCCCAAGGCAGGCGCTTTTCTTACGACATGCAAGACAGAGCCTTGTGGAAAATTTTTGGCAGCATAGGCTCAACATTAGAAGTTTCAACAGCAGCCAGTACCTGCTGTCACCTCACAGGCTATTCAAAATGCCCAAGGGGGAGACATCACAATCGCCTCAAGGGCGGCACAACCCTAAATACCGCCTCTGCATCTCGAAACGCTGCAACAGACACATGCAAAGTCGGCAGTTCTACAGATGCTCTAAGTTGCAAGCACCTAGTGCCATTGGAACGGTTTGCTACAGTGAGCTTTTTCTCAAATTGCCATTGCGCTGTTTGAAGATGTTTATTTTAAAATTTTGTGTTCATACTTTAATAAGTGGCCATACCTATTTTAAGCTTTTGACCTTAAGCAAGGGCTTATTCACCCTCGATCATCCATGCTCATTCGTAGATCACCAAGTGCTTGTGAAGATAACCTATAGGTGCTCGCCTTTCAACAAGCTTATCAAAACGCTGGTTTGGAGCAGTCCTCTGCTACATTATATCAAAAGGTTATATTGTATAGGCCTCAACAAACAATAGTATACTGAAGCAATATTGTAGAGGGTTGTTCCACTTTCACAAACATCTCAAAATGCAACTACAAATTAGTGGCCTACCAAGGATGCTTGGACAAATTCTTATGACAAAGCAACATGGATCGGATGGAAAGCTAGTGTTGCTTCGAGCACTCGGTATATTAGCAACACAACTTACAAAAACTATTTTTCATGTTAAGTATCATAGTTTTGTTCATCAAAGTTTGTCTTTTGTCAACAAAAGCGGTCAAATCCTTCTTTTAGTTTATCAATTGTCAGGTATTGCCATGTCCCAAAATTTTGTATGGGTTATAGACACTGCCACATAAAAAGTGGTAAGACTACCCTTTTTTGTTTGGTTGAGTTTTTGTTTGTCTCACACTGATGGTTGTTTGAGGGAAGTGCACACACACACCTATGCTATAGTCAAGGGGGGGACTTCTACTCATGGTTTCAGGTGATTGGACTTTGCCATGGTCTGTATCAAGTCCATAGTCAGTAGTTTGGGCTTGAGGGGGTGGGGGGGGGGGGGGTTGTTGGGTATGCAAGCCTGAGTTCGGTGGTGATTAGTTGTCAACCCGTGGGAACAAGCCTCATAAGGCATGCAAGTCAGGTTCAGTGTAGAGTCGAGTGTTGCATGGCAAGTTTGGCTACATATAATGTAAGGCTTGTTATTTTAAAATATATCATCAAATCAATCGTAGCGTGTACTTTGTTTTTCAAGCCATCGAATTCTCTCTCTCTCTCTCTCTCTCTCTTTCTCTCTCTCTCTCTCTTAACTCTCGTTCTCTGCAACACGCTCTTCTCCTTGCCATGACCCCTCTCAGGCGGCATCCTCCTTAGGCCTGCAACCCCATCACATGGGACGTTCATTCAATTTTGAATGAAGCCAATATTTTAAATAAAGGATATGTTGCCATTTACAAGTATGTAACTTCATTTGCAACGCTACTCCAATACATTTAGATTATTAGGGCATTGGGAAATCAAATGATGTAGCCACAACGATTACACATGAGTATTGGCATTGCCAATGTGCTCCCTTGACTTGTTTTCACTCGTGCAACATTCCTTTGCATTCTAATAGGACACTTAGCTACTCGATGTGGTCGACCACATTTCTAGCATTAAAGAGGTGATATCCTGGCAATGATATTGATATTTTGGGCTGCAAGAGCAGTAGGTTGATGTACACGCTTGACTTGTCCCCAATGGTCCTCCATGTAGTACTAGAGACACCCCCCAAAGGTATCTACTCCATAGGTGATACCAGGGTCTGTCATCTTCGTAGTCCAAATATTGTACCAGATGGCTCACAAACCACTTGGTTCATAGGGATAACTCTCGGATGCAGTCGCACTAGAGGTGTCATAATAATCAATATCTAATTCTCCTAAATGATTTTCTCATATTAAACTGATCATTTAATGTGGGGAAGTGCCAAGGGAGAAAAAGCTAGAATATTGGTTAAGCTAGCAGACCGGCCACAGTAGGGATCCAAAGGAGGGAAAATAGGGATCCAAAGGGGGGGCCATCTGCAAAAGAGCCATGTGAAACAATGGGCCAAAAAGACCCTAAGGTTCAGCCCATTAAGACTTCCAAAATGCTAAGGTTCCAAAATTCAAAGGTTGTGTCCAAAGGTCAACCCTAGGGAAAATTGGATGCTTAGTGTGTGCCCTAAAAAGTCTTTGCACATCCCTACATGGGAGGGGGCGAGCCCCAAAGCTAGGGGATGAGAGAGAAAGCCACACACACACACACAGGCTCCCTTTACACAAAGGGAATGAGGGACACATGTCAGCTCCCTAGGCCAGATGCCCACAAGGTGTGCCCAATTCCTATTGGAAGACCCTTGAAGTGGACCAATGAGAATTAAGCTAGAGTAAATCTAGTTTAATTAATTTAAAAACATTTAATAAAAGAAACCAATGAGAATTAAGTCTCCTAGAAGACTATTGGGCAGTCTCCCAAGGGGTCCAATGAGCATTCAGGAGCCCCATGGCTTGCCTGATTCCTATTGGCCAGGAGGCAAAGGGGTCCAATGAGAGTTTAGTTTAATTATTTAATTACCTAAAGCTCTCACAAAAGGGGAAAGGGGGACACATGTCAGAAGGCTATCACTTATGCTGCTTAATTCCTATTGGCTTGACCTGGGGAGGTCCAATGAGGCAAAGGCCAGACCTAATTAGCAGCTAGGGCTCGCCCAAGAGAGAGGGGGGGCTGATTTTTGCTTGGCATTGACACACACACACTCACACTTGACCATGTGTGAAGGAAGAATACTCTATCTCCTCCCAAGCTTTAATGGAGAGCTCATCACCTACTCCAAGCTTGTGAGATAGAAGCCTACATCAACACTCTCTTGGCATATGGATGCAAATCCAACCAAGAGCCAAGCTTCAATGCATGCTCATCTTCTCTACCAAGCTAATTACTAAGCTAAGCTATGCTAATATGAGTGATTATGTGAGGAGATGTACATCTTTCTTGTAAGATACTTCTTTTTCTTCTCAATCTACTCTCATACCCTGCTAGCTCTCACCATCTTCGAAGGTGTGTGAGGTCTTGGGTCTGAGAACGGGGATAATTCAAGTTGTGTTTGATTAAGTGTTTTGCTTGGTGTATGAAGCTTCCATCTTCATTGCACTAGCTAGTCTTGAAGGAACACAAAGAATTGTATTGTACAATGTCTCTCTTGATGGGAGAAACCATAATACAAAGCCTTTTGGAGGGGGGACCGGCTCCATGCAAATCCGGTCCTCAACTGTTGTCAATAGCTTAATTGCTCTCTCTTTTGAAAGTATTGTCGATGCTATCTAACTAGGTGTTATGCTTTTTGTTGCTCTCTCCACCCAAGCACTCTTGTAATTCTCATTAGGAATCTATTCTAATGAAATGCCCACTATGTTCATGCTAATTTCCGCTACACATAAGATTTTAGGCCATTAAATGTTACAAGAGGGGATAATGGTGTGGTTTGTTTTGGATAACATTTTGGGTTCTAGGGACCATATACTACGATGGTTGCTCAATGGGTGGACCAGGCATTAATGCAGGAACTCGAGGCGAGTCCGTCCAAGCTAAGGGTGGTCTATCTTCCATTATGTGTTTAAGCACTAGGCAATCCTTAGCTTGATGTCTATACCTACCACACATATTTCAAGTCCCGTTAAACTTCATTCTAAAGGTAGGGCATTCACTGGTGCTATGTGGTCCCAAGAAAACATAGCACCATTGTTGCTCCCTTCTCGGATACATATGATTATTTTGTGGGGTACAATTAACTCTAAGGCTTTCATGGATAGCCTTGGTGAGATTGGCCAAAGTCATCTCATATATATTTTGCTCTTTCATGATTGGCTTTAGTGTCATCGGCTCATGCCTTGCAAGCTGGTAGGCTTTGGCTCAACAAACACTCTTTCTCCTTCAATCATTAGATTGTCTTCCAATTGGATTGCATTGGTGGTGAATGCTTCCCAAGTAGTGATACCTCTAATGACTAGAACATTATAGATATCCTCATGTTGCTGTCCCCTAATGAATCTATTGAGCAGTTGGTTATTGTTGAAATGCTCATTTGGATTACAATGAGAATTCAAAATCTTCAAGCAATTAATAAAGTCTCTCACTGACTCACCTTGCTCCCATTGGGATTTTTGGAGCTGAGATGCGACGCTCCAAAGCACTCCCTCTTGTATATGCTCTTTCAAGAACAATCTCCTAAGAGTAGGATAGTGCATGCACTCTTCATTCCTGAGGGTTCTATACCAATCCCCTGCCTTCCCACTTAGAGTCAAGCTTAAAGACTTGCAATTATGTATTTCATTGTGCTCTTCGAGATAATTACATACGTGCTCAAATACCTCAATTTGATTTCTAACATCTTTGTCTCCATTGAAATTTATGTGTGATCTTGGCCGCTTGTACGGCCTTACTTCTAGGCTCTCTATCAGGCATGCTACGTATATTTTTAGCAATAGATCGACCGATAGCTTGAGAAAACGTTTCCAAGTCACCTAGGTGACCAAGTATAGTGGGGAGAGGCACTCCCGAGATTGCATGTGGAATGGGGGTTGGCATTGGGTTTTACATATGGGCGATCCTTGGGTTCCAATCTTGATATGATGTTGCACCATGTGGTGGCCCAAGGGTCATATGTGTGGCGTTGGGCATAGTAGACACACGATATGACATGTTAATGCTAGCTGGTATGGATCCACCGAAATAAGGGCTTGGATAGGGTGGTCGTGGAGCGTAATCTGTCGAAATAATTGGAATTGTAGGAGCTACATGGGCATGAGGGCCAACAAGTACATATGATTGATATACACTTGTAAATATTGTTGTAGACACTGTGATACTAGGTAGCAATGCTTTACTAATGAATGAGGTCCAGGGTGTACTTTTTGCCATGCTCATTATTGAGATATGCATAGTAGCCATAGTGTCTTCGAGGGAAAGATTAGGTAAATTTGGAAAGGTAAAACTATTGCTTGTGGGCTCAGACTATATTGAGATTCCAGGTGAAACAACATATCAAGGATCCATGGGACTTACTGAGGGAGTCTACATTTGTGATAAAGTCGGTTGTTTGGCCTTTATCGTATCCAAGAATCTCATAGGACACGTCAAAGGAATATTAATTCCCTAATTTTGCCTCTCCAATTGGACAACCCCATGGATGACATCACAGACCATCCATTGCCACTCCTTTAGACTTCTGGCACTAGACGTGGATTGTACAACCTCTAACCAGCCCACATGGTATGTGCAGCCCATGTACAGGTTGGTCAAACTCTCGGTTTTTAGATCATACTCCCAATTTTCATTGAGAAATACCACCTCTAAGCTTGGAGTGCTAGAGATTCTCCTCGAAGTGGAGGCATTATGGATCCCTATGGTTTGACTTTCAATAAATGATAATTTGGGGGCACTTGGTTGCTCAACTGGCATGATTGTTATCATAGGGACCTTTGATTTCATGGCTTGGCATTGTTCTATTATACGTAGGCTCTCGATTTCCCTCTCCTAGCTGCTTGCATATATTGTTCGACCTCTTGTACTTCAACAAGACTCCTTCCATCGGGTAGTAGACTTCAAAGGGTGATGGCTTGGTAGGGCCACTAGTGAATGCAGGGGGTAGGATATCAACATGGACACTCTTGGGGAGTATAGGGTCTACATGAGAAGTGAAAGGCAAATCTACCTCCTCGTTGCCTTTGTTTACTTCACTAGCTGTAGGCCCTGAACGAGTGGCTCGACTAATGGTTTCCATTAGGGGACTAAACACACTAGCACTTGGTTGTGGGGCCAAGATAGGTACACTTTGGTTTGTATTTTTGAGATATGGGGTAGGGTGTCTCTCCATCATGTCAAAATCAGAGGAAGACTCACTAGACACCGCGATGTGCGGGTCTTGGGTTGCACTACATCATGGTCCCAGCCGAAGGCTCGGAATCTAACATGGGTGGATAATGGGTTCCTGTGTAATTTGAGGCACTCTCTAATTTCTCACACTCTAGCACTTGTCCAGAGCGTAAATACATGTGATGTGTGTACCCTAAAAGTGTTGACAAGTACCTGAAGAGGCCTTGTCGTTTGGTCATTTTTACTTGATTTTTTTTTGGTTTTTTCTAACCCTTTTCTATGTGAGTGATATGGAATAGGTCATGTGATAGCTTGAAATGAGCATATTGTTCAAAGGAATGTGGCGTGCTTTACAACACACGATTCATCTATTGAAAGCTCTTGTAACCTCCAAAATAGTTGATTTCCACTTGGGTATTTAGGCACAAGAGGGAAAGTCTAAAGGAAGCTAGTGGAGGGAAAAAGTGAAGCTTAGCTCCCACATTATTTCTTTTGCCCTTGAGAAGTGGGGTATATATATAACATGAGACATATTCCTTCACTTGAAAGGAAGCTATGGAGGACCCTACTTCCTATATATATAAATCAAGACCGAGGCCGAGACCGAGGCCAATGGGCTCTTTCTTTTTCTCACCTACATGGGTCTAGTTGGAGTCGTTTTTTTTTTGTTTTTTGCCAATTCAAAAAAGAATACAACTAATTACAGGACGTTTCTAATTTTTTCTCTTTCTATTTTAATTGGTTCTCAAAGATATTAATCAAAACTTGACAAAAATAACTTCAATTAGCAGAACTTCTCAAAGCCGAAGTTTATAGAAAAACAAAATATAGGCAACATTGCCATATAGTAAAATCTAAACAGAATGCTCGATTACCCAAAAAAATAGAACAACATGCTTCAACGCATCCATATCTACACAGATAGACAACACACACACACACACTTCCCATCCTTCCAAACATGCAAAAAAATTACCTCAACATAGATGCAAGCTGCAGTTGGATCTTGATGCAGAGCGGCTTCTCGACAACACTGCCAAAAATGTCAATTGCAAGGAGTGTTACCAATGCCGTGTGCAAGCCATAGGGGCTGCAAGCACACAAACAAGCTCTACGACTACAGGTGGTGTGTCACTTACCTCCTGTCTTGCTGCCGTTGAGGGAATCCTGCACGCATTGAGAGGAAGAAGCTGCCACTACTACCGTCCTCCTCGATGTTTTCGTACTCGCTACTGCTTAATTGTCTATGCTCTCTCTCTCTCTCTCTCTCACACACACACACACACACGCACACACACACACACACACACACACACACACACACACACACACACACACACACACACACACACACACACACACACACACACACACACACACACACACACACACACACACACACACACACACACACACACACAGATAGCCAGGAGGATAAGGCAAGAGATCAGTTTCATACATATAAAAAAACTAGGTTTGAAACCTTAAGTAAGGGTCCTCGCTTTCACATACGAGCGCCCACATTCGGCGAATCAACACTAAATAAGTTTGGTGTGTAATTTGGTGCGCCTCTCATCGGCAATCACCAACCTTTGATCCTAAACCTATGGGACTGACAAGCCAGACCCATGACTCAATATGAGCTGAAAGTTAACAACGACTATGACATCCATCCCCATGTCACGTTGTGGTGCAACAAAAAACTATTGCGCAACAATGCAAAAATTAGGTATATCTGTGATAGAGCACCCTTTAGGTCGTGTTGTGATGCGGCACAGTGCAATAGGTCTATAGACAATACAGAGGGTCTCCTCCCATGTCTTGTTGTGGCATGACAAAGAAATGCCATGCTAAAACATGATAAGAGAATATACCTATGCTAGAGTACCCTCCCCTTGCATTGTTGTGCGATAAAAAAGAAGGCAATTCACAATGTGAGAGGGTAATTTAGGGACTAGATCCCTTCACTACATCGTGTTTTGTCGTGACAATTTCTTTGTCATGCCACAACACAATTAGGGGGTATGCCTACAATAGAGTACTCTCCATGTCTCGCGGCTGTGTGACAAAACAATGTTGTACCACAACGTAAGAGAGAGGGCTGCATAAAAAATGAACTCGATACTCTCGAATTGTGGTGCAACAATTTCTTGTCATGCCACAACGTGATATGCCTATAGCCAATGCATAGAGTGTACCCCATGTTGCCTTGTGGCATGGCAAAAGAATGTCACACCGCAATGCGATAAGAGACTATACCTATGATAGAGTACCCTCCACCTCACATTGTCACATGACATTAAAAATGTCTTGCCACAATGCCAAGGGGAGATCTGCAGACTAGATCCCCTCACTACCTCACATTGTGCTGTGATAATTTCTTTGACATGCCACAACACGAACTAAGTGGTGATGTTGATTGAGACCCCTCCATATCGCGTTGTATTGTGGCAAGCATGCCACCCCAGAGTCAACATGCATGACGATGCCATGTGTCCTTCATGCAGATGGTGCACACTTCCCAAGGAAAATCATCTCCCACAATCAACAAGGCTAATAAATGTAGTCGTCACTTTTTGAATTATCCCATAATTGTAAAGATGATGGTTTATGTCCATATATAACATCTCTTTTTTTGTAGAAGCCGTTGTTGGGGTAAGAACTCTGTACCCCCCACCCAGAGCCACCTTTGCCGCTTTTTCTCTCTTATTGCTCATTTTTCTCCTTTTGATTCCAAATTCCTCTTCTCCATAAAATTTGAGCTTTTCATGGCTTGCATGAAATAGACAGTGAGGAAAGTATACACGCAATCCAAGAAGCCAACTTCTTCACATATTGTAGAAAACAATTTGCCTAATTTACACGCAAATATTTGGAGTCAAAGGCATGAGTAGAACTATGGCGTTCTACTAGAGCTCTGCAAACTCCATATGCATATTTCACTAGCTATCCCTCATTGAAATTTTCCAAGGGAACTATGTGCTTACAACCCATGCCCACAAAGTGATAATGATGCCCAAGGATATCAATTCCTTAAGGCTCTTGTGGTTTAGGTATGATAAGACGCTTGTGTCAATGACAATATCCCACCAATAGGAAAATGGACAACATTTTTATAATTCCACTGATTAGTAAAGTGAGGATACTGGAAGTGAGTACCACCTAGCACAATTATGGCATGCATGTTGTCTTCCAGTTGGATTTCATTGGTGGTGATTGCTTCCCAAGTAGTGATACCTCTAATGACTAGGCCATTATAGATATCCCTATGTCACAGTCCCCTAATGAATCTATCGATCAATTAATTACTGTTGAAACACTCATTTGGATAAGAACAAGAGTTCAAATTCTTTAAGCGACTAATAAAGTCTCTCACCAACTCACCTTCCTCCTGTTGGGCTTTTTGGAGTTGAGAGGATACACCCCAAAGAACTCCCTCTCCTATGTACTCTTTCAAGAACAATCTCCTAAGAGTGGGATAGTGGATGCGCTCTTCATTCCTTAGGGTTCTATACCAATCCCTTCCCTTCTCACTTAGAGCCAAGCTTAAAGACTTGCACTTATGTAGTTCATTGTGCTCTTCCAAGGAATCAAATACGTGTTCAAATACCTCAATATTATTTCTAAAATATCCATCTCCACCGAATTTTTGTGTGAGCTTGACTACTTGTACTACTTTGCTTCTAGGCTCTCTATCAGGTGTTCTACACGTATTTTTAGCAATAAATCGACCAATAGCTTGAGAAAGTGTTGCCAAGTCACCCAAGTGAGCAAGTATAGTGGGTAGAGGCACTCCCAAGTCTGCATGTGGAATAGGGGTTGGAATTATGTTTGGCATATGGGTTGTCCTTGGGTCCAAGGCTTGGTACGACATTGCGCCATGCAATGGCCCAAGGTTAATATGTATGGCCCTAGGCCTAATAGATGCTAGCCGATATGGCTCCACTGGAATAAGGGCTTGGATAGGGTGGTCGTGGAGCATAAGCTATTGAAACAATTGGAGGTGTAGGAGCTACATGAGCATGAGGGGAAACATGTACATATGATTGATACACACTTGTAGGTAATTTTGTAGGCAATGTGCTATGAAGGATCCATCGGTCTCATCGAGAGAGTTTCCATTTGTGATTGTCGTTAGCGGAAACCTCAGCCTCTTTTATTGGTCCTCATTCAGCCACAACATTTAAGCTGTCTTCATTTCTCTCATTTGTTTCTTTAGAATCAACAGGTGATTGAGTTATTATCTTGGCTTGGGCTGACATATCTAGTGGAGGTTCCATAAGCATTTGAGCAGTCTCAATCAATAAGCTTTTGGCACATCTCAAATCTCAACTTCTCCAACTCCTAATTAGGACAAGTCATCCACCATTGCTCGATCGTATGGCAGTTCTCTAGTCTCGCTTCATATGCCTTTAGAATTGCTTCCAATGGCTTGAAATTTTTATTGACTAAGATGAAAACTCTTAAACTAGCATCTTTTGGCTCTACTCCGCTTGGCTTTTGTTCCATTTTGGGTATTTCTTCTAGTATCAAACTAGACAAAGATCTTGTCGATTGCTATAATTGTTCTCAAGCTTGTGATAGCTCAAATGTAGCAGCCTTTAGCTTCCTATGGTAGTGAACTCTAACTCTATCTCTCATAATTTTCTTTGTTGATGTCACACTCACAAATTTGTTAGAGTCATCACTACTTTTCTCACTTTTTGCTTTTTGCTTCACTTGCGCTCTTGTTACCACCTTCAATGGCACTCTCACATCTAAATCAAAATCACTTGAAGAGGGCATGACCTCTACAATGTTCACCGTTGATTTTCCTTCCTTATCTGGGTTCTGAAGACAATCTTGATACAAATGTTTTCATCCACAGTCATCACAATGTCCACAATCACTACTAGCCACATTAGGAACATTGTTTGCATAATTAGCTTGGTTGGTTGGGAAAATTTTAGGCAAATGGTCTCCTTGACCTTTGAAACAAGGTCCTAGGGTTCTTTTTTGTCTCGGTTTTTCTGTACAGATGGTCTCTAGAGATATGTGTTTTGTTTGACCTCTCCTTGATTAGTTATGAACATTAGTGTTCCCTGACTTTACGTAAGCTCTTTGCTTGGAGATACATCACCTATTCTTGATTGAGAATTACTAGAGGATATGTGTTTTGTTTGACCTCTCCTTGATTAGATATGAATATTAGTGTTCCCTGACTTTACGTAAGCTCTTTGCTTGGAGATACATCACCTATTCTTGATTGAGAATTACTAGAGGATGAAGCGATATTCTTGTGGTCAAATGACTCCATGATCACTAATGGGTGGGGGTCATATGCATGGTGGTACCCATAGATTTCCTCTTCATAATGCGTATGTATCGACACTAAGGCGTTCTTTTCTGGGTATTGGTCTGGATACACATACCTCATAGCTGCTTGGTCTCCTCCTAGTAGTGGTGGTTGGTGCCCCAACAGTGGTCTCGACCTATCAACTCCTGGATGTGGATTTGTTGGTCATAATATATATCTCAGTGGTGGTGGTTCTGGCCTATTTGTTGATATGAGGATTCGCTGGAGGGTTAGGCTAGTACTGTCGGTTAGGCTAATAAGGACTTTCCCTAACTTGACTCCTATTGTAGTAGCATTCATTGGTGGTATGATTTGTCAACTTCTTCTCAATGGCACACCACTTTTGTTTTGGATATTGTTGTGGCAACACAAGACACTGATGTGTCATTTGATGATCTTCTCCACATGTCAAGCAATATCTTAATGGCGGTACAATGTCTGATCCATTCTCTTCAGAAGTTCATGTGTAAGATGATCCATATTCAATTGTTGTGCATCGGTGTTTTCCTCACTATATTTGCATCAATACTGCATGGTAGAAAGCCATGCCCACAAAAGGTGAACGCAATTCAAAACATGAAAGAAACATGTACAACTATAAGTGAAGCTAGTCATCCTAGGTGTTCCTTAGATGCGGACTTACAAAGCAGTTCCAGATTGGCAAGAGGATACTTTAATGTTCAAACTTACATCTATTCCACTATACTAAAGAGTATCTATGCACACTGTAGCAAACATAAAAATTATGCACTACCAATATGCAGATCTGCTGAATCTCGAACCTTAGCGTTTCTACATGCGAACACACTCTAACTCCAAAACGGGGGTCGAATTGCGCCCAAAATTAATCTCAATAAACAAATCCAAAATATATTTTTTATGTTTGAAAAGAGTCACTAAAAGCGTGTAGTCTATCTATAAACTGGAAGATACCACTTACACCTAAACCAGCGATATGTTTCCTCCAATTTGGACCGCATTTTTCTTGTAAAGTGGCTAACATTACAAAAAAATTAAACCTCTATAAATTACCCAAGCAACCTCCATTCATATATATGTGTTATTATAGATGAAAGCAAGGTCCTATCAATGTTCTCAAGATTACCCAACACCCAAGGGTTAGATACACATTTAACAGTCTCAAAAATTCCTAGTTTTGCTAGCCTACGTCATGACATTGTCTGCCTAGAAAAGAATCCAAGTTTTATGCAAAGATCTTGTATCCAAGCTAGTTAAACTAAAGGGTACGTTTATGGTTTTCAATAAGTGAAAGGAAAAGCTAAAATCTGTTAGATCAACCCCGCCATTTTTGGTAAGTTGACCCTAGACTTTCTCTTCCAAGTTTGGCTAGGCCAAAGTAGTTGCTTTTGTGAAGTTGGGAAAGTTAGTGTGTGTATACTTGCGTCCTTATCAAGCACAAATCTAAAGAGAAGGGGGACTAGTTCTTTCAAGAAAGACAAGGGGGACATGTGTTTGCATAAGGATTAAGTTGCAGTTTAAGCCTTTACTTCTTGTTGGACACATTGTAGTCATTCCATATCAATACTAATGGTAAGTTTGCATGAATACAAAAGGAGGGGCTCGTTAGATTTTTTTTTCTCTCTCTCTCTCTCTCTTCCTCAATCTCACACTCTCAAGTGCTCAAGAGTGTCTAAGCCAAAGTTCTAACACTCCCTCTCACATGGGTGCTCAAGAGTGAGTCTCTATGCTGAAAATTTTATCTGTGGATGCAAATCCAAGCAAGTGAAAGATCTCCTTCTTCTTCATTATCTCTACTAGTCTATTATGCTAAGATGTGCTAAGAGCTTGCTTGTGGTGTAAGAATATACAAAGTACAATTTCTCTTGCTTGAGAAATACTTCTTTCACCCTCATCTACCTCTTGCCCTGTAATTATTTCTCCTCGTTGGGGTGTTTAGGGCTTGGGAAGGAGGGTTACACCATGGAATTTTGAAGAACACCATCTTCTTGGTTTGAGGAAAGATTCAAAAAAGCACAAGTTGTGTTGTAATCAAATCTCTCTTTGAGAGAAAATGATAATACAATGACCTTTTGGAGGGGATTCATGTTTCTGGCTGACCTTTTTGGATCGTATTTTTTGTTGAGCTAGCTACTAAGCTAGGAGTTCATGACTTCAAGATGGGGGATGTGGGCAAAGTTGATGGAGATCTCACAAGGCAAGAGGCCTAAGTCACTCCATTGATTGAGAAGCCAAGGCTCCAAGTCAAGCTTAAAGATGGTATCCCCATGGTTTGATCGCATGGTTCCCACTACGAAGTTTCCTGAGAGAAAAGTCCTCTTTTTTTTGTAGAGGCAAGGATGTTGCACTTGATGTAAATAGTGAAGGAAACACTATACCAATTGTATAGACTCAAATTTTAGACAAATTAATGAAAAGTTTTCTTTCTTGTTACATGGTTTTTGTCAAGTAGTCTGAGAAAGATGCATGTATTCCTAATGAAGTTAAAAATGAATTAAAGAGGAGTTATAATTCTCTAGTTTCCTAAATGAGTCTCACGATGTGTTTATGGATGACATTCCTGGGGATCTAACTCCCAAAAGGGGACAAGATGATCATTCCATAGAACTTCTACATAGTAGTTCATGTCCTAGTAAACCTCCTTATCGAGTCTCACTAGCTCAACAAGATGAGATTATGAGACAGGTGAATGAGCTTGTGGAAAAAGGGATGGTCAGGCATAGTTCATCTCCATTTTGTTCACCAGATCTACTAGTACAAAAGAAAGATAGTACATATAGAATGTGTGTGGACTATTGGGCGCTTAATCAAATAACCATAAAAAATAGATTTCCTATTCCCAATATAAAAAATCTATCCAATAAGCTACAAAGATCTACCTACTTTAGTAGAATAGATCTCAAAAGTGGTTATCATCAAATAAGGATTGTACCTGAAGATATTCATAAGACGGATTTTCGTACAACCTTTGGCCTACATGAATTCTTGATACTCTCTTTTGGACTTACCAATGCGCTAGTCACCTTTAATCCAATGATGGAGAGGCTCTTTAGACCTCATCAAAGCTTCACAAGAATTTTCTTTGACGACATTATCATTTACTTCAAGTCTATTGAGAAACATAAGCAACATCTTCAAGTAATATTTCAAGTTTTGAAAGATGATAAGCTTTATATATATCAAAACAAAAGTGAGTTTTTCCTAAAGGAGATTCGATATCTAGTCATATTATTTCCCAATCACGGATTGGAATGGACCCCAAAAAGCTAGGAGATAATAAAAGGATGGCCCATGCCAATGAATCTACAAGAATTGAGAAGCTTCATAAGAATGTGTGCATACTACAGACACTTCATAGAAAAATTCTCATTTATAGTAGGGCCATTGTATGATTGACAAAAAGGAACATTAAATTTGTGTGGAATACAAAAGAGAATAAATATTTTGAATATTTAAAGGTAAATCTTACCTCTCAACTAGTGTTAATATTATTGAACATTTTAAAGCTTTTTGAAGTCCAGTGATGCCTATAGACAATGCCTTGGAGCTGTGTTTCTTCAAGAAGGGCATGCCATAACATACAAAAGTAGGAGATTGGATGACCAAGAAAAGAATCTAGGTAGATATGAAAAAGATATGCTAGTTATTTTATATGCTCTAGATGCATGGAAGCATTATCTCCTAAGCACTCCATTTATTTTGTGCACAAATAACCAAAGTCTTAAATTTCTTGACACAAACTAAATTAAGTGATTTTTTTGACACTGTGAGCGGGATGGAAACACACACAACGCCTCTATAATCACCCTACACACACACACACACACACACACACACACACACACACACACACACACACACACACACACACACACACACACACACACACACACACACACACACACTATGGGGCACCACTCGGCTTACACAACCCACCTGGCCAAGATAGGGAACACACCGATGGAGTGTGGACCTTGGATAAGCAGTTTATGGCCAAAACAGGCTCCAAAAACAACAAAAACTCAGTTGCGGTTGTTCCTCCTCTTCTCTCCACACTTTGCTTGTTTTTTTCAGTGTTCACACTTCACTTTATCCGTTGGGCACCTTTGCCCTTTTGATCGACCTCAAATGGACCCCGAACATGCCAAAAAATGGCCACGCGGTGCATTTTTGTCACCCTTCTACATCCATCTGCACACTTGACACTCAACTTTTCTCAATAATGCATCCCGCAATCACGTGAAGTGGCCCCCAAATATAGTTCTCATGATGACCTTTTTGCATAATTCATCAGAAAAAAAAAACCCACGTTGTGTCCATACTTATCCACGTGCAAGTCTTGATCCCATTCGTCCTCCTGACGCCACTAGATGCCACTTGACGCACCTGCTTACCTCATGGCATCGGCCCGCGGATAGCTCCCTTGAGAAGTTTTATGCTCTACCAACTCCTCATTATTATAGAAAAATACACTAATACTGGTGACGATAAAAATCGATGTACTATGTACACGCTGTCCTACCTGTACACATGTGGGCCCTACGTAACCACCTGGCTCTGGAAAATGGGCAATCCTTTATTCGATGCACCATGCATGTGTATGTACATATGCACAATCACTTCTCCCAAAAAACTCCTAACATAATTTGCCCATCTCCTAGCCTGCTAGATCATTCATGATGAGCAACAGCAAAAAGAGATATGAGACTCGCCGCGTCACATGTCTTCTCATCCCTCACATACATTACTTGTTCTGCAGATAGCTCATCTTGCTCCACCATCATTAATCTAGCATGATATAATTTAAGATGCAATCCATTTACCCTTGACTTATGTAGAATCCCATCCAGGTTAGCCAGCTGAGATGTACCATTCGAAAAACACTCAACTACCTTGAAAGGGCCTTCCCACTTAATTTGAAACTTCTTTTGGAATGTCTTGTCTAGATTAATGTTGTAGCGCAAAACCAAGTCATGTTTCTTGATGTTCTTACTTTTGAAATTTTCATTTATCTTTTCTAAATCCTTATCTTGCATCTGCCCATAACGTTCCAATGCGCTCATCCTATCCAGCTGAACCTCTTGTAATTGTAAGAGCCTCTCTTTGAATGCATCACTGGACTACCCAAGCAACTTTCTAACATCTTTACCGCAGACAACTCTACTTCCACAGACAATAGTGCTTCCTTTCCATATACCAAATGAAATGGAGTAAACCTTGTACTTGTCTTTACCGAAGTAAGCCCATAATGCACTAGGCAATTCCAAATCCCAATTCTTTCCTTGGTGCTCTGTCACTTTTGAAAGAATTTGTACCAACTCACCATTGAATCTTTCATTTAAGCCATTACATTGTGGATAATAAGGAGTGGTATGATGATGCCTAATCTTCATCTTCATGCATAAAAAGTCTAATAGTTTAGCTCTAAATCCTGGCCCCTTGTTCGAAAGTAGCTCTAGTGGCACCCCAAAATTGCAACATATTTCATCGTACGCAAATTTTTCCACATCCTTTGTAGTGATTTGTTTTACTGCTATAGCCTGTGCCCATCTAGAGAGATAATCGACTGCAGTCAAAATATAGCTTTTCCCCCTGCTTGTGATAGGTAACGGGCCTATTGCATCAATCCCCCACTTTTAAAAACATCAAACGCCATAATGGTTTTTTGTAGCTCTGGCTTCAACACTCTCTTCCAAAATGCTTGACACCTATTGCAAGACCTACACCAATGGTGACCATCCTTGTGCAAACTAGGCCATACATACCCCTCTTGTAAAATATTATGCAAGGTGATCTTTAGAGAAAAATGTCAGCCACATGCGCCTTCATGATTCTCTTCTAGCACTCCATGAAGCTCCTCCCACCAAGGTACACGTCTCAACACGAGATCAACCCCTTCATGTATAAAACATCACCAATCAATTTGTACTTGGATGCTCTACGCACAAAACCATACTTCTTAGACTTCTGAATGTCCTTCATAATGATTCCTATTAGCAAAAACTCCTCTTCTTGAGCCAAAATTTCCCGGCCATGATAAAGAGGTAAATAGGTTCTCAACACAAATAGCTTCCCAATCATGCTTTGAGCTGCTTCATGTGCCCCTCCATTTAGACCACGTTCAATGTGTCTGATGCTCCATGCTTCAAAATTTTTTAACAGGCCTTTAATTGTGAAACACATTTCCTTCAATGAGGTGTTCTTGCTCTTCCACACACCCAACACTTGCTTCATAACTAACAAGGAATCACCTTTTATGCTCAACCTTCTAATCCCATGCTTCAAACAAATGTGTAATCCGGCTTCCAACGTAGCATATTCAACCTCATTGTTACTATACGCATCCAATTTGAACCCTCTCTTGCATACTAGATTCCCCTTTAGATCGTAAAGTGCTATACCCCCTGAAGCCACATCATGGCTCTTTCTGTATGAGCCATCAAAGAACAACACATGTGCATTGCTGATATGTAGCACTTCTTCAACTACCCTTCTCACCACCTCTTCCTTAACAAGGAGGGGATTATCCTTATAAGTCAACAAATCAGCTAGGATAGCTCTTGTACCGTCTTCCACTAAAAAAGAGAACTCAAACTCTTGTAGCTCAATTACCCATTTCTTGACCACATTTGACATGTTAGTGCCATTGATTAACTGTGGCAAAAATGTGTAACTCATTAAGAAAACAAAAGGTCGTGGTAGCAAGTAATGACAAAATCGTTGACAAGCAAATATTACACTGGCCATCACTAGCTCTACTTTTCAGAATTTTCACTCTGCTACCAACTTCACTCGGCGTGCACAATACACTAGCTATATATAATGGCTGCCCTTCCCCTTTTGCAATAGTATGGCTCTAATGGCATCATCCGCTACATATGGATTTGCATAAACCACTTACTCCCAATCAGGAGCCTGCATGGCTGACAACCCCCCTAACACCTCTTTCACCTCTTGAAACACTTCTTCACACTTGTCATCCCATTGCAATGGATCATGCTTTGCCACTTGTTGTAATGGATAAAGGAGCTGTGAAGACAATGGAATAAATTGCACCATGTACTTCACTTTGTGTACAAAGGTTATTAATTGCTTCGTACTCGTAGGTGATGGAATAAGAATAATAGACTTAATTGCTTCGTACTCGTAGGTTATTAATTGCTTCGTACTCGTAGGTGATGGAATAAGAATAATAGACTTAACCTTGTCTGGATCAGCCTTAATGCCATTTTCTAACACCATGTGGCCCAATAAGTTCACCCTTGGCTGTGCCAGAGGACATTTCTTTGGATTTAGTTGTCCTCCACATTCATCATATTGAGCCAATACCACCTGCAGCTTCTCATGGTGTTCAGCCCTACTGCTGTAGACACAGAAGTCGTCCATAAAAGCTTTAACACAACTACCAATGAATGGTGCCAATACCCAGTTTGCTCTCTCTTAATAGAAGGATGGTCAATTTATTAACCCAAATGGCAATATCGTGTAGCAATAGCAACCCCATGGCGTAATGAAAGTTGTCTTTTTTCGGTCTTTAAGAGCAATCTTCATTCGAAAATAGCCTGAGAAACCATCACACACATTGTACCTCTCATAGCCTGCCACTGAACCCAAGATCTGATCGATGAATGGAAGAGGATATGGGTTCTTCTTAGTGGCTGCATTTAAGGGTTTAAAATCTACACAAATCCTTCACTTCCCATCGTTCTTTGGACTGACTACTACTTGACTCACCCATTCTGTGGTCTCCACTAGGACTATGAACCTTGCCTTCAATAACTTGTCCACCTCTTCTTGCAAGGCTTCCATCTGCTCTTGACCAATCCTTCTTAGCCTTTGCCACACTAGCTTAGCACCTTCCTTCAGCTCTATATGCATCTCTTCTCCTTTGGACCCTCTAATCTCTTCATATGAAGTAATGAAAAAATCAGGAAAACTAGCCAGCATGTGCAAATATATCTCCTTCTCCATAGCTGAGAGGTCTCCTCTGATCATTTGTGTCATCAATTCCTACTTCTTTGACAATTCAACCTTGGTTTGCATCAGCCCTTCAATAACTTCATAAGGCCCCTCACTTTCATCTTCAATGTCATTTGCAAATGCAACAAAACTAGATTCATGATTTCTTTGTCTATCATAAGGAATGCAACATCAAAATCCTCATCAGTGCTGGTATTACTATCACTGTCCTCGTCAATCACTTTGGAATTGTCTTCATCACTAGACTCATACTCATCTTCATAAAGTTCCTCCAATAGTTTCCTTGTGTCCATATTATATAGCTTCTTGACACCTCTTATTTCATAGAGGCTAATCGTACCACGTCTCCAATCTTGAACAACTCCCACTGCACGTAACCATGGTCTGCCCAGTATAATAGGATATGCTCCCAACCCCACTGGCATCACATGGAAATAAACCACCACCTTTGCATCATATGCCTCCACTTATAAGATCTTTACAACACCCAAACATTTTACTTTCTGATGGTTTGCCAATCTGATTGAAAAGCCTGACACCCCAGTCACTGTAAGACCCATCTTCTCAATGCGTGAGTGTGTTATGACACATATTTGGGCTGCGACATCAACGTAACCTTGTCCCATATTTTTTCTTTTGTGCCACACATCTACTATTGGGCAAATGTCTGGTAGCTCATCCATTGTCAACACCTTCACTGAACCTCTCTTTGGTTCTTTCTCCATTGGGTTAACCATCCTCTTCCATTGTCACTTTAGCTTGGGAACCATCTCTATAAGCTGCCCAAAAGTAACATCTGCTTTCTTGCTTGTCAGATCCTCCTTCAAGTCATAGCTTAATTGCCCACCCCCTAGTGGAAAATTTGAAACATGAAACTTGCGACAAGCCCTTCTTTTCCTCTTGGCCTTGACATCCTCACCTTCATTGCTCTTTCCCTTCTTCTTACTAGGACCTAGGGCATTTCTTCCTTCCTTATCCTATGTGGTCCTCTTCCCAATAGGCACCACTAATGCATCCTCCTGATTTGTTGCCTTCTCCAAGGTGATGACACTTATCACTTTTGTCTTTCCCTTTTCCTCTTGGGTCAATCCACTGGTTCCTTCTTCTCCCTTAATTTCAATGCCATAATCATTGGACCTGGTTAGCACCTATCTTGACAATGGATACACGTTCCCCCCCCCATCCTTGGCGGCTTATCGCATTGTGGGCTGATGTGGCTCAACTCTCCACAATAATAACACGTGGGTGTCTGCCTCCAGACTCTATCACTGCTTTGTCCAAAACCATTCCTGGGTCTTTATTTACCTCTTGGATGATTTGAAAACCTCCCCCGACCTCAATTATTTCCCACATTACCTAGCATGTTTAGGCTGAGATTCTTCATTAAATCTACCACATGCCTCATGTCTTGCCTTAGCCCATCATCTTGCACTGCTGTAGTGACCACTGCTGGCATAACCCGAGGAGTTACAAACTTCCACCGGTTCATGATGAACCCCTGGCATGCGACCTTGCAAAAAATCCATAGGTTGAAACTCAGCTCAATAAAACCTCACCACGATCCTCTCACGAAGGCTTATGCAAATCTCATATAGTCAAGTCTCAGAAATGACTATCTTGGAGACCAAGTCTCAGAAATGGCTGGGACTACCAAATAAAACCAAGTATGGCTCCACAAAGGCGTACAATGGTAGTATTCACAAGTAACATATAATACTAGACAATGCGCTCAAACAGGCGCCAAATGATGCATACCCACGGCAACTGCACGTGCCTTCCACTTGCCACTATATCACTCTACCCCAGCTACATGTACCTGTGTGAATCACCTGTACCTGTACGTGTACCCTATACCCTGTAACCTGTAACCTGTAATCTGTAATCTCAAAGCTGAAGGTACTCAAAGAAGATCCTCCATGGGGGCGCCAAAAGAATGTGAATGGGATGGAAACACACACAACGCCTCTATAATCACCCTACACACACTCTTGGGATAACACACACACACACACACATACACACACACAATGCGCGTATGTCGCACGTGTCAATGCAAGGAACTTGCCAATACACTGTGTGCGAGCCACAAATGGCTCCAAGCACACAACAAACCTAAACTAGTAAGCTCAAAGATGGCGTTGGTGTGTCACTCACCGCTCTACGCTTCCTGTCGTGGAGGATTCCTCGCCGCGAGGAAGAGGGAGATGCCGCTACGCCGCGCTCAACTGCCTCGCCGTCGTCGTGCCGCTGCAATGATCGATCACACACTCTCTCTCTCTCATGCATACACACACACACAAGGAGATGAAGAAGAAGAAGATGGAGATGGAGCAAGAGCACTCTTCAATTGCACAAATGAGAGAATGAGTGAATTTTAGGTTTAGTTGACTTTTATATGAGCTCGCCCCATTCACACTTGGGCGCCCATGCTTAGACAACTAATCCCTTGAATGTTCCAATTATAGTGCGCCTCTCATCGACGATCACTCTTACCCTTTTCCTAATGGACCGACAAGCCCGATACCTGACTCTACCAATTAAATAATACAACATCCGTCGTAGGTGATAGGGTGTCCGTGAGCCGTGAGGGTTAACATGCCCTCCTTCCTGATGTAGATTCCATCCTCGGAAGCTATTGAGTTGAAGCTCGTTCGTTGAGGTGGAAGATCTTTTGAGATGAATGTCCTTATCCTTCTTCAGTCACACTGCAAAATCAAACAACATTGGCACAGTAATTGCATTCTCATTAGCAATTAAAATGCATATGCAATTTTAGGCTGAAAAATTGATTGGTAACAGAATTTTAAACCATTTCTCAGCAATAAACATTAAATTGAAATATAATCAAATGCATAAACAACTGTAAAGGTAAAAAATTAAACAAGTCTGGGGTCGCTAATTTACCGATCGAAAGGCACTAAAGATCGACTATTAATACCATGGGGTAAGCTTCTCAATTTTCTCTGGTCAATTAAGTTGTTTAATCGCAAGAGCCAAGTATTTCATGTCCAAGGGCTGACTAGAGGCTATACCTAGAAGACCTTGTAGTTAAGCTACAATAAAAGGAATTGCTCATTAAATCATCACCTGATTAATTTCCTTTTCTTTGACCCCCCAAAGTCTTTTCACATTGTATGCTTATTTTGTATGCCTTGGGTTTTTTGCTTTTCAAGGAAAAGCGCCCACAGTGAGAACCTCTAGGGCTCTAGTACCATAGGCGATACATGTGAGTGAAGTACCACATCAAGCTGAGATTTCTCTTCCAGCTTAAGATTTTACATTGTGGCACTTTGATTTGTTTTTGTTTGTTTGTTTTTAGCATTTTAATTTTGTAACTTTTGGGGGGTCATATAACACTGTTACACCTCCCTAGGCTCATCACACTAGTAAACTCCCTTCATAATACTTAAGCTAAAGATCAATAGGGACTAAGCCCACTAGAAAGCCCTAGTATATTTCACACAATGCTGCCTAAATCGGATTAAGAACTTAAGTAACCATTGATTATTAGGAAGGCATTCCCCATGGTATTAAGAGAAGATCTATAACACCTAGATTGGTCAAACTAGCTTAGTCGGACTGCTTGAGTTTTAAACCTAGACAAGTGATTATGACAAAAAATTACATTGAATTTAATGTTTGGTACTAAACAAAGGCACTAAATATTATGCTACCAATCATAATCAAAGCAGAAAAACATAGATGCAAAAAAGATAAGGGGCAATGCTAATGGACAAGAAACATCCGTTTGTGTTGATGGTCACGCTTGATTTAAAGAGTGAGTCGAGATAAAGATTCCATGAAGGTCCAAATCCTAACAACAGCAATGCGTTCTTGTTCACACTAAGAAACACAAAGAATACCTCTAGGAGGCACATCAGTGGGAAAAAAGAACTTTGCTAATCACTAAACTCTAAAACAGAAAGACTCGTATCGTACTAATTCTACCTACCCTCCATCACTCGGGTGATGAGGATCAAAGGTGTTTTATGACATAGGTTTCTGTTTCAATGTACTAGATGTGAATGTGTAGGTCTAGGTCAATGTTTTGACTTTTATTGTGCACACTCGTTTGCTAATTGCTCTTGCTCTTTATTATTTTTGTTTTTTGTAAGTATAAAGATTTATATATACATTCCCTAAGATTGGAGATTGAGATGTCAGGGAGGAAGGTTGAGAGGGAAGCAAGTGAATGATGGATGTCAGCAGACACTCCCCCCTTCCTTGGGTAGATCATACTTTTTGGAATGATGTCGTATCCTTTTGAAACCAATTGTTCCAAGTTATGGGTGAAGGCCTTAACCAATAGTTTTCGACCGCCCTATGCGTTTCATCTAGTTGCAAGGGTGGTAACGTACTCTCCCATGATTTTATTTGCAACATTGTTGTAGGTGGTGAACTTACAACGTAAGGTGCAAACTCTTTCTTGCTTGTATGGATATGTACAATGGTAGGTGGAGGTTGTGTCAAAGCTTCTATTTCCGTATAGGAACTACATGACGAGCAAGAAGCTTCATTTGATTTCCCCATTCTTGAGCTAGGTGGAACAAATCGTTCTTTCTTCGGTACCCAAACTAGCTTTGGAGCGACTGTGTAGCATTCTGTGATTTTTTTCTTTCCACGATTGTCGATTCGTTTTGGAGCTACGAGATTGGGCTCACATGGGTTAGGTGATAGGTAAGAACACAATCTACGTTTTGGTACCCAGATTTGATCATTTCCTTGATAGTAGCCTTGGGCTTCCAATAGTCATTTAGGAATCCATCGCAGCATTTTCTTACTTTTCTTGGAGCGAGTGGGATGCTTCTTACAAGGAGCCAAAAATGTGGGCTTCTGTTTTTTAGCACTAGCTATGGTTGCTAGGGACCCACTTGTATGTTTTCTTTGTTATATTAGGATGAGTCTTGTAGAAGCTATATGCATTGCTTGTAGCATATTTAAGGGTACGGGCATTTCATCCCCCTCAGGTGTTACCTAGGTTGTCCCCCTATTTCCCCAAGTGTCTATGGTTGCTGCTAGGTGGACCCAATCCACATTGTCCGAATCAGTCATCCCAGGTAGTACATCCATATAAGGAGAATCTTCCCCAACATCAGTGTCCGCTTTACATGTGTAACAATACTGCAATGGGGCCGAGTGAACTGTGGTGTCAGATCTATGATCAATTATAAACCTCTTTCTTAGAATATGCTCGACCAGTTACAAGATCTACTCGAATAACAGAATCTTGGAACTGCAAGTAGACATGGTTTTTAGACCAGTCATGCACCATTTTTGCTTCCCTCATGAAAGGACGTCCTAAGATCATCTCCGATGCCATAGTGTGTTTGGAGAAATCCATAACAATGAAGGTAATCCTTATTTTATGTCCAAAGACTTTGATCTTGTGATCTTCTAGCATCCCAATAGGTTTAAAAATAGACCCATTGGCCATCTTCACTACTATGGTTGTGGTCGCAAGGTAAGGTCTTCCCATAGTTTCCCAGCAATTTTAGTCACAATGCTAACCCCAGCGCCACCATCAAGGATTCCCTTCACAGTTAATCCCTTAGTAGTGATTGGTATGGTCGCATTGGATTCATCACCCTCAAAGTATTGTCCCAACTTGCTAATAGGTATTTCTATAACAAGGTTCTCATCTAGGTTGGGTTGTGGATCTAAGTGTTCCTCCTCTATTGGCATCTCCCCAGCTCTATCCATCTGTGCAAATTGTGGTAGCCCAAACTTCAGTTCTCCATTGAGGAAGGCCCGAAGAGCTGAGACTAGCTCAGGGTCTTTATATAGTTTGGACATGATGGTGGTTCTAACTTTTGAAGACATGAAATCCATCAATTTGGCAATGTTTAACGGCACCTTTTGGCCTTGAGTCCCTTGACGTGGGGAAGATGGGATCTCCATTTCTTCGATAGGATCAAGTAGTCCCTCTGTAAACATTCTTTCCATCAAGAAGTGAGTACGCCCACTTTCCCATGACTTTAAGTCACTTTCTTCTTGGATGACACTAGGTATGGCTAAGGGTCTATGGTCTTGGTGAGGTTGTTGTTGCGTAGGGAACACGGTGTCTGTAATCTTGATCTTCCTAGCTGTTGGTTCTAGATCCCTTTGGGTATCTTCTACCAAACTCCTTAATTGCTTGACTTGCTCAATCTCCTCTGTAGGGTTTGGATAAGTTCCTATCTTCTTCTTGGATCCTGGCCATTATGGCTCATGAAGGTCTTCCTTGTTGCTTTCTATCTTAGTGGACGTTTTGGTCTCCATGGTTTCACCTGAATCAGAATCCTCTTCAGTGTCGTTCATATATACGGGGTCGTCACCAGTCCCTATGTTGGTCTTTGAACTGGGGTTTGGCTTTGTTGCTTTTTGCGATCTCTTCCTTCGTGTTTTATTCTTTTTCTGAGATTGGGCAATTGATGCCGTGTCTCTTCCCTCAAGAATATAATTTTGTTTTTGGAGCATCAATCGTGTGAGTACGTTTACTGGTACCACATGTGTACTTTGTGATGGCTCCTCAGTAACTTCAATCAAGTTTAATGGCGTGATCTTTGGTGCATTTGGATTATTTGGACATTGGGCAATCAAATGATCTATGCCACATTGATTACACATGAGTATTGGCATTGTAGACGTGCTCGCTTGATTGGTTTGCATTAGTGTGGCGTTCTTTTGTAGCCTAATAGGACACTCGGCTACACAATGTGGACCTCCACACTCATAGCATTGAAGAGGTGGTCTCTTAGCAGTGTAATTGATATTTTGGCCTCTTGCCGCAAGAGCAGCTACTTGATATACAGGTTTGACTTGTCCCCAATAGTCCTCCATGTAGTATTGTGGACTTTCTTCAAGCACATCCATCCCATAGGAAATATTAGGATCCATCTTCCTCATAGCCTTCCAAACAAGCAATAGATGACTCACAACCCACTTGATTCACAGAAGGGATTTTCGGATGTGGTGGTTGTGGTCCTAGCACTGTAGGTGGTAAGGGTGTTGTTTAAACAACATTTGGGCCCTAGGGACCATGTGTTGTGCTATTTGTTCAAGAGGTGGGGCCGTCATCAATGCAGGAACTCGAGGTGTGTCTGTCCATGCTAAGGTTGGTCTATTGGCCATTGCGCGCTTAAATACTATGCAATCCTTAGTTTGATGACCATACCTTCCACATGCATTGCTATTCCCATTGAATTTTACTCTAAAAGTAGGGCATTCACTGGTACTATGCGGTCCATAGCATACTGAGCACCATTGTTGCTCCCTTCTTGGATACATATGATTGTTTTGCAGAGCACGATTGTCTCTAAGACTCTCTTGAACAGCCTTGGTGAGATCTGCTAAAGTCATCTCAGATATCTTTGGCTCCTTAGCAATAGGCTTTAGGGTCATTGGCTGATGCCCCGATGCTTGCGAGCTAATAGATTTAGACTCAATAGACACTCTTTCTCCTTGAATCAATAAATTATCCTCCAATTGGATCGCATTGGTGGTGACTGCTTCCCAAGTGGAAATACCTCTAAAGACTAGGCCATTGTAGATATCCTCATGTCGTAATCCCCTAATGAATCTATCAAGAAATTGATTATTATTGAAGCGCTCATTTGGATTACAACTAGAATTTAAATGCTTCAAGCGACTAATAAAGTCTCTCACCGACTCTCCTTCGTCTCGTTGGGATTTCTAGAGCTGAGAGGCTACACCCCAAAGCACTCCCTCTCATATGTATCCTTTCAAGGATAGTCTCCTAAGAGTAGGGTAAATCGTTTTTTCTTCCACCCTTAGGGTTCTATACCAATCCCCTGCCTTCCCACTTAAGGTTAGGCTTAAAGCATTACTCTTATGCAGGTCATTGTGTTCTCCTAGAGAATTGCATATTTGTTCAAACACTTCGATATGCATTCTCACATCCCCGTCTCCACTAAATTTTTGTGTGAGCTTGGCTATTTGTACTGCCTTACTTCTAGGTTCTCTATCAGGCTTGTTACGCATATTCTCAGCAATAGATCGACCCATAGCTTGAGCAAATGTTGCCAAGTCACCTAAGTGAGTAGGCATCGTGGGTAAAGGCGCTACAGAGACTACATGTGGAGTTGGTATTGGCATTGGGCTTGGCGCATAGGAAGCCCTTGGGTTCCACGTTGGGTACGATGTTGTGCCATGTGGTGGCCCAAAGTTCATATGTGTGGCCCTAGACATAGCAGACGTCGGATGTGACATGCTAATGCTAGCCGGTATAGTCCCATGGAAATAAGAACTTGGGTGTTGTGGTTGTGGAGCATAGGTTGTTGAAACAATGGGAGGAGTAGGGACTACATGAGTACGAGGACCCGTGGGTGTATACGATTGGTACACACTTGTAGGTAGTATTGCAGGCATTGAGCTACCATGTAGCGGTGCTTTCCTAACAAATGAGGTCCATGGCGTGTTTCTCTGCATGCCCATCATTGGGGTAGGCATGGTAGCCGTGGTGTCATCAAGGGAAAGATGAGCTAGACTTGGGAAGGTAAAGCTATCACTTGTGGGCTCAGATTGCACCGAGACCCCTGGCGAAACAACATATGGGTATTCATCGGACTTACGGAGGGAGTCTCCATTTGCGATAAGGTCGGTTGTTTAGCCTTCCCTGTATCCAAGAATCTCATGAGACCCGTTGAAGGCATTTGATCCTCTTGTTCTGCCTCTCTAACTCAATGACACTATGGATGACCTCACAAACTCTTTGTTGTTGATCCTCCACACTAGTAGAGCCCATTGTGGATTGTAGGACATCTAACCAACCCATGTGATAGGTGTGACCTATGTATAGGTCGGTCAGAGTTTCCGTTTGTAGTTCGTACTCCCAGTTCTTATTTAAGAATGCTCCATCTAGGATTGAGGTGCTAGGGGTGTCCTTTTAACTAGATGCAATGTTGTTTTCTAGGGGTTGGCCCTTAGCGGTTGCTAAGTCAGGAGCACTCGATTGCTCTCCTAGCAAAGATATTGACATAGGAGCTTTTGATTTTAACTCTCTTCGTTGCTCCGCCTCATGTATACGCCTCCTACATGCTATCCATGTAGGATCTCACATGAGATTTAAGGCCAATGAAAGACAACCGTACCAACTGAAAAGCATAGCCATAACTTAAAAGCATAACCATAACTTAAAGGCATAACCATAACGAACCATAACCATAACTTAAAAGCATAACCATAACAAACCATAACCATAACTTAAAAGCATAACCATGACTTAAAACCATAACTTAAAACCATAACCGGCTATAACCACTTTGATCAAAACCATAATGCAGATAACCATAACCATAAACAAAATTAACAATAACCATAAGCATAACCAGAAAGAGAAACAATAACTGTCTATACAATGACAATGACAATAATCATAACCATAAGGGAAACAATAACTGTCTGAACACTAACTGTTTGTACAAAAAAGAGACACAAAAGCGTGTCTGTGTCTCACAAAGCATATAGATGAAATCTGGTCCACTAATGACTAGGCGTCGCAACCTGCACATAGGACAACTCACAAAATTAGTATTGATATTACTTCACATATACTGACTTAATTAAATCAACTCACACATATTAACGTCTCACCTCAAGCGATCAGCGAGACTGTAAGGCCTCCGAGTCTACAGGCTCTCCTGAAGCTTCAAGATCATTCAGTACTTCATAGATACCTCTGCGATATCCATCTGACTCCTCCTCGCGTGATGGAGCTCGATGCATCGCAAGATTCTGCGTTTATACAAAAATCAAAGTAATAAGAATACATGATTCATCGCATTTTAAAAAACGCCATAGTTAAGATTGGATTAGAAACTCACAAACTCATAGCGAAAGGTGTCGAAGCCTCCGTTGCCAAGATGAGATGTCCCCCTAGTCATCTGTCGTATCTGCGCGGCCTCACGCTGCTGTCTGAACCGCGTGGCCGCTGTCTGCTCATCCTCCCTGATCTGCAGCCACGTCTCGTGTGGGATGCCCGAAGGCTTCGGCGAGCCGGTCCTAAAAACCTTTCGAGCTGCATCTTGTCGATGTTTGATGGTGTCCCGTGCACTAGCCATCCTTCTGCCATGCTCCCCTCTGGACGCGTTTTTTTGGCGAACAAAACCCTTAAGTGTTTTCATGAACCGCTCTAGAAAGAACATCCAACGGCTGTGGACTGTACCTGCCACTGCAACCTCATCTACTACATGGACGAGCAAGTGCATTTGGATAGTTAGGCAGCTCGTGGGTAGATACTTCTCAATCATGCAAACTGCCTCAATGGAGTTAGCCCTTGCGACTGCAATAGATTCCTCTCGTATCTCCTTGGAAGAGATCCACCGCACTAGCTCTGAAATCTTGTATATGCACGTCCGCACTTCCTCCATTAAACACCCCTTGATCGCAATTGGAAGAATGAATTGCAAGAACTTATGCCAGTCGTGCGATTTCAAACCTGACAGTTGATCGTCACGGGTGAATGCTGTTTTGAGACATCGCATATATCCTGTTGGTGTCCTGAACTCTGAAATCACCCTTTTCACTTGTCGCTCTTCGTTTTTTAGCAATACCCATGGCGCTCTTGGAAGTTTTGTTTGACCAGCTGCATTGGTGAAAGGCCACAACTCTAGCATCTTTCCAACCGACTGCAAATCATCTCGTGAAGCTCGATTGTCTTTCATTCCCATGATTGTCTTCCAGAGGAGCTCTCCCACATTCTTGAATATATGCATTGGATCCAGCAAATGGTTAATTAGTAGATCACCCCAGTACGGCAACGTATGGAGAATGGACAAACGTTTCATTCCTGGAACAGGTTGCCCCTCATATTGCTCCCATCGGCGACGCCACTCTTGTACATGCATAGGAAGACATTCGACGCGACCAAGCTGGCCTTCGCGCAAGTGATGGCCATCTGGAAGATAACGGTGGTGGCCTTGATAAATTGTCTTTCGAAGGGAGGTAGAATAGCGCACATCCAAAGACTGCCCGCAAATTGGACATGCATTGTATCTCGAAGTTGTTAGTCCTGCATATATCAAAGCATGAATCAGGCCAAGGCAAAGGGCTTGTGAATAGCGAGAATTTTGTAAATCAATAATCATTACCAGAAGCTTCTCCGTATCTTGGCCAATCATGCATAGTCCACATAAGAAGTCCATGGATCCTTGCATGCTGTTGTCCTACTGGTTCAACCGCATCTGCTATGTCGATCCCATGCCACAACTCCTGGAGCTTGTCAACTAGTGGAGCTAGATAAACATCCATGTTTTTTGCCTTGAACTTACCAGGTACAATCAAGCTTAAAATCAAATGACCCTTCTTGATAGCAAGCCACGGCGGGAGGTTGTAATTGATGAAGCACACATGCCAAGTGCTCCATGACGAGCTTCTCAAGCCAAATGGATTGACTCCATCCATTGCCATGCCCAAACGCAAATTGCGTGGTTCACTCTTAAAATGTGGCCAGGTATCTTCAATGTGCCTCTAAGCCTTCGAATCAGCGGGCACCCTAAATGTTGCGTCAGTGGATCTATTCGTAGAATGCCACCGCATCAACTTTGCAATGGAACCACAACGAAACATTCTTTTTATCCTAGGAATAATAGGGAAATGCTGCAACACTTTAGTTGGCACTGTCTCGCCAACTGCATCTTGTTTGTAGCGCATTGCTCCGCACTTAGGACACGACAGACAATCTGTGAATTCATTGCGAAAAAGAATGCAATCATTTGGACATGCATGAATCTTGTTGTAGTCCAAGCCAACTGAGGTCAGAAGTTGCTTTGCGTCTGGCCTAGAGGGGGGCATTTCATTGCCAGCCGGGAGAAGTTGCTCCCGCAATAACCTGTTTAAGCCACATTAAATTAAAAAGCTCTCCGAGCACATCACCGTTGCAATCGGAAAATCTCTTTTGTAAATTATGTACCTAAACAAAGCAGTGACGCTTGCATCTGACCACCCGTACACTGACTGAAGATTCAAAAACGCCAGACAAGTACGAAGCATAGATATTTTGGCGCCTTCATAGATTGGTTGACGTGCCAACTTCCTCAACATGTCTTCAGGAGATAGGCGCACGGTTTCTGGTGCTGCTTCGTTCGCGTTCTCCTCGCTTGTCTGGAAGAAGGCATCCAACATCTCCTCCATGCCGTCGTCTTCTATCTGTAAGCCCTTTTCTGCTTCCATCCGTGGCTCTATATTGGTCGGACCTTCACGCATAATCTTTTTTCTCTCTCTCTCTCAATGTAGGTGCTATGTCGCGGAAATCAATGCCCGTTCCGTAGGAGTCGTATCGCAGATTCTGTACGGTTTCTCTAGAAAACTCTCCGTACTTGTGCACATGCTCATTACATATCCTACGCTTGTGAAGAATTTGATACTTGCAGAGCCTGCACGAGCATGCAATCTTTTCCTCCATGTTAGTTGATGACGTTGCCATCTACAATGACTATGAATGTTGTTTTAATATATATATATATATATATATATATATATATATATATATATATATATATATATATATATATATATATATATATATATATATACTCCTCACAATGTAAACTACCTCGCATTCTCTAGTCTTGCCCAATCTCCGTACACCTCGGTCCAGAGGTGTACGGAGATCAGGACCACCGGGTCAAAATCTCGTCTTTATTGGTCAAATCCTATATGGGTAGACACATACGTGCACTCCCAGGTGTACATGGCAATGCATGTAGCAGACAAAACCCCTTTGCCTCTTTTAGTTCCATAGTTTCTTCTCTGTCTACGAACCCACTTGCCTCCATTCCGAGGTAGCCTGTCAGAGAAAGCTTTCCAATGCCGCACTTGATGAAAGCACAAGCCATGGAAGTTCTCAGCCCAATGAAAGTTTTCTACCTGATTGTAAACCGGACGGGGCCTCCATGTTCTTGCTCAAAAAAGCGATCTCGATCTCTCTTTCTCTCTCGATCTCACTCTCGCTATCTCTCTTTCTCTCTCTCTCTCTCTCTCTCTCTCTCTCTCTCTCTCGCTATCTCTCTTTCTCTCTCTATTTCCTTATTTTCCTATCTCTCTCTCTGTCTCGCTCTTCACTTCCCTACCTCTCTCTCTCTCTCTCTCTGTCTCTCTCTCTCTCTCTCTCTATATATATATATATATATATAACTCTCTTTCTCTATCTCTCTATTTCCTATCTCTCTCTCTCTCTACTTACCTCTCTCTCTCTCTCTCTCTCTCTCTCTCTCTCTCTCTCTCTCTCTCTCTCTCTCTCTCTCTCTCTCTCTCTCTCTCGCTCGCTCGCTCTCTACTTCCCTATCTCTTTACTGATCGAATGAGCGACTGAGCTAGGGAGATCTAGACGTCCACGACTGCGGAGGACTACACAACATCGACAGAGGCTGCATCAGAGGATCTAGCTAGGTCACTTTGGCTCGACATGCATAACGCCCGGTCAGACTACTGACCATGGAGGAGATTGATGAGATCCGCCAGCGACAGCTGCTGGATCTCTTATGATCTACCTATCCCAGCTAGCTGGTTTAACCATTTAGTCCATACCCAGCAGTTTAGGATTCCATAATATTTTATTTTGTCATCTTCTTACTCTGACTTTGTATCAGATCCATCACATTGTAACTTTCTTGTCTCATGTCTCATAGGTCACTTTGGCCTTTCGAAGACGTTAATATAACATTTCATTTCATTTCTCTCTTTAATTATTTTTCTTTAATTTTAATTTCCTAAGCATACATTAATTCTCTATCTCTCTCTCTCTCTCTCTCTCTCTCTCTCTCTCTCTCTCTCTTTGATTACCTACACACACACACACACACACATATTTCTCTCTCTCTCTCTCTCTCTCTCTCTCTCTCTCTCTCTCTTTCCTACACACACACACACACACACTTCTCTCTCTCTCTCTCTCTCTCTCTCTCTCTCTCTCTCTTTCCTACACACATACACACCTCTCTCTCTCTCTCTCTCTCTCTCTCTCTCTCTCTCTCTCTCCTACACACACACACCGCTCTCTCTCTCTCTCTCTCTCTCTCTCTCTCTCTCTCTATTTCCTACACACACACACCTCTCTCTCTCTCTCTCTCTCTCTCTCTCTCTCTCTCTCTCTCTCTCTCTCTCTCTATTTCCTACACACACACACCTCTCTCTCTCTCTCTCTCTCTCTCTCTCTCTCTCTCTCTTTCCTACACACACACACACACACCGCTCTCTCTCTCTCTCTCTCTCTCTCTCTCTCTCTCTCTCTCTCTTTCCTACACACACACACACACACCTCTCTCTCTCTCTCTCTCTCTCTCTCTCTCTCTCTCTCTCTCTTTCCTACACACACACACACACACACCGCTCTCTCTCTCTCTCTCTCTCTCTCTCTCTCTCTCTCTCTTTTCGACACTCACACACACCGCTCTCTTCTCTCTCTCTCTCTCTCTCTCTCTCTCTCTCTCTCTTTCCTACACACACACACACACGATGTAGAGAGAGAGAGAGAGAGAGAGAGAGAGAGAGGGGTTGGGGGGGGCATAATACCTGCGCAGCAAGTGGAGGCCAAGATTTGAGCAGAGCGCATGCGAAAATGGCCCCTGCTGCTCGCGGGTTTCGTTTTTTTCCCCCAATTTTTTTGCGTCGCTATACGCGTCGATATACGCGTGGAAAGTAAAGCCTTTCCACGCGTATATCGACGTACATTGAGACGCGTATATCGATGCATATAGCGACGTCCGCTAATTTCGTCGATATACGTGCGTCGATATCTCCATGTTGTGTTGTAGTGTCGGCAAGGCTTCTACCATCGGGTAATATGACCTCGGAGGGAAATAACTCTGAAGAGTTAGGAGGTGCAGTGAATGAAGTATTCACGTGCACATTCTCTAAGGGCATAGGCTCTACGTTGGTCATGAATGTAGAATTTACTTCCCCACCCCCCTCATTTACATTACTAGCTCCATGTTCGGAGCGAGTGGCTCTACTAAAGGTTTCCTTCAAGCGGCTAAGCACGCTCGGCCCGGACCGCGGGCCCATGGCATGCATGTCTTGGCTTGAGCTATCAGGATTAGGCATTGGGAAACCCTGACGTTGTAGTCAGAGGAAGAGTCACTAGCTGCTATGTTCGGGTCTTGGTTTGTATTACCTTGGATTCCCGTCGAGGGCCTGGAACCTAAAGTAGGTGGATATCGAGAACTCGTGTAAGTCAAAATTGTCTCTAGTTGCTCCGTCTCTAGCACACGACTAGATCGCAGATGCATGTACCTATTTCCTTCAAAGTCTCTCATATATATCAAAAATTGATAGATATATTTATCCATGATTGATTGTTTGATCACAATGTTTGTCTCTTTCAGACTATACATTGTTGTTTGCTTGTGGTCTAGAGTTGATTTATACTTGGTGGCATTTTGCTTTAGATATTTTATGAGATTCCTCTTTTCAGCCTTCAAATTGGAATTGATGAACTTTAATTCTTCATACTCCTGCTTCATCTCTTGGATAGTCTTTTTATATTTTTTGCTATTTCCTTGTTCCTTCTTCATAGAATTTTGGAGCTTCAAGACCTCATACTTCCACTTTTCTATAATCCTAGTCTCTTGTTCTAGATATTGCTTCACATGTGCAGGCACCCTACAAGCGTCGGCGAATAACCTCGAAGGTTAACCGCTTACTTTTTTAAGCGTCCGTTTTCACTCGTGTTCTTTACGTTTTTAAAGTTTTTTTAATGTTTTTTAATGATCAATTTTTTTGATTAAAGTATGTGATAGCTCAAAATGAGCGTATCACTCATAGGGTCGCGGTGTGCTTTACAACACAATGTTCGGTCACCTGAAGCTCCATTGGTCCTCAAAAAAGTCGATTTTTAGCTACGTATGAAGCTAAAATTCGTAATTTTAAAGGGCGATAGATGCCTAAGCCTGAGCGTGAGCTTGGGCTTGGGTCTAGGAGATATTCCCGATCCCGGTCCTATCTTTAAATTTTTTTAAATTTTATTTTATAAAAGGATAAGGTCGCCGCGGCCTGCACGAGAGCACACACACACACTCTACTTACCTACTTCCAACTAATACACCTACTGTTACACACTAACACACTCTATTAGCTCTCACAGATCTACTTCCTACTTACTGTACATTACATTACACAGAACTAACAACCTTAATCCTAACACCTTACACAGAGAAAAAAACACAGTACCTTTCAAAACTCCATTAACAAAAAAATACACAGTAGCAACACAAAATCCTTCTTCTCAACACGCACAACCTCCTTCCTTACCTTTTCTACAATTGAAATTGCACCACAGAAGAAACACAGAGTGCCATTCAAGCTTAGTGTATGGCATTCCCCGGTAGCAGCGCCAAAAATGTGCGCGTATGTCGCACGTGTCAATTCAAGACACTTGCCGATACACTGTGTGCGAGCCACAAATGGTTCCAAGCACACAACAAGCCTAAACTAGTAAGCTCAAAGATGGCGTTGGTGTGTCACTCACCGCTCTACGCTTCTTATCGTGGAGGATTCCTCATCGCAAAGAAGAGGGAGACGCCGCTACGCCACGCTCAACCGCCTCGCCGCCGTTGTGCCACCGCAATGCTCGATCGTACTCTCTCTCTCTCTCTCTCACGCATACACACACACACACAAGGAGATGATGAAGAAGATGGAGATGGAGCAAGAGCACTCTTCAATTGCACAAATGAGAGAATGAGTGAATTTTAGGTTTAGTTGACTCTTATATGAGCTCCCCATTCACACTTGGGCGTCCATGCTTAGCCAACTAGTCCCTTGAATGTTCTAGTTATAGTGCGTCTCTCATCGACGATCACTCTTACCCTTTTCCTATTGGACCGACAAGCCGGGTACCTGACTCTACCAAGTAAATAATACAACGTCCGTCATAGGTGATAGGGTGTCCGTGAGCCGTGAGGGTTAATACACACACATACACACACACACACACACACACACTATGGGGCACCACTTGGCTTACACAACCCACCTGGCCAAGACAAGGAACACACCGATGGAGTGAGAGGAGAGAGACTATCCATTTGCCCACTCAACACAGAGACACACACACACACACACACACACACCCAAAAAACTCAGGTCAAAAGAGGAAGAATTTTGATGTTTAGATACAATTGAGCTTGGGCCAACACCAATGGGGCAAATAGCTCACACAATATGGATAAAATATGCAAGATACAATCACAAACTGAAGCAAAGGCTTCGCTCATAGGAGAAACTTACACAACCGAAACAGAAAAAAAAAACAATGAGGAACGGCCCAAAACCCCAGTCTACAATATCAAAGTGCTCAAATCCGACCTCGGATGAACAGTTTATGGCCAAAATAGGCTCCAAAAACAGCAAAAACTCAGTTGGCTATTCCGTCTCTTCTCTCTACACTTTGCTGGTTCTTTTCTTAGGTTTTTTAGTGCCTTTTGATTGACCTCAAACGGACCTCGAATACGCCAAAAAATGGCAACGCAGTGTATTTTTGTCGCCCTTCTACATCCATCCGCACACCTGGCACTCAACTTTTCTCAATAATGCATCCCGCAATCACATGAAGTGGCCCCCAAATATAGTTGTCATGATGAAATTTTTGCATAATTCATCACCAAAAAACACCCATGTTGTGTCCATACTTATCCACGTGCAAGCCTTGATCCCATTCGTCCTCCTGATGCCACTAGATGCCACTTGACTCACCTACTTACCTCATGGCGTCGGCCCGGGGATAGCTTCCTCGAGAAGTTTTACACTCTACCAACTCCTCATTATTATAGAAAAACACAATGATACTGGTGATGATAAAAATCGATGTACTATGTACACGCTGTCCTACCTGTACACATGTGGGTCCCACGTAACCACCTGGCTCTGAAAAATGGGCAATCCTTTATTCCATGCACCATGCATGTGTATGTACATATGTGCAATCACGTCTTCCAGAAAACTCCTAACAACGCAAACTAAATTAAGTGATTAACAAATGAGGCTGAAAAATAGTATTTCACAACATAATTTTCATATTTCTCACATAGCTAGTAAGCACACATAGCTAGTAAGCACCACCAAGTGGTTGATGCAAAGTGAAGGAGTACGAGGGGAAGTGCGACACGAGAGAGAGTGCGAGAAGAATAGCATGACGATATGGTGAACTCTCTCCACTGTAATGTGTAGAGCATAGTGAGTTCTTATTAGGTTTTTACAAAAGAATATGTGTACATACCTGGCGGCCCACCCACTTACCTGGGCGACCACATTGGGCTTTATACCCCAACAACCTCCCACTTAAAGTCCAATGTGGTACTTTAAGTGTGAGAGAAGCTACTATACAAGCTAATATACAAGAGATGTAGAGAAGTGATGTACTACCCTACACCTAACTGCTTGCGAAAATGCGCAAAGCTCTCTGAGGGAAGTCCTTTTGTAAGTAGATCAGTAGGATTTTCTGTGGTGTGCACTTTGACAAGCTGAAGTTGCTTATCCTCGAGCATTTCCCTGATGAAATGATACTTCACATCCACATGCTTTGTCTTTGAGTGATAAACTGGATTGCGAGCCAATTGTATAGCACTTTGACTATCACAATATAACACAGGCATCTCTTCTTTGATTCCCAAATCTGTTACTAGTCGATTAATCCAAATTGATTCTTTGCATGCCTCTGATGCTGCAACATATTCAGCCTCTGTAGTAGACTGAGTAACACAATCTTGTAATCTAGAACGCCATGATACTGCTCCACCAGCCAATGTAAAGACATACCCTGACGTAGACCTTCGGTTGTCTAAGTCACCTGCATAATCTGAGTGTGCAAAACCCTATACACTTAGCTCCTGACTCCCATAGCATATATGCATACTCTTTGTAGCTTTCAGGTATCTCAATATTCCTTTCACTGCCTCCCAATGTTTCTTGCCTGGGTTTGACATGTATCGACTTACTACTCCCACTGCAAATGCAATGTCTGGGCGAGTAGCAATCATTGCATACATCAAACTACCCACTACAGACGCATATGGAATCTTATCCATTTCAGCCTGTTCTTCCTCAGACACAGGACAATCTTGTTTGCTAAGTTTCACATATGGTGGCAATGGAACACTGCCTTTCCCTTCTCCATATTGAAACGTTGCAAAACCTTGTCAATATACTTTGTTTGAGATAACCAAATCAACTTCTTTGATCTGTCTCTCTCAATGCGCATACCAAGTATATGACTTGCCTCACCCATGTCTTTCATGTCAAACGATTTTGCCATCTTTGACTTCAAAGCTGAAATTTCTTCCAAGTGCTTGCCAACAATCAACATGTCATCCACATACAAAATAAGGATCAGCCAACTACCATCCTTAGCCTTCTTTGTATATAGACAGTGATCGAACTCACTACGTTTGTAGCGTTGAGAAAGCATAAACTTGTGGAATTTATGGTACCATGCCCTCGATGATTGTTTTAAGCCATAAAGACTCTTTAACAACTGGCATACCCAATCTTCCTTGCCTTTCTCAACAAACCCTTCTGGCTGCTGCATGTAAATTTCCACATCTAAATCACCATGCAAGAACGTTGTCTTGACATCCATTTGGTGCAACACCAAATCTAATATGGCAACCAATGCAAGAAAGCATCTCAATGTAGTCATCTTGACCACCGGAGAGAAGACTTCATCAAAGTCAATGCCTTGTTCTTGCTTAAAGCCCTTGGCAACAAGCCTTGCTTTGTACTTTGGCTGACCTTATACCTGTAAACCCATTTACAAGGTAGAGCCTTTTTGCCCTGTGGTAATTTAACTAGCTTCCATGTATGGTTTTTATGCAGAGCTGTCATCTCTGACTGCATGGCCAATTGCCAATTCCCGGAGTCCTTCATTTGCACTGCTTCCTTGTAACATGAAGTCTCATTGCAATCAGTCAACATGACATAGTTCATAGATGGAACAAACCTATCAGGAGGTCGCGTGACACGTCCAGAATTACGCACAATAGGTGGCTCTGGCTCAGCCACAACCTGTGGTTCCAATCTATCCTGTCCTTGCTCCTCTTGAGCCCTGACATTTTGTCTTGCACGTGCAGTTCCATCTTCTTGGAAGACAACTCTTCTAATCTCCTCAACCCTCTCTGGTTTAGAATGATATTTGGATTCATTAAAGTGAACATCATTGTTGCGGACAGCCTTTCTGGATTCGGGATCCCAAAGTCTGTACCCCATCTCACCAGAATTACCATAGCCTAGGAAGATGCACTTTCTACTCTTTGGCTCAAGTTTGTTCCTAAATTCCTTTGGAACGTGAGTATATTCCTCACAGCCAAAGACTCTGAGATGCTTGTATGAGGGCATTTTGCCTGACCATACCATCTCTGGCACTGAATCCTTCTGCAAAACCTTGCTAGGAGATCTATTTACAAGATGAACAGTTGTTGATAGAGCTTCAGCCCAAAACCCATTTGGCAGCTGTGCATTAGACAACATACTTCTGACCTTCTCTTGTATGGTCCTATTCATCCTCTCAGCAACACCATTTTGAGGAGGATTGTAAGGAGCAGTAAGTTCACGTTTTATACCTTTTGACTCACAAAAGTCCTGAAAGGCCTTTGAAACATACTCTCCACCATTGTCAGTGCGTAAGCATTTAAGCTTCTTGCCACTCTGATTCTCCACAAGTGTCACAAACGTTTTGAAAACACTAAACGCTTCATCCTTGTGCTTGAGAAAGTAAACCCATAATTTCCTCAAGTAATCATCTATAAATGTCATAAAGTAAGAAGCTCCCCCTAGAGATAGGTTAGGCATAGGTGCACACAAATCACTATGAACAAGTGCCAACTGTGTATCTCTTCTACTGCTTCTATGATTATGTGGCTGCTGTGTTTGCTTACCATACAGACAATGTTCACAAAATTCAAAATCATTAAATGAAAAGCCAGGCAAATAACCAGAACGAGACAAGATTTCCATTCCCTTCTTGGACATATGTCCTAACCGGCTATGGCACAAAGAAACGTTCGGCTGCTCGGTTACATTGATTACATTTTTAGAGACATTTGATACATAAATCATGTAAAGTCCTCCAGACTTTACTCCATGTGCTACTGTCATAGAACCCTTGGATATCTTCCACATGTTCTGTCCAAAAATGGTGACGTAGCCAGCATCATCAAGTAAACCTGTGCTGATCAAGCTCTTTGTAATTGCGGAAACATGTCTCACATTCTTCAGCGTGAAAGAAGAGCCATTCTGAAACTTCAATTGAACATCTCCAACACCTAAGATCTCACATGTCTGCCCATTGCCTAGCCGAACATGATCTTTAGTGGTTACATAAGAAGTAAACCACTCCTTGTTTGGAGACACATGAAGTGATGCCCTGAGTCTATAATCCAGTCACTCAGTGCATTTCCATCAGATGCTGTAAGAAGAGCTGAGTCCATTGTATTCTTCAAGAAGTAGATGTCTCCTGACACTAGACTGTCATCCTCTGTGTTTGTCACATTTATTTCTTGAATCTTCACTGAGGACTTGTTCTTCTCACCATGGTCTTCAGCTTTCTCTTTGCCTTTTTCTGCTTTCCATTCTCTGCAGTCTCTTTTCATGTGACCCTTCTTGCCACAATGGTAGCATTCTATGTCACTCTTGGATTTAGCACTGCGGGACTTGCTATGAGACTGATTCCTCTTTCCATCTTTGTACTTTTCTTTGGTCCTTCCCCTGACAACTAAGGCTGTTCCTTTGCCTTTTTCCATTGTCTTTCTATTGGTTTCTTCAGTAAGCAGACTTCCTTCTACACCTGCTATGTTCAAACCATCTGGAGGTGCAGAATTACTCAAAGCTGTGCGAAAAGTGTCCCAACTTTCCGGCAATGTGATCAACAGGAACATAGCTCTAACAGGTTCATCAAACTTGACACCTTGAGCTGACAACTGACTATAGATTGTGTTGAATTCATTCAGATGATTGGACATAGGTGTCCCTTCTTTCATCTTCAAGTAAACAAGCTTCTTAAGCTAGTATACCTGTGAAGTTGCACTCTGCTTCTCATAAAGATCACTCATCTTTAACCATGCTTGATAAGCCGACATCTCGTCTGCTACATTGAAGTAAACGCTTTCTACCAAAGTCAGCATAATGGTAGAAAGTGCCAATTCACCCATTTCGCTCGATTCATCTTTGTCCATATCTTCTGGTTTTATCCCCTTGAGCTTTATAGGTTTTATCTGCTTCTTTTGTACCAACACGTGCCAAATCTGCTTCTTCCACAATGGGAAATTGGTTCCATCTAGCTTCTTGATATTGTAAAGAGCAGTGTCCTGTGATCCAGCCATAGCTACGCTTCACAGTGGTTTACTTTCCTGGGAAAAATTCGACAGAGTTTCCCCTGTAAACTGATCTCTGAACCAATATCAACCTGTCAAATGAACCAAGAAAGCTTCAGATTCTGCTTAAATTTCGGCAGAGTCTCCTTTGTAAAATGGCTATGGTGTACTCAAAAACAGACCAAAAAACAGCTCAAAAAACACTGTCTCTCTGACACTGTAAGCTGCGGGTAAACCTGTCCTGCACCTGTACTGTCTCTCACTGTCCTGTCACTGTCCTGTGAGCATAGATTGTGACAATGCCTCAACGGCAGTAAAGCAAAGATGCAATCCCAACTGTCTAACTCACAGTCAATACATCCTAGCTGCCTATCTAAGGGTGCTCGAGGGATCGCTCCAAGACCTGTATCACCGAAAGGATCTCAACATTCGAGAATCCCCCAGCTCAATAAAACCTCACTCGACCCTCAACAAAGGCTGCAGTAAATCTGACAGTACATAGACTTCCCACAAAGTCATACATCCACAAATTTCCCACTATATGCTGTAACCATTGCGGCGGTTGTTTGCTGCGTGACTCACAGCTAGCAAACCCTCAACAGACATACATCATCTCTGACAATACATCCCATGTGGAAGTACTTGCAATGTCAGGATGAAATCTGGAATATCAAGCAGCAAACACAAGCTACCTGATGAACTAGTGGATGTCGCCTACAGTCTGTGTGTAGATGCGCCCGTGTCGTATGTGACACGCCTCCAAGAACTGTGAGCCGTCCTTCGATGTGTAGACAGCCACAAATCAACACTCTGGGAGTGTTGATATCCTCAGCACCTGCAGTCGTAGGCCGAAAAAAAAACCCCAAATTTGCAGAGTGGGATCTGCACCCACCGAGACCACGTAGTCGAAAATGGCCTGCGCAGACCTTTGTCGAAGCCGAACGGTGGCCGAGATGACCTCAGAATGAAATTCTGAGAACACCAAGCCCTGATACCAGTTGAAGGAGTACGAGCGGAAGTGCGATGCGAGAGAGAGTGCGAGAACAATAGCACGACGATATGGTGAACTCGCTCTATTGTAATGTGTAGAGCATAGTGAGTTCTTATTAGGTTTTTACAAAAGAATATGTGTACATACCTGGCGGCCCGCCCACTTACCTGGTCGACCACATTGGGCTTTATACCCCAACACAAAGACCAAGGGTAAATGTTGTATCAATAGCTACTAATAATGATCTATCCTCTATGATAGATGAGTACGCTACAGATCCAAACTTCAAAGATGTAATGTCAATTATTGCATTGGGGAAGAAAGAGAAACCATACAATGTGTAAGATGATTATCTTCTCTATGGTAATAGTCTATGTATTACACATAGTATCCAATAGAGATCCAAGAATGACTAACAACTTTTGGAAGGGTCTCTTTGAGAATTTGGGTACTAAGTTGAATTTCTCCTTGGTCTATCACCTATGGCCAAAGCAAGATGGAAAATTCAAATATTATTGATCTACTTAAAGCCTATGTTATGGAAGTGGATCAAAGAGATCAATGAGAAAATTATTTATCCTTAGTAGAGTATCCATATAATAACATTGTCCATACTTCTATAGGAAAGGCACCCTTCAAAGTAATTGAAGGAAGACCCAAGCTCACATTGATAGTCAAGACACTTGGAAAGATATTTGTTGTTGATGAGTATAGTAGAGACCTTAAATAATCGTTTTAGAAGATTAAGGAAACTATATTCATCATGCAACAAATGCAAAATTCTTCTGCTCATAAGCATAGACAAGCATTGACCTTCAACGAAAATGATTGGGTATTTATCAAGTTTCTCAAAGCACGCCTTAGCCATACTACAAGCAAGGAAACACAAAGACACCCAATGGGTCACCAAACATATTATGCTAAGTTAGTGAAAAGATATTATGGCCCATTTTAAATCCTTAATCTTATCAATGAATCAGTTTACAAGTTAAGGTTACCTAGATTTATAATGCCTTTCATGCCCGTCTTCATGTGAGACTTTTGCAACCTTATAAGGGTGAGCAACCCAAAGAGTCGATAATTGAAGAACCGCCCAAGTTTGAAGGTCAAGAATAGATCTTGTAGCCAGAGAGCATTCTACGATATGAAGACAAGGTTTTAAGAAGTGGTAATACTATCCGACGATATCTTGTCAAATTTAAGAACTATCCTTTTGAAGATGCAAGGTGGATACAAGACATCATAATGTAAATCTTGTAAATACTTACAATGACTCTTGTCAAAGATAAGAACCAGGTATGAACAAGTATGTTTGACAAAGAAGTTTACAAAGAATTTTATCTTTTTTTGACTTTAAGATTTCTGTTAAAGGTTCATAGCTTTTAAGTGTTTTGCTTGTAGGTGGCAACTTAGTCTCTCAAGCACCTAGTAGACTTGGCCAATCTACTATGAAATATGATTATGGCTAAGTAAAGACATGCTTGTGATAGCTAAGTCTTCTAAGCACCAAGTGGAGTTAGTCACGATTGTGGAAGAATGTAGACGGGTAAAAAGGGAACCTCTATCTAAAGCAACATTACTACTTATTACTTTATTTTCCCTACTCCATAGTCGAAGATGACTATGATTTTAAGGGAGAGTTAATGTTATGAAACTTAATTTCTAACCTTCTAAAAGTATTTTCCATCTTAATTTGGCCATTTTTAAGTCTCGGTGAAAATAAAAGAGAACCAGGGAAGTTGATATAAGTGCTTATGGACCAGCTCGATCAAAGGCTTGGGACCGAAAGGAGAGAAGTCCATAAAAGAGCAAGATTTTAGTTATCTCAATCCTAGAAACAAGTCAAGGAAGAATGGATACATCTCGAGCAGCCTTGATCAAAGATACAAGACAAAGGAGATTACCTAGAGCAATTTTAGGAGTCTAAAAATAGAAATTCATTGTACTAAGTTCAAGTAATTAAAATAACTCTTTAGAGTCCAAATTTTACAAAGCCTAGGAAGTCTTAGGGTAAATTTCTAACTTGCCTCAAATGGTTTAAATTTAGCAGTCCTACATTTAACAAGTTTTGGGATCAGCTTGGTAGCACCTTTAAAGCAATGTGGTAAGGTTTTTCACAAGAGGTACATCTCTAAAGCCCAAGGGTGAGTTTTATTTTTACCAAACTCCATCCTAATTTAGCAGGTTCTAAATTAGCAACTAGGCTCTAGCATGGGTCCCCTTCATAAAGCCTCCAGGGTTTATGCAAAGGGCTTACACCCGAGCTAGTTAAATTAGAGGGTAAGTTTATGGTTTTTAATAAGTGAAAGTAAAAAGATAGGTCAATTTTGGTAAGTTTACCCTAGACCTTCTCTTCCAAGTTTGGCTAGGCTACATCTCCAAAGTAGCTTGCTTTTGCGAAGTTCGGCAAGTTGGTGTGTGTGTGTGTGTGTGAGTGCACCCTTACCAAACACAAGTCAAAAGAGAAGGGGGACTAGTTCTTTCAAGAAAATAAAGGAGGTCATGTGTTTGCATAAGCATTAAGTTGCATTTTAAACCTTTACTTCTCATTGGACAAGTTGTAGGCGTTCCATATGAAGACTAATGGTAAGTTTTCATGGACACAAAAGGAGTGGCTAGTTGGATTTTGTTCTCTCTCTTCCTCATTCTCGCACTCTCAAGTGTTCAAGAGTGGCTAAGCAAAATTTTTCACACTCCTGCTCACATGGGTACTCAAGAGTGAGTCTCTATGCTTGAAATCTTGGCTATGGATGCAAATCCAAGCAAGTAAAAGATCTCCTTCTTCTTCATCATCTCTACTACTCTATTATGCTAAGACTTTGCTCGTGGAGTAAGCATATACAAAGTACAATTTATCTAACTCTTACCCCGCATTTCTTTCTCCTTGCTGGGGTGTTTAGGGCTTGGGAAGGAGGGTTACACCATGTAATCTTGAGCAACACCATCTTCTTAGTGAAAGTTTCGCAAGAGCACAAGTTGTATTGTAATCAAATCTCTCTTTAAGAGAGAACTATAATACAAAGACCTTTTGCAGGGGGCCCCGAATCCGGTCCTCATCAAGTTTTCAATCTTAACCGTGGTATTCTCTTTAGATTATGTGTATGGTTTTAATGTTCTAATGTGTAAATGTGCAATGAAATCAACATGGCACAACCTCTAGTCTCTTCTAAAGAATTCTCTCAAGGAAAATTCTCTCCTTTCATAAGTTGAAATTCCATTGAATCCAAAGTGAGTACTAAATTCAGTGACATCTTGAGAGAAATGGTAAGGTGGTCACATTATCAGATTGAAGTCTCTTCATGCAACGAGGCATGATCAAGTCTGACGTTGCTCCACATTTTGTTGAATTGCATATATACAAAAACAAATTACTCCAATCATGTGCAAGCAAGCATTGAACCCATGGCGTGGCAATTACAAAGGTGCAACCACATGGGTAGCACCACTTCGTGTTCAAAGATGCGCATTTAACACACATTCTCTATATTTTTTGTGAGTGCTGTATAATGGTTGAGTACAAGGAAGCAATCGGTTGCAGAGATTTCATGCGGGCGAACAGGGTAGCAACATGACAAACGAACATTGAACGCAAGACTAGAATACAAGAGCCCAACCTTCAAATGTTTGGGTACCCTCACTATGTTTGACATTGTGCAATTAACATAAATATTGTTTGTGTTTTATGAAACGCTATAGAACGACCATGTGTAGACGGTTTTGAGTGCATCAAGATAAGATTTGTGGCATTTACTTCATTAATCTATCACAAAGCGTGAAGATTTGGAACTATTATCCTCTTGTGCTATTGATGGAGACAAAAGATCAAAACAAAATGCCTCTTATAGGTAGTAGACGGGCATCAACTCGGCTAGTGGCTTTGGCGACCAATTTTGGTAAGATGTAGTGTGAAGGTTTGGTTATATAAAAAAAAGAAACTATTTTATCTTTAATCTAGTGAAATTGAATTGTTAAAAAGATTTTGCTCACACATAGACGCCTGAGAAGATTTCAAATGCAAAGCTTGTCATCATTGACATACAACTAGTCACGGGGGATTCACACTATAGACAAAACGGGACGCCACCTGCGAGCGGACAACTTTGATAAAACCCCTATATACGACTCATATTAGGGAATATGAACCCCCTTTCTACGCTTATACGACAATCAATGAAGAAAACTATCATACCCCAATCTTACATATAAAATTTAGGTCTCACATGATCTAACCGAGTAAAACTAGTCAAAGAGTGTGTAGCATAGTGACTCGAAACATACCCAAGGAACCACTTATATTGATAACTAAATGAACCCTCAATGTGTCTTAGTTTGACTTTCAAACTATATGCCCGATCAGTCTGCACTCTTGCTACTCATCCAATTTTGACCCATCCAAAGATGGTGTAAATTAACCCTTGACCTGCTCCAAATCAACCCTTATTTATGACCAGCTTGATGCAATATTTGATGTGTGACCTGATAAAAAACTTCTCCCAAATTCATCCGAGTTCTAGTGCACACCAGTGACCAATTGTTACAATTAATCAGCCCGAGTTAGGTCCTCCCTCCCCCATAAGTATGATACCCCCCTCCCTTATTTTTAAGCTTGGGAGATAAATTATTGGGGGCCTACCCATAACTTATACGCTTATGTAACTTGTAAAAAAACTCCCCTTCCCTGCACTTACATGGTGCGATAAGTTTTCCATGGTGAATCCCCCGGGCAACTAGTTTGAATTAGCATATTACATATTTGAAGTACAATCTTGAAATAAAATGAAGGCATGGGGAAAAAATGTAAGCAACCTTGTGTTTCTTGTAGGGGAAATGAACACAGACAAGAGGTGTCGCATTAAGCCATCGTTTCAGTGTGATCATGAAGACCACAAAGCATAATATTTCTCATGAATACTTTTGGAGAAATATTATATTCTTGAGTACGACATTGCACAAAATTATTTTCATAAACCCAAGGCATGGATGGATGACTTTATTGATGCATTGGAAAGAGCATACATATGGTTTTATAATATAATGACAAAAAAACTCACACTCATAGGTATTCCGACTTTATGAAGGAGTTGCAAGAAAATTCAAAGAATTTGCATGAGTTCCTTAAGGAGGGGAGATTTCTTCAAAAATTGTTTAGAGCATGGCATAGCATAGCCAAAGAGAGGGATGAAGATTATTCTAATCACAAGGATGATGATGGTCGAACATGGAAATGGTAGGAATGGATGGTGATTGGAGCAAAGAGAGAGGACCCTATGAGCCAAGAGATCCAAGGAGAGTCCCCAAGTAGCCCCATACTCACATCTTGCACCGTCAACCAACGAATTGTGAGTTAAATTCCATCTAGTTTCCATGGCGAACTGCATAATTTTGATATCTTAAATGATGATGATGAGGAGATAGATTTTTGTGTTGAGTATCATGAGATGGATCAATAAATTAATGCTTGCAACTCTAAGGCAAATGAATCCTTTGATGAACTTTGTGATGAAACATTGAAGAAAAATAGTAACATAAGATGAATCAAGAAATTAATGTTTGCGACTCTGAGATAAATGAATCATTTGATGAAATTTGTGATGAAACATTGAAGAAAAGTGATGATAGATCACAAAATATCTCTCATTTCATGATACTAAAGAAGACGATGTCATTAATGCTTTTGTAAATTCTCATGGATTGGAATTTTTTTTTGTCTCTCACATAATGTTGAAATTGTGACTAATGAAAATGATGTTCTTTATGAAATTTTCAAACACAAGCAACAAAATGTGGTGTGTGTAAAGCAACCTACTTCACAAATTGATGGTATGTTGAATGAATGTTTTCTTGAGACAATGTTGTGTGATGGGATGCGCGTGTTTATCCACAAAAGTGGTGCTTATGTAAAGCATGATAGGGCTTGTATGCTTATCCATGCTAGAAAAGGTGATGATGATGTGATTTTGAGCAAATTAATGCTTATTTTTGTGCATAATGATGCAAAGATCTTATGGATTTTTCTCATTGTAAGCCTAGCAGGAGATCTTGTTAACAAATGTGGTGTCTTGAAGTCCAAATTATACTAAAGAACGGAGTTTCTCTTTGCACAAATAAGATGGAGCTAATGTTTTTAGATGTCAATCTTATTGCTCAATGCAAACCTTTACAAATTGATGCCAAATCACACAATGTTTTTGAAGAAGTATGTGTTGAAGCAAAGGAGTTTTTGTTGCAGTTTTTTGATACTTGTTTGTTGAACAATGAAGCTTATTCTATAGTCATTGGCTCAAAGATGGAGTCCACTCAATGGAGTGGAGATTTTCTTGTTACTTTATAGTTCTACAAGTTTTTTTTGTGTGAGCACTCATGGATGATGATTTACTTGATGGGTTCCCAACCCTAGCATGTTGCCAATAAATGGTGCACTTGTATTCACACTTTTAGTGAGAAGGCACACAATACCCGGTTTGGTGATTGTAAAGTAATATATAGATTTAGGGAATGTATTTGTGCATCTTGGATTAAGTTCCAAGCACTACACTTTGCATTTTCTAAATGCTTGGGGGGGAAAGGGCGGTGTCTCATGGTCTATCATGTTGTATATGTGTATCTTGGAGTAGACTCTAGGCACTGCACTTTGCATCATGGTATTCTATGAGCACCGAGTTTATGTGAACAAGGGACTTGGTGGGTTTTGAATTTGAATTCTACCATCGGGTGTGCCAAGTGTTGAACTGTAATATTTATGTATGCAAGTACCTACACAAGCAATAAGGTCTAGGAGAATTGAGTGGTCATCTAGGAAAGGTGCCAAAGGGCATGGAGAAATTATAAAGGGAACCTTTGCTTTCTATCAAGAATCAATCAATGAATGAGTAAATCTATTGTGTCTATTCGTCTCTCTCTCTCGCTCTCTCTCTCATCATCTCCCCATGCAACTTCCTAAGTACCAAGGCAACTACTTGGGTAATACACTTTCCAAAGCTTAGTGCTGATCATCAAAGACATTTATCTTCATTAAAAATGACTACGTTGAAGTCCAAGCGTCAAACTTGATGGAATATAATTGTCCAAGAAGGGTGACCACTTGTATCATAGAGTGTCAACCAAACATATATGTGAGCTTTGACCACATTTCATTGGTAGTTTGCAAAGTATGTACTGCAAGTGAGATTTTCTTCATGAGTGTCTAAACAATGGCTGACATGGCCTTCGCATTACTCTTGTCCCAATCAATGCATAGTGGAAGAAACTCATCATCTTGAAGTCAAGTCCACCTATTGTTGTCGGACCGCACAGGTCTTGTCTCTAAGCTATCAAAAATGTCCCATGAGCCTTTGTATATGAACCATAGCTGAATCATCCAGTTCCAATGAGCATAGTTATCTTTGATAAAGTTGTCACTTGCATTCAAACATGGGGGATCCATCTTGAGATCGAGGTCACACAAGAAAAACTTTTGAGATCGCGAAAAAATTGAAGTGTCAATCCAATTGGAAATAACCAAGTTTAAGTTCTCTCCACATGCATGCTCCATGTAATTTCGCTGATCAATTCCAAGCCTCTGCCGAGCTCAAACTCCTTTGCATGCCTCTACCACAATACCGAGCCTACTTGCTTTGATAGTGTGTAAAAGTAGACGATGAGAGAGAGAGAGAGAGAGAGAGAGAGAGAGAGAGAGAGAGAGAGAGAGAGAGAGAGAGAGAGAGAGAGAGAGAGAGAGAGAGAGAGAGAGAGATTGATCAGAATCAATACACTCAACATTGAATTAGATAAGAAATACAATGGGGGCTAGGGTTCTATGTACTTATCAACAACTGAATTGTCCCACTCAAGTCTCATGTCAAACAAGTAAAAAATACCTAAAAACGATAATATAAATCAATGGCATCACATTAGGCATTCACTTGAGATGCATAACTTCAACAACTCTTCTACAAGTCTGACATGGAATTGCATTTTTATGGGTCCACACATGCAAATTGAGCTAGTAGTATATTTGATTGCCGATCTACAAGCATTTATATGGGTCCACATGTGCAGATTGAGCTAGCAGTCTATCTTATTGGCGATCTACTAGCAGATGCATGTTTTTACTTGAGAGTATAGAGGTCGTTTACAAGGATAATGCAGTAACAATATGTGAGGTAGTATGGATGTTGATACTAATTGGAAAGTTGGACATGTAAGTAGAGAGAATTCCTTGTCACCTATTGTGAGAACCTTACCAACACCATACAGTTGGCACAAGACCTAGTGTTCCACGCGAGGAAGAAGCACATTGAGTAGCACAACCACTTCATCATAGACAATGTGGTGGCTAGGCATCATCATCCTTTGGCACGTGATGGTAGATGTGGACATTGCAAACATCTTCACGTTGAGGCAATTTCAAGCTATGCTTTGAATACAACACATTGTGTTGAGGTTGAGGATGAGTGTTGAGATAACAAGGTCAGCACATGGTTTGTTTGGATGACTTCTTACCTACATTTATCACTAGCACGAGGTAGCATATATAAGGATCATCACTAATGGTGCAATAGTTGGACTTCACCAACATAGTCTACCTTTCGAGACTAATGGCCCTTATCTTATCAACTTGCTTATTTTAAGCGGTTTCAAACAGATCATTGTACATAACTATTTCATTATGTTGTCTTTCCTACTTACTTGTGTTGAATGTTGGGGTGTAGGCCAGGTGGCTGTGGGAAACCACCCTTGTACACTTTAATTTCCCCTATTCAATATAGGGAGAGAAAGAGGAAGACTTGACTGCTCTTCTCTTTCTTCTCCACTAACCCACACAGTGGCTGCCTGTGCATCTCCCCCTTCGCCATATCTCTTCTTCCCCTCTCTTGCACACACTCCGCACGCACACGCGCACATCAACAATTGGTATCAGAGCTACGGCTAGGTGGTGGTCAAGAGCTCTCGACGATGGCAGAGCTCGATTGGAGCTCGGTTCTTCATGGCACCAAATCGGATTGATTCGGGGCGGATCCAGCACGGATCAGAGAGATTGGGTGAGGTCGACAGTTCCCGGCTACTCGACGCGCGCAGCCCCTCTTGGCTTGGAGGGAGATCTTGGAGATTCTTGGAGAAATTGTAGATCTGCAGAGGTCGGAGCAGGAAAACAGAGTTCTTGAAAAAGCTTGGAACTCACAAGCTTGAGCATCTGCAATAGAACAAGAGGAGATCTTGAAGCTTGGTGGTGTGATGCACACACACAACATCGAGACTGCAGGAAATCGAGCTTTGAGGAGTGAACGGAGGCAGAGTTCACGGGCATTGCAAGTTTGGGGATGTGGTGTATCAACACACACACACACACACACACACACACACACACACACACACACACACACACACACACACACACACACACACACACACACACACACACACACACACACACACACACATAGCATCGAGCTATAGAATCGCGCAGGCTTCAAGCTAGGGGGAGAATTTAGTAGATCCGAGCACTAGAGCAACATCAGGCAGGCCAGCAGTGAGTTGGGAGCTCATAGGAGAGAGAGTGTATGCAAGCCGAAGCAACCAGGTATCAACACCAAGCAAGAGCCCGTGCTCATGAGCATGGTGGGAATTTGAAGGCTTGAACCAAAGGGGAATTCAACAATAAGGCTTGCAATACAATCGAAGGCATGGAGTATTAGGCGGGCAACAGGTCAACAGAGTCAAGCACTCAAAGAACGAGCAGAAGGGGGCAATCGACCAAACAGAGCCACAACAGGTCGAGCTCGCGCTGGTAATTGAGGGGGAAATTGAGCTTGAGAGGTCGGCCGGGAGCTGCAGACAATCGAGCTCATACTCAAAGGCAACACTAAACAGGAACCAGCGCGAGCAAACGACTACAGGCAGCTTTCGACAGAGAGCATCGATTTTTTTTAATTTCACACTCCCACAATAGTGTGTGTGCAAGGGCTCATTCCCATCGAGCCTGCGATCGAATCCCACGACTCCTCTCCTCGAGCTCGTGAAAAGGAAGCTTCTCAGAAATTTGCAGCTTGTGAGATAGAGAGAGAGACACACATTCTCTCATTGCGCGAAAAGCTTGTGAGATAGAGAGAGTAAGAAAGAGAGCTTGACACCGTGCTTGCGAGCGAGCACAAGCAACCGAGTCCGACAAAATTTGAGAGCAATCTTCATAGATCAAGCAAAATCTGTGATCGATACCGATCCGACTCGGTATTGACCGCTCGAGCATTGTCGTTTTACGGCTATTCGGCTATCCACTTCCGCCCGGCGGCGGAAGGCGACATCGACATCGACACCGCTCATGCGCACCGGCTCGACACTCCTCATTGCGGCGGATTTCCGACATCCAACCCACACCGGGCGCTTCCCCACACGAGCGTGTTCCCGCGATCGACGACCGTGCTTGCGACATGCGCGGGTGAGGTACCTCTATCATAGAGGAGTGACACCCGGTATTGGCACCGAGTGCACCGATCGCCCTGTACTACACAGTACACGGATACGACACCTTTGGCGGCTATTCGACTAGCATCTTTTTGCCTGGCGGCAGAAATCGGCACATAGCGACACCGACACGCAGGTTACAGGCTACAGGGGGGTTTTTCAGCCCATTCACTCACAGATTCTCCAGGTTACCAGACACAACGCTTTCACAGGCGATTTGGCAGTCATTTCGACAGCAGATTCTCTACGAACATGCGTTGACAGATGCATTTTGTTGTGAGCACACATAGTGCTACTGAGCTCTTTTGAGAGCAGATATCCCCGCAGGGATCACTTTCACTGCATGCAGCAGTTCTTGGCGCTTGTTTGAGCGCGATTTTACTCATGTACGTTGAGTTGCGAACACTGCCCACTGTACTACGTGTGGAGCCATTTTTGGCTATTTTGGCAGTTTTTCCCGGCCGTTTCTGAGACTCGGACCGGAAGAGCCCTTTCTGAGACTGTGGCTAGTCCATTTGCGTTTGCATTAGCCTTTTGGAGGGTCGATAGCGTGAGGTTTTCTTTGAGCTGGGGTGTGCTCGAATGTTGAGACACCTTCGGTGATACAGGTAGCTGGAGTTCCCCTTTACGGTACCCTCGCCATAGGATATGTATCTGGACGGTTATTTATGCTTTTGACACTGAGTTGGCACTCACATAGCAGTGGTTTTGTGCAGCAGATGCCCAGTTAGTGCAGTTGGCACATTTATATACATTTTGAGTTGAGTTTTGACTCCTCATACAAAGGAGACTCTGCCGGATTTACTTCCCGCGAGTCCTGCCTTCCATAGTTGGCACTTTTGAGTCTATTTCGGTTGAGATTTTACTCCCGACACAAAGGTTACTCTGCCCAAATTTCTACAGCGTCTCACCATAGTTTGGCACCTCTCAAACCCTCTTATCAGCGATGGCTTCTTCTTCAGAAAAGGAGGAGTATTTCATTCGGAAGTTCGATGGCAGCAACTTCACCATGTGGAAAGAGCGCATGAAAGATGTTTTGATAAACAATGGCCTCTCAGAACCGTTGAAAGAGCGCGCAGAGGATGATGATTATACACAAGCTCAATGGGAGATTTTGGATGCAAAAGCCATGGCTACGATACGTCTACATCTAGCCGAGTCAATCTTCTTCACTATCATCGGGAAGAAAACAACCAAGGAACTTTGGGATAGCTTATGTTCAGCATGGGAGAGCAAAAGTGCATCCAACAAAGTTTTTCTCATGAAAAAGCTTATGAAGCTCAATATGAAAGAAGGTAGCACAGTTTCCAGTCATTTAAATGAGTTCAACTCCTTGTTCAGTCAGCTGACATCTCAGGAATTTAAGGAGTTTGACGATGAACTCAAGTCTATCTTCTTATTATGCTCTCTACCCAGTTCATGGGATATCTTTTGCACAGTCATTAGCAATTCGGCTCCGAATGGCAAGTTAGAATTCAATGCTGTCACAGATGCGTTGCTCATTGAAGAGATTCGTCGTAAATCTCTCGATAATGCTAGTCATGGAGATGCATATATGGCTGGCATTTCAACAAAGCCAAGAGGCCGTGACATGAACAAATACAAAAGCAAAAGTAGAGAGCGGAATCCTCGTAGTCCTAGCAGACACAGGAACCAAAGTAGAGACCGCAATGCCAAAAATGTCTAGTGTTACTATTGCCACAAGAAGGGTCATTACAAAAAGGATTGTCGCAGTTTCCTAAGAGATCAGAAAAACATGCAAAAGGATAATTCTGGCAAAGGCAAAAGTACAGTAAAGATTGAGGAGCTCAATATTGTTGAGTCTCCCATACCTATCACTGCAATAGAGGATTCTCCTCCTCCAGTGATGCTCATTATGCCCACAAAGATTCATCCCGAGGTGACAGAAGATGCCTCAGATGTTCTCATTTTCACTTCAGATCTCACTCTAGATGCTTTGGTTGCACAGGATGAGGGTTATGCATAGAATTGGATCCTTGATTCTGGTGCAAGTTTTCATGTCACACCGCATAGAGAGTGGTTTTCCTCTTATGCATCCATGCATGGAATAGTCAAGCTTGGTGATTCCTATGAGCTTGACATTATTGGCATTGGTGATGTGAAACTTCAGATGCATAATGGCACTACTTTTGTGCTGCAGAATGTCAGACATGTGCCCAAGCTTACGAAAAGCTTGCTTTCTATAGGGCAATTGGATGATCTTGGCTACACTACAGTTTTTGGTAATCGTTCTTGGATGATCCGCAAGAACAACCTTATCATGATGAAAGGCAATAAAAACGGATCCCTGTACTCTTTGTTTGTTTTGAGTGTCGACGAACACTCTATCTATGTTGCCGAGCTGCCGTCTCCTGAGTTGTGGCATAGCCGGCTAGGGCATATTAGCCAAAAGGGAATGAAAACACTTCAGCGTTTTGGCTACTTACCTGTGTTAGATTACACAGACTTTCCATTGTGTGAGCATTGTCTGTATGGCAAACATACTAGATTGACATCTTCGCCATTGAATAAGAAACTAGGCGAACCTCTAGACTTGGTGCACAGTGATTTGTGTGGTCCAATGCCACATAAAACTCTAGGGGGGGGCGAACTACTTTCTCACGTTCATAGATGATTCTACCAGAAAGGTGTGGGTGTATCTCCTTAAGCGTAAGGAAGAAGTTTTTTCGACATTCCAAAAATTCCTCTCCATGGTTGAGAACCAATCAGGAACAAATCTCAAAGCTTTTCGCACGGACAATGGTGGAGAATACGTCTCCACAGAGTTCAAGGATTTTTGCAATAGAAGAGGCATTCGGCGGCAGTTTACTGCTCCATACACACCTGCACAAAATGGGATAGATGAAAGAATGAATCGTACGATTCAAGAGCGAGTTGTCTCTATGATGTCTATGGCGAAGCTTACTCCAGAGTTTTGGGGGGAAGCTGTTCTGACAGCAGTGCACATCATCAACAGGTCACCTAGTTCTCCTTTGAATTTCAAAATTCCAGAGGAATTATGGACTGGCAAAAGGCCAAGCTATGAGCATTTACGTGTATTTGGATGTGAAGCATATGCACATGTGCCCAAAGAACTTCGTCGGAAGTTAGATCCCAGATCACACAAATGAATCTTTATTGGCTATGGTGCAAACGGAGAGATGGGATATCATCTCTGGCACCCAGAATAAAAAAAAGTCATTCGTAGCTCACATGTGATTTTCAATGAATCAAAAATGCACAAGAAGCCCATCAAAGATGTTGAGTACAGACGTGTTCGTTTTGAGGATGTAGCCTCCAAACCAACTCAGTTCAGTAGTGTTGCACCCACTCCTCAAGTGCAAGATACTGCTATTGCTCTGGAGAGAGCGGAGTCCAGCAGTCAGGCACTGAGACGCTCTGAGAGAGTATCACATGCGCCCGAGCGGTTTGAGCCGGGTATACACCACATTTTGGTCACTGACAGTGGAGAGCCAACCTGCTACAAAGAAGCTATACAAATGGAGGATAGCGTTAAGTGGGAGCAGGCTATGCAATCAGAATACAATTCGATTGTGGCTAATGAGACATGGGATTTGGTTGAATTACCAAAAAGCAAAAATGCTTTACCTTGAAAGTGGACATACAAAAAGAAGTATACAACGGAAGATCCCGAGCCTAGATACAAGGCTCGTCTAGTTGCCAAGGGTTTCAAACAGCAAAAAGGTGTGGATTTTGATGAGATTTTCTCTTCAGTAGTCAAGATGACTACACTTCGCACCGTGCTTGGCTTGGTTGCTATCCAGGACATGGAACTTGTCCAAATGGATGTGAACACAACATTTCTTCACGGGGATCTAGATGAAGATGTCTACATGAAACAACCAGAGGGCTTCGTATGTGAAACCCAAAAACCCGCGAGGATAGAATTGGTTTGTAGACTGAAAAAGGCACTCTATGGCCTCAAGCAAAGTTCAAGGCAATGGTATCAAAAATTCGACAAATTCATGTAGTCTCAGGGTTACATTATAAGTCAAGAGGATCACTGCTTATACACAAAAAGGTTGAACGATGGTTCTTTAATCATCTTGATCTTGTATGTAGATGATATGCTTATCGCAGGCAAATCAATTGATGAAATCAATCAGTTGAAAAAGATGCTAAGCACTCAGTTTTCCATGAAGGATTTGGGAGATGCCAATCACTTTCTTGGTATGCACATCAAAAGAGAGAGGCAATGTGCAATTCTTGAATTATCTCAAGAAAAGTACATTCACAAAGTCTTGCAACGTTTTAGTATGCAGGGGGGGAAGTCATTGAGTACCCCAATGCAAGCATACTCCAAACTTAGCAAGGAAGACTCTCCCAAGACAATGGATGAGAAAGAAGAAATGGTGAAAGTACCATATTCTTCAGCAGTTGGCAGTTTGATGTACGCTATGGTAGCCACAAGACCAGACATTGCACATACAGTGGGAGTGGTTAGTAGGTACATGGCAAACCCTGGCAAGAAGCATTGGGAAGAAGTGAAGAAAATCCTCAGATATTTGAAAGGTACAGCTAGCAAGTGTTTACGCTTCGGAAACAGTAATGCATCTGTTGTAGGTTACACGGATGCGGATTATGCGGGTTGCGTGGATCGTAGAAGATCCACATCTGGCTATGTATTCATGTTTGCTAGAGCACCTATCTCTTGGAGATCGTGTCTCCAAGATTGCACGTCTTCATCTACCACTGAGGCAGAATATGTTGCTGCGTCTGACGCCAGCAAAGAAGCCATATGGTTGGCTCGTCTAGTGGGAGATTTGGGCATTCATGAGGTTCCAGTACTACATTGTGATAGTCAGAGTGCCATTGCTTTGGCAAAGAATCCAGTGTTTCACTCAAAGTCGAAACACATAGAGGTCAGATACCATGTCATACGAGATGCATTGGCTGGCAAGCGTATCGAGCTTGTCAAGGTTCACACTGACGACAACCCCGCAAATGCTCTCACAAAGAGCCTAGCCTCGGAGCGATTTACACATTGTATAGAACTTATGGGTGTAGGATGAAGCCTCGGCAATGCTTCATCAATTTTGTATAGACTAACTATACTAATGCCACTATTGGCCACCATGACCTTCAAGTGGGAGGTTGTTGGGGTGTAGGCCAGGTGGCCGTGGGAAACCACCCTTGTACACTTTAATTTCCCCTATTCAATATAGGGAGAGAAAGAGGAAGAGTTGACTGCTCTTCTCTTTCTTCTCCACTAACCCACACAATGGCTGCCTGTGCATCTCCCCCTTCCCCATATCTCTTCTTCCCCTCTCTCGCACACACTCCGCACGCACATGCGCACATCAACATTGAAGAGCTTCTTATGTTATTGAGCGCTGAAGAAGTAGCTTTCTCCTTCTCTTTCTCTTTACAAATTTGACATAGAAATCTACATGTCTAAGGATAGAGAGGATAACCTCCATGGAGTGTGTGGAGATGCGTTTGGCCCTCTCTCTCCTTAATTGTACAAAGATTTTTCTTTCTAACATATTTGTATCGACTTTTCATGGTAAGATTGGTTTTCCCTCAATAGAAGTTGATAGAGCTAGGATTTTATATGGTATTTTGGGCTCTCAAGATGAAATCGTTCATTATTTTTAGACACAAATGCCTCTCTTTGTAAGCTGTCTGGTGAATAGTCTTGTTTGAGACACTGAAAAATAGATCTCTATTGTAAAAAAGATTAAGACTTTTCAAAAATTGGGGTAATCCATCCAACAATAATAGAAGGGTATGTTATGATTTTTTGAAATTTGATGGGTATTTTGAAAATTTCCTAGGGAGTCTTGATTATTTTTTGCAAAGATAAATACAAGATGTGGTAGACGGCATACCCAAGGCTGCACTCAATGCAAATCTATTGCCAACAGGCTCATGATGATCCAAAGTCGGGATGAGAGGAGCAGCTGGTGATACCATAAGCCTGCACAGAAGTCCAAAAGTATTGGAGTTTGCATCAATTGTTTAAGACTCCATTAACAAAGGTGTCAGGCGCTGCCTTTATATTCCATGAATTGAATCTAACAATTAGTGAGACCTTTATATATTGGCTTGGTCCTACATCTTCTATACAGATCTGGCTTGGCAATGAGGTACAATACTCAATCTGAGGCTAAACTCATGTTCAAAGGATGATGATGAAAGTAGCTAGATTTCCAACCTCTCAACCAAAAGGAATCAGAAAAGATTGCCATGAAGTTGCATTTTACTTTAGGTTCCGGGCGCTCGGCGGGGACCCAAGGTAGTACAAACCAAGACCCGAACATAGCGGCTAGTGACTCTTCCTCTGACTACGACGTCATGGAGGGTTTCCCAATCCGTAATCCCGATATCTCAAGCCAAGACATGCATGCCATGGACCCGCGTCTGGGCCGAGAGCATGCTTAGCCGCTTGAAGGAAACCTTTAGTAGAGCTACTCGCTCCGAACATGGAGCTAATGATGTAAATGAGGGGGGTGGGGAAGTAAATTCTCAATTCGTGACAAACATAGACCCTATACCATTAGAGAATGTGCACGTGAATACTTCATTCATTGCACATTTTGACTCTTCAGAGTTATTTTCCTCCAAGGTCATATTACCCGATGGTAGAAGCCTTGCTGAAGTGCAAGAGGCCCTGAGCGATATATCCTTGCAGTAAGGGAAAAGGAAAGGCGGAGCAATGAAGAGAGTTAAAATCGAAAGGGTCTATGTCAATATCTTTGCTAGGAGAGCAATCGAGTGCTCCTGACTTAGCAACCGCTAAGGACCAACCCCCTAGAAAGCATAATTGCATCTAGCTCAAAGGACACCCCTAGCACCTTAATCCTAGATGGAGTGTTCTTAAATGAGAACTGGGAGTACGAATTACAAACAGAGACTCTGACCGACCTATACACAGGTCACACTTATCACGTGGGTTGTTTAGATGAGCCTACCCCAATGATGAGCATGCCGAGAAAGACGCCATGGACCTCATTTGTCAGTAAAGCACCGCTACCTGGTAGCTCAATGCATGCAATAGTACCTACAAGTGTGTACCAATCGTATACACCCATGGACACTCGTACTCATGTAGTTCCTACTCCTCCCATTATTTCAACTACCTATGCTCCACAACCACAACACCCAAGTTCTTATTTCCATGGGACTATACAGGCTAGCATTAGCATGTCACATCCGATGTCTGCTATGCCTAGGGCCACCCATATGAAGTATGGACTACGACATGACACAACATCGTACCCCAGGTGGAACCCAAGGGCTTCCTATGCGCCAAGCCCGATGCCAATACCTACTCCACATGTAGTCTCTGGAGCATCTCCACCCACGGTGCCTGCTCACTTAGGTGACTTGGCATCATTTGCTCAAGCTATTGCCGATCTATTGCTTAGAATATGTGTAACCCGCCTGATAGAGAGCCTAGAAGTAAGGCAGTACAAATAAGCAAGCTCACACAAAAATTTAGTGGAGACGGGGATGTGAGAAAGCATATCGAAGTGTTTGAACAAATATGCGATTCTCTAGGAGAACACAATGACCTGCATAAGAGTAATGCTTTAAGCCTAAACTTAAGTAGAAAGGCTGGGGATTGGTATAGAACTCTAAGGGTGGAACAAAAAACGATTTACCCTAATCTTAGGATAATGTTCTTAAAAGAATACATACGAGAGGGAGTGCTTCGGGGTGTAGCCTCTCAGCTCCAGAAAGCCCAACGAGAGGAAGGAGAGTCGGTGAGAGACTTTATAAGTCGCTTGAAGCATTTGAAATCTCGATGTAATCCAAATGAGCGCTTCAACAATAACCAATTGCTTGATAGATTCATTAGGGGATTACGACATGAGGATATCTACAATGGCTTAGTCATTAGAGGTATCACCACTTGGGAAGTAGTCCCACCAATGCGATCCAATTGGAGGATAATTTAATGATTCAAGGAGAAAGAGTGTCTGTTGAGTCAAAATCTATTAGCTCACAAGCATCGGGGCATCAACCAATGACCCTAAAGCCTATTGCTAAGGAGCCAAAGATATCTGAGATAACTTTAGCAGATCTCACCAAGGCTATTCAAGAGAGTCTTAGAGACAATCGTGCTCCGCAGAACAATCATATGTATCCAAGAAGGGAGCAACAATGGTGCTCAATATGCTATGGACCGCATAGTACCAGTGAATGCCCTACTTTTAGAGTAAAATTCAATGGGAAGTCAGTAATTTTACACGTGTAAAGAGGACATTGATGTTGGGAAAGATTCTCTTTATATGGATGTACTACCTGGGATGACTGAGTCGGACAATGTGGATTGGGTCCACCTAGCAGCAACCATAGACACTTGGGGAAACAGGGGGACAACCTGGGTAACACCTGAGGGGGATGAAATGCCACCACTCGTACCCTTAAATATGCTACAAGCAATGCATATGGCTTCTGACAAGACTCATCCTAAGAAAACATACAAGTGGGTCCCTAAATCTTCTTTAGCGACCATGGTTGATGCTAAAAAATAGAAGCCCACATTTTTGAAGCCTCGTAAGAAACATCCCACTTGCTCCAAGAAAAGTAAGAAAACATGGCGTTGGATTCCTAAACGACTATTGGAAGCCCAAGGCTACTATGAAGGAAATGATCAAATCTGGGTGCCAAAACGTAGATTGTGTTCTTACCTATCACCTGACCCATGTGCGCCCAATCCTGTAGCTCCAAAACGAATCAACGATCACGGAAAGAAAAAAATCACAGAATGTTACATACCCGCTCCAAAGCTAGTTTGGGTACCAAAGAAAGAACAATTTCTTCCACCTAGCTCAGGAAGGGGGGGGGGGGAGGGGTCCCATGAAGCTTCTAGCTCATCATGTAATGCATCCATAGAGGTAAAAGCTTCTTCACAGCCTCCACCTTCAATAGGGACCTGCATGAAGCTACAAAGGAATCCACACCTCCCAGTGTTCAAGAATCACCTGATGAACCACTTCAAGTTCGATCCTGGGAGAGTACCTTACCACCCTTGCAACTCGACGAGACACCTAAGGTAATAGAAAACTACTGGCAAAAATCCCCACCAATTACGAACTGGAACAATTGGTTTCAAAGGGTTACGAGCTCATTTCAAATGGTATGATCTACCCAAGGAAGGGGGGAGTGTTTGCTGTCAGTCATCATTCACTTGCTTTCCTCTCAACCTTCCTCCCTGACCTCTCAATCTCCCAATCTTAGGGAATGTACATATAAAGCCTTATACTCACAAAAAAAAATAAAATAAAGAGCAAGAGCAATAGCAAACGAGTATGCACAATAAAAGTCAAAACATTAACTCAGACCTACACATTCGCATCCGGTACACTGAACAGAAACCTATGCCATAAAACACCTTTGATCCTCATCACTCGAGTGATGGAGGGTAGGTAAGATTAGTATGATATGAGTGTTTTTGTTTTAGAGTTGAGTGATTAGCAAAGTTCTTTTTTCCCACTGATGTGCCTTCTGAAGGTATTCCTTGTGTTTCTTAGTGTGTACAGGAGCGTGTTGCTGTTGTTAGGATTTGGACCTTCATGGAATCTTTCTCTCGTTCACACTTCAAATCAAGCGCGACCATCAACACAAACAGGTGTTTCTTATCCATTAGCATTGTCCCTTATTTTTTTGCGTCTATGTTTGTCTGCTTTGATTGTGATTAGTAGCATAATATTTAGTGCCTTTGTTTAGTACCAAGCATTAAATTCAATGTAATTTTTTATCATAATCACTTGTTTAGGTTTAAAAATCAAGCAGCCCGACTAAGCTAGTTTGACCAAGCTAGGTGTTAGAGATCTTCTCTTAATACCATGGGGAATGCCTTCCTAATTATCAATGGTTCCTTAAGTTCTTAATCCGATTTAGACAGCATTGTGTGAAATATACTAGGGCTTTCTAGTGGGCTTAGTCTCTATTGACCTTTTAGCTTAAGTACTATAAAGGGAGTTTACTAGTGTGATGAGCCTGAGGAGGGTAACATTGTTATATGACCCCCCAAAGTTACAAAATTAAAATGCTGAAAACGAACAAACAAAAAATCAAAGTGCCACAATGTAAAATCTTAAGCTGGAAGAGAAACCTCAGCTTGATTTGGTACTTCACTCACATGTATCGCCTATGGTACTAGAGCCCTAGAGGTTCCCAGTGTGGACACTTTTCCTTGAAAAGCAAAAAACCCAAGGCATACAAAATAAGCACACACACCAAAATTGAATCACTGTAAAAAGACTTTGAGGGGTCAAAGAAAAAAAATCAGTCAGGCAATGATTTAATGAGAAATTCTTTTTATCGTAGCTTAACTACAAGGTCTTCTAGGTATAGCCTCTAGTCAGCCCTCGAAAATGAAATACTTGACTCTCGCGATTAAACAACTTAATTGACCAGAGAAAATTAAGAAGCTTACCCACGATATTAATAGTCGATCTCTAGTACTTTTCGACCGTTAAATTAACGATCCCAAACTTGTTTAATTTTTTACCTTTACATGTGTTTATACATTTAATTATATTGCAATTTAATGTTTATTGCTAACAAATGGTTTAAAATTCTGTTACCAATTACATGGTCTACCTACAACTGCATATGCTTTTTAATTCTATATGAGAATGCAATTATTGTGCCAATGTTGTTTGATTTTGAAGTGACTGAAGAAGGCTAAGGACATTTCATCTCAAATGCTCTTCCACCTCGACAAACGAGCTTCAACTCAATAGCTTCCGAGGACGGAATCTACATCAAGAAAGGGTGCATGTTAATCCTCACGGCTCACGGACACCCTATCACCTACGACGGACGTTGTATTATTTACTTGTAGAGTCAGGTGCTGGGTTTGTCGATCCAATAGGAAAAAGATAAGAGTAATCGTCGATGAGAGGCGCACTCTAACTGGAACATTCAAGAGATTAGTTGGCTAAACATGGGTGCCCAAGTGTGAATGGGGTGAGGTCATATAAAAATCAACTAAACCTAAAATTCGCTTATTCTCTCATTTGTGCAATTGAAGAGTGCTCTTGCTCCATCTCCATCTTCTTCTTCTTCATCTCCTTGTGTGTGTGTGTGTGTGTATGCATGAGAGAGAGAGAGAGAGAGAGAGAGAGAGAGAGAGAGAGAGAGAGAGAGAGAGAGAGCGATCGAGCATTACAAAGACACGACGACGGCAAAACGATTGAGCGCGGAGTAGCGACGTCTCCCTCTTCTTCGCGGCGAGAAATCCTCCACGAAGCAAGCGTAGAGCGATGAGTGACACACCATCGTCATCTTTGAGCTTACTAGTTTAGGCTTGTTGTGTGCTTGGAACCATTTGTGGCTCGCACGCGATGTATCGGCAAGTTCCTTGCATTGACACGTGCGACATACGCGCACACATTCCATATTCAGAGCTTGCATTGATGCTTGTTGCCAATGGTGAGCTTACAATTGAGCTACTTGAATTGCCATGCCCATTTCTTGACCTCACACTGTAGAGCGATGACGTTGGAACATTTGACAGGAAAGATTGAAAAGAGCTTGTGTTAGTTCCTTGAATGTCCTGAACAGATGATCCATGCAAACAAAAAGAAGTTGTCAGCACAAAGAATCATTTCTGCGATCATGAAACCAGCAACACAAGAAAGACAGCAAGAGAGGGACATACCATATGCCTTAATGCCATGTCTAAAGACTTTCTGGATAGATTTCGACCGAATCGAGTTGATTCTTGTGCCCTTGCCATTGATTCGACATCACAGACTATCCATTGTGTGAGCATTGTCTGTATGGCAAACATACTAGATTGACATCTTCGCCATTGAATAAGAAACTAGGCGAACCTCTAGACTTGGTGCACAGTGATTTGTGTGGTCCAATGCCACATAAAACTCTAGGGGGGGCGAACTACTTTCTCACGTTCATAGATGATTCTACCAGAAAGGTGTGGGTGTATCTCCTTAAGCGTAAGGAAGAAGTTTTTTCGACATTCCAAAAATTCCTCTCCATGGTTGAGAACCAATCAGGAACAAATCTCAAAGCTTTTCGCACGGACAATGGTGGAGAATACGTCTCCACAGAGTTCAAGGATTTTTGCAATAGAAGAGGCATTCGGCGGCAGTTTACTGCTCCATACACACCTGCACAAAATGGGATAGATGAAAGAATGAATCGTACGATTCAAGAGCGAGTTGTCTCTATGATGTCTATGGCGAAGCTTACTCCAGAGTTTTGGGGGGAAGCTGTTCTGACAGCAGTGCACATCATCAACAGGTCACCTAGTTCTCCTTTGAATTTCAAAATTCCAGAGGAATTATGGACTGGCAAAAGGCCAAGCTATGAGCATTTACGTGTATTTGGATGTGAAGCATATGCACATGTGCCCAAAGAACTTCGTCGGAAGTTAGATCCCAGATCACACAAATGAATCTTTATTGGCTATGGTGCAAACGGAGAGATGGGATATCATCTCTGGCACCCAGAATAAAAAAAAGTCATTCGTAGCTCACATGTGATTTTCAATGAATCAAAAATGCACAAGAAGCCCATCAAAGATGTTGAGTACAGACGTGTTCGTTTTGAGGATGTAGCCTCCAAACCAACTCAGTTCAGTAGTGTTGCACCCACTCCTCAAGTGCAAGATACTGCTATTGCTCTGGAGAGAGCGGAGTCCAGCAGTCAGGCACTGAGACGCTCTGAGAGAGTATCACATGCGCCCGAGCGGTTTGAGCCGGGTATACACCACATTTTGGTCACTGACAGTGGAGAGCCAACCTGCTACAAAGAAGCTATACAAATGGAGGATAGCGTTAAGTGGGAGCAGGCTATGCAATCAGAATACAATTCGATTGTGGCTAATGAGACATGGGATTTGGTTGAATTACCAAAAAGCAAAAATGCTTTACCTTGAAAGTGGACATACAAAAAGAAGTATACAACGGAAGATCCCGAGCCTAGATACAAGGCTCGTCTAGTTGCCAAGGGTTTCAAACAGCAAAAAGGTGTGGATTTTGATGAGATTTTCTCTTCAGTAGTCAAGATGACTACACTTCGCACCGTGCTTGGCTTGGTTGCTATCCAGGACATGGAACTTGTCCAAATGGATGTGAACACAACATTTCTTCACGGGGATCTAGATGAAGATGTCTACATGAAACAACCAGAGGGCTTCGTATGTGAAACCCAAAAACCCGCGAGGATAGAATTGGTTTGTAGACTGAAAAAGGCACTCTATGGCCTCAAGCAAAGTTCAAGGCAATGGTATCAAAAATTCGACAAATTCATGTAGTCTCAGGGTTACATTATAAGTCAAGAGGATCACTGCTTATACACAAAAAGGTTGAACGATGGTTCTTTAATCATCTTGATCTTGTATGTAGATGATATGCTTATCGCAGGCAAATCAATTGATGAAATCAATCAGTTGAAAAAGATGCTAAGCACTCAGTTTTCCATGAAGGATTTGGGAGATGCCAATCACTTTCTTGGTATGCACATCAAAAGAGAGAGGCAATGTGCAATTCTTGAATTATCTCAAGAAAAGTACATTCACAAAGTCTTGCAACGTTTTAGTATGCAGGGGGGGAAGTCATTGAGTACCCCAATGCAAGCATACTCCAAACTTAGCAAGGAAGACTCTCCCAAGACAATGGATGAGAAAGAAGAAATGGTGAAAGTACCATATTCTTCAGCAGTTGGCAGTTTGATGTACGCTATGGTAGCCACAAGACCAGACATTGCACATACAGTGGGAGTGGTTAGTAGGTACATGGCAAACCCTGGCAAGAAGCATTGGGAAGAAGTGAAGAAAATCCTCAGATATTTGAAAGGTACAGCTAGCAAGTGTTTACGCTTCGGAAACAGTAATGCATCTGTTGTAGGTTACACGGATGCGGATTATGCGGGTTGCGTGGATCGTAGAAGATCCACATCTGGCTATGTATTCATGTTTGCTAGAGCACCTATCTCTTGGAGATCGTGTCTCCAAGATTGCACGTCTTCATCTACCACTGAGGCAGAATATGTTGCTGCGTCTGACGCCAGCAAAGAAGCCATATGGTTGGCTCGTCTAGTGGGAGATTTGGGCATTCATGAGGTTCCAGTACTACATTGTGATAGTCAGAGTGCCATTGCTTTGGCAAAGAATCCAGTGTTTCACTCAAAGTCGAAACACATAGAGGTCAGATACCATGTCATACGAGATGCATTGGCTGGCAAGCGTATCGAGCTTGTCAAGGTTCACACTGACGACAACCCCGCAAATGCTCTCACAAAGAGCCTAGCCTCGGAGCGATTTACACATTGTATAGAACTTATGGGTGTAGGATGAAGCCTCGGCAATGCTTCATCAATTTTGTATAGACTAACTATACTAATGCCACTATTGGCCACCATGACCTTCAAGTGGGAGGTTGTTGGGGTGTAGGCCAGGTGGCCGTGGGAAACCACCCTTGTACACTTTAATTTCCCCTATTCAATATAGGGAGAGAAAGAGGAAGAGTTGACTGCTCTTCTCTTTCTTCTCCACTAACCCACACAATGGCTGCCTGTGCATCTCCCCCTTCCCCATATCTCTTCTTCCCCTCTCTCGCACACACTCCGCACGCACATGCGCACATCAACATTGAAGAGCTTCTTATGTTATTGAGCGCTGAAGAAGTAGCTTTCTCCTTCTCTTTCTCTTTACAAATTTGACATAGAAATCTACATGTCTAAGGATAGAGAGGATAACCTCCATGGAGTGTGTGGAGATGCGTTTGGCCCTCTCTCTCCTTAATTGTACAAAGATTTTTCTTTCTAACATATTTGTATCGACTTTTCATGGTAAGATTGGTTTTCCCTCAATAGAAGTTGATAGAGCTAGGATTTTATATGGTATTTTGGGCTCTCAAGATGAAATCGTTCATTATTTTTAGACACAAATGCCTCTCTTTGTAAGCTGTCTGGTGAATAGTCTTGTTTGAGACACTGAAAAATAGATCTCTATTGTAAAAAAGATTAAGACTTTTCAAAAATTGGGGTAATCCATCCAACAATAATAGAAGGGTATGTTATGATTTTTTGAAATTTGATGGGTATTTTGAAAATTTCCTAGGGAGTCTTGATTATTTTTTGCAAAGATAAATACAAGATGTGGTAGACGGCATACCCAAGGCTGCACTCAATGCAAATCTATTGCCAACAGGCTCATGATGATCCAAAGTCGGGATGAGAGGAGCAGCTGGTGATACCATAAGCCTGCACAGAAGTCCAAAAGTATTGGAGTTTGCATCAATTGTTTAAGACTCCATTAACAAAGGTGTCAGGCGCTGCCTTTATATTCCATGAATTGAATCTAACAATTAGTGAGACCTTTATATATTGGCTTGGTCCTACATCTTCTATACAGATCTGGCTTGGCAATGAGGTACAATACTCAATCTGAGGCTAAACTCATGTTCAAAGGATGATGATGAAAGTAGCTAGATTTCCAACCTCTCAACCAAAAGGAATCAGAAAAGATTGCCATGAAGTTGCATTTTACTTTAGGTTCCGGGCGCTCGGCAGGGACCCAAGGTAGTACAAACCAAGACCCGAACATAGCGGCTAGTGACTCTTCCTCTGACTACGACGTCATGGAGGGTTTCCCAATCCGTAATCCCGATATCTCAAGCCAAGACATGCATGCCATGGACCCGCGTCTGGGCCGAGAGCATGCTTAGCCGCTTGAAGGAAACCTTTAGTAGAGCTACTCGCTCCGAACATGGAGCTAATGATGTAAATGAGGGGGGTGGGGAAGTAAATTCTCAATTCGTGACAAACATAGACCCTATACCATTAGAGAATGTGCACGTGAATACTTCATTCATTGCACATTTTGACTCTTCAGAGTTATTTTCCTCCAAGGTCATATTACCCGATGGTAGAAGCCTTGCTGAAGTGCAAGAGGCCCTGAGCGATATATCCTTGCAGTAAGGGAAAAGGAAAGGCGGAGCAATGAAGAGAGTTAAAATCGAAAGGGTCTATGTCAATATCTTTGCTAGGAGAGCAATCGAGTGCTCCTGACTTAGCAACCGCTAAGGACCAACCCCCTAGAAAGCATAATTGCATCTAGCTCAAAGGACACCCCTAGCACCTTAATCCTAGATGGAGTGTTCTTAAATGAGAACTGGGAGTACGAATTACAAACAGAGACTCTGACCGACCTATACACAGGTCACACTTATCACGTGGGTTGTTTAGATGAGCCTACCCCAATGATGAGCATGCCGAGAAAGACGCCATGGACCTCATTTGTCAGTAAAGCACCGCTACCTGGTAGCTCAATGCATGCAATAGTACCTACAAGTGTGTACCAATCGTATACACCCATGGACACTCGTACTCATGTAGTTCCTACTCCTCCCATTATTTCAACTACCTATGCTCCACAACCACAACACCCAAGTTCTTATTTCCATGGGACTATACAGGCTAGCATTAGCATGTCACATCCGATGTCTGCTATGCCTAGGGCCACCCATATGAAGTATGGACTACGACATGACACAACATCGTACCCCAGGTGGAACCCAAGGGCTTCCTATGCGCCAAGCCCGATGCCAATACCTACTCCACATGTAGTCTCTGGAGCATCTCCACCCACGGTGCCTGCTCACTTAGGTGACTTGGCATCATTTGCTCAAGCTATTGCCGATCTATTGCTTAGAATATGTGTAACCCGCCTGATAGAGAGCCTAGAAGTAAGGCAGTACAAATAAGCAAGCTCACACAAAAATTTAGTGGAGACGGGGATGTGAGAAAGCATATCGAAGTGTTTGAACAAATATGCGATTCTCTAGGAGAACACAATGACCTGCATAAGAGTAATGCTTTAAGCCTAAACTTAAGTAGAAAGGCTGGGGATTGGTATAGAACTCTAAGGGTGGAACAAAAAACGATTTACCCTAATCTTAGGATAATGTTCTTAAAAGAATACATACGAGAGGGAGTGCTTCGGGGTGTAGCCTCTCAGCTCCAGAAAGCCCAACGAGAGGAAGGAGAGTCGGTGAGAGACTTTATAAGTCGCTTGAAGCATTTGAAATCTCGATGTAATCCAAATGAGCGCTTCAACAATAACCAATTGCTTGATAGATTCATTAGGGGATTACGACATGAGGATATCTACAATGGCTTAGTCATTAGAGGTATCACCACTTGGGAAGCAGTCCCACCAATGCGATCCAATTGGAGGATAATTTAATGATTCAAGGAGAAAGAGTGTCTGTTGAGTCAAAATCTATTAGCTCACAAGCATCGGGGCATCAACCAATGACCCTAAAGCCTATTGCTAAGGAGCCAAAGATATCTGAGATAACTTTAGCAGATCTCACCAAGGCTATTCAAGAGAGTCTTAGAGACAATCGTGCTCCGCAGAACAATCATATGTATCCAAGAAGGGAGCAACAATGGTGCTCAATATGCTATGGACCGCATAGTACCAGTGAATGCCCTACTTTTAGAGTAAAATTCAATGGGAAGTCAGTAATTTTACACGTGTAAAGAGGACATTGATGTTGGGAAAGATTCTCTTTATATGGATGTACTACCTGGGATGACTGAGTCGGACAATGTGGATTGGGTCCACCTAGCAGCAACCATAGACACTTGGGGAAACAGGGGGACAACCTGGGTAACACCTGAGGGGGATGAAATGCCACCACTCGTACCCTTAAATATGCTACAAGCAATGCATATGGCTTCTGACAAGACTCATCCTAAGAAAACATACAAGTGGGTCCCTAAATCTTCTTTAGCGACCATGGTTGATGCTAAAAAATAGAAGCCCACATTTTTGAAGCCTCGTAAGAAACATCCCACTTGCTCCAAGAAAAGTAAGAAAACATGGCGTTGGATTCCTAAACGACTATTGGAAGCCCAAGGCTACTATGAAGGAAATGATCAAATCTGGGTGCCAAAACGTAGATTGTGTTCTTACCTATCACCTGACCCATGTGCGCCCAATCCTGTAGCTCCAAAACGAATCAACGATCACGGAAAGAAAAAAATCACAGAATGTTACATACCCGCTCCAAAGCTAGTTTGGGTACCAAAGAAAGAACAATTTCTTCCACCTAGCTCAGGAAGGGGGGGGGGGGGAGGGGTCCCATGAAGCTTCTAGCTCATCATGTAATGCATCCATAGAGGTAAAAGCTTCTTCACAGCCTCCACCTTCAATAGGGACCTGCATGAAGCTACAAAGGAATCCACACCTCCCAGTGTTCAAGAATCACCTGATGAACCACTTCAAGTTCGATCCTGGGAGAGTACCTTACCACCCTTGCAACTCGACGAGACACCTAAGGTAATAGAAAACTACTGGCAAAAATCCCCACCAATTACGAACTGGAACAATTGGTTTCAAAGGGTTACGAGCTCATTTCAAATGGTATGATCTACCCAAGGAAGGGGGGAGTGTTTGCTGTCAGTCATCATTCACTTGCTTTCCTCTCAACCTTCCTCCCTGACCTCTCAATCTCCCAATCTTAGGGAATGTACATATAAAGCCTTATACTCACAAAAAAAAATAAAATAAAGAGCAAGAGCAATAGCAAACGAGTATGCACAATAAAAGTCAAAACATTAACTCAGACCTACACATTCGCATCCGGTACACTGAACAGAAACCTATGCCATAAAACACCTTTGATCCTCATCACTCGAGTGATGGAGGGTAGGTAAGATTAGTATGATATGAGTGTTTTTGTTTTAGAGTTGAGTGATTAGCAAAGTTCTTTTTTCCCACTGATGTGCCTTCTGAAGGTATTCCTTGTGTTTCTTAGTGTGTACAGGAGCGTGTTGCTGTTGTTAGGATTTGGACCTTCATGGAATCTTTCTCTCGTTCACACTTCAAATCAAGCGCGACCATCAACACAAACAGGTGTTTCTTATCCATTAGCATTGTCCCTTATTTTTTTGCGTCTATGTTTGTCTGCTTTGATTGTGATTAGTAGCATAATATTTAGTGCCTTTGTTTAGTACCAAGCATTAAATTCAATGTAATTTTTTATCATAATCACTTGTTTAGGTTTAAAAATCAAGCAGCCCGACTAAGCTAGTTTGACCAAGCTAGGTGTTAGAGATCTTCTCTTAATACCATGGGGAATGCCTTCCTAATTATCAATGGTTCCTTAAGTTCTTAATCCGATTTAGACAGCATTGTGTGAAATATACTAGGGCTTTCTAGTGGGCTTAGTCTCTATTGACCTTTTAGCTTAAGTACTATAAAGGGAGTTTACTAGTGTGATGAGCCTGAGGAGGGTAACATTGTTATATGACCCCCCAAAGTTACAAAATTAAAATGCTGAAAACGAACAAACAAAAAATCAAAGTGCCACAATGTAAAATCTTAAGCTGGAAGAGAAACCTCAGCTTGATTTGGTACTTCACTCACATGTATCGCCTATGGTACTAGAGCCCTAGAGGTTCCCAGTGTGGACACTTTTCCTTGAAAAGCAAAAAACCCAAGGCATACAAAATAAGCACACACACCAAAATTGAATCACTGTAAAAAGACTTTGAGGGGTCAAAGAAAAAAAATCAGTCAGGCAATGATTTAATGAGAAATTCTTTTTATCGTAGCTTAACTACAAGGTCTTCTAGGTATAGCCTCTAGTCAGCCCTCGAAAATGAAATACTTGACTCTCGCGATTAAACAACTTAATTGACCAGAGAAAATTAAGAAGCTTACCCACGATATTAATAGTCGATCTCTAGTACTTTTCGACCGTTAAATTAACGATCCCAAACTTGTTTAATTTTTTACCTTTACATGTGTTTATACATTTAATTATATTGCAATTTAATGTTTATTGCTAACAAATGGTTTAAAATTCTGTTACCAATTACATGGTCTACCTACAACTGCATATGCTTTTTAATTCTATATGAGAATGCAATTATTGTGCCAATGTTGTTTGATTTTGAAGTGACTGAAGAAGGCTAAGGACATTTCATCTCAAATGCTCTTCCACCTCGACAAACGAGCTTCAACTCAATAGCTTCCGAGGACGGAATCTACATCAAGAAAGGGTGCATGTTAATCCTCACGGCTCACGGACACCCTATCACCTACGACGGACGTTGTATTATTTACTTGTAGAGTCAGGTGCTGGGTTTGTCGATCCAATAGGAAAAAGATAAGAGTAATCGTCGATGAGAGGCGCACTCTAACTGGAACATTCAAGAGATTAGTTGGCTAAACATGGGTGCCCAAGTGTGAATGGGGTGAGGTCATATAAAAATCAACTAAACCTAAAATTCGCTTATTCTCTCATTTGTGCAATTGAAGAGTGCTCTTGCTCCATCTCCATCTTCTTCTTCTTCATCTCCTTGTGTGTGTGTGTGTGTGTATGCATGAGAGAGAGAGAGAGAGAGAGAGAGAGAGAGAGAGAGAGCGATCGAGCATTACAAAGACACGACGACGGCAAAACGATTGAGCGCGGAGTAGCGACGTCTCCCTCTTCTTCGCGGCGAGAAATCCTCCACGAAGCAAGCGTAGAGCGATGAGTGACACACCATCGTCATCTTTGAGCTTACTAGTTTAGGCTTGTTGTGTGCTTGGAACCATTTGTGGCTCACACGCGATGTATCGGCAAGTTCCTTGCATTGACACGTGCGACATACGCGCACACATTCCATATTCAGAGCTTGCATTGATGCTTGTTGCCAATGGTGAGCTTACAATTGAGCTACTTGAATTGCCATGCCCATTTCTTGACCTCACACTGTAGAGCGATGACGTTGGAACATTTGACAGGAAAGATTGAAAAGAGCTTGTGTTAGTTCCTTGAATGTCCTGAACAGATGATCCATGCAAACAAAAAGAAGTTGTCAGCACAAAGAATCATTTCTGCGATCATGAAACCAGCAACACAAGAAAGACAGCAAGAGAGGGACATACCATATGCCTTAATGCCATGTCTAAAGACTTTCTGGATAGATTTCGACCGAATCGAGTTGATTCTTGTGCCCTTGCCATTGATTCGACATCACGAAGAGGTGCAGGTCTGAGTACCTTAGCAGGTTGAGAATCGATTGCCCTTGGTGGTTGCGACGCTCTCTCTTGAGAAAACACTCAAGGGTTTTTTGGTGGCATAACTCTATCCATCATTTTGCTCCCTACCCCACTTGATAGTAAAAAATTCCCTGGCTCATGTAGTTGACCAGTTTTCTGCACATAAGATTTATGCCCATATGGAGATGCCACAGAAAGACAGCCTCGGGTCACAAGAGGTGAGCTTGATGGACGCTTGGTATGAGCAGCACCATTTGTTGCTTCAGATTGTGTTGGCATGACTACAACTGTTGTGCTACTACTTCTCTTTAATGCCCGGGGATTAGAAAGGGACCTATCTGCGCGTAGACTGGAAGGTTTCTCTTGCAGAGCTCTTACAACAGTGGTTGAATGAGCCATGAGCTGCTGAGCCCTTGTTGTAGAATCCCTTGCTATAGAAGGGGAGCTTGAACGTGTGGAGGATGCACCTTGGATGGCAATGCACTCTGTTTACTTGAAAATAATGATATCTTCCCTGATGAACTTGATAGGTTGTTTGCACGTGTAGGCGTGGCCGGCCTTTTAATAGACGTTGATGGTCTCGCAGATGAAACTAATGCATTCTGTTTACCTGAAGATGGCGATGATATTTTCACAGATGAACTTGATGGGTTGTTTGCACGCGTGGGGGTCAACGATCGTTTAATAGGCGTTGATTGTCTGGCCGATGAGCTTGCAGCATGATCGGATGGGGGTCGCCCTGTTGGAGTTGAGGATCGGATGCCAGCTCCTGAAGCAGATCTGGTGGGAGTTGGAGGTCTTGCAATCAGCCGCCGTGAAGCAACCACAGAGGAGCGAGCTGGCATTGGTGAAGAGGATGGGTGGGTAGTTCTAGTCGAAGACGAAGGTGCCGACTTTCGAATGGGCGAATTGATGAGCCACACTAGTATCTTGGGAATCGACACTCCGGTTCACAGCTCGCACTGAAGGTTCAGGTCTAGAAGGAGACTCTAACCTTGAGCTGCAAAACATCTTAGTGAGCTCTAAATCCTCACACATGAACACAAAAGCAATTGCTTTATCGGAACTAGATCAGCTGCATTTGAAAATACAGATATGAGAGTTTTCACATTACCTCCAAGATGGCATCAGATGTGGTAGGCGGCATACCCAGGGATGCACTCAATGCAAATCTATTGCCAACAAGCTCATGATGATCCAAAGTCGGGATGAGAGGAGCAGCTGGTGATACCATAAGCCTGCACAGAAGTCCAAAAGTATTGGAGTTTGCATCAATTGTTTAAGACTCCATTAACAAAGGTGTCAGGCGCTGCCTTTATATTCCATGAACTGATTCTAGCAATTAGTGAGACCTTTATATATTGGCTTGGTCCTACATCTTCTATACATATCTGGCTTGGCAATGAGGTAGAATACTCAATCTAAGGCTAAACTCATGTTCAAAGGATGATGATGAAAGTAGCTAGATTTCCAACCTCTCAACCAAAAGGAACCAGAAAAGATTGCCATGAAGCTGCATTTTAAAAGTTTATTCATCCACGGAAAGCCGCATTCGGTGGGTAGAGCACCTACCAGTCGTTATCGTGTTGATCCCATTTTGACGAAGAGAAGATGTCTTCCCCTCCCGAGGCGCACAAGCTCTCGAGAGGAAGCCGCCCTTTCCTTCTTCTGAAGCTCATGGAAGAGCATGAGGTCCTCATCTCTCTCGCAGTTGTTGCTGCTCAAGCTTCTATGAGGCTGGTGCTCATGCATTGCGTTAGGAACCGCCGCTTTACCAGAGCATTCGACTCTTTATCGGCATTGATGACCTCTCTCTCTCTCTCTCTCTGCGCTTTATGGGCGTGATATACTTTCAAGCGCCATACTCCCTCAACCTTCCCCATGAGTGATTTTGATTCTCTAACTCTCTCTTCTTTAACAAGAACAAGAAGAGAGAGGTGGGCACTGGGCCTCCGCGAAATAATTCGCAAGTCTTTAGGCTACATTGTAGTAGAAACTTGATTCATTAACAGAAAATTCTTATGGAGTCGATATAGATATATATACATACATACATACATACAGACTCTCTTTTTAATATAGATATAAAATATACATACATACATACATACATACATATATATATATATATATATATATATATATATACACATATATCTATAGATATGTGTATATATATATATATATATATATATATATATATATATATATATATATATAGTGTGTATATTGTGGAGGAACTAACTCGAGGGAGCTCTAACTAACTCCACGTAGGCTAGATCAGTTCACCTTTCTTGAGGTAGCAGCCAACCATCCAGATCTTGATGTAACACACGAGAATAATAAAGAGAGGTTTCTCTGCTGAGCGAGGCAGAGGGTTTCGGGCTAAACTGAATATTCTACAATATATATATAAATTCCAAGTTGTCAATACTACACATAAAGTAGATTACTTTTCCGACATCTCGTAATCCACATGTAAGATATTGCTCAAGCATGCAATCTTCTATTGCTTGCTTTGAAGGTGCTCTTGTCGTTATGGAGCTCAAAAGACGTGTTTCGTGTTGTTCTCAATTGTCATTTGGTTACTCTGTGTGTGCGCGCGCATGCGTGTGCCATGTTTAATGTATGTGGTTTAAGCATGCACAAAAAGGTAGGCTTTGATTGTTGCTTGTTGAACGCCGTGGTGGTAGCTCAACACTGATTATTATTTGTGAACTAATTGTTATGTGTGATGCTTGTTGAATATGTTGCATGCTTCCAGATAGTGCAATGGTCATAAGTTTTTGCTATCTTGCTCTTCATCCCGATCTCCTCCCTCTTCTCTGTTCCGTGACAAGGAGTCTCAAAGTTCTGTTGTCATATGCAAGGAGTCTTACAATTTCTCAATCATCAAAGACCTCTTTCCCTTGACTTTGTTGATGAGATTGGGTGACCTTTGACGCCTCAATTGCAGAGCCAGCTAGCTCTTCTAAGTACAAGGTAGGAGGTCTATAGTTGCAAGCATGAGGTGGGGCAGTCATCTATACAAATAATAATGGGGGAAGGGATTTCCCCCGGACATGTATTGACACGAGGTTGATCCGGCCAATGTGGCATGTTGCTCCGGTGTCATAGTGTCAACAATTGCCCTGCTCACATATCGAGCTAGAGCAGCCAAGGACCATCATCACCAACAAACCCCGAAGCATTACAATAAACTGCCCTATTCGCAGAGAAAGCCAGGGCCTCAAGACCAACCATTGTACAAAAAACAACCATTAGGGTAAGTGTACCAGTAAGGAGGCATGCATGAGAGGCCAAGTGTGTGAGGCCCATTAGTAAGAATTCCTTGTGCCAATAAAAGTACAAAATCCTAAAAGGTGATTGCTTGAGAGCCTACCTTTTTGTGACCTTCTTCTGGACCAAAAGTGCCCCTTTAGAGTCAATTTTCAAAATTTTGAAGTACTAACTTGCACGAATTTCTAAAAAATATCAATGTTCGTCTTGAAAAACGCGCCTTGAAAAGACAAATCCAAATATATCTTCATATCTAAGATTCACATTGAATAGAAAAATCCCCCCCAAAATTACCTCTTTTTTGTCAGGTGCACAATTACTGGCACCTTTACCCTATATTCAGCCCGAACAGGGAAGGCTAGCCCCAACCACACAGTATCCATAACCATAAAAGACGGAGGAAAAAAAAACCAAACCCTCAAGGGTGCCACCGAAAACATGATGACTGCCACCCACCATGTCTTCACCCTTGCAAGGATCTACCGCCGAGCAAAAGAAAAAGCTGCCACAAAAAGGGCGAGGCCCAAGTCCCCATCACCTGCATAGCGCGGGCATGTTGCCAACACAGACAAGCCATGCCCATTGACAACTTCCATGACCCGAGCCGGAACCTTAGAGACCCAAACTAGAGCTTCACCCCGCATCACATCAGATCGAGAACAGTCCACAAGCAAACCAACACCTGGAAACCGGAACCAAAACCCAAAGGGATGCGATCCAAGTCCTCTAAACAACACTCGTAGCCACTAACCAACCAAGACCAACACCAAACGGCTCAGCATCAGCATACAACAATGACCAAGACCAGTAAGGGCACTGAACGTGCACATCAAATCCACTCGAAACGAAGAGGGTGCAACCATACGCCCAACACTACCACCGATGGATGCATGCCCCCACCCCTCTAGAGGCAACCCACCAACCCACCACTGCATGTGACTGACTAGACCACCAAGGCCCCGTTTAACACCAGCTGGGGAGAGGGTAGGAAGGCCGCACCCAAATCCAAAAATGAGGGAGGTTGAAGCAGGCATAGAACACATCAGGGCCGAAGCAGTCGGAAACCCCTCCCGAGGGCATCCACCAACACTTAAGAAAAGTGATGGATATTTGAGCAAGAATGTGGCTTTTAAAAAAAAAAGATAGAGTTGATGAGTGTATACAAGAGCAAACATGTGCAAAAACATAGTGTAAGAACACATATAGGATGCACAGAAATTACAACTTTAGTACTTTCAAGTTTCTTAGATTCGTTTGGAATCTGCATGGGAAATTAATTCATTTTGAGAACTTCAGACCTCTCTCTCTCTCTCTCTCTCACACACGCGTATCATGTCCACCGTTTTTCTCCTCAAAAAATTGCCAGCATCTTCCTAGATTCCCCATAAATTGACCTGCTCTAGTGGTGGTAAGTTTTGGAGATTGTCTATTGAGGATGGCATTGTATAGAGTCTAGACAACGCAAGGCTCGTCAAATTAGTGTGCTGCTTTGATCTTCCGGTGGATCTCGTGGACAATGGAGTTCCTTTCGAGATGATGGCGCTACCCCTTATGCGGTTTTTAATTTGGTGTGTAGTCGGTGATGTTCCTGAGCATGGTATTCCTTGAGGGGGTTGTTTTATGGGGGGTGACAATCCTATGGACATCCATGGCAGCCTCAAGGTCTATTGTGGTCCTAGTGTACTGATCTGGCTTTTTTCTGACTCCTTGGTTGTGCCTGAGCAAGGAGAGAATGTTTTGAACTATTAATGGCACTCGATTTGTGCTCTAGTTTGGGGGCTCCCTATAAAAGCCCATGCTTTGATGGTTATGGTCTGACGTATTCTTTTTGGACTCCATGGCTCTTTTTTTGAAAGTGGAGGATGAATGGGCTTTTTTAATTTATTTCAACCCACTCAGTTGAGTGAGTATTGCAAAAAAAAATAATAATCAGAGATTAACTAGTGAGAGAGAATCCTTTTTTAATCTACAAAGACCGAATGTCTCAATTCACAGACAAAACATAACTAGAGTATACATATAGGGAAGATTCCTCCCTGAGTATACATATATAGAAAACGTAACTAGAGTACACATGTAGGCAACCATCATGTCTCCTCAATCTTTAAAAGGATACTAAACAAGATTCGCACTCACACGGACTCCCGCACTAGACATTTATTCTGACCAACCTAGCCGCCACGAGGTGTTGCTAATGCAGTGAAACCCAAAAAAAAATAAAAAAATAGATGTCATCCGTTCCCTACACGAGACACTTCCGTCTTGCACGAGCACCCTCAACCCTGCGTGCAACCCCTTGTGCCCCATACCTTCTTCGTCTATCGCCTTTCGCCTCGCATCAACTATGGGTCACTGCCTCGCTGTTTGCTGCAGAGGGTATCAATTCAGATTCGTTTCTTTTTTTTTGATTATTTCCAGCTGGGTACCCCCTACCGGCTTCTCAATAAGAGTTCCTTCCTCTCAATAAGAGTTCCTTCCATGCCAGGAGTCTTTTAGGTTATGATATCTGGCGCTTAAGGCTGTGTGTTGCAAGTACCAAAATCTGTCAGGAGTTCTAGACTCATCCAACTAAGTATGTAGCACGTGGAACTTTCATTTTTGTTTGATTACTCACTACATTGATGTTATGGTTTGCTAAAAGACAGTAAACCCTAGTAATCCATTTTTTTCTCCAAAACTCACATATGTGAGTGATAAATGTATTAGAAAACAAAAAACTTACAAAGTAAGCCATACTCTTCCCAAGCTATGGCATCTAACAAAAAGTAAAGACACATACCATCAGATACATTAGCTGATAAAGGGTGCCACCTTGCGATCGAGAACAACAAAGGGGAGCTAAGTCTGACTTGGGTTGCCACCAAGGAGATAGCCTTGCCACGTCACACTCCTTGACTGCCAAGCCATCTAGATACATAGAATAATGCTGAGAGGAAGGAGAGCCAGAATCACTTTTTCTTTTTCTTTCATTTAAGCAAACTAACAGTACTGGTCATAATTCTCGAGCCTCATTCGGCACCTCTAAAGTGGGATTTACGAGTAACTCTGGTTTATCTTGTATCTCAGCTAAAGAGCCCACAGTGTCTTTGCTTATCTCACCACTAGAGGGTCCGATTGGTGTGATTGGTTCCTCTTGCATTTCTATTGACGGGCATCCTATCTCTACAGATGCCTCTTCGATCACTAGATCTATTCACCAACCTACCATTTGGCCTAAGGGCACCTATTGAAGGCGTGGCCACCCTGGTAACGTGTCTCCAAGTTGTTCTGATCAATAGATTACGGGCAACTTCTCCCTCAGGACTGTCCCTAGCATAGTGCCCAATTCTGTGGCATTTGTAGCAAACATTCGAAAAAGAGGAGAATGCTAATTCTTGCCAAAAATCTCCATAGCTTCCCATACTCAAATCCAAATACTTGGGAATTGGCTTATTCATATTCCACAAAATGCACACCTTTATGTCCAAGCTCGCTTTGACCCGCTACAGTTTCGGTTTGAAAAGCACTCGGCCCAACATAGCAGCGATGGAGTCAACATAATCATGAAGCCAGATAGGGATTTCAATGAAACCCACACTAGGCAAAAGTCCATAAACTCATCGTCTAGACTGAACTCGGACATCTAAGGTATAGCGTAGGCAAAATGAGAAGCTCCCCAAATGCCTCCTCTCATTACTAGCTTCTAAGAAGTTTGCTCGGTGGCATAGCCTACCACATAAAATCCTTTTCCAACACTATGAATTGGTGTGAGGACAAGGATCCTAAGGAGCAAGGCTCGACCTAGGGGGTTAGGGACCTGAGCCAGGGGCTCGGATTGGACCAGTGTGGAATGGGGATTCGAATTAGGGCTAGGGCTAGGAGCCGGCCTATATATAGGGTGGTAGGGCGGTGGATCCGGCATCTTAGTCTCCTAGGTCTTATACTCGTATCAGAACTCAGGGAAGAGAAAGGAGAAAGGGTGTGGAGGGCATGGAAGAAAGGTATCTTTCTCTCTCTATCTCTCTCTCTCTCTCTCTCTCACGCCTGGAAGGAGGAGGAAGAGCGTGCTTGCATGCCATGCATGCTCAATTGCAAAAGGAGGTCGAGGTCGACATGAAAGCAGAGGAGCTGTGGGCATGGTCCCTTGGTTACACAACAGTGCGAAATCAGCCAACAAGGACCGTGGGAGCCTCCCCTTGCATGCACAAGGAGGAGACGAGCTCGGCATGGAATCAGGCAAGGAGGAGCTTGTTAGGAGTGCGTGGAGCATAGAAGCCTGGCTTGTTTCTGCACCGTCGGCTGCTGAACTCTCTATAGAGCGCCGTGGACGAGAAAAGTCTGTGTAGGGCTGTCCCCATTGCTGTAGAGGTTTTTGTTTTATTATTGTTTGTTTATTTTTTGAGCAAAACGGGCACCCTAATTTGGGCACCCCCCAATTAAGAGTCTTAGCCCACGACAAGTGTTCCCAGGCCTTTGCAGGCGGGAAATTTGGGCAGGTGCCTTTCACTACGAATAAGTGAACACTGTGTTCAACCTCCAGGTACGCATCTGATTTGGTTTTGTTTCTATGTTTTTGTTTCCTTTTCCAAGTAGGATGTATAAACTTTTATGTTTTCATCCATTCTTGCTCTTCAGCAAGATGACAAGGTCATGTAAGACCCAAGAAATTTGGACTGCAGTGTCCAAAATAAGTTTTTGCATTACGTAGGTATTCACCCACTTGTAGGGTTTGATTTGGCACATGTTGTCACATGGGATACAACATGGTTTAGGAACTCAAGGAGTTCGAATTAGCTAGTGTCGAGCAAGATTCTTGAGGATCCCTCTTACGCGCATCGCACCGTGTTTGCAGTTACCTCCACACACTTGTACATCTCGTACTTGAAGAATGTTCTTCTTTTTTTAGACATCCTTACATGAGACATATTCCACATGTGGAGAATATGAGTCTTTGGGACTGACACTGGCGCCCACTATTTTAATTTTGTGTCACAACAAAGTCCCTAGAATCCGTTTTATAGACTGCTTTCAGCATGGCATATCAGGAACAATTTCTGTGGCCAAAAAATTGTTGGATATTCAGAATGACTTGTTCACGTACAAGTGTCGCTAAACAACCTTAACGGATGGTTGTTTATGCATATAGCAAGGCTATGAGTTGTTGAAAAGGTTTCATTTGTACCTAGAGGTGATTTATGTTTCACCTTCTATTATGATTCAAACGTTTCAACAAGGCTTGCAAAAGATTGCAGTAGAAAGTATTTAGTTTCTTTTCAGAATTATTTACACTCCTCTATAATGTGTGCTAGGAGCATCACATTCTCCATAAGTATTGGCAAGGATGATCACGGATATACAGGTTCGGATTTGTTTTTTGCTAAATGCATGCACACTAGGTGTTATGGGCCCTAGTGTTTAGCAAAGGCTGATTTGGAGCGGCATGCATATTCATCACATTAGTGCATTTTGCACTGTATGTGTAGTATCTCTATGAGATTAACTTTGGATCTACCATTCACCAATAGAGGTCATGGCTTGGTTTGGGTGCTTGTGAATCTTTACGTTAACCAAGATGGTTATTCAGGACATTGTTCATTCCTTAGTAATATTGTACGACATTGTGATCCCTGTTTACTAGTCATTTGGGAAGACTGTCTGTAAACCGTGGGGAATCACACACACCTCACTGCTGTCAGTGTCCAAGGGGATAGACATATTACAAAACCTTAGTACTGTGAGTATCCAAGGGGATAGAAAGATTACAAAGTGTAATCATGTGCTAAAGGATATGCGAAGTGCGTACGTTAGCACCAAGCAATCCAATTAGTAAGCATTTATTGCTCTAGTTAGAGTTTTCTTACAATAAGATAAAGCATATTTGTGACTCTGTTTAGTCCCTTCATGTTAAGTCAGGTTCTCAACCTTGAACACTAGTTATGGTGGGGTTGTTTACTGATGACAATTGAGAACAAGTCGAGGAATATATTTTGCTGATAAGTTATGTGAACCAGTTACTTTCATAGAAAGTGAAAAAAGGTACTCTTTTGGGAACATCTTTGTTGTGATAACTTGTTTAGCATGCTCTTATGCGTTCTAAATGGAGTTTACACACTATGTTGGATAAGAGTCGGTAACACATGACGATTGCAAATGGAGTTTACACACTATGTTGGATAGGAGTCGGTAACACACTATGTTGGATAGGAGTCGGTAACACATGACGATTGCAAATGGACAACAATGTGGAAAATCAAGATATTACTCTTGGTTCCATTGAACCTCCTATTGAACTGTGTTTCGATCAAACAAACAGCTGGATCCATGAAGGATGCCACTGTGGAAAACATTAGTGTATCATCACTCTTGTTTTTGAGGAAGAAAACACTTCTCCAAGGGGGGAGTAATGTCAGGAGAAGGATCCTAAGGAGGAAGCCTCGACCTAGGGGGTCAGGGACTTGAGCCAGGGGCTCGGACTGGACCAGTGTGGACTTGGGATCCGAATTAGGGCTAGGGCTAGGATGCCATGCCAAGGACATAAAACTCAATGGTCAAGGACCAGGACCAAGGGACCAACTGCTAGTGTGGATAGGGAATGAGGCCCATGGGGCTATATAAAGGACAATTGGGAGGACCATTCCAAGGCAATCCAACCAAGGGATTCACACTAGTATCAGAGCTTCTATTTTGGGCATAGGGCATGGAGCCACCCACTTTTCTTCTTGCATGCTCATGCAACAAGGGGGCCAAAGAGATTGGAGGCGGACATGGCCACTTAGCAGAGGACGAGGTCGAGGTTGAAGTTAAGGGTTGCGGTCGTGGGCAAGCACCCTAGGAGGGGGAAGAAAGGCGCAATCGACCATGGCGAAACGCTGTGAGGTCGGGCTTTTTGAGGTCGCAGAGGATCGCTGACGGTTTTTCGTCACACGCTCGTGGCTCGGGGAGCAACACCCGCGGTGTCTTCATCTCCCCTTCTCCCTCGCGGCACTACCCTACAGGAATTTTCCATCGTCCTCTTCTATCATATGACAGGTGCCCAAGGCCTTTGGCCTTAGGGCCTTTTAACGGCTAGGGAAGGTACCCACAAACTTTTCCCCTCCACACATACCCCTTTGCTACAAATTCTTAGTGGTGTTGTTGCGGCCCCAAGGAAGACGAAGAAACCTTCTGTAGTAAAAACTTTAGTATTTTCTAAGATTGTAGAAAGCGGCTACTGGACAACATAAGGGATCATAAGCGAGGCCATAATCATAACCTGTACTTGTCGCCATAAGCGAGGAGAGTGGGAGATTAGCAAGATTCCACAACACCAACATGATTTGATTTTGTGGACACTATTGTGTCCTTGAATTAAGGTTACGGACCTAATTAACACGGCTAATTATTGGAGTCAACGATACATCGTACGGCTACTAGTTTTTTAATATCCAGGTATTCTTCCCTTTATTTGCTAGCACCACACAACACCATCATGGACTCCACGTTCGATTCTCTACATGAGGAACTACCCGAGAATCATTTTTTTGACTTTGAACTGCCTTCATGAGAATCTACTCCTCCTCCTCAGAGTGTGCTTGAAATTTTGGAGGATACTAGTAATTTAATCGACGACAAAGAATACGTCATAAGACGTGACTTTCAAAAGTTTGAAGAACGGTTTCAAAAATTGGCAGTTTGCGTCCAATTGCTTGCTACAAAGGTGGATCACTTCATGGAGTTGATCATCTCTTGCATCCCACAGGCTACAATATCCACACCTACGGCAGTCGTTGAACCAGTCTCAACAAATGTGGCAAAGAGGAGACTTTCAATAGTAGAGTTTAAGAAAGCCAAATTGCAAAAATTATGTTTCAATTGTATGGGACAGCATCAACTGAAGCATTGTTCCCAGATACTGGATTCATAGGGCCTTTTATGGATTCTGATACTAAGTAGTGAATCAAGTATTTTTGCATGATCTCTGGTGGTTATCTACCCTTTTAGATAACCCTTTTAGTTCTTTTTATAAGATACAATAGCTTGCTCATTATAGCATTTCAGTCAAGATATCATACATGTTACAGTGATACTTTCTTCTTTATGAAATTTCGACAAGGTCAATTCTTCTCTACTTGGACACATGTGTGTCAATGGGAGCATCTATTAGCTATGAGCACCAGCACTCCATGAGTACTTACATGAAGAACGACTTCCCTTGTGACATTTGGCATAATGGTTTCCAAAGGTTTGAAATATGCTAGTAGCAGGTTTTTACGTCACAAGAGACTGTATATGGCGCGTGCAACGACATTCTCTTCCTAGCAGATATGGCCATGAGCCACATTCAAGCAGTTTTATTTTTCCAAACTCAAGACAACTTACCACATCCGGGCAACCAAGATAACAGTTTTAAGTTTTCTTTTAAGTTGGCAACCATTTCCTATTGTACAAATCAAAGTGCTTTGACACCATTTATGAGACGCAAGGCTTCTAACTCGTGCCATGATCATGCCGATGACTTCAATAAATTGTAATGTATCCATGTTCGATAGTGCAAGGCACTTTAGGTATCATCTCAATTGGTAGAGGCCGTCAATGTCATGCCAAGGGCATAAATCTCTTATGCGTGTATGTCGCACGTGTAATGCAAGGAACTTGACGATACACCGGGTGCGAGCCACAAATGGCTCCAAGCACACAACAAGCCTAAACTAGTAAGCTCAAAGATGGTGTTGGTGTGTCACTCACCGCTCTACTCTTCCTGTCGTGGAGGATTCCTCGCTGCGAAGAAGAAGGAGACGCCGCTACGCCGTGCTCAACCGCCTCGCCGCCGCCGTCGTGCCGCCGCAATGCTCGATCACACACACTCTCTCCCTCTCTCTCTCTCTCTCACGCATATACACACACACATACAAGGAGATGAAGAAGAAGAAGATGGAGATGGAGCAAGAGCACTCTTCAATTGCACAAATGAGAGAATGAGTGAATTTTAGATTTAGTTGACTTTTATATGAGCTCACTCCATTCACACTTGGGCGCCCACGCTTAGCCAACTAATCCCTTGAATGTTCCAGTTAGAGTGCGCCTCTCATCGGCGATCACTCTTACCCTTTTCCTATTGGACTGACAAGCCCGATACCTGACTCTACCAAATAAATAATACAATGTCCATTGTAGGTGATAGGAATGTGCGTGAGGGTTAACATGCCCCCCTTCCTGATGTAGATTCCGTCCTCGGAAGCTATTGAGTTGAAGCTCGTTCGTCGAGGTGGAAGAGCATTTGAGATGAATGTCCTTAGCCTTCTTCAGTCACTGCAAAATCAAACAACATTGGCAGAGTAATCTCATAAGCATATACAGTTGTAGGCAGACAATTTGATTGGTAACAGAATTTCTCACATACTCTATATGGTCCTTTTCCCGCATATTTCAACTTTTTCTTTTCGTAATTACGCACTCCAACATAAGGACTTTATCACCAACATTGATATCCTTGTTCTTTAGATGACGATCAAATCATTTCTTCCTCCTATCTTGCTCCACAAGTGCATTTTGCATAGCTAATTGTCTCTCTTCATCTAGCCTTTCAAGGATATATAATCACTCAACTAAGGGGTTACCATCCCAACCTTCTTGAGAATCTACTCAAAGACTAGGAACGAGAAACTCCCATGGCATAACCGCTTCTTGGCCATACACCATCTTGAATGGTGTGCAATTAATGGCAACTTTGTAAGCAGTACGATAAGCCCATAGAGCTGATGTAAGCTTTAAATCCAAATCTGTGCGATGAGCTCCCACCATTTTGGTTAAGATAGAGATTAAGGTCTTATTGGTGCTCTCAGCTTGGCCATTTGCTTGTGGATAATAAGGTGTGGAATTATGGTGAGCTATCATAAAGTTGGTAGTGAGTTCTTTTATTACTCCATTTATAAAATGAGTACCATTGTCACTCACAATCTCAAAGGGACAACCAAATCTTGTAATAATGTTCTCAAAGAGAAACTTGGCAGTTGATTTCGCATCGGCCTTACATGTCGCTTTGGCTTCCGCCCACTTTGTCACATAGTCAGTGGCAACGATAATATATTGAGATCGAGTGCTACGAGCTGCCGGACTAATTGGGCCTATAAAGTCCAAACCCCATTTTTCAAATGGTTGAGTCACTTTAACAGGATGTAAGGGCATCCTATCCTTTTGTTGTGTGATCTTGTAACGTTGGCATTCATCACATCCTTTTGCAAAAAGTGATGCATCCTTGAATAAGGTAGGCCACCAATAGCCTGATTGCAACACCTTTCTAGTTGTTAGTTCCCCTGAGAAATGTCCGCCGGCTATACCCATGTCGGCTTCTTGCAGTATGTATAAATACTCATCCTCACGGGCACAACGTCTAAGAATATCATCCTTCCCTAGCCTGTAGAGAGTTCCTACAATGAGAGAGTAAGGTTCACATTCTTTTAACAGTTTTCGAGCTATGTCTTTACGAAGCTCTTTGGGGGGAAAACCATTAACTAGAAAGTTCACAATCTTCTCACTCCATTCAAGTATGGTTTCGACTAAGAATAGAGAAGTATCGAGCAACTCATCATCGAATCTAGTAGGGGCTTTACCATTGGGTATGCGAGACAAATGATCCGCCATGACATGTCTTTTACCAGGTCTCACCACAACAGTAAAATCAAACTCAAGGAGAATTAACAACCATCGTGTAATTGTTCTCGTGGAACAAGGTTTATTTACTAGATACAACAAGGCTTGATGATCAACATAGAACACAAACTTGTTGGCCAGAAGGTAGTAGCGAAATTTCTTCACTGCATAAATCATACCTAAACCTTCTCGCTCTGTAGTGGTGTAGTTTCTCTCGGCATCATTCGATTGACGACTTGCAAAGCTAATTGGGTAGTCCAGTTTATGTTCTCCTTGTTGAGCTAGAACACACCCAATAGCAAAGTTTGATGCATCAATACGCACATGGAAAATTACATTCCAATCGGGCACTCGTAGAATAGGAGTGCTAGTCAAGGTCTTTTTCAATGACTCATAAGCATGGTCACACTCCGCAGTCCATTGGAACTCAATAAGAAGCTTGTACAAAGGACGAGCTATCTCGGCAAAGTTTAAAATAAACAGTCGGCGGTAATAACCAACATGGCCCAAGAACCTTTGAACTCCTTTATAGTTTGTAGGTGGTGGCAATTCAGCAATAGCTTTAATTTTTCTCTCATTTGTGGAAATCCCATTTTTGGACACTATAAGCCCTAAAATGACTCCATGTTTAAACCAAAATTGGCATTTGAAAGGGTTTAAGGAGATGCGATACAATCTACACTTCTCAAACACTTTTCGTAAGCAAGATAGATGTTCTTTCCAAGAGGAATAAATACAAAGGTCAAAGCTTCACAAAACTCCCTCAAATATTCTCTAAAAGCAGTGTTTATTAATCTTTAGAAGGTAGCCGGGGCATTGGTTAAACCAAAAGCCATAACACGAAATGCGAACACTCCAAATTGCTATTTTAGATTGGTCCTCCAACGCAATTGTGATTTGATTGTAGCCAGAGTACCCATCTAAAAAGCTATAAGCTTCCTTCCCTACAACTCTTTCAAGCACATGCTCTGAATATGGCAAGGGGTAATGGTCCCTCCTAGTGGCAGCATTGACCTTCATGAGATCCATGCACACTCTGAGTTTCTCATTCTTTTTTGGCACAATCACTATTGGAGACACCCATTCTGAGTGCTCAATAGGGTATATGAATCCGTATTCCACAAGCTTTTCAATCTCTTCTTGAACGATTTTTGCATATTTAGGATTTATTGGGTAGGGTCGTTGTTGAGCTGGTTTAGCCATGCTATTAATGGGGATTGTGTGTTGCACCACGGAAGGTGGAACACCTTTCATATCATGATATGTCTAGGCAAATGTATCCTGAATTCCTTGAGAAGTTCTTTAAGTACACACTCAGTCTCGGTCAGATCTTGGGCAATGAAGACAGGTTTAGACTCTTCTTCTGGGTCTGCTAACTCTATTTCCTTGACTATCACTGGACCGTCATAGACTCCATTGCTCCCATCGATAGGTTTTCTTTGAGCCTTTGTATACACAACCTTACGTTCCTCTATGGTATAGGATTTGAAATGTTCAGGTGCAGGGTGTAAGTCTGTGGAGTCCTGTTGTTCTGTGGACTGTGATTTCACTTCCGATTCCTTTTGTTGTTGAGCTAACTCTCGATTTTGTCGTCTCCTTACAGTACGACTCAACTTTGGCTTCTCTGTAGCCTCTAGTTGTGCGATGTCAATGGGTTGTGGACTACACCACATAACGCTTTGAAGGTATTCACCCCAGTTATCTACCAACTTTCGATGATCATCACATGCCCCTAGATAATTAAGCCATTCTGCGATAGATTTCTTTTCATTTATTCTAGCACGCATGTTTGCTCGATATCGTCGCCTCTTATATCTCTTACTCTTCTTGTTTAATTCTCGATTACGGACGATCTCTAGTGAAGAGTCACTAGATGAATCACTACTTGTGTCTTCTGCTCCCTTGGATAGATTGTCATCTAGGTTACCACAGGGCCCTGAATGGTTTGTCCCCACATTTTGCACTAAGATTTAACTCAGATTCTTTGTCCTCACAGTCAATTTCAACTGATGATTCTGACCCCAAATCGTGTGGGCTATAGTCTTGTGAGGTGCTACTGGTTCCAATGCCAGTCAAACTTTCATCTTGTAGATCATCAGAAGCTATATGCATTGCTTCTAGCATATTTAAGGGTACAAGTGGTGGTATATCATCCCCCTCAGGTGTTACCCAGGTCGTCCCCCTATTTCCCCAAGTGTCTATGGTTGCTGCTAGGTGGACCCAATCCACATTGTCCGACTCAATCATCCTAGGTAGTACATCCATATAAGGAGAATCTTCCCCAATATCAGTGTCCGCTTTACACGTATAACAATACTGCAATGGGGCCGCATGAACTGTGGTGTCAGATCTATGATCAATTATAAACCTGTTTCGTAGAGGATGTGATCGACCTGCTACAAGATCCACTTGAATGACAAAATCTTGGAACTGCAAGTAGACATGGTTTTTAGACCAGTCATGTACCATTTTTGCTTCCCTCATGAAAGGACGTCCTAAGATCATCTCTGATGCCATAGTGTGTTTGGAGAAATCCATAACAATAAAGGTAATCCTTATTTTATGTCCAAAGACCTTGATCTTGAGATCTTGTAGCATCCCAATAGGTTTAACAATAGCCCCATTAGCCATCTTCACTACTATAGTTGTGGTCGCAAGGTGAGGTCTTCCCATAGTTTCCCAGCAATTTTTAGTCACAATGCTAACCCCAGCGCCACCATCAAGGATTTCCTTCACAGTTAATCCCTTAGTAGTGATTGGTATGGTCGCATTGGATTCATCACCCTCAAAGTATTGTCCCAACTCCTTAACAGGTATTTCTATAACAAGGTTCTCATCTAGGTTGCATTGTAGATCTAAGTGTTCCTCCTCTATTGGCATCTCCCCAGCTCCATCCATCTGTGCAAATTGTGGTAGCCCAAACTTTAGTTCTCCATTGAGGAAGGCTCCAAGACCCGAGACTAGCTCAGTGTCTTTATATAGTTTGGACATGATGGTGGTTCTAACTTCTGAAGACATGAAATCCATCAATTTGGCAATGTTTAACAACACCTTTTTGGACTTCAGTCCCTTGACGTGGGGAAGATGGGATCTCCATTTCTTCAATAGGATCGGGTAGTCCCTCTGTAAACATTCTTTCCATCAAGAAGTGAGTACACCCACTTTCCCATGACTTTAAGTCACTTTCTTCTTGGATGACACTAGGTATGGCTAAGGACTTGGTGAGGTTGTTGTTGCGTAGGGAACATGGTGTCTGTAATCTGGATCTGCCTAGGTGCTGGTTCTAGATCCCTTTGGGTATCTTCTACCAAACTCCTTAATTGCTTGACTCGCTCAATCTCCTCTGTAGGGTTTGGGTAAGTTCCTATCTTCTTCTTGGATCCTGGCCATTGTGGCTCATAAAGATCTTCCTTGTTGGTTTCTATATTCGTGGTCGTTTTGGTCTCCATGGTTTCTCCTGAATCAGAATCTTCTTCAGCGTTGTTGTATATACGGGGTCGTCACCAGTCCTTATGTTGGTCTTTGAACTGGGGTCTGACTTCGCTGCTTCTTGCGATCTCTTCCTTCGTGTTTTCTTCTTTTTTTGAGATTGGGCAATTGATGCCGTGTCTCTTTCCTCAAGAATATAATTTTGTTTTTGGAGCATCGATTGTGTGAGTACGTTTACTGGTACCACAGGTGCACTTTGTGATGGCTCCTCGGTAACTTCAATCAAGTTTAATGGCGTGATCTACGATGCATTTGGATTATTTGGACATTGGGCAATCAAATGATCTATGTCACATCGATTACACATGAGTATTGGCATTGTAGACGTGCTCGCTTGATTGGTTTGCATTAGTGTGGCATTATTTTGTAGCCTAATAGGACACTCGGCTACACGATGTGGACCTCCACACTCATAGCATTGAAGAGGTGGTCTCTTAGCAGTGTAATTGATATTTTGGCCTCTTGCCGCAAGAGCAGCTACTTGATATACAGGTTTGACTTTGTCCCCAATAGTCCTCCATGTAGTATTGTGGACTTTCTTCAAGCACATCCACCCCATAGGCAATATTAGGGTCTATATCTTCCTCACAGCCTTCCAAACAAGCAATAGATGACTCACAACCCACTTGATTCATAGAAGTGATTCTCGGATGTGGTGGTTGCGGTCCTAGCACTGGAGGTGATAAAGGTGTTGTTTGAACAACATTTTGGGCCCTAGGGACCATGTGTTGTGATGTTTGTTCAAGAGGTGGGGCCGACATCAATGCAGGCACTCGAGGTGTGTCTGTCCATGCTAAGGTTGGTCTATTGGCCATCGCGCACTTAAATACTATGCAATCCTTAGCTTGATGACCATACCTCCCACATGCATTGCAGTTCCCATTGAATTTTACTCTAAAAGTAGGACATTCACTGATACTATGCGGTCCATAGCATACTAAGCACCATTGTTGATCCCTTCTTGGATACATATGATTGTTTTGCGGAGCACGATTATCTCTATGACTCTCTTGAATAGCCTTGGTAAGATCTGCTAAAGTCATCTCAGATATCTTTGGCTCCTTAGCAATAGGCTTTAGGGTCATTGACTGATGCCTTGATGCTTGCGAGCTAATAGATTTAGGCTCAACAAACAGTCTTTCTCCTTGAATCATTAAATTATCCTCCAATTGGATCGCATTGATGGTAACTGCTTCCCAAGTGGTGATACCTGTAATGACTAAGCCATTGTAGATATCCTCATGTAGTAATCCCCTAATGAATCTATCAAGAAATTGGTTATTATTGAAGCGGTCATTTGGATTACAACAAGAATTCCAATGCTTCAAGGGACTTATAAAGTCTCTCACCGACTCTCCTTCCTCTCGTCGGGCTTTCTGGAGCTGAGAGGCTACACCGCAAAGTACTCCCTCTCGTATGTATTGTTTCAAGAACAGTGTCCTAAGAGTAGGGTAAATCGTTTTTTCTTCCACGCTTAGGGTTCTATACCAATCCCCTGCCTTCCCACTTAAGGTTAGGTTTAAAGCATTACTCTTATGCAGGTCATTGTGTTCTCCCAGAGAATCGCATATTTGTTTAAACACTTCGATATGCTTTCTCACATCTCGATCTCCACTAAATTTTTATGTGAGGTTGGCTATTTGTACTGCCTTACTTCTAGGCTCTCTATCAGGCGTGTTACGCATATTCTCAGCAATAGATCGACCTATAGCTTGAGCAAATGTTGCCAAGTCACCTAAGTGAGCAGGTACCGTGGGTGGAGGTGCTCCAGAGACTACATGTGGAGTAGGTATTGGCATGGGGCTTGGCGCATAGGAAGCCCTTGGGTTCCATGTTGGGTACGATGTTGTGCCATGTGGTGGTCGATAGTTCATATGGGTGGCCCTAGGCATAGTAGACGTCGGATGTGACATGCTAATGCTAGCCGGTATAGTCCCATGGAAATAAGAACTTGGGTGTTGTGGTTGGGGAGCATAGGTAGTTGAAACAATGGGAGGGGTAGGGACTACATGAGTGCGATGACCCATAGGTGCATACGATTGGTACACACTTGTAGGTACTATTGTAGGCATTGAGCTACCATGTAGCGGTTCTTTACTAATAAATGAGGTCCATGGCGTGTTTCTCGGCATGCCCATCATTAGGGTAGGCATGGTAGCCGTGGTGTCATCAAGGGAAATATGAGCTAGACTGGAAAGGTAAAGCTATCACTTGTGGGATCAGATTGAACCGAGACCCCTGGAAAAACAACATACGGGGGATCCATCAGACTTATGGAGGGAGTCTCCATTTGCGATAAGGTCGGTTGTTTACCCTTATTTGTATCTAAGAATCTCATGAGACCCGTTGAATGCATGTTGATCCCCTTGTTCTGTCTCTCTAACTCAATGACCCTATGGATGACCTCACAAACTCTTTGTTGTTGATCCTCCACACTAGTAGCACCCATTGTGGATTGTAGGACATCTAACGAACCCCACATGATAGGTGTGACCTGTGTATAGGTCGGTTAGAGTTTCTGTTTGTATTTTGTACTCCCAGTTCTCATTTAGGAACACTCCATCTAGGATTGAGGTGTTAGGGGTGTCCTTTGAGCTAGATGCAATGTTGCTTTCTAGGGGTTGGCCCTTAGCGGTTGCTAAGTCAGGAGCACTCGATTGCTCTCTTAGCAAGCATATTGACATAGGAGCTTTTGCTTTTAACTCTCTTTGTTGCTCCACCTTGCGTAAGCTCTCGACTTCCTTTTCCCTCGCTGCAAGGATATACCGCTCAACCTCTTGCACTTCGGCAAGGCTTCTACCATCGGGTAATATGACCTCGGAGGGAAATAACTATGAAGAGTCAGGAGGTGCAGTAAATGAAGTATTCACGTTCACATTCTCTAAGGGAATAGGGTCTACGTTGGTCATGAATGGAGAATTTACTTCCCCACCCCCCTCATTTACATCATTAGCTCCATGTTCGGAGCGAGTGGCTCTACTAAAGGTTTCCTTCAGGCGGCTAAGCACGCTCGGCTCGGACCGCGGGCCCATGGCATGCATGTTTTGGCTTCAGCTATTGGGATTAGGCATTGGGAAACCCTTCATGACGTCGTAGTCAGAGGAAGAGTCACAAGCTGCTATGTTTGGGTCTTGGTTTGTACTACCTTGGGTCCCCGTCGAGGGCCCGAAACCTAAAGTAGGTGGATATTGAGAACTCGCGTAAGTTGAAATTCTCTCTAGTTGCTCCGTGTCTAGCACACGACCAGAGCGCAGATGCATGTGCCTTTGACACCCTACAAGCGTCGGCAAATAACCTCGAAGGTTAATCGCTTCCTTTTTTAAGCGTCCGTTTTCACTTGTGTTTTTTACGTTTTTAATGTTTTTTAATGTTTGTTTTTTTTAAAAAAAAAAGTGTGTGTGATAGCTCAAAACGAGCGTATCACTCAGAGGGTCGCGGTGTGCTTTACAACACAACGTTCGGTCACCTGAAGCTCCGTTGGTCCTCAAAAAAGTTGATTTTTAGCTACGTGTGAAGCTAAAATTCGTAATTTTAAAGGGCGATAGATGTCTAAGCCTGAGCGTGAGCTTGGGCTTGGGTTTGGGAGATATTCCCGATCCCGGTCCTACCTTTCAAATTTTTTTATTTTTTATTTTCTTTTAAAAAGGATAAGCTCGCCACGGCCTGCGCGAGAGCACACACACACTCTACCTACCCACTTCTAACTAGTACACCTAATGTTACACACTAACACACTCTATTAGCTCTCACAGATCTACTTCCTACTTACTGTACATTACATTACACATAACTAACCACCTTAATACTAACACCTTACAGAGAGAATACACAGAGAAAAAACACAGCACCTTTGAAAACTCCATTAAAAAAAAAAAGCACAGTATAACACAAAATCCTTCTTCTCAACACACACACCCTCCTTCCTTACCTTTCCTACAATTGAAATTGCACCACAAAAGAAGCACAAAGTGCCATTCAAGCTTAGTGTATGGCATTCCCCGACAACGATGCCAAAAATGTGCGCGTATTTTGCATGTGTCAATGCAAGGAACTTGCCGATACACCGTGTGCGAGCCACAAATGGCTCCAAGCACACAACAAGCCTAAACTAGTAAGCTCAAAGATGGCGTTGATGTGTCACTCACCGCTCTACGCTTCCTGTCGTGGAGGATTCCTCGCCGCGAAGAAGAGGGAGACGCCGCTACGCCGCGCTCAACTGATGTGCCCCCGTCGTGCCGCCGCAATGCTCGATCGCACACATTTCTCCCTCGCTCTTTCTCTCTCACGCATACACACACACACACACACACACACACACACAAGGAGATGAAGAAGAAGAAGATGGAGATGGAGCGAGAGCACTCTTCAATTGCACCAATGAGAGAATGACTGAATTTTAGGCTTAGTTGACTTTTATATGAGCTCGCTCCATTCACACTTGGGTCCCCATGCTTAGCCAACTAATCCCTTGAATGTTCCAGTTAGAGTGCGCCTCTCATGGGCGATTACTCGTACCCTTTTCCTATTGGACCGACAAGGCCGGTACCTGACTCTACCAAATAAATAATACAATGTCCGTCGTAGGTGATAGGAACGTGCGTGAGGGTTAACAGCTCTGCATGCATGTCATGCCAATGAGATTGACGTAATTCCATCTCATTACTATTTATGCTTCCACTATCACACTAGCTACTCTCTCAAGGACAAAATCTATTATTGATATCTTAAAACATTTTTATATTCACAGGCAAAGGGCCATACCTAAGTCACCTTGGTACAATCATGCCACATATACGCTAGGTGGGTCCAGATGTGAATTATGGTACCTCTCTCTACAAGAGCGTTGCACACGCACACTTCTGTACGCTTATACGATAAGCTATGATACATACATGGTCTGCACTGAAGCATTTACAAAGGGCATACAACACATTAGAGTAAGGGGTTTTTCTAGCCCAACATTCTTTCTCTCTCTCTCTCTCTCTCTCTCTCTCTCTCTCTCTCTCTCTCTCTTTTTCCAACTTCTATGCGGGAAAGGTGAAACTAGGCATGATTTTATGGAAATCTTTCTATGTCAATACGATAACAGAAAGGGATAAGAGCCATCTCTTTTTTACCTATTTTTGGAATGGCTATGAGCCATCTGTTTGTAATCCATCAGTGATTACTTTCAAGATCAAACAATTCTATTCAGTCGAGTACCCATCGATTATAATGGACAAGCAAGAGTCTTGTCATTAGCGATTTTTTGGGCATTATTTTAGCACTACACACTTTAAGTGTGAAGATCAAGTGAAGTCTTTGAATGTCTTAAACTCAAAAGGCTTATCTCTACCAAGGTGTATAGATGCAACCATCATTTCAAACAGTGCGATTGTTCACCAAATTCCACGATTATTGATTTTTTAGGCTTGGAAAAGACCTAGTGGTAAATATGATTCCACCTTCAATGGATTTCCTATTTCATTTATAGCACTAAGAGTGTCTATATGAGTACAGTTTGGGGTAAGACCCAACTCATGATTACTCTCACTTATTAAAGTGTTGATGGTCAATTCATGAACCCATCATACCTTCACTTTCAAGAAAAGATAAGCCTGCAACAATGTTATATGAAGCATGGATTGTCCTTGACCAAGAGGCACTGGGAACAATCCGGTTAAGCTTGGTATCAATGTTGGCCTTCAATGTTTCGGAGATGAAGACCACGGAGGACTTGATGAAGTCACTTGACGGCCTCTACGAGAAACCATCGGCATCCAATACGGTATTTCTCATGAAGTGTGTGTTCAATCTAAAGATGGCAGAGAATGGTTCAGTTGTAGAACACCTAAATGACTTTAACACCAACATAAGTCAACTTCAATCTATGAAAATAAATTTCGATGACAAACTTCAAGCTCTCCTTATACTATCATTTCTACTGCATAGCTGGGACAGCCTTGATGGCTGTAAGTAATTCTCTATCTGGCACGAATACTCTTAAGTTTGATGATGTTGTGGGTGTTCTCCTCAGTGAGGAAATGCGAAGGAGAACCACAGGAGAAGCATCAAGTGCTGCACTATCAATGAAAACAAAAGGAAGGCCTAAGGAGAGGTTCAAAAACCAAAAGGTTCGTGATTGCTCAAGGCAGAGCAAATCACGCACAAAGTCAGTTCTTGAATGTTGCAATTGCGGCAAGAAGGGCCACGTCAAGAAGGACTGCTGGTCCAATAAGAAGAAGGAGTCGGAGTCTCAAGACAACAAGCCAACATCGAAGGCCAATGTGGAGGGTAACGTAGAGCAAGGTGCTCTAATTCTTTCATTATACAATGTGTCCAATTCCTAGATAGTAGATTCTGGGGCTTCATTCCATGCGATACCACACAAGAAACATTTCCAAGATCACACCTAAGGTAATTTTGGGTATGTATACTTGGGAGATGATGAAGCTTGTGAAATTGTTGGCAAAGGTACAATTTGTGTCAAAACTGCTAATGGAAATGAATGGAAGCTTGAAGATGTTAGGCATGCTCGTTCTCTTCGCAAGAATTGAAGGGTATCAGGGAGCACCACAGACGGAGAGTGAGAGAGAGAGAGAAGGAGACAGACACGATGTGGGTGGGGAGACTCTAAGAGTGAGCAGCCCCCTATACACTTATGCTATGTATAAGGTATACAAGTCAGTGGGCGCCCAGACTCTGGGCGGCCGGGCAAGGCACAGACGCCTATACCCCAACAACCTCCCACTTAAAGGCGACTGTGCCTTTAAGCAAGAGAACCTAGTCTAAAGACTACAAAAGGCGAGAGAAAACCGCTCTCAACCGATGCCCACTGGCTGGCTGTGATCGTGTGCATCCGGCTGTCCTTCTCCCGTGTAAGTCCATACACCACCAGACGTACCGCACACGTACTGCAAGTATGTACGCAATACCTGCATATCTCCCTCGTGCACTATGCCATCATCAGTCAACAAACGACTGACAACCCCAACTGCAAATGCTCCCACTGCAGCTGCGATATCCGGTCTCAAGATCAACATCTCATACATGAGACCACCGAATGCCGATGCAATGCTAGCGGGCCCTGCTAGCTCTACGGAGCATACATCAACATATATATCCCTGGCAATAGGCATCTCTGACTGACAAGGCGTGTCAGTCACATGCATCTCCTGACTATCCGCAAAAGACGCATCAACCTGTCGTGCAACCTCAGAGCAAACCAGCTGCTCTAGGTGTCTGCTGGAAGACATATCCTGCACAACTATATCCCCATGCTCACTGTTGAGCATAGAAAGAAATGACTGCATAATACCTGACATCTCAGCCTCCTCTGCAATCATCCGCTGCAAACATGACCACTCAATCTGCTGTGACTCACTAGAGCTCTCATGCTCTAACTCCATATGCATAGACTCTTGCATAACGTCCTCCTGTCGTGACTCACTAGAGCAAGACCGCTCTACCTGTCTATCCTGCATAGAAGTATCTCGCACAACTGACTCTCTACTTTGCTCAGTCACTAGCAAAGCATGCGTGTCTGACTCTGTCACCTCTCTGTGTGACTGCTCAAGTCGTGCCCCAACTGTGTGCACAACGAGCTCACTACTCTGCACTCCATGCAAAGCATCCTGCAACCCACAAGCAAAAGAGACTCGCCTGCTCTCTCGCTCTCTACCTGGCTGCGTGATCACAGAGACAACACCGTCTCTCGCGTGATCCACATGCAATGGGTAACCTGTACCACTCCTGGCACCTCTCGCAATCACTAGCGAACCCAAATGCATCACAAAATCTCGCTCTCGTAGCGAAATCTGACATCCACAATCTCTAAGCTGACCAATCGAGATCAAACTCACTGTCAAATCTGGTACATAGCGCACATGTCGTAACAAGTAAGATGCACCACTCGGTAATGACAGTCTCATATCTCCTGCACCTGCTATCGCATGCACCGATCCATCGGTCAAACGTACACTGCCAAGCATCCCGCTAGAATAGCTACAAAACCATGCACGATGCGGCGTGACATGAAACATAGCATCTGCGTCTAGCAACCACTGCGAAGGGAGTGCACTATCCACATGTATAGCATCTCGTGCATAGCTCGAGGTAAAAGTGACATCCCCGTCACTAGTATACTCCGACACTACATGTGCCTCAACTGTCAAAGCAACTGAGTCCATGGCATCACTACATACATCTCTGAGACTGCCATGTCTCCTACGATGTCGCATACGACGAAAACAACGCCGTCTAACGTGTCCAGAATGACCACAATACCAACATGTTACCTGTCGGCGTGCTCGTGAATGTACATGTCTCACACGAGTCCGTGATGACTCAGATCTATCATACATATCATGCAATCTATGCCAAAGTGCTCTCGAAGTAGTCTCATACATAACAAGAGCATATACAGATTCCGCAAGGTGCAAAGAGAGCGTAGATAGTGCCATCTCCTCTAGCTCCTGCCACTGATCGTCAGACATGTTTGAAGGTCTACCTGCATCACCACTCAATGGTCGATGCAACCCTTGCTGTGTCAATGCATCAAGCATACACTCTCTCCATGCCGCAAAGTCTGACCCATCAAACACGCGCATCTGTGAGAGGTCACAATCTGATCGATCACCTGTCTCTGCCATGAGCACAATGTAGCAAACTAGAAAGCAAAACCACCTCACCAACAACACCTGGAAACTGTCTACCAATATGGCCAGAAACACAATGTAAAACCTGTGAGACACACTCCAAAATAGAGCTCCCGCAATGTCAATACAAGCCTCGCCTGCTCTAGTATCACACTGCAATCTGTGAGCTAATCACCAAGCCCACACTGTGCGGTATCAATGCATACACAAGCACAAATCTCCCACCTGCAGAGAACACCGCACGCAAATGCTGAGTGCAACCCGCAATCTCTACCTAGATCGCATAAATGATGCACATAAAACTCCTGGGAAAATTTTGCCAGAGTTTCGTCAGTAAAACGGCCACAAAACCTGTAACCAAACTGACTGCACGCTCAAAACCATGAGCAACCAAAGCGCATCAAACCGCACTCCAAATGCATGCACCAATCTCCACACTTTGCATACATCATTGCAAACACCTGCAAATCTAGTACACAAATATCTGCTCTACCTGTGACTGCCAAAAAACATGCTCGAGGCATACATTGCCGAGCTCAAAATGCAATCACATTAGTCTCCCTGAGCATCAAACCACATAAGGCATACATCGTATCCTCCCACCTGTGAGGAAACTTGCAGCAAATATCACTCTCACATCTGAGAGCAAACCATGTGTGGAATCCTCGACACACAATAAACAATTGCTGCTGCTACAGAAAATTCAGCGTTCAGAATTTTAAAATTCTGATATGACGAGCGCGTCCGGAGCGTGCCAAAACCCCAAGATAGACTCCTGGATCATATGTATCCGAGTCCGGGTGTGAAAGCTATGCCAAAAACAGTGTTTTTGGGACCCGAGAGTGCACAAATAAACTTGCTGCTGTACCTGCTGTAATTCAAAGCATAATTTCAGAAAATAGACATCACCATCGCGTCCGGAGCGTGCCAAAACCCTGACCTAGACTCCTGGATCATGTAGATCTGACTCTGTATGACGGAGCTACGCAAAAAACTGCGTTTTAGAGCCCGAAAATGGCAAAAACGAGCTGCACACAGTCTTGAACCTGCTCCTGCTCCACTCTGCGTGATGCAATGCCCTCTCAATGCAAGCTCCAACACAAGAGCTCTGCCACAACAGCATCCAAGCACTCGAATGTCAAGCTCTCCTCCGCCGAGCACTTCTCTAACGAGCTCCACTGAGCTCAAAAGCTCCTCTCACCAAGGAAGCCGCAACCGCCTCCTCGACCAAGCTTGACCACACCAAGCTCCTAAGCTCCAAAGACAATGCTCCTCAAGCTAAAATCGCTCTCCGTGAAACTCCGCAATCGAACTCCACTGTCGAGAGCGAGCGAGCTATCGCCTCGAAGCTCTCAAAGCCGTCGTGCTCTCCGCGGTCACCATAGCTCTGATACCAATTGAAGGGGATCGGGGAGCACCACAGACGAAGAGTGAGAGAGAGAGAGAAGGAGACAGACACGATGTGGGTGGGGAGACTCTAAGAGTGAGCAGCCCCCTATACACTTATGCTATGTATAAGGTATACAAGTCAGTGGGCGCCCAGACTCTGGGCGGCCGGGCAAGGCACAGACGCCTATACCCCAACAAGAATTTGATCTCTACAAGACAATTGGATGATGAAGGTCGCAACATTGCATTTGGAAACAAACTGTGGAAGATCTCAAAGAGATCTTTGGTGGTTGCCAAAGGAGAAAAGGTGGGTACACTTTACTTGTGTACTGTCAGCTTGCAATCTTCAGCTTGTGCAATAACTACAGAAGTTGACAGTGTGGTATGGCACTACCGGCTTGGGCATATGAGTGCCAAAGGAATGCAAATCCTTCAAACAAAGAATCTTCTACCAGGTTTGAAATAAGTGGAATTAGACTTCTGTGAAGATTGTGTTTATGGTAAACAAAAAAGGGTAAAACTTCAAAAATCAGGAAATGAAAGAAAAAATAAAAAACTTGAGTTGGTTCATTGTGATGTTTGGGGTCCTGCAAGTACACCATCACTTGGTGACTCATTGTACTATGTAAAATTCATAGACGACGCAACTAGGAAAACATGGGTTTATGTAATGAAGAATAAATCCAATGTGTTTTCCATATTTCAAAGGTGGAAAGCCTTTGAGGAGAATGAAACAGGTACCAAGGTTAAATGCCTCAGATTTGACAATGGAGGCGAATATTGTAGCCAAGCGTTTGAAAGCTTTCTGCTAGCAATGGCATTCAAAGGCAAAACACAACCCCAACAAAATGGGATTTTGGAAAGGATGAATAGGACAGTCATGGAGCGAGCATGAAGCATGAGGCTACGTGCATGCCTACCACTTGAGCTTTGAACGGAAGCAGTAAGTACGTCTGTGTACTTAATCAACTCGTCACCCTCAACAACATTGGATGGGGGAGTTCCAGAGGAGGTGTGAATAGGGAAACCGATGAACTATTCATTTCTCAAAGTGTTTGGGTGCGAGGAGGCTTTCATGCACATAGATAGAAGCCTAAGGTCAAAGCTAGATGCAAAGTCCAAAAAGGGTTTCTTCATCGGCTATGGAGAAGGTGACTTTGGGTATCGCCTACGGAATCTTGAAGATGGTAAGATCTTTAGGAGTAGGGATGTAATTTTTAACGAACAAAATATGTACAAATATTACTTGGAAAGAAAAGAGTCAGGTGATGAGTACACGGAGCGTGAGGACGGTGAAGACTCAAGGAGTGCAAACGGTGACAATGAACAACAACGTCAACCAAATGAGGAGCCTCAACATATTCCCCAAAGATCTACAAGAGCAAGTAGACCTCCAAAAAGGTTTATTCCTTCCTTCAACCATCTCTTGATCTCAGATTCTAGAGAGCCAGAATCATACGAGGAAGCTATGCAACACTTTAAACTAACCAAGGATATGTGTCCAAAGACACATGAGGAGATAGCCTATATGTGTAAAGTCCCATATGCTGTAGTGGTAGGTTCTCTTATTATGCTATGGTGTGGACAAGGCCATACATTGCACATGCAATGGGAGTTGTAAGTAGGTTCATGGACAAACCAGGTAAAGAGCATTGGCAAGCTATGACGTGGATACTTGCGTATCTAAAAGGGACAACAACAAATGCTTTGTATTTTGGAGGAATTGATATTTTTCTTCAAGGGTATGTTGATGCAAATATGGTAGGTGAGAAATATACTCGAAGGAGCACTACTGGCTATGTTTTCAAGGTTAGAGGCACAACAGTAAGCTTCAAAGCTGCAGAAAGTGGTCTCACTTTCTACCACGGAAGCAGAGTATGTAGCAATGACTGAGGCAAGCAAAGAAATTTTGTGGCTTCACAGATTCTTAGAAGATCTTGGATTCAAACAAGACAATTGTGTCTTATACGGTGATAGCCAAAGCGCTATCCATCTTGCAAAGAACTCAGCCTTTCATTCAAGGACAAAGCACATTGAGGGATATCACTTCATATGCACACTTTTGGAAGAGGGATAGCTAAAGCTAGGAAAGGTGCATACAAGTGAAAATCTTGCAGACATATTAACAAAGGTGGTCAACAAGGAGACGTTGAGCTTCTGCTCATCTTCAATCGGCATTCAAGGATAAGAAGCTAGGATGGAAAGCAATCACAGGTTTGGTTTGGAGAGCAGTCCCCAAGTGGGAGATTGTTACTTATGGAGCCTGATTTATCCCTTGTATTTTTTTTATAAAAAAAACGCACATTTTTAAGGCCCCCATTATGAGGAGAAGCCATAGTGCATGAAGAAAATTCACTCGTTGAAACTTTGCCAAAATGTTCCTTTTCATCGGAATATTATGGTCGGACGATGGTCAAAAAGTGGTCGAAAAACGGCCGATTGGTTGCTTGGTGGTCGGTGGTCAAAGTCAATGGCCGGTGGACAATTTCAAAGGCGGACCCTTCTCAAGGACGGCCACACATGGGCGGATTGGAGAGTCCATTTAGACTTGTCTACACAAGGGCGGCTACACACGACTGCCTCTCATGAGAGAGGGCAGCCCTTTTGGCCTATAAAAGGAGGCCATTTCGACACACATTTTGGAGTGTGAAATTGATGCAACAAGGTGGGTGTGAGGTGGTGAGAGTGAAGCAAGGTGGGAGCTCTATTAAGGGTATAATCCCTTTGTAACCTATTTCTTGTTTGAAGTACTAAAGCCATTGAGTGGCTGCTTTCCGTGGATGTAGCCCACATTGGGTGAACCACATATATTGTGCTCTCTCTCTCTCTCTCTCTCTCTCTCTCTCTCTCTCTCTACTCTACTATATAATCTCTCGTGTGTGATAGTTTGTCTCTTTCCATTAAGTCAGCTACTCAAATACCTATTTAGCTACGTCCTATTTCCTAACAGACTCCTTCATAGCATTTGAAGAAATCTGTAAACTGATAAACAAGTTTATGCACAATGGCTTTATAAAACCTAAAATAATGAATACCATTATTCAATATCTTAATAAAAATGAATGGCCTGTAACTAAATCGAACACAAACATCACTCTGATGAGGTAGTAGACTGCACTCTATGGGTATACTGCGTCATAGAGTGAGTGTGCATGGGTTTGGGTAGAAACACACACACACACACACACACACACACACACACACACACACACACACATTGGTCATTGACAAGATATTGTATTAACTCCTATTGCCATACATAGCTATGGACTTTGAGCCTACGAGTTAAAAAACACAAATTTACCTACTAGATCACATTCAAATTGTTGGTGCAAGCAAAGTTGGTCCAAGATAAAAGTGGTGCCAAGTGCAAAGGGTGCCTACAAGTGTGGGGCCAAATGTTAAAGTTGGTATGTGAGGCCTTGGCAGGCAAGGGCTAGTGGAAATGTATGCATAATGTAAAGTTTTTAAGTCAAAAAGGCTCCAAGAAAGGCCAATAAGTAAAGTAGGTCCAAGTTTTTGAAGTTCCATTCTAATGCCCAAAAATGTAGTGTTCAAAGTGATCTAGAATCTGGTCTAGATGGCTCCTCAAACGGAGCGTCGGTGTGAAAGATATTGAGGTTCAAAGTTAGAAGGATTTGCAGATCCCTAGCAGACAGGGCAAATGGGGATAGATGGCCAAAGATGATGCTAGTAGATAGAACTGAAGAGCTCAAATTGTGGAGCATGCGAGTCTTCTCAGATTGTTGATCGGAGCTCCAGAGGAAAAGTTATGGGCAGGTGAATGTTTGTTGGGGGCCAGCAATGAGCCAACTTGCCCGCATTGGGAAGCATGCTTGCTAGGAATTTTTGGGCCACAATGAGATCCTAGATATCATATGCACTGTAACATTTAATGGCCTATAATCTTATGTGTAGCGGAAATTAGCATGAACATAGTGGGCATTTCATTAGAATAGATTCCTAATGAGAATTACAAGAGTGCTTGGGTGGAGAGAGCAACAAAAAGCATAACACCTAGTTAGATAGCATCGACAATACTTTCAAAAGAGAGAGCAATTAAGCTATTGACAACAGTTGAGGACCGGATTTGCATGGAGCCGGTCCCCCCTCCAAAAGGCTTTGTATTATGGTTTCTCCCATCAAGAGAGACATTGTACAATACAATTCTTTGTGTTCCTTCAAGACTAGCTAGTGCAATGAAGATGGAAGCTTCATACACCAAGCAAAACACTTAATCAAACACAACTTGAATTATCCCCGTTCTCAGACCCAAGACCTCACACACCTTCGAAGATGGTGAGAGCTAGCAGGGTATGAGAGTAGATTGAGAGGAAAAAGAAGTATCTTACGAGAAAGAAGTACATCTCCTCACATAATCACTCATACTAGCATAGCTTAGCTTAGTAATTAGCTTGGTAGAGAAGATGAGCATGCATTGAAGCTTGGCTCTTGGTTGGATTTGCATCCACATGCCAAGAGAATGTTGATGTAGGCTTCTATCTCACAAGCTTGGAGTAGGTGATGAGCTCTCCATTAAAGCTTGGGAGGAGATAGAGTATTTTCCCTTCACACATGGTCAAGTGTGAGAGTGTGTGTGTGAATGCCAAGCAAAAATCAGCCCCCCCCCTCTCTTGGGCGAGCCCTAGCTGCTAAATAAGTCTGGCCTTTGCCTCATTGGACCTCCCCAGGTCAAGCCAATAGGAATTAAGCAGCATAAGTGATAGCCTTTAGACATGTGTCCCCCTTTCCCCTTTTGTTAGAGCTTTAGGTAATTAAATAATTAAACTAAACTCTCATTGGACCCCTTTGCCTCCTGGCCAATAGGAATCAGGCAAGCCATGGGGCTCCTGAATGCTCATTGGACCCCTTGGGAGACTGCCCAATAGTCTTCTAGGAGACTTAATTCTCATTGGTTTCTTTTATTAAATGTTTTTAAATTAATTAAACTAGATTTACTCTAGCTTAATTCTCATTGGTCTACTTCAAGGGTCTTCCAATAGGAATTGGGCACACCTTGTGGGCATCTGGCCTAGGGAGCTGACATGTGTCCCTCATTCCCTTTGTGTTAAGGGAGCCTGTGTGTGTGTGTGTGTGGCTTTCTCTCTCATCCCCTAGCTTTGGGGCTCGCCCCCTCCCATGTAGGGATGTAGAAAGACTTTTTGGGCACACACTAAGCATCCAATTTTCCCTAGGGTTGACCTTTGGACACAACCTTTGAATTTTGGAACCTTAGCATTTTGGAAGTCTTAATGGGCTGAACCTTAGGGTCTTTTTGGCCCATTGTTTCACATGGCTCTTTTGCAGATGGCCCCCCCTTTGGATCCCTATTTTCCCTCCTTTGGATCCCTACTGTGGCCGGTCTGCTAACTTAACCACTATTCTAGCTTTTTCTCCCTTGGCACTTCCCCACATTAAATGATCAGATTAATATGAGAAAATCATTTAGGAGAATTAGATATTGATTATTATGACATTACCTCTCTCTTGAAATCATAGTCGTCCTCGACTATGGTGTAGAGAAGATAAAGCATATGCATGAGTCCTTTTCTTAGCGGGTAGAGGATCCCTATGTTACCCTACGACATCATTCCATAATGGATGACTAGTCCATTTGGCGCTTGAGAGCCTGAGGCTGCCGCAAGCATGTCTGCACATTAGTCCTATCAGTCTTCCATAGTAGAGTGACAAGCTCTACTTTGGTGTTTGGGAGACGTCGTCCCCGCAAACTTGATCTAAGCATGCATACTACTTCATTTTTGTGCACAAATAAAGAAAAAGAGAGTCTTATAAGACAAAATTTTTTTTTGTTCATTTTTAACATTTTGTACATTTGCTTACTCTTGGGAAGCATTGTAAGCATTGACAAGGTTTAGGTTATCCTTTAATTGTATGCCTTGCATCCATCTAGCATCTTCAAAAGGATAATTCTTAAACTTAATAAGATATCGTCGGATAGTCTTACCGCCTCTTAATACCTTGTCTTCATGTCGGAGAATGGACTCGGGCTGCAGCACCTCCTCGTGGTCCTCGATCTCCGGTGGGTCTTCAATAGTTGGTTCTTGAGGTGGCTCTCCTTTGTAAGGCTTTAAGAGGCTCACATGAAAAGCATTGTGTATGAGCCAATGATTGGGCAACTTAAGTTGATAGGCCATCTCATTGATTGGCCTAAGAATCTGGAAGGGACCATAATACCTTTTTGCTAGTTTAGCATAGTACTTTTGGTGGCCCGTAGGATTCTTGCCCGTCGTGTGCCTTAATCGAGCCTTGGGAAACTTTAACAAGACCCAATCGTTTTCTTTAAAGGCTTGGGCTTTTCTGTGCTTGTCAGCAGCAGCCTTTTGCCTTTGCTGTGAGATAGAGATAGCATCCTTAATCTTTTGGAAAGATTCTTGTAGGTCTCGGCTATACTCATCTGCAGCGAAGATCTTCCCATGTACCTTAAGTAGCAAGGGACTTTTTGATCTTCCCTCAATTACCTCGAAAGGTGCTTTTCCTGTAGAAGTATGTACAGTGTTATTGTAAGCATACTCTACTAAGGGTAAGTACTTCTCCCATTGGGATCTTTGATCTACTTCCGTTACATAGGCTTTTAGTAGATCGAGAATGGTTAGGTTAGCTATTTCACTTTGGCCATCAGTTTGTGGATGATAGGCCGAAGAGAAGTTTAGCCTTGTTCCTAAATTCTCAAAGAGACCCTTCCAGAAATTACTGGTCATTCTAGGATCTCTATCCGACACTATGGACATTGGCAAGCCATGGTACTTGAAAATTTGTGAAATGAAGAGGGTTGCCATTTGATGGGCTTTGATAGTCTTTTTGACAGGTATAAAATGAGCTTGTTTACTGAACCTGTCTACTATCGTCCATATTCCCGTATTCCCATGGATAGACTTAGGCAATCCAAAGATAAAATCCATGGATATGCTCTCCCACGGTGAATTAGGGATTGGCAAGGGTTGAAGCAATCCAAGTTGCTTCCCTCTATCAAATTTTGTCTTTTGACATACCACACATTTGGAAATATACTCGTGTATGTTCACTTTCATGGTAGGCCAATAGAAATATGTTTCAATTCCCTTTAGGGTAGACTGAATCCCTCTATGCCCTGCATATGGAGGAGCATGAGATTCATACATTACTTTCTCACGTAGTGAGTTAGTAACGCATAGTCTATTGCCATAGAGAAGATAACCATCTTGTAAAGTAAATGGTTCTTCTTTCTTCCCTAATGCAAGGGCTGAAATCACATCTCTAAAATCGGGATCAATAGCATACTCATCTATCATTGAAGATAGATCATTGTGAGTTGCTATGGAAACCGCATTCACTCTCGGGCGTCTTGAGAGTGCATCGGCTACTTGATTATGCTTGCCAGCAATGTGAGCAATATGAAAATGAAATTGCGAAAGGAAATTTGCCCACCTCATTTGTTTGTCGGAGAGCTTGGTCTGCGTCATGAAGTACTTAAGACTTTGGTGATCCGTTCGCAGAATGAAAGGAGTCCCCAATAAATAGTGCTTCCATGAGTCTAAGGCATGTAGAACTGCAAGGAGTTCTTTTTCGTATATGCCTAGAGCTTGCTCAACAGGATCGAGCCTTCGACTCTCATAGCCTATGGCGTGCCCTTCTTGGAGTAGAACAGCCCCAAGGCAATCACCACAAGCATCACATTGGACCTCAAATGGTTTTGAGAGATCCGGTAGTGTAAGCACAGGTTGAGAGATAAGCTTTTCTTTAAGCTTTTCGAAAGCATTGTTCTCCTTAGCAGACCACGTATACCTAACATTTTTCTTTGTTAGGTCATGTAATGGTCCCGCAATTTGTGAGAACTTTTCTATGAAGTGTCTATAGTATGCACACATACCTATAAAGCTTCTTAGTTCATGAAGATTCCTTGGTTTAGGCCATCCTTTTATTACCTCTAACTTAGATGGATCCATTTCGATTCCATCTTGAGAGATAATGTGACCTAAATATTGAATCTCTTGCAAGAAAAATTCACTTTTTTTTCGATTAACATAAAGTTTATTCTCTCTTAAAACTTGAAATATTACCTAGAGGTGTTGCTTGTGTTCCTCCAATGAATTAGAGTAGATGATAATATCATCAAAGAACACTCCAGTGAAGGTTCGATGAGGCCTGAACAGCTTCTCCATCAAGCGGTTAAATGTGGCTGGTGCATTAGTCAAGCCAAAAGGCATGACAATGTATTCATAAAGACCAAATGTAGTACGAAATGCGGTCTTTACAATGTCTTGATCAACTATCCTTATTTGATGATAGCCACTTTTTAGGTCAATCCTACTGAAGTAGGTCGATCCTTGTAGCTTATCAAATAGGTCTTCTACCCGTGGAACGGGAAACCTATTCTTGATAGTGATCCTATTTAGTGCTCTATAGTCGACACACATACGATATGTGCCGTCTTTCTTTTGCACTAATAGCACAGGTGAGCAAAATGGAGATGAGCTAGGCCTAACCATGCCCTTCTCAATTAACTCATGCACTTGCCGCATAATCTCCTCTTGTTGAGCTTGAGAAACTCTATAAGGAGGTTTGTTAGGCGGTGAACTTCCTGGAAGAAGTTCAATTGCATGGTCGTCATTACCTCGTTTAGGAGGTAGCTCACAAGGGATGTCGTCAATAAAGACATCTTGAAACCCCTTGAGAAAATTGGATAACTCTAATTCCTTTTGGTTGCTTTTATTTTCTTTTGCTAAAGCATTAGGTTCATTTTGAGAATCTTTAACAAAAATCATGTACACGGAAATAGAGCTCTTTATTGACTTGTTGAAAGCTGGTGTATGTACAATGGGGATGGTGTTACCCATCTCCCTAGCATCTATATACATGTCCTTTTCCCTGAACTTAAAGGAGATTCTCCTTTCAGGAAATTTAATATGGGCAGCCAGGCGGTCAAACCATGGTGCCCCTAGGATTACATCCTCATGCTTGAGAGGAGAGATAAAGAAGTCCTCTTTGTCCACATAGCCTTGGACATGAAGTCTCAATTTCCCGATTAAGGGAGTGACTGAAGCTTCTTGCCCCTTGAAGGCACTGTCTGCGGGTAGGATATCTCCCATCTCGTAGGATTGTATGCCTAGCTTGGTGGCTAACTCCATAGATATGAAATTGTGAGTAGAACCAGGGTCAAAGAGAATAAAAGCATCATGTTCTCTTACCTTTCCCCAAGCATGGCATAGAGGAGATCCTTTGTGGTGAGTTTGATGAATCTCCTCCTCTTGGATTTCAACCAAAGAAGCTCTAGGAGGATCTTGGCGGTTGTTCTTTTGGGGACAAGCGCGGTACGCATGCCCTTGTTCGCCGCACTTGAAACACCGGTTATCTTTACGATAACGCTCAAGCTCTTCAGGAGAGAGTTTATTCTTTCCTTTGTAAACTCCCTTCTCTTTAGCTTTGTTGGAATTGCCCTTAGGAGACTTTTGGACATTGTCCTTCCCCTTAGGCTCATTGGAACCCTTGTTTTCCGGGGGCTTATTATTTCTTTTACCCCCCGTTTGGAAATTGATTCGCGAGGCCACCATAGTATGGTGTATTACCGCCGATATGGTACGTGGCCTTTGGGAGTTGACATACTCCGCCATTTCTTTGGTTAAGCCCGCACAAAATTGTTGCTTTTGCTCTCCAAAATCCAACTTTTTGAAGACAGTGGCTTTGAGTTGTAGATCCCAAAACTTGTCTACATATTTGTGGATGGATTCATTGGGAGAGAGCTTTAAGCTTCGCCATTCGGTGAGTACTTTGTCTTTGGCATCGGTGGCCAAAAACTGCTTCATAATGGAAGCTCTTAAAGCCTTCCATGTTCGTGGAGCTTCACCGTTGGCTCGTAGGCTAGACCACCATTGTCTGGCGGACTTTTGAAAGTGCATAGCTACATGGCGTAGCTTAGAGGACTCTGTGAAGCCCTCATCTCCAAATGCCGCATCGAATTGCTGGATAAAGGCCAAAACTTTGTCTGTAGCACCGAAGGTGCCATCATAGGTAAGGAAAGAGATGCTCTTCCCTCCCTCTTTGAATTTCTTCAGCTTGGACGACCTCTTCCATGCGGCATAGGATTTCCTATGGCCTCTTCTTTTTGATGGTTCAAAAGTTGCACCATCACTTTCTTCAGAAGATGAAGAATTTGAAGAAGGTGGAGAAGAGGGTGACCTCTTTCTCGCCTTTTTCTTGTCTTGATCTTTGTCGTCTTCACGATAGCTTTCATAAGAGGAAGAGGATGAAGAAGATGGAGAAGAGGGTGTCCTCTTTCTCGCCTTTTTCTTCGCTTGCTTTTTATCATCCCTCTTTGAATTATGGCGTGGAGAAGAGTGTGATGGTCTTCTCCGCTTTGGTGGTGATGGAGAGCGTTTAGCCCGCCGTCTTCGTGGAGCCATCTCCGCAGAGGTGGCGGGAGACTCGCTTCTTTCTCGTTCCTTCGGTGGAGGCTCTTGAGTTCTCCTTTGGGAAGGAGATGCATCATCAAGAAGTAAGTTCTTGAGCCCTTCATATGGATTCTCTTCTTCTTCCCGAATCGGAGAGAGACCTCTTTTGGTAGTCTCACAAGGAGGCTTCCTAGGTGTTCTCTCGTCATGGTGATGAGCTTGGAGAATCCCGTGAGCACGGAGCTGCCGTTGCACTTCACTTTGGAGAGATGGATTGCCCATGGCTTGTTGAAGCCTAGAAACAAGATAGTTAACAAGCATTGAAGCATCATTAGTAGCTTGCTCATGAGCAAAATCAAAGTTATCAACATTAATTTCACTCTCTTTACTATTGTCAGCCACTCTAACAACTTTTAGGTGTAAACTTTATAGGTGTACTTTGGCACTTCAAGCCCTAGTTGCTACTCCTCTTTACCCCTTTAGAAAAAGCACTCAAGCTACTGTACCCGCGGCTCGAATACCATTAATTGCAAGGAATAGAAGAGAGGGTCTTTCGACACCAAAACAGCACCGGCTCCTGTCAAGCTTCTAATAGCTCAATAGTGGTTAAGCCGTAGGCAAGCCCCGTAGGACTCCACTATTAAGACCATAGCTCTCGACGGTGATGCCCCGTTAACTGCACAAAGGCAGGCGCATTGCAAGGCTGAAAAATCCCTATTCTACTTACCCACAGGCAATTAATAATACCAACCATTTGTAGCTAGCTTGAGGACCTCCCTTCTTGAGCAAGAAAAGAGAAACCTTCAGCTCTGATACCAATGTAACATTTAATGGCCTATAATCTTATGTGTAGCGGAAATTAGCATGAACATAGTGGGCATTTCATTAGAATAGATTCCTAATGAGAATTACAAGAGTGCTTGGGTGGAGAGAGCAACAAAAAGCATAACACCTAGTTAGATAGCATCGACAATACTTTCAAAAGAGAGAGCAATTAAGCTATTGACAACAGTTGAGGACCGGATTTGCATGGAGCCGGTCCCCCCTCCAAAAGGCTTTGTATTATGGTTTCTCCCATCAAGAGAGACATTGTACAATACAATTCTTTGTGTTCCTTCAAGACTAGCTAGTGCAATGAAGATGGAAGCTTCATACACCAAGCAAAACACTTAATCAAACACAACTTGAATTATCCCCGTTCTCAGACCCAAGACCTCACACACCTTCGAAGATGGTGAGAGCTAGCAGGGTATGAGAGTAGATTGAGAGGAAAAAGAAGTATCTTACGAGAAAGAAGTACATCTCCTCACATAATCACTCATACTAGCATAGCTTAGCTTAGTAATTAGCTTGGTAGAGAAGATGAGCATGCATTGAAGCTTGGCTCTTGGTTGGATTTGCATCCACATGCCAAGAGAATGTTGATGTAGGCTTCTATCTCACAAGCTTGGAGTAGGTGATGAGCTCTCCATTAAAGCTTGGGAGGAGATAGAGTATTTTCCCTTCACACATGGTCAAGTGTGAGAGTGTGTGTGTGAATGCCAAGCAAAAATCAGCCCCCCCCCTCTCTTGGGCGAGCCCTAGCTGCTAAATAAGTCTGGCCTTTGCCTCATTGGACCTCCCCAGGTCAAGCCAATAGGAATTAAGCAGCATAAGTGATAGCCTTTAGACATGTGTCCCCCTTTCCCCTTTTGTTAGAGCTTTAGGTAATTAAATAATTAAACTAAACTCTCATTGGACCCCTTTGCCTCCTGGCCAATAGGAATCAGGCAAGCCATGGGGCTCCTGAATGCTCATTGGACCCCTTGGGAGACTGCCCAATAGTCTTCTAGGAGACTTAATTCTCATTGGTTTCTTTTATTAAATGTTTTTAAATTAATTAAACTAGATTTACTCTAGCTTAATTCTCATTGGTCTACTTCAAGGGTCTTCCAATAGGAATTGGGCACACCTTGTGGGCATCTGGCCTAGGGAGCTGACATGTGTCCCTCATTCCCTTTGTGTTAAGGGAGCCTGTGTGTGTGTGTGTGTGGCTTTCTCTCTCATCCCCTAGCTTTGGGGCTCGCCCCCTCCCATGTAGGGATGTAGAAAGACTTTTTGGGCACACACTAAGCATCCAATTTTCCCTAGGGTTGACCTTTGGACACAACCTTTGAATTTTGGAACCTTAGCATTTTGGAAGTCTTAATGGGCTGAACCTTAGGGTCTTTTTGGCCCATTGTTTCACATGGCTCTTTTGCAGATGGCCCCCCCTTTGGATCCCTATTTTCCCTCCTTTGGATCCCTACTGTGGCCGGTCTGCTAACTTAACCACTATTCTAGCTTTTTCTCCCTTGGCACTTCCCCACATTAAATGATCAGATTAATATGAGAAAATCATTTAGGAGAATTAGATATTGATTATTATGACATTACCTCTCTCTTGAAATCATAGTCGTCCTCGACTATGGTGTAGAGAAGATAAAGCATATGCATGAGTCCTTTTCTTAGCGGGTAGAGGATCCCTATGTTACCCTACGACATCATTCCATAATGGATGACTAGTCCATTTGGCGCTTGAGAGCCTGAGGCTGCCGCAAGCATGTCTGCACATTAGTCCTATCAGTCTTCCATAGTAGAGTGACAAGCTCTACTTTGGTGTTTGGGAGACGTCGTCCCCGCAAACTTGATCTAAGCATGCATACTACTTCATTTTTGTGCACAAATAAAGAAAAAGAGAGTCTTATAAGACAAAATTTTTTTTTGTTCATTTTTAACATTTTGTACATTTGCTTACTCTTGGGAAGCATTGTAAGCATTGACAAGGTTTAGGTTATCCTTTAATTGTATGCCTTGCATCCATCTAGCATCTTCAAAAGGATAATTCTTAAACTTAATAAGATATCGTCGGATAGTCTTACCGCCTCTTAATACCTTGTCTTCATGTCGGAGAATGGACTCGGGCTGCAGCACCTCCTCGTGGTCCTCGATCTCCGGTGGGTCTTCAATAGTTGGTTCTTGAGGTGGATCTCCTTTGTAAGGCTTTAAGAGGCTCACATGAAAAGCATTGTGTATGAGCCAATGATTGGGCAACTTAAGTTGATAGGCCATCTCATTGATTGGCCTAAGAATCTGGAAGGGACCATAATACCTTTTTGCTAGTTTAGCATAGTACTTTTGGTGGCCCGTAGGATTCTTGCCCGTCGTGTGCCTTAATCGAGCCTTGGGAAACTTTAACAAGACCCAATCGTTTTCTTTAAAGGCTTGGGCTTTTCTGTGCTTGTCAGCAGCAGCCTTTTGCCTTTGCTGTGAGATAGAGATAGCATCCTTAATCTTTTGGAAAGATTCTTGTAGGTCTCGGCTATACTCATCTGCAGCGAAGATCTTCCCATGTACCTTAAGTAGCAAGGGACTTTTTGATCTTCCCTCAATTACCTCGAAAGGTGCTTTTCCTGTAGAAGTATGTACAGTGTTATTGTAAGCATACTCTACTAAGGGTAAGTACTTCTCCCATTGGGATCTTTGATCTACTTCCGTTACATAGGCTTTTAGTAGATCGAGAATGGTTAGGTTAGCTATTTCACTTTGGCCATCAGTTTGTGGATGATAGGCCGAAGAGAAGTTTAGCCTTGTTCCTAAATTCTCAAAGAGACCCTTCCAGAAATTACTGGTCATTCTAGGATCTCTATCCGACACTATGGACATTGGCAAGCCATGGTACTTGAAAATTTGTGAAATGAAGAGGGTTGCCATTTGATGGGCTTTGATAGTCTTTTTGACAGGTATAAAATGAGCTTGTTTACTGAACCTGTCTACTATCGTCCATATTCCCGTATTCCCATGGATAGACTTAGGCAATCCAAAGATAAAATCCATGGATATGCTCTCCCACGGTGAATTAGGGATTGGCAAGGGTTGAAGCAATCCAAGTTGCTTCCCTCTATCAAATTTTGTCTTTTGACATACCACACATTTGGAAATATACTCGTGTATGTTCACTTTCATGGTAGGCCAATAGAAATATGTTTCAATTCCCTTTAGGGTAGACTGAATCCCTCTATGCCCTGCATATGGAGGAGCATGAGATTCATACATTACTTTCTCACGTAGTGAGTTAGTAACGCATAGTCTATTGCCATAGAGAAGATAACCATCTTGTAAAGTAAATGGTTCTTCTTTCTTCCCTAATGCAAGGGCTGAAATCACATCTCTAAAATCGGGATCAATAGCATACTCATCTATCATTGAAGATAGATCATTGTGAGTTGCTATGGAAACCGCATTCACTCTCGGGCGTCTTGAGAGTGCATCGGCTACTTGATTATGCTTGCCAGCAATGTGAGCAATATGAAAATGAAATTGCGAAAGGAAATTTGCCCACCTCATTTGTTTGTCGGAGAGCTTGGTCTGCGTCATGAAGTACTTAAGACTTTGGTGATCCGTTCGCAGAATGAAAGGAGTCCCCAATAAATAGTGCTTCCATGAGTCTAAGGCATGTAGAACTGCAAGGAGTTCTTTTTCGTATATGCCTAGAGCTTGCTCAACAGGATCGAGCCTTCGACTCTCATAGCCTATGGCGTGCCCTTCTTGGAGTAGAACAGCCCCAAGGCAATCACCACAAGCATCACATTGGACCTCAAATGGTTTTGAGAGATCCGGTAGTGTAAGCACAGGTTGAGAGATAAGCTTTTCTTTAAGCTTTTCGAAAGCATTGTTCTCCTTAGCAGACCACGTATACCTAACATTTTTCTTTGTTAGGTCATGTAATGGTCCCGCAATTTGTGAGAACTTTTCTATGAAGCGTCTATAGTATGCACACATACCTATAAAGCTTCTTAGTTCATGAAGATTCCTTGGTTTAGGCCATCCTTTTATTACCTCTAACTTAGATGGATCCATTTCGATTCCATCTTGAGAGATAATGTGACCTAAATATTGAATCTCTTGCAAGAAAAATTCACTTTTTTTTCGATTAACATAAAGTTTATTCTCTCTTAAAACTTGAAATATTACCTAGAGGTGTTGCTTGTGTTCCTCCAATGAATTAGAGTAGATGATAATATCATCAAAGAACACTCCAGTGAAGGTTCGATGAGGCCTGAACAGCTTCTCCATCAAGCGGTTAAATGTGGCTGGTGCATTAGTCAAGCCAAAAGGCATGACAATGTATTCGTAAAGACCAAATGTAGTACGAAATGCGGTCTTTACAATGTCTTGATCAACTATCCTTATTTGATGATAGCCACTTTTTAGGTCAATCCTACTGAAGTAGGTCGATCCTTGTAGCTTATCAAATAGGTCTTCTACCCGTGGAACGGGAAACCTATTCTTGATAGTGATCCTATTTAGTGCTCTATAGTCGACACACATACGATATGTGCCGTCTTTCTTTTGCACTAATAGCACAGGTGAGCAAAATGGAGATGAGCTAGGCCTAACCATGCCCTTCTCAATTAACTCATGCACTTGCCGCATAATCTCCTCTTGTTGAGCTTGAGAAACTCTATAAGGAGGTTTGTTAGGCGGTGAACTTCCTGGAAGAAGTTCAATTGCATGGTCGTCATTACCTCGTTTAGGAGGTAGCTCACAAGGGATGTCGTCAATAAAGACATCTTGAAACCCCTTGAGAAAATTGGATAACTCTAATTCCTTTTGGTTGCTTTTATTTTCTTTTGCTAAAGCATTAGGTTCATTTTGAGAATCTTTAACAAAAATCATGTACACGGAAATAGAGCTCTTTATTGACTTGTTGAAAGCTGGTGTATGTACAATGGGGATGGTGTTACCCATCTCCCTAGCATCTATATACATGTCCTTTTCCCTGAACTTAAAGGAGATTCTCCTTTCAGGAAATTTAATATGGGCAGCCAGGCGGTCAAACCATGGTGCCCCTAGGATTACATCCTCATGCTTGAGAGGAGAGATAAAGAAGTCCTCTTTGTCCACATAGCCTTGGACATGAAGTCTCAATTTCCCGATTAAGGGAGTGACTGAAGCTTCTTGCCCCTTGAAGGCACTGTCTGCGGGTAGGATATCTCCCATCTCGTAGGATTGTATGCCTAGCTTGGTGGCTAACTCCATAGATATGAAATTGTGAGTAGAACCAGGGTCAAAGAGAATAAAAGCATCATGTTCTCTTACCTTTCCCCAAGCATGGCATAGAGGAGATCCTTTGTGGTGAGTTTGATGAATCTCCTCCTCTTGGATTTCAACCAAAGAAGCTCTAGGAGGATCTTGGCGGTTGTTCTTTTGGGGACAAGCGCGGTACGCATGCCCTTGTTCGCCGCACTTGAAACACCGGTTATCTTTACGATAACGCTCAAGCTCTTCAGGAGAGAGTTTATTCTTTCCTTTGTAAACTCCCTTCTCTTTAGCTTTGTTGGAATTGCCCTTAGGAGACTTTTGGACATTGTCCTTCCCCTTAGGCTCATTGGAACCCTTGTTTTCCGGGGGCTTATTATTTCTTTTACCCCCCGTTTGGAAATTGATTCGCGAGGCCACCATAGTATGAAAATAGGTTTTTGCATTGGTAAAGATGGCATCTCAAAGCTATGGTCCAATTTTCACAGGTGAAGAAAGTCTTGACGAGTGGATTGCAACTTTTGAGCTGTATATGCTGTCAGTACAGATGCCAAACAAGGATAGCAAGATGCAAACTTCTCCATTGGTGATGCACAACAAAGCAAAATTGTGGTACAAAGAATTGGTGGAAGGTGAGCCGAGGCTTGCTTGACCGGCTCTACGGGCGTGGTTCTTACATTATTTTTGCAAAGAAGTATCCCAATCAAAATGGATGCCAAAATAAAGGCGCTCAAGCAGGATGTAAGTGAAGAGTTCAGTTTGTTCTTGAATCCTTTTGAAGTTTGTTGGGCAGAGTTAGCGGCAGCCATGCAGTTGGCTAATGGAGACAACTTTAAGTTGGGCAAATTCATGGCGTGCCTACATCCTAAAGTGAGGGAAAAGGCAGATTTTGAAAGTGCAAAGAACTATAATGGTGCAGTGGCAATTGCAAAGGTAAAGAGCAAGAAAATCAAGAAAATGATTGAGCAGGGAGTATCGAGCTATGAAGCAGTGGTTCCTACTCAACGACAGGGTCCCAACAAGGATGTTGCTCATGAGGAGAACCATGGGAACCGAGGTGTAGCGGTTGTGCCGTAGAATTGGGTGCAAATTGTAGAGGATTTGTCTGAGCAAATGCAGGAATTGCGGCTAAGTGTAATGGATAGAGGACATCCAATGGGAGCAAGGGGTAGGGTAAGGCCGTTGCATAGCAGGTGCTATAATTGCAGTGAAGAAGGGAATTATGCACCAAAATATCCTCATCCGCCAAGGGAAACATGTGGTATCTACCCATTGTTTAGTAGAGAAAGAGGTCAAGCACAACTTAATGGCCCGAGAGAGTAGGTGGTTGAGAATCGTGTAGCCGCCCTTGTGTGAATAAGTCCAAATCGGACCCTCCAATCCGCAGAAGACAAGTCCTCTTTTGAATTCGGCCAACGGCCACCAGACATTGACTTCCGACCACCGGCCATTGACTATCGGCCACTGGCCAACCGACGGTTGTTTTCCGACCACTTTCCGGCCGCTGTCCGGCCATAATATTCCGGCGAAAAGGAATATTCCCTAAAGCTGCCCCTGATTTTTGGCTGTGAAAATTTTGGTTTCCGGTGAGTGATTTTCCTTCATGCACGATGGATTCTCCTCATAATGGGGCCTTACAAATGTGCGCTTTTACCACAGAAAATTACAAGGGTAAATCAGGCTCCATACTTAACAATCTCCCACTTGGAGACTGATCTCCAAACCAAACCTATGACTGCTTTCCATTCTGGCTTCTTATCCTTGAATGCCAATTGAAGATGAGCAAAAGCTCAACTTCCCCTTGTTGACCGCCTTTGTAAACATGTCTGCAGGATTTTCACTTGTATGCACCTTTCCTAGCTTTAGCTGTCCCTCTTCCAAACGAGTGTGTATGAAGTGATATCTCACCTCAATGTGCTTTGTCCTTGAATGAAAGGCCGAGTTCTTCGCAAGATGTATAGCGCTTTGGCTATCACTGTACAAGACACAATTGTCTTGTTTGAATCCAAGCTCTTCTAAGAATCTGTGAAGCCACAGAATTTCTTTGCTTGCCTCTGTCATTGCTACATACTCTGCTTCCGTGGTAGAAAGTGAAACCACTTTCTGCAGCTTTGAAGCCCAGCTTACTGCTGTGCCTCCAACCATGAAGACATAGCCAGTAGTGCTCCTTCGAGTATCTTTGTCACCTTCCATATCTGCATCAGCATACCCTTCAAGAAAAATATCAGTTCCTCCAAAATATAAAGCATTTGTTGTTGTCCCTTTTAGATACCTAAGTATCCACTTCACAGCTTGCCAATGCTCTTTACCTGGGTTGTCCATGAACCTACTCACAACTCCCACTGCATGTGCAATGTCTGGCCTTGTCCTGTGACCATAGCATACATTAGAGAACCTACCGCTACAACATATGGAACTTTAGACATATAGGCTATCTCCTCTTGTGTCTTTGGACACATATCCTTCGTTAGTTTAAAATGACTAGCCAAAGGTGTAGAAACTGGTTTTGCATTTTCCATTGCAAACCTTTCTAGTACCTTCTTGATGTAATCTTCTTGAGATAGATTTATTGTATTCTTCGTCCTGTCCCTTGATATTTTCATACCAAGTATCCTCTTTGCAGCACCTAAATCTTTCATTGAAAAAGATTTAGACAGCTCCTCTTTTAGGTCTTTGATGTCCTGCATGTTAGCACTTGCAATCAACATGTCATCAACATACAACATTAGGATGATGAATTTCCCATCTCCCAAATTCTTTGTGTAGACGCAGTGATCCGAGTTGCATCTTATGAATCCATGATCCAACATCCATCGATCAAACTTCAAGTACCATTATCTTGATGCTTGCTTTAAACCATACAAGCTCTTCTTTAATCTACAAACCATTTTCTCCTTACCTTTTACTTCATACCCCTTTGGTTGAAGCATGTAGATTTCCTCCTCTAAGTCACCGTGAGGGAATGCCGTATTTACATCCATTTGCTCGAGATTTAGATCATGAGTAGCCACAAGGCTTAAGACAAGACTAATTGAGTTCATTTTTACAACAGGAGAAAATATTTCATTGAAGTCAATACCTTTCTTATGAGAAAAACCTTTTACCACAAGCCTAGACTTGTACCTTTTCTTCCCACCTTCTTCTTCCTTCAGCTTGTACACCCATTTGTTTTGAAGTGCCCGCTTACCTTTAGGCAACTCAACCAACTCCCATGTTTGGTTGCGATGTAGTGAGCCCATCTCCACTTGCATGCTCTTTGTCCATTCTTCTTTGGATTCATGTTGCATAGCTTCTTTGTATGATTCTGGCTCTCCAGAATCTGAGATCAAGAGATGGTTGAAGGAATGAACAAACCGTTCTGGAGGTCTACTTGCTCTTGTAGATCTTCGGGGAATAGGTTGAGGCTCCTCATTTGGTTGACGTTGTTGCACATTGTCACCGTTTGCAGTCCTTGAGTCTTCACCGTCCTCAAGCTCCATGTACTCATCACCTATTTCTTTTGTTTGTTTTCTTTCCAAGTAATCTTTGTACATATTTTGTTCGTTAAAAATTACATCCCTACTCCTTAAGATTTTACCATCTTCAGGATTCCATAAGCGATACCCAAGGTCACCTTCTCCATAGCCAATGAAGAAACACTTTTTGGACTTTGCATCTAGCTTTGATCTTAGGCTTTTATCTATGTGCTCATACGAAAGCCTCACTACAAACACTTTGAGAAATGCATAATTCACCGGTTTACCTGTCCATGCCTCTTCTGGAACTCCCCCATCCAATGCCGTTGAGGGTGACCGATTGATTAAGTACACAAACGTACTTACAGCTTCCGCCCAAAGCTCAAGCGGTAGGCCTGCATGTAGCCGCATGCTTCGTGCTCGCTCCATGATTGTCCTGTTCATCCTTTCCGAAATCCCATTTTATTGAGGTGTCCTTGGGGTTGTCCTTTGCCTCCGAATGCCATTGCTAGCACAAAAGCTTTCAAAAGTTTGGCTGCAATATTCGCCTCCATTGTCGGATCTGAGGCATTTAACCTTGGTACCTGTTTCATTCTCCACAAAGGCTTTCCACCTTTAAAATATGGAAAATACACCGGACTTATTCTTCATGACATAAACTCATGTTTTTCTAGTTGCATCGTCTATGAATGTTACATAGTACAATGAGCCACCAAGTGATGGTGTACTTGCAGGACCCCAAACATCAGAATGAACCAACTCAAGTTTTTTACATTTCCCGATTTTTGAAATTTCACCCTCTTTTGTTTACCATAAACACAATCTTCACAGAACTCTAAGTCCACTTCTTTCAAACCTGGTACAACCTTCTTTGTTTGAAGGATTTGCATTCCTTTGGCACTCATATGCCCAAGTCGGTAGTGCCACACCACACTGTCAACTTTTGTAGTTGCTGCACAAGCTGAAGGTTGCGTGCTAACAGTACACAAGTAAAGTGTACCGACTTTTTCTCCCTTGGCAACCACCAAAGATCCCTTTGAGATCTTCCACCGTTTGTTTCCGAATGCAATGTTGTGACCTTCATCGTCCAATTGTCCTGTAGAGATCAAATTTTTGCGAAGAGAAGGAACATGCCTAATATCTTTAAGCTTCCATTCATTTCCGTTAGCAGTTTTGACAGAAACTGTACCTTTGCCGACAATCGCACAAGCTTCGTCATCTCCCAAGTATACATACCCAAAATTACCTTCGGTGTAGTCTTGGAAATGTTGCTTGTGTGGTGTCGCATGGAATGAAGCCCCAGAATCTACTATCCAGGAATTAGACACATTGTCTAATGAGAGAATTAGATCATCTTGCTCTACTTTACGTGCCACATTGGCCTCCGATGTTGGCTTGTTGTCTTGAGACTCTGTCTCCTTCTTCTTCTTGGACCAGCAATCCTTCTTGATGTGGCCCTTCTTGCCGCAGTTCCAACATTCAAGAACTGACCTTGTACGTGACTTGCTCCACCTTGAGCGATCACGACCCTTTTGGTTTTTGAACCTCTCCTTAGGCCTTCCTCTTGTTTCCACTGACAATGCAACACTTGATGATTCTCCTGTGCTTCTCCTTCGTATTTCCTCGCTTAGGAGAACACCCACAACATCATCAAACTTAAGAGTATTTGTGCCAGAAATAGAATTACTTACAGTCATCACAAGGCTATCCCAACTATCCGGTAGAGATGATAGTATAAGGAGAGCTCGCACTTCGTCATCGAAATTGATTTTCACCGATCGAAGTTGAATTATGTTTGTGGTAAATTCATTTAGGTGTTCTGCAACTGAACCATTCTCTGCCATCTTTAGATTGAACAAGCGCTTCATAAGAAATACCTTATTGGATGCCGATGGTTTCTCGTAGAAGTCGTCAAGTGACTTCATCAAGTCCTCCGTGGTCTTCATCTCCGAAACATTGAAGGCCACCGTTGACGCCAAGCTTAACCGGATTGTTCCCAGGGCCTTTCGATCAAGGACAATCCATGTTTCATCTGCCATTGTTGCGGGCTTCTTTGCAAGACCTCCGCCTAGTGGCAAATAGAGGTCCTTCTGGCAGAGATAGTCTTCAATCTGCATCTTCCAATGTTGGTAGTTTTTGCCGTTGAACTTCTCAATCTTGAGCTTCCCTTCCTCCGCCATAACTCCCACTCAATCCAAGGAATCCTTTCCTTGAGATAATTTAGCTACGAGCAAACCTTGCTCTGATACCAGTTGTTAGGAAATAAGACGTAGCTAAATAGATAATTGAGTAGATTACTTAATGGAGAGAGACAGATTTACATACACGAGATTATAGAGTAGAGAGAAAGAGAGAGAGAGAGAGAGAGAGAGAGAGAGAGAGAGAGAGAGAGAGAGAGAGAGAGAGAGAGAGATGGAGTACACACGATATACGTGGTTCACCCAATGTGGGCTGCGTACACGGGAAAGCAGCCACTGAATGGCTTTAGTACTTCAAAAGAAGAAGTAGTTTACAAAGGGATTATACCCTTAATGGTGCTCCCGCCTTGCTTCACTCTCACCACCTCACACTCACCTTGTTGCATCAACTTCACACTATGAAATTTGTGTAGAAATGGCCTCCTTTTATAGGCCAAAAGTGCTGCCCTCTCTTGTGAGAGGCAGCCATGTGTAGCCGCCCTTGTGTGAATAAGTCCAAATGGGACCCTCCAATCCGCCCATGTGTGGCCGCCCTTGAGAAGACAAGTCCGCTTTTGAATTCGGCCACCGGCCACCGGCCATTGACTTCCGACCACCGGCCACCGGCCAACCGACGGTTGTTTTTTGACCACTTTCCGGCCGCCGTCCGGCCATAATATTCCGGCGAGGGAAAAAAAAGTCTCGGGGGATTCCGCCCCCGAGGCCCCTAAAGCTGCCCCTGATTTTTGGCTGTGAAAATTTTGGTTTTCGGTGAGTGATTTTCCTTCACGCACGATGGCTTCTCCTCATAATGGGGGCCTTACAAATGTGGGCTTTTACCACAGAAAATTACAAGGGTAAATCAGGCTCCATACTTAACAAATCGAGTGCAACCAACTCCTCTAGATGGCGGTGAAGTTCCTAGGGTGAACATCATTGGTGTGGATAATCAGGATGTCAAAATTTTGGCCCACAAAAAGGCAAGAGTTGAAAGGGAAGCAGAAACCGAGCGAGAGACTAGGGCTTGTAAAGGCAAAGAGAAAGTGTATGAGGGTAGAGAGAAGCCAAAAACTAGTAAGAAAAGAAGGTGTCGTAAGATCAAGGAAGCAGATTTCTAGCTAGGGCACGACTACCCCAAACCTAGGGGCCGGGGGGGGGGGGGGGGGGGGGGGGGGGGGGGGTCACTTAATAATTATGTGATTATCACGTGAGTGCAATAGAAGGAGTTATTAAATTTCATTTTTACTCATAGTTTCACATACAAAAGGGTACCGTAAAAACAAATTTGGAAAAGAAAATAACAGATTGAATAGAAAAAGGGTGTATTTTATTTGTGAAATATTCACAGATAAGGAGTTTTATAAATATTCCTTGAATGCACGTGATATACAAAATTAATACATAGTGACCCCCCCTGAGCCCCGAATATGACTTGGTAAGTGAATTCTTTGTGATGAAGGCAGGTGATAATGCATACCCTATCCTCTTGGGTAGGTTGTGGCTACTTGCAATAGGTGCCAAATAGGATTGGGAAAGTAGGGTGTTTGCCTTGCCTGGTAAAGAGAGAGGAAAACATGTGGTGCTATACCTAAAGACCAAGGAGAGCCGCTTCCATCCTATGGCGGCAAGAGATGAGGATGACACAACGAGCTATGAGTATGAGACTGAAACCACTTAAAAGGTGGTCTCTTGTCAATGTAATTGATATTTTGGCCTCTTGCAGCAAGAGCAGCTACTTGATAGACAGGTTTAACTTGTTCCCAATAGTCCTCCATGTAGTATTGTGGACTTTCTTCAAGCGCATCAATCCCATAGGCAATATTAGGGTCTATATCTTCCTCACAACTCACTTGATTCACAGAAGTGATTCTTGGATGTGGTGGTTGCGGTCCTAGCACTGGAGATGGTAAGGGTGTTGTTGCCCGTGAAGGCTGCTCACCTAGTTTTTTAGGTGTTTACAACCCAATTTTTTTGTATTTTTGGTGTCTTTTTTTAGTCAAGCCACAAAATATGGAATATGATAGCTCAAAACAAGCGTCTTGGCTAGAGAGACGGGTCGTGCTTTACAGCCCCCGATTCGGTTACGTACAGTCCTCAGAATCCTAAAACTAGTCTTTTCCTAGATGGGGAGAGGGCTAGAATTAGTAAGTCCAAAAAGTGAGTGTGAAGGGGATGGTGGAGGACTTGAGGAACTTGTCCCACATGCCCTCCCTTCACTTGAGATCTTAGTCTTTATATATAAGGTAGTGTGAGTAATATATCATAGGACTGAGAACTGAGGCCTGGGCCTGGGCTTGGTGGACTTAGGCTTGGTCTTGGGGAAAGATCCCGATCCCTTCCTTTTAGAACAATATTTTTTAAATTTGATTTTTGAATTTCTTTTTAGTCCCAAATATCCCAAGCATTTTTCTTTTCAAAAAACTTTTTAATTTTTTTGTGAGGATAATGTGGTCGCGTGGACGTCGAGCTCCCACACGCACATAGCAGCTCCTAGGAGCTCTGTCTAACCTCCTTGCAACTAATTAACATCTAATTAATAGTTAATTAACTATCTAACACAAAATTGCACACTCACACACAATCAACTTTGGTGCTCACTGTCTACTCTACTTCTCACTGTCTACACTCACTAACAGCTCTGCTAACACCTGCACAATACAACTCTTTCAAAACTAACAAAAACCATTGCAATGCAGCACTAATAGAGCTTACAGTTACTAATAGAATCTGCCAAAAACCTACTAATCTGCCCTTTACAGTCACTAAACACTTCTCACAGAACTCAACAAAAAACAGAAAACAGATTGAAGAAAAGCTTCCAGAGGTAGCACTGAGTGCTCCTCAAGCATAATGCAAGGCTGTCCCCAACAACGGTGCCAAAAATGTACGCTTTGCCGTACGTGTCGAAGGTTGGGAACTTGCATGTGCACGTGTGCAAGCCTCGAAAGGCTGCAAACACATAGGTAGAGAATCCTAGCAGTCTCAAAGAACAATGGTGTGTCACTCACCTCTCGATGCTGCCGTCGTGAAGAATCATGTGCTACAAAGAAGAAGGAGCTACCCCTAATGATGCGCTCTACCGCCTCGCCGCCGCCGATGTCGGTGCAATGCTCTCTCTCTCTCTCTCTCTCTCTCTCTCTCTCTCTCTCTCTCTCTCTCTCTCTCGCATACACACACACAGAGAAGGAGAAGAAGACTCAAAGATGGAGCAAGGATACTTCTTAGCTTACACCTCATAGAATGGGATTTTTATGTCAAATAGACCTTTTATAAGAGTTTAGTCCGTTCACACATGGGCGTCCACAATGGCTGATCATTGCACAACTTCTGTAAAAATAAGGTAAGCGGTGTGTCTGTTGGGGGTCCCATCGTTGCAATAGCTCTAATGACCAATGACCAACCAAATTATCAATCCAGAGGGATGAGCTACCCGGCTAGGGCATGGAAACACTCACACGGTTAGTGAGCTAATTGTGGCAACACAAATGGTTAACTCTACGAGGTGAGCTTCTCGGCCTATGAAGGAGCGAAGCCGCAATGAAGGGCAATCTCCATATCCACTTCTCTTCACCTCTAATCAACCCAATCACACACACTACGATTGCAAGACGCACACAATAGTAATCCTATCATGCAACACACTAATCACAAGCACACACACATAAATCTATCGAGCACCACACTCCAATCAAATTTATACGCACACACAAGCAAAAGAGGGCAATCACACAAGATTAGAGAGAAATTAACCACTAATTAGTTAAGATGTAGTTAATCTAAGCATCATAGGTAATCATAAGAAGTAAGAGAGAGGCATAGTGAGAGAATGAATCATTGATTAGTGTTAATCAAGTCTCATGAGCAAGGAGAATCTCAAGGACTCCATAGCCACACACCTCAAGAGCTCTCACCAAAGAGTGCTCTCAACAAATGAGCTTAAGAACCCTAATTTATTTTACACACTGTCTTATGTACCTAAGGTAAAAATATGCAATGTCCGGGCGCCCAAGGCCTTAAAGGCTCCACCACTTACTGAATCTGCAACCTAGGCACAGTAACTGGCCTATTCTTTACAGCTTGGAACTCCCATTGAGCCCATAACACATTAAAATATTACAATGAATTGAAACAATTCGGGAATTTACAATACGTGACCATTTTGGGAAAACGTGGAAAATGTGTAACTCTAATATTTACTGCTTCTTTGTATTCATCCTCGATGTGCATCCGTATGTCTTCGGTCTTTAGGAGATTCTAACTGACATTGACTCAGTTAACATTCTCCCCTTTCGATTTTAGTGCCTCGGGCACTGTTGAAAAGTGTCTGTGGAGGTTGTGGAAGGTTTTTGATTGGTTATTGATGGCTGATTGTCTTTATCTGTCGTTGGATTTTTTGATGAGGGTCAATATGTTGTAGCATCTTCATTGGTCCGAATATGTCTGATGTGAGAGATGATGTTACATTTGTCTGTTGTAATAGCATAATGATGAGGTTGACGTTTATTTATGAAAAGTATGTACAAGGGAAGTAGAATGATGAGGTTCTAAATTAGGGTCTATAACTTGGATGAACAAAGGGAAAAAACTTAGTGGGAAAAAAGTGCCTTTGGGATACACGCGTTATTGGAGTACTTATTAGCATGGGAAATATTAATAAAGTACCCAAGGGATTTTTTGCTGATAGATATGGAATTAAAAAGGCAGCAAATATGAAAGGATAGCATGATGGAACATTTTTTGCATGTTGTAGTCACTTAAGGTGCATAGGTGGAACCAAAAAAAAGTGTCTAATGCATATGTCCAATGGTGGGACATTCTATTTATGCATACAAAAAAATGCATGGAAAACAATATGCTATGCAAGAAGGATTTTGAGGGGTTATTCAAAAAGACGGTGTAGCTATAAAATCATATGACATGGCTTTGCAAGCTGGCATCCCTTTAAGAATGGTTTTCGTTGACGAGGATATGTGCTCTCATCTCATTGTGCACTGTGCGTGAGTGTTGGACTCTACTACACTCAACCAATTGTAAGTTAATAGACTTAGACTCTTATGCTCATCTCATCCAGCATGAGCGACACGACTTAGATATGCTCAACCTTCCAGCTTGAGCGTAAGCCTAATAATTACGACTCTTAGAACAGATTTTAATACAACTTGAAGCTTTGGGACTAATGCTTTGCTCATTTTATGGCTCAGAACCCCGAATCTCACTATGCCAAAGAGTGTCTTTTGCACCCTCACGACTTAGATTTTTACATTCTTGAGCTTACTACAAACATTTCTTCAGGTAAAAGTACGCTTGAATCCTCAAAAAGAGGATTAGTGAAGGACCAAGTTGGCATTGAAGGTTTCTTTTTCCATACATGTTTTATCATCTTTGAATATGCATTTGCATTGGGTGGGTCGTCCTTCTTTGACTTTGAAGACTCCATTATCTGTTTGATTCTCCAATTAGGCATGTTGATAGGAGTCTTTGATGTTGTTGTAGACATTTGTTCACTATCGGCATTTGGCTTTTGATTAAGAGCATTGGAAGACTTAGGAATCCAAATCTCTTGAGGACCTTTGTATCTCCTTTGTTGACTTTGCCTAGCTGTAGGTCTTGTTGAGTTCTTGAGATCTTCATGCAGGTCTGGTGCAGTTGCAGTTGGCATATGGTTGACTGGTAGCCAAATCTTTGTATAGCCTCGGTAGAATCCTTGTCTAAGAGGAAGGTTCTTTGAGATCTGTCTTTTTTTTGTATCCTCTTGAGGGTTGTGGTTGACTTTAGCATCATTTGATGTCTTTCTATTGTATATCTGCCTCTTAGATATCCTAGGATACTGTCGAGGTTGATACCTTGTGGACCCTCTTTCTTTGGAGGGACTGGAAGTTACTTCATATGTCCTAACCTGCGGTTTTGGTACCCATATCTGTCTGTTACCTCCATAGTACTTGTTAACCCTCACACACACTCCTATCACCTACAACGGACGTCATATTATTTATTTGGTAGAGTCAGGTACTGGGCTTGTCGGTCCAATAGGAAAAGGGTAAGAATGATCGCTGATGAGAGGCGCACTCTAACTGGAACATTCAAGGGATTAGTTGGCTAAGCATGGGCGCCCAAGTGCGAATGGGGAGAGCTCATATAAAAGTCAACTAAATCTAAAATTCACTCATTCTCTCATTTGTGCAATTGAAGAGTGCTCTTGCTCCATTTCCATCTTCTTCTTCTTCTTCTTCTCTTTGTGTGTGTGTGTGTGTATGCGAGAGAGAGAGAGAGAGAGAGAGAGAGAGAGAGAGAGAGAGAGAGAGAGAGAGAGAGAGAGAGAGAGAGAGAGAGAGAGTACGATCGAGCATTGCGGCGGCACGATGGCAGCCAGGCGGTTGAGCGTGGCGTAGCGGCATCTCCCTCTTCTTCGCGGCGAGGAATCCTCCACGACGACAAGCGTAGAGCGGTGAGTGACACACCATCGCCATCTTTGAGCTTACTAGTTTAGGCTTGTTGTGTGCTTGGAGCCATTTGTGGCTCACACACAGTGTATCAACAAGTTCCTTGCATTGACACGTGCGACATACGCGCACATTTTTGGCGCCACTGTCGGGAATGCCATACACTAAGCTTGAATGGTACTCTGTGCTTCTTTTGTGGTGCAATTTCAATTGTAGGAAAGGTAAGGAAGGAGGGTGTGTGTGTTGAGAAGAAGAATTTTGTGTTACTACTGTGTATTTTTTTGGTTAATGGAGTTTTCAAAGGTACTGTGTTTTTTCTCTGTGTAAGGTGTTAGTATTAAGGTTGTTAGTTCTGTGTAATGTAATGTACAGTAAGTAGGAAGTAGATCTGTGAGAGTTAATAGAGTGTGTTAGTGTGTAACAGTAGGTTTATTAGTTGGAAGTAGGTAGGTAGAGTGTGTGTGTGCTCTCGCGCAGGCCGCGATGACCTTATCCTTTTAAAAAAATAAGTAAAAAAATTAAAATAAAAATAAAAATTAAAGGTAGGACCAAGATCGGAAATATCTCCCAGACCCAAGTCCAGACCCAAGCCCAAGCTCACGCTCAGGCTTAGGCATCTATCGCCCTTTAAAATTATGAATTTTAGCTTCACACGTAGCTAAAAATCGACTTTTTTGAGGACCAACGGAGCTTCAGGTGACTGAACGTTGTGCTGTAAAGCACACCGTGACCCTCTAAGTGATACGCTCATTTTGAGCTATCACACACTTTAATCCAATCGATCATTAAAAAAATTAAAAAACATTAAAAACGTAAAAAACACGAGTGAAAACGGACCCTAAAAAAAGTAAGCGGTTAACCTTCGAGGTTATTCGCTGACGCTTGTAGGGTGCCAAAGGCACATGCATCTGCACTCTGGTCGTGTGCTAGAGACGGAGCAACTAGAGAGAATTTCGACTTACACGAGTTCTCAATATCCACCTGCTTTAGGTTCCGGGCCCTCGGCGGGGACCCAAGGTAGTACAAACCAAGACCCGAACATAGCGGCTAGTGACTCTTCCTCTGACTATGATGTCATGGAGGGTTTTCCCATGCCTAATCTTGATAGCTCAAGCCAAGACATTCATGCCATGGGCCCGCGGTCTGGGCCGAGCGTGCTTAATTGCCTGAAGGAAACCTTTAGTAGAGCCACTCGCTCCGAACATGGAGCTAATGATGTAAATGAGGGGGGGGGGGGGAGGAAGTAAATTCTCCAGTCATGACCAACGTAGACCCTATAACCTTGGAGAATGTGCACGTGAATACTTCGTTCACTTCTTCAGAGTTATTTTCCTCCGAGGTCATATTACCCGATGGTAGAAGCCTTGCCGAAGTGCAAGAGGTTGAGCGGTATATCCTTGCAGCAAGGGAAAAGGAAGTCCAGAGCTTACGCAAGGTGGAGCAACGAAGAGAGTTAAAAGAAAAAGCCCCTATGTCAATATCCTTGCTAAGAGAGAAATCGAGTGCTCCTGACTTAGCAACCACTAAGGGCCAACCCCTAGAAAGCAACATTGCATCTAGCTCAAAGGACACCCCTAGCATCTCAATCCTAGATGGAGTGTTCCTAAATGAGAACTGGGAGTACAAAATACAAACAGAAACTGTGACCGACCTATACAGAGGTCACACCTATCACGTGGGTTTGTTAGATGTCCTACAATCCACAATGGGTGCTACTAGTGTGGAGGATCAACAACAAAGAGTTTGTGAGGTCATCCATAGGGTCATTGAGTTAGAGAGATAGAACAAGGGGATCAACATGCCTTGAACGGGTCTCATGAGATTCTTGGATAAACAACCGACCTTATCGCAAATGGAGACTCCCTCGGTAAGTCCGATGGATCCTCCATATGTTGTTTCTCCAGGGGTCTCAGTGCAATCTAAGCCCACAAGTGTGTGCACGTATGTCACACGTGTCAATGCAAGGAACTTGGATACACCGCGGGCGGCTCCAAGCACACAACAAGCCTAAACTAGCAAGCTCAAAGATGGCATTGGTGTGTCACTCACCGCTCTACGCTTGCTTCAAGGAGGATTCCTCACCGCGAAGAAGAGGGAGACGCCGCTATGCCACGCTCAACCGCCTCGCCGCCGTCGTGCCGCCGCAATGCTCAATCGCGCACACACTCTCTCTCTCTCTCTCACGCATACACACACACACACAAGGAGATGAAGAAGAAGAAGATGGAGATGGAGCAAGAGCACTCTTCAATTGCACAAATGGAGATGGAGCAAGAGCACTCTTCAATTGCACAAATGAGAGAATGAGAGAATTTTAGGTTTAGTTGAATTTTATATGAGATCGCCCCATTCACACTTGGGCGCCCATGCTTAGCCAACTAATCCCTTGAATGTTCCAGTTAGAGTGCGCCTCTCATCGGCAATCACTCTTAACCTTTTCCTATTGGACCGACAAGCCCGGTACCTGACTCTACCAAGTAAATAATACAATGTCCGTCGTAGGTGATAGGGTGTCCGTGAGACGTGAGGGTTAACATGCCCCCCTTCCTGATGTAGATTCCGTCCTCGGAAGCTATTGAGTTGAAGCTCGTTCGTCTCGAGGTGGAAGAGAATTTGAGATGAATGTCCTTAGCCTTCTTCAGTCACTGCAAAATCAAACAACATTGGCACAGTAACTGCATTCTCATATAGAATTAAAAAGCATATGCAATTGTAGGCAAACAATGTGATTGGTAACAAAATTTTAAACCATTTGTCAACAATAAACATTAAATTGCAATATAATCAAATGCATAAACAGCTGTAAAGGTAGAAAATTAAACAAGTCTGGGGTCGCTAATTTAACGGTCGAAAGGCACTAGAGATCGACTATTAATACCATGGGTAAGCTTCTTAATTTTCTTTGGTCAATTATGTTTTTTAATCGCGAGAGCCAAGTATTTCATGTTCGAGGGCTGACTAGAGGCTATACCTAGAAGACTTTGTAGTTAAGCTACGATAAAAGGAATTGCTCATGAAATCATCGCCTGACTTTTTTCCTTTTCTTTGACCCCCCAAAGTCTTTTCATAGTGATTCAATTTTGATGTGTGTGCTTATTTGGTATGCCTTCGATTTTTTGCTTTTCAAGGAAAAGCGCCCACACTGGGAACCTCTAGGGCTCTAGTACCATAGGCGATACATGTGAGTGGAGTACCAAATTAAGCTGAGATTTCTCTTCCAGCTTCAGATTTCACATTGTGGCACTTTGAATTTTTTTTTGTTCCTTTTCAACATTTTAATTTTGTAACTTTTGGGGGGTCACATAACACTGTTACCCTCCCCAGGCTCATCACACTAGTAAACTCCCTTTATAATACTTAAGCTAAGGGTCAATAGGGACTAAGACCACTAGAAAGCCCTAGTACATTTCACACAATGCTGCCTAAATTGGATTAAGAACCTAACTAGCCATTGATTCCCCATGGTATTAAGAGAAGATCTCTAACACCTAGCTTGGTCAAACTAGCTTAGTCGGACTACTTAATTTTTACACCTAGAAAAGTGATTATGACAAAAAATAACATTGAATTTAATGTTTGATACTAAGCAAATGTGTTGAATATTATGCTACCAATCACAATTAAAGCAGACAAACATGGATGAAAAAGATAAGGGGAAATACTAATGGACAAGAAACACTTGTTTGTGTTGATGGTCGTGCTTGATTTGAAGTGTTAACGAGAGAAAGATTCCATGAAGGTCCAAATCCTAACAACAGCAACACGTTCCTGTACATACGAGGAAATACAAAGAATACCTCTAGGAGGCACATCAGTGGGAAAAAGGAACTTTGCTAATCACTCAACTCTAAAACAAAAACACTCCTATTGTACTAATTCTACCTACCCTCCACTCAAGTGATGAGTATCAAAGGTGTTTGATGACATAGGTTTCTGTTTTAGTGTATCGGATGTGAATGTGTAGGTCTGGGTCAATGTTTGAATTTTATTGTGCATACTCGTTTGCTAATTGCTCTTGCTCTTTATTATTTTTGTTTTTTGTGAGTATAAGGCTTTATATATACATTCCCTAAGATTGGGAGATTGAGAGGTCAGGGAGGAAGGTTGAGAGGGAAGCAAGTGAATGATGACTGTCAGTAAATACTCCCCCCTTCCTTGGGTAGATCATACCGTTTGAAATGAACTTGTCACCCTTTGAAACCAATTATTCCAGTTGGTAATAGGTGGGGATTTTTGCCAGTAGTTTTCTACTACCTTAGGTGCCTCGTCGAGTTGCAAGGGTGGTAAGGTACTATCCTAGGATCAAACTTGAAGTGGTTCATCAGGTGATTCTTGAACACTGGGAGGTGTGGATTGCTTTGTAGCTTCATGGAGGTCCACTATTGTAGGTGGAGGCTGTGGAGAAGCTTTTACCTCTATGGATGCATTACATGAGGAGCTAGACGCTTCATGGGACTCCCCCCTTCCTGAGCTAGGTAGAACAAATCGTTCTTTCTTTGGTACCCAAACTAGTTGTGGAGCGGGTGTGTAGCATTCTCTGATTTTTTTCTTTACGCGATTGTCGATTTGTTTTGGAGCTACGGGATTGAGTTCACATGGGTCAGGTGATAGGTAAGAACACAATCTACATTTTGGCACCCAGATTTGATTATTTCCTTGATAGTAGCCTTGGGCTTCCAATAGTCGTTTAAGAATCCATCGCAACATTTTCTTACTTTTCTTGGAGCGAGTGGTACATTTCTTACAAGGCTTCTGTTTTTTAGCACTAACTATGGTTGCTAAAGAAGATTTAGGGACCCACTTGTATGTTTTCTTCGTTATATTAGGATGAGTCTTATCAGAAGCTATATGCATTTCTTGTAGCATATTTAAGGGTACGGTCATTTCATCCCCCTCAGGTGTTACCCATGTCATCCCCGTGTTTCCCCAAGTGTCTATGGTTGCTGCTAGGTGGACTCAATCCACATTGTCTGACTCAGTCATCCCAGGTAGTGCATCCATATAAGAACAATCTTCCCCAACATCAGTGTCCGCTTTACACGTGTAAAAATACTGCAATGGGGCTGAGTGAACTGTGGTGTCATATCTATGATCAATTATAAACCTGTTTCCTAGAGGATGTGCTCGACCCGTCACAAGATCCACCCGAATGACAGAATCTTGGAACTGCAGGTAGACATGGTTATTAGACCAGTCATGCACCATTTTTGCTTCCCTCATGAAAAAACGTCCTAAGATCATCTCCGATGTCATAGTGTGTTTGGAGAAATCCATAACAATGAAGGTAACTCTTATTTTATGTCCAAAGACCTTGATCTTGAGATCTTGTAGCATCCCAATAGGTTTAACAATAGACCCATTGGCCATCTTCACTACTATGGTTGTGGTCGCAAGGTGAGGTCTTCCCATAGTTTCCCAACAATTTTTCGTCACAATGCTAACCCCAACGCCACCATCAAGGATTACCTTCACAATTAATCCTTTAGTAGTGATTGGTATGGTCGCATTGGATTCATCACCCTCAAAGTATTGTCCCAACTTGTTAACAGGTATTTATATAACAAGGTTCTCATCTAGGTTGGGTTGTGGATCTAAGTGTTCCTCCTCTATTGGCATCTCCCCAGCTCCATCCATCTGTGAAAATTGTGGTAGCCCAAACTTCAGTTCTCCATTGAGGAAGGCTCGAAGAGATGAGACTAGCTCAGGGTCTTTATATAGTTTGGACATGATGGTGGTTCTAACTTATGAAGACATGAAATCCATCAATTTGGCAATGTTTAACGGCACCTTTTGGACCTCAGTCCCTTGACGTGGGGAAGATGGGATCTCCATTTCTTCGATAGGATCAAGTAGTCCCTCTGTAAACATTTTTCCATCCAGAAGTGAGTACGCCCACTTTCCCATGACTTTAAGTCACTTTTTTCTTGGATGACACTAGGTATGGCTAAGGGTCTATGGACTTGGTATTGCGTAGGGAACACAGTGTCTGAAATCTGGATCTGCCTAGGTGCTGGTTCTAGATCCCGTTGGGTATCTTCTACCAAAATCCTTAATTACTTGACTCGCTCAATCTCCTCTGTAGGGTTTGGGTAAGTCCCTATCTTCTTTCTGGATCCTGGCCATTGTGGCTCATGAAGATCTTCCTTGTTGGTTTCTATCTTAGTGGTCGTTTTGGTCTCCATGGTTTCACCTGAATCCGAATCTTTGCAACGTCATTCATATATACGGGGTCGTCACCAGTCCCTATGTTGGTCTTTGAACTAGGGTCTGACTTCGTCGCTTTTTGCGATTTCTTCCTCCGTGTTTTCTTCTTTTTCTGAGATTGGGCAATTGATGCCATGTCTCTTTCCTCAAGAATATAATTTTGTTTTTGGAGCATCGATCGTGTGAGTACGTTTAATGGTACCACAGGTGTACTTTGTGATGGCTCCTTGGTAACTTTAATCAAATTTAATGGCGTGATCTTCGGTGAATTTGGATTATTCGGAAATTGGGCAATCAAATGAACTATGCCACATCGATTACACATGAGTACCGACATTGTAGATGTGCTCGCTTGATTGGTTTGCATTAGTGTGGCGTTCTTTTGTAGCCTAATATGACACTCGGCTACATGATGTGGACCTCCACACTCATAGCATTGAAGAGGTGGTCTCGTAGCAGTGTAATTGATATTTTGGCCTATTGATAGATAGGTTTGACTTGTCCCCAATAGTCCTCCATGTAGTATTGTGGACTTTCTTCAAGCACATCCATCCCATAGGCAATATTCAGATCTATATCTTCCTCACAGCCTTCCAAACAAGAAATAGATGACCCACAACCCACTTGATTAACAGAAGTGATTCTCGGATGTGCTGGTTGCGGTCCTAGCACTGGAGGTGGTAAGGGTGTTGTTTGAACAACATTTTGGGCCCTAGGGACCATGTGTTGTAATGTTTGGTCAAGAGGTGGGGCCGGCATCAATGCAGGCACTCGAGGTGTGTCTGTCCATGCTAAGGTTGGTCTATTGGCCATCGCACACTTAAATACTATGCAATCCTTAGCTTGATGACCATACCTCCCACAGGGATTGTAGTTCCCATTGAATTTTACTCTAAAAGTAGGGCATTCACTGGTACTGTGCTGTCCATAGCATACTGAGCACCATTGTTGCTTCCTTCTTGGATACATATGATTGTTCTGTGGAGCACGATTGTCTCTAAGTATCTCTTGAATAGCTTTGGTGAGATCTGCTAAAGTCATCTCAAATATCTTTGGCTCCTTAGCAATAGGCTTTAGGGTCATTGGCTGATGCCCCGATGCTTGTGAGCTAATAGATTTAAACTCAACAGACACTCTTTCTCCTTGAATCATTAAATTATCCTCCAATTGGATCGCATTGGTGGTGACTGTAAAAAAATTTCAACACTTGATTGCAAATGATGATAGTGCACTTTTTCTTGCAATGAGGGATTGTGTGAAGTGCAGATTATATATAGTGTGATGTTTCTAAACAATCCAAGAAAAGTATGATACCCACATTGGATTGTGGGTATTACACATGTCAGCTTGAGGTTTTGCTTGGCTTTGCTATGCAAAAATTTCTTAGTTTTTACTTCCTTTATTGAAGGACTATGATTGAAACTCTTGAAGGAGTTTATGATTTCAAGGGGTTTAAAAAATGTGTTGTGTATGATTCAAGGGCTATGGTGAATGGATTTTATGCTTTTGAAGGGCATTAAAAACTTAAATTGAGTTTTATTGATTGTGGTTGGGAAAATCGTTTATATTTTTGCTGCCATAGATGACATTTTCATCGAAGGCGGTGGGAGTCTCTCCTACTGCGAAGAAAATTACGTAGGAGCAGTCACATAAGACCTCAAAATATAGCCGAGATGTCTTGATTCTTGAAATCTAGAGAGCTTGCATACATACACATGGAGTGATAAGGAAGGGGGACTTTTATTGTGGTATGAACAATCACTATAGAGCACAAAGATTGATATGAGAGAGAGAGAGAGAGAGAGAGAGAGAGAGAGAGAGAGAGAGAGAGAGAGAGAGAGAGAGAGAGAGAGAGAGAGAGAGAGAGAGAGAGATTGAATTGTTGTCCATGGAGATCAAATATGATCCATGGGACCAAAAAAAAAACATTACAACAATTCCATCAAGGTAGGAGATGGTCGATACATATCAGCTAAGGATTGAGGGTCCATTGGAAGGATTAAAAGAAAAAAGGGGAAAGGAGAAAAAACAACACAACCTAGAGGGGGTCAACTATGGGGAGAGCTGATTTGGGATTTGGAAACTCTTGTATGATGGCTTTACCACCTCAGGAAATTGCACAATTAGCTTGTTTGCGTGATTCATGTACCTTCTTGAGCTTGCTCGCTTTAACCTTGAGTTGGTTTGTGGTCAATTCTTTGGTGGTCCAAAGATTTTTTCCCTTGAGGAGGCAAGATTGGTGTAGTAGCTTCATCCATTCTTATTTGTACTTGAAGGTGAGGACACAATTTTTGGGTGGCACACGTCTATGTGTGTCACCGATCCAAGAAATGATTTCTGGATTGATGTTGACAGGTTGAAGAATTTCATTGAGTTTTACGATTGTTTCCTCAAGAGTGGCCTCCCTAGTGCACCATGGTGAGTGAAGTCCTCCAATACTGACCTTGAGGCCTAGCGATTCTTGTAATCGGCATTCTTGTAAAGCTACATGTATCTTGATGTCGATCTTTCTATGTGTTGCTTCATGGACTTCTTGCTAAAATGCTTTGACGATCTCTGGAGGAGGCTTTAACTTCATTGGCTTTTGCAAGTAGAGCTTGGCTCTCTACTTCCTTCGCCTCTTCTAGCTTAAGCAAGCGTTGATTGAGCTTCTCATTCTCTCCAATAAGTTCTTGGATTTGAGCATCGATGGCGGTAATCCATGCTTCTTGACGAGCGACGGGATATTTTCTTGGTGATGCAGCCACGCCGAGGAAGCTTTTGCATGAGATTGGTGTGCCAAAGGAAGATATAGAAGCTTTCTTTGGTACCTTTCCAAAGCTTAATGGGTTTGACATAGTCTGTAGAAGCTTATTAATGGTTTTCAAGCCTTCAAAGGTGTGGAAGGCTGCAATTTGGAGCTCTCAGACTTTCAAAAGTTTGGGTGGTTTCACCATTGACATGTTATGTCAATAGTGGGGGATCATCGAAGTTGAGATCTGCTGCACAAGAAGTAGCAGGTGCACAAGTTGAAGCAAGGCAGCCAGTCCTTCAAGGACATTCCTCCATGTAGTAGCATCGGGTTGACAACACGTCCTCAGTAGGTTGGCAACACATCGTCAGCAGGTCTACATGCGGCACATTTTATGTAGGTATCCAGGCGACGTAGATTCTGTTTCCACATGACCACCCTTGGCTTTGTCATGAGGAGATGGGGGCAGTTCCCTTACCGTGCTGGCAAGGGAGGCGGGTCTATGGCTTAACCCCCGAGCCGGGCGTTGCCCTACATCCTGTAGGGGAGGTTAGGTTCTTGGAGAAGTCTACGGCAAATGGAAGGGGGGGGGGGGGGGGGGGGGGGGGGAGAGAGAGAGAGAGAGAGAGAGAGAGAGAGAGAGAGAGAGAGAGAGAGAGAGAGAGAGAGATTTTATTATCGTCCTCGGAGGTCAAATATGACCTATGGGACCAAAGTTACATGTGATGTAGTATGTGTATGGCTGATGAGTGACTCTCGATGCTCCAAAATTGTAGTGATGAGAGTCGCAATGGAGAGCCCACACTTTGGCTGGGAGAGGAAAGTGTGTAGGTCTAAGTTATGGCTGAAAATGTGAGAGAAGCAAGTTCGGATGTGATCAAAAGCTGAGCACTCTAGTAGTGTGTGGTACTCAGACTCTCGAACTTGCAGTGAGCATAATGTGCACAATTGATTTGACTCTTCTCCATTGCCCCAACGCCCTATCTCGCATCGAAGGAAATGGGAGCTAAGACGAATTGCTACGATAGTGCGTATCGCGGACAAGGGAATAGGCTCAAGAATGTAAGTGTGAGTACGGTTTCCTCTCTCAGCGAAGAACATGGTTTTGTAGTTGGGGGCAATATAGGTGGTGTAATGTATGAAGCGTGACCCACCGGATTTCTCCCAAGCCGTAATACATTGGCGTTGTAGAAAAGCTTCATTCACTTGAGAGTCAATTGAAGCATCATGTAGCAAGTGTAATGCATCCCATCTCCCAAACCACTTCTTTATGTCTTGCATCCATCCCGTGCTCAAGATCTTGCTTTTATGCGTCTTTTGAACTTTTTTGCTTGCTTCCCATGCAATTGTAGGAAGTCGATGTGAGGGGTTTTGACGCATCTTTATCATGTACTCCACAACCCTTTCCATGCCCATAACCTCAATTGGAAGAGATCCCGACTCAAGAAGTAGGAGCATATATGGTGTTTGTGTCTTAACTTGGAGAAAGTTTGTAAGAAAACGCTTTTGGACATTCTCAAACTCTTTCCAAGTAGACTTTGAGATGCTCCCGCCCCACACTTCAACTCCATAAAGAAGAATCGGTGTCACCAATGCATCAAAAAGATACTTCTTGAGAACCCAACACTTGATGTTTCCCGCATTACACATGTTCTCAAATGCGTAATATGCTCTCTTTCCCGCTTCCAAACGACGCATAGCACATTCATGCCACTTGTGATTGGATGGAACCTCAAGGCCAAGGTACTTAAAGCTCTCAACAACTTCAAGTGTCTCGTTGTTGTACACAATGCATGGCTTCTCCTTATGGTTGGTTTTCACAAGCATAACCTTTGTTTTGGATTCATTTACAATCAGCCCACTATGCAAGCAAAAGTTCTCAAGGACAACCATAAGCTTTTGTGCATCTTCTAAAGTGTGTGCTAGAAGCACTACATCATCCGTATACAACAAAAGCATGATTACCGCATTGCAAATAGTGACCTCTTCAATGCCTTCTTCTTGCATAAAGTCAAGTACCATTTGTTCCAATTGATCGATGCATAGACCAAAGAGAGTTGGTGACAATGGACATCCTTGTTTAACCCCAATAGTGCTTACAAAAATTTCTGAAATTTCTCTTCCCATGCGCAATTGACAAATCACCTTCTCATAGATTCGAGAAACCGCAAGCATAAACTCACTTGGCACTTGGAGTTCTTCCATCCTTCTCCACAAATTGTTACGTGGAATCATATCAAAGGCTTTCTTAAAGTCCACAAAACAACAATACAATCGCTTGCCTTTCAACCGACTTTCCTCCATGAGAACACGAAGAGTGACAAGATGATCAATGGTGCTATGGCATCGACGAAAATCTGCTTGTCCCTTTGCATGCTTGTCATTATCTTCAGCCCAATCACTCAATTTCATCTCCATTATGCACCCAAATAACTTTTCCATAAGAGACCCAATCATTACAGTCCGGTAGTTGTTTACATTCTTTATATCCCCTCCTTTGTGCAAAAGCTTAACCCAATTAGTACTCCAATCATAAGGCATACCATGTTGAAATGCAAGGTTGAACATATCACACATCCACTCATGGGTAAAATCTCTCGTCCATTTGATCATCTCCGGCTTGATACCTTGAAGATCTCCCGCTTTGCGAGTGGCCAACTTTTCAAGACCACCACATACATCCTCAATAGTAAAAAAGGAGGGCATACATGGGAGTGAACCATAAAATGGTATTTTTTCAACATTTTCTTGCTCATATAATTGCCTACAATGTGTGTACATATCCACAAGACTCAAGTTACCAAAATGCTCAACCCGCTTGCCCCTCAAGGTTCTCCAAAATCTTTCATTGCATGTGCCTTTTCTTGGACTTGAAAAAGTTGTTGCTTTACTTCCCATCTTCTTCTCTTCTTTTGAATCAATGCCTTGTATGTATGCAAATGACTTTGATAGTTGTCTTTGTCCATAGTTGCATCAAGCTTTATCAAGGACTTTCGAGCATCTTGACATTCTTTATCACACCACCTTTTGCGTGATCTATCTTTGTTGATACCATGGAGATGCTTTATAGCAAAGCATTCTTCGACACAAGAACAAATAACTTTCTTGAAAGCTTCCCATTTAGTTTCCAATGGTGCATCATACTGAAGCTTCTTCATCCATAATTTTTGCTCAACCATTTCAATGTACATTGGTGCCCGTTTGAAATCCATACATAGTGATAATTTCTCTTTCCTTTGGCTGAAATTATCATGCTTAGTTGCTTCTCCACATGAAAGGTCAATAGATAAGGTGCGATGGTCGGATTCCGGGGTCCATTGACCAAACATAAAACTCTTTATGCGATACATAATGGCTTCAGAGAGTAGCATATAGTCAATCACACTATCCCCATTATGTCTCCTACATGTAAATTCATTGGTTCCACTCCACAAAGATACACCATTGGCAATGAGCATACCCGTGCTATTACACATGTGTAAAAGTAACTTTCCATAGTGATCCGGCTCTTTCTCATCCATTGAAGTACGATCATACAAGTGAACTTCCTCCAACTCCCTTGAAATGTATGGCATATCAAATTGTTGAGTATCATGTTGCAATGTTTTTGTGCGAGCATTCATATTGCCAAATACAATAACATCACCTTCACCTTTGAAATAAGCAATGTCCTCTTCCAAATCAGAAAATGGTTGATCTCTATCCATGCAAGCATAAAAGGGAGAATCATGATGAGGAATGTAGCAACCGGCTACAAAAATGGGTGCTCTTTTTCGTGTCATAATTTTCAGCCATACATAACGTTTATACTTGTCATCTTTCACAATTGATACAAAATCTTCCAATCCTTTCTTAACCATACATGCTAACCCTCCTTGTCCTCTTCGTTGCTTGAGATTCTTTGACTACATCAATGAATGTACATTGTAATCCTCCAAGCCGTTAATCCTTTGTGTATCATGCTCCCAAGTTTCAACAAGAAGTACAACATCGGCTTTGCTTGTTAGTTCATCAATGCCAACCCCCGCATTCCACGGGTATCCATTACAATTCCAAAAGCATATTTTCAATTGTAACTCGGTCTCATAGGTCACGCATCCCTATTTGCTTGAGAGACTTGCCTCCTCCTTGGGCACATTTTCTTCATGAGAGATCTCCTTGTTTTTATTATTCTTTTCCTCATATGCCTTGCGACGCATATTTTGTTGCTTAATAGTGTGATCTTCACATACAAAACATTTTGTATCCCTCAAATAGATCCAACTATTATCAAGGATAATCTTTCGCTTGGTCTCATCCGGCATGGTGCATACAATTGGCCGTTCTCCCGAGCGAGGAGCTCTTTGCTTCCCCACTCTATGTACTCCATAGACCATAACTCTGGACATGCCAAAGTGGGTTTTGAAGAAATCTTCAATAACAATGGCAAGAGAAGGAGGTGTCTCTAACTTCTCTTCGGGAATTCCACGAATAACAATGTTCTTGGAACGTCGCTCCCGTTCCTTCAACTCCTCCACATCCACATTCTCAACATTCTTTGTTTGAACCATAGCTTGCATGAGTGAGGAATTAGAAACCACATTGCTACCACATACATCAGCCCAAGACTTGTTTGTGCATACATTTTCATGTCGCATACATCCCGGCTCATAGTGTCAAATTTCTCCTCTTTCAATACATGGTCATGCTCTACTTTGCTCATCCGCTCCTTCAAAGCATTCAAGTCCACAAGAGAGCGTTTACATTCCTTGACTTCCTCTTCAAGTTGCATCAAACGTGTTGTTTGCATCTCAAGTGTCCCCTTGAGATTCTCATTCTCAACCACAAGTACCCTTAGTGTGCCATTCTCCATTGCAAGTGCTCGTAAGTCTTCGCCTTGTTTGTTTACGGTCTCTTGCAATGATACCAAGTAAGCCATGATCATGGTTTCCGATGTCGTTGGTTGGGTGGTTGTGTTGTTATCTCCACACTTAGGAGATTTTGGATCATTTTCCACAATGGTTGTGGACCTTGATGAAGAAGAAGGACCCTTGCGAGTGCCGGAAGACATTGTATGTAAAATAGGAGATGAGAATCAATTTTGTTGAACCTGTTCACTTCGGATAAAATGAGAGAGAGAGAGAGAGAGAGAGAGAGAGAGAGAGAGAGAGAGAGAGAGAGATTGAGGGAGGGAGGGCTATTCCAAGCTCCCATAGAGCCAAATAAGTGTGTGTGTGTGTGTGTGTAGCTGTTAAATCTTGATAATAAGACATAATTGAATTTTTACATTCAAAAGAAAGCTGGCAATGGAACAAGGAATAGATAAGTACAATTTTTGTAGGAAAGAGATCCCCTTTCAGCATGCAGATATTAAAGGCACTTCCCAAGTCATAAGTGTCCCATCCAAAGTAGAACAACTTGCCAAATTCAAAAAACCCTTCCAAGATAAGATAGAGTCCTTACCTGCATCCATCCAAACAAGACAACAATTCAGTTAGCCTTGGATGCGTTTTACAGGTATCAATGGACTATATCAATTGTTATCCATGTTCATCTTTATTTTAAAAAAATTACCTTTTACAAGCAAAGTCCAAAGTAAATCAATTATATATATTATCACAGTGTCTCTAGTCAAAGAGAACCTAAATCTCTTCTAATTAAAGTATCAGATTACCCTCTTTTCTTAAACCACAAGTGGTATATTCCTTCAAAAAACAAAATACGTGAGTAATACTCTATAGGATTAATGAGGTTTTAATAGTAACCAAGCCTAAATACTTTTTAACGAGTAGGTTCTAAGTTAAGAACTAATTATGTTCTTTGCTTTTCATAAAATGAAGTTCACTCCTTCCCAAAAAAACAGATCACTATTTCATAGCTACCCAAAAAGGTAGCAGCATAGCCCGTCTAAAAACATTGACTAAAAAGTGAGTGCCAATATCATATTACCTTGCCTCAAAAAAAACCAAATTAATACTGATCAGGTCTTATGAATGCCACGGAACCAAATTCCCATCAAGGTTTAGAGAAAGTAACCAACTTACCTTGTACAATGGTCAAAAGAGTAAAAGGTTTCTTTTTCCAAAAAAAATTCCATACACCGCACTACATAGAGGTTTTAAATAGTTGCAGAAGCGGCAACCAGAAAGAAACCCACTCATACCAGCTTCAGCACCATTTGTACAATAGAACACACATTCGAGGTGTAACCCCTTTCCAAGCCCAGATCGGATGTGTACCATACAAATGTCAAGCCAAGTGGCCGTACCAATTCAGTGCACCAAGAAAAACCTTCCAATTCAGTGCACCAAGAAAAACCCTTTTTCTTAAACATTAGTAGCACAGAGTGGTGGGATTTTCCAATCACACGGCAACAATAGCATTGATAAAAAACCATAGTTCCATCTCAGATGCCCAGTACCCATAGTCCCCGATGCTTCTCGTGTTAAAATTGCCAAGATCACCCCCATTTTATTTTTTAAAAGATCAGTCAGACGGTATGAACCGACACAGTCTGCAAATGGAAAAAACCTGCAGAAGCTAAGAAATTCCAAGGTACCATAGTAATACCAAGACCACCTATCAATCATAGGAGTAGTAATTACACTTGCTGTGCACAGTGTGACAACATGAACTGACACAGTCTGCAAACGGGAAAAACCTACAGAAGCTCAGAAATTCCAAGGTACCATAGTAATACCAAGACCACCTATCAATCATAGGAGTAGTATTTACACCTCCCGCGCACAATGTGAAAAAAAAACAGCTAACGACAGTCGTAAAAAAACCCGTCCTAACACAACATGATCACAAGCAGATTAATCCTGAGGCAAGGTATTTTGAGCAAGGTATAAACCGCCACCATGCCATTGTCCGACATACATTTAATACTTACCTTACTATGCCAACTAATAACAAATGAATGCTCAATGTAGAACTACAATAAAAAATTACAACACAACCAGTAGCGAGGCAAGCAAGGGTAGAAAAAAAACTGAGACACCTGAGTAGTGAGCTCCATAGCTCCCTTTGTGAAGCAAGCAGTAAGTCTTCTAAAACAAAACATGATAGAACAACAGTGGCTAAGTGAGGGGCAGAGATGCACCCTCACCTGTTTAAATAGTGGAAGGAGGAGGGACTGCCAGTCCTCTGAGCGGGAGCCATGAGTGAGCCGGGCCGCCTTCCTTGAGAATGTGTGTGTGTGTGTGTGTGTGTGTGTGTGTGTGTGTGTGTGGTAGCTCTATTCGGCCGTAGATACCCATGAGTGGGGAGATCCACAGCAAAGAAGGAGAGTCTGCCTTCAGGGTGTAATGAAGAAGGAGAACGTAATCATGCTCGGCACGCCAGAAAGATCTTCACTTTATATCCTTAGTTTAATAACAAGGCTATACCCCATGGTCTCTAAAAAGTAGTGGCAATTTTTGAGTAGTAACCCTTAAGTGACCTAGCTGTGTCCGGGCTAGATCAAAGATGGTGGTGGTGGTGGGGGGGGGGGGGGGGGGGGGGGGGGGGGGGGGGGTTGTTTTGAAAACAACAAGAATACCATAGTACCATAGTGTGTGTGTGTGTGTGTGTGTGTGTACCAGCCCTAACCCAGGTGCCATACACAATGGGTCGGTAGTAGGTAAGCCAAGAATCATCATATGATAACCATTTACTAGGTAGTTGTGATATTTTATGAAGGAAGCATTCCTTCACAACTTCCCTTAAGTCCGCTAGGACTGTCATCTTTAGTTGGAGAGCATTGACAAGGTCAGTGAGACATCTTAGTATAGCTAATAGAGCAAGGTAGGGGTTTTTGGGAAAGTTAGGTATATGATTGAGCCCTTTGGCCAAAATTCTACGTATTCTAGTATTTTCAATAATGCTAAGATCACAAGTGCAAACATGGTCACCAAAAGCCTCAAAATTTCTACAAAAGGTAGTAAACTGAAAGCATGTACAATGAGGAACAGAATCCTGTCGAGGAAGAAAGTCATTATTGTAGATTAACCTCTTTATGGGATGTTGATATTTCCATCCTATGAGTATATTGTCGAGTAATTTGTGATTACCAAAAAACAGATCAAAGCACTCACAAAAAAGATTTTTTGGTTGAATCCAATCGAGGAGTAAATTGTAAAAGAGACAGTGTATGTAGATGAAACCATTGTCCGGATCCACTTTGTTGAGAGTTTTTCTTCCACAAGGGCTTGTAGTAACCTGCAATATCACCAAGGTTTAAAATTCAAGGAAGTTCCTGCTGGGGGAGACCTGCCTCTACCTCTTGGTTAGAGGATGAACTAGGTGTTAGGAAGGAAGTGAAGGAGTTGGGGGTAATAAAAGAGTTAGCCCTTTTGAGAGCAGGGGAGTCATCCTCATCAATACAAGGTTTAAGAAGACTAGTAATGAGATTAACACCTTTAAAGTTAGCATAAGTAGTTAAGTAAATACCGGTTCATCAGATTTCAACTCCTTCAAGTGCATGGAAGATGTTGAAGGCAATGTGTGCAATTACAATTTGCATAGCTTGGCCACCTAACCAAGAGCAAATGAGGGAGAGATGAAAGTCCACAGTTTTTTCCGAGAAAAGTAAGTCCAGATGGTTGAGAATAAACCAAATTGTATGATCGAAATCACATGATGTTGGATTCACAAGAGGCTTTAGGGTCAAGAAATCTACAGACACATTTTACATAAGGACGAAAGACATTCTAGATGAATTCAATGTAAAAATCATGGTTACTCTTTGCAAATTCCATGTTTCCTTTGGTACGGATGTAGAGGCTAGTATTGGAGGGGCACTTGGAGTGGTCAATTAGATAGAGATTGAAGGGTGCTTTGATAAGCTCCCCTTTGTCCAAAAATTGCCCTCCTTTTAGAATCTTGAGTCTGCAATCTTCCACAATAGAGGCAAGGAGGTTGGCAATGTAGACCCAAGTTTCACTCAAAATGGGTGCTAAGAAAGCTTTGTTGGGCAGGACCCAGAGCTGATGGTCAACCCCGAGGGATTCAATTTCAATTTGTCTAACAGGCAAGACAGGAAAAACTTTGGATATTTTAGGCACCATCTCCAGGAGGTTCGAGTCATTGAGGGAGCAAAGGTTACTCTAAAATTCCTTGACTGCTTCAAGGGTTGCACTATCTCGACAGAAGATTCCACCAGTTTGTGGAATAGATGGAGTAGCCCGTGCACAGAAGAGGGATTGAGCCACATAACTTCCTAAGAAAGTTAGACAGATCAGCACCAGAGGAGGAAAATAGGGCAAGCTCTTGCCGATATTGTGAGGATAATAGAGGAAGCTGGGCTATGTAACGGGTAATTAAATTCACTCCTTCCATGGAGTCTTTATCCAAAGTCGCCAAAATTTTGACCCAATCATTAAAAGACATCATATGTAAGACAGATAATTTCTTGTCAAAGGAAAGAGCCGAATCATAAATAAGTTGAGAAGCATCCAAGATGCTAATACATCTGAGTACAAGAGATGTGGCCACTGAGAGGGGCTCCGAGGACAATTCCAATCCTTGTGAGAGAGCAAGAGTCTGCAATTTTTCAAAAAAGTGTGGTGAGATTCACTTATACTTACCATAGTAAGTAATACAATCTTTGGCCTTCCTAGAGAGGAAGGGACTAGTTCTAACTGCCAAAGCATTCTTTGGTTTACGGTCCTTAAGATATAGCTTAATATGTTTGAGAATCTTTGCATGATTCTCAGGGTTGTGATTAGTGCTCATGCGAGATGTCTTTCTATAGGGTAAGCAGTCCTAAAAAGGGAACAATGTAAACATAAATAAAAATAGAAACAACAACTGTAATTTTGGGGCTGCAAACCTTCAACCGGCAAAGTCAAAGACTATAGTAGCACTGAGCAGGGGACCAGAAAAAGAGTCTACGAAGGACTACCTAACACCACTCAACCGGTCAAGGGATTACAGACTGTGGGTCCAACTTAGAACTCCATTTTGAAGAAAATTTCCAAAGCCAGCATCTCAATTTCTCTGGAAAGAAACACCTTTTGTATAGGAGGTGTGTGTAGCTATTAGATATTAGATAATAAGACATAATTGAAAATTTACATTCAAATGACAACTGGGTCATTTTGTTATGGAACAAGCAATAGATAAGTACAAAAAAAACTCAGTATTAGAATCCTTTTAGTGCAATGTTTGTAAGAAAGAGATCCCCTTTCAGTATGCAGATAGTAAAGGCACTTCCCAAGTCATAAGTGAGTGTTCCATCCAGAGTAGGAAAACTTGCCAACGTCAAAAAAACCTTCCAATATAAGATAGAGTCCTTACCTGCATCCAGCCAAACAAAACAACAATTCAGTTAGCCTTGGATGTGTTTTACAAGTATCAATGGACTATATCAGTTGTTATCCATGTCCATGTTTTTTTAAAAAATTTACCTTTTACAAGCTAAGTCCAAAGTAAATCAATTATATATATTATCACAGTGTCTCTAGTCAAAGAGAACCTAAATCTCTTCTAATCCAGGTATCAGATTACCCTCTTTTCTTAAACCACAAGTGGTATATTCCTTCAAAAAACAAAACACTTGAGTAATACTCTCTAGGATTAATGAGGTTTTAATAGTAACCAAGCCTAAATACTTTTTAACAAGTAGGTTCTAAGTTAAGAACTGATAATGTTCTTTGTTTTTCATAAAATGGAGTTCACTTCTTCCCAAAAAAACAAATCATTATTTCATAGCTACCCAAAAAGGTAGTGGCATAGCCCGTCTAAAAACATCGACTAAAAAGTGATGCCAATATCATATTACCTTGCCTCAAAAAAAACCAAATTAATACTGATCAGGTCTTATGAATGCCACGGAACCAAATTCCCATCAAGGTTTAGAGAAAGTAACCAACTTACCTTGTACAATGGTCAAAAGAGTAAAAGGTTTCTTTTTCCAAAAAAATTTCCATACACCGCACTACATAGAGGTTTTAAATAGATTGCAGAAGTGACAACCAACACGAAACCCAGTCTACTAACTTCAGCACCATTTGTACAATAGAATACACATTCGAGGTGTAACCCCTTTCCAAGCCTAGATCGGATGTTTACCATACAAATGTCAAGCCAAGTGGCCGTATACTTACCTTCCAATTCAGTGCACCAAGAAAAACCCTTTTTCTTAAACATTAGTAACACAGAGCGGTGGGATTTTCCAATCACACGGCAAAAATAGCATTGATAAAAAACCATAGTTCCATCTCAGTGCGTGCCCAGTATCCCATAGTCCTCGATGCTTCCGGTGTTAAAAGTGTGAAGATCACCCCCATTTCATTTTAAAAAAAACCAATCACATGGTATGAACCGACACATTGTGCAAATGGAAAAAACCTGCAGAAGCTAAGAAATTTCAAGGTACCATAGTAATACCAAGACCACCTATCAATCATAGGACTAGTATTTACACCTGCTGCGCACAGTGTGACAACATGAACCGACATAGTCTACAAATGGGAAAAACCTGCAGAAGCTAAGAAATTCCAAGGTACCATAGTAATACCAAGACCGCCTATCAATCATAGGAGTAGTATTTACACCTCGTGCACACAATGTGAAAAAAATAGCTAATGACAGCGGCAAAAAAATCCGTCCTAACACAACATGATCACAAGCAGATTACTCCTGAGGCAAGGTATTTTGAGCAAGGTATAAACCGCCACCATGCCATTGTCCGACATACATTTAATACTTACCTTATTGTGCCAACTAATAGCAAATGAATGCTCAATGTAGAACTACATCAAAAAATTCCAACACAACCAGTAGCGAGGCAAGCAAGGGTAGAAAAAAACTGAGACACCTGAGTAGTGACCTCCATAGCTCCCTTTGTGAAGCAAGCAGTAAGTCTTCTCAGAAAAAACACGACAGAACAACACTGGCTAAGTGAGGGGCAGAGATGCACCCTCACCTGTTTAAATAGTGGAAGGAGGAGGGACTGCCAGTCCTCTGAGCGGGAACCATGAGTGAGCCGGGCCGCCTTCCTGGAGAATGTGTATGTGTGTGGTAACTCTATTCGGCATGCGGATACCCATGAGTGGGGAGATTCACAACAAATAAGGAGAGGCCGCCTTCACGGTGTAATGAAGAAGGAGAACGTAATCACGCTCGGCACGCCAGAGAGATCTTTACTTTAAGATCCTTATTTTAATAACAAGGGATATGCCCCATGGTCTCTAAAAAGTAGTGGCATTTTTTGATTAGTAACCCTAAAGTGACTCAGCTGTTTCCAGGCTAGATCAAGGTGGTGGGGGGAGGTTTTGTTCTAAAAACAACAAGAATACCATAGTACCACTGTGTGTGTGTGTGTGTGTGTGTGTGTGTGAGAGAGAGAGAGAGAGAGAGAGAGAGAGAGAGAGAGAGAGAGAGAGAGAGAGAGAGAGAGAGAGAGAGAGAGAGAGAGGTTATATTTAAAATCCCTTCATTTAAGAACCACATACTAAAACATGATAAACTATAATTGAATGACAAGAGACAAAAGACATTTTTTATATCTAAAGTGGAATTATTTTGGTACATCCGTTTCTGGTAGGAGATTGAATGAGCTCCAAAACCTATGAAAGAATAGGTTTATACCTGCCACCATGAGAAAAAAGCATCCAATTAGAACTTGGACAACCTTGTTGGGAGGACCGATATCCAAATAACCCATTTTGCTTGTTATTGCTGTCCCATATCCCTAGACCCCCTCACTCTCCTTGTAAATGCTAGGAGGTAGGTCTTTTGCTTTCCGCTTTGGCGTTATCCTTTCATAATTGTTTTCTTTCCTGCAGTCATTTTTTGAACCATATCTGGCTACCTCACCTCAAGGATTTCTTTATACAATCATGCTTTTATTTATCTATGTGTTTTATTCTTCCTAATGTTGTTCTATTGAAAACACTACCATGTGTCAACATCTTGGTATTTTTAAACACACTTGAGACCGTCCAGCCAGCCTGACCAGAACTTGTACATTTGTATTTACTTTTTTTTTTTGGTAAATGATAATTTTAGTCCTATCACATGATTGTATTGAAGCCATGTACGTGCATCTTATTTTTCATCCGGATTTGTTAATATAAACCATCGTGTATTCTAAAATAAGGCTATTAGCAAAAAAGACCTCGAAATATGGACATAGTATAAACTGATGAAGCAACATCATATAAAAGACAACTACAAGTTAACATGTACGATATTGATATTTTAAAAGACTACAATCAAATCTTTACTTTGTATGAAAGCTTATATGTGTTTTAACGCTCTTATTTAAACTGTACAAACCCCATCTCAGTAGACTAGGAGTCTACCTGGCTTGACGTTCCCGCCATAAGTGAAGTGTCGAGGGTTGCTTTCGGCGGCGTGTACTGGTTTGTCAAATCCCGCCGCGATCTTGTGTGGTTAGAGAAATACCTTCACACTTTCTTTTTTTTTTTTGCAGATTTAAGTGGTGCTAGCCGCAATTTGAGTATCACTGTGTGCGTGTACTTCTCCCTGTGTGTAGCTCATGGGGATCCTCTTTAGGAATGCTTCCTTATACCCCAAGTTCGTTTTTCTGAGAATAACTCAAAAAACCAGAGATGGTTTTGTGTGTGTGTGTGTGTGTGTATTCTGGTGTGCGCTCTTTTGAAGGTGTCGTTCACACTGAGAATAATCTCAAGCCCTATGGCTTCTGTATGCATGGTTGTGTGTGTGTAGGCTTGGTGTGTGAGTGTACGGAGCAGTAGGTAATAAGCTCGCACTCTGTGAATACCGTGTGCAGTGGAAGAGACTGGTGTATGTACTATTCCTGAGAGTGCTTCAAAACCCCTCCTAAGTGCCGGTTAGAGAGCAAAACAAATTTATGATGTGCTCTTGGGTATGCTTTACAGAGAGCGCTATAGCTGTCTTATAGTATCAACCAATGCTTATTAATAGTTTCTCTTTAGTACTTGCACTAGCTGGCTGTGGTTGGCACCGTTGTATTTGGTGGGAAGATAAGAGAGCAAGATAGGGGAAGCCCACATAGGTTTGAGTATTGCAAGTCCCTTATTTTAAGAGAGAGAGAGAGAGAGAGAGAGAGAGAGAGAGAGAGAGAGAGAGAGAGAGAGAGAGAGAGAGAGAGAGAGAGAGAGAATGAGAGAAGAAGAAGAGAGTTTTAACCGCCGTAGGAAATCATCCCAAGAGTCCTTTTAAAAATTCTAGCCGACGCGGAGAGTTGTACGTGATATTAAAACCATCCCATATTACTAAGTTTCAACCATTCCAAGGGTTTATAGATGGAGTAAAATAATTTATGGGGAATGGTTTTTTATCTGTTTTATTTATCAGGTGAGATAGTAGGTGCGAGAGAGCTCAAAAGATTTTTTAACCCTATCTAGTATTCTTGATCTTAGGAAGAGAAAACCGAAGAGAGAGAAAGAGAGAGAAAGGGAGTGATCAATTATTTTTCTTTTTTTCTTTTATAAGGCCGTTTTTTTTTAATTTTATAAAGATAAAAAAATATTTTTATTATTTATGCGGGGGAGATTATCCCGCGATAGGTTTTTTTTAAAAAAAATGACCCAGTCAATTACTATGGGGTTCAAGGGACTTATTTTTAGGGGAATACCTTGGATGTAGGCTTTTGTGGAGAAACTTATCCAGTCTTTGAGCTAGAGAGAGAAAGGAAGTGACAAAATAATTTTGAAATGGAATATGTAGAAAAAAGTTTCTTTTTTCCACCTTTTGGGCATGAGAGAGAGAGAGAGAGAGAGAGAGAGAGAGAGAGAGAGAGAGAGAGAGAGAGAGAGAGAGACCCAGCCCCAACCCTGGGGATATGTGGACTTGGTGAGGGATAGTCCACCAAGTGGACATATCCCTTACCATTTATAAAATGTATCATTGTATTGTGAGGAAGCAACTATTTTCTGGAAGAAAGGAAGGAGTGAGCGAGGTAGAGAGAGAGTAAGAGAGAGATATCACTATTGTTTTGGGGAAGCATATGATTCTAACTTATGAACATCACTCATTACTACTGAAAATAGTACAAACTGGGGGGGGGGGGGGGGGTTGTCCACACAAAGAATAGCATACAACTATATTTCAAGGCCAAATGTATAGATACATTTTTCTTATTTATTGTCAATAGAGGAGCAGAGTTGGTAGTAGATGGTTGTCTTTATTGAAATCCAGTATAAAAAGCATAAACGCAAAACCCTTTGTATTTTTTTGACCACATATTTTGCTCTTTACTGTAGTTCATCTTCATGTTGGTTACTTCCATGTACATAAACCAGTGATGAGATGGTTGTTTATTAGCTTTTTTGTTCTTCTTCTCAAAAAATGATTTATTTAAGTATGTTTATTAAGGATTGAATATCAAACCTTGTGCCTGGGAAGTTTCCATTAGATAAGAAGTGTATGATTAATGATTTGATTTGGGTTTGTGTAAACCCGTTAGACGTGAACATAAAGCTTAATCTTTGTAGATCATTATAGCAAACACTCATACCTGAGGTGTTATAAATGAGAGGAAGAACATGTGATACACATACTTTGTATGCCATATTTTTTGGACGATTCCTAGCTGGTTGTATAAATGATACTTGATGTCCTGGTAAGGTATCCTTCTTCCAAGTAGTTTTTGTGGTGTATTCTTTGATAAAAGGCCTTTGTAAACTGATTCTTGTGTTTAGATATGTACAACCACCATCTGTAAGTGTTTTATTTATAGAAATGATATCCAATGGATAGATTGTAAAGGGATCCTCTAGGGACAAGGGTGGTTCATACATCGAGTAATGAATGGATTGTTGATGAACAAGAGATCATCCTTATATCTGTTGGAATGAAAAAAGGCCAAAAGCATATCTTTTTTCTTAAGACGTGATAATTTTCTTATGTATTCGAGTTCAACCAAGCCAAGTATAGGTTACACCATAACGGAGAGCATAAGTATCCCATAGGAATACCTTTAGTTTGTCAAAATATGTCTACCCCAACTTTTAAGAAACAGTTGTCTAAAACAAAGGTATTTAAAGTATCGAAGAGCTCAAAGGTCTGATTTTTTCTAATTTTGTTTCTAGAGGGTTTGAACCCTTTATACCGGCGACTTGAAACTATTTTTTTGATGTTGTTTAGTGCTTTTGTAAGGCTATGGTTTCCATGATGAGGAATTGCTTCATAGCATGTTTTTATGTCATAAGTATGAATAGAATATATATTTTCAAGAAGGTTAATTATTGCATCATATTGGTTGTTTATGATCCAATATACGTTAGTGTTTATCTTTGTAAAGGTTTTAAGATCTTTTTAGAGGTTTTCTGTGCATCCATAAACTCGTGTGTAATCCCCATTAAGAATTTTGTTATCATATTTGTTGTAGGTGAAGACACACAATCATGGGCATTTGTTATCCAAAAAAATGTAAATTTATGAATCTTGTAGTTTCCCGTGATGTATGGGAGACCTTTGTCTTTTGATGGGGTAATGCCAAGTTCTTGACAACATGTATTAATGAGTGAAATGATTGTATGATTGTCCACTTGTATAGTTGATAATTCAAGGGATTCTAATCTCTCTTTTGCATGCAGTCTAATGACTTGTTTACATATAAAGATCAAAGTCTGTGATGATTTATCCAACCCACATATAAACATATGTTTTTGGTTAAATTCTATTTCATATGTGATGTCTTTTTCCATGAACCAATGTTTTTGATTGTGTCTATAGTGTGGGAAAGTATCATGAAAAGTTTTTTTGATCCTTTTCTCAATTAGGTGCAGGTGAAAGGGTGTACATTTTATGTTGAGCATGTGGCAAAGTTTTTCCCACCCAAGTTTGAATTCGGTCTTGACTGAATGTAAATGTATGGGAACAAGGGGAATGTGATTGAGACCTTTGGTTATAATATCTCTAAGTAGGTAATGTCGTATAAAGTTAGGCTGAGTAGTTAAAACATGCTTACCGGGTGAAAGCATGGTTTGGTGGTACAAAAAAATGACTTATTTTACTTCTACCAGAGTGAAAAAGTGGGGATTGGTAGAAATTTTGTAGTTTAGGTCAAAACTTTTCGGACCTTGTGTTTTTAGATCCTCCTTTTGAAGATCTATCCACTCATATATAGTATGATAGGTAGTTTTTCATGTGACATGTAAAAATTGTAGCTCAAAGATTTGTCAAAGGTGCTGTCAAGGATAGTCCTTTTTGTACCACCAAAGCATGCTTTTAGCCTACCATATTTATCAAAATCTCTTAAAAAGCCAGTAAACCTTTATTGGTTTGTGCATACACAAGGTTCTGTGATATCAAATGAATCAGTAAAAGTGCTTAAAAAATTTACAAAGATATTGTCCAGTACTATTTGTATATTTCTAGCTGAAACTAATACGAAAATCATCTAAATTTTTTATGAATCCAAGATCCTCTAGTAGTTTATCAAAGAACATACGTGGGTGTATGAATTCCATAAACTTATTGCAAAAAGTTAAATGAATGATTCTGTTATGTAGCTTGTTTTAAACAATGTAAACCATTTGTTCGTGTGGATAGAATCGTTGTACCTGGTTTTTTGTGCCGTACTCCAACATCCTAGGAGTATCTCCAAAATCTTCCGAACCAAGAAACTGCCTTGGTTGTTTTGATGATGAGGTTGTATTACTTGGAGTGCTTGCAATCCTTTTTAATTGCTCTTTACTCTTTGAAGGCTTGAAAATAGTGTCGATGGTATGTCCGAGTGGGTGATGTTGTAATCTAGGAAGAAATGATGTCCCTGGTGTATATAATACCAAGCCTCTAGCTGCATCTAATAAATGCTCGTGAATAGCATAAAAAATCACCACTGCATGCCCAACCTCAATGGGAAATGAAGTTATCCAACTGATAAAGGCATATACTTGTGCGGGTCCAGAAGAATAAGGAAAAAATCTTGGAAGATTTTGAAACACAAACCAAAGCATGTGGTCAAACCGTATGATTGTTGATGGGCAGTTTGACCCTAGATTTTGTTTACAATTGCAGTTTATGAAGGGCCTGTATGTATTCCAATAGTTTTTTAGGAATTTTTTGATGTCGTTATCCTTGTCATTGAGAGATAAACCCTTTGTTCGGGCAACCACTGATACATTTTCACACTTCTTATTGTCAATGTCTGACAACTTGATCTGTTTTAAGGTAAAGGCCTTATCTTGTGATAGTAGGTTTTTAGCTTGTAAGGCTGAAGTTTTGCATTGTTCCACTACTTCAGGAGGAAGACTGCAGAGTAGGGCTAAGGATTCAAGAGTGAAGGGTGCACACTGATTCAAGATTTCAAAGTACCGAAGTTTATTTTCTAGACGGATTGCATCTAGTTCGATCTAAGAAGTGGAATAATTTTAGAAAAATGTCTGGCATAGATTTTTCTAATTTTTGAAAGGTGGGGTCATTTGAGAATCCTAGGGCATCCTTCTCATCTTGCTCTAGTAGATCAAGATCTAAAAGAGGGTTCATAACCTCATGGGATTGTATGATTTTGATAAAAAGAATAGGGAGGTTGTTTATGAAATATAGTTTGTTAACAATAGTGGGTAGGGAAGAAAGTAGAATACCAAATCCACAGAGTCTTGGGCATCAATAAAGCATAAAGAGGCCAAGAAGGAACCTAAGGCAATATCCAATTGCTTAGGGTCTTTCCTTGCTAGTGCTGAGAGTCTTAACCAATCATTTACTGAGGCAGTTTTCAAAGCCGAGAGTTGTTGTTCCTGCAATGCCTTTTTCTCATATCTAGAAGACGCTTGTGAAATTTTGTTCCTTTAAAGCAAGAAAGTAAGCATTGGGTACCAATAGGAGGGATAGGGATGTTTTTTTCTTCAAAATATCCAAGGTGTGCTAGAGATGTTATCCATCCACCCTAAAAGAGATTGTTATATATCAAATCAAGTAATAAAAATGAAGTCAAGTTCAATATATGGTGGTTGTCCAACCAAGGACAACCCGGGAAACAAGGAGAGAGAGAGTTTATATTAAAAAACCCTTCATTTAAGAACCATATACTGAAACATGACAAACTATATTTGAATGACAAGAGACAAAAGACATTTTTTATATATAAAGTGGAATTATTTTGGTACATCCGTTTCTGGTAGGAGATTAAACGAGCTCCAGAACCTTTGAAAGAATAGGTTTATACCTGCCATCATCCAAGAAAAGAATCCAATTAGAACTTGGAGAACCTTGTTAGGAAGACAGGTATCCAAACAACCCATTCTGCTTGTTATTGCTGTCCCACAACCCTAGATTCCCTCACTCTCCTTGTAAATGTTAGGAGGCAGGTCTTTTGATTTCCTCTTTGGCGTAATCCTTTTCATAATGGTTTTCTTTCCTGCAGTGGTATGGTCTGGTTTTTTGGGGACTTTAGGTTTGTTGAGAAACCCCCGTCCACACCCTTCTTGGAAATCCCTTATGGCTGACGGTCGATGTTTTCCATTGGGTAAGTACTTAAACTTATGCATTTTTGGGTTAACCACCTCCAAGGAAAGCTTATGCTCTGGGAGCGGAGTACATGTATTGTCCCTCACATAATAAGTACAATTAGTTTCATGAAAAAAAGGGGGGGGGGGGGGGGGGGGGGGGGGGGAGGGGGGGTAGCTGAAGATCCTATCAGCTTCCCTAGCTAGAGCAACATACATAGAAGGAGCATTGCTTTTTTTTTTTCCTTTTTTTATGGTAAGTACCCGTTTAAGAATGAATTTTTACGTATGTAAGAAAAACCGAAAGGTTTCCTAGATTTTTTGAAAATTCTGCAAGAGTTCCCTTTGTTTTATGATTGTTTTATAAACAATAAACCGTTTTTTGAACCATATTTGGCTACCTCACCTCGAGGATTTCTTTATACAATCATGCTTTTATTTATCTATGTGTTTTATTCCTAATGTTGTTCTATTGAAAACACTACCGTGTGACAACATCTTGGTATTTTTAAACACACTTACCATCTAGCCAGCCTGACCAGAAGTGTACTTTTGTATTTACTAATTTTTTGGTAAATGATTATTTTAGTCCTGTCACATGATTGTACTTAAGCCATGTACGTGCATCATATTTTTCATCCGAATTTGTTAATATAAACCATCCTATATTCTAAAATAAGGCTATTAGCAAAAAAGACCTCGAAATATGGGATAGTATAAAGTGATGAAGCAACATCATATAAAAGGAAATTACAAATTAACATGTGCGTTATTGATATTTTAAAAGACTCCAATCAAATCTTTACTTTGTATGAAAGCTTATACGCGTTCTAAACTCTTATTTAAACTGTACAAACCCCATCTCAGTAGACTAGGAGTCTACCTGGCTTGACGTTCCTGCCATAACTGAAGTGTCGAGGGTTTCTTTCGGAGGCATGCACCGTTTTGTCAAATCCCGCCACGATCTTGTGTGGCTCGAGAAATACCTCCACGCTTTTTTTTTCTTTTTTCTCCAAATTCGAGTGGTGCTAGCCGCAATTTGAGTATCACTGTGTGCATGTACTTCTCACCGTGTGTAGCTCTTGAGGATCCTCTTTAAATGCTTCCTTATACCCCAAGTTTGTTTTTCTTAGAATAACTCAAAAAACCAAAGATGGTTTATTGTGTGTGTGTATATATTCGGGCGTGCGCTCTTTTGAAGGTGGCGTTCACTGAGAATAAGATCAATCCCAATGGCTTGTGTGTGTGTGTGTGTGTGTGTGTGTGTGTGTGTGTGTGTGTGTGTGTAGTCTTGGTGCATGAGTGTATGGAGCAGTAGGTATTAAGCACGCACTCTGAAAATACCATCTGCAATGGAAGAGGCTGATGTATGTACTATGCCTGAGAGTGCTTCAAAAACCCTCCTAAGCGCCGGTTAGAGAGCAAAACAAACTTATGTTGTGCTCTTGGGTATGATTTACAGAGAGCATTGTAGCTGTCTTATAGTGTCGGCCAATGCTTATTTATAGTTTGTCTTTAGTAATTGCACTAGCTGGTTGTGGTTGTCACCGAATTATATTTGATGGGAAGATAAGAGAGGAGGATAGGGGAAGCCCACGTAGGTTTGAGTATTTCAAGTCCCTTATTTTAAGAGAGAGAGAGAGAGAGAGAGAGAGAGAGAGAGAGAGAGAGAGAGAGAGAGAGAGAGAGAGAGAGAGAGAGAGGGAGAATGAGAGAAGAAGAAGAAAAGAGTTTTAACCGCTGTAGGAAATCATCCCAAGAGTCCTTTTAAAAATTTCAGCCGACGAGGAGAGTTGTATACAATATTAAAACCATCTCGTATTACTAAGTTTCAACCGTTCCAAGGGTTTATAGATGGAGTAAAATAATTTATGGGGAATGGTTTTTTATCTATTTTATTTATCAGGTGAGATATTAGGTGCGAGAGAGCTCAAGAGATTTTTTTACCCTATCTAGTATTCTTGATCTTAGGAAGAGAAAACAAAAGAAAGAAAGAAAGGGAGCGATCAAATTATTTTTCTTTTTCTCTTTTATAAGGCCTTTTTTTATACATATAAAAAATTATTTTTATTATTTATGCGGGGAAATTATCCCATGATAGGTTTTTTTTTAAAATGACCCAGTCAATTACTATGGGGTTCAATGGAGTTGTTTTTAGGGGAATACCTTGGATGTAGACTTTTGTGGAGAAACTTATCTAATTTTTGAGCTAGAGAGAGAAAGGAAGTGAGAAAATAATTTTGAAATGGACTATGCACAAAAAAGTTTCTTCTTTCCACCTTTTGGGCATGAGAGAGAGAGAGAGAGAGAGAGAGAGAGAGAGAGAGAGAGAGAGAGAGAGAGAGAGAGAGAGAGAGAGATAGAGAGATAGTTCTATTATCGTCCTAGGAGGTCAAATATGACCTATGGGACCAAGTGAACATGTCACGTGGTGTGAGTGGAGTTCATAAGTGACTCTCGATGCTCAAAAATGGCTGAAATGAGCGTCGCAATAGAAAGTCCACATCGTGGTTGGGAGAGGAAGGTATGTAGGGAGAGATCATGGTTGAATATATGGGGAAAAGAGGACCTAATGTGGTCAAAAGCTGAGCACTCAAGTAGTGTGTGGTACTCACTCTCTCGCACTTGACGAGGGCATAAGGTGCAAAGTCGATGACACTCCTCGCCAGTGCCCCAACGTCCTGTCTCGCAGCGTAGAGAATGGGAGCTAAGACGAATGCAGGCAATGGTGCGGATCGCACTCAACGGGATGGGCTCAAGGATGTAGGAATGGGTTCGGTTACCTCGTTCCGAGAAGAAGAGAGATTTGTAGTTTGGGGCAATGTGTGTGGTGTAATGGCTGAAGCGAGAACCTCCGGATTTCTCCCAAGCCGTGATACATTGGCGTTGTAAGAAGGCCTCATTAACTTGGGAATCGATCGACGCATCCTTGACCAAGTGACATGCATCCCATCTTCCAAACCATTTCTTGATATCAAGCATCCACCCCGAACTTAGTATTTTGCTCTTGCATGTCTTTTGAACCATTTGACTTGCTTCATATGCGATTCTAGGAAGTCGATGCAAAGGGCTTTGTTGTGTCTTACGCATGTACTCCACAACCCTTTGCATGCCCAAGACCTCAATGGGAAGCAATCCGGACTCAAGAAGTAAGAGCATGTAGGGTGTTTGTGTCTTGACTTGGAGAAAGTTGGTGAGAAAACGCTTTTGGACATTCTCAAACTCTTTCCAAGTAGACTTCCCGATGCTTCCACCCCACACCTCCACTCCATAAAGAAGCACCGGTGTCACCAATGTGTCAAAGAGGTACTTTTTGAGAGCCCAACACTTGATCTCTCCTGAATTGCACATGTTCTCAAATGCATAATAGGCCCTCTTTCCGGCTTCCAAGCGACGCATTGCACAATCCTTCCATTTATGATTGGATGGAACCTCAAGGCCAAGGTACTTGAAGTGATCTACCACTTCAAGTTTCTCATTGTTGTATACAATGCATGGATTTTCATCATTGAGGGTCTTTACAAGCATAACCTTGGTTTTGGATCCATTCACGATCAGCCCGCTATGTAGGCAAAAGCGTTCCAAGACACTCATAAGCTTTTGTGCATCTTCTAAGGTATGTGCCAAGAGCACTACATCATCGGCATAAAGCAAAAGCATGATCACCGCATTTCTGATCTTAACCTCTTCTATGCCTTCTTGCTGCATAAAGTCAAGAACCATGCATTCCAATTCATCAATGAGTAGCCCAAAGAGGGTTGGGGAAAGTGGGCATTCTTGTTTGACACCAATAGTCCTTGCAAAAAATTCTGAAATTCCATCTCCCATACGTAATCGACATATCACTTTTTGGTAGATGCGAAAGACTGCATGCATAAATTCTCTCAGCACTTGAAGGCTTTGCATAAGTCTCCAAAGATTTCCTCGCGGTACCATGTCAAAAGCTTTCTTGAAATCCACAAAGCAACAATACAACTTTTTTCCTTTCAATCGAGACGCTTCCATAAGAACTCGAAGACTGACAAGGTGATCAATAGTGCTATGATGCTTTCGAAAACCTGCTTGGCCAAGTGCACGTTTGCCATTCTTTTCAGCCCATTCACTTATCTTCATCTCCATGATACATCCAAATAACTTTGCCATCAAAGAACCAACCATTATAGTGCGATAGTTGTTCACATTGTTTACATCTCCTCCTTTGTGCAAAGGTTTGATCCAATTTGCACTCCAATCATGAGGCATGCCATACTGAAGTGCAAGGTTAAACATATCGCATATCCAATATCGTGTTTTCTTGCTTGTCCATTTAATCATTTCATCCTTGACACCTTGAAGGTCACCTGCCTTGCGAGTAGCAAGTTTCTCAAGCCCGCGGCATACATCTTCAATGGTAAAGAAGGGAGACATAAACGTAAGGGAGCTACAACACTCCATCTTATCAACATTGGGTTGCTCATAGAGGTTCTTACAATGCATATACATATCCTCAAGAGTCAAGTCACCAAAGCTCTCAACGCGCTTGCCTTTTAGATTTTGCCAAAACTTGCCACAGGCATGTGCTTTCTCTTGTGCTAAAAGAAGTTGTTTTTCGACTTCCCACCTTCTCATCTTCTTTTGAACAAGTGCTTTGTATGTGTGTGAACATTCCAAGTAAACTTTCTTGTCTTTGATTGCATCCAATCTTAGCAAGTGTTTTCGGGCTTGACTACATTCCATGTCAAACCATTTCTTCTTGGTGCTACCCTTCTTAGACCTTTTGCAAGACATGTGTTTCACCGAAAAGCAGTCCTTCGCACAAGAGAAAATTACTTCTTTGAAAACTTTCCACTTGCATTCTAATGTTGGGCTCTCTTGATGCTCTATCATGCTTAACATTTGGTCCACCATATCAGCGTATATAAGTGCTTGTTTGAGGTCTAGACGTAGGTACAAATGATTCACATCATTATTGGAGGCTACATGCTTGGGCCGTTTACCACACTTGAGGTCAATACATAACATCCTATGATCCGATTCCGGATTCCATTCACCAAGTGTAAAGCTTTGTATGCATTCTAGAGTGGCTTCCGAGAACAACATATAGTCAATCACGCTAGCACCGTTGTGCTTTCTACATGTAAAGTCATTGGTGCCTTGCCATAGAGATACACCATTTGCAATGAGCATTCCGGTACTATTGCACATATGTAGAAGTGACTTTACATAGTGATACACTTCTTTTGTATCATTAGAACTTCGATTATACATGTATGAGTCATCCATTCTTCTTGAGACATGCGGTATGTCTACTTGTTGTGTGTCGTGTTGTAACATATTTGTGTGAGCATTCATGTCTCCAAAAGCAATGACTTCACCTTGATCCTTGTAATGAGCAATGTCTTCCTCTAGTTCAACAAAGGGCTGATCTCTATCCATATTCAAGCAAGCATAAAAGTTGGAGTCATAGTGAGGAATGTAGCAACCGGCCACAAACATGACTTGACCATTTGGTGGGCTGATTTTCAGCCATAAGTAGCGTTTATACTTATCTTCTTTGACAATGGAAACATCTTTCAAACCTTTTTTGGTCATACATGCTACGCCTCGGCCTCTTCGTTGCTTTGCATTTGTGGCCCACATCAAAGAATGCACATCGTATTTGTCAAATCCAAGAATTCGTTGCGCATCATGCTCCCATTTTTCGACAAGAAGTATCACATCGGAGTCATTGGTAAGCTCATCAATGCCAATTCCCACATTCCATGGATACCCGTTACAATTCCAAAAGCTTATTCGCAAGCGTGAGTTGGTCTCATAGATCATGTGTCCCTATTTGTTGGGTGGACTTGCATCCTCCTTAAGTGGCTTTTCTTCTTGAGGTGATACCTTAACCTTCTTGCTTCTTTCCTCATATGCTTTGCGAAGTACATTTTGTTGCATAAGAGTGCGATCCTCATATACATTACAACCTGTTCCTTTGAGGTAGATCCAACCATTGTCAAGGATGATCTTTCTCTTTACCTCATCAGCCATGGTACATACAATAGGTCTTTCTCTCGAGCGAGGGACTCCTTGTTTTCCAACACGATGTGCACCATAAGCCATGATTCCTGACATGCCAAAGTGTGTAGCAAAAAACTCTTCAATAGCAATTGCAAGAGATTGGGGTGTTTCCATGCTTTCCTCCTTGATTCCACGAATGACGATGTTCTTTGAGCGTTTTTGTTGTTCGTGCAATTCTTGAGTGTCCACATTCTCTACATTCTTTGCTTGGACAACGGCTTGCGTGATAGGAGATGTAGAAACCACATTATCCTTACATATATCAGCCCATGATTTGGATGCATTTCTCATCTCACATACATCATGTCGTATTGTATCTATTGTTTCCTCTTTCAATACATGATCACTCTCAACTTTGCTCAAGCGCTCTTTCAATACATTCATGTCAACAAGAGAGCGTTTACATTCTTGAAATTCATTCTCAAGATGCATCAAGCGTGTTGTTTGCATTTCAAGAACCTTCTTGAGGTGCTCATTCTCCACAATGATAACTCTTAAAGTACCATTCTCCATTGCAAGTGCGCGCAACTCTTCACCTTGTTTGTTGACGGTTTCTTGTAACGAGATCAAGTAAGCCATGATCATTGCTTCCGTTGTTGTAGAGGATGTGGTTGGATTAGCATCCAAATTCCTTGGAGATTTTGCATCATTCTCCATGGCGAGTGTGGCTTTTCCACCCTTGCGAGTTTTGTCTGACATTGCCTTCAAGTCGGCAACAAAAACGCAAAGTTTTGACAGTTTTTTCAGTTTTGAGATGCTGTTATAGCAAAGCCTTCCATTACACCAAAAAAATATGTCTTTACATCAATGCGTAGAGGGCTTCGTGCTCTTCGATTGAGGCTATAGATCAACTAAATCGGAGTTTGGATGAGCAAGTTATGGTCAAAAGAGTGAACTGCTATCTACTAGGTCAGAAGACGGCTGAGAGAGAGAGAGAGAGAGAGAGAGAGAGAGAGAGAGAGAGAGAGAGAGAGAGAGAGAGAGAGAGAGAGAGAGAGAGAGAGAGACTAGGGAGAGAGAAAGAGAGGAAGAGGGAGAGCGAGACAGAGAGCTTTAGAGAGAGAGAGAGAGAGAGAGAGAGAGGTGTCTTATATGTAAAATGTAATGGGGGAGGAGGGCTACTCCACTTGGGTATGTGTGTGTGTGTGTGTGTGTGTGTGTGTGAGAGAGAGAGAGAGAGAGAGAGAGAGAGAGAGAGGCTCCTAGAGAGACAATGATATCAAAAGATATATGTGTACAGATACATGCATAGGTACACACAAACACAAACACAAGCACGCACGCACACACACACACACACACACACACACACACACACACACACATATATATATATATATATATATATATATATATATATATATATATATATATATATATATATATATATAGAGAGAGAGAGAGAGAGAGAGAGAGAGAGAGAGAGAGAGAGAGAGAGAGAGAGAGAGGTGTCTTATATGTAAAATGTAATGGGGGAGGAGGGCTACTCCACTTGGGTATGAGAGAGAGAGAGAGAGGCTCCTAGAGAGACAATGATATCAAAAGATATATGTGTACAGATACATGCATAGGTACACACAAACACAAGCACACACGCACACACACACACGCACACTATATATATATATATATATATATATATATATATATATATATATATATATATATATATATATATATATATATAGAGAGAGAGAGAGAGAGAGAGAGAGAGAGAGAGAGAGAGAGAGAGAATTGTCTTCATCACAGGTTATAGTATGACCTATGGGAGCAAATCAAACATGTCAAATGCTTTATGCTAAGTTGATTAATGACTCTTTATGCTTGAGGATTATGGAGATGAGGGTGACAATTGATCATCCATGTTGGGAGGCTAGAAATGTGAGAGAAGCAAGTTTGAATGTGATAAAAGTCGATCACTCAAGTAGGGTATGAAGCTAAGCCTACTAAACATACAATGGAGAACACTTCCCAAATGCCCCAATACCACATATCATATCAAAGGGAGTGGGAGCTAAATTGGATCACTGCTTAGGTGCAAAGTGCACATGAGAAGATGGCTTAGGCATTTAAAGGTGATTTTAGACGATCATCTCTCAGACATTGACATGATTTAGCAATTCATAGCAATGTGATATTTTGGATTGTTATAAGTTTTCATAACTTCAATATTAAATTTAATGTTTGAACTCTTCAGCCATCACCATTCAGCCATCACCATAGTATGATTAAGGCTACCATGATTCACTGTGACTCTCTAAGATCATCATTCATCATCAAAGCATTTGCAAGGATATGTAGATGATGATGAAGGGTGGGGTATCACTTTTAAAGAATTATTTCTTGGTATGAAAAATCATTCTCCAAATACATGGATCTCCTACTTCATTTTAGTGTGTTGAGGCAATGAGATGATGATGGGACTGCTCCAATTTCCTTCTTGTGAGAACATTAAGCCTTGAATTTTTTGAAATTTGATTAGGTTTGGTTCCACTCTCCAAATTACAACACTACCTCTTTTATGCAAGGTCTACAAGTTTTCACTTCCTTCCCTCTCTCTCTCTCTCTCTCTCTCTCTGTCTCTCTCTCTCTCTCTCTAGATGCGTCAAAACTCCTCACATCGATTTCCTACAATTGCATGGGAAGCAAGCAAAAAAGTTCAAAAGACGCATAAAAGCAAGATCTTGACCACGGGATGGATGCAAGACATAAAGAAGTGGTTTGGGAGATGGGATGCATTACACTTGCTACATGATGCTTCAATTGACTCCCAAGTGAATGAAGCTTTGCTACAACGCCAATGTATTACGGCTTGGGAGAAATCTGGTGGGTCACGCTTCATACATTACACCACCCATATTGCCCCCAACTACAAAACCATGTTCTTCGCTGAAAGAGGAAACCGTTCTCATAGTTACATGCTTGATCCTATCCCCTTGTCGGCGATACAAACTATCGCAGCCATTCAACTTAGCTCCCATTTCCTGTGATGCGAGATAGGGCGTTGGGGCAATGGAGAAGAGTCAAATCGACTGTGCAAATTATGCTCACTACAAGTTTGATAGTCTGAGTACCACACACTACTAGAGTGCTCATCTTTTGGTCACATCCGAACTTGCTTCTCTCACATTTTCAGCCATAACTTAGACCTACACACTTTCCTCTCTCAACCAAAGTGTGGGCTCTCCATTGCAACTCTCGTCACCACAATTTTAGACATTGAGAGTCACTCATCAGCCATACACATACTACATCACATGTAACTTTGGTCCCATAAGTCATATTTGACCTCCGAGGACGATAATAAAACCTCTCTCTCTCTCTCTCTCACGCACACACACACACACACTTACTTAGAAAGAGGGAAAGAGAGAATGGAGAGTCAATGAGAATGTTGGATGGTTGAAACTCATTAATGCTTGCTTTCCCACACTCTCAGTCTATTCACCTAGCTACGTTAGTAGACCAAGCTCTATATAATCTTTTACACATGGTTAACCCCGTAGTTTTTGTTGGGAGATTTAGGGTGGATACTCATGTGAAGCATTCAACTTGTGTGTGTGTGTGTGGATGAGAGAGAATAACTCTTAGACAAGAGGAAAGCAACCTTGAATTACTAGAATGAAAAGCTTGAAAATACATGCTTGAGAGAGCCTTGTTATATAGGCTTGAAGATGAACTTCTAGAGAGTTCTAGGATATGTTCCCACACGGGCGGCTAAGTAGGTGGAGTGAGCTTGAAAATACATGCTTGAGAGATCCTTGTTATATAGGCTTGAAGATGAACTTCTAGAGAGCTTGAAAATACATGCTTGAGAGAGCCTTGTTATATAGGCTTGAAGATGAACTTCTAGAGAGTTCTAGGATATGTCAGCTAAGTAGGTGGAGTGAGCATAGTGTTTATCCCCACAAATCCCCCCTTAAACACGTGCTTCTACCACCTAAGGTTCAAAATGGAAAGAGGATGAGGTACATAACGGTTCTCATATGGATACAATGTTATGTCCTTCATTACAATCATAAGGGATTCATCAGTTAATGATCATTGATGGTTCTCAATTGGATTCATCATCATGTCACAAGTGGTTCACACAAAGAAAGTACTATAACCTTCACATGGATTCAACAAACGGGTAAATAAGGTAGCAATTCCTCTTCAAAGTATGTCATCACCACTTTCATAAAAGTATGTTTTCTTACCCTTTTTGGGGTTGTCCTTAGCATGAACTTTATTAGAAAAAGAGGAGCTAGAAGAAGTGGATGCACGAGGAGAAGAAGTAGTTGAAATAAAATGTAGCTCATCATTCGTGAGAGTGCCGTTGTCGTCATTGTCGTCTTCATCATCACTATGAGTGTAGAGAATACGTCTTCCCTTGGAGGAGGTGTTGCCATTGTTGCCGCCATGACTTGGAATGCCGCTGCTACCACCTTTAGGGCAAATTTGGGGTGGATGCCCAACCTTACCGCACTTCACACACTTCTTGATCTTGTAGCAATTGATAGAAGCATGATTTGTTTTCCCACAATGGATACATGGCTTGAAGCTTTTAGAGTTAGAAACAAATAATGCTTGAGATGTAGGTGCTTCATTGGTGTGAGTGGCATGAGTATGCTTGTTCTCTTCTTCTTGAAGAGCCTGAACAATGCTCTCAAGTGAAGGAATAGGTTCCTTTTCCTTGAGCACGGTGACAATATTCTCATATTGCATAGGCATGGATTTAAGTAGAATAGCAATTTTATCATCCTCATCAATGTTACACTCTGTATAGGATAATTGAGTGCATATGCTCTTAAGCCTATTGACCATACTTGAAAGAGTTTCATTCTCATGCATAGTGAGTGCATATAATTGCATCTTGAGAGAGATTTTAGAGTGTTTTCCCTTAGCCCCAAATGTTCTTTCAAGAGTATCCCATGCATCTTTAGCGGAAGTGGCTTGATCTAAGTGATGAACAATCTCATCCGCAACACTAGTGAGTAGAATACCTAAAGCTTTCTCTTCCTTTTGGTGACGTCCTCTTTGTTGTGCAGCTGTTAGGTTATCCCCCCCTTCGCTAGTGATTATACTCCATAAACCCTTCTTCATTAGGTAGCCTTTAAGCTTGACTTGCCATGTATGGAAGCCAATGCCATTAAAGATAGAGATCATTATTACCCATAGTGTATGCTAGATAATGTAAGCAAGGGGGTCTTATTTCGAGACTCTCGAAATGGTGTCTACCCTTTTACAAAAGCAATGTATGCGGTAATGAAGAATAAAGGCTTAAAACATGCACAAATTAGCTTCAAATGTTACCGAAGTGTGCCTTGAAGTATAGCAATGTGTCGAGATGATTTGTAGAAGCTCTCCCTTGATGAAAAAAGCTGAAAAATGAGTGAAAATCAGAGAATTAATTCTCTATTTTGAAGTTGAGTGCTTGTTGAAGCAAAAACGGCCTTCGAAATGAGCTCTTTTCCTCCCGAAATCGATGCAGATGATGCCCAAATTGAATGCCCTTGTAGTTCAAGATTTGGAGTAGCTTAAGGAAGCCTCAAACATTGACTTAGACGGTCGAAAATGAGGTTTTAATTCTCTGTTTTGAAACAGAACATTAAAAACATGTAGAAATAGACTAGTTTTGCTTGCATAAGCTAGCTAGTCTTGCCCTTTTGTTGTGTAGAGCTTGTAGAAGGCTAATGATGAGATTAAGAGTGGATTAATGGCAATCTAATGAGGATTAATGGGCTGTCAAAACAAAAAATGAAAAGCCTCTTATTAGAGAGAGAAACTAGAGAGAGAAAATGAGCTAGTCTAGAGCTAGTTTGCACCAAAAATGATGAGAAATGGTGGGAATGGTTAGGGGCTGTTTAGGAGATCTTAGAAGCTTTCCATGGAAGCTTGGGGGAGCTGAGGAAGAAGGTGAAAGAGGGAGATAGAGCAGCCCATGAGTTTTGGAGGGTATACTTGGCAAGAGAGTAGCCACCTTTTGCTTGATTTGAGGGGTGATGAGCCCAAAAGTCAAGGGAGTAGGTGGACAAGTGAGTGGGTAGCGAAAAACTCCTAAAAGTAAGGGAAAAACTCGTGGAGGCTTCTAGAGAGAGGTAGAGGGAAGTGAGAGAACACACACACTAGCCTAAATGGTTAGAGATGACCCCAAGGACCAATGAGGGCTCTGATACTAGTTGTTGGGAGATTTAGGGTGGATACTCATGTGAAGCATTCAACTTGTGTGTGTGTGTGTGGATGAGAGAGAATAACTCTTAGACAAGAGGAAAGCAACCTTGAATTACTAGAATGAAAAGCTTGAAAATACATGCTTGAGAGAGCCTTGTTATATAGGCTTGAAGATGAACTTCTAGAGAGTTCTAGGATATGTTCCCACACGGCTAAGTAGGTGGAGTGAGCATAGTGTCTATCCCCACAGTTTTTTGGATCCTCAAGCATAGAATTTTGAAAGGGTTTAGATGATATCATGATGGACCTTGGAAAGAGTGAGTGGGCTAACGTAGCAATGTGGAGAGCTGAGAGCATTATGTAAGGCTATGTTGATATGACTAGACAAAGTTTGAGTGTAATAATGACTTCGGGTTGCATGGTGTGTAAGTTCAAGCTACAATCACAAAAAAATATGGAAACACTCTTTTATTTTTTTAATACAAAGTGATTAAGAGAAAAATAATGTCTCTTTTCTTTTTCAAACAATGATAGGTAGAGAAATAAGTCCAAAGAGCCTATCCATGCCATTAACAAAGCCCCCTACAATGCATATACACATGGTTGCATCAAATATGTCCACTACCTAGCACAACATATAGGTGAATGAGGAGTTAGGTAAACATGCCTCTTTAGGGGTAGTTACTTCAAAGTATTGTCAAAGAAAATTTTTGATGGCACTTATGTAACTTCATGTATTCCTTTGTAAAGAACAATGTAGTGTGTGAAGATCCCCTTTCACTGAGAGAGAGAGAGAGAGAGAGAGAGAGAGAGAAGAAAAAAAACTTATGCATCAGCTTTTTGATAATAGCAAAGACATTTTCTTGTCTAATCAAACAATGAAATCTTAGAAATTATGATTGGTATGCAAGTCTACAAATCTTCATAAATTATACACCATGTGTACTAGGGTTATACATTCTATCTATAGATCCTTAAAACATCAGACCATGCTATGAGAAAAAAAAATGTATTAGCTCTAAGATTCTTGCTAACCAATGAACATCAAACAATAGCCATTCAATGGAACAATATAGCAACCAAAAATTACTTCATGTTTCAAGAAGGTTATAAGGATAAACACAATGATGTGGGTGGATTTTTGTTGGATTATCTTTTGAGAGGTTTTGGATATCATCTCCTCCATTTTTCTATATGGGATGTCACTATTGATAGTTAGCTAGACTTGCCTTATCATAGCTTTGGAGGATAATTTTATTTAATAATGAAGCATCCAAGAATATAGTTGGCACTACCTTATCAATATTATAGAGAATGTTTGCACACGCACATGTTTCCACCTTGGGGGGAAGTTGAGGAAGGAGAGTGTCACATAGTTAAGCCTTGCAGCTTCTAATTAGTCGCAGCAACATGCAAGCCACATACTAGTTCTCTATATAAAGAGGCTATATGAGGAGCATGCTTCTTTTCTTTTCTTTCTTTTCCTTAACATTTATTTACCTTTACTAATGTTTCTTTATCGTTGAGTTTCATTGCACTCTGTACGTAGGCTTATCATTTTTATTTATTTTAAAGCCATTCGCAATAGTATGGTACCCAAATAAAACACTTGTGTCCCTTTTTCAAGGTTTTGGATAAAATGCCATGTCTTTCTTACCGGGGAGGTCTTTCCATGCCCAAAAGAATGGAGAAAAGTTCCCCCTCGCTTTTAGTTCTTGTCTTCCCCCTTACAGAGAACACCTATTCCAACGATCCAAAATATTGTTATCTCACCTACGTTTAGTAAGGGTGTTGAAGGGTGGCAGCAGGTTCCAAGCATCTCTTGCAAACATTCCAATTCACATGCTAGGGTCATTGGGAAACTAAAGGAAAACCTGCTTGATAATCTCAAAACCTCCTTTCTGTACAATAAACTATCTAATGTGTTGCGAGATGCTAATCCGAAGAATCCTCTGACAACCATGTTGGTAGGCCCCCAGATAGAGGTGGGGAAAGTTTCAATGGAGTAAGAAAACCCAAAAGTGAACAATGAGGAAGTATTCCTTGAAGCAGAGGAGTTTGTACCTCTCTCTCAATGATGGAAGATATCGTTATCAAGTCTTGGAAGGTCAAGGGCTTAAAATCCCGCAAGAAACATGCCCTTTTGTAGGATGAGGTGCAAAAAGCAAGGGAAACTACTTGATGGGTCATTCAAGAGCATCACCTTGATGCTTCTAGTGATAAGAAAGAAAGTCTAGAGCCAAAAGCTAGTATTTTACAGTGATGGAATAGATGGATTTAACGACGCCTTGACCATTATAAATGATAAATATCTCGAGGTGAAGGTGGTCTTGAACCATGCGTCAAGGAGAGCCTTGGGAACGAGGATCAATTGGGCTAGCTAGATAATTACCATTATTAACATTTATGGCCCCTGCAAGGCCAAAGACAAAAGGCCAAAGACAAAGCCAAATTCTGGATGAATCTAAGATGGCCTCTTCCACATCCTAGCCAAAAACATATATGTACAAGGTAGATAAATATGTTGAAATGAAGAATCCTAGAGCCTCAGACGTCTTTTCTCAAAGTATACAAAAAGAAATTCAAAATAATGCCCAAGAGTGAAGAGAACCCAAGAACATTACCAGAATAAAACAAAAGATGAAGTAGAATGGATGAAATTATAAAAACAAGAAGGGTCTGTCTCCAAAGAAAAACACAAAATATGGCTTGAAGTAAAAGTAGTTTTGGCCGAGCAACATATTGAAGACGTAAAGAAGGCTAGATTACACTCTAGAGAGATCCTCTTAACTGGAGCCTGCCAATCAAGCGTTCCTTTTCAGGGCTCTTGTTGGAATTGGAGTTGCAGGGAAATGCACACAGCTTGGAGAAGACAAAGGAAGCTCAAGGCACACAACAGAGAGTGTATTACTTAGTGTGCAATGGAAAAATAGATAGCCCTAGAGTGATGGGCGTATATACAATGCACGGGGGGGAAAACCTCCTAAAGAGTGAAAAAATGCCCCGGTGGTCCTAGTGTGTTCATTCATCCCTACCATATGTATATGGTAACAAATCCCCCCTGGGAGTGATGCGATGAACGAGGGCTAGCATGAAGAGTAAAGGGAATGGCCATGCCTTGAGGACAAGATCAATCCACAAAGGGGAGCAAGCCCAAAGCTTTGCGAAAAGCTTTGAATTTCTTATGAGACAATGCCTTTGTGAAAAGATCTGCAAGGTTGTCCTGTGTTGGCACATAAGCCAAGCTTATCTCTCCTGATGAGAGCCTCTCTCTGACATAGTGGTAATGCACCTCAATGTGCTTTGTGCAAGCATGAAAAGCGGGGTTCCACGCAACTACCAATGCACTCTGACTGTCAGTGTAGATGATGTTGGAAATGTCTTGTCCAACACCCAAATTAGCCCCATAAGTCATCTGAGCCATACACACTCAACCGTAGCTATGAAGACTGCCCTGCACTCAACCTCACAACTGGAAGTGTCCACAGTAGGTTGTTTCTTGCTCAACCATGAAATACATGAACTCCCAAGCTTGAAACAAAAACCACTTGTGGACACTCAAGTGTCATAAGAACCAGCCCAATCCGAGTCCGCAAAAGCATGTAAATCTAGCGGCAATGATCCCCCCTTGGGATAAAACAAGCCAAGATGCAAAGTGCCACTCAAGTAGTGAAAAATCCTCTTGATTGCCTGCCAATGCTTAGACCCTTGGCTATGCATAAATATGATGACCTATAAGACTGCAAATTGAATATCCGGCCTCGTGTTGCATACATAAATGAGGCAGCCAACAACAATTTGGTAAAGAGTGACACCAACAGGATCACTAGCATCATGTAGACTTAACTTCAAACCTGTTGTCATGGGAGTGGAAATAGGTTTGCAATCCTCAAGTCCAAACTCACATAGCAATGTCTCTATGCAACTTTTCTGACACAAGGAAATACTACCATCACATGCTTAAATTGTATGCCCAAGTAATAATGCAACAACCCCAAATCTTTCATCTTGAAAGTAGCATTCAAATCAGCCTTAAATTCAGCAATATGTGCCTCATTGGGACCAGTGATCAACAAATCATCCACATAAAGAACAACATTGAGAAGTACATCACCATCACGCTTGACATACAATGTGCTTTTTGTTGGACTGCTACGAAAGCCTCATTTGACCAAATGAGTGTCAGCTTTCTCATACCAAGCACGCGGAGATTGCTTCAACCCATACAAGCCTTCTTACATCTGCACATTTTGTTCTCTTATCCTTTCTTGACAAAACCGCAAGGCTACGTTACATAGACTTCCTCAAAAATGTCACCATTCAAGAAAGAAGTAACAATATTGGATTGATGTACATCCCAACCAAAATGAGCTTCCAATGCACATAGAAAATGAATAGTAGTAATATGACAAGTCGGAGCAAAAGTTTCTTCATAATCTATGCCTTTCTGCTGCGCATAGCCTTTTGCAACAAGTCGAGCCTTATGGCGATCAACCTCATTATTTGGCTTGCGTTTCAACTTGTAAACCCACTTTGTACCAATGGCATTTTTGCCAGGAGGCAAGTGCATGTGTCACTTGCCATAAGTGCATCATATTGTGATTGCATGGCAGCCATCCAATTTTTTGAATTTTGTGCTTCATCAAAAGATAGAGGTTCCTCTATATCACATAAGCTAGACACAGCCAAAGCATAACAAATTGATGCATAAGAGGCAAGGCGAGAACTTGAACAAGTACCACTAGACAAAGGTGCATCCAATTTGTCATGCAAAGTGTGCACCATACATTTTGGCATACCTCTAGCCTGCTCATTTTCAGCCCTTTCCTCATCAAGTACATCATGTACATCTGCATTAGTAAATATGCTGATCTGTAACATTTTTAGAAACCCCCATAGGCTGTATATTTGCGTCATTTGAATTTACATTCGAACTTCCACCACTGAAAAGAGGCAATAATGTTGAGATGTCAAGCTCTACACCTTGAGCTGGCATCCACTACGGGTCTTGGCCGCTTACGGCATTTACTCACTGGCGCGTTAGGTGACCGACACGGAGGATCTCTGCCAGTGATTCTACAGCTGGACTACACTTATAGTGCCAGCCTAGTACGCTTCTAGCGAGTTCACACTCAGTGACCGCATGTACATATGTGCTACTTTTCAGCTTTAGCACTTAGTCATTTTGTACTCTCTTTTCTGTGAAGAAGAAGAAGAAGCTTTCCATCTCTGTGTGCTTTGTGATTGTCTTGTGTAGCTCTCTTGCATCCTCATTCTTTACATGGTATCAGAGCCTGGTGCAGGCAAGAGAGGCTAAGAGAGCAAGAGCATCACAATCCCTTCGTTCGCAATCCCTTTTTTCGCACAAGTTTCTGAACAGGTCTCCAAAGTGCAGTATACAGAGATTTAGTGTACAAGTACAGTGGTTGTGAAACGCTTGATTGTGGACACTCGTTGAGTGTAGAAAGCGTTACAGGAACCACGATAGCAGGTTCAGCAGATTTGCAGGTTTTTGCAGATTGCAGCTATTTTGTCTTGGTGCTTCAAGATGTCTGACGGTTTCAGTCAGATTGTTACTGAGAAGCTTGAGAAAAATAACTACCCTGCATGGAAGTTCAGAATAACAAATTTCCTAAAAGGAAAAGGTTATTGGGACTATGTAGAAGGAGACAATGAAAAGGAACCAGAGATTCCCGAGGCAAATGCTACAGCAGAACAAAGGAAAGCTTTGAGGGACTGGCAACAAGGCCAGAGAAAAGTGATGTATTGGCTTTCTATGAGCATCACAGATGGCATGATGGGCTATCTACAGGATGCTGAAACCCCCGCCATTGCATGGAAAAACTTAGGCAGAGTGTTCGAGGTGAACACCAAGGCCAGGAAGCTTCAACTAAAGTCGGAGCTAAATCAGGTTAAGAGGAACAACCTCTCCATCAATGATTATGCTTTGAAGATCAAGAGTATCATTGAGGCTCTTGGATCTATTAAAGTCTCAGTGGAAGACGATGACATTGTCCGTGCATGCTTGGATGGTCTAGGAGATGAGTATGTACATTTTAGGTCTTCCATGAATAAAAGAGACGACATCCCCGTGTTCCAAGATTTGATTTCTATGCTTATTCTTGAGGAGAAGAACCTTGACACATCTTCTTCTCATGGCAAAAATAATTCTGAACAGGCCTTCTATTCTAACTCCAACAGAGGTAGAGGTAGAGGTCGTGGTCGAGGCCCAAGGGGTTGTAGGGGCCAATTTCTGGAAGGTCAATCAAATCAAAACAATACAGGTGGCAGGGGAAACCAGTCTCAAGGCAGGGGGAGTCAAAGAGGTCGTGGTGCAGGATCAAGCAGGCATCAACATACTCTAGATAGTAGAGAATGTTGGACTTGTGGTGAAAGAGGTCACATGTCACGTGACTGTCCAAAGGGAAAAGCAAGTAGAAAGAGAGAACAGGGCAACTATGCATCTACTAGCAGAGATGCAGATGACAGCAAAAACGAGTGCATGTTTGTTATGCAGCATGTAATGAATACAATGACTGCAGAGAATTCCACCCAAGATGATGTTTGGTATGTGGATTCAGGTGCCTCTAATCACATGACGTCTCGTGGAGAGTGGTTTAGAGATATGCGTAAACCAGATGTGTCAGGCTATGTGCAGACAGGAGATGACACAGCTCACCCCATTGCTCATGTAGGGGACATACCTCTAAATACGAAGAGCGAGAAATCAAAGTACTTAGCAGATGTACTTCATGTCCCAAACATTACAAAGAATCTTGTTTCTGTTGGACAAATGGTTGAGCAGGGTTTGCAGGTTCGCTTCAATCCAAATGGCTGCTATGTAGAAGATTTCCAGAATGGCTGTAAGCTGATCACAGAGGGCAAATGTGTGGGCAGAATGTTTACGCTGAATGTAGACATGCTTGAGGTAAAAGCTGCATTATTTGCACAGGGCACAGGTGTTGTGGCTGATGTTGACATTTGGCACAAACGCATTGGCCATGTCAATGAGCAGAGATTGCGTAGCATGCAATCAAAACATATTGTAAAAGGTTTGCCCAAATTCAAGGTGGATGGTATGCATAAAGTGTGTGCAGCATGCCAGTTTGGAAAACAGTCAAAGGGCTCATTTCCACATGAGCGCAATGTATGTAAAAAGCCACTTGAGGTGGTGCACACAGATGTTTGGGGTCCAACCGATACTGCAAGTATACATGGTTGCAGGTATTATGTCTCTTTCATTGATGACCATACAAGGAAAGTATGGGTCTACTTCATGCATAACAAAAGTGAAGTGTTTGGTCACTTTCAAGACTTCAAAGTCATGATTGAGAAGGAGACAGATATGCAAATCAAGACATTGAGGTCAGATGGAGGGGGAGAGTACTTCTCCAATGATTTTTCAGATTTTCTGCGAATGCATGGTATACACAGGCAGTTTACATGCAGATATACTCCACAGCAGAATGGGGTCGCAGAAAGGAAAAACAGGCACATTGCAGAGGTTGCACGTGCATTGATGAATGAGAAGAACATGCCTCATCATTTCTGGGCTGAAGCTGTAAATACAGCTGTGTACATTATGAACAGGACACCTACAGCTGCGGTGCATGATGTAACACCTGAGGAAAAGTTTACAGGTACAAAGCCTGATTTGGCACACTTGAAAGTGTTTGGCTGCATAGCTTACGTGCATGTACCAGATGAGTTGCGTAGGAAATTGGATCCTAAAGCAGAGAAATGTATTCTTGTGGGATATTCCCTTGAACAAAAGGGGTACAGGTGCTACAATCCTACTACACGAGAATTACGAGTGAGCAGAGATGTAGTCTTTGATGAGATGAGCAGCTGGTACAGTAATGCACATGGCACTATTGGGGCTGATGTAAAAGATGATGTGGTTGTACAAAATGTGAGGCCACAGTTACAGGTTTTGAGTGGACCACAAGAGTCCTCTTCTCGTGGCTCTGTTGAGAAACCATGGAATGGTAGACTATGTACGCAGGTTACTCCACCAACAGGTACAGGGAATGTATCACGAAAAGGAAAGGAAAAGGTTGATGAACCTCCCTTTATGGTTGATGCATCATCAGGTTTTTCACATGTAGACATGGATTCAGATGGTTCTGAACAAAGTCTTGATGAGGAATTTGGAATTCCGGCTGTCAGGACACCTGGTGTAAGGAAAGTACAAGAAGATGCTAGAGGGCAAAGGAGTGACCCAGGACCGCGCAGATCTAATAGAGTCAGAAATCCAGTTCAGAAATTGACTTATGATGGGTATCTAGCGCATCACCAAGCCTACATGGCTAAGGTGATACAGGATGTGGAGCCCACATGTTTTGAGGATGCAGTTGGAAATGTGCATTGGGATGATGCAATGAATGAAGAGATGGCTGCATTGGAAGCAAATGACACATGGGAGTTGGTGCCATTGCCAAGTGGTAAGAAAGCTATTGGCTGTAAATGGGTGTATAAAACCAAGCATAAGGCTGATAGTAACATTGAGTGTCACAAGGCAAGGCTGGTCGCAAAGGGTTATGCACAGACGTATGGCATAGACTATGAGGATACCTTTGCTCCAGTGGCAAAGATGACGACAGTGAGAGCTGTCATAGCAGTGGCTGCATCTAGAGGATGGATTATGCATCAAATGGATGTAAAGAATGCCTTCTTGAATGGTGAGTTGCAAGAGGAAGTGTATATGGATCAGCCACCTGGTTATGTCGATCCAGGTTACCCAGATTATGTATGTAGACTTCTCAAAGCTTTGTATGGTTTGAAGCAGGGCTCTAGAGCATGGTATGACAGGATTGCCAAGTATCTTGTTAGTATTGGTTTTAGGAGAGCTCATGCTGATCATTCACTCTATGTACGTGAGAGTGATGTGGGGATTGTGGTCATTACCATATATGTAGATGACCTTATTATTGTTGGTGACAATGCTATGGAGATTGACCATGTGAAGGGTCTTCTCAAACAGGAGTTTGAAATGAAAGATTTAGGCGAGTTGTGCTACTTTCTTGGCATTGAGGTGATCAGGACTCCAGAGGGTGTATGGCTATCACAGAGACAGTATGCTTTGGACATGTTGTCAAAGTATGGTATGGCTGATTGTAAGCCAATTTCTATTCCCTTGGATGTGAATGCAAAGCTGAGTGCAGAGAAGGGTGATGTTGTTGAGGATGTCAACATGTACAGGAAGATTGTGGGTAGTCTAATCTACTTGACTATCACGAGGCCAGACTTGAGCTACACAGTAGGCTTGGAGAGTCAGTTCATGCAACTTCCGAGGAAGCCACATTTGGATGGAGCACGACGCACACTTAGGTATGTGCAAGGTACTCTTGACTACGCATTGTTCTATGCAGCAGATGCACCATTATCATTGTATGGGTATACAGATGCAGATTGGGCAGGTAGCATTGTTGATAGGAGATCTACGAGTGGCTTCATGTTCTCTTTTGGGAGTGCTGCTGTTACTTGGAGCAGCAAAAAGCAGCCTACGGTTGCTTTATCGAGCACAGAGGCCGAGTACAGAGGTGCAGCAGTTGCGGCGTGCGAGGTAGCTTGGCTACGCACATTACTTGAGGACTTGGGAGTGTAGGTGGACCAGCAGATTTTCATCCATTGTGACAACCTCAGCAGCATGCAGTTGGCTAGGAACCCAGTGTTCCATGCCAGGACCAAACACATAGAGGTCCATTACCACTACGTTTGAGAGCGAGTGTTGGCGGGCGACATCGACTTGGTCTACGTCAGCACAGAGGAGCAGATAGCGGATATCTTTACCAAGGCCCTCGGAGCTGAGAAGCTTCGACGTTTCCGGACTATGCTTGGACTCTGCGACATGCAGAGCTCGAGGGGGAGTGTTGAGATGTCGAGCTCTACACCTTGAGCTGGCATCCACTACGGGTCTTGGCCGCTTACGGCATTTACTCACTGGTGCGTTAGGTGACCGACACGGAGGATCTCTGCCAGTGATTCTACAGCTGGACTACACTTATAGTGCCAGCCTAGTACGCTTCTAGCGAGTTCACACTCAGTGACCGCATGTACATATGTGCTACTTTTCAGCTTTAGCACTTAGTCATTTTGTACTCTCTTTTCTGTGAAGAAGAAGAAGAAGCTTTCCATCTCTGTGTGCTTTGTGCTTGTCTTGTGTAGCTCTCTTGCATCCTCATTCTTTACAAATAAGCTGTCATAAATGTCTTGTGAGCTTACATTACTATCTCTAGTACATGATAGCAAAGGCTGAACAGAATCTTCCACAAACACAACATTCGTGAGACCAAAATATGCTTTGTTTGCAAATGGTACAACCAATAACCTTTGCTTTCAGCACTATAACAAACAAAAATATATTTGATAGCCTTATTTGATAGCCAAAACACGCATGTGCTCAATAGATGGCTTTCTATCATGCAATGCTTCATATGGAGTCATAGACTGCAACACTTTCGTAGGAAACTTGTTGAGTACATAAGTGGCACACACGATAGCCTTGAGACAAAACGAATGTGATAAAGCTTGACTCTTGACCATACATCGTGCCATTTCCATAAGAGACATGTTTTTCTTCTCAGCAACACCATTCTTTTTGAGGCGTATACAGCACTGTACATGGTGTTTTATCCCACGACTAGCCAGAAATGTACTAAATACATAAGACATATATTCCCCCCCTCGATCGAAATGGAGGGTTTCCATAGTACATTTTGAGATATTTTTAGCCATAGCAAGAAATTGCTTGAAGCACATAAACACTTTGGACTTAGCTTTCAATGAAAAACACAAAGTACAAGTAATTTCCCAAGGACGGAGTTTGCATAGGCCCACAAACATCACTATGCACAAGTTGCAATCTGCATGTAGCATGAATTGACCCATCCTTTGGAAACTTAGCACGCTGCATTTTACCCAAAATACAACCTTCACAAACATGTTTGACAAGTGCTTCAAGAGGTAGCAAAGAAGCAACCATATCAGATTTCTGCAAACGCAGCAAATTGGTAAAATTCAGATGCCCAAAACGTGCATACCACAGTTTTGCATCTGAGATAGCCCTTGAATCTGCAATTGCATTTGCAAAATTTTTTCCACACTTGTTATACAAAGTGAGCTTATACAGCCCACAACACAAAAGGCCAGATGCAACAATTTAATCACCAAAATTGAGTGTTACCGTTCTCCGAGCGATGTTTTCTGGGCGATCCTAGTTTTCGAGCAGGTCTTGGTGGAAGGGTACTCCGTAGAAGGGTACTCCTATTAGACAAGGTGGTCTTGTATGCAGTTATCCATGAAAAGTACAAAGCTATAAATTAGATCACGTTCTTGAATACATATTGACAAGAATGGATTTTGGTGCTTGAAAAGGACATAGAGAACTTTACCTACAAGAGGATGAATGTTTCATTGATCAATACAAATGGAATGCCTAAATCAATTGTTTATTTATATACACCCTAATCTCATGTCTTGAGAGATAGAGAGAGAGAGAGAGAGTGAGAGAGAGAGAGAATGCTAGACTGCAACAATAGCAATACACATTTAAATGGAAGACTCTTGGATACTAAATTTTTGTTATCAAAAAGACATAATAGATTATAGCTGAAAATAAGGATTTCATGTACGATCAATGAAACAAACTGTAACAATGATTTACAATGATTCACATTCATCAACAATGTAAAGGTTTTGAATGCAGTGATGCTCTTCCCGTTCCATGTCGAATTGTTTGTCTCTAGACATGCTCTTTGCCATTGCTTCGGCATACACGGGCAATTGACTTTGCATGGAAGGAACAAATGAGATCTTAATACATATAAATAAATCCATACAAAGGAAAAAGATTAACATATTCAAATATAACATCTAATACATAACATTTCCAATGTAAAATGTGTTTCCTAAATCGCGAGTAATCCATATATTGTCACCAACCATGATAGAACAAAAGCATATCCAAATATGGCAATACAAGCCAAACAGCACATAAGCATATATTGGAATACTACTATTTACCTAGAGCTGGCAATAAATTTCTATACCAAAAAAATCATACAAAGGGAGAAGATTAACATGTGAACAACATAACATCCAAGAACATAACATTTCCGAAGTAAACTATGTTCCAAAACCCATGAGCTTTACATAAATGTCAATCTGCGACAAAACAAGGGCATAATCAAACATGGCAATATAAACCAAACATCACATAAAAACAAACCACACTTGAAAGAAGTCCATAATAGTATTAGTCTCAAGGGACAAGAGCCTCACTAGTCATACGGATTGAAACCTGCAAGTGGATCCACCTCATCATCTGCCTGCGGCCTACTAACATCATCATGGTTGCCCTGTTGCATGTAAGCCAAAAGGAGAGGCTCTACATACATGGTCATAAAAAATGTATCCACATTGATAGATGCGCATACTCTACCAGTGTGCATGCATGTCTTAAGAATAGGAGCAGTACCACATCCCATCTCAATGCACACACCACCTCGACGACAGTACATGTGTACAAAGCATGCTAAAAATGTATGACTCCTCTCTAGTCCCCCACGCCACTGCTACCCGACAGGGTCCAAAGCACGCAAGTCATCCGGAAGATAATGGTAGGCAAGGGTATCTAAAGGATGCATGCCGAAGGACTCAAAGAGAGGTGTACTCTCTGCAATGAAAATAGGAGGATCTGTAGCTCGACGTCGAACCATAAAAAGCATTGACATAGAACACTAGCAACAAAAGATAATAATATTCAAAAACCTTAATTTGAATAGAATATAATCATCACTATACTCACATCTGTGCAAATACCACCAATCTCTTTGAATCCATATGTAGAATGGTGAATGACAACCACTCGTCTCACTATCTCCAAATCGTAAACGCGAACATAGCGCTCAATCCACCCAATTGTGAAATCACCTATAATATAATTGCACCATCTTAGAAAAGTTTCAATAAGTAGAAGCATACAAAATAAACATAAATATTAACAACTATTAACTTTAACAAATACCCGCCATAGAGGCCATCACCAATAACCATCCCAAGTCTGACAAAGTAGATACTGCCAAAGCAATTCCATAGCGCACATGGTCCTCATAAACAAAATCCCAGGTGGGACAGGATCGTCACCACCTTGAGTGCCTCCAAATGGCAAGTCAAGAAAAATGAGGTCAGCTGCCCAATCCACAGCCTTTCCCCTCTTTGTGTAATTAACCCATGAAGGCTTATTTTCATTGATGAACTCGTGCACACTATAGAAGGTATCATTTTTTCTTCCTCCCGTAAAATCCTTCCCAATGGTGATGTAATCACCAACCACTACAATGCTTTTGGGATTCTCAACATGAGGCATGTATCCCAAAGAATGCGCTGCAAGATAAATAAATTGTGTAGTCCTTTTGGAAAATCTCTTTTGACCTTTTAGAGTATTCCCTTCAGGATCACAAGAGCATGATATCAATACGTTTTCCTCTCAAAACACATACAGATAAGGGAATAGAGAGAGAGAGAGAGAGAGAGAGAGAGAGAGAGAGAGAGAGAGAGAGAGAGTCTCTGTGGATGTGTGCAAAGACATAACTTGGATACTTGAGAGACATACACACATAGAGCAATGTATGCAGAAACATGATATATATATATATATATATATATATATATATATATAGGGCTTAACTACTCCCCTGTTCATACTCACGAGAATGACACAGACAACATACTTATCATCCGATGACACGACTAACCCGTAGGTGCACGTAGGCAATCTCGTTAGCTTGTCAGGCTGAGACCAATCTACGCATACGCACTTTTATGATGCATCAATCACTAACCCTGGTAGAATGAAACCCACCCTATCCCTTAACTCTCACAACACAGTTTACACGTCCAATGAACTCAGAATCACATCAAACTTACTAGGCACCATCCTCTCACTAGGACATACTTACCTATAAGTCTAATCTCACCAGATTTGAACCCTAGCTATCTCGAATGCTGTCGCGATAGACCAACATGTCATAATCCAAACGTGGGAGAAACTTAAGTTTATCAGTATCTATGTGTAGCTAATCTCTTTCTCATTCCATGAAGCACTTGATTATTGAAAACAAACACCGTTTGTGCTACTTACAAGCAAAACAAGCTCGAGGAAGAATCGATCGCGATCAACTCGAAACGGCGAATGCGTGGCGTGGGCGCGTAGCTCTCGGAGAGACTATTGCGGTGGTGTGGTTGCATCGTGAATCCGATGAGGGAGAAGCGCATAGCGAAGAGGATAAGACACACTCACTCTCTCTCTCTCTCTCTCTCTCTCTCTCTCTCTCTCTCTCTCTCTCAGACTCGTACGACACAGGATTAATTCAAATGTTTTCAAAAAATGGTTCTAAGGTGACTTTTATACTTTAGTCACCTTAGCTCAAAAAATGTACATGGGGTTCTCTTGCTCATGATTACAAAAGTGGGAATAAATCTGAGTCCTGACTAACTGACTAATATTTACATAATCCAGACGAATGGATCAAATTGATAAGACGTCTTTGACATAAAAATGGAATTTGATATGCTTTACGAATGGGCTCATTACAACAGTTGTACCAATGGGGCTCCAACACTCCCCCCCTCCTAGTTCATGTCTACCACGACATGATCATCTTTGTCTTTATTGTCGTTGTCGCCTTTCTTGAGTGATTTGCTGTAGAAATGCATCATAGCGCATAGAGTTACTTGCCATTAATGGGCCAAAATGTTTTGACTTATACATGAAGAAGCCTGTGTAAAATGCTTCTTCAAATGTATGGAGATGGTAGCTTGGCAAAAACATCAGTCGTTTGAAATAAGCATACAATACTGGCTCTGTCGGTGGCCCACTTAGATCGTATGACAATTCTGAGATGCTTCTTTCAGTATTCATATACTCTGATGTCCAGCTTTCTGAGAAGGTTGTGAGACAGGCCAAAAATGTGCGAGCTATTTTACATAGCATCTTGCCGGATAGGTTAGGAGAGCCTCCGAATTCTGCTATGGCGCCCTGCAGGGTTTTCACCATGTAAGAACCGGATATTCTCTCTCCCTCTGCTGGCCCTGGCATTACTGTATAATTCAGCCATGTCGGATTTCTGCTCTGTAGTGCTTTATGTTGGCTGTAGGTGTATGTTCGGGGAGTTGGGCAAAACGTTCTGTCATTCCTCAGCTCAGGCGGTGCGTTGACTAAGTGGATCAAGTTATGAGGATGGTCCAATAGCCATTGACGCCTCCACTTTGGCTGGCTGTCCACTATTCTGTTTTGTCGTTCCCTATCTTGTACTTCTCCTTCAAATACTGGCACTTGTTCTTCTTTTTCGAGATGCCGTTGATGTGTTAGAGTCTCATACTTCAGCAGAGCATAAGGTAACATAGGCGCATTCCATTCTTGTCGTAGCTCTGCTGCTGTTCTGCTCGATTTGGAAAGCCCTTGTAGGAACTCCTTTTCGAGTTGCATAGCCTTGTACCATATCATTTCTGTTTGCTTTTCCATCTGCTCGGCTAGCCTCTGCTCTTCCATCTTCGTGACTGAATCTTCTTCTGTCTCTTGGTCTTTGGAGCCGGTTTGATCAGTCTGCGTATGTGCCTCCTGTTCATCTGAATCTTCGTCGTACTCATCTTGACCCCCATAAACTTCAGCGAGTCCAGCCAAATTCGTTGTTACTAGCTCCATGTGCACTCGTCCCTGTCCTTGGTGCTGCCCTGCACTTTGTAGACTTGCGATTTGTGCGGTCATTGTTCTCCTATTGATTTGTAGAGCTTGAAATTCCATGTCTTTTTTAGCGGCCGGCTCCTCTAACTGTTTTATCCTGATGTGCAGGTTTTCATTTTCTTCCCTGAGTGATTTGGAAACAATGCTTTCCATTTCACTGTTAGGAGTTGGTCCTTGTTGTTGTTCACCTTCTGCTCTAAGCGCACTTTCAGCAATCATTAAACGTTGTTTTCTTTCTAACTCCAGCTCCCTCTTTAGTGCAACCACTTCTTCTTCTGGATGGACTACTGGTGTTGTTGGTAGCGACGTTTTTTGCTTTTTAGCGGGTTCGATTTCTCTTGCTTGGATATCTGTTACTGCTCTTAAATCTTTGACTTCAATTTGTAAGTCATCGATGACGACTTGCAAACTTGTGATGGCCTCTAGCGCATCTTGCTTTTCCTTTTCCAACTGTTGGATGTGTTCGTCTCTTTCACTGACATCTTCAAGGAACACGTTTATTGTATCTTCACATATGGCATTGAAGTCTTTCGATTCCTGTAAATTGTCCTTGAGAAGATTTACTGTGCCTTTGAGCCCCAATATTTCAGTATCTCTGATGCTGATAAGCTTTAGAGTGTCTTCCCTTTGCTCTTGCAGTCTCTGAACTTCCTCATCAGTTTTTTGTAGCTTCATTTTGTTGGACCGGTTCTGATCAGCTAACCATTGACTGTGCAGTCTTGTTCAGTTTAGTATTGTCGCCATTGACTGCAAATCTTCATCTATAGTAGCTTCCAGCTCAATTTCTTGAGAGGAGGAAGCTTTATCTTTAGAATGATCCACCACCTTTTGCTTGCCTTTATCACTTTGTGATATGGTTCAAGTGTTTTGGCGTCTATCTGTTCCTTCTTCTTCTTCCTGTTCACTGGGCGGTGTGTGAACTCTGTCATCTCGATGTGAGCTTTCTGAATGCGAAGTAGATTCAGCAGGTGGGCTAGATTGCCTCTCACTTGTATATGGCCTTGGAGATGGCGGTGGTGTCTCCTGATCACGTGAAGTCGGCCTCAGCTGATCTCTCAAAGTTTGGAGATCCTCCTCTTCTAGTAGCAGTTGTGGCTCATCCCTCGCATTTCTTTCTTGGATGTATTTCTCGAACCAGTCCAGCTCAAAAGCTGGGTTGTTTCTATTCTTCGTTCTCACTGTGAAAGTGCTACTAGACGGTTTCCAAGTGACGCCTACATCGCCTCGTAGAGATCTTTCTAGAGCAAACCCTTCTAGCATCCTTTCCATCTTTGCTATCTTCTGCAACCTGGTGTTGTTTTCCATTTCTGCTTTTCGCTTCTTTAGTCGGGCATCTTCCTCTTCAGTTCTTTTTTCTTCAGCTATCTTTTCTTATGTACTTCTTGTCACTCTTTCCAGCTTGCGTCCTCCAATGGTATTAATAGATGCCGGTACTTTCCTTTGTGATCCTTCTTCGCTATTTTCCCTCAATACCAGCCAGCCGTTCTGATGAGGGGTAGGTGGCAACTGATCTGCCGCGTCTATGGCATGGTATATTACTCTGGTTAGGACTTCTCCTCCTGCAATGTAATTGGGTCTATCCTGCCTTAGCTTTGTCATTTCTTCAAATAGATATGACGCGTGATCTATGTAGAACTCACGGGTCATTCCCATAGCCCATGTCAATGTGGTTGAGATGCTCCCGTGCGGTGTAGTGTATCTTGGCGGCCTTTTGCTGTAGCTCAACAAACACTGACTGTAGATCTGTGTCAGCTCTCTTACTTCTGGGTTTTCTATGAGTTCGAAAGAAGGTAGTTTGGACTTTTGCAAGTAAACTGTGAGATTTTTCCTTCTTTCTCTCATGTTTGCTCCTTGATCTGACAGTTTCAATGCCTCTTTGATGATCTCTTTGGTGATTTGGATCTCCATCACTTCATTATCCATGCCTGCCACTCTGCAAGTTCCATCTTCTTGGATAGTCTCTATTAGATGTTGTACCCTCTTGAAATCTATCCCTACTGGTGGTAGTGACACAAAGTTCCACAAGCCGACTTTTTTGAGCCATGACCTTTGTGGTGATCTTTTCAAGTAATTCTCTGCCTCCTTGGGAATCATCACCGTATCCACTAAGTTTCTTTCGTCATCCACATATGAACCTTGATATATCTGAAAGGCCGTTGCTTGTTGCACATCTGTAGGTATCCATGTGGCTGCTGTCTTTAAAGAATTGGGTAGAAGTGCATAGGGTGCTGCACCTTCCGTTGCCAGGTTCTTGCCTTTTCTTTTTCCCTGAGAAGCCTCCATAGATCATGTCATCACAATTATCAGTTAATGCACAAACATAGTACTACTCTCCTAAATTGATTACCACTTAATCATGCATCTAGATGAGCCTTCTTAATCCCAAGATTAGTTAAGATAAAATGTTAGCAGATAGACAAGTTCTTCCATTGTGCGACTTTGGCGGCTTTAAATTGATGTTGTTGGTGAAGGAGAACAAGTCCAAATGCCTTGAAACTTTGTGTGGTGTATTCTCTCATGGCATGTAAGGTCACTCCATAAGCCAAAGCTCAAAATCTGTCCCTTTGCTACTTTTTCTTAGTCTATCGCGATAGACTGGCATTTTTTTTATCTGGGTCCTTTTTTGCAGTTGTGACTCCACCACTTGGTTTCCCATACCTTGCACATGGTCTGATCCCCTTTTCACCTCAAATGAATGTCAAGTGACCCCTTTTTGGATCAACTCCCAATTTTCCAGATTCCCTTTAGAGAGATGTTGGTCTATCTCCTTCATTTTGTGTTGTTTTGGGCTCAAACTTAGTGGGTGGTCATCTTGCATCATGTTGAAGACAGCTGCTAATTCAGATTTTTGATAAGATGGTCCAGTATCCCTCAGCTTGGTCTATCGCGATAGACTGGGACTTAGTGCCAGTTTGTCATTTTCTGGATTTGTGACCATCTGTCTGCCTTCTCCCAGTTGATGCAAGGTTTCTTGACCCCTTACATGTAAATTTTACTTGTCTGCCCTTGAGAATTTCTGTTCTGACTCTGAGTTGTCTGCATGTCTTTCTCAGCTTGCTATGAGTCCATCTTGGCACCAAATTTGGTGTACTACCTTCATTTTCTTCCCCAAGTCTAGCTTATAAAAATTTGAAAAGTCTTTCCCCCCAAAAATTATTGCAGCAAGTCTATCGTGATAGACTGAGCTTTTTGGCCAAAATAGATTTTTCTGGCACTTTGACTTGATATTGGTGGTTAACATTCCTTGTTAGCACCCCTCATGAAGCCAAAGTCAAATTTTCCCTTATCTAAGTGCAAGTTCAAGTCTATCGCGATAGACTGGGCACTTTGTCATTTTTACCAGTTTTTTGATGTTAGTTGACATTCATGGTGTTAATAGGCCCTCCTAGACACACACATCAAGTTTTAATCAATTTAGTAGAATGTACTCCTTGTTTGCAGCACTTAGCTGGTCCTGAAGTTGAAGTAGACCACTTAGGTGATAGTCGCAGTTCCTTTTGGTCTTTGTATGATTCTGGCTGTCTTCTACTTCCTTTTGACCTTCCATCCAAGCAATCGGTTGTTGTTTTGGTGTTTGAAACACCAAGAACGACCATTTGGACGTCTTTCTGGCCTGTTTCCGGCATTTGCCCTAGTGGAAGAACTTTTTTTTCTTGAGTGGACACATTCCATCTCGTAGTTGACCTCCTTTGGATGTTCCTTGTTGAATTTGGTGTAATTTTGTCACTTGGTCGGCCCGTTAGAGTATTGTGACGCTTTGTGCGGTTTTTGTCAGATAGGGACTTTAGGCTCCGTTTTGACGCACTTTTTCATAATCTAACCCTTCAGTCGGTTTGTCGAGGTCATTGGCTTGCTGTCTATGAATTTTGGCTCATTTCCGATCACCTTGGTTTTGTCGCCCATTTGCAGGTCCTGCTAAATTAGGGTTTTCTGAGCGGCCTCCTTCACGCTTACCGAGGTCATAGGCTCGATCCCTAAGCTATTAGCATTGTGCCTTTCACTTTTGGTCCCATTTGGTGGCCTCTAGGTCTCCCTAACAACCATTCTACCGTATGTGTGCACAGGTTGTGATTGTGATGCCGGCTAGGTTTTGCGACTAACTGAAGTAAACAACACTTAGAGTCAGTGTTGACGAGCATACCTCTCATATCTGATGTCGATCTGGCGACCGTGCGCGATGGATGAGCTCCTGGAATTCTCAACTGCTGTAGGGAGCTCTCTCTCTCTCACTATGGAAAATGACTCAAATGAGGGATTTCTTAGCCTAGTCTCTCTATATGTAATCGAGACTCCGACACCAAATTTTCCCATCTTTTACCTGTGGCCATAACTTTTTGCGAGATGCAGTTTAGGCTCGCAAATTTCCTGATTTGGACTTCGGTTGCTCCAATTTTACCATTGTTGTAGATTTCTCCTTCTGGAGGTCCCTTCATGACGGTGGTCATTTTGCTCTGTCACCTTTGCAGTCCTTATTTTTTCTGTGTCTTCTTTACCTTGCTCTGATCAGGCGTCTCTTCTTTTGTGTTTCCATTTGGATTGCGGATTTTTTCCTATAATTTTTGCTAGAAAATGGCTAAAATAAAGCAAATAAATCCCAAAATAACCCGAAAATAACAATTCTAACCTAGAAAAATACCAATGAGAAGAAAAACACTTTGTAGCTCACTTTTCTCTCGTCTATGTACAATCTCGCTCACTATCGTCAACCTTGGCATATTTTTTGCTGTTTTTAGATAGTTTTTGGCCAGATTTCACTCTCTTTATAGTCTATACACATCCCTAGGGGCTCATGAATGATGATTTGGTCCCCGATTCTCATTAATTACGAGGGCATATTCTTTTTCCAAAAATCACACAATAAAACGCAAAAAATGGTTGAAAAATTGCTCGCAAACATTGCCCTCCAATATATGGCATGATGAGTCCGCATTTGGAATGCCTCCCCCCCTCCTAGGCGGAGTCCTCCCGGACAACAAGGTATCGTCAAGGGTATGTGTTGTGCATGGGTTTGAACTCGTGCTAATGCAGGCCTTGTAATATAGCCCTATATGCATGTACGGTTAATGCATGTAGAAAGAATGTATGCAGTGCAAGAGGAAGGTATAAGCGATTCGCTTATTGGCATTTGTTGTCGAGGTTTCCTGTGGTATCTTGAATTGGTTGGCAGATTTTCTTTGCAAGTAGTAGTTGTAACTCCGCCGCTCGTTGTTTGATTGTTTTCCACTGGTTTTGAATTGGCGTATGTGGTTACTTTGAAATCGCTATTGTCGTATCTGGTGGAACATTCTCTCTTGCTGCCTTGATGATTTGTGTCTGATACATCCTTGTAGTTTTCGTTGTTGATTCTGTTTGTTTCCTCGTGCTGTTTGTATGATGTTGCTTGACCTTGACGGTTGTAGATAGCTGCACGATTGTCATCTTTGTCCGCCCTTCTTTTGTTGTTGGCTCGTTTTGAATTGGCACTTTTGGCCTCCATACCAATATAGTCCGTTGCGTATTTGATAGATTCACTATGTTTCTTTGAAGATTTGCTGGCTTTCGGTGTTGTGTCTGTTCTTCAAACTCCTCTTTTATAGGAATTAGGCTGTCGCGCCTTATCCACACTTTGTATTGCCGCTTTTGATGTAATTGTGCCTCGGTCAGCTCTGTACGTCGTACCCAAACTTGCCTGGTTGTTGATTTTTGATAAGACGTTGCTGGACTTGTAAACTTTGTTTGTTGTTGGACAGATTTTTGCTGTTGTATTGACTTTTGTTTCCTCCTTGATATGAATTGGTTATATGATAAGAAGGGTTCTGAAATGTTTTCCTTTCTGAACAGTGCCTCATTTGTATCCAAATCAATGAATACCCTGTTAGCTTTCATCCATGACACTGCTAAGATACATGGAGTTGCTGACCTACTTGGTGGCAGTACATGGAATTTTGTAGTGTACAGGTGTGCTTGCACTGTGATTGGTATTATAATAGACCACATTGTGGTCACCTCATCACCCGACGCTACTTTCAACCTGTGTGTCTCTGGAATCGTCTTCATTGGTCCAAGTTTCTGAAAGAGCTCAAAGCTGATGACATTCATTTTTGCTCCAGTGTCAAGCAATGCATAGATTTCAACTTGTTTTGTGCATGCATAAGCTTTTATGTAAGGACTACACCATGTATCTTCCAAGTCGTTGATGATGCTATCGTCCTGAGCCCTAAGGTCTGTCATGGTCTTTTCTAATTCGTCGCTTTGTATATCCGCTTTGATTGTTTGGGATGTTGAAAGAGGATATTCGTCAGTCTTCATTGGGGTGACCATGTTTATTGTCCTGAGAAACTGCTTTCGTTTAGCAATCCGTTCCTTTGCTTCTTGTTGTGCCTGGTCTTGAATTCGTTGTTGTTCCTGTCTATATGTTTTTCCATAATGCAGTTGAAACAACATTTCCGGTGTTAAAGGGATATGATATTTTTTTAAACGACACCCACTAATCCAGTTCGGCATTTCTTTTCCATCTAGTGTCGACAGTTTTACTGCTCCGCTGGACGATATTTCTTGGATCAAATAAGGTCCCATGCCCCTTTTCTTTATCTTTTTGGCATGCTATTTAAGGGTGTATACTAAGACATAGTCGCCCGTTTTAAAGTCCTTGTTCTTGACATGTTTGTCAAAAAACTCTTTCTGTTGTCTTTTTTTTGCATAGATGGCCGCTACAGCGTTGAGTCGTAACTCATCTAATTTTTCAAGGTCCTCTAACCGCTCTGAAAGTTCATGCCCCGTCCAGTCCAACTGTTTTGCTACCCTTAGTGTGGGGATCAAAAAGTCAATAGGCAATATTGCATTTAACCCATATACCATATTAAATGGTGTAGCATTGAGTGTTGTTTTATATGCAACTCGATAAGCCCACAATGCCGAATAGAGCATCTGATCCCAATCTGTTCTTGTTTCCCTAACCAGTTTCGTGAGAACCGTGCACAATACTTTGTTGGTCGCTTTCGCTTGGCCATTGGCTTGTGGATGATAGGGTGCAGATTTGTGATGAATTACCATAAACTCATTTAAGAGATGTTGGATAACTTCATTTACAAAGTGTGTCCCTCTATCACTTACCAGCTCGATTGGAAGGCCATAACGTGTAAACACATATTCATATAAGAATTGTGCCATGGTTCTAGCGTCTGCTTTCGTTGTGGCTTTTGCTTCCACCCATTTGGTCATGTAGTCCGTGGCCACTATGATATATTGTGCTTGTGAACGATACGCTGGTGGAGTGATAGGACCAACAAAGTCAAATCCCCATTTAGCGAATGCTCGAGCACTCATCATTGGTCTTAAAGGCATTTCGTCTCTTTTAACCGGTACCTTAGTGCATTGACATTCATCACACCTTTTCATGAATTCTGCTGCGTCTTGAATCATGGTCGGCCACCAAATCCCTGCAACCATAATGATTTTTACGGTTCTCTCTGCTGAAAAATGACCACCTGCTATGCCTGCATGAGCCTGTTCCAATAATGGAAAGTAGTCATTTTCATGAGGAACTAACCTCAGCTGGTCATCAGTTCCTCTTTTATACAATTGGTCACTAATGATGGTATACCTATTCGCTTCGATTTGTAAAGCCTTTTGTCTGGCTTTAGACCAATCTCCTGGCAGCTCCTTATTAGTCAAATAATCCACAATAGCATGACTCCATGAGGGTGCTACTGTCACTTGGTATAATGTGGCATAATCCACAGTGGTATTGGATGTGCAAAAGTCGCATTTCTTGATGTAATTGGCTACATCGCCTGCCATTCCTGGCCAATACACTCCAAGTCTTCTTAATTGTGCATGCATCATTTGATTTCCTCTATGAAATCCCCCTGTTTGTGTGTGGGCCTCCTCTAGATACGATTCGTACTCCTCTGGGCCTATACACAATCTTAGAATCCCATCGTTTCCATGATGGTACATTCTTCCCGCAAGCATTGTGTAATTTCGTGCTTGTCTAATGTCTTCCACCGTGTGTTTGTCGTCAAGATTCATTCCATATGTGAGCAACGGAATAATTTGCTCTGACCATTTCGGTACCATCTCTATATTAAACAGGTATGCGTCTGGGAGATCATCATCTACTCTGGTAGCTTTTTCACCATGTAGTAATCGAGAAAGGTGGTCTGCTCTTTGATGAGTTTTTCCTTTCTTAACCACTACCGTAAAATCAAACTCCAGCAACACAATGAACCATCTTACAATTCGTCCTGTGTTGCAAGGTTTGTTTACTAAGTATAAGAGTGCCTGATGATCCACAAAGAATGTGAATTTGTTCGCGAGTAAGTAATGCCGAAATTTCTTTACGGCATATATCATACCCAATCCTTCTCTTTCAATGGTAGTATAATTCTTTTCTGCACTATTGAGTTGTCTACTAGCATAACTGATTGGAAAATCCGTCTTTTCCTCATCTGGTTGTGCTAGTATACAGCCTATTGCAAATACCGAAGCATCTACATGTACATGGAAGATCTTTGACCAATCTGGTGCTTTTAGAATTGGTGCAGATACCAATGCATATTTTAATTTCTGGAATGACTCCTCACATTCATTTGTCCAAATGAAGAGCGTGATTAGACTATACAAGGGTTTTGCTATTGCAGCGTACATGTAGATAAAACGTTGATAGTATCCACAATGTCCCATAAATGATTGTACCTCTCGTACAGTGTTTGGTCTTGGAAATTCTATGATCACCTTCACATTGTCTTCATCAGTGGTCATTCCATTAGCCGACACTAAGTGGCCTAAGATTTTACCTTGTCGTACCATGAATACGCATTTTTTTGCGTTGAAGAAAATCCTATACATTCTGCATTTTTCGAATACCTTTCTCAGATGATCTATATGGTCTTCTCTCAATAGAGAATAGACACACAAGTCGTCCATGTAAATATCCAAGAATTTTCGCAAGTATTCTTTAAAAGCGTGTGTCATTAATCTCTGAAATGTGGCTGGAGCATTGGTCAAGCCAAATGGCATTACCCTAAACGCATATATGCCCCATTCTGTTGCAAATGCTGTTTTGTATTGATCTTCTAATTTGACCCCCAATTGGTTATAACCAGAGAATCCGTCCATAAAGCTATAGGCTTGCTTGCCAGCCACTCGTTCCAGGACGTGTTCGGTGATAGTTAGAGGGTAGTTGTCTCTTATAGTTGCTGCGTTTACCTTCTTGAGATTTACACACACTCGTAATTTTCCATTTTTCTTAGGTACCACCACTATCGGGGACACCCAGTCCGTGTGTTCTATCTCATAAATAAATTCAACCTCCATAAGTTTGTCTATCTCCTCTTTTATCCTTTTGGTGAATGTCTCATTGTACGTGTATGGACGTTGTTTGCTTGGCTTTGCATCAGACTTCAGAGGGATTGAATGTTCACAAATGTTAGGATCCACTCCCTTCAAATCTCTATACGACCAGGCAAATACATCTCGAAATTCCTTAAGTGTTTTGATCAGTAAGTCCTCCTCTTCTCAACCTAGATCTGTGGCAATGTAAGCAGGTCAAGGATTTTCTCATGGCTCTGCTAAGTCTATTTTCTTGGCGTTCTTTGGTCCGTCGTAGGACTCGTTTGATTTAGGCTCCCTCATTGGTTGCTGAACCACCAATCTTCTTTCCTGAATGGTGTACTTACAATAGTGAGGAGGTACATCTATCTTTTTACTCCCATCACTAGCGTTCGTTCCATCGCTACTTTCCATTTCAGTTGTCCATACATTTTTAATTTTTTGTTTCCACTCATTGTATCTCGTTTTCCGTTCAATTTTCGTCATAATTGGACTACCATAGACATTCAGTTTTTCTGTTGGAACTCTTTTTTTGGGTTTGCTGGTTTTCTTAGGTTTCAACAGTCTCGACTCAAATCCTGCGTCTTCAGCAACCTTAAGAAATCTTCCTGACACTTTATCCTTAGCACAATCAACAGCATGAATGTTCATAAGGAAATGTGTCTTACCCTCAAACTCCGGCATGGGTCTCAACCTGGTTGGTGTACTGATGTGGTGTCGTTTACTCTTGTATCTTTTTTGACGTCTCTCATTTTGGTTTGGGAAATTGTAGAAGACGTCATTGTCTTGATCTTGATTGCCGTCTCCCTCTGTATTTTCCGACTTCTCGTCATCCGCGTTATCCTTGTTTTCACTTTGATCAAAAGAATCATAAAATTCTTCTCCTTCCTGCTTGATTTCTTTAGTGGGGATGTCCACATAGCCCACTATCTTAATCTCAAGTTTCGTTTCTGTTTTATGGATCCTCGTATTCTCAGTATCTACCTCGTCCTCGTCCTCCTCCACAATTTTGCTCAACATGTAGTATGGTATGATATCGTAGCCATTCTCATCACAAAATTTGGTGGGAGTGACTTCATTGACGCATACATCCAATGTAGCTAAAATTTGAGACCATTCTAGGAGTTCGAGCTTCTCTTCAGGAAAAGGTTCTCGTATATAGGCATCGTCTTCCAAGACCCTCTCTAGTGTCCTTTCATCATGGTCAAATTCACTACATTGAGATGCCCCACACATCCATATCTCTTTTTTCTTACAAAGCCACGCTGGGACTTCTGATCCACTAATGGTGGTTGAGTCAAATTCTTCCACAGGGGTTCTCGTGACATCATGGTAGCTATGATTTTTCATGTTTACGTGTGTAGTAGTTTCAACATGTCTTAGATACAAATAATCATACCCCCAGTCCTGCACCATTTTGAGTTGCCTCATGAACGGCCTACCAAGGATAATTTCATAGTTGTTCTTCTTGCTGAAATCTACTATGGAAAAGGTATGTTCGTACTCTATGCCACAGGAAGATACCACGATTGCCTCAAGAAATCCTATAGGCCTTTCTATGTGCCCATCCGCCAGTTGCAATTTCATTCTAGTTGTTCGTATTGCTGGTTTTCCCCATTTTTCCCATAGCAATTTGGTCGCAATGGCAATGCCAGCTCCACTATCAAGTATTGCCTTAGTTTCTATGCCATTATACTCAACTGGTAGGGTCGTGTTGCCGTCTTCACCCTCACAATACTCTCCTACCTTGTTGAGTGGCACTGGTCTAGTGTTGACTTTCTTCGGTTCTGTGTCATTAAGCTCAGTTTCGAAGAACTTAAGAGGCGTCCTTATGCCAAATTTTTCAAGACATTTGCCCACTTCCGTCCACATGCTTGGCCTAATTTTTAACAATTCTACCACTGTGATTGTACACTTGACCGGAGTGGTCAACAAGTCTGTCAGGATTTTAGTGTCCAATTGATTTGAACCGCCTATTCTCTGAGAAGGTACTCTTCGAATTTCTGATCTTGCCTCATAGTCCCCCATATATGATGGCAAAGTTCTGAGAGATTGTGGTCTGCTATCTTCGGATGCAACTGAACCATTATCCCCTTGAAATGATTTAACGTCCAAATCCCATGGAGTCTTATTCAAGTTCAGCTCCGAGAAAGGCGCTGACTCGACTATTTTTGTCTCATATTTTTCTTGAGCTTTTCACACCGTTTCCCATAGCTCTTCAGGTCAATTTTCTTTCACAATAGGCGAATATGGTGGAAAATCTTTCAGTGATTCATCAGTGCTATTAGGTACGTCTTTTGCATCCTCTACATCCGGCAAGGATTTAATGTTTTCTATCTTATCGGGTATCCTTTGTTCGGTTTTGTGAGGTATTTCATGGTTTGGTGGTTTGATTACTCTATCTCCCGCTTCCATAGGTGGAGGCTCCAATAAAGCTTGTGCAGTTTCAATCAGCTGTTTGCACATCTCTAGTCTCTGTTTTTCTATCTCTGGATATGGATATGTCATCCACCTTTGCTCTAGGGTTTGTCTGTTCTTCAATCTTGCTTCATATGCTTGCAAGATTGCATCTAAGGGTTCATTGTTCTTATCTACCAATACCGACCCTCCTGAGCTTGCACTCTTTGGTCCTTCCGTTGATTTTAGAGAGTCGGACTCTCTTTGCTGTTTAAGTTGTTCTCAAGCTATCGTTAGCTCAACTTCTACATCTTTTTGTTTTCGCTCACGTCTAGCTTTCATTTTCGCTCTTCGTTCTTTCCAAGGATTATCACGACTGACACTAGACTTGTCAGTCTTGATTTCTTCTTGATTTTCATCGTTACTCTTGGGCTGATTGTCATTTTTCCTTGCTTGGGCTCTCGTCAAGACCTTAACAGGAATCGGAGTTTCGTTTTCTGACCCTCCACTGGACGGTAGCGCTCCCAGCATATTCAAGGTAGTTTTTTCTCCTTTGCTCGGGTTTTTAGGGCAATCAAGGATCAAGTGAGTAATTCCACACTCCGTGCAATATGCGTTGACCCTAATGATTTCGTCATGAGGGCAATCCCTCAGCCAATGGTCTCCTCCACACTTGTAGCATGGTCCTTTAGGCTATTGAGGTGCTCCTGGAACTCCTCTTTGTTGGTGCGCAATTCTTTGCCCGCTCATGCCTCCGTTGGCTATGAACAACAGTGTTCTTTCATCCAGGCTATATCGTCCTTCTCCCGCTGCCTGTGCAGCAGTTGGTGGTCCTCTATTTCCTATCATGCTCCATGGTTCTCGTGTAGAGGGTTCGTCTTGTGGATAATAGACAGAGTTTGCCGTATATCCATTGGGCTCGTGGTAGTATGCATGCATAGGTACCAAAGCCTTCTCGTCTGACTCAGTTACTGTGGGTGTGTATCTTATGCCGACTGGTCGTAATCCTGGTAGGGGTGGTTGTTGTCCCAACATTGGTTGTGGGCTTTCTGCACCTACAGGTCCTGGTAGGTTGCCAGTCTGATATCTAGGCATCGGTTGGACTTGAGGAGATGTCACCTAAGCTTATGTGGCATATGGTCGTTCTCTCACATATCCCTTGTTATAATAACACTTCTCTGTTCCATGGTTTGTCCATTTTTGTTCAATCGCACACCATTTTGGTTGTTTAGCTTGTGGTTTGGATTACAAGTTAATCTTTTTAAGCACTTCCTCTACAAGCTGCTCTTGGCTTACCGCTACTTCCCCCTTCAGTGTTGTCTTAGCAGACTTGCTCCCGCTTTGTTGTGAGGAATAATCATCGTCAAGATCCTTGAACTCACCCTCTTTGTAGACCGCACAATTGTCCACAAGGTATAGCGCTTCCTTGGTCAAATCATTCAACGTAGTGCTCCTTTTCATATGTAAGTCCTTTTGAAGATCTGCATTCCTTAGTCCTTGTATAAATATAAGCATAAGTCTGGACTGAGTTGGCAGTTCTTCCACGGGACAGAACTTAACATATCTTTTTAATCGGAGGGCGGCCTTTCGCACGGACTCTCCATCTTTCTGTTTGAATTTATGGATTTTCAAGACGGTATTATGAGCTATTCCCCTTCGTGAGAATTCCTTGATAAACTCGTCAAACACTTCCTCCATAGACTCAAAATCTCTTCGCTCCACCGAGTCAAACCATGTAGCCGCATCATCCTCTAAGGTTAAACCGAATCCTGCAAATTGGGTAGGAAAGTCTAGCACCTCTTCAGCTCTAATTACACGCACAAAGGTTGCTACATGATCTCTTGGATCCTTGCTTCCCGTATATTTCTTGTTTACCCATTTTTGCACTTGAGAAGGTCTAATTCTACGATGGTCTCCAAATCTCATCATGGGATCTCCCCATCCTAGTCGATATACCTCCTCTGGTCTTCTGTAGTGGCCAGGTTCTTCTCCCAATGTTGCTCCTAATCCATAATTTCTAACAGCTCTCGGGAGAGATGGCTCATCTCTCCGAACTCGTTCTTGGGATGTTCTTCCAAGCTCGGTTGACCCCTAAGACTTTGGCTTACTCTCTCCTTGATACTGTGCATAGAGTGGTGGTTCTTGTAAATCCCTTAACCCTTGTGCGGTTTGATAACCCTCTCGGGTTCGGTCTTGTTCTAATGTAGCACTCTGTCGAAGCCATGCCTGCAGTGATGGCTGAGTAGCTGGTTGGTCCTGGTAGTTGGTCGTCGGTGGTCGGGTAGAATGTGAGGTAGCATCATACTCTTCTGAAAAGGGATTAGTCGACTTGCTAGGGGAGTAGGTGGCTCTTGGTACCTCGTCGGGGCCATAGGTCGATGCTCCTGGAACTGTTGCCTTTTCAACCTCTTCTGGGAGAATACGTTTGTATTCTCGCCCGTATCTGTCAACAAAAACAATATCCTTCCCCATAGCAGTTTCATAAGAAAATAAGTAAAGAACCTTGTCTTTGCTTAATTCATTCGGGTAGGGTTCCTTGCATTGAAAGTAAGAGACTATTCCTTCACTTTCATGCTTGTAAATCCCTACATTCTCATTATAGGTTGGGACTCTAGTTGTTTTCTTATCATACATAAAAAGCGCTCCAGGTCGATCAATGTTAGGAGGCGGTTCTTGGGTTTCTGAAACCATTTTCCCTTTGGCCACGTTATCCCCATATCTGTTGTAATCCTCAGGGTTACTTACTATCAGATAGTGGTTTCCCTTTTCGTCTCTGAATTTGTCTCCATCATCGTAGACTCGAATTATCTCTAGTCTCTGAGCCGGTCTTTCTTCAATACAGATACACTTGCGTCCCCGATAGTCAGAATAGACTAGGGCTCCCCTCGAGTTAGTTCCTTCCAAGAAGATTATATTGAACTTGGTTTCATTTAAAGGATGTAGGGAGGTGCTCCCCCCTAGCATTGGTCCTTCACCGTTGAAACCTACTGGCTGTTGACTCCCCATCATGAAGAAGGACTTTTCTGACGAAGTGTCAGTATCACTTCCCTCTTCAATGATTGGTGCCAATGGGTCTAGTCTCGTCTGAGTTACACTCTCTTCTGTGGACGTGGTGCTAACTTGACTTTTGACACTTTTAGCTCCCGACCTAACAAAGGCTCCTGACCTCAAATACATAAGAATGAAAGTTTTGTTGCAAACTTAAAGCATAACTGGACTCCTTCTTCCTGTATAGCTTTGTGATGACCTCCTTCTGGGATCTACACAAGGATGGTTAGTCTATTCACAAGTGTTTTCTCTGAATTACCAAAAAATCTTTCAAGTATATACAACAACCACTTAGTCAGTCTTCTGGTGGTCCAATTTCAATGATGAAATGATGGCTAGGGTCTATATAGAGAGTATGTTCTAGCAGTATAGTCACAAAATGCAAAAAATGTCTGACTCGCTACTTCCTTAGTCTATCATGATAGACTGACAGTTTTCTCAACACAAGTCAGTTCAAAATTGTGACTTTACCCTTGGGTTCCAGTTACCCTCTATAGCCTATCCCTCAAGTTTTGTGAAGTTTGGACACTTGGGCTGGGTTTTGGTCCCCTTTTAGTATTTCAGTCAGAGCTTGAATCTCTATCTGACCCTCAGATTGACCTTTAGTGATCTAAATGCCTTGAATTTTGGTGTGTCTGCTATTTAGGCCCTGATAAAGCTCTCCCTAGGGAAAATTTGAAAGAAAAGTTCCTCAGCAGAAAGTTCCTTGGTCTATCGCGATAGACTGAGCTCTTTCTTCATTTTCAGCTTTTTTTCCAAAGTTTTCCCCACAGTTAGTTTAGTCTCCCCTTGTGTAGTGCATTGACCAATTTTGGCACTGTTTGGACATCTGGTCAAAGACTTCTTGCCCTTGTCTTTGAATCCAGACTCCAAACACCAGTTTTGAAGTTTTGGGGTCAAAATTGGTGTTCAAATTCACTCAATTTTTGTGAGTACCCTTGTATTGATGTGTTAAGCTTGTGGTGTAAGGGTTTTTGGCTTGTTGCTAGACAAACACCACCTTCACCAGTCTATCGCGATAGACCAGGCAGTGAGCAATAGGGACTCAATTTTTTGTCTGTTTTTGCATAGTCTTGTTCCCTGTGCCCATACAAGTCTATCCCCCAAGTTTTGTGAAGTTTGGACTTATTTTGACCTCAAACTCAAGCACTTCAAAAATTTCACTTTTCTCTGACAATTCACAACTCCATTGCACTTGAAGTGATGCAAATTTGATGACACTGCATCTTAAACTTGTGCACATCAGTCATACCTCATGACACAGTCAATTTACCCTTGGCTAATGGTTATATCTCATCTTGGCCTCTTTTAGGTTCACTTAGTGTTTCCTTCTGACAATCACCTGTTTCTTTTTTTTCTTTTGTTGGTTTTGGTCACAGTTTTTATGTTTTCTCGAGTGTTGAATCATAAATTTCAATGTCGACTCTTTTCACCCCTTTCAAGGGTATATGAGGTGGGTTTTGCTTTCAAGGAAAGCAAATAGCCTTATTGTTTCTTCTTTTTGTTTTTTTTTTGCGGTTTTACAGCGTTTTTCTACTCTATTTCTTCACAAGTATAACAAGCACTCAAAACCAAAAACCATAACTCCTCATTATCCTATTTAACTAAATTTAACTAGTCGCAGACCCTCGGCAAGACACAGTCTTCCTGGCTATCCACTAGACCTCAGGATACTCTATCCTGGATCTTGTTCTAAAAGTTTAAGCTCTCTCTAGTCAAAACTAAAGTAAGCTAACCATCACACGAGTGACGTAGATCTCCCTACTTAAGGTCTTGTGTCCCCGGCAGTGGCGCCAATGTTTTAGGGCTTAACTACTCCCTTGTTCATACTCACGAGCATGACACAAACAACATACTTATCATCCGATGACACGACTAACCCATAGGTGCACGTAGGCAATCTCGTTAGCTTGTCAGGCTGAGACCAATCTACACATACGCACTTTTATGATGCATCAATCACTAACCCTGGTAGAATGCAACCCACCCTATCCCTTAACTCTCACAACACAGTTTACACGTCCAATGAACTCAGAATCGCATCAAACTTACTAGGCACCATCCTCTCACTAGGACATACTTACCTGTAAGTCTAATCTCACCAGATTTGAACCCTAGCTATCTCAAATGCTGTCGCGATAGACCAACAGGTCATAATCCAAAAGTGGGCGAAACTTAAGTTTATCAGTATCTATGTGTAGCTAATCTCTTTCTCATTCCATGAAGCACTTGATTATTGAAAACAGACACTGTTTGTGCTACTTACAAGCAAAACAAGCTCGAGGAAGAATCGATCGCGATCAACTTGAAACGGCGAATGCGTGGCGTGGGCGCGTAGCTCTCGGAGAGACTATCGCGGTGGTGTGGTCGCGTCGTGAATCCGGTGAGGGAGAAGCGCATAGCGAAGAGGATAAGACACACTCACTCTCTCTCTCTCTCTCTCTCTCTCTCTCTCTCTCTCTCTCTCTCTCTCTCTCTCTCTCTCTCTCTCTCTCTCTCTCAGACTTGTACGACACAGGATTAATTCAAATGTTTTCAAAAAATGGTTCTAAGGTGACTTTTATACTTTAGTCACCTTAGCTCAAAAAATGTACATGGGGTTCTCTTGCTCATGATTACAAAAGTGGGAATAAATCTGAGTCCTGACTAACTGACTAATATTTACATAATCCAGACGAATGGATCAAACTGATAAGACGTCTTTGACATAAAAATGGAATTTGATATGCTTTACAAATGGGCTCATTACAACAGTTGGACCAATGGGGCTCCAACATATATATATATATATATATATATATATATATATATATATATATATATATATATATATATATATATATATATATATATATATAAAAGTACTTACATGCATAAACAGACATTTATATATCTATGTATACGTATGCAAGTAAGTAGGTATATATGTGCATGTGTGTGTATATAAACACTATTAAAATATTCACTAAAGAATCAAAATGGATGTGGATCTTGAAATTCAAACCTTGAATGCAATCCTCTATTTCCAAGTCCTCCACATGATGAGAAATATCAAAGGACTTTTGGCTTTCAACATCAATCCTTTGTTTCTCAACATGCTTCTCTTTTTGTTTATCTAAACAACAATAGAATAAAGAACAAAACGTTATTGAAAACCAACAATACATGATACATGATTCAAAATTTCACTTATACAAAATTTCAAATTATCATACTCTTTCTTTGGTCCACCTCTTTTGGAACCATGGTTGATATTTGTGAATAGAGCTCCTTCTCTCTATTCAAAACATGACCTCCTTCAAGATCTATCCACCATGGACAATTGTCAAGCTCCCATCGTGTACATTGATGCATAGCACGTGGGTACATACAAGTCTCTTCATTCAAGGTCAAAAGCCATTGCTTTGCCCTAACTGGAATACTTGGCACATGACCTTTTCCTTGCAAGTAAGCCATTGCTTTGCCCTAACTGGAATACTTGGCACATGACCTTTTCCTTGCAAGCAAACAAAGTACCTACCATGGACAATGAAACAATTATCAAAGACGTGATTTTATCTTCGTTTTGAAATTAAAGTAACTATCAAGTAAATTCATTCACACATATTCACCTAAAAAGTAGCCTCATAGAAGCTTTCAATATCATATCCTCTTTCTTGAGAGGTTTATCATTGCTCTTCTTCTCCTTTGGCTCTCCTCGAACCTCAAGAGGAAACAGATATGTCCTCATCTCTATCTTCACCTCTTCATAGAAGTCAAATAGGGAGAGATCAAGAGGCACAATTACCCCTCCCGGCACATCCATAAAATCGACCAGCACCTCCTTAGCTTTATGGTATATCTTCTCAAGCACAGCTTCTCTTCTCAGCCAACTTCAAGAAGAAAACATAAATTCATGTATTATTTTTGTTAGCCTATAAACCATGCAATGTATACAATCATCAAAAATGTTAGGAACTCACTGTCTATAAAGGTGATCCCCTCGTGCAAGGCCATACATAGATTTTGTTGCTTTGTTTGCCTCCAACAAAGTCAACCAAAAGATTTTTGACTCCATTTGACCATCACATAAAGCCAATAAATTCAATTTCTCAAGCGTTGCAAAACTTTCGGCCCCCCACTTGAGAGACCATACTTTTGACATCCAAGTATCTCCATGCTTGGGATCGACAATATTAAGGATCTAAAATTAACTTAGTGAAGTCAATAATTTATCTAAGAAAAGTAAATACAAACACATAGTTGTTCATTGAGAAAGACTCACCTTTCCAATCCTATCACCATATCTTGAAGCCAACTCTTCATTCTCCTTCTCTTCATCTGACATTTTTAGTCTTGCCTCTTCAACCTTCTTGTTTAGTGCTTTACTTATTTGCACCTAGAAAAATAAGGGAAGGAGTCAAATCCATTGTGACAAGCATAGAAATACTAAATTCATGTTAGAAATATATGCTACTTAAAACTTACATTAAAAACTAGCTTTCCGAGATATCTATGTGTAAGAGGATACCAGGGCTCAACACCCTTCGTACTCTTCTTTCTGATACGTGCAATCAACATTCTATCTCTCTCAGGTAGGTCTTTAAGGTACTCCCCATGATCAGCAGAACAAATATTTGCACAATTTACTAGTTCATCCCTCAATGTTGTGGTCACCAAAGCATATGTATTCAAACTACATGTTCAAAAGCAAGATAAATTCACATAAACATAAGAAAACTTGAGAACTATCATAACCAAAAAGATAAGAAAGGAGACTCACTAGTTCATCCTCTTTAAACTTGTAAGAAGGGCAATCTCACTAACCCTGGTAGGGTCAATAATAGTACAAATCACACGAAAATGCTTCACTTTTGTTTCTTTGAAGCATTCTTTAATAGCAGATGTCCATGCCACGGTACGATGGTTGCCTTCCCAAACATAGAACATGTGACCCATTAGTTTCTGAAGTTCAGGTTTCAGAATGAGATCAGCTTCAAACTCTTTGTTAACCTCATGCCAAATAGGATCCCAATCCCTCTGTATTGCTTCATCCACAACTGAAACTTCTTTGTCCCTCGTCCAAATGGAAACAATAAATGCTCCTTTGTCTGCCAAATAACCCTCTCTAGCAAATGCTATCTTCAAGCCCGAAAGATCATCACAAAGACCCCTAACCCTTGCATAAGGAATTAGTCTACAAAGAGGAATGGGTGGATGATGACAGCTGAACATCCTTGTTTTCTGAAGAATGTCCTCTCCCATGTCCATGTAAATCTTGTTCTCTTCATTGGATGGCTCTACAGATGGTACCTCTGGCCTAACAACATAAGGGACAACCATCATACTTGACTCTTGTTGAGCAACCCCTGAAGCATCCAGATTTTGGCTCTCAACCTCTTCCTCAACATCATTTTGCTCCAGCAATGAAGTGTCCACCACTCTGCTTATGTCATCTTGACTCTCTTGTTGCATTGAGTCTACATTAAGTTGAGATGATCCTCTGGTTTTCCTCAATCGCTTACGACCTGAAGAACTGCAAAGAGAAACAAATAAAAAAGTATCCCAAATTTTTTAAAAAAACAAATTGGAAAAAACACCCCAAAAGTAGGCCGCGTCGGCGCGGCCTACTTTTGAGGTGTTTTTTTGCAATTTGCATGCCATTTATACTCGCAACTTAAATTGGCCAAATACAATCCTTTTCTAATTTTCACCACTAATTACCATTATTACCATTATAACCTGATCATGCATTTAATTATAGTAATGTGCAAGCTATATAGGTACAAGCTTGGCTAGAAGATCGCAACCTGCAATGAGCTACGTCTCATCATTAATAATTATTTTATTAATAAACCATTATCAGCAGCCGCAAAGCTTTAATAAACTCAACAACATAATTAATTAAAGGAGAGGCCAGCAATTGTAAATTGCTAGACAAAACAACAAATTTGGCAAGCTGTAGACATTCGGGTAGCAGCAGGATTCGAAAGAGAGAATTGTGCATAGCATTGGAAAAGCCAAAGGGCTTGTGAGCAGGCAAAGTCGAGGAGAGGAGCAATTGAAGCAGTTGAACCGAAAGCTTTGCACAGCAAGTCGCCAGCAAGTCGACACCGAGGAGAGGCAAAAAATCGGGGCAGCAGAGGTTGAACGAGAGCTACCATCACACCCGTGCTCCCCCCCCCCCCCCCCCCCCGTAGCATCATCAGTCACAAAATTTGGCATGGGCACCAATCAACATCCTCTGTAGATATTGTCGGGCCACAATTCTGTGCCATGTTTGAGTATCCAAAGATCAGGTTGCCATCATCCCTCAGACACAAAGAATGATTCACATACACAGAGAATGAAGACAATTTGAAAAAAAAAAACCCAAAAGCAGGCCGCGCCGGTGCGCCCTGCTTTTGGGGTGTTTTTTTGCATTTTGTTTGTAAACACACACACACACACACACACACATTCTGGCATCAGTCGTCAATTCACAAAACCATACACATGATGGTAACTGTTGGCAACATACACATGGTCTTGTATGTGATGGGGCTTATGCTCTTATTGCCAAGATGAGCTCCATCATGTCCTTAGCTTCCATCCAAAATTGGAAAATGTGGACAATGGATGGCAACAATGCCTTTCCTTAATGGCGGACTTGAGGAAGAGGTTTTTAGTGTTCGACAAGGTTAACAAAAAATTGATGCTTAGTGCCTATTATATTACTCTAGAAGGAGCAAGTAGCAAAAGAAGCCATAGTTCTAGCTACCCTTTACGATGAAAATACCTAGAGAAGACCATATTCAGCTCCTCCATAAGTATAACTTACTTGTAGATCACTGCAAATATTGGAATGGAACGATACAAGACCATGATGGTAACTGTTGGCAACACAAACATGTTGGGTACTATTGGCAACATACACACATGATATATGAAGCAAATTACCCGACTCACAAGGAGCGCTAATGAAATGGATAAAAAATTGTACTTTGGTGCTCCCACCTGCACAAACAAAGCTTTTGCCCTGGCCATGAATTTGTGCTTGCAAAATATGAAGAGACATCGTCATCAATTGAACAACAGAGAGAACAACCAGAAAAGGGCCAAAAAATGGATGGCAGAGGACATGCCAAGCCAAGAAACACGACATCATATCTATTAGATCTGCCATTAACGTCCTCCCACAGCAACCGGTTCATATATCATGCTGGGTACTATTGGCAATGTATGCAAAGCAAAAATTGCAACGCAAACATACATCCTGGTAACTGTTGGCAATCCACACTAGCTGTTGGCAATGTATACAAAGCGCTAGCTGGAATTGCCAAAAGCGCATCACAATAGAAGCGCATGCTGAAATTGACAAAACGCAGGCTGAAATTGACTTGGATTTTTTTTTCCAAAAAACACCACAAAAGGAGGGTGCGCCGGCGCGGCCTGCGTTTGATGAGTTTTTTTTAAGCAGAGCGCAGCTATTTTAACCATGGAGAAGAGAATGTACCTCTGAACAATTTTTTCCGATTTGTTCATCTTTTCTCTGTTCTTCACCTTCGACTCAGAAAAGCCCCAAATTTTGAGAACTTTTGAGATATATATATATATATATATATATATATATATATATATATATATATATATAGAGAGAGAGAGAGAGAGAGAGAGAGAGAGAGAGAAGAAGAAGAAGAAGAAGAAGAGAGTTTTAACTTCATAGGAAACTATCCCAAGAGACCTGAAAGCTCTAGCCAACGAGGAGTTGAACTCAAGACCTGTTATTCAAGAGGGAAATGGCATAACCAATCTACCACACTTGGGTAGAGAGAGAGAGAGAGAGAGAGAGAGAGAGAGAGAGAGAGAGAGAGAGAGAGAAGAGAGAGAGAGAGCACACACACACTATATATATATATATATATATATATATATATATATATATATAGAGAGAGAGAGAGAGAGAGAGAGAGAGAGAGAGAGATAGAGGCACACTAGATATAGAGAGAGAGAGAGAACTAGAGAGAGAGAGAGAGAGAGAGAGAGAGAGAGAGAGAGACTAGGAGAGTGTGAGACAGAGAGATCTAGTTATTTTTATGATGGAAAAAATTTAACGCATTGGATTTTTAAAATTATGTGATCATGAAATAGAGGTACATTTATGATGGTTTCACTAGATTTTTGTGCTGAAATTTTTTTGCAGAAAAAAGGAATTCTAGATTAATAGAAATTCCCTTCAGTTGGTTCAACTCAGAGTTTCTACAATCAGTCCTTGCTTTAACACCCTGTTTTTACAATCGTCTTCTTTCTTCAATCATCCATGAGTAGATTCATCACCAATTATGGTCCTTCTCCACGACAGAAATTAAGTATTAATTTTCAGAGCAAGTTTGTGGAAATCAAGCTAAATCTTCTTGAGGAGTATTTTGACTTAGCAGGGGTGCCTTTTCACTTAAGCCTTTGTCACTCAGCCATGAACAGTTAAAGTTTGAGCCTGTTCTACTCTCCACTGGTGAAGAAGGATTTCTTCTTGATGCCGAAATACATCAATGCTATAAGATTTTTATTGATATTGTTGTTCATGAGACTGCTACTTATGTTGAGTTCATTCCTAATGAAACACCAAAAACTCACAGTGTCATTGTTATGATTAAACAGCTGCCCTTAAATAGTAGCTTGCATGTCGCTATGCAAAGTGCTATAAAGATTGTTAAAGCTGAAGAACTGCCCAAAGTTTATGATGGGTACATTGCATTTGAGCTCCCTCCTTGTGAAAAGAAGTCAACAATGCATGTCATGGAGCAGAAGTATGATGGTCACTCTTGGATGGAGTACGTCACATGCAGCTCAGATTGTTTTGATGGTGTTGTGCGCTTGAGTCATTGTCCTAGACACCTTCGATGCGTCAATATTGATTGTCCTCACTACTCGAGACTACATTATCAAAATGAAACACACTGGAAAGGAAGAATGAAAAAAAGTTGTCATGTTGGTCTTGTAGGGCTTCAACATGGTCATATAGTTTGTAAGCACTGCTCACAAATGCCTGAGTGTGTTGATTTGTGTCATGCAATAATTTACTACTGTGTTCCTAGAGATCATTTCAACACTACAAGATGTGCAATTCATCTGGGTAATCATAAGCACCCTTATGGAGAGGGTGTGAGCAGAGCCATTGAAAAACAAATAGAGGAGAAGGTTGCAGCACGTGCAAAGCTAAATCCTTTCACTACTCCAAAACAACTTGAGGGTGCCGTTACTCAAGATCTTATTATGGACATGCTAATGAAAGACAATCAAGAGGGGAACTCAGAGATTGGTGAGGATGAACTTGCCCACATTCTTGAGTATGCCACTCCTCTCTCAAATAAAAGGAGGATAGGAAGATGTTTAGAGTATGCCAAAAGAGAGAAGAATATCATTGCAACGGGCCTTGAAGCTGTGTTGGACTTGAAGAATCGTTGCCGCTACCCTTTCATACACAGTGTGTTGTTCCCAGATCAGCCACATGTTTTTAAAATTTCAATTAGGGGACCTGGTAGTGGACTTGATTTGATTAATAGAATGAGACCTCGTGGAAACTTGCAAGAATGTGGGTTCATTTTGATCACATACATAGAGTTTCTGGTTGGCCCACAATGTCTGCACATGTATATGACCCTTATGTGCGTTCTCTTTTGACTATTGCCACATGTGAGTTCAAGTCGAGGATCGCTTTGCTCAGACTGAGTTTTGGAAAAATTTGAATTCTGTGGTTCATGAAAATGGCTTTGAAAAACCAGAGTTTCGTGGATTCATGGCAGATGAGGCAAATGCAAATTGGCTTGCAGTGCGTGCAGTTTACTTTGGTGGGGCAAAAAAAAAGGTACCTAAAAAGAGAGGAGTTGTACTTTCCATTGGGAGCAAAGCATGGTTCACCACACACGTAAGTGTATCCGTCCTTCATTTCAAGAGGAGCATAAATCCTTGTGTCGAAAGTGGCAAAATGCACCATCGACGTGGCTGCAGACAGCTGCAAGAATGAAATTAGAAAATTTTGGCATGCAGGTCATGCAATCAAGGGTGAGATACCATCATTGGAAACTTGGCTTGCTTGGTGGGATGTGAGAGGATTCCATTGGGGATCTTGGTTTGTGAGTCAAGATGAGTCAAGTATTTTTGTGCCCACCACTAATCTAGCAGAGGCTAAACATGCAAGTATGCATGTGGAGTTGGTTTTAAAAGCCAGATATCCCTTTATGAGGCCACATGATTTGACATGTCAATGGCTATTTTGCAAAGTGTAAAGTGTAATGCATTCTTGAAAGGTATTCATGCTGGAACAGGCCCTAGAATACAAGATATGGCAGAGAGATTCAGTAGTCAAAATACAAGCCGGACATTGAATAGAAAACTAGCAGATCTTGCTCATTCATCTATGGTTGAAATGGGGATTCAGTCTCCGGAGATGCAACATTCTGCAATGTGTAAACGGAGTGTGCATGCAAAGCGACCACTGCAGGTTTATCCAAGAGAGATCCTAGAAGAGGATAGTCATAGGCCAGAATTTGTAACTGTTACTGAGGTTCATAGTTACAAAAATAAACCAGAAGGTGAGAGAAAAGGAGAATATGTGGAGAGGAGGATTCCAAAGACAGTGTGGGCTATCAGAAGAACCGAACCAGGAAAGAAAATGACTTGTTTGGAAGATTACCAGGGCAAAGTGGAAGATGTGGAGCATACATTAATACAGGGATTGATAATAGCAAATGGAGTACGTGCACCTTGCTTTTGGGGTCGAAGGAAGTATCCTGGAGGTCTTGTGGGGGGGTTTATTTGGTTCTGTAACTCATTCCCAACACACTCTTGGGAGGTTGATGAGGACCATGTTGTTGGCTTGATTGGCCCTGCTCCAGGAGTGTGGCCAGTGGATGAGGAAACTTTGTTGCAACCACAAGAGAAACAAATCCTTGAGGAAAATGGATTTTCACTTGAATCAGGTAAAAGCTTAATCAAATCAACTAGAGCAAATGCAACATCGAGCTCTTTGTAAGCGCTTAGTTCTTTTCGGCCAAAATTTAGAGATGGTAAGCTTGTTAAGTGGAGAGCAAATTTGACCAAAGAGTTCCAAGTTAGCATTCAGAAAGGAAGAACCTTGTCTGCGGAACTGGTTCGTGAGGCCATTGTTTTATGCAATGAGTCTCATATTTTCTACGTAAGTACTGAAGGCTCATGAGCATTACCTATCAACTACTCAGTGACTCTGGGCGAGTTTCCTCGTTGCACGTGTGAGGGATTTCTAAAAAGAGAAAGCAAGCGCTTGACATACATGCCATATAAGCACTTGTACTACGTGTATTTGCAAATATTGGGATTGGATTCATCATCTCACGAGTTCATTCACCAGGCAGCTCTCACAAAAGTCGAATTATTTCACGCTCTTAGTGGCAAACGCTGCAATGTCACAATTTGACAATCATGTGTGTGAGCATTAAAGCCATCTGATTTTTTTTTTTGTCTTTTTGAGATGCAAATCGCGACCAAGCAACAACTAGAAACTTTTTGGTGTATATTTTACATCGATACGGAGATGCCTCTTTTGCTACTATCTAATGGACCAAAAACTATAGCAATATAAAATCAAAGAGCATACATTTTGCTATGAAGCTTGGAGTATATTTCCATCATTGTTTTTACTTTTTGTTTTGACAGAGTGAATCATTGTAAATTATTGTTACATTTTGTTTCATTGATCGTACATGAAATCCTTATTTTTAGCTATAATCTGTTATGTCTTTTTGATAACAAAAATTTAGTATCCAAGAGTCTTCCATTTAAATGTGTATTGTTATTGTTGCAGTCTAGCATTCTCTCTCTCTCACTCTCTCTCTCTCTCTCTCTAGACATGAGATTAGGGTGTATATAAATAAACAATTGATTTAGGCATTCCATTTGTATTGATCAATGCAGCATGTATCCTCTTGTAGGTAAAGTTCTTCATATCCTTTTCAAGCACCAAAATACATTCTTGTCAATATGTATTCAAGAACGTGATCTAATTTATAGCTTTGTAGTTTTTATGGATAACTGCATACAAGACCACCTTATCTAATAGGAGTACCCTTCTACGGAGTACCCTTCCACCAAGACCTGCTCGGAAACTAGGATCGCTCAGAAAACATCGCTTGGAGAACGGTAACACTCCCAAAATTGAGATCATGAATTGAACATCTATCATCCACAAATTTGACTACAAGACCAAATCTAGCAAGTGCAGATACGGAAAAAAGATTTTTTTTTATCCCAGGTACATGCAATGCATCAAAAAGTATAAAAGAACTGTCATTTGCAGTAGTAGGCACAATCTTTCCAACTCCTTGAACAGGATAAGAGGCATTGTTGGCATAAGTCACCTTATTCCCATGAGGGACAAACTCAATAGAGGTAAAAAAATCACTATGCGAGGTAATGTGCTTTGTAGCACCACTGTCAAAATACCACACATGTGAATTTGCAGTAACTGACATACATGCATCATGGACAATAGGATCATAAGTGCACTCTGCACTAAATGCCCATTCTGCTTTGACATCAGCATCACAATCTCCTTTGACAGAAGACTCTACAAACACTACACTTGTATTGTGTTAGGTAAAGGCGGTGTGTCTCACCGTGCTTTTTCCGTTTTCGCCGCCGTCAGTGTCCGGCCGCCCATATTTATCTCCTTATTCTTTAGACATAAAAAGAATAAGGAGATCTCACTCATTCTCAGATTGTGCTCATACAGTGAAATTTGGAAGCTCCACCCACGTCCTATGTACTCTCTCTCTCCCCCCTTCTCACTCTCCGCACACGCACGGCATTCGCGCACTCAGAATTGGTATCAAAGCTCAGGGATTGGGAGTACCATTGGAGCTCACCTGGGAAGCAAGCAGAGAAGCAACAAAAATTGCACCACGTTTTTGTTCAAAACGTCTTTGTTCAAGACAATTCTCGCAGTTTTTGACCGGTTTCTTGTCCTCTTCAACTTTGCAAAAGAAATTTTTCTCAAAATCTTTACCGCGTCGCTTAGACTGCCTGCACGTCTAGGGTACACAGGTACAAATTTTTACAGATCTATTTTGACCTATAGAAATGGCACATTTCAGGTCCATTCCTGTTGATCCCAACTGTTTTAGTGTGGTCTACAACTTTGCAAAAGGATGTTTCTACAAATTCTGAATGGTTTGGGAGATATGGGTTGACAGGATGCAGGGTGTTTGAAAAGTTGAAGATTATACATGCCTATTGTGGTGATTTCCTACATTCAAAGAGCTCGGATTGAACTTTGTCATTCTCTTGTTTTGCACATTGATGTTTTGCTCTTAGTGAAGAGAGTGTGGGTTGAGATTTTCAACAAATTTATGCGCATATGTTGAGAACACTTTGTGGATGTATGCATTTTTGTGGACTCTCAGGATTTGAGAGTGGATTCATCACAGGTTATGTACATTGACTTGTGCGATTAAGCAGATTTCAAGAGTGTGGTGCACGGATTTGCAGACATTTTTGCAAGCATTTTGAGCATGACTCTGAGCTGAATTTTCAGCTGATTCGGATGCTAATTTGCTACACATTTGGTGCATGCTTGATGCTCGTTTATATTGCCATGTGGATGCATATGATGTACGCTTTTTGGAGGATGATATTCTTCGCTTTGCAATGGCATATGTGGGCTGATTTTCAGTTGTTTTGAGCATCAATTTGTACCATATTTTGGTTGGTTTGCATCCAAGTTTATGCTAGTATATGCCTTGCTTGTAGAGTGCGGTTGATGCACTTTGTGTTTTGGATTACAAGATTGTTTTCCAAGTTTGGATTACAAGATTGTTTTCCAAGTTTAGCAGCTCATGTATGCTTGAGTCCGGATTTTACATATGATTTTCTCATGGTTTTGAGCATGCTTATGGCGTGTATGGTTATTATGGTTAGATAGCCAAATATTGCCAAAACTCTGTCGGATTTTTCTTGCGAGTTTATTTGTTTATGTGCATGGTTTGCAATCTGTTTTGATTGCATTTGGCACTCAGTGGTTGCTTTGCCATAGTGTTTTGGCATCGCATTATGAGAGTGTTTGCTCACCTTCTTTGCTTGAGACAGTGTTTTGCTCTCGGGTGGGAGAGTCTTGTGATCTCCAGCATTGTTTGCCATAGTTTTGGCATAGATATGGAGACGCTTCAGGTTGAAGGCGATTCTCGCTCACGATCGCGATTGACATGTTGGCACTGCGGCCATGATGGGAATATTAGGCATCGTTGCTTCAGGCGTATGAGACAGCGGAAGAGGCAGATGCATGGTGCTACTATGAGGATAGATTCTAGAGAGTAGGCATGTGACGGACACGTCACTTTTGAGTCTAGCTTGCCTTCAGACTAATTTTTGCCTTGGGATAGCACATTGTCTATGCATTTTCTACTAGACGAGCATGCAATTTTCACGTGACGCCACGTCGTGATTTATTTTACTCTTTCTCTAGTGGAAGACGTGGTTGTCTGCAGTTTGTTGATGGTTCAGCATATGACATAGAGGGTGCTAGAGATGAATGCATGTCTTTACCTAGCGGTGCATTGCTTACGCTATGAGATGTATGTTATGTACCAGGACTTATTCAGAGTCTCATTTCAGTGCGTCAGTTGTTGCAGAGTAGTGGACATTGTGTACTGCTTGGAAGTGATCATTTCAGATGCATATGGGATCACTGGTGATAGCCAGAGGTGCTAGGAGTGGTCTGGTATACCCTTTGCATATTTCTGACACACGAGGCAGTGTAATCTTTGTGTATTTGCAGCCATGTTTGGAGCGAGAGATGAGGCGTGTCTCTTCTGCGGATGTGCATTTGCAGCCATGTTTGGAGTGAGAGATGAGGCGTGTCTCTTTTGCGGATGTGCTGCATGGAAAGCAAGTTGTGCATTTGTCTTGTGGTGACATTCACGCAAATAGTAGTATCTCTGGGGATGCACAACTTTGTCAGTCATCGGTTGAGGTGACATCAGTTGAGCCAGAGATCGATGCATTGTTCTATGATGCGTCTAATACATTTGAGGGAGACAATGTCCTTCAAACAGCTGTGTGTGATTGCAGTGCGGCTGACTTTTTGGTTTTGCAGTCATTCTCAGTAGATATGCCTTTGCCAGACGATGCTGACATGGTGATGCATAGTCAGGTGGTTCTTGATGAGGATGCATATGGAACAGAGGTTGCTAACATGGATAGGTTGGCACACATAGTGCATGTTTCGTTGGCTTTTGGGTCTCTTATGTCCAACCTTTTGGTCTCGAGACCTGATCTTGCTTATGCGGTTGGTGCATTGAAGTGGGAGTTGTCAATCATGCGATGACTGACACTGGCATTGTGCATTGTGGAGCCATGCAGGTCGTCACTAGATACCTCCATCAGGAGTGTCATCGTATCTCTAGCCCTAGTGGTATGCATTTTGCATCTACACTATAGTGGTTACAGAGTGAGCCAATGGGCATAGGTTGAGAGCCGTCTTCTCTCACCTCTTGTATATACTAGTTGTAGGCTAGTCTTCTCGCCACTTATCGGCACACAGCCTTTAGTGGGAGAATGTTAGGTAAAGGCGGTGTGCCTCACTCTGCTTTGCCCGTGTTCCACCGACCAATGTCCGGCCGTCCACATTTATCTCCTTATTCTTTATATATAAAAAGCATAAGGAGCTCTCACTCAATTTCACATTGTGCTTATACAGTGAGATTTGGGAGCTCCACCCATATCTTGTGTACTCTCTCTCTCCGCCCTTCTCACCATCTCTGCACACGCACCGCATTTGCGCACTCACATATTGGACCCTATAGTGGATCCAACCTCTTTCTTCTTAGCCTCTTTTGCCTTCAATTTCGGGCACTGCTTGATCAAGTGATCATTAGCTTTACAATAATGGCAACACGTCTTCTTTTTACTCTTATCACCAGAGTTGTCAGACGAAGTGCTGCCAGCAGAAGCATTAGGAACATAAGTTTCGCCACTCGCAACAGAACCATAAGAAGTGGTTACATTGCTGCTCCCACCTTTTCTTTGAGCTACAAAAAAATTCTGCTCTGGAAAGTGACTCTTGCAACAACAATGTGCATAATGCATCAAACCTAACAACTTCAGGATTTCCTTGGGTCATAAGTCTCCAAGTACTAGCAAAAGTCTGGTAAGAATCTGTGAGGTCCCTGCCCCTTTTTGAGAGGAGCGGAGTACCTTTGATAGGTCTCCAATCCTGAAAACGGACATTGCCTTACCTACTACGTAGCCACGGGCATGAACCGTTAGTGAAGGATTGGTCCTATCTCGCTATGGCGGAGCGTGACCACCATAACCCTATCTAAAAACTATCTATAATCAATTATACCTAAAAGTATAAATCTTAGAGTGACCAACCTGTGCGCTTTTTTCCCCTTGTTTCAGAAGCACATCCGCCAAGGTTTGTCTCTTTTAAGATTTATAACTAATAAAAAAAAATTCTAGCGTTGGAAAGTTACCTGACTCATCGGGTCCACCCGTCCATAGAATGATACCGTCGGGGTATCATTCTCCCACTTTCCACACCACACTCACCCTTCTTTTGTTATCTAATTACTACCACACTGTTTAAACATACATGTTCCTTTACTTTATTTATGATACTGATTCGTTAAAACAGCCCTTCAAACAGTATTACAAACAATAGCCAAACAAGAAGTCGTCCAATTTTAAACCAACAACCCTTGGATTAGGTTCACTCAAGAATCTCTACTGACGCTATTATGTATGATCGGTATATACATTATTTATAAAAACCCTTGTCCTCATGAGCGTCCCATACCGCTCGACAAGTACTCGTTGTGCTAATCTGGACGTACTCCCGCCACAGCAACAACGGTGCCAATCTGGGCGTCATCCTCACGCCACGGCAAAACAAAACTGCAGTATCAAGCTGGGCTAATCTAAGTCTACTCCCACCACAGCATCAGCGGTGCCATCCTGGGCGTCATCTCACGCCTCGGCAACTGCCACATAATACCACCGCTAATAAGTAAAGAGACTTGAGAGAAACCATACCGAAGGTTTTGGACAAACATTCTTTCCTATAGCAACCAGTTTAACCAGACAATCTTTCCTACTTGTCAAACATATAACGAGTTTCTTGGGGTTAAGCCCCGTGGTTTCGGTCCGTGTTTTCTTTTCATAAGGTAAATAATATATTCCTATGGTCTCGCGTATGCAATGATGCATAACTTGAAACTGCAATACTAACCTGTACCATAGCTCTGATTGGTCCGATTGGTGGAGACATAGCATGTTCCGCAGGGGTTCCACCGTTACTTGTACCAGCTTCATGATCATTAGCGCCTTGGGTTCGAGCATGCTTTGGAGCCATTTTTTTGTACTACACTTATGTTATACACTTAGAACTTTAAATTGGTCAATTTCCCTAGTAATCTCTTGTTTCCAAAGAGAGTCTGTAATTTGAACCCTCGCCAACTCGGATTCACACTTATTGTTGTTGTTCTACATCTAATTTCTAAACATCAAATATTTGCTAATCGTAATTAATCAAAAATTAAGTGTGTAAACTATGAGTGAAAGTTTAGGAATGCATTACTTTTATGCTTCACATTTCTAATCGAATTCTAACTTCAATTTCTATACTTCAACTAAATCAATTTTTAGTATTATTCAAAATTCTACTTAATCTAATTGACAATAAAATTGGTGAATGAGAATTTCATCATGTATAATAAGAATATGACGAGTTCTCTTATGTATTAACTTTCAATTAGCTATGCATAAGTTAATAGTGAAGATGTACTAACTAGAGAGAGTAGATATACTTAGAGAGATTAGAGTAAGAGAAAACATATACACACATCTTTTCTAAAGTTAATTGAATCTTACTAATCCATTAGAAGATTAGAGTAAAAGAGAACACACACACATCCTTTTCTAAGAGAAAACATACACACACATCTTTTCTAAAGTTAATTGAATCTTACTAATCCATTAGAAATATTAGAGTAAAAGAGAACTCACACACATCTTTTTCTAAAGCTAATTGAATTTTACTAATCTATTAGAGAGATTAGAGTAAGAGAAAACATACACACACATAATTCCTAAAGTTAATTGCATCATACTAATCTATTAGAGAGATTAGAGTAAGAGATAGCACACATACACACATATCCTTCTTAAAACTAATTGAATCTTACTAATCTAGTAGAGAGATTAGAGTAAGAGATAGCACACACCCACACATAGCTAATTGAATCTTACTAATCTATTAGAGAGATTAGAATAAAAGATAGCGCACACACACACATATCTTTCTTAAAGTTAATTGAATCTTACTAATCTATTAGAGAGATTAGAGTAAGAGATAGCACACATACACACATATCCTTCTTAAAACTAATTGAATCTTACTAATCTAGTAGAGAGATTAGAGTAAGAGATAGCACACACCCACACATAGCTAATTGAATTTTACTAATCTATTAGAGAGACTAGAGTAGGAGTAGCACACATACATCATTCCTAAAGTTAATTGAATGCTCAATTAATACGCACCTTATTAGTCCACTAGAGTTTTTGCTCTCTTAGTGGTTTGTGGATGCCTTCTCTCTAAAAGAAGTGACAGCACTTCGTGAGCGTTATAGAGACAATCTCTATGTCTAAAGTGTGAGCATGGATGCTCTATTTATAGCAGAAAAGAAAACGTTCAACTTTTTTTCCCAAAAAAAATAATTTTTTTTTTCCCAAAAATCATACCCGCGTTTTTGGTACCCTTGTGGTACCCATCAGCTTGACCACATTGTCATTATCATCAAAAGATAAGGCCACACTGCCCCCCCCCCCCTCATTATGATTAGTCAAGACTAGCCTCTCCTTTTCATGTGACAGTGTGTCCCACTTTGTCCCTTCCTATGTGAGTCCAGGTGAGTCCAGGTGCCTTCATTTGTCATCCCTGTGTATTCTTATGACTTTATAATTATTTTATTTATTTCCTTAATGATAATTTACTTTACATTTTTAAGTTAAACTTTACAGTCTTATATTAACTTTACAGTAGTAAAAGAAAATTCTACAATCGGTAACTAAGTCTTACAATAAGTTAAGTAGTGATTCATATAGCTAAACATGTCAGAATTTTGTAGCTTAAATTTTAAATTCTAGGTTTTCTCAAACTACGATTCATAATTTGAACTTAAATATCTTAAATAATGAGTGATGGTTAAAAAAAATTCAAATGCGTAATAGAACTTGTGTGAAATTTGAAAGTATAGACCTTACAATCTCACCAACTTAGAATTTGAGATGCCCTCATCTCAAGAACAGTGAAGGCTAATCCTTAAGAAGGGATGTCTCATCTTCCCAAGTAGCATCTTCTATAGGGAAATCCTTCCATAAGATAAGATGTTCTTTGATTGGTCTATTCCTAAGCTTTCTCTCTCGAGTTTCTAGGATAGTATCAGGTTGGAGTTGTAGAACATCTTGAGCAGGTAAAATGATTTGCTCATCATCAAGGACATGATCAGGGTTATATACGTAAGGTTTTAACAGACTTACATGAAATACATCATGCACTTTGAGAAGGGAGTTTTAGTCTATAAGCTTGATCACTTACAACCTTGATTATTTCATACGGTCCACAATATCTATAGCTAAGCTTCTTATACCTTCCTAGAGACAGATTGCTCTTTTTGGGCTTTACTCGTAAGAAAACTTCGTCACATTCTTTGAAAATCCGATCAGATCTTTTTAAGTCGGCGTACTTCTTTTGTCGATCTTGATCCGCTTGAATATCCCTTCGAATAGCTTTGATTTGAGCTTCCATTTCTTCAAGCATTTTCTTTGAGGCTTCTACCCTTATAGTGGGGTCAGAAAAGTTAAGAGGTGATAAACATTCTTGACCATAAAGAGCATTAAAAGGTGTCATTACAATACTTCTATGAGTAGAGGAATTATATGCATACTCTACCAAGGGTAGGTATTGAATCCACTTGCGAGGTTCTCTATTGCAGTAGGCTCTGAGGATGTCTTCAATTACTTGATTAACTCTTTCAGTTTGGCCATCAGTTTGAGGATGATAAGCAGTACTAAAACATAACTGGGTTCCAATAGCTTGAAACAATGATATCCAAAACTTTGAAGTAAACTTGGCATCACGATCGCTGACAATCCTCTTGGGTAAACCATGAATTCTGAAAACCTCCTTCACAAACAGACGAGCAATATCTGAAGCTGTAAATGTTGTCTTGACTGGGATTAAGTGAGTCACTTTAGTAACCAAGTCGACTATGACCATGATTGAATCATAGCCAGCTTAAACAGAAGGAAACCTGGTGATAAAGTCCATGCTAATACATTCCCATTTCATTTGGGGAATATCTAAAGGATGTAATTTACCTAGCATCTTTAGTCTTTCTGCCTTAATCCTTTGACAAGACAAACACTGCTTGACATAGCGAAGGACATCACCCTTCATACCTTGCCAATAGTAACTTCTGTGAATTGCATTGATGGTTTTGGCATAACCTGGATGTCCTGAAGTTGGGCCATCATGTGCTTCATATAGGATAGCATTCCTTAGGGTAGAATCCTTAGGTATGCATAGTCGATTCCTATAGTAAATTTTCCCATCTTCTAAGGAGTAATGTAGAGGTTTAGGCTGATTTGATGATACCCTCTCTTCACGTAGGATACTAGCAAGCATCTGGTAATCTGCATCTCTGACAGCAGCATCCGAGACCTTGTCTAAAATAGGGTTGTTAGCCATGGAAATTGCCCCCAGAAAATCTTTATGGCTTAGGGCATCTGCCACAACATTATCCTTACTTGGTCTAAATTTAATATCAAAATCATATTCGTGCATGAGCTCTATCCATCTCCTCTATCTCATGTTAAGGTTAGGTTGGGTAAAAATCCACTTAAGACTCTTGTGATCTGTTACCAATTGGAATTTTCGTCCCAATAGATAATGTCTCCATAGCTTGAGAGCGTGAATAACTGCTAGCAATTCTAAATCATGTGTAGCATAATTCACTTCATGAATCCTAAGCTTCTGAGAAGTAAAAGCTACAGGCCTTCCTTCTTGAGTAAGGACTCCTCCTAATGCAAAAGGTTACTAGCATCTGTGATCATCTCGAATTCTTGGGTGAAATCTAGAAGTTTTAAGAGAGGTTCTGAAGCAAGATACTCCTTCAAATTTTTGAAGCAAGATTCATGTTTTTCTTCCCAAAGTATCGTAGCTCCTTTCTTTAGCAAGTCGGTTAGTGGTGCAGCTTTAAGAGCATAGTCCTTTACAAAGATCCTGTACCATCTTGTGATACCTAAGAACCCTCTGACTTCGGTTTGTGAAGTGGGTTGAGGCCATTCCACAATATCTTTGACTTTGTCAGGGTCAATAGAGACTCCTTCAGGTGAAATGATAAATTCTAAGTAACAGACCTTAGGGGTAAAGAAGGTACATTTGCTTTTCTTTGCATACAGCTTATTTTGGCGTAAAAGCTCTAACACTTTCCTAACATGTCCTTCATGCTCTTCCTTTGATTTGGAATAAATTAAGATATCGTCAAAGAATACTAGGACAAAATCGTCCAAGAATTCTCTAAAGATATTGTGCATCAGAAGATTGAAAGTTTCAGGAGCATTCGTAAGTCCGAAAGCCATCACTGTAAATTTGTAATGACCATAACGAGTGTTGAAAGCTGTTTTGGAGATATCAGCCTCTTGGATTCGAATTTGATGATAGCCAGATCGAAGATTGATCTTTGTGAATATTTTGGCTCCATGTAATATGTCCAAAATCTCATCAATACGAGGAATTGGATATTTATTCTTGATGGTAACCTGATTTAAGCCCCAATAATCTATGCAAAGTCGAAGAGAGCCATCATTTTTCTTTTGGAAGAGAACAGGTGCACCCCATGGAGATGTACTAGGTCGGATAAACCCTTGCTCAATCAATTGCTTGAGTTGCTCCTTGAGTTCTATAGCCTCTCGAAGTGACATCTTGTACGACGCTCTTGAGACTGGGTCACTACCTGGAAAAATTTTGATTTCATGGTCTACCTCCCTAGGTGGTGGTAGTTCAGAAAGTTCAGCGGGGAAAACATCCAAAAATTCTTCTACCCACATTGGTTCAGGGTTGGAAGAATATTTTTCTACTTTGTTTATCTTGACTACAAAAATTTGTTGACCCTTGCGTAACCCTTTCAAAAGACGATTAGCTTTGACCAAGTAAGCTTTTGGTCATCCATTCTGGCCTTGAATAGTAACTTCTTCACCTTGGTTGTCCACAAAAGTAACACTTCCTTGGGCACAATGGATATTGGCATTATGACTGGCTAACCAATCCATTCCAAGAATTCCATCATAGATTCCTATGGGTAAGGTTAGAAAAGTAGCAGAAGTAGAGTATTCTCCCAACTTGAAATCTATTTTTTCCACAGTGTACTGAGATAACACCTCCTTTCCATTGGCTAATTTAACTCTCATCTTTCTTGCAAGGTGTTGATTAGGTCCTAACCTCCTTAAACATTTAGATGACAAGAAAGAATGAGTACTACCACAATCAATAAAAAGCTCAAATTTTTCACCTTGGTGATTTGCAGGTGTTTGAATGACAGCATATTGTTGTCTTGCTCTTAGGTTATCAATTGCAGCATGTAGAGTTGCTCTTTCCGCTTGTTCTTCTCCCAATGTTGGTTCTCCTATGATAGCATTGACTCTAGCAGCCATTCCGCGCCCTCGACCTTGTCCTCCATTTCTTCCTCCACGATTTATTATTTGGCCTTGTCCTCTAGCTCGATTAGGTGTATTTGTTGCGGAGACTTGCCTAGGACATACATTCCTGAAATGTCCTAGCTCGTTGCATTCATAGCATCTAAGATCTGCATTTTGAGCTCCATTTGCTGAAGCTGCAACTATCGGATGAGTTTGGTGAACTGGGTGAACTTGCCTTTGGTTCCACATCATAGGCCGTCCTCTTCTTCCAGCATTCCTTGTATTTCCATTTCGTACCCTTTGAGAGTTTGACATCTCTTTAGCTAAGGGTTTAGCTCTTAAAAGAGCATCTTGCAAATTTACAGGCCTCATGGCTTCTAGACGTGTATTTAAAGGAGCATTTAGCCCTTGGCAGAAACGGGCTACTTGTTGATCTGCGGTCATTGGCGGAGCATAGCGCCTAAGAGTTACAAATTTGGAGTAGTATTCTTCCACTGTAAGATGAAACTGACGTAAGTTGAAGAATTCATTCATCTTAAGGGATTCGTGTGCAGGTGGAAGATAACATCCTTTGACAGCATACCCAAGTTTGAGTGTTTTGAGCTTCTTGGTTATCTTTGCAGTGTTGTTTCCACCAAAGCTTGGCATCCCCCGTGAGACGAAACATAGCCAACATTGCTTGGTTATCGGGAGTAGTACCAGCAGCAGCAAAATAATCCTCCATCTCTTCGATCCACACTTCTGCATAGCGCTCAACTAGGGCTCCTTCCCCTTTGAAAGAGGGAAGTTTAGCTTGCTTGAGAAGTAGCTTTTTCTCTTGAAGAGATGTGTACACCACACTCTGTGCAATATAGATTAAGTGAAACTTTATTGGATACTCTAACTTTAATCCACTTTAAGGCAAGACTTGATCAAACAATAATACAAACAAAAGATAATATTAATCCAAACTTTATTTATATACACATTATTTGCTGCCAAGGTTGGTAGTCTTTAGGTACAAGGATTGTAATGTCTCTATATTTTGAGTTTAGTGACTACAAAAGGATAGGCTAAAGGATCAAAATAATAAGTTTCTTTTGACCCTTGAAAGCTACGAGATACACATATGGGTCGAATCCTACCACCATGGATAAATTTTGTAATTTGGTTATAGAACCATTGAGTCTAAGATATCTTTTCTCCTCCCAAGATAATGGTAGCATCCGGATTCTTAGTACCAATGAAAAGATACACTTCGATGACTTTTAACTCCTCTGCCCATCAAAGTTTCTTAAGGTTGGTATCCATGCACCATATCTTGTCAGCATCGATGGTATAGATTCCTCCAGATGGACTCCAGTTGATGCCCCATCCTCTATGCACCCTTGGAATAGGTGGTGCAAACACCCTATCCAAAATCATCATCACCCTTTTTCGAAACTGATAATTTGGTGATTGGCATGCATTTTCAAACATGATCAACACCTGGAATTTCTGGTAGGCTGAATGAACATTTTCCTGTACCAGGAAAGTTCAGTCTTCAATACCATATAAAAACTCAAAACAATTTTTCTAGGTTCTTCTATTATTTCAAACATTCGCATCCTTCAATATCCAAACATCAATCTAAAAATCTCCCCAAGCTTTAACCTAGGCTATGATACCAGTGTGAGGTCCCTGCCCCTTTTTGAGAGGAGCGGAGTACCTTTGATAGGTCTCCAATCCTGAAAAAGAAAAACCAACGGACATTGCCTTAGCTACTATGTAGCCACGGGCATGAACCGTTAGTGAAGGATTGGTCCTATCTCACTATGGCGAAGCGTGACCACCATAACCCTATCTAAAAACTATCTATAATCAATTATACCTAAAAGTATAAATCTTAGAGTGACCAACCTGTGCGCTTTTTTCCCCATGTTTCAGAAGCACAGCCGCCAAGGTTTGTCTCTTTTAAGATTTATGACTAATAAAAAAAAATTCTAGCGTTGAAAAGTTACCCGACTCATCGGGTCCACCCGTCCATAGAATGATACCGTCGGGGTATCATTCTCCCACTTTCCACACCACACTCACCCTTCTTTTGTTATCTAATTACTACCACACTGTTTAAACATACATGTTCCTTTACTTTATTTATGATACTGGTTTGTTAAAACAGCCCTTCAAATAGTATTACAAACAATAGTCAAACAAGAAGTCGTCCAATTTTAAACCAACAACCCTTGGATTAGGTTCATTCAAGAATCTCTACTACCGCTATTATGTCCGATCGGTATATACATTATTTATAAAAACCCTTGTCCTCATGAGCGTCCCATACCGCTCGACAAGTACTCGTTGTGCTAATTTGGACGTACTCCCGCCACAGCAACAACGGTGCCAATTTGGGCGTCATCCTCACGCCACAGCAAAACAAAACTGCAGTATCCAACTGGGCTAATCTGGGTGTACTCCCACCACAGCATCAGCGGTGCCATCCTCGGCATCATCTCACGCGTCGGCAACTGCCACATAATACCAACGCTAATAAGTAGAGAGACTTGAGAGAAACCATGTAATGGAATTGGCCTATTTAACTTGAGAATAGCGGAAATTAATGAGAGTACTTTTAAGAAATAACTTTGTGAGCATAACGGGTGAACATAATTGAAGATAGCAACATAATCATAGCAATTAGTTAACTTGGCATGAACAATACTTTTGCAAGAGAGAGAATTTAGAGAACATGACAACAGTTGAGGATCGGATTTATGTGGAGCCAGTCCCCCCTTCAATAGGCATTTGTATTATGATTTCTCCCATTAAGAGAGACTTGTTACAATACAGTCTTTGCGTTCCTTGTGACCTAGGTGATGCAATGAAGATGGAAAGCTTCATGCATCACAAACATAACATAAACTTGAAGAAAGCTTTGCCTATCCCAAGCCTCAGTCCCAAGACCTCAAACACCTTCGAAGGTGGAGAGAGCTAGCAGGGAATGAGGGTAGGGAAGAGGAAAAAGAAACATTTCATAGGAGAAAGAATTAGTTCCTCACTTATCATACTCTTGTTGCTAGCATACATAATAGCATAGTAATGAAGAAGAAGGATATGGCAAGCTTAAGCATTGAAGCATGGCTCTTGGTTGGATTTGCACTCCATAGCCAAGAGTGTTGGTGTAGGCTCTCAACCTCTACTTGCTTGGATAAGGAGAGGGAGCTCTTTCACTTTGCATAGCACACAATGAGAGTGTTTGTGAGTGTGTGTGGGTGAGTATACCCCCTAAGAATCCCCCTAGCTTGCTTGGGTTGACCCCCCCTTGTAGCTCATGCTTGAAGCTCATTGGACCCCTCCGGACCTAGCCAATCATGAGCACCAGGCATTACAAGCAGTAGGGGTAGCCTTGAGACAAGTGTTCCCCCTTTCCCCTTTGAGAGAGAGGGCTAGATAAATGCTAAATCAATTAATTAAATCTCCTAAATTACTATTGGACCCCTTGGGTGGCCAACCAATAGGCTTGAGGCATCTCATGAAGGTAACATAGGTAGGGGCCTGACATGTGTCCCTGCTGCCTCTTCAAGCTTGGGCCTTCCTTGTGTGTGTGAGTGTGTGTTCTCTCTCTAGCCCCTAGAAAAAGCGCTCGCCCCCCTCTTTGTAGAGATCCTTTTGACTTTTGGTGCTCAAGCACCTTAGTCGTCAAGCATGACTAAGCACTTGGACTAGGGGGTATTCCCACAAGCATCTCAGGCAAGCTTGTCAAAGCACCTCAAGTACCTTAATCATGTAGCAAGTCAAGCACCTCAAGCATGTAGCAGATCAAGCACCTCAAGCACCTTAATCAAGCACCTCAAGCACGACAAGCACCTCAAGTAGGACAAGCACGACAAGCACCTCGAGCATGACAAGCACCTCGAGCTTGGGCCGGGTTCCCGCCTCAAGCTCAGCCCTAGCTTACCTAAGGTCAAAGGACTTTTACACACATTATTGGAGGTCTTTAATGAAGATAACCCTAAGGTCTTATGCTTCATTGGTTAGCCTTGCTCTTTGATAGACCATCTCTCATTTGGGCCCCTTTACCATTGGCCCTGTGTTGAGATAGATCTATAAGCACATATCTATATCTTAACACTTGTTCCCGTTTATTCTCCCACATTAAGTGATCAATTTAATATGAGAAAATCATTTGGATTGGTTAGATATTAGATTTTATGACATTACCTCTCTCTTGAAATCATAGTCGTCCTCGACTATGAGGTAGAAGAGATAAAGCCTTAGTCATTAGTCAATCTTACTTAGCGGGTAGAGGATCCCTTTTTACCCTACGACATCTTTCCAAGATGGATGACTAATCCATTTGGTGCTTGGGAGACATAGCTGCCGCAAGCATGTCTGCTCTTTAGTCCATTTCATTCTCCCAAAGTAGAGTGACAAATTCCACTTGGTGTTTGAGAGACGTTGTCATCATAAACATGATTCTAAGCATGCATACTAGTTAAATTTGTGCACAATTAAAAAGAGGACTAGTCATATAAGACAAAAACATGAGTCATTTAAAAGAAATTTGTACATTTGCTTACTCTAATGTAGCATTGTAAGCATTGACAAGGTTCATACTATCCTTAAGTTGTACTCCTTGCATCCATCTAGCATCTTCAAAAGGATAATTTTTTAACTTAATAAGATACCGTCGGATAATATTACCATGTCGTAGTACCTTGTCTTCATGCCGAAGGACAGCTTTGGGTTGTAGCACCTCTTCTTGGTCCTCAACTTCGGGAGGGTCTTCAATAATTGGTTCAATTGGTGGCTCTCCTTTGTAGGGCTTAAGTAGGCTTACATGAAAGGCATTGTGTATGAGCCAATGGTTGGGAAACTTGAGTTGATAAGCCGTCTCATTGATGGGCTTCAAGATTTGGAAAGGACCATAGTATCTTTTTGCTAGTTTAGCATAATACTTTTGATGGCCCGTAGGATTTTTGCCCGTCGTTTGCCTTAGCCGAGCCTTAGGAAACTTGAGTAAGACCCAATCATTTTCTTTGAACATTAAGGCTCTTCTGTGCTTATCAGAAGCAGCTTTTTTCCTTTGTTGAGAGATGGATATAGCCTCCCTAATCTTTTGAAAATATTCTTGTAGGTCACGGCTATACTCATCGGCGGCGAAGATCTTCCCATGTACTTTGAGTAGCAAGGGACTTTTAGGTCTTCCCTCAATGATCTCAAAAGGTGCTTTTCCCGTAGAAGTATGTACAGTATTATTGTAGGCATACTCTACAAGAGGTAAATACTTTTCCCATTGTGAGCGTTGATCTACTTCGGTAACATAAGTCTTGAGTAGATCGAGTATCGTAAGATTGGCTATCTCACTTTGGCCATCCATTTGTGGGTGATAGGCCGAAGAGAAATTCAATCTTGTTCCTAGATTTTCAAAGAGACCTTTCCAAAAATTACTGGTCATTCTAGGATCTCTATCTGACACGATGGATGTGGGTAATCCATGGTGCTTGAAAATCTGAGATATGAAGAGAGTTGCCATTTGATGTGCCTTAATAGTCTTTTTGATTGGAATAAAATGTGCTTACTTGCTAAACCTGTCGACTATTGTCCATATTCCTGTATTCCCATGGATAGACTTGGGTAATCCAAAGATGAAATCCATGGATATACTCTCCCATGGTGAATTTGGAATAGGCAATGGCTAGAGTAATCCAGGTTGCTTCCCTCTATCATACTTGGTCTTTTGGCATACTACACATTTTGATACATACTCTTGTATGTCCACTTTCATGGTAGGCCAATAGAAGTACGTCTCTACTCGTCGGAGAGTAGGTTGAATACCTCTATGCCCCGCATATGGAGGAGCATGGGATTCATACATAACTTTCTCACGAAGGGAATGGGTAACACATAGCCTATTGCCGTGGAGAAGATAACCATCCTGCAAGGTGAATGGTTCCTCTTTCTTCCCCAAAGCAAGGGCTGACATTATGTCTCTAAAGTCAGGGTCAGTAGCATACTCATCTATCATAGAAGATAGATCATTGTGAGTAGCTATAGACACCGCATTAACTTTTGGTCGTCGTGAAAGTGCATCAACAACTTGATTGTGCGTACCAGCTATGTGAGCAATATGGAAATTAAATTGCGAAAGAAAATTTGCCCACCTCATTTGTTTGTCGAAAAGCTTGGTTTGCGTCATGAAATACTTGAGACTTTGGTGGTCAGTTCGTAGGATAAATGGAGTCCCCAATAGGTAGTGCTTCCATGTGTCTAGGGCATGTAGAACAACTAAAATCTCTTTCTCATAAATGCCCAAGACTCGTTCATCAATATTGAGCCTTCGGCTCTCATATGCTATGGCATGCCCTTCTTGAAGTAAAACTGCTCCAAGGCAATCACCACAAGCATCACATTGGACCTCAAATGGCTTTGAGAGATCCGGAAGCACGAGGACTGGTTGGGAAGTAAGTTTCTCTTTGAGCTTTTCAAAAGCATTTTGCTCCTTAGCAGTCCATACAAACTTAACGTTCTTCTTAGTTAAGTCGTGTAGTGGTCCTGCTACTTGAGAGAATTTTGCTATGAAGCGTCTATAGTATGCACACATACCAACAAAGCTTCTTAGCTCATGTAGATTTCTTGGGTTAGGCCATGCTTTTATTACCTATAACTTTGATGGATCCATTTGGATACCATCTTTAGAGATAATATGACCTAGGTATTGAATCTCTTGAAGGAAGAATTCACTTTTCTTTTGGTTGAGATAAAGCTTGTTCTCCCTCAATGCTTGAAAAATCACTTGGAGATGTTGCTTATGTTCCTCCAAAGACTTGGAGTAGATGATGATATCATCAAAGAACACTCCAGTGAATTTACGATATGCTCTAAACAATTTCTCCATCAAACGATTGAACGTAGTTGGTGCATTAGTCAAGCCAAAAGGCATGACTAGATATTCATAAAGACCAAACATTGTGCGAAACGCGGTCTTTAAGATATCTTCATCCACTATCCTTATTTGATGATAGCCACTCTCAAGGTCAATCCTACTGAAGTAGGTAGAGCCTTGTAGCTTATCAAACATATCTTCTACCCGAGGTACGGGAAATCTGTTTTTGATAGTGATATGGTTTAGTGCTCGATAGTCCACACACATACGGTATGTACCATCTTTATTTTGCACTAAAAGGACTGGAGAACAAAAGGGAGAGGAACTAGGCCTCACCATCCCTTTGTCTACCAGCTCTTGTACTTGCCTCATGATCTCCTCTTGTTGAGCTTGTGAGATTCGATAAGGAGGCTTTTTAGGTGGTGAGCTTCCAGGAAGGAGCTCAATACGATGGTCATCATCCCCTCGTTTTGGAGGTAAGTCCATAGGGATATCATCGATGAACACATCTTGGAATCCTTTTAGAAAATTAGACAAGTCTAACTCTTCTTGATTCCTATCATTTACATTTGATGAAACATTAGTATCTTTTAGAGACTCTTTGACAAAAATCATGTACGCAGAAACTGAGCTCTTCATTGACTTATCAAAAGCAAGAGGATTTACAAGTGGAATAGTGCGACCACGCTCACTAGCATCTATATACATGTTTTTTCCCCTGTAGGTGAAGTAGATTCTCCTTTCAGGGAACTTCATGTTGGCAGCCATGCGATCAAACCATGGTGCCCCTAGGATAACATCCTGATGTTGGAGAGGAGAGATGAAGAAATCTTCTTTGTCGACATAGCTTTGGACATGAAACCTCGACTTCCCAATCAAGGGAGTAACGGAGGCTTGCTGTCCCTTGAAAGCTGCGTCAGCTATTACCATATCTCCCATCTCAAAAGCTTGAATGCCCAACTTGGTGGCCAACTCTATTGATATGAAGTTGAGAGTAGAGCCAGGGTCAAACAAGATGAAGGCATCACGCTCTCTTACCTTTCCCCAAGCATAGGAGAGTGATGATCCTTTGCAATGAGCATCCTCTTTTGGAGCTTCGATGGTGGAAGCCCTAGGAGTTTCATTGCGAGTATTCTTCTTGGGGCAAGAACGATAGCCATGTCCTTGTTCCCCACACTTGAAACACTTATGGTCCTTGCGAAAAGCTTCAAGCTCTTCAGGAGAGAGTTTGTTTTTACCTTTGTAAACTCCCTTCTCCTTGGACCGATTGTTGTTGTTGTTGTTGTTGTTGTTGGAAGTGACTTGGGAATTATTTTGAGCATTGGTTTTCCCCTTTGCATCATTTTTATCTTTGTTTTCCATGGTCTTGACATTACGTCTAGCCCCTTGATGGAAATTGATGCGTGAAGCAACCATGGTGTGATGGATTACTTCGATAATCGTAGCAGGCCGTTGAGAGTTGATGTATTCGGCCATCTCTTCAGGTAATCCCGCACAGAATTGCTGTCTTTGCTTGGCAAAGTCTATCTTTTGAAAGACAGTAGCCTTGAGATGTAAATCCCAAAACTTGTCTACATATTTGTGGATAGACTCATGGGAGAGGAGCTTTAAGCTGCGCCATTCGGTAAGCACTTTGTCCTTTGCATCGCTTGCAAGGAATTGCTTCATGATGGAAACTCGTAGAGTTTTCCATGTCTTTGGGGCTTCACCATTTCCACGAAGGCTAGCCCACCATTGAAGAGCTGATTTTTGGAAGTGCATAGCTACATGGCGTAGCTTAGAGGACTCTGTGAAGCCCTCATCTCCAAAGGCCGCATCAAATTGCTGGATGAAGGCCAACACTTTGTCGGTAGCACCGAAGGTGCCATCATAGGTGAGAAAAGAGATACAGTTTCCTCCCTCCTTGAACTTCTTTAGCTTTTGTGACCTTCGCCATGAAGGAAATGATTTGTGATGTCCTCCCCTCTTGTATTCTCTAGGAGAATAGCCATAACTTTCATCGAAAGAGGAGGAAGGTGAAGAAGAAGGAGAAGAGGGTGACCTCTTCCTAGCCATTTTCTTCCTTTGTTTCCTCTCTTTCCTTTCAGAGTGATGAGGAGAAGGACTATGTGTTGATCTTTTCCTCTTGGGAGGAGTAGGCGATCGTCTAGACCGCCGTCTTCGCGGAGCCACATCTTCAGAGGAACTTAAACTTTCATTGATTTCTTGCTCTTTGGATTCCTCCTCTCGAATGGGAGAGAGTCTTCTTTTGGGGGTCTCTTCAAGAGGCCTCCTAAGCTCTCTCTCCTCTTGGAGAGGAAGGGAAATTCCATAAGCACGAAGTTGTTGAGTAACTTCGGCTTGCAAAGCAGGGTTGCCCATAGCTTGCTGCAACCTAGTGACAAGATAATTCACAAACATGGGAGGATCATCATTAGCACCTTCATGTGCAAAATCAAAGCTATCAATGTTCATTCTACTCTCTTGATTATTGTCAGCCATGTTAACAAAATTTATGTATGTACTTAGTGTATGCTTTGGCAATTCAAAACCTTAGTTGCCACTCCTCTTAGCCTTTGAAAATCGGCTCTTAAGTATCTACACCCACGGCTCGAAGTGGTTAATTATAGAGAGTAGAGGAGTAGGTCTATCATAGCAGAGCTGCCAAGGGCTAGCTCCTTTCGGACTTCTTATGGCTCAATAATGGTAAAGCCGTAGGCAAGTCTAAGAAGACTCCATTATTAAGTCCAAAGCTCCCGAGGTGTGCACCATCTCCCACATAGTGGGCTCAACAAAACCGATAATAGATCCCAGTTCCACTTACCCTAATATAATTAACAACATCAACCATTTATAGGCTACTTAAGGACCTCTCTTCTTAAGCAAGAAAAGAGAAACCAAATGCTCTGATACCAATGTAATGGAATTGGCCTATTTAACTTGAGAATAGCGGAAATTAATGAGAGTACTTTTGAGAAATAACTTTGTGAGCATAACAGGTGAACATAATTGAAGATAGCAACATAATCATAGCAATTAGTTAACTTGGCATGAACAATACTTTTGCAAGAGAGAGAATTTAGAGAACATGACAACAGTTGAGGACTCGATTTATGTGGAGCCGGTCTCCCCTCCAATAGGCATTTGTATTATGATTTCTCCCACTAAGAGAGACTTGTTACAATACAGTCTTTGTGTTCTTTGTGACCTAGGTGATGCAATGAAGATGGAAAGCTTCATGCATCACAAACATAACATAAACTTGAAGAAAGCTTTAACTATCCCAAGCCTCAGTCCCAAGACCTCAAACACCTTCGAAGGTGGAGAGAGCTAGCAGAGAATGAGGGTAGGGAAGAGGAAGAAGAACATTTCATAGGAGAAAGAATTAGTTCCTCAATTATCATACTCTTGTTGCTAGCATACAAAATAGCATAGTAATGAAGAAGAAGGAGATGGCAAGCTTAAGCATTGAAGCATGGCTCTTGGTTGGATTTGCACTCCATAGCCAAGAGTGTTGGTGTAGGCTCTCAACCTCTACTTCCTTGCAGAAGGAGAGGGAGCTCTTTCACTTTGCATAGCACACAATGAGAGTATTTGTGAGTGTGTGTCGGTGAGTATACCCCCTAAGCATCCCCCTAGCTTGCTTGGGTCGACCCCCCCTTGTAGCTCATTCTTGAAGCTCATTGGACCCCTCCAGCCCTAACCAATCATGAGCAGGAGGCATTACAAGCAGTAGGGGTAGCCTTGAGACAAGTGTTCCCCCTTTACCCTTTGAGAGAGAGGACTAGATAAATGCTAAATCAATTAATTAAATCTCCTAAATTACTATTGGACCCCTTGGGTGGCCAACCAATAGGCTTCAGGCATCTCATGAAGGTAACATAGGTAGGGGCCTGACTGCTCAAGCACCTTAGTCGTCAAGCATGACTAAGCACTTGGACTAGGGGGTATTCCCACAAGCATCTCAGGAAAGCTTGTCAAAGCACCTCAAGTACCTTAATCATGTAGCAAGTCAAGCACCTCAATCATGTAGCAGATCAAGCACCTCAAGCACCTTAATCAAGTGGCTCAAGCACGACAAGCACCTCGAGCTTGGGCCGGGTTCCCGCCTCAAGCTCAGCCCTAGCTTACCTAAGGTCAAAGGACTTTTACACACATTATTGGAGGTCTTTAATGAAGCTAACCCTAAGGTCTTATGCTCCATTGGTTAGCCTTGCTCTTTGTTAGACCATCTCTCATTTGGGCCCCTTTGGCCCCGTGTTGAGATAGATCTATAAGCACATATCTATATCTTAACACTTGTTCCCGTTTATTCTCCCACATTAAGTAATCAATTTAATAGAAAATCATTTGGGTTGGTTAGATATTAGATTTTATGACAAACCATACCGAAGGTTTTGGACAAACATTCTTTCCTATAGCAACCAGTTTAACCAGACAATCTTTCCTACTTGTCAAACCTATGACGAGTTTCTTGGGGTTAAGCCCCGTGGTTTCGGTTCGTGTTTTCTTTTCATAAGGTAAATAATATATTCCTATGGTCTCGCATATGCAATGATGCATAACTTGAAACTGCAATACTAACCTGTACCATAGCTCCGATTGGTCCGATTGGTGGAGACATAGCATGTTCCACAGGGGTTCCACCGTTACTTGTACCAGCTTCATGATCATTAGCGCCTTGGGTTCGAGCACGCTTTGGAGCCATTTTTCTGTACTACACTTATGTTATACACTTAGAACTTTAAATTGGTCAATTTCCCTAGTAATCTCTTGTTTCCAAAGAGAGTCTGTAATTTGAACCCTCACCAACTCGGATTCACACTTATTGTTGTTGTTCTACATCTAATTTCTAAACATCAAATATTTGCTAATCGTAATTAATCAAAAATTAAGTGTGTAAACTATGAGTGAAAGTTTAGGAATGCATTACTTTTATGCTTCACATTTCTAATCCAATTCTAACTTCAATTTCTATACTTCAACTAAATCAATTTTTAGTATTATTCAAAATTATACTTAATCTAATTGACAATAAAATTGGTAATTGAGAATTTCATCATGTATAATAAGAATATGATGAGTTCTCTTATGTATTAACTTTCAATTAGCTATGCATAAGTTAATAGTGAAGATGTACTAACTAGAGAGAGTAGATATACTTAGAGAGATTAGAGTAAGAGAAAACATATACACACATCTTTTCTAAAGTTAATTGAATCTTACTAATCCATTAGAAGATTAGAGTAAAAGAGAACACACACACATCCTTTTCTAAGAGAAAACATACACACACATCTTTTCTAAAGTTAATTGAATCTTACTAATCCATTAGAAATATTAGAGTAAAAGAGAACTCACACACATCTTTTTCTAAAGCTAATTGAATCTTACTAATCTATTAGAGAGATTAGAGTAAGAGAAAACATACACACACATAATTCCTAAAGTTAATTGCATCCTACTAATCTATTAAAGAGATTACAGTAAGAGATAGCACAGACACACACATATCCTTCTTAAAACTAATTGAATCTTACTAATCTATTAGAGAGATTACAGTAAGAGATAGCACACACACACACATATTCTTATTTAAGCTAATTAAATCTTACTAATCTATTAGAGAGATTAGAGTAAAAGATAGCACACACACACACACATATCTTTCTTAAAGTTAATTGAATCTTACTAATCTATTAGAGAGATTAGAGTCAGAGATAGCACACATACACACATATCCTTCTTAAAACTAATTGAATCTTACTAATCTAGTAGAGAGATTAGAGTAAGAGATAGCACACACACACACACACACATAGCTAATTGAATCTTACTAATCTATTGGAGAGATTAGAGTAGGAGTAGCACACATACATCATTCCTAAAGTTAATTGAATGCTCAATTAATACGCACCTTATTAGTTCACTAGAGTTTTTTCTCTCTTAGTGGTTTGTGGACGCCTTCTCTCTAAGAGAAGTGACAGCACTTCGTGAGCGCTATAGAGGCAATCTCTATGTCTAAAGTGTGAGCATGGATGCTCTATTTATAACAGAAAAGAAAACGTTCAACTTTTTTTCTTAAAAAAATATATTTTTTTTCCAAAAATCATACCCGCGTTTTTGGTACCCTTGTGGTACCCATCAGCTTGACCACTTTGTCATTATCATCAAAAGATAAGGCCACACTGCGCCCCCTCATTATGATTAGTCAAGACTAGCCTCTCCTTTTCATGTGACAGTGTGTCCCACTTTGTCCCTTCCTATGTGAGTCCAGGTGAGTCCATGTGCCTTCATTTGTCATCCCTGTGTATTCTTTTGACTTTATAATTATTTTATTTATTTCCTTAATGATAATTTACTTTACATTTTTAAGTTAAACTTTACAATCTTATATTAACTTTACAGTAGTAAAAGAAAATTCTACAATCAGTAACTAAGTCTTACAATAAGTTAATTAGTGATTCATATAGCTAAACATGTCAGAATTTTGTAGCGTAAATTTTAAATTCTAAGTTTTCTCAACCTACGATTCATAATTTGAACTTGAATGTCTTAAATAATGAGTGATGGTTTAAAAAATTTCCAATGCGTAATAGAACTTGTGTGAAATTTGAAAGTAGAGACCTTACAGAATCTAGCAAAGCATCAAGAGCAGTCTGCACAAGTGAACTATCAGAAATGACTTCTCCTGGAAAAATTAGTTGCTCATTAACATCCTTGACACCAGTAAGGAAGTGTCCATTTCATCTTCCTCATGCATAATCTTTGATTCCAGTTCATGCAATAAAGAAATTTTAGCCTCATTGCGGCTTACATAAAGACTTGCTAGAATATCCCAATCGTGTTTTGCAGATTTTGTTGAACGGATGCGAGGAGTGATAGTGTGCTTCACAGAGAATGCAATCAATACATGAGCCTGTGCATCTGTTACATCCCAAAAACGAGCCTGCTCAGCCGTAGGCAAAACAGCTCTGACATCAGCAAAACCTGGAGCATCCTCAACATCGCCCGCATCCACAGTACCAGGACGTACATCAATGCCATGCACAATGTTCCAAACTCCCTTTGACACAAGTACATGTTACATCATGTAAGCCCACATAGGGTAATTGTCCCCATCCAATCTATCCTCACTAGCCAACATCTTGAACACATCTGTTGTTAGCCATGGAAAATGCATGCACTTGATGTGAAAACTGCCTAAAATGAGGAGAAACTGAGTGAGACCAGCACGTGCTATATAGCACAACCCGCACTAGACTGTATGGGACCTGTTATGCAACAATTGGCAATGACAAAAATTCTGCACAAAATGACAGAATTGCCTGTGTAGACCTGGCTGTAGTGGAAACGAAGGTCGCAAAATTAAATTCTGAGCAGACCAAGCTCTAAGAGCTTGCCCAAAAATTTGTCGACCTACTGACACTCGCCAAAGCTTGTTGAAATATGAGAAAACGAGCAGGGGTGTTTTGGCGACGTTGACGACTAAGCCCGAGAGGACGTGATCTGCTCTGATACCAATTGTTGGAATTAGGGTTGCAGGGAAATGCACACAACTTGGAAAGACAAAGGAATCTCAAGGCACACAACTGAGAGTGTATTACTTAGTGTGCAATGGAAAGATAGATAGCCCTAGAGTGGTGGGCATATATATAATGCACGGGGGAAAAACCTCCTAAAGAGGGAAAAAATGCATCATCGGTCCTAGTGTGTTCACACACATCACTACCACATGTATATGGTAACAACTCTCAAAGTAAAGAGTATTTGGGGAACCATCCAATCTCTAGGGGATGATAAAGGAAATGTTGTTCAAGACACATATGATATGGCTAAGCTGATGCTCAATCACCTTAGTCATATCAGTGGTAAAAAAGAATCCATGTCCAGAGAAGAGAATGAAGCCAAAACATCACTCGTCTACAGTATCAAATGAAAGACCTCTCAAACCGAAGCAAACTTAATAGAGAGGGTCTTTACTGATGATAAATGCTCCCTTGCTCTTTGGTCTTTAGGCAGGGAGAAGTCCCCTTGATGGGATGGTTAGAAAATGGAGTTCTTCATAGAGTTCTGGTTTGAAGGCCCCTATTACGTGCATGGTTAACCAAGCCCTAGTGGAAGGGGTGCTAGATACAAGCATTAAAAGGGTTTTGATTAAACCAATCTAAAGCAAGTGTTCTACTCCCAATTGAAACACTGACAACCCATCACCATGATGACAATAGCATACAAGATAATTGCCAAAGCTATTTCCTTTAGGATCTTTTCCCTCCTAGAGAAATCTATCACCTCGCACCAACACGATTTTATCAAAGGAAGTGTTGTAAGAAGAGGGGGAGATAGACTGCTTAAAATACTCAACACAAGCTTCCAAGCAATCACCATCAACCTATCCGCCTCTTCTTCCAATTTCCAAGCACACACACTCACCTAGACTATGACACACACACACACACAGTAAACATAGAATTGACATAGACAAGCTTGTAAGAGAGTGGAAGAGATGTGTAAGAGATGGAGACTAGATTGGAGAGTACACATCAAAATAACCATAGATTAAGAGAGTAGAGAAGAGAATTTGCAAGAGAAAGGCTTAAATCTAGCCCCAAACTCCACGGCACCTCTCTTGTGGAGTTGGTATTTAATATATTATTTTGAGTTTAAGGTGCCAAAAATTGAGGCCCCTCTTTTTACAACCACTTTACTTTTGCAAATGAGTGAAGCTCATTAGTTCTTGCATGACCCATAAGGGGAGTTCCCACTACAACTATTTACAGAGCCATAGTGGCTTATTGAAATGATGTTCTAAGATACTGTGCAAATATAAAATGGCCAAGAGTAATTGCCGTCGCCTCTTCATCAACTCCCCGCATTCCACTCTACAAAATCATCATCAACTCAATTAGTAAAATAAATAGACAACACATAATTAACCATTATGCCCAGCTATCCCAATTGCAGCTAACCACTACAATAGGAGGGTGCCCAGTCTCGTAACATCCCTCCCACCAGGGATAGCAACTGTCCTCAATTGCTCAATAGAGAAATCAACTGGACCGTGAGTGATGGAAAGTGTGGAGAAGGTCGGGAAAGTTGCGAAAAAACTTTTCAGGCATCCATTTGGCATCCTCTCTAGGGTGGCCCCTGAAAGTCAAAAGGTAACGGTTATAAACCATTCCAGTGCGAGTAGTGATGGTCTCATGGTCAACTATTTTATCAGGGATGAGTTTCTCTTCTTGGTCTACAAGTGAAGGTGGGTCTTCATAAATGTGGTGTGTAGGTAGGGGTCCTCGGAATGGGCGTAAAAGACTAATGTGAAAGGCATTGTGAATGTGCCAATGTGCAGGTAGGTCTAAACGAAAAGAAACATCATTAATGACAGCTGAAATTTTGAAAGGTCCATAAAAACGAGGAGCAAGCTTAACAAAGACATTAGTATCAACACTTTTGATCCTTCGTTTTTCGATGCGAAGTAAAACATGATCACCTTCTTTGAATTGGTGTGCCTTGCGGTGCTTGTTAGCATGCTTGGTGTAAAGTTCTTGTGAGTGTTTAATGGCAGAATGCACACTTGCATAAATATCATGAAAGTTAGTAGTGAAATCATCAGCGGCGGCAGGCACAACATTAGAAAGACGTGAAGTAGGAGTAGGAAGAGAGTGACTATATACAATTTCAAATGGAGACTTACCCGTGGCAGTGTGAGTGGTGTTGTTGTATGAAAATTGCAAAATAAGTATGTAATCATCCCATTTCTTAGGTTGAGAAGGAACATAAGCTTTTAACAAGTCAATAATAGTGCGATTGGTGACTTCGGTTTGACCATTGGATTCAGGATGGAATGCAGAAGTGAAGTCAAGTGTAGTGCCAAGATTTTCATATACAGTAGTCCAAAAAGCACTACAAAATTTTGAGTCTCGATCAGAAATAATCACTTAGGCAAACCATGATGTGGGAAAACAGTCTTAAGCAACAAAAGTGCAGCTTGATGTGTTGTGAGTGTTTTCTTACATGGAACAAAGTACGCTTATTTAGAGAAACGATCAATAATAGTCCATATCATGTCATGTTTGTGTTGTGAGTGGGAAACCAGCAACAAAATCCATTGAAATATGTTCCCAAGGTCTTTCAGGAATGGGGAGAGGGTGTAAAAGTCCCAATTTCTTACCTGTAGCTGCGTTGATTTTTTGACAAATCAAACAAGTTGACACATACTGTTTAACATCCATTCTCATTGTAGGCCAATAGAAATCGCGACATAAATTTTGAAAAGTTGCAGCAAATCCTCTATGTCCAGCGTAAGGATGTTTGTGCAATTCTTCAATAATTAATGTACGGAAGGGTTTAGTCACACACAATTTTTGTTTGAAATAAAGGAAGTTTTCTTGAATAGTGTATTTGAGAAATGTGTGTACAGAATTATCAAGGATGTGTGAAAATTCGATTCATCATGCGTGTGAATATAGCTAGTGCATTTGTCAAACCAAATGGCATGACAAGAAATTCATAGTGTCCAGTTTGTGTTCTAAAAGCAGTTTTGTAGACATCATGTTCAAATATTTTGACTTGCTGATATCCCGATTTAAGGTCAATTTTGCTAAAGATGTGTGCCCCTTTCAGTTTGTCTAATAGGTCATCCACTCTACGAATCGGAAACCTATTCTTAATGGTGATCTTGTTTAAAGCCCTGTAGTCGATACACATACGAAAGGTTCCATTTTTCTTCTTGACAAGAAGTACTGGAGCTTCGTATGGTGAACTACTAGGTCGGATAAGGCCTCGGTCAAGTAAAGCAGTGATTTGAGTTTGTATTTCCCTGTGTGCGGTAGGATTTACACGATAAGGTGCTCTACAAGGAGGTTCACTACCCGGTATGATGTCAATTTTGTGGTCTTCTGGGCGTGATGGTGGAATTCCAGGTGGCAGATTATGCATGAAACAATCTTTAAATTGTGAGAGAAATTCATCGTGTGTGGAATTACATGAAGTTTCAGTTTCAGCAGAAATTTGATTTACCAATACTAGATATGTTTTCCCCTATTTTCGAATTGCTCGTTTGGCTTGAGTGTGAGAGAGGAGTGGAAATTTTTGATGTGCCAGTGTTGCTTTGATGGAGAAAGTTTTATTATTATGATTGAGAGACATTGTACGTGTTTTATAATTAATCAACGGGTCAAATTCATGACGAAATGGCATTCCCAAAATCATATCAAGACCATGCAATGGTGCTACCAAAAATGTACGTGCTTGTGTGAATTCACCAATGCAAACTTCAACAGTGACTTGAGTTTTACAATTAAAACGTTGATGATTAAAAATAGTTTTGACCTTATGAGGTGATGAAATTTCAAAGAGTGATAGTTGTTGTGCCAATCGTGTGGAAATGAAAGCATGTCTACTACCATCATCTAGCAGAATGGTGACATTTTCACCCTTAACAGTGCCTTGCCCTTTAAACAAAGTGTGAGGAGATATAGGAGTACCTAAGGATGGGTTGTCATCGTTATCATAATCAGGATCATATCCCTCACCGTAGTTAACTTCCACTTCGTTGTCGTCAGGTATAGCATCTTCGATGAGGTTAAGAGTAGCTCCGTTGGGGCGGTTGTTGTTGAAGGGTTTTTTATTTGAATTTCTATTGACTCCATTGGAATGGCCATTGGATTGACCATTGCCCTTAGTATGACCATTTGGGCACTTATCTGCATAGTGACCATACTGAAAGCATTTAAAACACTTCATCTTTTTGTTACCATTAGAATTTGGTGGAGAACGCTGGTTGGAAGGATGTTGGTTGCCTCGTTGCTGAGTGTTGTTGTGGTTGTTGCTCGTATGAGGTTGAGCAGTGGTAGGAGGATTGTCAAATCTTCATCTTTTGAAAAAGGTACGGTTGTGGTGTTTGCTTCTGTCAAAGTTAGGAGAGAGAGGAGGTCTCTTGTTGCGGTTAGTGTTAGCAGGTTGATCAATGTGAGAGGAATGTCCACCTTTCTTCTTTTCTACGTTGAGAGCCAAATTAATGGCCTTTGACAGAGAATCGGGTTCGAACATATCTACCTCAGCACTAATTTTTAGTGCCAAGCCTGATATGTACTTTCACTTCAATTTCTTGCGACTAACATGTTCAATAGCTTGCAATTGAATTAGACAATTCCAAAAACGGTCAGTGTAACCCTGTACATCTTCATTTTTACCCTGTCGAATTAAATCCCATTGACGCCATGCTTTAGCTTTGTACTGTGTGGGCAAAAATTGGGGTAAAAACACTTTTTTAAATGCATTCCAGGTGCATGGTCTTCTTCCATGTTTTTTGGTGGCGTTCCACCACAATGCAGCGCTGCTAGTGAGATGATTGGATGCACACTTTACCATTTCACACTCGGGAAAGTCTTAATCATGAAAGTAGTCATCTAGTTGACTAACCCATGCTAGAACCGTACTAGCATCTTTAGTGCCATCAAAATCCCTGAAAGTGAAGGCTTTTCTACTAATTTTATTTTTCTTGGGTGCTGGTGCAGATTCGGTGTGTGCAGAATGCAATAGTTTATCTTCAAGTTCTTGCCTTCGCATGCGTTCATATGTGAGTGATTGTTGCAGATTTTGAAGTTGTTCCGCAATCGTGGGTGCCTAAGGAAGGTGTCCCATGATTGCGTGTTTTATAATATATATATATATATATATATATATATATATATTAACAAATATTTAAATGGTATGCTTAAAAAGGCTATTTGGTGATATTCACAGATGCAATATGCGGAATAGAAAATAAATAAATAATAGAAATGTAATGTACTTAGCTGAGAATAGCGGTGGCGTCCAGTCCGGAATGGCGATGAGCTAGGAAATTGCCAGAGAAGTGGACGGTCCGACGGTGCGTCAGCTAGCCGGTCGAATTTTGTAACGCCCAACCTCCCATATCCCCAAAACGGTAATGGTAATTTTAGCTTTCACTGTAAACTTTGGTTTATAAAGTCGGCTATCTTTGATGATATCATGATTCTGGAAATTTTCATAACAAAATCTGAACCACCAAATGTAGTCCGATATGGTTGACAAGGAATGGACAACCCATGTTTTTCCTTTGAACAGCAAGAGAAAGTGCTTGTGTGGCCGAAGGAGTCGGTGGCTTCAGGTCTTTTAATAATTGGGTTGGCGGAAATCGACCAAGAAATTTGGATTTGGGTGTGTATTGGTCCTTATTAAAGGGGGCAAAAGGGTTTTCTTAATTTGGTTGGCCGGCCAAGCTTTAAGGAAGGCCACACTTTTTTTAATAAAGTGTGAAGCCTACTGTAAATGGCGTGCAGGCTTTTGCTGACAGTGCGAGTAGAGAGGGGGAGATGGATGGCGACCTGCAGAGTGTGTTTCGGCCAGCATGGATGCACAGTAAAACACTCCTCATGCCAGGGCGATTCCTCCAAGGCAGTCTGGGCTCGCTTCTGCAGAGGTCGACAGGGTTACTTTTTGCCAAGCAAGGGGGAATTCCCACAACCTTGCAACTCTTGGTTTATGTCGAACCTCGTGTTGGCTACAAGATGCGGTATTTACACATCTGTAAGCTCTTGTGTGACAAAAGGCCATCTTGTGTTGCAATCTAACTCTTCTTTCTTTCCTGCAATCTTCCTCTCTACTTAAACTTTCCGATGTCGTCCTTCATGACAAGGTTGCCCACTTGCAAGAGGAAAAATCTTCCGACTCTTTCGAAGTCAAAATTCTTCCGATTCTCCAATCTTTGCTACTTTCTTCTTGCCTTCACTGTTACGAGACTGGGCACCCTCCTGTTGTAGTGGTTAGCTGCAATTGGGATAGCTGGGCTCTTAAGATCTTGTGCATTCTTCTCACAATGCATTTCACATTAGTCTTTTACGCCCATTTCGAGGACCCCTACCTACACACCACATTTATGAAGACCCACCTTCATTTGTAGACCAAGAAGAGCAACTCATCCCTGATAAAATAGTTGACCATGAAACCACCACTACACGCACCCTAGACAGGATGCCAAATGGATGCCTGAAAAGTTTTTTCGCAACTTTCCCGACCTTCTCCACACTTTCCATCACTCACGGTCCAGTTGATTTCTCTATTGAGCAACTGAGGACAGTTGCTATCCCTGGTGGGAGGGATGTTACGAGACTGGGCACCCTCCTGTTGTAGTGGTTAGCTGCAATTGGGATAGCTGGGCATAATGGTTAATTATGTGCTGTCTATTTATTTTACTAATTGAGTTGATGATGATTTTATCGAGTGGAATGCGGGGAGTTGATGAAGAGGCGACGGCAATTACTCTTGGCCATTTTATATTTGCACAGTATCTTAGAACATCATTTCAATAAGCCACTATGGCTCTGTAAATAGTTGTAGTGGGAACTCCCCTTATGGGTCATGCAAGAACTAATGAGCTTCACTCATTTGCAAAAGTAAAGTGGTTGTAAAAGAGGGGCCTCAAGTTTTGGCACCTTAAACTCAAAGTAATATATTAAATACCAACTCCACAAGAGAGGTACCGTGGAGTTTGGGGCTAGATTTAGGCCTTTCTCTTGCAGATTCTCTTCTCTACTCTCTTAAGCTATGGTTATTTTGTTGTGTACTCTCTAATCTAGTTTCCATCTCTTACACTCTCTTACAATCATGTCTATGTCAATTTTATGTTTACTGTGTGTGTGTGTCTCATAGTCTAGGTGTGAGTGTGTGTGCTTGGAAATTGGAAGAAGAGGTGGACAGGTTGATGGTGATTGCTTGGAAGCTTGTGTTGAATAGTTTAAGCGGTCGATCTCCCTTTCTTCTCCCAACATTCACAATCCGCAATGATTAAGCATTAGAATTGAAAGTGAACTCTCGACATACCATATTTTGGGTCGTTATGAAGCCGAGTTGGAAATTAGTCGTTGAATAGCCACCAATTAACGTGCGAGTTTTTCTTCTGCAAATTCGATCAATTATACTTCGAATTTCCACAAGTCCTTGAATCCTTGAATTGCAAAGTCGATAAATTGCAATTGGGATTTTGTCGATTAGAGGAACTCCTTCTTAAAATTGAAATCTAGTGCTGATTTATCCTCGAACCTGAAGCTCTGATACCACTGTTGTGAGAAGAGGGGGAGATCGACCGCTTAAAATCTAGTGCTGATTTATCCTCGAACCTGAAGCTCTGATACCACTGTTGTGAGAAGAGGGGGAGATCGACCGCTTAAAATACTCAACACAAGCTTCCAAGCAATCACCATCAACCTGTCCGCCTCTTCTTCCAATTTCCAAGCACACACACTCACCTAAACTATCACACACACACACACACACACAGAGTAAACATAGAATTGACATAGACAAGCTTGTAAGAGAGTGTGTGTAAGAGATGTGTAAGAGATGGAGACTAGATTGGAGAGTACAGAGAAAAATAACCATAGCTTAAGAGAGTAGAGAAGAGAATCTGCAAGAGAAAGGCCTAAATCTAGCCCCAAACTCCACGGCACCTCTCTTGTGGAGTTGGTATTTAATATATTATTTTGAGTTTAAGGTGCCAAAAATTGAGGCCCCTCTTTTTACAACCACTTTACTTTTGCAAATGAGTGAATCTCATTAGTTCTTGCATGACCCATAAGGGGAGTTCCCACTACAACTATTTACAGAGCCATAGTGGCTTATTGAAATGATGTTCTAAGATACTGTGCAAATATAAAATGGCCAAGAGTAATTGCCATCGCCTCTTCATCAACTCCCCGCATTCCACTCTACAAAATCATCATCAGCTCAATTAGTAAAATAAATAGACAGCAGATAATTAACCATTACGTCCAGCTATCCCAATTGCAGCTAACCACTACAACAGGAGGGTGCCCAGTCTCGTAACAGGAAGATCAATCTACGACAACATTCTAGCAGCTATGGTCAACATCAACAAGTATGCTAAGTTCACCAATCAAGAATGTATCCTTCTACAACTCAATCTAAATAAAGCATGGGGGCTATTCCGACAGGCAATAAGATTCCCCCCAAAGGAATTGGATCAGTAGTTGCTTAGGTTGCAAAGCGGAAAGTAAAGATCTTCTGCATTGTTCAAAGACTACCCCAACTATAAGCGGCATGGTAGGCAAAGTTTGCAAATGGATCTAGAAGACAGGGAGGACTATGTTCTGCAAGAACGATCTAATCTTGGGAGGGAAGATTATATAGAACCAAGCCCTGCTTATTTGCACACAAATTGTTTGCTTTTGCTACTTTAAACAAGTCTAGAGGACTGGGAACCAATGGATGTTTGAAAGCGACCTCTCTATAAGTGGCTTTAATGAGGTTATCCAAGAAAGCAGCAAAGTGATAACATCCATTGAGAAAAGGAGGAAACAAGTTGTTCGACCATCACTCTCCATGCTAGTTAACACCACAAAACATATTGCATGGGTTAGCTATATCCACAAACCTACCGCGCCTGCACCCACCCCAATTTCCTACTCCTACTCCTATAAGCAACTGTGGACGACCAGGAACCGTTGAAACTTGGATAAGGTCCTCTCGTTAGCTAGCTTCTTATAGTTTGTGCAAGAAAGCAGGGAAGCGTTCTTGTTACGAGACTGGGCACCCTCCTGTTGTAGTGGTTAGCTGCAATTGGGATAGCTGGGCGTAATGGTTAATTATGTGCTGTCTATTTTACTAATTGAGTTGATGATGATTTTGTAGAGTGGAATGCGGGGAGTTGATGAAGAGGCGACGGCAATTACTCTTGGCCATTTTATATTTGCACAGTATCTTAGAACATCATTTCAATAAGCCACTATGGCTCTGTAAATAGTTGTAGTGGGAACTCCCCTTATGGGTCATGCAAGAACTAATGAGCTTCACTCATTTGCAAAAGTAAAGTGGTTGTAAAAGAGGGGCCTCAATTTTTGGCACCTTAAACTCAAAGTAATATATTAAATACCAACTCCACAAGAGAGGTGCCGTGGAGTTTGGGACTAGATTTAGGCCTTTCTTTTGTAGATTCTCTTCTCTACTCTCTTATGCTATGGTTATTTTGCTGTGTACTCTCTAATCTAGTCTCCATCTCTTACACATCTCCTACACTCTCTTACAAGTTTGTCTATGTCAATTCTATGTTTACTGTGTGTGTGTGTGTGTGTGTGTGTCATAGTCTAGGTGAGTGTGTGTGCTTGGAAATTGGAAGAAGAGGTGGACAGTTTGATGGTGATGGCTTGAAAGCTTGTGTTGAATATTCTAAGCGGTCGATCTCCCCCTGTTCTCCCAACAGTGGTATCAGAGCAACCAGGTTCAATTGAATCGTCCTCAGATTTCAATTTCAAGGAGGGAACTTCTCGATTCGACACACCCGATTTTGCAAATAATCGAATTTGCAAGTCAAATCTACTTGGTCGTAATTGGGAAGCTTAATCGGTGAATTATTCAACAAATTGTCGATCATCAGCAAAAGAATCGGTATGTGCATCTCTTAATTTCAAGCACCGGTTAAATTTTATCGAGAATTGAAAAATTATCGGCCAAGAAGATAAGAAGTAGCGGATTCGTAAAGAGGCCAAGAAGGTCAATTTTAGCATCGGAAAAGCAAGGAAAGATTTCAATTGGAATTAGCAACAGCTCTTAATTGGATTAATCGACGAGATTGGATTCAAAGGCTTTGAAGTTCTGAGGAAAATTTTCGAGGCTTGTGAAGTTCGACCCTCTCCGACAACCTCATAATGGATCGAAGCTTGGCCAATACAAATAAATAGAGCTCATTGATCTTGTCGGCAATCTACCACGGGAACCTCTACTTACACACACACTAAGCTTCGTAATCGACTTGCTTCAAATTCAATATGAATTGCATCAAAGGGAGCGCCATACATTGCTGATCAATTTTGTCTACTGCTTCAAGATCAATTTCAAACTCTCCAGCTTGCCATCACCTCAATTCCAATGGCACTGTGAACTCTCCAAAACTGCACGCTGCCAGTTTGTTTTTGTCATGCATAAAAGTTAGCATAAAGTAAAGTTAGCTTCTACTTCGTTTTGAGCCTTTGAATTTGGTCGTCTACATTCTTGAAGCTTAAAATACCCTTTTCCTTTTGAAGCTTAAAAGCCTACTTTTGTTAAGAGCCTACTCGCCCACTCCTTTTCTCCATAACCTTGGCCCTCGACAAACTCTGGTCACCCTCCTTCAATCGCCGACTACAAGTCTAAGTCTCCACGAACTTAAAAAGTCGTCGATCCCTATTTGAAACCGATTAACAAGCTTGAGCCGCACCTGCCAAGGATCATGTCATCGTCGTATTAATCAAAAAAAAAAAATCAACGAATTGTCAATTACCAATATAATTTGTGGAATTCTCTTCCGACCGCCACTGCTATCTGCTTTGGGGATACGGGAGACCGGACACTACAAAATTCAACTGGCTTGGTGACACACCGTCGGACTGTCTATTCTTCGGCAATTTCCTAGCACATCGCAATTCCAGACTGGATGCCACCGCTCTTTCTCAGCTAAGTACATTGCATTTCTGTTATTTATTTTATTTTATTCCGCATATTGCATCTGCAAATATCACCAAATAGCCTTTTTAAGCATTACCCTTTAATTATTTATTAAATTATATTTATTTAAAAAAAAAGAAAAAAGAAAAGCACGCAATCATGGCACATCTTCCTCATGCACCCACGATTGCAGAGCAGCTTCAAAATTTGCAGCAGTCACTCACATATGAACGCATGCGAAGGCAAGAACTTGAAGATAAATTATTGCATTCTGCACGCACCGAATCTGCACCGGCACCCAAGAAAAACAAAATTAGCAGAAAAGCCTTCACTTTCAAAGATTTTGATGGCATTAAAGATGCTAGCACGGTTCTAGCATGGGTTAGTCAGCTAGATGACTATTTTCATGATGAAGACTTTCCCGAGCATGAAATGGTAAAGTGTGCATCCAATCATCTCACCAGCAGCGCTGCATTGTGGTGGAACGCCACCAAACAACATGGAAGAAGACCACACACATGGAATGCATTTAAAAAAGTATTTTTGCCCCAATTTTTGCCCACACAGTACAAAGCTAAAGCACGACGTCAATGGGATTTAATTCGACAGGGTAGAAATGAAGATGTACAAGGTTACACTGACCGTTTTTGGAATTGTCTAATTCAATTGCAAGCTATTGAACATGTTAGTCGCAGGAAATTGAAGCTAAAGTACATATCAGGCTTGGCACTACAAATTAGTATTGAGGTAGATATGTTCGAACCAGATTCTCTGTCAAAGGCCATTAACTTGGCTCTCAACGCAGAAAAGAAGAAAGGTAGACATTCCTCTCACACTGATCAACCTGCTAACACTAACCACAACAAGAGACCTCCTTTTTCTCCTAACTTTGACAGAAGTAAATACCAAAGCCGTACTTTTTTCAAAAGACAAAGATTTGACAATCCTCCTACCACTGCTCAACCTCATACGAGCAACAACCACAACAACACTCAGCAACGAGGCAACCAACATCCTTCCAACCAGCGTTCTCCTCCAAATTCTAATGGTAACAAAAAGGTGAAGTGTTTTAAATGCTTTCAATATGGTCACTATGCAGATAAGTGCCCAAATGGTCATGCTAAGGGCAATGGTCAATCCAATGGCCATTCAAATGGAGTCAACAGGAATTCAAATGAGAAACCCTCCAACAACAACCGCCCCAACGGAGCTACTCTTAACCTCATCGAAGATGCTACACCCGACGACAATGAAGTGGAAGTTAACTACGGTGAGGGATATGACCCTGATTATGATAACGATGACAACCCATCCTCAGGTACTCCTATATCTCCTCACACCTTGTTTAAAGTGCAAGGCACTGTTAAGGGTGAAAATGTCACCATTCTGCTAGATGATGGTAGTAGCCATGATTTCATTTCCACACGATTGGCACAGCAACTATCACTCTCTGAAATTTCATCACCTCATAAGGTCAAAACTGTTTTTAATAATCAACGTTTTAATTGTAAAACTCAAGTCAGTGTTGAAGTTTGCATTGGTGAATTCACTCAAGCACGTACATTTTTGGTAGCACCATTGCATGGTCTTGATATGATTTTGGGAATGCCATTTTGTCATGAATTTGACCCGTTGATTAATTATAAAACACGTACAATGTCTCTCACTCATAATAATAAAACTTTCTCCATCCAAGCAACACTGGCACAACAAAAATTTCCACTTCTCTCTCACACTCAAGCCAAACGAGCCATTCGAAAACAAGGGAAAACACATCTAGTATTGGTAAATCAAATTTCTACTAAAACTAAAACTTCACGTAATTCCACACACGATGAATTTCTTTCACAATTTAAAGATTGTTTCATGCATGATCTGCCACCTGTAATTCCACCATCACGTCCAGAAGACCACAAAATTGACATCATACCGGGTAGTGAACCTCCTTGTAGAGCACCTTATCGCGTAAATCCTACCGCACACAGGGAAATACAAACTCAAATCACTAATTTACTTGACCGAAGCCTAATCCGACCTAGTAGTTCACCATACGGAGCTCCAGTACTTCTTGTCAAGAAGAAAAATGGAACCTTTCGTATGTGTATCGATTACAGGGCTTTAAACAAGATCACCATTAAGAATAGGTTTCCAATTCCTAGAGTGGATGACCTATTAGACAAACTGAAAGGGGCACACATCTTTAGCAAAATTGACCTTAAATCAGGATATCACCAAGTCAAAATGTTTGACCATGATGTTTACAAAACTGCTTTCAGAACACAAACTGGACACTATGAATTTCTTGTCATGCCATTTGGTTTGACAAATGCACCAGCTACATTCACACGCATGATGAATCGAATTTTCATTGACCATCAAGATTTTGTGATTGTATTTTTTGATGACATTTTGGTATTCAGTAAATCTAAAGCAGAGCATAAGCAGCATTTAACACGTGTATTTGATCTGCTTGCACAAAATCACTCGTATTTGAATCCTGAAAAGAGTTCATTTTTCCAATCTGAAATTGAATATTTGGGACATATTGTATCGGGTAAGGGAATACATGTCGATCCAAAGAAAATTGAAGCCATTCAATCCTGGCCGAGACCCAAAAACTTGCATGAGCTACGATCTTTTATTGGTCTTTGTAGCTATTACAGGAAATTTGTTCGTAATTTTGCTTACAAAGCATATTATTTGACTCTCTTATTGAAGAAAAATACGCCTTATGAATGGACTGATTTGTAAGAAAGCTCATTTAATGCACTTAAACATGCTTTGACTAATGCACCTGTATTGCAATTGCCTGATTTTGAAAGACCATTCTTTGTGGTAGTCACTGATGCTAGTGGGAAAGGTATCGGTGCAGTCCTTATGCAAGATAACCATCCAATTGCTTTCGAAAGTCGTAAATTCAAACCGTCTGAAACAAAGTTCAGTACTTATGATAAAGAGTTGACTGCTGTGGTACATGCATTGAAAATCTGGAAACATTATGTAATGGGTACTGACTTGATCATTAAAACTGATCAACAAAGTATCAAATATTTACTTTCTCAGCTCTTAATAGATGATAGACATATTAAGTGGGCCGCTTTCATTCAAAGTTTTCAGCCCAACATTCAATACCAACCTAGTAAAGAAAACGTTGTGGCTGATGCTTTGAGTAGAAGACCCTCACTTAATCATCTATCAACCATTACGGGAACTTCATTTGACACTATGCCTGACACTTATGCACATGATGATGACTTCAAAACGACATGGTTGCACATGCTTGATAATTCTGTACACACATTTCTCGAATACACTATTCAAGAAAACTTCCTTTATTTCAAACAAAAATTGTGTGTGACTAAATCTTTTCGTACATTAATTATTGAAGAATTGCACAAACCACCTTATGCTGGACATAGAGGATTTGCTGCAACTTTTTAAAATTTATGTCGTGATTTCTATTGGCCTGCTATGAGAATGGATGTTAAACAGTATGTGTCAACTTGTTTGATTTGTCAAAAAATCAAAGCAGCTATAGGTAAGAAATTGGGACTTTTACACCCTCTCCCCATTCCTGAAAGACCTTGGGAACATATTTCCATGGATTTTGTTACTGGTTTCCCACTCACAACACACAAAGATGACATGATATGGACTATTATTGATCGTTTCTCTAAACAAGCATACTTTGTTCCATGTAAGAAAACACTAACAGCACATCAAGCTGCACTTTTGTTTCTAAAGACTGTTTTTCCACATCATGGTTTGCCTAAAGTGATTATTTCTGATCGGGACTCAAAATTTTGTAGTGCTTTTTGGACTACTGCATTTGAAAATCTTGGCACTACACTTGACTTCACTTCTGCATTTCATCCTGAATCTAATGGTCAAACCGAAGTCACCAACCGAACTATTATTGACTTGTTAAAGGCTTATGTTTCTTCTCAACCTTAGAAATGGGATGATTACCTACATATTTTGCAATTTGCATACAACAACACCACTCACACCACCACGGGTAAATCTCCATTTGAAATTATATATGGTCACTCACTTCCTACTCCTGCTTCACGTCTTTCTAATGTTGTGCCTGCCGCTGATGATTTCACTACTGACTTTCATGATATTTATGCAAGTGTGCATTCTGCCATTAAACACCCACAAGAACTTTACACCAAGCATGCTAACAAGCATCGCAAGGCACACCAATTCAAAGAAGGTGATCATGTTTTACTTCGCATCAAAAAACGAAGGATCAAAAGTGTTGATACTAATGTCTTTGTTAAGCTTGCTCCTCGTTTTTATGGACCTTTCAAAATTTCAGCTGTCATTAACGATGTTTCTTTTCGTTTAGACCTACCTGCACATTGGCACATTCACAATGCCTTTCACATTAGTCTTTTATGCCCATTCCAAGGACCCCTACCTACACACCACATTTATGAAGACCCACCTTCACTTGCAGACCAAGAAGAGCAACTCATCCCTGACAAAATAGTTGACCATGAGACCACCACTACACGCACTGGAATGGTTTATAACCGTTACCTTTTGACTTTCAAGGGCCACCCTAGAGAGGATGCCAAATGGATGCCTGAAAAGTTTTTTCGCAACTTTCCCGACCTTCTCCACACTTTCCATCACTCACGGTCCAGTTGATCTCTCTATTGAGCAACTGAGGACAGTTGCTATCCCTGGTGGGAGGGATGTTACGAGACTGGGCACCCTCCTGTTGTAGTGGTTAGCTGCAATTGGGATAGCTGAGCGTAATGGTTAATTATTTGCTGTTTATTTTACTAATTGAGTTGATGATGATTTTGTAGAGTGGAATGCGGGGAGTTGATGAAGAGGCGACGGCAATTACTCTTGGCCATTTTATATTTGCACAGTATCTTAGAACATCATTTCAATAAGCCACTATGGCTCTGTAAATAGGTGTAGTGGGAACTCCCCTTATGGGTCATGAAAGAACTAATGAGCTTCACTCATTTGCAAAAGTAAAGTGGTTGTAAAAGAGGGGCCTCAATTTTTGGCACCTTAAACTCAAAGTAATATATTAAATACCAACTCCACAAAAGAGGTGCCGTGGAGTTTGGGGCTAGATTTAGGCCTTTCTCTTGCAGATTCTCTTCTCTACTCTCTTATGCTATGGTTATTTTGTTGTGTACTCTCTAATTTAGTCTCCATCTCTTACACATCTCCTACACTCTCTTACAAGTTTGTCTATGTCAATTCTATGTTTACTGTGTGTGTGTGTGTATCATAGTTTAGGTGAGTGTGTGCTTGAAAATTGGAAGAAGAGCTGGACAGTTTGATGGTGATGGCTTGAAAGCTTGTGTTGAATATTCTAAACGGTCGATCTCCCCCTCTTCTCCCAACAGTTCTGATACCTACAATTTTTTTCTACACTATCTATACTAGCCCCATTTCATGCATGAGATTATATACAAAGCAAAACATGGTGGGGCTAGTATAAATAAGATACCTACAATCTTTACTATCTATACTAGCCCCAATACACAAGTTTCATGCATGAGATTATATACAAAGCAAAAAAGTTTATTTAATAACTTGAAGAATCTTTATGCTGTATAGATATGTATGTATCTAAATAATATGATAGCAGACAAATATAGTCGCTTAAGTAAGCTATAAGTAGGAGATATTCTTGTATCTCAAAATTGCACTCACTAAAAATTCTCATTTTTAACATGAGAGATGTAAACTATAAACATGGACATGCCTTCAATAAAGCATATCTAATTTAGAACACAAAAGGAGCATCTATAATCTCATTTACATAGTTTTTTGGTACAAGTGTATATTCTTGATAGATGCATGAGAAAAATTTAAAACCGACTTGATGTATTAGATTTATGCAATTGAACACCCAAAAAAATAGGTACATTCTTGGTGTTAACGTATAGACTCACTTTGGATCATAGCTTTCCATTAAGATTAGATCAATTCTTTGAGACAAGCTTTGAAAGGCCAAGATAGCGTTTTTCAAGGGTGTCGTTGCACTATGTATGTAATGAATTTATAATAGAGATGTAGATATCAATCTGCAATTGAATCTTCATTCCATAGTAAATTGGGTTCTAACCTCTGAAATTGAAAGGCCAAAAGGCCAAGTTTAGGGGTGTTAATAAGTAAGTGATGCGTGTGAATGGAACATAATCCTGAAATAGCATAGTAATTGAGGGTGCATGCTTTATGTATATAGCAGCTTGCTGAGAGAGAGAGAGAGAGAGAGAGATGGGAACGGCGGAGCTTATCGAGGTGCTGCTGGCAATCATCTTACCGCCCGTCGGGGTGTTTCTGCGCTTTGGATGCAGGGTAAGCAATCCTCGGCCATCCTCTTCTTCTTCTTCTTCTTCTTCTTCTTCTTCTTCTTGGTGCTGGCATTTATGGAACGTCCATGAATTTAACGCAGATTGAGTTTTGGATATGCCTCTTCTTCACCGTCTTGGGATACCTGCCTGGCGTCATCTACGCCTTGTACGTCCTCCTCTACACCTCCTCTCCTCCCCCTCCTCCCGTCTACTATCATGCCCCGGCCCCCCCCTCCACTGCCCCCTTAATTTAATGTAGACATCGCTTTTACCACAAAAACTCTCATATTGTATACAACTCTCGTCAGTATAGTATGCATAGCACACACATCATCAGAGAATATGAATCTAGCATGGTTGCAAGCGTGCCATATACGCAAGTAGCAAAAGATGAGTTGATGTGTATCTAAGACATGGGCTAAACACGAGCTTCCCGCCATCGATCCCCTCACTTTCCGAGTGGCACTTGTCGTCGATCCCCTCACTTTCCCAGTGTCACTTATTGACCAGTGATTTTAAGCGAGCTCCATGTATGCAACTGTCAAAAAAATGGTCTTATATATAGAAGTGTATTCAAGACATGGACATTTAAGTTCTAGGCTACATGCTAGGACTCAAGCTTCACGAGTGAATTACCTACTTACTTGTATTAATGAGACATCTTTCAGAGCCTGTGCCTATTCTAAGTGTGGTCAATTGCACATTGGTAATCGGTTGGCGAAATGAGAAAGGTAAATGTTTTATAAGTGCTTCTTGTGTATAAAGTGATTTTATTTTGTTTTGTATGTTTATTAAGATTTATGAAAAAAATAAGTTGGCAGTGAAATTTACTATTTTATTGTCCTTAGGATAATCTTGATAAGTTGTGCTTTTATGGGAGAATCCAAAGCTTAGCACAGGAAACAAATCTTTAAGATTTTTGTTTAATTATTAAGCTCAATGAAGGATTAAGTAAATTGTCCCCCCTCCCCAAACAAAAAAAACCACCATGATGTGTTTAGTATCGTAATACTGAACGGTAATTGATTGGGAGATGATACTATTGCAATATTGTCTTGAAGTCCACAAAATCTATTGACCGACAAAGATTGACCTTTTTCAAAAAGAGTTTGAACCGGGCTCAAATATGCTTTACGAACACACTTTCTTCGTGTTGGTTACTAAATAATATGATGTTTTTCATGCCATGCCATGAGTGGTTCAACAGTTTTTCTAGTGAGATTTGGTCGACCACTCAACAGTTTTTCTAGTGAGATTTGGTCGTGCACATCTTGCTGATGGGTCATGTGACATTGTTGGTGCAGGAGATGTATGTTTTGCCATTGCCTAGTGGTATATCATACACACCTTGCTACGTGCATTATGTTCCTACGCTAAGACATAGTTTGATCTCAATGAGAAGTTGTGAGATAGTGTTTTGTCATGTATTTCTTGAAGACTATTATTTTCAAATACACAGGGGTTCACTAGTGATTGCAAAAGGTGCTTGGAGTGGCATGGTTTACCATTTGCACAATTCTCATGCGAGACGGTAATGTCTCACTCTACAGACATGGAGAAAGATAGACATCGAGAAAGATGCGACGTGTATCTTACGCGGATGAGTCCATGTGTAACAAAGGGATGTCCCAAAAGCAGAGCCTCAAATTCTTTTAGCTTTCAAAAGCAAAGTTGATTAAAACTATGTCCAAAAACTGGTGAAACTGCCATCGTAATTTTTGAAATTCCGTACGTATTGCCACATCAAAAAACCATACGAAATTGCGAAGTGGATGTCCGTACACTTGGCCACGTTAGCCTGTCCCCTCGATGCATTTCACGGGAGTCTGCAGGTTGTATGTCCAAGGGCCTGCCACGTCACCAGCTTGTGACATACCCCTCTTGAAAGAATTGTAATCGCCTTCAATTACGCCTGCAAAACAGACAAAGGCCATAAACTGTCTTAGTAGACACTGACTGTTAGTACCGACACCCTAGACATAACACATCTAGCACTTGTACAAAACGACAGTCACATCACAGGACATCACATGATAAATCACATACAATTTCATTTTAAATCTCAGACCATGATTAACCAAAACATATTTAGTAATTGCATCTAGATCCATTATGGACCTCACGGATGTTCGATTAACTAATCCTTATTACAATCATGTCTATAGAGACTTATGAGACCAAAATGTTGCAGTCATTTTATCTTTCAATTCCTGCATTCAAACAAGTCAAGTACAAATCAATCATTTTCATATTAGGGAATTCCATCTATAAAGTCATACAACAGAATACGACTCAGCTCTTTAGTATCCCTGAAATCCAAAGGGGACATCAATGACTATTCAAAATCGGGGCAATCCGTAGACAAAAGTATCAGAGACTCCCCTTTTGTGCAAACCCACTGCACTAGTCACCCTCACTGAAGTCAGGGTTCTATAAGAGTAGACTATGCTAAACCAAATGCTTCAAGGAAAAGTTCCAAAATCTGAGGAGTACCTGCTAGGTCCTCCTCCTCCATCCACTTCACATCCAATGCAAGATAGTTATTGAACTTAACCAAGAACCACCTAATCACTTTACCGTTTATCTTTCTGTCTTTGTGTGCCAATATCTGTTCTGGAACGGGTATCTCCTCGCTTTCCTCCACTTCGGGTTGCTCATCTGGCTCCCCATCTTTGGGCACATCGCATTTAAAAGGCTTCAATAGACTCACATGAAATGCATTGTGAATCTTCCGAGTATCAGGTAGCTTCATTCTAAAGGAGACATCATGTATCTTTTCTTTTATTTGGGAAGGACCATAGTACCTCATGCTAAGCTTTGGAAATAGCCGCTCCTTTCCCTTTTTCTTTCTTTGGCATGCCTTCTCAAAATATAAGAGCACTCAATTGTCTTCCTTCAATTTCAAATCGCAACGGTGTCGATCTGCTGCTTTCTTGTGTCATTCCTGAGATTTTCCCAAAGCCTCTTGGACCTTGGCAAATGCAGTGTCCAAGTCCGTCGTGCACTGGTCGGCTTCAAATAATTTATCTTTCGTGCTAAGGAGGGGTGAAACCTTTGGAGCAACTTCAATGATCTCAAATGGCACCTTCCCCGTCGAAGAGTGGATCGTGTTGTTGTAGGCAAATTCCACAAGGGCAAAAAACATTCCCATTGAGTCTTCTGATCAGAAATGTGAGACTTCAATAAATCCAGTACGACTGAATTTGCAATCTCAGATTGCCCATCTTTCTACGAGTGGAAAGATGATGAGACTGCAACCGTGTGCCAATGTTCTCTGTGCGCGTATGTCGCACGTGTCAATGCAAGGAACTTGCCGATACACCGTGTGCGAGCCACAAATGGCTCCAAGCACACAACAAGCCTAAACTAGTAAGCTCAAAGTAGGCAATGGTGTGTCACTCACCGCTCTATGCTTGCTTCGTGGAGGATTCCTCGCCGCGAAGAAGAAGGAGACGCCGCTACGCCGCGCTCAACCGCCTCACCGCCGTCGTGCCGCCGCAATGCTTGATCGCACTCTCTCTCTCTCTCTCTCTCTCTCTCACACACACACACACACACACATACACACACACACAAGGAGGTGAAGAAGAAGAAGATGGAGATGGAGATGGAGCAAGAGCACTCTTCTATTGCACAAATGAGAGAATGAGTGAATTTTAGGTTTAGTTGACTTTTATATGAGCTCGTCCCATTCACACTTGGGCGTCCATGCTTAGCCAACTAATCCCTTGAATGTTCCAGTTAGAGTGTGCCTCTCATCGGCGATCACTCTTACCCTTTTCCTATTGGACCGACAAGCCCGGTACCTGACTCTACCAAATAAATAATACAATGTCCGCCGTAGGTTACAACGTCCGTCGTAGGTGATAGAGTGTCCATGAGCCGTGAGGGTTAACATGCCCCCCTTCCTGATGTAGATTCTGTCCTCGAAAGCTATTGAGTTGAAGCTCGTTCGTCGAGGTGGAAGAGCATTTGAGATGAATGTCCTTAGCCTTCTTCAGCCACTACAAAATCAAACAACATTGGCACAGTAATTGCATTTGCATAAGCAATTAAAAAGCATATGCAGTTTTAGGCAGACAAATTGATTGGTAACATAATTTTAAACAATTTGTCAGCAATAAACATTAAATTGCAATGTAATCAAATGCATAAACAGATGTAAAGGTAAAAAATTAAACAAGTCTGGGGTCGCTAATTTAACGGTCGAAAGGCACTAGAGATCGACTATTAATACCATGGGTAAGCTTCTTAATTTTCTTTGGTCAATTAAGTTGTTTAATCGCGAGAGCCAAGTATTTCATGTTCGAGGGCTGACTAGAGGTTATACCGAGAAGACCTTGTAGTTAAGCTATGATAAAACGGAATTTCTCATGAAATCATCGCCTGACTGACTACCTTTTCTTTGACCCCCCAAAGTCTTTTCACAGTGATTCAATTTTGATGTGTGCTTATTTTGTATGCCTTGGGTTTTTTGCTTTTCAACGAAAAGCGCCCACACTGGGAACCTCTAGGGCTCTAGTACCATAGGCGATACATGTGAGTGAAGTACCCAATCAAGCTGAGATTTCTCTTCCAGCTTAAGATTTTACATTGTGGCACTTTGATTTGTTTTTGTTTGTTCGTTTTCAACATTTTAATTTTGTAACTTTGGGGGGTCATATAACACTGATACACCTCCCCAGGCTCATCACACTAGTAAACTCCCTTTATAATACTTAAGCTAAAGGTCAATAGGGTCAAGCCCACTAGAAATCCGTAGTACATTTCACACAATGCTGCCTAAATCAAATTAAGAACCTAAGTAACCATTGATTATTAGGAAGGCATTCCCCATGGTATTAAGAGAAGATCTCTAACACCTAACTTGGTCAAACTAGCTTAGTCGGACTGCTTGATTTTTAAACCTAGACAAGTGATTATGATAAAAAATTACATTGAATTAAATGTCTGTTACTAAGCAAATGCGCTGAATATTATGCTACCAATCACAATCAAAGCAGACAAACATAGATGCAAAAAAGATAAGGGGCAATGCTAATGGACAAGAAACACCTGTTTGTGTTGATGGTCGCGCTTGATTTGAAGTGTGAACGAGAGAAAGATTCCATGAAGGTCCAAATCCTAACCACAGCAACACGTTCCTGTACAGACTAGGAAACACAAAGAATACCTCTAGGAGGCACATCAGTGGGAAAAAGGAACTTTGCTAATCACTCAACTCTAAAACAAAAACACTCCTATCGTACTAATCTTACGTACCCTCCATCACGCGAGTGATGAGGATCAAAGGTGTTTTATAGCATAGGTTTCTGTTTCAGTGTACCAAATGTGAATGTGTAGGTTTGGTCAATGTTTTGACTTTTATTGTGCATACTCGTTTGCTAATTGCTCTTGCTCTTTATTATTTTTGTTTTTTGTGAGTATAAGGCTATATATATACATTCCCTAATATTGGGATATTGAGAGGTCACGGAGGAAGGTTGAGAGGAGAGTGAGTAAGTGATGACTGATAGCAAACATTCCGCCCTTCCTTGGGTAGATCATATCGTTTGAAATGTGCTCGTCACCCTTTCAAACCAATTGTTCTAGTCGATAATAGGTGAGGATTTTTGCCTGTAGTTTTCTATTACCTTAGGTGCCTCATTGAGTTGCAAGGGTGGTAAGGTACTCTCCCACGATCTAACTTGAAGTGGTTCATCAGGTGATTCTTGAACACTGGGAGGTGTGGGTTTCTTTGTAACTTTATGGAGGTCCACTATTGTAGGTGGAGGCTGTGGAGAAGCTTTTACCTCTATGGATGCATTACATGAGGAGCTAGAAGCTTCATGGGAGTCCCCTCTTCTTGAGCTAGGTGGAACAAATCGTTCTTTCTTCGGTACCCAAACTAGCTCTGGAGCAGGTGTGTAGCATTCTGTGATTTTTTTCTTTCCCCGATCGTCGATTCGTTTTAGAGCTACTGGATTGGGCTCACATAGGCCAGGTGACAGGTAAGAACACAATCTACGTTTTGGCACCCAAATTTGATCATTTCCTTGATAGTAGCCTTGGGCTTCCAATAGTCGTTTAGGTATACACCGCCATGTTTTCTTAAATTTCTTGGAGCGTGTGGGATGTTTCTTACAAGGCTTTTGTTTTTTAGCACTAGCTATGGTCGCTAAAGAGGCTTTAGGGACCCACTTGTATGTTTTCTTCGTTCTTTTCGGATGAGTCTTGTTAGAAGCTATATGCATTGCTTGTAGAATATTTAAGGGTACAGGCATTTCATTCCCCTCAGGTGTTACCCAGGTCATCCCCCTATTTCCTCAAGTGTCTATGGCTGCTGCTAGGTGGACCCAATCCACATTGTCCGACTCAGTCATCCCAGGTAGTACATCCATATAAGGAGAATCTTCCCCAACATCAGTGTCCGCTTTACACGTGTAACAATACTGCAATGGGGCCGAGTGAACTGTGGTGTCAAATCTATGATCGATTATAAACCTGTTTCCTAGAGGATGTGCTCGACCCGTCACAATATCCACTCGAATGACAGAATCTTGGAACTGCAAGTAGACATGGTTTTTAGACCAGTCATGCACCATTTTTGCTTCCCTCATGAAAGGACGTCCTAAGATCATCTCTGATGCCATAGTGTGTTTGGAGAAATCCATAACAATGAAGGTAACTCGTATTTTATGTCCAAAGACCTTGATCTTGAGATCTTCTAGCATCCCAATAGGTTTAACAATAGACCCATTGGCCATCTTCACTACTATGGTTGTGGTCGCAAGGTGAGGGCTTCCCATAGTTTCCCAGCAATTTTTAGTCACAATGCTAACCCCAGCGCCACCATCAAGGATTCCCTTCACAGTTAATCCCTTAGTAGTGATTGGTATAGTCGCATTAGATTCATCACCCTCAAAGTATTGTCCCAACTTGTTAACAGGTATTTCTATAACAAGGTTCTCATCTAGGTTGGGTTGTGGATCTAAGTGTTCCTCCTCTATTGGCATCTCCCCAGCTCCATCCATCTATACAAATTGTGGTAACCCAAACTTCAGCTCTCCATTGAGGAAGGCTCGAAGAGCTGAGACTACCTCGGGGTCTTTATATAGTTTGGACATGATGGTGGTTCTAACTTCTGAAGACATGAAATCCATCAATTTGGCAATGTTTAACGACACCTTTTGGCCTTGAGTCCCTTGACGTGGGGAAGATGGGATCTCCATTTCTTCGATAGGATCAAGTAGTCCCTCTGTAAACATTCTTTCCATCAAGAAGTGAGTACGTCCACTTTCCCATGACTTTAAGTCACTTTCTTCTTGGATGACACTAGGTATGTCCAAGGGTCTATGGACTTGGTGAGGTTGTTGTTGCATAGGGAACATGGTGTCTGTAATCTGGATCTTCCTAGGAACTGGTTCTAGATCCCTTTGGGTATCTTCTACCAAACTCCTTAATTGCTTGACTCGCCCAATCTCCTCTGTAGGGTTTGGGTAAGTTCCTATCTTCTTTTTGGATCCTGGCCATTGTGGCTCATGAAGATCTTCCTTGTTGGTTTCTATGTTAGTGGTCGTTTTGGTCTCCATGGTTTCACCTGAATCAGAATCTTCTTCAGTGTCGTTCATATATACGGGGTCGTCACCAGTCCCTATGTTGGTCTTTGAACTGGGGTCTGGCTTCGCTGCTTTTTGCGATCTCTTTCTTCGTGTTTTCTTCTTTTTCTGAGATTGGGCAATTGATGCCGTGTCTCTTTCCTCAAGAATATAATTTTGTTTTTGGAGCACCGATCGTGTGAGTATGTTTACTGGTACCACAGGTGTACTTGGTGATGGCTCCTCGGTAACTTCAATCAAGTTTAATGGCATGATCTTCGGTGCATTTGGATTATTTGGACATTGGGCAATCAAATGATCTATGCCACATCGATTACACATGAGTATCGGCATTGTAGACGTGCTCGCTTGATTGGTTTGCATTAGTGTGGCGTTCTTTTGTAGCCTAATAGGGCACCCGGCTACACGATGTGGACCTCCACACTCAAAGCATTGAAGAGGTGGTCTCTTAGCGGTGTAATTGATATTTTGGCCTCTTGCCGCAAGAGCACCTACTTGATATACAGGTTTGACTTGTCCCCAATAGTCCTCCATGTAGTATTGTGGACTTTCTTCAAGCACATCCATCCCATAGGCGATATTAGGATCTATATCTTCCTCATAGCCTTCCAAACAAGAAATAGATGACTCATAACCCACTTGATTCACAGAAGTGATTCTCGGATGTGGTGGTTGCGGTCCTAGCACTGGAGGTGGTAAGGGTGTTGTTTGAACAACATTTTGGGCCCTAGGGACCATGTGTTGTGCTGTTTGTTCAAGAGGTGGGGCCGGCATCAATGCAGGCACTCGAGGTGTGTCTGTCCATGCTAAGGTTGGTCTATTGGCCATCGTGCACTTAAATACTATGCAATCCTTAGCTTGATGACCATACCTTCCACATGCATTGCAGTTCCCATTGAATTTTACTCTAAAAGTAGGGCATTCATTGGTACTATGCGGTCCATAGCATACTGAGCACCATTGCTACTCCCTTCTTGGATACATATGATTGTTTTGCGGAGCACGATTGTCTCTAAGACTCTCTTGAATAGCCTTGGTGAGATCTGCTAAAGTCATCTCAGATATCTTTGGCTCCTTAGCAATAGGCTTTAGGGTCATTGGCTGATGCCCTGATGCTTGCGAGCTAATAGATTTAGGCTCAGCAAACACTCTTTCTCCTTGAATCATTAAATTATCCTCCAATTGGATCGCATTGGTGGTGACTGCTTCCCAAGTGGTGATACCTCTAATGACTAGGCCATTGTAGATATCCTCATGTCGTAACCCCCTAATGAATCTATCAAGCAATTGGTTATTGTTGAAGTGCTCATTTGGATTACAACGAGAATTCAAATGCTTCAAGTGACTTATAAAGTCTCTCACCGACTCTCCTTCCTCTCGTTGGGCTTTCTAGAGCTGAGAGGCTACACCCCAAAGCACTCCCTCTCGTATGTATTCTTTTAAGAACAGTCTCCTAAGAGTAGGGTAAATCGTTTTTTCTTCCACCCTTAGGGTTCTATACCAATCCCCAGCCTTTCCACTTAAGGTTAGGCTTAAAGCATTGCTCTTATGTAGGTCATTGTGCTCTCCTAGAGAATCGCATATTTGTTCAAACACTTCGATATGCTTTCTCACATCCCCGTCTCCACTAAATTTTTGTGTGAGCTTGGCTATTTGTACTGCCTTACTTCTAGGTTCTCTATCAGGCGTGTTACGCATATTCTCAGCAATAGATCGACCAATAGCTTGAGCAAATGTTGCCAAGTCACCTAAGTGAGCAGGCACCGTGGGTGAAGGCGCTCCAGAGACTACATGTGGAGTAGGTATTGGCATTGGTCTTGGCGCATAGGAAGCCCTTGGGTTCCACGTTGGGTACGATGTTGTGCCATGTGGTGGTCCATAGTTCATATGAGTGGCCCTAGGCATAGCAGAGTCGGATGTGACATGCTAATGCTAGCCGGTATAGTCCCATGGAAATAAGAACTTGGGTGTTGTGGTTGTGGGGCATAGGTAGTTGAAACAATGGGAGGGGTAGGGACTACATGAGTACATGGACCCATAGGTGCATACGATTGGTTCGCACTTGTAGGTACTATTGCAGGCATTGAGCTACCATGTAGCGGTGCTTTACTAACAAACGAGGTCCGTGGCATGTTTCTTGGCATGCCCATCATTGGGGTAGGCATGGTAGTCGTGGTGTCATCAAGGGAAAGATGAGCTAGACTTGGAAAAGTAAAGCTATCACTTGTGGGCTCAGATTGCATTGAGACCCCTGACGAAACAACATATGGGGGATCGATGGAACTCACTGGGGGAGTCTCCATTTGTGATAGAGTGGGTTGTTTCCCTTTGCCCGTGTCTAAAAATCGCATAGGAACCGTCGAAGGTATGTTTATTCCTCGATTTTGCCTCTCGGACTAGATAATCCTATGGATGACATTGCAGATCATGTGTTGTTGTTCCTCTAGACTAGTGGCACTAGATGTGGATTGTACAACTTCTAACCAACCCACATGGTATGTGTAGCCCATGTATAGGTCGGTCAAAGTCTCCGTGTGTAGGTCATATTCCCAATTTTCATTGAGAAATACCCCGTCCAAACTTGGTGTACTAGAGGGTTGCTGTGAGGTGGATACAATGTTGCTTCTCGTGTTTTGACTTTTAGTCACCGCTACCTTAGAGGCAACTTTGGAAGGTAGTAGCTCGGTAGGGCCCTCATTAAATGAGGTAGGTAGAATGTCCACGTAGACACTCTGAGGGAGTGGGGTCTACAGGAGATGTGAATGGTGATTCTACTTCCCCACCCCCTTCGTTTACTTCACTAGCCGTAGGTTCAGAGCGCGTAGCTCTACTAAAAGTTTCCATCAAACGGCTAAAAACACTAGTTCCAGGTTGTTGGGCCCAGCTAGGCACGGTTTCATTTGTTCCCCCGGGGCTCTGTGTAAGATGCTCTTCCATAATATCGTAGTTAGAGGAAGAGTCGCTAGCCGCTATATTTGGGTCTTGGGTTGCACTACCTGGGGTCCCCGCTGAGGGCGTAGACACTAGCGTGGAAGGATAGTGAGTACCCCCGTAAATCGAAGCACTAGCTAGTTGTTCGGACTCTAGCACACGACCAGAGCGTAGATACATGTGCTTTGGGTGCCCTACAAGTGTCGGCAAGTACCCTCAAAGGTTACTTGCTTTGTTTTGTGGGTGTTTTGCACCCCGTTTTCTACTTGATTTTTTCTTGTTTTTTATGTTTTTTGAATGTTTTTAAATGTTTGATTTTTTTTATTAAAGTGTGTGATAGCTCGAAACGAGCGTATCACTTAGAGGGTCGCTGTGTGCTTTACAGCACAATTTTCAGGCATCTGACTTTTCGTCGGTCCTCAAAAATCAATTTTTAGCTACGTGTGAAGCTAAAATTTGTTTTTTTAAAAGGCGACTGAGGCCTAGGCCTGAGCGTGAGCTTGGGCTTGGGTCTAGGAGATATTCCCGATCCCGGTCCTACCTTTAAAAAATTTTTAACTTTTTTTAAAAAAAATTATATTTTTTTAAAAAAAAATAAAGGATAAGGCCGCCGCGGCCTGCGCGAGTGCACACACACACACTCTCTACCTACTTCTAACTAATACACCTACTCTTACACACTAACACACTCTATCAACTCTCACTAATCTACTTCCTACTTACTGTACACAGAAAACTAACTACCTTAATACACAGAGAATAAACACAGAACCTTTGAAATCTCTATTAACAAAGAAAACTAACTACCTTAATACACAGAGAAATAACACAGAACCTTTAAAAACTCCATTAACAAAAAAAGCACACAGTATAACACCAAATTCCTCTTCTCAACACACACACACACTCCTTCCTTACCTTTCCTACAATAGAAATTGCACCACGGAGAAGCACAGAGTGCTACTCGAGCTTCATGTATGGCATTCCCCGGCAGCGGCGCCAAAAATGTGAACGTATGTAGCACGTTTCAATGCAAGGAACTTGCCGATACACCGTGTGCGAGCCACAAATGGCTCCAAGCACACAACAAGCCTAAACTACTAAGCTCAAAGAAGGCGATGGTGTGTCACTCACCGCTCTACGCTTGCTTCGTGGAGGATTCCTTGCCGCGAAGAAGAAGGAGACGCCGCCGTGCCGCCGCAATGCTCGATCGCACTCTCTCTCTCTCTCTCTCTCTCTCTCTCTCTCTCTCTCTCTCTCTCTCTCTCTCTCTCTCTCTCTCTCTCTCTCACATACACACACACACAAGGAGGTGAAGAAGAAGAAGATGGAGATGGAGATGGAGCAAGAGCACTCTTCTATTGCACAAATGAGAGAATGAGTGAATTTTAGGTTTAGTTGACTTTTATATGAGCTCGCCCCATTCACACTTGGGCACCCATGCTTAGCCAACTAATCCCTTGAATGTTCCAGTTAGAGTGCGCCTCTCATCGGCGATCACTCTTACCCTTTTCCTATCGGACCAACAAGCCCGGTACCTGACTCTACCAAATAAATAATACAATGTCCGCCGTAGGTTACAACATCCATCGTAGGTGATAGAGTGTCCGTGAGCCGTGAGGGTTAACATTCTCCCAAATAGCCCTCCAAAACAAACTCATCAATCGGGGATCTCTGTAGAGACTATTGTCTTAGGCATGCCATGTAGTCTGAAAATCATTGCAATGAACAGTCTCACTAAATGATCCGTCTTGACTATTTTCTTCACTGGAATGAAGTGAGCTTGCTTGCTAAATTTGTCGAGGACATCCCAAATTCCATCATGCCCACTCTATGTCTTTGGAAGATCAAAAATGAAATCCATATCCGTACTTTCCCAGGGGTGGGTGGGAATGGGTAAAGGTTGTAACAATCCCTGTGACTTATGCCTATCAAAATTGACCTTCTAGTATACTAAACATCTGCGTACAAATTCATCCACATTCTTCTTGAGTCTCGATCAAAAGAAGTAATTCTTTACACCTTTCAAGGTGGTGTCGATGACGCGGTGACCCGTACAAGGTGGACAATGGCTCTCTGTCAAAACCTTTTCCCTCAACGGCTGTGTAATGCACAACATTGTTTTCTTCATCAAGTAGCCATCCTATATGGAATATCCCACTACTACCTCCCCGTTCTGTATTTGACTAAATACATCCAAAAAATTGGATATGTGGCATGCTGATTAACCATGTCCTTGAAGTGTCTATGATGAATTGTGAAAATAGCCAAGACTAGCGGCTTCCAAGACAAATCATCTGCCACCAAGTTCTTTTGTCCTTGAACATGGACAATCTAGAAGTGAAATTGTGACAAGATGTTAGCCCACCGCATCTCCTTTTTCAAAAGCTGCTTTTGTGACAAGTAATGTAAACTTAGACGATCAGTGAAGACCGTGAAATCGGCTTCAAGTAGATAGTGTCTCCACTGAGTAAGAGCATGGATCACTGCCAAAAGCTCTTTCTCATAAATCTGTGTTGTCAATTCTGGTCTTGAAAACAATCGGCTTTCATAGGAAATCACATGGCCTTCTTGCTTAAGACCGCTCCCAGACTACGCCCACAAGCATCACCAACATTCTTTAAATTGAACATTCTTTAAATTGATCCAATCATGTATAGTCTCAATCTTGGCGGGGTCCATCTGTACCCTTGCTATTGAGACAACGTATCCTAAAAAGTTTATCTCCAACAAGAAAATTTTATTATTTTTGGCATTGATAACTAACTTGTGATCTTGCAATGCCTAGCAGATGGAGATGGTGTCTATGTTCTGCTTCATCCTTGGAGAAGACTATAATGTCATCAATGAAAGTGTTAACAAATGATTTATATTCTCTGAAAATCCTATCAATCATTCGGTTGAAAGTTGCTGGAGCAATGGTAAGGCCAAAAGGCATCACCAAAAATTCATACAAACCAAAGCTCGTTCAAAAGGCTGTCGTGTAGACATCTCCCCGCACGATTAGGATTTCATGATATCCACTTTTCAAATCAATCCTACTGAAACAAGAGGATCCCTGAAGTTGGTCAAGAATATCATCGATCCTTGGAATCGGAAATCTGATCTGGATGGTGATTTTATTGAGAGCTGTGTAATCAATGCACATTCTTCAAGATCTGCATTTCTTTAAAGCCAACAACAACAGAGAGCATTAGGGTGAAGTATTTGACTCGATAAGACCCTTTTCTATAAGGTCTTTCACTTGGTTCATGATCTCTTCATTTTGGGCTCGGCTAACATGGTAAGGTGGCTGGTTCGGTGGTGTGCTTCTAGGTGTCAGATCAATGGTGTGATCCTCACGTCGAGATGGAGGCAAATTCCCTGGCAAGCCCTCAAAGAAGCAATCGGCATGAGTGTGGAGAAAATCTTGGTGTTCTCTATCAAGTTCAAACATGTTCATTCTGTGTTCATCATTTAACTCTTTCAAGTAGATCAAGTAAACAAAGAGACTGGATTTCATTAATTTGAAAATGGCCGAAGCCGATACAATAGGAACAGACTCGTCCTTTAGTTTTACATCAAGTACAATTTTTTGTCCCTTTTCATTTGTCAATGTTGCCTTCTTTGCCCGATAATCCACCACGGTGTTTTTCTTATGGTACCAAGGGACTCCTAGGAGGACGTCACAACTTTCCAAGGGCATTGTTTAAAAGTCCTCTGTCCTAAATACCCCTGACAATGCAACCAAAGTTTTCCAAAGACAAGTGTAATGGCTATGTCCCGTCTGGGTGCGGCTAGAACTGCTTCTGTTGGTGGTCCCATCCTGTCGGGTGTAATCTCAAGCCACGCCACCAATTCATGTGAAATAAAGTTGGCTTTGGCTCCTCCATTGAAGAAAATAAGGTCTTCTTGATCTTTCACTTTGCCCCAAGCTCAATAAATTTCTTTACTTTCATCAGCCAGCAGGCTTGGGTCAGTACCCATGCAATTTGGAACCAGTGCTGCTTTCATCTTGCCTTTTTTGCCACGTTCCTCTGCTGCTCTCGAACTCTTTGGCCCAGTTGTTCTTGTTGTGCCTTTTTGGGGCACTTTGCGGAGATATGACCATGTTCCCCACAACCAAAACACTTCCCTTCTTTGATGTAATTGGCCCTCTCTCGAAGAGTGAGCCGGGGTCGTGTATCCTTATCCTTCTTTTCTTGGGAACTCTTTCTCTCTCTACTTTCATTGTTGGAGGTCTGTCAGGTTCTTTAGGTCAAGATCTCATCAGTGGGGTAAGTCAAACTTCCCAAATGGATCGAGAAACCCCATTTCACATGACCCATCAATTCTTGAATAGAATTTGACTTTTGTTCCAAGTAGTAGTCTTGAATCTTTATAGGGAGTCCGCATCAAAATCGTTGAATCTGTTCCTTAAAAGAGACCTTCTTAAATGAAGAGGTTGGTAGAAAAGAGTCCTAAAATCTATCGCAATAAGCATCCAAAGAATCTCCCTTGGTCATCCGAAGATGGTTCCAAGCGATTCGTATATATCGTTCGTACTCCCGAGTCAACCACAAAGATATAAAGAGCCTTTTGAATTTCAACCACTTGAGTGGAGCTTCCTTCCTTAGAAGAATATTGGACCACCATGTTCGAGAATTGCCTTTAAGAAAAGATGCAGGCCTCCTAATCTTGGAGTGCTCTGAGTAGTGCCCTCCAGAGAAGGCTATATGTCAAACTGTTGAATGAAGGCCAAAGCCCTCGAAGCATCTGGAACCCAGAAAAGGATTCAAATTTTATTGATTGTCCACCTTCTTTGAATTCTTTTCCTTTCTTGCTTTTGTCTTTGAGGAAGTCATATTAGTTGGCTTGTAAAAATGCTTCTTCTTTGCATAAAACATATGGTCATCGGAGTTCGAACTGTCAGAGGATGACTCCTCTATAGAACTGTCAAAAACTGGGAAAAATTTGGGTTTTCTTGTCTTTTTCTTGCGCTTTTTGAAGCTTTGATTTTTGCCTTTTTTGTCCTCATCGCTCGAGTCAGAAGAGCTAGAAGAACTGTCAAAAGAAGAAGTAGACGAAGAAGAAGAATTGGGTAGTCCTTCAAAACGTACTCGCTTCTTTAGATTTCTTGCAGATGCAAAAGAAGATTAATAGCCCAAATAACCAGGGTAGCTAGTCCCCTTCTTGCGCTTTACTTGCTTTTTGGATTGATTGTTTGCGTCCAAAAGCCGACTGATCTGTGTCTGAACCACCTCATGTAACTCTTGTTCTGTAAACATCCTCGAAGAAGGAGGTTTGTTGATTGCCGGTTTGATGGGTGGTTTTGTGGCTTTCTGCCACACTGGGTGTGCACTTCTGCGATGGATTGCTAAGACAAAAAAATTTGCAAACTAAGGATCCTTCCCGAATTTAATCATCTGCTTCGTGCACTCGTCACCCTGCTGTCGACGTTCCATCTCTTGAAGTTCGTACTGAGTAGGCCGAGGTGGCCCGTACTCTTCCTCTGTTAATTTGGTTGAATCTTCTTGGTGATCTCTTTTTACATTAGCAAATGCAGAAGAAGTCGATTGATTCATCTTGGAATCCATAAGTGTCGCGAGAAAAGGATCGGATATCCCGATAGAAGAGAAATCGGCGGCGCTCTGATACCACTATAACAAACCTGGACACCAAGTCAAGATTCTACCACGACACAACAGAGATTCACTTCAAAATAGTTCACAAAAGACGACACACCCCAGCGTAGTTCTGTGCCAAGAGGTATTGGCCCCAAAGACTGGCGCCCATTTCAGTATTTTCTTTTATATTAATATGTGTGCAAAGTACAAGAGAGTCCACGGGAACTCACACTTAGACTCTGCGTCCATATGCTCTGAGTAATGAGGCCTAAAAGACTTATTTATCCTTACAAGGAATGCCCCAAAAGCAGAGTCCCAAAATATTTTAACTTTCAAAAGCAAAGTTCATTTGATTAAAAATTTGTCATCCAAAAGCTCCTAAAACTGCCATCGTAATTTTTGGAAATCCGTGCGTATTGCCACATCAGCAAACCAACAAAAATCACAAAAATTCTACCACATCAATAATTTGCAAAAATTGCAGGCGTCCGTACACCTAGCCATGTCAGCCTACCAATGCATTTCACAGGAGTCTACAGGCTGTGTGTGTGTGTCTGTGTGTGTGTGTGTGTGTGTCCAAGGGCTTGCCACGTCACCATTTTGTGACACCATGACGCTATGTACGACATATCTGTGGATTATATGGATACAGATGTAGATCAGGAGTGCTCTTTCAAGTCACGAAAATTTGAGTAAGAGATGAAAAATATGGAGTTCTTTGATATGTTCATGCTAGAGGTTGACATGGTTATGCCACGAGGGGTGGGTCCAGTCCTTATGGATGAAGGGGAGATGATGACCATCTTAGTGTCACAACTCATCCATATATGACTAGTCGTGATGGTGGTGATACATATGATACAACTAGCATTGAGGTGGCTACATTAGCCGAGAATACACACTCATCATCAGCATTCAGGAGCCTCATGTACAACTTCTTAGTGGGATTTTCAGTCATGCGATGATTGACACTATCTTCATGCATCGTGGAGCTATGCATGTCATTATTGGAGTGGGATAGATGACTGACACTATCTTGATGCATCATGGAGCTATGCATGTCATTACAAAAGTGGGATATGAATGTTGGCTCTAACAGTGATACATGTTTTTGCCTATTGCTAGAGCCTATTCAATATCATGCATGCATTTTGAGAGATCCAATGGACGTAGATTGAGAGCTGATCTCTCCCCATCATCTTCTATATACTAATAGTTAACTAGTAGGTCCACTCATTGGCATACTCACCTTTGAGTGGAAATTTCTTGGGGTAAAGGCGTGTGCCTCTTATATAGGACCGAACATTTCAATTGCCCACTCATTCTATCCTTATCCTTTACATACCAAGTAATAAGGATCTCTCTCACCATTTGATTGAGAGGCTGCTCCACGCACATCTATTCTCTCTTCTCCTACACGGCATCATGCGTTACACTCATATCACTCATGCAAGGTCCTTATAAGTGGGAGGTTGTTGGGGTAAAGACGGTTTACCTCTTACTTAGGGACGAACATTCCATCCGTCCATCCCTTTTATCCTTATTCTTTATATACGAATCAATAAGGAACTCTCTCACTATTACATTGTGAGGAGGTTGGTACACCCACTCTTTGTGTATTGTCTCCCACTTCTCCACCACATTATCCCATGCACACGCTTCAATGGTTGCTCTTACAATTCTCTTATAACAGTGGTGGCTAGATGATTCATGAACTGCTTAGCCCTTGCTGTAGAATCCCTTGCTCATAGACAGAAAGCTTTAAAAAATGGAGGATGAAATCTAGATGCCAATGCACTATGTTTACTTGAAGATTATGATATCTTCCCTAATGAACTAAATAGGTTGTTTGCATCTATGTGTAGGGATGGTGGGCCTTTTAATAGCCATTAATTGGGTTATAAATATCTTCACCTCCAACACAAAGGGATAATGGAAAAAGTCAGCCTCACAATCCACAATTGCAAAGACACAATGTGTATACCCATAACAGATTTCAAAATGGCCACAACATTGGCCTTAAGTGGGAAAAGCAAAGTCTTTGAGGACCAAGATAATCTTCTTCTTTTCCAAGAAGATGAGGACCATTTACTAGCAGTGAACATAGCCAAAAGAGATGCAATAATCACCTAAGAAGATGATAATGTGCATCAAGATTTTCTAGATTCAAAGTCTATCCATAAAAAATGGATGCATAATTTAGCTACAATAGGCATGCTCTCTTGAGTCACAAACCTAATTTTGTGATAAATATGACTATGACATAATCCCTATTATAATGATGTCTTTCATTGAAGCCCCTGCAAAGGTAGCAACAACTGAAGAAAGACTATGATAGCAAGTCAAGCTACTTAGACCAAACAAGCTTGATGCATCTTATAGTGGGTCCAAGAGCTCGCCTATCTAAGTAGCTCTGAGTAGGAATTCAAAACTGACGGTGAGGTAGCCAAAATGGAAAATCTTTTCATATTTGGATTCATGTATTCATACTAGATGAAGATAGATTCTTTAAGGAAAGATAAATACATAACACATTAGGAGAAGCTTGAGGTCATTTTTTAACCTTTTAACATATATAGAGAGAGAGTGCTCTACACCAATGGGGGGAGGGCTTCCATTACGAAATCTTCATTTAAAAAATTGCTTTTGAATTCCTAAAACGAATTTTCTTTGAGAGCCAATCTAAGGTAACTTTCCATTACATGATCCTTCTTTTAATCATTTCACGGTCTTCTTTTCCCCTCCTATTTCCACGTCTCTCCTCGTCCCACCACCTTCTTTTCTCTCCTCTTCCTATTACCCTCTCTTTGCCTTCATCTTTTTGTGTGTCATCTTCTTTGAGAAATGGAGTCCACCCAGTTGAAATGCCCTACCACACCCATTGAAGTCATCACCACCTATGAAACATTAAACAAACATAACCGGTGGATCCAAATATCTTGTGGATCCAAATATCCATAACCAAGTACGGCTAGATAATCATGCAGTAGAGTGAAAGTAAGAAAGGCTCCTTAAAAAATCAATCCTTGTCATGTTGGAAAGGAAGAATTAAGATTTCAAGTTTTCTAGAGCTAAGAAGACAGTGAGAGATGTTTCAGTGAAGCATATTTATATGCATAAGAACCTTCATATTTGTCCCCAGAGCTCCAATCTTCCTATGCACATAACAAACTATAAGTGATTCATATGTTTCTATAATTATTGATTGTTCTTTACATGTTGATTTTTCTTGTTTGTCCTACTATGCTCATATAATTGTTATATTTTTGTGCTTGTTTTGTGCTAGTATGCTCCTTATAGACATGTATCCTTAAGCATAGAGGAATGACAACCACTAAAATGTCTCATTGACATTTTGGATGTCTGGCATAGCTCCACTGGGGAGGATATTCACAAAGGGAGAACTCACGGGTATCTTGCAGAGAAGGGGGAATTCTTATATGATCATTTCTATATTCCACCAAGATCCATGAAGTTTTGGAGTAGTGTCTCCAAGTCTACATTGCATGATTTTAGGAGTGCAGATTGGCCACTATCAAGCTCAACAAAAAGTGAAAGCTACATGTGAAAAATCTTTTTATGAAATCCAAAAAATGTCTATTGCTAAAGCCTACTCTTTAGAGTCCCACTCTATTGTCAATGCATTGGCAATTTGTACCCATTGTTGCCTACAACTGGCATTTTTGTTCAAAATAATTTGATACCAATGGCAATTACTTTTTTGGTGCAAATGACTCTTTACTATGGCGGGAGACCATGAGGTTAGATTGCAAGGTTAGTAGATTTTTTTTAAATGCCACTACATGGCATTTTAACAAGCAACACTCGAGGAAATTGTCTTAACCTACGAAGTCCACAGCATTGTCATCGTCAACGTCCCTCTGCCTACGGCAGCCTACACCTCCGTCAAAATCATACTAGCCCTTTGTCGCAAATCTCCCATTGCGTGCGACAACAAGAACTCCGCGTGGGACATCCCCCCGCAAGTATCCCTGCACGTGCAATCGATATTGCCTGCGTTCTGAGGCAGATAGATAGATAGATTCATTATCATCCACTAAGGTCACATATGACCCATGGGACCAAAGATGCATACAAAACCGTTTCTCCTCTCTAGAAGGTGAGAATGGAAAGTGTCTCCTCTTCACATGGTAGAGGGTGGTGTCCACAGCCTATGGTGGAGAGGTCTTACCACTAGCCCTCTCTTGGACCGGACTTAGTGGTAGTGTCTAACTCCATTTTTACAAGAAAAGTAGAACCTACTAGTTATGTGGTATCATTGGGGGCTGCCTTGGTAGAGCGAAAGTCCTCAACGATTGCACGTACTCCATGATAGACTGCCCATTTATGAACCTTGGTAAACTCTTCTCTCTTACATCGGAGTTTCAAAGGAGTCAAGTCCTCTGCAAACCAAAACTCGGTGTCCTTGAGATTGTTTGATTGGTACAACATAGTATCATGGGCTACTGTGGACTTGAATGTTATGATTTCATGAGATCCACCATTTTTGATGACATGTGAGGCTATGTATTGGACCTGTGATGTGTTGAGCATTGTATCCCACTTGACTATTGGCATTAAACTAGCAAGCTGACGTAATGAAGCATGGTAATTACCTGTTGTGTACCACTCTTGAGGCAATCCTCCAATTTGCAAATTGAGGGATGCAACATCTCGACGTTTGAACTCGCATATCTCCCTGTTGACATGAGTTTGGATCTGGGATGTAAGACTTGCAGGGAACTCTTGAACGTGTGCTTGAAGGGTATTTAAGGCCTTTGCTTCCATCCCTGCTTCAATGGTGTAATGTTTTTGTTTGAGGTTTGTGAGATGTTCTTCACTTGTATCTAGGCATTGTCGAAGGAGGAGGTTCTCCTCTTGTAACACTTGGATTTGTGCTTGGAGGGAATCCTAGTCCAAGGCTTGTATGTTAGGCGATTTCTTTGGGGTACTCAATACATATGCAAAATATTTTCTCCCAGCCAAGATGACGGGGTTGGAAAAGGGTGTACCTGGAGGTATACGACTAGGAGAGGCTCTATTCAAGGCTGAACTGAGGGAGCCGGCTGCATTGTTGTGTGTCAGCATGGGATGTGTGTCTGTTGAACCTTTTGTTGTGCCATGTATGTAGCTCGCGGGTGTGGTTGTGCAGGTGAGCGGAGAGCATAGCCTGGGTTGAGCGAGGAGGGTGGCACCTGTTGCGGCACAGTTGGTAGATCCGATTGTGTCAAGTAGGCTCGTAGATTTGACTGTGTCAAGCAGGCGGGCAGAGAAGTGGTGGGGCAGCTGGCGAGGGAGAAGCTTTGGCCTAGTTCGGGCTTGTCCTAACAGAGAGAGAGAGAGAGAGAGAGAGAGAGAGAGAGAGAGAGAGAGAGAGAGAGAGAGAGAGAGAGAGAGAGAGAGAGAGAGAGCTACCACTGAGGCCTCCAACCTGCTCTCCTACAAGGGCTCTGCAGATTTAGTCTAATAACATTGATTGTAGAGGAATTAAAATGACAGTAGTGAGCATTTCATTAAGAGAATTTCTAATGAAGATAGAGAGGGATTACTTGATTAAATATAGCAATATAAACATGACATCTAGTACTAGCTTGACATGAACAATACTTGTAAAAGAGAGAGAATTAGAGAAATTGACAACAATTGAGGACCGAATTTACTTGGAGATGGTCCTTCCTCCAAAAGGATTTTGTATTATATATTCTCCCATAAAGAGAGACTTGGTACAATACATTCTTTGTGTTCCTTGAGACCTTGTTGATGTCATGAAGATGGAAAGCTTCATTGTTAACCCTCACGGCTCACGGACACCCTATCACCTACGACGGACATTGTATTATTTACTTGTAGAGTCAGGTATCGGGCTTGTCGGTCCAATAGGAAAAGGATAAGAGCGATCGCCTATGAGAGGCGCACTCCAACAGGAACATTCAAGGGATTAGTTGGCTAAGGATAGGCGCCCAAGTGTGAATGGAGTGAGCTCATATAAAAGGCAACTAAACCTAAAATTCACTTATTCTCTCATTTGTGCAATTGAAGAGTGCTCTTGCGCCATCTCCATCTTCTTCTTCTTCATCTCCTTGCGCGCGCGCGCGTGTGTGTGTGTGTGTGTGTGTGTGTGTGTGTGTGTGTGTGTGTGTGTGTGTGTGTGTGTGTGTGTGTGTGTGTGTGTGTGTGTGTGTGTGTGTGTGTGTGTGTGAGAAAGTGAGAGAGGGAGAGAGAGGGAGTGTGTGTGCGATCAAGCATTACGAAGACACGACAACGGCGAAGCAGTTGAGCGCGGCGTAGCGGCGTCTCCCTCTTCTTCGCGGTGAGGAATCCTCCACGACAGGAAGCGTAGAGCGGTGAGTGACACACCAACGTCATCTTTGAGCTTGCTAGTTTAGGCTTTTTGTGTGCTTGGAGCCATTTGTGGCTCGCACGCAGTGTATCAGCAAGTTCCTTACATTGACACGTGCAACATACACGCACATTCATGCACCAATGTTATGCCCAAAACAGCAATTAAACTTACTTTCAATAACATAAACTTATCCCCGGTCTCAATCCCAAGACCTCAAGCACCTTCAAAGGTGAAGAGAGCTACCAGAGAGAGAGGAAAGTGAAGAGCAAGAAGATGTAGCATACGAAAAAGAAGTATTCTCCTTACCATAGATTACTCTTAGAGCTTAGCTTAGCATAGTAATGAACATGATAGAGAAGATGAGCATGCCATTGAAGCTCGACTCGTGCTTGGATTTGCATTCCATAGCCAAGAGGTGTTGGTGTAGGCTCTTTACTTCTCAAGCTTGGAGAAGGAGATGGAGTTCTTGTTCCACACATGAGAAAGTGTGAGTGTGTGTGGTTGAGTATGCCAAAAATGAGAACCTCTCTTGCTTTGGTCAACCCCCCCTCATGCAATTACTCATGCTTGCATCCTATTGGTCCATGACAAGGCTTAGCCAATGAGAGATAACAAGCAAGGTGTGTAGCCTTGTGATAAGTGTCCTTCTTTCCCCTTTAGAGAGGGCTTAGATAATTGTTTAAATGAATCTAAATTCTTATTGGACCTCTAAATCAATTGGCCAATATGAATTAAGCTATCTTATGGGATGCTTAATTCTCATTGGACCCCTTGGTAGACTCTCCAATAGGAATTAGGAGGGTCTCATTTCTCATTGGTTCTCTTAATAAGCTTTTCTAAAAATTTAAAGCTCAATTTACTCAAGCTTAATTCTCATCGGTCCTTGACATAGGCCATCCAATAGGATTCAGGCTTCATTGGGGGCAACTTGTCTAGGATCTTGACATGTGTCCTATATGTCTTATGTGAAAAAGGGGATCTCTCGTTTGTGTTTGTGTGTGTGTGTGTGTGTGTGTGTGTGTAATTCTCTCTCATCCCCTACAAAGATTGATTGTCACATGCAAGTGGGAGTGTCCACTTGGCCACTTGCATCCACTTGGTGACCATGGTCCACATTTACAAAGGTTTAAAATACCTACCATAGGCAATAATCACCCCTTTGGTCCTAGGCCTAAATGCTTTTAACACTAACCTTTGGAGGCTTAAATGAATCTTAACCCAAGGTCTTTTGAAGCTCTATTAAGTGCATATTTCTCTTTGGTAGACCTCTCTCCATTTGGACCCCTAATGAGAGATAACTCTCTCTCCTCCTGGCCCCTTGCTATGATAGGTCGTCTAGAAGCACATATCCATATTCTAACCCTTATTCCCTTCTATCTTCCCATATTAAATGATCAATTTAGTATGAGAAAATCAGATGGGATAGGTAGATATTAGATTTTATGACATTACCTCTCTCTTGAAATCATAGTCGTCCTTGACTATGAGGTAGAGGAGGTAAAGCCTAGGCATTATTCCATGGTTTCCTAGCGGGTAAAGGATCCCTTTCTACCCTATGACATCATTCTAGAATGTATGACTAATCCATTTGGTTCTTGAGAGACTTAGCTGCCGCAAGCATGTCTACTAAGTTAGTCCATATCACATTCCCAAATTAGAGTGACAAATTCCATTGTTTGGGAGACGTCGTCGCCACAAACATGATCCTAAGCATGCGTACTTGTTAAATGTGTGCACAATAAAAGAAAAAGAGAGAGTCTTATAAGAAAAAAACATTGTTCATTTAAAATGCACTTACATTTCCTTACTCTAGTGTAGCATTGTAAGCATTGACAAGGTTCATATTATCCTTAAACTGCACGTTCCTTGCATCCATTTAGCATCTTCAAAAGGATAATTTTTGTACCATCGGATAATATTACCATATCTTAGCCCTTTGTCTTCATATCAAAGGATGGATTCCAGTTGAATCACCTCTTCTTGATCCTCGATCTCTAGAGGGTCTTCATTTATTGGTTCCGTTGGTGGATCTCCTTTGTAAGGCTTGAGTAGGCTCACATAAAAAGCATTGTGTACGAGCCAATGATTGGGCAAACTTGATTTTTCATAAGCCATCTCGTTGATGGGCTTAAGAATTTGAAAAGGTCCGTAGTATATTTTGGCTAATTTAGCATAACAGTTTGGTGGCCCGTAGGATTCTTGCCTGTAGTTTTCCTTAGGCTTGGGAATTTTAGCAAGACCCAATCATTTTCCTTAAAAGCTAAGGTTCTTTTGTTCTTATTAGCAGTAGCCTTTTGCCTTTATTGTGAGATGAATATAGCCTCTTTAATATTTTAAAAAGATTCCTGTAGATCTCGGCTATACTCATCAACAGCAATGATTTTTCCATGTACCTTAAGTAGCAAGGGACTTTTAGATCTTCCCTCTATGACCTCAAAAGGTGCCTTCCATGTAGAAGTGTGTACGATGTTATTGTATGCATACTCTACAAGGGGTAAGTAATCTTCCCATTGTGAGCATTGATCTACTTCATGACATAGGTTTTTAGTAGATCTAGGATCATAAGGTGTGGCTATCTCACTTTGGCCATTTGTTTGTGGGTAATAGGCCAAAGCGAAATTTAACCTTGTGTCTAGGTTCTCAAAGAGACCCTTTTAAAAATTACTGGTCATTCTAGGATCTCTATCCGACACTGTAGATGTTGGCAAGCCGTGGTATTTGAAAACTTGAGATATGAAGAGGGTTGCCATTTGATGTGCCTAAATAGTCTTTTTGACAGGTATAAAACATGCTTGTTTGCTAAACCTGTCGACTATTGTCCATATTCATGTATTCCAATGGAATTAGGAATTGACAATGGCTAAAGCAATCCAGACTGCTTCCCTCTATCATACTTCATCTTTTGGCACACCACACATTTTGAAGCATACTCTTGTATGTCTACTTTCATAGTGGGCCAATCCAAATAGGTCTCTACTGCCCAAAGAGTAGGTTGAATCCCTCTATGCCCTGTATACGGAGGAGCATGGGATTCATACAATACTTTCTCACAAAGTGAGTTAGTAGCACATAGCCTATTTCCATAAGAGAACTAACTCACAAAGTGAGTTAGTAGCACATAGCCTATTGCCATAAGAGAAGATAACCATCGTGCAAGGCGAATGGTTTCTTTTTCTTCCCTAATGCAAGGGCTGAAATTACATCCTTGACATCGAGATCTGTAGCATACTCATCTACTATCATAGAAGATAGATCAATGTGAGTTGCTATTGACACCGCATTTACTCTTGGTCATCGTGATAATGCAATTGTGCTTGTCAGCAATGTGAGCAATATGAAAATGAAATTGCGAAAGAAAACTTGCCCACCTCATTTATTTGTCGGAGAGTTTGGTTTGAGTCATGAAGTACTTGAGGCTTTGGTGATCCATTCGTAGGATGAATGGAGTCCCCAAAAGATAGTGCTTGGTCCTAGGCCTAAACGCTTTTAACACTAACCTTTTGAGGCTTTAATGAAGCTTAACCCAAGGTCTTTTAAGTGCACATTTCTCTTTGGTAGATCTCTCTCCATTTGGACCCCTATTGAGATATAATATCCCTCCTCCTGACCCCTTGCTGAGATAGGTCTAGCAGCACATATCCATATCCTAATCCTTGCTCCCTTCTATCTTCCCAATTAAATGATTAGTTTAGTATGAGAAAATCATTTGGGATAGGTAGATATTAGATTTTATGGCATGCTCTCACAAAAAAGGGAGGGAGAGAGAGGGGAGGGGGGGGGGGGGGGGGGGGGGGGGGGGGGGGGGGGGGTGGCACTAGTCCATGGATACGTAGAGAGAGAGAGAGAGAGAGAGAGAGATTTTATTATCATTCTCGAAGGTCAAATATGACCTATGGGACCAAAGTTACATTTGATGTAGTATGTGTATGGCTGATCAGTGACTCTCAATGCTCCAAAATTGTGGTGATGAGAGTTGCAATTGAGAGCCCACACTGTGGCTTGGAGAGGAAAGTGTGTAGGTCTAAGTCGTGGCTAAAAATGTGAGAGAAGCAAGTTCGGATGTGACCAAAATCTGAGCACTCTAGTAGTGTGTGGTACTCAAACTCTTGAACTTGCAGTGAGCATAATGTGCACAGTTGATTTGACTCTTCTCCATTGCCCCAACGCCTTGTCTCCCATGGAAGTAAGTGGGAGCTAAGCCAAATGGTTGTGATAGTGCATAGGGGATAGTCTCAAGCATGTAAGTGTGAATACGGTTTCCTCTTTCAGCGAAGAACATGGTTTTGTAGTTGGGAGAAATATGGGTGGTGTAATGTATGAAGCATGACCCACCGGATTTCTCCCAAGCCGTAATACATTGACGTTGTAGAAAAGCTTTATTCACTTGGAAGTCAATTGAAGCATCATGTAGCAAGTGTAATGCATCCCATCTCCCAAACCACTTATTTATGTCTTGCATCCATCCCGTGCTCAAGATCTTGCTTTTATGCGTTTTTTGAACTTTTTTGCTTGCTTCGCATGGAATTTTAGGAAGTTGGTGTGAGGGGTTTTGACGCATCTTTATCATGTACTCCACAACCCTTTCTATGCCCATAACCGTCAATTGGAAGAGATCCCAACTCAAGAAATAGGAGCATATATGGTGTTTGTGTCTTAACTTGGAGAAAGTTTGTAAGAAAATGCTTTTGGACATTCTCAAACTCTTTCCAAGTAGACTTTGAGATGCTCCCACCCCACACTTCAACTCCATAAAGAACGGTGTCATCAATGCATCAAAGAGATACTTCTTGAGAACCCAACACTTGATGTTTCCCGCATTACACATGTTCTCAAATGCATAATATGCTCTTTTTCCCACTTTCAAATGACGCATAGCAAATTCATGCCACTTGTGATTGGACGGAACCTCAAGGACAAGGTACTTAAAGCTCTCAACAACTTCAACTGTCTCATTGTTGTACACAATGCATGGTTTCTCCTTATGGTTGTTTTTCACAAGCATAACCTCTATTTTGGATTCATTCACAATCAGTCCACTATGCAAGCAAAAGTTCTCAAGGACAATCATAACCTTTTGTGCATCTTCTAAAGTGTGTGCTAGAAGCACTACATCATCCACATACAACAAAAGCATGATTACCGCATTGCAAATAGTGACCTCTTCGATGCCTTCTTCTTGCATAAAGTCAAGTATCATTTGTTCCAATTGATCGATACATAGACCAAAGAGAGTTGGTGACAATGGACATCCTTGTTTTACCCCAATAGTGCTTACAAAAATTTCTAAATTTTCTCTTCCCATGCACAATTGACAAATCACCTTCTCATAGATTCAAAAAACCGCAAGCATAAACGCACATGGCACTTGGAGTTCTTCTATCCATCTCCACAAATTATTACATGGAATCGTATCAAAGGCTTTCTTAAAGTCCACAAAACAACAATACAATCACTTGCCTTTCAACCGACTTTCCTCCATGAGAACACAAAGAGTGACAATGTTGCTATGGCATCGACAAAAACCCGCTTGCCCTTTTGCACGCTTGTCATTCTCTTCAGCCCAATCACTCAATTTCATCTCCATTATGCACCCAAACAACTTTGCCATAAGAGACCTAATCATTATAGTCCAGTAGTTGTTTACATTCTTTACGTCCCCTCCTTTATACAAAGTCTTAACCCAATTAGTATTCCAATCATAAGGCATATCATGTTCAAGTGCAAGGTTGAACATATCACACATCAGTAAAATCTCCCGTCCATTTGATCATCTCTGGCTTGATACCTTGAAGATCTCCCGCTTTGCGAGTGGCCAACTTTTCAAGCACCGCATACATCCTCAACAGTAAAAAAACAGGGCATACATGGAAGTGAACCATAAAATGGAATTTTTTTCATTATTTTCTTGCTCATATAATTGCCTACAATGTGTGTACATATCCACAAGACTCAAGTTACCAAAATTCTCAACCTGTTTGCCTCTCAAGTTCCTCCAAAATCTTCCACACGCATGTGCCTTTTCTTGGACTTGAAAAAGTTGGTGCTTTACCTCCCATCTTCTTCTCCTCTTTTGAATCAATGCCTTGTATGTATGCAAATTACTTTGATAGTTGTCTTTGTCCATAGTTGCATCAAGCTTCATCAAGGACTTTTGAGCATCTTGACATTCTTTATAAAACCATCTTTTGCATGATCTATCTTTGTTGATACCACGGAGATGCTTTATGGAAAAGCATTCTACGGCGCAAGAAAAATAACCTTCTTGAAAGCTTCCCATTTAGTTTCCAATGGTGCATCATATTGAATCTTTATCATCTATAGCTTGTGCTCAACCATTTCAATGTACATTGGTGTACGTTTGAAATCCATACATAGTGATAATTTCTCTTCCCTTTGGCTGAGATTATCATGCTTAGTTGCTTCTCCACATGAAAGGTTAATACATAAGGTCCGATGGTTTGATTCTGGGGTCCATTGGCCAAACATAAAACTCTTTATGCGATACACAATGGCTTTGGAGAGTAGCATATAGTCAATCACACTATTCATGTTATGTTTCCTACATGTAAATCCGTTGGTTCCACTCCACAAAGATACACCATTGGCAATGAGCATACCCGTGCTATTACACACATGTGTAAAAGTAACTTTTCATAGTGATCCGGCTCTTTCTCATCCATTGAAGTACGATCATACAAGTGAACTTCCTCCTACTCCCTTGAAATGTATGGCATATCATATTGTTGAGTATCATGTTGCAATGTTTTTGTGCAAGCATTCAAATCCCCAAATACAATAACATCACCTTCACCTTTGAAATAAGAAATGTCCTCTTTTAAATCATAAAATGGTTGATCTCTATCCATGTAAGCATAAAAGGGGGAATGATGATGAGGAATGTAGCAATCGGCTACAAAAATGGGTGCTCTTTTCAATGTCATAATTTTTAGCCATACAGAACGTTTGTACTTGTCATCTTTCACAATTGATACAAAATCTTTCAATCCTATCTTAACCATACCCTCCTTGCCCTCTTTGTTGCTTGAGATTTTTTTACCACATCAATGAATGTACATTGTAATCCTCCAAGCCATTAATACTTTGTGTATCATGCTCCCAAGTTTCAACAAGAAGTACAACATCGGCTTTTCTTGTTAGTTTATCAATGTCAACCCCCGAATTCCATGAGTATCCATTACAATTCCAAAAGCATATTTCAATTGTAACTCGGTCTCATAGGTCACACATCCCTATTTGCTTGAGGGACTTGCCTCCTCCTTTGGCACATTTTCTTTGTGAAAGATCTCCTTGTTTGTCTTATTCTTTTCCTCATATGCCTTGCAACGCATATTTTGTTGCTTAATAGTGCAATCTTCACATACAAAACATTTTGTATCCCTCAAATAGATCCAACTATTATCAAGGATAATCTTTTGTTTGGTCTCATTTGGCATGGTGCATACAATTGGCCGTTCTCCCGAGCAAGGAGCTCCTTGCTTACCCACTCTATGTGCTCCATAGATCATAACTCTAGACATGCCAAAGTGGGTTTTGAAGAAATATTCGATAACAGTGGCAAGAGAAGGAGGTGTCTCTAAATTTTTTAGTAGCGGCTAACACAGGCTACACCGAATATGCATCAAGCGGGAGATATGTTGTGGTTGTGCATAATATTTCCAACACACTTTGTATAAGTCTTGGGCTCACTTGGAGTTCCAAAGTTGTATATGGTAGTTTGAGGGCTCAAGCTTAAACCCATAGTAGAAGGGATTGTGGTGAAAGCCTTTAAAAGGAAGCCTTCATGCAAGGAGGTTTCATTCTTGAGTATCCACTCTTGAGAATCCACTTTTGAGAGCTCTCTCTCTCTCTAGAGTGTTCACTCTATGGCCTAGCCTTGAGCTTAATGCCCATGCTTAAGAGGCTAGTGCTAACCATTGTAATTAGAGTAAGATCTTCTTGATTAATCTAATTTTTATTTTCTCGTTAGTCTTATCTTCTCTACATTTCATTATGTCATGGAGTAGTATTACAGTCTCATTATTCTAGATTTGAGAGGGATATGTACTTCTTGCTATTAACCACTCCCTATTCTTCCATAAGCATTCGATTTGTGATATTTAGCATCACTAATTAGGTTGATTAAGTTGGGTATTAATCTTATAATTATTGTGTGTGCCCTATTGTTTGCTTGTGTGTAGATAGATTTTATGAAGCTCTAGCACCATCACTTCGTGTGTGTAGCTATTGATGAAGTGTCGTGATTGACATGTGGTAATTAGTGTGTGCTTATTATTAGTGTGCTTGGGGTTTCTAGTCTATGGTAAGTTGGACTTCGGTGGGCTTGATGTGTGTAAGAGTTGTTTGATTAGTGATTAGAGTAGGTTTACAGTGCTCTGATACCACTGTAATAGACTTGGACACTCCAAGTCAAGAATCAATCACAACAGCACCAAATAACCACTTCAAAACAATTCACAGTTCACAATAGATTTGCACTAGCCCGGCGGAGTTCCGTGCCTAGAGATATTGGCCCCAAAGACTGGCGCCCCTTTCGGTATTTCTTTATGTATTAAAATCAATGTCAGAGCATCTGGACATAGTGAAACCCTAACCGCTCTTCCTATTGCAACCATGTCTATTCGACATCAATCAGACCAAAATGCTGCAGTCATTTCGTCTATCAGTTCCTGCACTTAAAAGAAGTCAAGAACAAATCAATATCATAATCATGGTCTAAGATCCGAATGAATGTTGAATGTCTTGTGATGTCTAGTGATGTCCTGTGATGTCGTGTGATGTGATTGTCGATTAGTACATGTGCTAGATGTGTATTCCTAGTGCGTAGGTACTAACAGTCAGTGTTTGCTAAGACAGTTTATGGCCTCTGTCTATTTTGTAGGCGTAATTGAGGGCGATTACAATGCTTTCAAGAGGGGGGTATGTCACAAAGTGATGACGTGGTTGCTCAGAAACTGAAACCCTAACTGCTGCTAAAAACCCTAATTTTGGAAACCTTAATCCTAAAACCTGCCAAAAACCCTAACCCTAAATTTTGACCTAACCCTAACGCTAACCCTAAAAGGCAGCAGGGACAGAACCCGGAAAAAGCGGCGCAATTTACGGGGCTGATGGCTTTTGCTCTACGCAAATTATCAGAGAGAGAAAGACAGAGATAGAATCTCTTGCTTTTATTTTTGAAAACTCAAAAGAGTTTGTGAGAGAAAAGATCTTTTGCTTTATTTTTAGGCTTTTGATTTGAAGCTTTTAGGGGTCTGCTTTTGGCAACCCTTGTAAATAAATAAGTTGCTTGGGCTCCCACTCTGCAGAGCATCAAGACGCAGAGTTTGAGAGAAAGACCCAACCACTCTTATACTTTGAGCTGAGTAATACATAAAGAAATACTGAAAGGGGCGCCAGTCTTTGGGGCCAATATCTCTAGGCACGGAACTCCGCCGGCGGGCCAGTGCAAATCTATTGTGAACTGTGAAGTAACAGACTTCGACACTCCAAGTCAAGAATCAATCACCACAGCACCAAATAACCACTTCAAAACAATTCACAGATCACAATAGGCGGAGTTTCGTGCCTAGAGATATTGGCCCCAAAGACTAGCGCCCCTCTCAGTATTTCTTTATGTATTAAAATCAATGTCAGATTACAATAGGGTTTCACTCTCAGACTCTACATCCAGATGCTCTGCAGAGTGAGCCCTAATCCGCGTATTTAAAGATTACAAGGGATGCCCAAAAGCTTAAAAATCAAAAGCAAAGAGTTTCTCTCACAAACTCTCTCTCTCTCTCTCTCTCTCTCTCTCTCCTCTCTCTCTCTCTCTCTCTCTCTCTCTCTCTCTCTCTCTCTCTCTCTCTCTCTCTCTCTCTCCTCTCCCTCTCTCTCTCTCTCTCTCTCTCTCTCTCTCCTCTCTCTCTCTCTCTCTCTCTCTCTCTCTCTCTCTCTCTCTCTCTCTCTCTCTCTCTCTCTCTCTCTCTCTCTCTCTCTCTCTCTCTCTCTCTCTCTCATCAAATCAGCGTGGAGAAAAGCAAGAAATTTGTGTCGCCCAGAGGGCTATTTTTCAACTCCGTAATTTTCAGAATCCGTACCACTTGCCACGTGGCATTTCAGCCTCCAAATTTAGGGTTTCCAGCCGCATTATGGTTTTCGCCAACAGTTAGGGTTAGGGTCTCTACAAATTAGGGTTTTTGGTAGAAATTAGGGTTTCTACAAATTAGGGTTTCTACTCTCGGTAGCCACATCATCACATTGTGACATACCTCCCTCTTGAAAGCATTGTAATTGACCCCAATTACGTATGCAAAACCAATAGAAGCCATAAACCGTCTTAGCAGACACTGACTGTTAGTATCTACGTACTAGGAACACACATCTAGCACATGTACCAAATTGACAGTCACATCACAGGACATCACATGACATTCAACATTCATTCGGATCTTAGACCATGATTTATTGGCAATATAGCTAGCAATCGCATCTAGGTCCAATCGGGACCTCATCAATGTCCGATTGACTAACCCCTATTGCAACCATGTCTATTCGAGATCAATCAGAACAAAATGCTGCAATCATTTCGTCTATCAGTTCCTGCACTTAAGAGAAGTCAAGAACAAATCAGTATCATAATCAGGAATTCCATTTCATAAAGTCATCCAGCAGAATACTGTCAACTCTCAGTATCCTTGAAGCTCAAAGAGACATCAGTGACTTTAGTATCAAAATCAAAACATCTGTTGCCAAAGGAGTGGAGTGACTCCCCTCTTGTGCATCCCACTGCACCAGATCTCCGGCCAAGCTAAATTATGGGTTTCGTTTGGAATAGACTATGCTAAACCAAAAGCATCGAGGTAAAGTTTGACAATCTGAGGATTATCTGCTAGGTCCTCCCATCCACTTCGCATCCAATGCAGGATAGTTCTTGAATTTAACCAAGAACCGCCTTCGGACTTTACCTTTAGTCTTCATATCCTTATGTGCCAAAATCTTTTCAGGAACAAGGATCTCCTCATTTTCTTCCACCTTGGGTTTCTCATCAGGCTCCCCATCATCAGGCACATCACCCTTAAAAGGTTTCAAGAGACTTACATGGAATGCATTGTGAATCCTCCAAGTATCTGGCAGTTTCAATCGGAAGGAGACATCATTTGTCTTTTCAGTGATCTGGAAAGGTCCATAGTATCGCATACTAAGCTTTGGAAAAAGCATCTCCTTTCCCTTTTTCTTTCTTAGGCGTGCCTCTCAAAACGTCAGAGCACCCAATCATCCTCCTTCAATTTCAAGTCGCGACGATGGCGATTCGCTGCCTTTTCCTATAGTTCTCGAGACTTCTGCAAAGTCTCGCGAATCTTGGCAAAAGTTGTATCTAAGTCTCGCGTATATTCATCCACTTCAAAAATCTCGAATAGACATGGTTGCAATAGGGGTTAGTCAATTGACATCGATGAGGTCCCGATTGGACCTAGATGCGATTGCTAGCTACATTGTCGATAAATCATGATCTAAGATCCGAATAAATGTTGAATGTCATGTGATGTCCTGTGATGTCTGGTGAGGTCCTGTGATGTCATGTGATGTGACTGTCGATTTAGTACATGTGCTAGATGTGTGTTCCTAGTACGTAGGTACTAACAGTCAGTGTCTGCTAAGACCGTTGATGGCTTCTGTTGATTTTGCAGGCGTAATCGCGAGCAATTGCAATGCTTTCAAGAGGGGGGTAGGTCGCAAAGTGATGACGTGGCTAATTTTTGCCAAAAACCCTAATTCTTGCAAATTCTAATTTTTACCAAAAACCCTAATTTCTAGAAACCCTAACCCTAACTGCTAGCTGAAACCCTAAACTTGCTGAAACCCTAAAATTGGCGGCTTAAATGCCACGTGGTAGCAGTACGGATTTTCAAAAAATGCGGCGGGTTTTACGGAGCTGAAAAGCAGCCAGCTAGCTACACAATTTTTGATGCTTTTTGGTCCACGCAAATTAATTTGCCAAGGATAGAAAGAGAGAATTGATTGCTTTATTTTGGTAGAACTCTCTTGTGTGTGTGTGTGTGTGTGTGTGTGTGTGTGTGTGTGTGAGAGAGAGAGAGAGAGAGAGAATTTTGCTTTTATTTTTGAAAGCTTTTGGGGCTCTGCTTTTGGGCATCCCTTGTAATCTTTAAATAAGTGGTTTAGGGCTCACTCTACAGAGCATCTAGACGTAGAGTTTGAGAGTGAAACCCTTACCGCTCTGTTGTACTTTGACATTGATTTAATACATAAAGAAATACCGAAAGGGGCGCCAATCTTTGGGGCCAATATCTCTAGGCATGGAACTCCGTCGGGCCAGTGCAAATCTATTATGATCTGTGAATTGTTTTGAAGTGGTTATTTGGTGCTGTCGTGATTGACTCTTGCCTTGGAGTGTCAAAGTCTATTACAGAAGCCGCAAAAGCTTCCAGTTCAAAAGCAACAATTCTCTCTCTCTCTCTCTCTCTCTCTCTCTCTCTCTCTCTCTCTCTCTCTCTCTCTCTCTCTCTCTCTCTCTCTCTCTCTCTCTCTCTCTCTCTCTCTCTCTCTCTCTCTCTCTCTCTCTCTCTCTCTCTCTCTCTCTCTCTCTCTCTCTCTCTCTCTCTCTCTCTCTCTCTCTCTCTCTCTCTCTCTCTCTCTCTCTCTCTCTCTCTCTCTCTCTCTCTCTCTCTCTCTCTCTCTCTCTCTCTCTCTCTCTCTCTCTCTCTCTCTCTCTCTCTCAATTCAATTTTGCCTCGCTAGGAGGAACAAGCAACTTCCGCGATTTTCCAAAATCCGTACGTTGGCCACGTGGCAGTTTCAGCTGTTTTAGGGCTTTTGCCAGAAAAACTACAGTCATTTTGTCTATCGGTTCTTGCACTTAAAAGAAGTCAAGAACAATCAATATCATAATCACGAATTCCATTTCATAATGTCATACAATAGAATATGTCAGCTTTCAGTATCCCTGAAGCTCAAAGAGACATCAGTGACTCTAGTATCTAAATCAAGGCATCTGTTGACAAAGGAGCGGAGTGACCCCCCTCTTGTGCATCCCACTACACCAGATCTCCGGCCAAGCTGAATTCTGGGTTCTGTTTGGAGTAGGCTATGCTAAACCAAAAGCATCGAGGTAAAGTTTCACAATCTGAGGTGTATCTGCTACATCCTCCTCCTCCATCCACTTCGCATCCAATGCATGATAGTTCTTGAACTTAACCAAGAATCGCCTTCGGACTTTACCTTTATTCTTGGTATCCTTATGTGCCAAAATCTGTTCAGGAACAAGGATCTCCTCGTTTTCTTCCACTTCGGGTTGCTCATCAGGCACATCACCCTTAAAAGGTTTGAAGAGACTCACATGGAATGCATTGTGAATCCTCCAAGTATCTGGCAGTTTCAATCGGAAGGAGACATCATTTATCTTTTCAGTGATCTGGAAAGGTCCGAAGTATCGCATACTGAGCTTTGGAAAAAGCCTCTCCTTTCCCTTTTTCTTTCTTAGGCGTGCCTTCTCAAAACGTAAGAGCACCCAATCATCCTCCTTAAATTTCAAGTCGCGACGATGGCGATCCGGTGCCTTTTTCTGTCGTTCTTGATACTTCTGCAAAGTCTTGCGAACCTTGGCAAAAGCCGTATCCAAATCTCGCATATATTCATCCGCTTCAAAGATCTTATCTTTCGTGCTTAGGAAAGGTGGAACCTTCGCAACACCTTCAACAATCTCAAATGGCACCTTCCCTGTCGAAGAGTGTATTGTGTTATTGTAGGAAAATTCCACCAAAGGTAAGTACTTTTCCCATTAAGTGTTCTGATCTAAGATATAAGACTTCAATAAATCTAGAACCACTGAATTTGCAATCTCAGGTTGCCCATCAATCTGTGGGTGGAACTATGACGAGAACTACAACCACGTGCCAATGTTCTCCCAGATTTCCTTCCAAAACAAACTCATAAATTTGGGGTCTGTGTCAGAGACAATCGTCTCAGGCATGCAATGTAATCTGAAGATCTAGGCCACAAATAGTCTCACTAAGTGATCTGGCTTGACTATTTTCTTCACTGGAATGAAATGAGCATGTTTGCTAAATCTATCAATAACAGTCCAGATACCATCATGACCACTCTGTGTTCTCGGGAGATCAAAAATGAAATCCATTGCAATACTCTCCCAGGGGCGAGTGGGTATGGGCTGTAACAATCCCTGTGCCTTATGCCTGTCAAACTTGACCTTCTGGCATACTAAGCAAGTGCGCACAAACTCTTCCACGTCCTTTTTGAGTCTCGGCCAAAAGAAGTATTCTCTCTACCCCCATCACGGTGGTAGCAATGCTGCGGTGACCCGTAAAAGGTGGACAGTGGAATTCAGTCATAACCTTTTCCCTTAACGGCAATGTAACGCACAACGTGGTTTTTCTCATCGAGTTGCCTTCCCGAATGGAGTATCCTGCTACTGTCTCCCCATCCCGTATCCGTGTGAAAATATCTATAAAATCTGTATCTGTGGCATAGTGGTCGACCATATCCTCGAAGCTCTTATGATGTATCGCAGAAATAGCCAGAACCAACGGATTCGGAGACAAAGCATCTACCACCACATTCTTCTGTCCGTGCACATGGACAATCTGGAAGTGAAACTGTGACAAGATGTTCGCCCACTGCATCTGTTTTTCTGAAAGCTGCTTCTGTGACAAGAAGTAGCGCAAACTCTGATGGTCTGTAAAGACAGTAAATCCGCTCCGAGTAGGTAATGCCGCCACTGAGTAAGAGCATGGATAACCGCCAAAAGCTCTTTCTCATAAATCTGTGCTATCATCTCTGGCCTAGAGAACAATCTGCTCTCGTAAGCAATGACATGGCCTTCTTGCATTAAGACCGCACCCAGGCTATGACCGCAAGTATCACAATATACTTCAAATGACTTCTGCAAGTCCTGCAAAGTCAAAACTGGTCCCGTAGTCAATTTCTCTTTCAATGTCTGAAAGGAAGTCACCTCTGTGGATCCCCACAAGAAAGAGACTCCTTTCTGTGTCAAGATATGCAAAGGGGAAGCAACCTCTGCAAACTTCCATATGAACCGCCTGTAGTATGAACACAGTCCCAAGAGGCTTCTAACTTCATGGATGTTCTTCAAATCGGGCCAATCACGTATAGTCTCTATCTTGGCCGGATCCATTTGCACTCCTACTGTTGAGACAATATGTCCCAAAAAGTCTATCTTTGGTAGGAAAAATTCACTTTTCTTTGCATTAATCACTAATTTGTGATATCGTAATCCCTGAAAGACCTGAAGCAGATGATCTTTGTGTTCTTCCTCATTCTTGGAGAAAATAATGATGTCGTCAAAGAAAGTGCCAACAAATAGCATGTACTCTTGAAAAATCATGTCCATCATCTGGTTAAATGTCGCAGGAGCATTGGTTAATCCAAAAGGCATCACCAAAAACTCAAACAACCCAAAAGTAGTCCGAAAGGCCGTCTTGTACACGTCCCCCGGTGCGATTCGGATCTGGTGATATCCACTCTTTAGGTCAATCCTGCTAAAGCACGAGGATCCCTATAACCTATCGAGTATATCATCGATCCTAGGAATCGGAAATCTGATCTTGATGGTGATTTTGTTGAGAGCTCTATAATCGATGCACATTCTCCAAGATCCATCTTTCTTCAAAATCAACAACACTGGAGAGCAATACGGTGAAGTACTAGGCTGGACAAGACCCTTTTCCAAGAGGTCTTTCACTTGGTTCATAATCTCTTCATTCTGTGCTTGGCTCACACGGTAAGGTGGCCGGTTCGGTGGTGTGCTTCTAGGTATCAAATCAATGGTATGATCTTCAGGATGAGCAGGTGGTAACTCGCCTGGTAGGCCCTCTGAGAAGCAATCGGCGTGAGAGTGGAGAAAATCTTGGCGTTCTTTATCAAGTTTAGACATATTTTTCCTATCCTTATTGCTCAATTCTTTCATAAAGATCGAGTAAACAAACAGATTGAATTTCATTAATTTTGAAATGGCCGAAGCCGATACAATAGGGACAAACTCGCCCTTCAGTTTAATATCAAGTACAATGGTTCTGCCCTTCTATGTAGTCAAAGTCGCTTTTCTCGCCCGATAATCGACCACGGCATTGTTCTTGTGGTACCAGGGAATCCCTAAGAGAACATCACAACCCTCCAAAGGCATTATGAAGAAGTCCTCATGCCCCAAATACCCCTGACAATGCAACCGAAGTTTGCCAATGACAGGTGTAATGGCTACATCCTGCCGGGTGCCGCTAGAACTGCCTCCGCAAGTGGTCCCATCCGATCGGGAGTGATCTCGAGCCGCGCCGCCGATTCCGGCGAAATGAAGTTGGCCTTGGCTCCTCCATCAAAGAAGATCAGGGCCTCTTGATCTTTCACTTTGCCCCAAGCTCGGCAAAATTCTGTACTCTCGTCCATGGTGTCGGGATCGGTACCCACACAATCTGGAACCAGTCCTGTTTTCATCTTGCCTTTTTGTCCACGTTCCTCAGCTACTCTCGAATTCTCAGGCCTGTCGTCATCCTTATCATTCTGTTCTTTCTGTGCCTTTTTAGGGCACTTCGCGGAGATATGTCCATGTTCCCCGCATCCAAAGCACTTCCCCTCCTTGATGAATCGAGCTCGCTCCTGAGGAGTAAGCTTGGGTCGTGCATCCTTTTTCTCTGGGTTGCTCTTTTTCTTTATACTTTCATTCCTAGAAGTCTGTTCGGCTCGTTGTGTCATGGCCTTCATCTGTGGGGTAGGTCAAACTGCCAGAGTGAATGGCAAAGCCCCGCTTCGCATGACTCATCAACTCCTGAATAGAAGCTGAGTTCTGCTCCAAGCAGTGATCTCAGATCTCTGTAGGTAGACCCAAGGTAAACCGCTCAATCTGTTCTCTGAACAAGATCTTCTTGAATGAAGAGGCATGTAGAAAAGAGTTCCGGAATCTTTCACAGTAAGCATTGATTGTATCTTTCTTGGTCATCCGAAGATGGTTCCAAGCAGCTCGTATATCTCGCTCATACTCTTGCGTCAACCAAGAAGAAATAAAAAGCTTCTTAAATTTCAGCCATTTAATTGGCGGAGTCTTGTTTAGAAGAAGCGTGGACCACCAAGTGTGAGCATTCCCCTTAAAGTAAGAGCCAGCTCTTTGGATCTTGGAGTGCTCTAAGTAGCGTCCTCCCGTGAAAGCGATGTCAAACTGCTGTATAAAAGACAAAGCCTTTGAAGCATCTGAGTATCCTGAAAACGTATCAAATTTAATCGAGTGTCCACCTTCCTTAAACTCTCGGACTTTCTTGCTTTTATCTTCCAGAAAGTCATACTGGTTGGCTTTATAAAAAATCTTATTGTTCGCATAAAAGTTTCGGTCATCGGAATCTGAGTTGTCTGTAGACGAGCTCTCAGTAGAATTGTCAGTCTCTGGGAGAGATTTAGCCTTCTTTGCCTTTTTCTTGCCCTTTTCGAAGCGTTGTTTCTTGCTTCGCTTTTTACCTTTATTGTCTTCTTTGCTTGAATCTGAAGAGCTAGAAGAAGGTTCAGAAGAAGAAGAAGAAGAACTGGGTACTCCTTTAAAGTGAACACGCTTCTTTTGTTTCTTTGCTTTGTCAAATGTTGACTGACGACACAAGTATCCCGGGAAGTCATTACTTTTCTTCTGCTTTTTGCCGTGCTTTTTGGTTTTCCTTTGCACGTCAAAAAGCTGAGAAATCCGTGCATCAACCACCTCTTGTAATTCCTTCTCTGAATATTTCTTGTGAGCAGAAGGTTTCTTGAGAGCGGGCTTCGAGGGTGGTGTAGTGGTTTTCTGCCAGTGCTCAAGCACTTCCTGAAAAGAAGTCTCGCTCATATATTTTGCAAATTTTGGGTCCTTCGCAAAATTGAGCATCATCTTTGTTGCATCGCCGATCAATTGACGACGCTCCATCTCTCGTCGCTTTGCCTGAGTAGGCCGAGGCGGGCCATACTCTCTGCCGGAATATTCATTGTGATCCCTGTCCACATCTCCAAATGCAGAGGGAGTCGACTGATCCTTGGGTGAAGCCATAGGTGCCGTGGAAAAAAATTTGGGGATCAGATTTCCCATAGAAGAGAAATCGGCCATGCTCTGATACCACTATAACAGACTTGGACACTCCAAGTCAAGAATGAACCGTGACAGCACCAAATAACCACTTCAAAACAATTCACAGATCACAATAGATTTGCATTGGCCTGGTGGAGTTTCGTGCCTAGAGATATTGGTCCCAAAGACTGGCGCCCCTTTCGGTATTTCTTTTTGTATTAAATCAATGTCAAAGTACAAAGAGCGGTTAGGGTTTCATTCTCAGACTCTGCATCCAGATGCTCTGCAGAGTGAGTCCTAAACCACTAATTTAAAGATTACAAGGGATGCCCAAAAGTAGAGCCCCAAAAGCTTCCAGTTCAAAAGCAACAATTCTCTCTCTCTCTCTCTCAAGAGAGTAAATAAAGCAAATCAGCTCTCTCTCTCTCTCTCTCTCTCTCTCTCTCTCTCTCTCTCTCTCTCTCTCTCTCTCTCTCTCTCTCTCTCTCTCTCTCTCTCTCTCTCTTTCAAATTGCGTAGCCAAAAAAAGCTGCAATTTTGCGTCGCTAGGAGGAAAAAGCAACTTCCGCAATTTCCTAAAATCCATACGCTGGCCACGTGGCAGTTTCAGCCGCTTTAGGGCTTCAGCCAAAAAATTAGGGTTACGGTTTCTAGAAATTAGGGTTTTTGTAGATTAGGGTTTTGGGCAAAAATTAGGGTTTGCAAGAATTTTAGGGTTTGTGGTAGAAATTAGGGTTTCTGGTAGAAATTAAGATTTTTGTTGTCGATAGCCACGTCATCACTTTGTGACACTTGCCATGGCTAATCTCTACTTGCATTGGAGAGGTGATCTCTTGAATCCTCTATTCCCTTCATTCAATGCTCTTGCTTCCATGCCCTAGCCAGGTTGCCGATCCACGGATTTGATATTTTTTTGTGGGTTGCGATTAGGTCGTGCTACAACGCCTCCCAAAAAACTTCTCCTTGGAAATTCCACGAATAACAATGTTCTTGGAATGTCGCTCCCGTTTCTTCAAATCCTCCACATCCACATTCTCAGCATTCTTTGTTTGAACCATAGCTTGCATGAGTGAGGAATTAGGAACCACATTGTTACCACATACATCAGCCCAAGACTTGTTTGTGCATAAATTTTTCATGTCGCATACATCACGGCTCATGGTGTCAGATTTCTCCTCTTTCAATACATGGTTATGCTTTACTTTGCTCATGTGCTCCTTCAAAGCATTCAAGTTCACAAGAGAGCGTTTACATTCCTTGACTTCCTCTTCAAGTTGCATCAAACGTGTTGTTTGCATCTCAAGTGTCCTCTTGAGATTCTCATTCTCAACCACAAGTACCCTTAGTGTGTCATTCTTCATTACAAGTGCCCATAAGTCTTTGCCTTGTTTGTTTACGGTCTCTTGCAATGATACCAAGTATGCCATGATCATGGTTTCCAATGTCGTTGGTTGGGTGGTTGTGTTGCTATCTCCATACTTACAAGATTTTAAATCATTTTCCACAATGGTTGTGGCCCTTGTTGAAGAAGAAGAACCCTTGCGAGTGCCGGAAGACATTATATGTAAAATAAGAGATGAGAGTCAACTTTCCTGAACGTGCTCACTTCAAAAATGCTGCTACAAAAACGTCTTTCATAACTCTAAAATTTTTGTCTTTACATCTATGTGTAGAGGGCGTCGTGCTCTTTGATTGAGGCTATAGATCGCCCAAATCGAAGATTCAAGATGAAAAAGTATAACAAAATATTTATTGTGAGATAGGATGAGAGAGAGAGAGAGATGATGAGAGAGAGAGAGATTTCCATTATCATCCTCGGAGGGCCAGATATGACCTATGTGGACCAGAGAAAACGTTGTAAATAGAGGCTCCTCTATCTAAGTAGGGTACAAATGTCTCTCCGCCCACAATGAAACATATAGAGTGTGGGGAGAGGAGCTAAGGGCGGTGTGATACAACAAAATTGCAACAAATCTTGCCTATGGGGGGTGGAGGTTGCTAAGGGGAGGAGAGGGATTTCAGGTGGGTTCTGTTGTGCGCGTTTTTTCGCACGTGTCAACGCAGGGAACTTGCTGATACACTATGTGCGAGCCACAAATGGCTCCAAGCACACAACAAGCTTAACCTAGTAAGCTCAAACATGGCGATGGTGTGTCACTCACCGCTCTACGCTTGCTGTCGTGGAGGATTCCTCGTCGCGAAGAAGAAGGAGACGCCGTTACACCGCGCTCAACCGCCTCACCGTCGTCGTGCCGCCGTCGCAATGCTCTCTCTCTCTCTCTCTCTCTCTCTCTCTCTCTCTCTCTCTCTCTCTCTCTCTCTCTCTCTCTCTCTCTCTCTCTCTCTCTCTCTCTCTCTCTCTCTCTCTCTCGCTCGCTCGCTCGCTCGCTCGCATACACACACACACACACAAAGAGGTGAAGAAGAAGAAGATGGACATGGAGCAAGAGCACTTTTCAATTGCACAAATGAGAGAATGAGTGAATTTTAGGTTTAGTTGACTTTTATATGAGCTCTCCCCATTTACACTTGGGTGCCCATGCTTAGCCAACTAATCCCTTGAATGTTCCAGTTAGAGTGCGTCTCTCATCGGCGATCACTCTTACCCTTTTCCTATTGGACCGACAAGCCCGGTACCTGACTCTACCAAATAAATAATACAGCGTCCGTCGTAGGTGATAGGAATGTGCGTGAGGGTTAACATGCCCCCCTTCCTGATGTAGATTCCGTCCTCGGAATCTATTGAGTTGAAGCTCGTTCGTCGATGTGGAAGAGCATTTGAGATGAATGTCCTTAGCCTTCTTCAATCACTGCAAAATCAAACAACATTGGCACAGTAATTGCATTCTCATGACAATTAAAAAGCATATGCAGTTGTAGGCAGACAATTTGATTGGTAACGGAATTTTAAACCATTTGTCAACAATAAACATTAAATTGCAATATAATCAAACACATAAATAGTTGTAAAGATAAAAAGTTAAACAAGTCTGGGTCGCTAATTTAACGATCGAAAGGCACTAAAGATCGACTATTAATACCATGGGCAAGCCTCTCAATTTTCTCTGGTCAATTAAGTTGTTTAATCGCGAGAGCCAAGTATTTCATGTCCGAGGCTTGACTAGAGGCTATACCTAAAAGACCTTGTCGTTAAGGTACAATAAAAGGAATTCTCATGAAATCATCGCCTGACTTATTTACTTTTCTTTGACCCCCCAAAGTCTTTTCACATTGTTTTAATTTTGATGTGTGTGCTTATTTTGTATGCCTTGGATTTTTTGCTTTTCAAGGAAAAGTGCCCACACTGGGATCCTCTAGGGCTCTAGTACCATAGGTGATACATGTGAGCGGAGTACCAAATCAAGCTGAGGTTTCTCTTCTAGCTTAAGATTTTACATTGTGGCACTTTGATTTTTTGTTTGTTCGCTTTCAGCATTTTAATTTTGCAACTTTGGGGGGTCATATAACACTGTTACCCTCCCTAGGCTCATTACACTAGTAAACTCCCTTTATAATACTTAAGCTAAAGGTCAATAGGGACTAAGTCCACTAGAAATCCCTAGTACATTTCACACAATGCTTCCTAAATCAGATTAAGAACCTAAGTAACCATTGATTATTATGAAGGCATTCCCCATGGTATTAGGAGAAGATCTCTAACACCTAGCTTGGTCAAACTAGCTTAGTCGGACTACTTGATTTTTAAACGTAGACAAGTGACTATGACATAAAATTACATCGAATTTAATGTTTGATACTAAGCAAAGGCACTGAATATTTTCTACCAATCACAATTAAAGCAGACAAACATGGATGCAAAAAGATAAGGGGCAATGCTAATGGACAAGAAACACCTATTTGTGTTGATGGTCGCGCTTGATTTGAAGTGTGAACGAGAGAAAGATTTCATGAAGGTCCAAATCCTAACAACAGCAACACGTTCCTGTACACACTAGGAAACACAAAGAATACCTCTAGGAGGCACATCAGTGGGAAAAGGTACCAACACTTATTGAACACAATTAAAAAAACATAAGGAACCATAACCTAATTATTTGCACTCCCCCTAGAGAGTCAAGGGAATAGGATATTGTAGAGATTGGGGGGAAACCCTAGGGCTAAACCCCTATCCTCGTTGTCAAGAAAAACAAAGTTATCATCCGTGAGACCATATGTGCCATCCGTATAATCATGTAAATTATCTATATCAGAGAGACCAATGGTTACTAAGAAGGTCACTAGATGCCTATAGTCATCTTGGTCAAAAGGATAGGCTTGTGCAATGGGAGATACACTCTCTACTAAGTATGGATCAGTCGTGGTCAAGAGACGTATCAGACATTCCAACTCCTCAAAATTCCTCTCACATGCTAGCGTACCTACCAAATCCCATTCACAGGAAAGCACCGGAAAGACCATGTGAAACATTTGTGAAAAGTAACGAGGATACCTCTCACCCAAGGCAGGAGTGGATGACTCTAGCATACTAGCCATATCTGTACACGCAAATAGATGATGGTTAGAGTGCAAATATTACAAGGGTCTTGTTCATGTGCATAATGTGTTTTTATGATTTTGTGTTATGGCTCTTGCTCTTTTACTTTTTTATCTTGTTTTTGTGAGTATAAGGCTTTATATATACATTCCCTAAGATTGGAGATTAAGAGGTCACGTAGGAAGGTTGAGAGGGAAGCAAGTGAATGATGGATGTCAGCAAACACTCCCCGCTTCCTTGGGTAGATCATACCTTTTGGAATAATGTCATCACCTTTTGAAACCAATTGTTCCAAGTTGTTATGGGTGAAGGCTGTTAAGGCGGTTACGCCGCTGGCGGAAGCTAAATAGCGAGAACTCAACCAACAACAGATTTTGTCAGACGAGGACGGAGCTTGACCCGCAGGCGCATGGAAACAACTAGGTGGGTGTCAAATCACCTACTCGACCTTCTAATGACAATCACTACTAAGGAAATCAAATCTAAGTTCTAAAATACGCAAGTGACTGAAATCCGTACTACGAACGAATGCTATACGAAACAAGATCTAGAATCATTGAATCGATCTCAAACTCAAGGGGAAGTCTATACACTAGGTAAGAACAACACCCTAAAGACTTGAACTGCAAAACCAACCTATAATCACTCCGTGCGGTAAACGCGTATGAAGACAGGCCGAAAAATACAGGTGACCGAAACTTGACCCCGATGGTACTAATGCGTAGCTCTACTCGTTGTGGTTCTATAGATATGCTGCACGCTCCATTCCGACACACGAGTTGGAAGAAAACTCACACCGAAGCTCGTAGAAACTTACCACACATAGAAGCCGATAGCGCGCACTCTTGGTATCTGTGCGTAGCTCTCGCCGTTGCTAACACAATGGCGGTGTCGCTTCTCCAATGGCGGCTCCGTAGCTCGCGTAGCAAGTAGATAAGATCTCTCTCTCTCTCTCTCTCTCTCTCTCTCTCTCTCTCTCTCTCTCTCTCTCTCAGACACAGTCACGGCGCTCCAAAAACTCACTTTGATTAATAATCTGAATCCTCTTTAGGTTACAAAACTTTGGCTTATATACCTCAGCCTTGGAGGTGAGAACATCTCTAACTAATTACATCAGCAAGTGAAATTACTTCGGAATTACAAGCTGGAAACTCAATTGAGTCCCGTTACTTAATGAATGGCTCCAATCAAAATCAATGTCGGAAAGACATTTATTACAATCAATGGTTACAAAAATGATGAGTGTGAGCAAAAATGTGGGTGTGATCCTCTGCTGGCTCAACACTCCCCCCCTCCGCGTTCATGTCGTCCCTGACATGACTTTTATGCTTGGTCAATAAAGTCCTGTCGTCTTGAGCATCTGCAAATGTGATTCGTATCGTAGGTTGCCGATGGTCAAGGTTGGGCCGAATATTTTGCTTTCGTGGGTGAAAAAGCCGGTGTAGAAAGCTTCTTCGAATGTTTGCATGTGGAAGCTAGGCAAAAACATAATCCTCTGGTATAGGAGGTGCAACACTTTTGGAGAAGGCTGCAATGAAAGATCATACATCATATCAGTCACTGTGTCGGCCGTCGATAGTAGACTCGAGGTCGTGGCTTTATCTGGCGCGAACACTTCAATGCAAGCTAAGAGAGTCCTGCAAATTTTCTTGAGCATCTGACACGAAAGGTCAGGAGAGCCAGTAAAGAGCTTGATGGTGCCCGTTAGGGTTTTCACCATGTAGGCTTTACCTATTCTCTCTCCTGCCTTTGGTCCTGGCATCCTGGGTAATTAAGCCAATTTGGCTTCTTTTCTGCAATCCTGCCATGCTCTTTCCAGCTTCTGACTCTTGGCACCGGGCAGAAGGTTGCATCCTCCCGAATCTCCTTTGGTGCCTCTACCAAGTAGATGAGGTAGGCTGGGTATTTGTTCAGCCAACCTTTCCTCCATCTAGGTTGCGAATCTACAATCTTCTTTGATTGTTCCTCTTTTGTGATGTCGCCTTCGTAAAGAGCGACATACTGCTCCTCCTCTATTCTCTTTTTCTTTTTTATCACTTCAAACTTCATCAAAGGGAAAGGCAGGCTGGGTTGCATCCACTCTTCATGGAGCACTTTTGTGTCTAGTCCCTGAAGTCTAATGGAGATTAGGAGTCTCCTCTCCCATTCCATTTCCGCCTTGGCACTCTCCTCTGTTGACTTTTCTATTTGGTCATGGAGCCTTTGTTCTTCTTCTTCAGAGATTCCTGAAGTTGAGGCCACCTCTTGAACTGGGGTTGGATCTTCAATTGTGGTTGCCTCTCTAGTTTTTGGTAGCTCTATGGCTGCTCCACCTGATTCTTCTTGTGGTGTCTCTGTCTCTCTTCTTTGTTGCTCTTGTAGATCTTGGAGCTGTTTGCGGAGGGTCTCATTCTCTGTTCTTAGTGTTTGATTTTCTAAAGTGAGCCTCTCCTCTGATGCCAATGATCCCTCCGCAATGTGCAACCTTTGCACTTGCTCTAATCTTAGCTCTCTTTGTAAGCTTCGGACTTGGTCTTCCAGAGCTGGTACAAGAGCTCCCTCTTGTTCGGTTCCTGCTCTGCTAGCTCTAGGGGTAGTCCTGAGTCTAGTGATTGTTCTTTCTTGGAGCTCGACTCTTTCCCTTAGCTCAATGAGCTCATCTTTAGCCACCTCCAAGTCGTCTTCCATCCGCTCCCTTGCTTCATGTGCACTTGTTACTTCTCTTGAAGCCTCGGCTAGCTGGAGTATCAAGCCGTCTCTCTCGTTTTCCGCATCGTAGAGTGATGCTTTATGACTTTCAGATTCAGTCATAGCATTCTCTAATTTCCTCTGCAACTCGGCTTCCCTTTGTTTGGCTATCTCAATCTCTACTTCCTTTGCCTTGGATCTTTCTTTGATCTTGCTGAGCAGTTCATGCACCATGTGCATGTCTTTTTCATCTTCATCTGTCAACTCTAAAGCTTTTTCTTCCACCACCTCCACTGGCTTCGGCTCTTCTAGTACGTTCTGCTCGTCCAATTTCTCTTCACTCTCTTTTGTACTCTTTATTTTTTCCTCTGTCCCTCTCCGATCATCTTGTTTTTGTAGGGGGATCCCATAGACTGCCTCAAGGGCCTCTTCTTCAGTGTACCCTATCGCTACCAGATCCTCATAATCGTTTTTCTTTTGCTGAATTGGATCTATCTCCTTTTCCTTGGTCCCGGCCTCTGGCTTTTCCATACCAGCCGTGTCCATCTCTACTGTGGTCTCTTCCACAATGATTTCCGTCTTCTTCGGGCTTGGTACATCAGTAAAGGAGGGCTGATTGTCCTCAGTCATCTTGGCTTTCCCTTTGTTTGCTTGCCCGTCTTTCTCTTGAGGTTCAGTAGACTCATCTACTTTCTTCTTCCCCTTGTCGTCCTTTTTCAGCTCAGCTTTTAAAAGCTGTACTTCCTCTTCAGTGTATGGCTCGACAGGTTGCTGCTCCAGTATAGCCTCTGACTCCTCATAAGCTCTAATATATTGATCATATTGATCAACATGTGGCCTGGCTGAGCTAGTTCCGACTTTAGTGGGGTTTGGCACCCACTTTTCTTCAAAGTCCCCCTTTAGAGCTCTTTCCGCTCTAAACTGCTCCACCAGTCTTTCCATTCTTGCCGCTTTCTGACTTTTGGTTTGCTTGGGAGCAACCTTCTTCTTTGCTTTCTTCATAAGCGGCTCATCCACATCCTCTTCAGGTTCTGAAACTATTTCTAGTTTCCTGCGTGCTCTTGTGGACGCCCTCTTGGATACTTCAGGCTGTTCTTCCTCCTCATCGGCTTCTCTAAGCCACTCATTCTGGGAGGGAACCTTTGGCCATTGATCTCTGGCTCCAATAGCTTCATAAGCTATTCTTGTCAGAACTTCAGCTCCTCCTATATACTTTGGCTTCTCGTTGTGCATGGCAATTACTTGCTCGTGGATGTGTTGAGCGTAATTCACCTCTTTTGGCATATTGCTCTTCAATGCCCATGTGATGGTAGTTGCAATGGCATGGGGTGGTGTCGTATACTTTTGCGGTCTTTTACTGCAAATATGGAGAAACTGGTTGTACAATTGGCAAAGGGTTGCCGCTCTTTGGTCTGCCATATCTCCATAGGTTGCATTCTGTTTCTTGGACCCATAAACCTCTATAGCCTCCCTTCTTTCCCTGACAGAGCTCCCTTTGTTGTGCAACTTCAATGCATCTGCAATGAGCTGTGGAGTGATCTGTACCTCTACTTTCTCTCCATCTATTGCTGTCAATGTGGCTTTCCCATCCTTCTGAATGGAGGTTACCAACTCATACACTCTTCTTGTATCTACACCTGATGGTCTCGAGGTGAAGAATCTGTGCAAGTCTGCCCTTTCCAGGTACCTTCTGATGTTCTCTGACCTGCTATAATCCACCAATTCTTGTGGGATCATCGGTATATCCACCGCTTGCCCTTGAGGATCTCTGAAAGTCCCCTGGTAGATCTTTATTCCCTCTTGTTCTAGTACTGCTTCCTCCACCCAAGTTTTGGTTGGCTTGAGGGTTTCTGCTGGAATGTCAAAGGGTTCTGCTTCTGCAAGAGCATCTTTGATTGTCGGTCTTTTTCTCTTTGTTGCTGATGACTTGGCGGAATCCATGGATCCTGTAACTCCAATTTCAGAAGTTAGCGTCTTTTTAGTACTGAAAGCCGAAATGAAGCTTTTAACTATTCAAATGACTTGAAAATTGAAACATGAGCTATTCAGGGCCTAAGGATGCAGGGTAGGTGAAAAAATATGCAAACTGGGCTCAAAATCATGCTGGAGACATCATACGTGTATGATGTCTTTTGTGTCAAAATGACTTCATATTGGTTGTGCTTGTAGCTGATAGTGTATACATGAGTATCATATGCTTGGATTTGAGTTTGGATCCCATTTGGTCAAGTTTTGGCCAGTTTAGTCCAGTTCAGGCTCTTGGCAAAATTTTGAAAGGGAACTGGATTTTATGATCCAAATTGGATAAAACTTGGTGGTTCACCTTCAAATGGCATGTAGATCACTTCTGTTTGGTGGTTGAAGCCCTGAGGTGCCAAAATCACATAGTGAGACATCATACGCGTATGATGTCTTTTAGTGTATTTTTGGACCAAATTTCTCTATAAGCTTGGATTTGGCTTTAGATAGGCTTATTCAGTGGATTTATGAAGTTTGGATAGATTTTGGGCTAAAAATGGCTCTGGAGACATCATACGCGTATGATGTCTTTTTCATCAATTTTTCATGGGATTGGTTCTGTGGACTCCCCATGTACTAGTGAAGGACTGTCCCTACTCAAATCTTGGTTTGGACTTGAGTATGTTGGATTTGGGCTAAAATAGGCTTTGGATGAAGGATTTTCCCTCAATTGGGCTAATGGGGTGATCCACTTGACCAAATGGTTCCAAATTTCATATGTAGCATGTATTAGATATATATAATGGATGTATGATGACAAATGAGCAGTTTTGGCTCTGTAAGTGCAAATAGACATCATACGCGTATGATGTCTTTTGTGTCAAAATGGTGCTTTTTGGTTCCAGATAGCTTGTAGATGTGTTAATCAACAATCCTACAAAGTTTCAATGAGTTTGGAGTTATTTTGACAAAATTAGGACCAAAAATCAATTTTATGGCCTACTTTGCGTCTTTTTGGTTTTCCTTGGGTTTTCTAACTCCAATTCTCATGATACTTGGTTCATAGGATGTGATTAACATGTGGAATGAGGCTATGCACTCAAATGTTGAAATGGATGTGAAATTCATGCTGTGAGACATCATACGCGTATGATGTCTTTTCTTGAAATGTTGGTCTTTTTGTGCAAAGAATGCTTTGTGCTAGTGCCCTAAGCCCTGCTAACTAGTTTTCAACTTAAAAAGTCATCAGTTTAGCTAAAAAGCCCCCTTATAGGCATTTCAGTCTCCGAAGTCGTCTTTTTGCCTTGGAGTTGAATTTCTTCAACTTTTCTTCTCGAGAGTTGCATTTCCAGCTCATTGGATATGTTGTGAAGCCATCTATTTGGTTGAACTTGACTTTGGCTCCCCGTTCTCCATCTTTCTCCATTTGGTTGCCCGAAAGCGTCTTTTTCACCATCGGTAAGTGAATCAGCTTTCTTTTGGGTTTTGCTTGCAAACATAAGTCATCCATGTATATTTGAAGCTGCTTGTGAAGTTTCATTTCATTTGGTCGTCAATTTCAGCCGTTATGCCAAAATGACGCTTTGTGTGTCCGCGCCGAATCGGTTGTTCCGACCTACTTTTGGTGGTCCAAACCTGGAGATACTCCATGGTTGCATTGCCCTCGATGTTGTTAAGCTTCCTGAGAAGTTTTGTGTCGTTTCGACAACTTTTTCCTGTTTGCCTCTTGCAGGCTCTGTTGACCTAGGGTTTTTCCAGTCGTTCTTTCTCGAGCTTTGAGTGTTAGAAACCCATCTTCTATACTAGGGTAACCCACCTCTAAGTTCTTGCAAGGTTTGGTTAGGCGGTTGTGCCCCTACCTAGCGTTCTTCCCCATTCCCCGTCTGCTCTTGTTTCTTGGTTTTAGTCAGTTTTCGCGACAAAAGTTAATGATAAGCATCAAAAGCTTATGGCAACGAGTCTACCTCTCATGTCTGGTGTCCTCTGATCTCTCGTAGCAGTCATAGAAGGCTGTAGAAGGTTGGATGCTCCTGTGTGCTCTTTGCTCTCTCCAAGAAGGTAATAGTGGAAATGAGCTTGAAAGTGAAGTGAAAAATACTTAACTTCGGACTTCCGGATCACTTGTTACCAAATTTGACATGTGCTCCTATCTTGTCGTGAAATGCACTTTAAGATTTGAAATTTCTCAATTTGGACTCCGTTTGACCTGTTTCTGAGAAATCTGTCCACTTTGCCAAAATTCTGTCATTTCGGGCTTTCCGCAACTTTTCCGAATTGTACTCAATTTTTACCATGGGTTGCCCTTGTCATTAGGATCATCACCATCTATTCTTTTCTTTTTTCTGATCTCGTTTCACCTGCTTTTTTTATTTTTCTTTTACTTTTATTAAGAAAATCATAAAAAATAAAGAAAAATAGCAAATTGAAGCCAAAAAATTCCAAACATACACAATAAATAGCTGGTAACCCTGTGTATATGAATATACACTTATTTGTGATTTCTGGACTTGGATTACCACTTTTTTCCACTTTTTAGCTCCAAAACACTCTTATTTAGTGATATTTACACGTCTAGAGACCCAAATTCATCATTTGATCTCTTCTTGTTGCAAAACAAGGTATATAAGGGCATAAATATTATCAATATCCGCAATCAAACATAAAAATTGCAAAATCATGTAAGACACTGCCCTTGTAATATAATTTTTGTTTTTCTTTGTTTTTGTCGCTTGTAGCTGCTTTGTAGCTCCTGTATACCTGTATACCTCCCCCCCTCCTAGTCTGAGTCCTCCCGGACGACTATGAAGTGTCTGTGGGCGAAGCATTGTAGTTGTTTTGGTCATAAGTTCCAATGCAATTGTAGAGCGATGATACAACAGTCTTTCCAATAAAGCTGCTCTTTGTTTGATTGAAGGATTGGTGGTCGGGTTTTGGGTTGGTTTTGGCACTTCGGTAGTAGAATCAGTAGATGGATTCTTCTTTACCTTGTTGTTCTTTTTCACAATCCAAATCTGCTTCCGCTTTGCTTGTGCTTGCCACAAACTCTTTGCGACCCAAACCTGCTTTGTTCTTTGTGTTGATTTCCTCGCCTTGAAATACCTAGGAGTTTCCGTTGATTGTACTGAAGGGAGTTCCTGTTTACAAATCTTTGGGATCCAAATTTGCTTGCTATAGCTTTGTGCCGTCATGAACTTCTTTGGAATCCAGATCTGTTTCACTGTCCTTGATTGTCTGGAATCACTCTGTTTCTGGTATTGAAGACTCTGTTTTCCACCTTTGTGTTCTCTGGCACAACCTTTTTTGGTCTCCATACCAACTTTGACTCCGTTTTTTCCCAAGGTTGAGCTGTTATATTATTGCTTGTCTTCCTTATCCACTGTTGAGAGTTCCTCGTCGAAGAGCAATCCAGTTGTATAGAAACTTTTGGTTGCCATTGCTTCTTCTTTTTCTCTGGTTGTTGTTTACCTTTGTCTTTGGATTTTCCTTTGGAGTTGGCTCTTCTCCTTTGGTGAACTTAACTGATTGACTTTCACCTTCGTATTTGATAAGCACTGATTTAGAACTCCAGTCAATCATTGCATTGTATTGCTTCTGCCATGGTTGTCCTAGCAATAATGGATGTTGTGTAGCTTGGTCTTCAACCACGTAAAACATATGAGGATACACATAATGGTTAATCTGTATATGTAAAACTGTGCATCCGACAGTTTTGATTGAATTCTCAGAGTAACTCTTTAACTCTTGCTTGGCAGTTTGTAGTTTAGTGTCATTTGTCAATTGTCTATACAAACTGAGTGAAAGTAGGTTAGCTTGAGCTCCTGAATCCAATAGTGCTCTGGCTTTGATTTGGTTGGTTCCTACTTTGCATTCAATGATGGGTTCTTCTTTGTCATTATCCATTTCTGTTATACTGACTGCGTTTATTCGTATTGCTCCTTCATTGCGCTGTTTCTGACGCAGTAGTCTTCTTTTCTCCATTCTTTCCTTCGCCTCGGCTTGCGCTTCCTCCACAATCTTTTTCTTTTTCTGGACACGCAGCTTTTCTTGATGTATTTTGAGAAGCATGTCTTGGGTTAGCGGCAAAAGATACTTTTTCACTCTGCATCCACTAATCCAATTGGGCATTTCTTCTCCGTCTAATGTAGCAAGCTTGACGGCTCCACTTGGTGATAGATCTTTAATCACCAGAGGTCCCATCCCTCGCTTTTTAAGCTTCTTAGCATGCTGTTTCAGAGTGTAAACTAGGACATAGTCCCCAACCTTAAACTCTTTAGTCCGCACATGCTTATCAAAAAATTCCTTTTGTCGCCTTTTTTGAGCGTAGATAGAAGCTACTGCTTTTAGGCGAAGCTCGTCTAGCTTTTCCAGGTCATCTATTCTATCAGAAAGCTCGTGCCCTGTCCACTCTAGATCCTTAGCCACCCTTAAGGTTGAAATCAAGAATTCTATTGGTAAGATAGCATTTAGCCCAAAAACCATGTTATATGGGGTCGTTCCTATTGATGTTTTATATGCTACCCTATATGCCCATAATGTTGAATGCAACTTCTGGTCCCAGTCAGTTCTCGACTCAGATACAATCTTCGTGAGGACCGTGCATATGGTTTTGTTTGTTGCTTCAGCTTGTCCGTTTGCTTGTGGATGATACGGGGCTGATTTCCTATGGATTACCATGAATTCATCTAGAAGGATCTCTATCACTTCATTTATAAAATGTGTGCCTCGATCACTCACAATTTCTATTGGCAATCCATATCGTACAAAGACGTATTCATATAGAAATTGTGCCGTGGTCCTGGCATCTGCTTTTTGAGTTGCCTTTGCTTCGACCCACTTTGTTAGATAGTCTGTAGCCACAACGATGTATTGTGCATGAGTCTTATATGCAGGAGGTGAAATGGGTCCGACATAATCAATCCCCCATTTTGCAAAAGCTCTTGCCCCCATCATTGGTCTAAGCGGCATATCATCTCTTTTAAGTGGTACTTTGGTCCGCTGACAGTCATCGCACCGTTTAACGTATTCCTCAGCGTCCATATGTAATGTTGGCCACCATATTCCTGCGGCTAAGACAAGTTTTGCTGTCTTATCACCTGAGAAATGGCCTCCACCTACTCCTCCATGAGCTTGCTCTAGGATTATCACATACTCAGACTCTGATGCGCAAATCCTAAGCTGGTTGTCTTTACCTCTCTTATAGAGTTGATCTCCTATTAAAGCGTAATCTCTAGCTTCTGTCTCTACAGATTTCTGACGAGCTTTTGACGTTCCTTCTGGGAAAGTTCTATTTGTGAGATATTCAACAATATACTGACTCCATTCTGGAGCGATCATTATCTGATATAATGTCGAATACTCTGCTGGCGGTTTTGATGAACATACAATACATACAGTGACATATTCATGTACGCTTTCTTTCATTCCTGGCCAATAGACTCCCAATTGTAACAAATTCCTATATGTGTTCCTTCTTGAACAATGAAATGCACATTCCTGAACATGTGCTTCGCGCAGATATATATTATATTCCTCAGGATTGATGCATAGTCGTAAAACATGATCATTTCCCAATTGATACAACCTTCCTGCAACCAATTGAAGATTCTTGGATTGCTGAATAGCAATATGTTTCTGGTTGTATTCTCTTCTATCGAACTCTCCTCCATAGGTTAATAGGTTAACGACATTTTGAGACCACTTCGGTATCATTTCTATGTTGAACAAGTACGCGTCTGGCATGTCGTCATCTACTCCTATAGGGTCTTCTCCATTCGTCAATCGCGAAAGATGATCAGCTCTAAGATGTGTTTTTCCTTTCTTTACTACTACCGTGAAGTCGAATTCCAGTAAGATAATGAACCATCTCACTATTCTCCCGGTATTGCATGGTTTATTCACTAGGTAGAGCAAGGCTTGGTGATCCGTAAAAAACACAAACTTGTTGGCTAGAAGATAATGCCGAAATTTCTTCACAGCATATATCATTCCTAATCCTTCTCGCTCTGTTGTGGTGTAATTCTTCTCTGCATTGTTGAGCTGTCAACTGGCGTAACAGATAGGAAAATCCATGTTTCCTTCTTCTGGCTGAGCCAGAATGCATCCTATTGCATATGCCGAAGCATCTATATGCACATGGAATATCTTCTCCCAATCTGGTGATTTCAAGACTGGAGCAGTAATGAGTGCCTCTTTCAATTTCTTGAACGATTCCTCACACTCCTCTGTCCATTCAAAGTTCACTATTAGCCTGTAAAGTGGTTGGCCTATTATAGCGTATATGTAAATGAATCGTCTATAATATCCGCAATGTCCCATAAAGCTCTGTACTTGTTTCGCATTGGTTGGTCTAGGCATATCCACTATAACTTTTATCTTCTCTAAATCCGTGGATATTCCGTTTTGTGAGACAATATGTCCCAGAATTCTGCCCTGTCGGACCATAAACACACATTTCTCAGGATTGAGACAAATGCGATATGTCCTACATTTCTCAAATACTTTTCTTAGGTGTTCTAGATGCTCATCTCTCAGAAGAGAATGTACACATAAATCATCCATGTATATTTCTAGAAACAACCTTAAGTATTCTTTGAAAGCATGCGTCATCAGCCTCTGGAAGGTTGCGGGAGCATTGGTTAGACCAAAAGGCATAACCCGATAAGCATAAATTCCCCACTCCGTTGCAAAAGTTGTTTTATGTTGATCTTCCAGTGCTATGGCTAGCTGGTTATATCCTGAAAAACCATCAAGAAAAGAGTATGTTGTTTTCCCTGATACACGCTCTAGAACATGATCAGTTATCGGCAGGGGATAATTGTCCCTGATTGTTGCAGCATTCACTTTCTTTAAGTTGACACACACTCGGAGTTTTCCGTTCTTCTTGGGTACTACCACAATCGGAGATACCCAATCGGTGTGTTCAATCTCGTATATGAATTCAGCTTCCATTAGCTTATCTATCTCTTCTTTGATTCGCTTAGAAAATGTATCATTATATGTGTATGGTCTCTGTCTGCTAGGCTTTGCGTCTTGTTTCAGTGGGATTGTGTGTTGGCATATCGATGGGTCAACTCCCTTTAAGTCCTTATAAGACCATGCAAACACATCCCTATACTCTCTGAGAAGACTCAAAAGTCTCTCTTCCTCGCCTGGAGACAAATCTGTGGCTATGTACACCGGTCTAGGTGTCTCACCTGGAGCTGCTAAATCAACTTTTTTTGCATCCTCCGGTCCGTCATAAGATTCGTTCTCCCTTCTCTCTCGAATAGGTTGGGTTAATACCACCTTCCTATCCTCTATTGTGAATTTCCTATAGTGAGAGGGAACATCCATGTTTTCCTTGATTTTGGCGTTTTCATCCTCTCCACTCTCAATTTCTGTCGTCCAAACTTCTTTCAGAGTTTTCTTGAGCTCTCTGTACTTGTTTCTACGTTCTAACTTGGACTCCGTGTGTTCTCTGTTCGGCTTGTTCTTTTCTGATTTTTCTGTTTCTGTTTTCGTTCCATTCCTTTGAACTTGATTTCTTGAGCCTCTTTTGTCTTTTCGTAAGCTCTTTTGATCATTGCCTCTCATTCTTCCAGAAACCTTGTCCTTAACACAATCTTCCGCCTTTACTAGCATTAGGAATTGATTTTTTCCTCTTATTCTAGGCATCGGATTGGTTCTAACCCCCTTTGTTTTTTTCTTTGCTCTATAGCGTTTCTGGCGTTGTTTAGTTTGGTTCGGAAAATCATAAAATCGGACATCCGTTATAGTTTCTTCGTTTCCGCTTGAATTGTCCGTTGACTCGTTGTCTGCTTTATTTTCCCACTCAGGATGATCGGGAATGTCGTGAAACACCTCCTCTTCATCTTCCTTTTCCAGTGTATCGTTCTTTTCGGTTTCTTTTTCAAGTACAGTTCTCAACATGAAGTACGGAACCACGGCGTACCCGTCCTTGTCGCAAAATTTCATTGTGGGACCATCCGGAATTGCACAAACATCTAGGGTTGCTAGAATGTGTGTCCATTCTAATGGTTCAAGTGTGTCCTCTGGAAAGGGTTCTCCTATATAAGTTTCGTCTTCGATGGCCCTTTCTAAAACATATTCTTCTCGCCTCAGACTTCCACATTTAGACGCTCCACACATCCATAACTCCTTGGGCTTACCTAACCAAGCTGGAAATTCGGATCCCGCCAAAGTAGCTGAATCAAACTCCTCTACCGGTGTTCGGTTCACATCGTTGTAGCTATGGTCTCTCAGGTTCACACGTGTAGTGGTTTCCATATTTCTCAGGTATATGTGATCGTAGCCCCAATCTTGGACCATTTTCAATTGTCTCATGAATGGTCTTCCCAATATGATATCATAGTTATTCTCCTTGCCAAAATCGACAATAGCAAAAGTATGTTCGTATTCAATGCCGCAAGAAGTCACTACGACTTTCTCTAATAACCCCATAGGTTTCTCCATGTGTCCATCTGCTAATTGGAGTTTCAACCTAGTCTTCCTTATTGCTGGTTTCCCCCATTTTTTCCAGATTTCTTTTGTAGCAATGGCTACCCCAGCTCCGCTGTCCAGTATTGCCATCGTGTTCACTCCTTGGAATTCAACTGGTAAGGTTGTATTCCCCTCTTCACCTTCGCAATACTCTCCGACCTTGTTTAAGGGTACAGACTTAGCGTTCTTTTGTGGTTTACTCAGCTCTTTTATACCCTCTTGCAGTCTCGATGTTGGGTCTTTTATCCCAAATTTCTCCAAGAATTTTCCTACAGTGGTCCACATATGTGGTCTTAGCCTCAAAAGCTCAGCTAGAGTGATAGTGCATGTCACTGGTGTTGACAAGATCTCTATCAATCCTTGCGAGTCCATGACTTTTTCTGATGAGATTCTTCGTGAGGGAAGTGCTCTAGTCTTGGATTTTGCTTCATACTCTCCTAAGTATGAAGGTAAGGTATTCAGTGAGTGAGGTTTGCTCTCCATTGTTCTAACAGATCCCTCATCTCCCCAGTAAGATTGCAGATCCAAGTCCACTTGAGATCCTGCCTCAAATTCCACTATGGGAGGATTCCTGATGTCCTTTTCCCAATTTGTCTGATTAGCTTGGCAACTTAGCTCGTTTGCAAAGTTTGCCTCTCTCACTTGTTTCCAAAATTCATTGTAATCCTCATCTCTTACATAAGACCTGTGTATGGATGGATGAAAACTCTCTATCTCCTGATCGGTTGTGTTCAATACTATGCGGTCATCCTTGTGTGTATTTTCAGGCTTTTGTGCACTGGGAGTCTTTTCAGCTACCCGTGAAACGATAGTCTCTTGCTGAATTGGGTTTTCCGTTCCACAATTCATTGTTTCTTTTGGTGGTTCTAATAAGGCTTGTGCAGTCTCGATCATTCTCTGGCACATTTCAAGTCTCTGCTTTTCCAATTCCGCGTTTGGGTATGTCATCCACCTCTGTTCTTGTGTTTGGTTGTTCTTTAACCTGGCTTTGTAAGCTCTCATCAGTGCATCCAATGGTTCGTGTACTTTGTCGACTAGCACTGATCCCCCTGAGCTTAAGCTCGTTGTTTCTTTGATACTCTTTTGTTTCGTTCTTTCCGGGCTCATCTCTCGTTTCCCGTTTTGACTCTCAAGTTTTTCTAATCTATCTTTAGTTCGCTTTAGTTCCTCAGCTAGAATAGCGTCTTCACGTTCTTTTCTCAACTTCATGCGTGCTTTTCTAGCTTTCCATGTGTTTCTTTGACTCCGCGGTCCTTGACTAACCACTTCGGTCGCTAACTTTCCATTCTCAGGTTCTCTAGTGGTTTTCTTAGCTTGAGCTCTAGTAACAACTTGCGTTGGTATCAGAGTTTCATTTTCAGACCCACTGCTGGTAGGAATAGTTTCTAGCATATTCAATGTCGTCTTTTGCACTTTGTTTGGATTCTTTGAACAATCCTCAATGAAGTGAGTAACCCCACACTCAGTGCAATAAGCGTTAATTCTAATGATTTCCGTATGTGGACAAACATTCATCAGATGGTCACCTCCACACTTGTAACAGGGTCCTAGTGCTGGTCTTGGTCCCACTTGATTCGTCCTTTGTGGATAGGATGGTCTTTGTCCTGTTAACCCTCCATGAGCTATGAACATCAATGTTCTTGCGTCCAAATTGTATCTCTCTTCATCAGAAGCACTTATAACTGTTGGTATTCCAACATTCCCAATCATGCCCCATGGTTCTGGTTGTTTGGGTTCTTCTGGTGGGTAATACACAGTTGGAGACATGTGTGCACCAGATTCTTCATAATAGGCTTGAACAGGCACTAAGGCTTGTTCTTCCTGATTCTCTAAGGTTGGTGCATATCTAATGCCCACTGGTCTTGCTCCTGGTAAAGGTGGTTGTTGTCCTAATACCGGTTGCGGTCTTTCTATCCCCATAGGTCCTAGTACATTTCCCGTTGGGTATCGAGGTACTGGATGTACTTGAGGTGGTGCTAATTGAGCAGGAGGTGCATACTGACGCTCCCTTACATACCCTTTGTTGTAATAGCACTCCTCTGTTGGATGGTTTGTCCATTTTTGTTCAATAGCACACCATTTCAGTGTTTTTGGCAATGGTTTTTGGTATGGTGCCATCCTTTTTAGAGCATCTTCTATCATTTGCTCTACATTTGGCATGGTTGTTGTTTGAACATTCTTTTTAATGGTAGTCTCGCTCGCTACGGAGGAGGAGCTACTGGATGCAAAATTTGTATCCGCTGACACCTCTCCATAAACCGTACAGTTATCCACTAAGTACAATGCCTCTCTCGTTACTTGCTCGAAACTTGTACAAGCTTTCAAGTGCAAGTCCTTCTTGAGAGTTTCGTTTCTCAGTCCCTCAATAAAGAGAACAGATAGTCTGTCATCTTGTGGTCGTTCACGTACTGGACATCTCTCAATGTATTGTTTGAAGCGAAGTGAAGCTTCCTTCACTTTTTCGTGTTCTCTCTGTTTAAAAGCATATATTTGTGAGACCGTATTGTGCTTAATCCCTCGTTTTGAGAATTCCTCAGCAAACTCTCTTAGCAAATGGTCAATGTCATGGAATCCCCCTATGTTCAGTGGTTGAAACCATGTCAATGCCGTACCTTCTAGAGTAAGACCAAATCCTTCGTATTGTGTATGGAAATCTGTTATCTGCTCAGCTCTTAAGACTTGCTTAAAGAGTGACACATGTGCATACGGATCTCCTGAACCACCATACTTCTTTGGCATACACTTTGCTACTTGAGATGGTCTCATACGTCTATGGTCTGCTACCAATCTCATTGCTCCTGTGTCCCAGCTAAAGCCTTCTCTAGCATCATGGACTTCATGGGTTACCCTTGTCAGTTGCCCTGCCCTGAATCTACTACTAGGAGGTAAATGTGATGGTTCCGCTTCGAACCTTGGACCTGGAGTGGTATATGTGGGGATTGGAACTGCACTACCTCGATTCGTATCCATTGAGTCTCTAGAATGTAATGATCCCATTGGTCCGGGCTTCGAGTACTGAGGTTGACTGAAAGAGTCAGCAGCCTGAGTTCTTTGTCCTCCTGTCGTCATTGGGTTTTGCCCTCCATTTGTTGGTGCTGGTCTTTGTGAGATAGAAGTAACATAATACTGATGTAGTGGTCCCCCAAAGTATGTATATCCTTCTAATTCTTTCTTGCCCATTGTTGAGTATTGCCTCCCATACTTGTCGTAAGCGGCAATTTTCACTTCCGATCCATCTGTGTAGGTAAAGACATAAAGTCTTTTTTGGTCTGTCAACTCTCCGGTGTAGGGTTCTTCACATCTATAATAGAGATCTTGCTCCCCATTATTATATTTGTATAGCCCCACATAGATGTTATCAGTGTTGATCCTTGTAGTTTCATTCTCTCTTCTTAACCTCGCATCAGGGAAGTTCATTATTGGTGCTTTCTCCTCGAGTTCTTCATCTACTTTGGCTTTGGTGCCCATCAATCCCCACTTGTCCACAATGTTAGGGTTTAGGACTACCAAGTACATGGTACCCTCGTCATCTAGATATCTATCTCCGCTATAGCTCACAGGCACTAAGTCCTTGAACTCACTAGGTCTCTCCTCTATCTTTACACAATAGCGGTCCATTCCATCTTTGTAGATCCTGGCACCTTGCTCATTGTCGTACTGGTATTTTATGAACAATAGCTTCATTGTGGCGGAAGGGTTTGATGATCCTGCTGCCATATTTTCTCTGTTGTTCATGTTCAAGTGTTCCAAGTGTTCGGTGAAAATCTCGTAAAATCTCTCCGAAGAAGTATCAGAAACACTTCCTTCAAAGATCGGCTCTAATGGTTGCACCCAACTTTGGTTTACACTTCCCTCGGTTGATATGACACTTGCTTGTTCCCCTTGTTTTGGTTGGTTATTCTGGAGATTCCTGTCCGATCTCAAATTCATCAATTCCCCTAAAGGACTTTAACTTCTCCGTCTCGGCAATTTGTTTTCCCAAGTTTTTGTGGTCAGAATTGATCCAAACTGATTGATACTTGGTCAATTGTTTAATCTTGTCAGTTGGACAACTTCTGTTTCATCAAGTGAGAATTTTGTTGCAATTATGCTGAAAAAGACATTATACGCGTATGATGTCTTTTTTCACAGATTTAGACTATTTTGGTTATGCTCACTCTCAGTAGCCCCCTTATGCTCTTTCCACTCACAAAATTCAGTTTGAACTCTGTTTGAGCAAGTTATGGCTAATTTAGGCTTTTCTTGGCAATTTTTCGCTTTTGACTTGTTTTGGGTCAATTATGATCCAAATGGGATGAAACTTGAAATATAACCTCTAGACAGCTATTACAATGGATCTGTGTTGGCAAAGTATCAAAATATGTCCAAAATTAGGTAAAAGACATCATACGCGTATGATGTCTTTTTCATCAATTTGGGTCAAGACTTGATATTTATGCTTTCTACAGTGTTTGTAACAATCTTGTCAGGTCAGATATCAAAAATAAGCAGTGGATGTGCTAAAAGACATTATACGCGTATGATGTCTTTTGTCCCAGATTTTGACTATTCTTGGTTTTAAGCCTTCTCCAATGTTTATAATTGAGTTTCAAGTGTTTTTGTCAGGTTTGAATATAAAAACAAGATCTGAATCCAAAATTTTCTGTTCTTTGCGTTTCTTGGGCTCCGACTTGTCTTTTTGGGTTTCTTTGAGTGTTAATGCTCTTGTTTTAAGTTGAAATTAGGGTATAACCCCCCTTTTGAACACTCTGGTAAAGTCAAAATTTTTGTTTTGGTCTCTGTTTGGTCATTTAGACATCATACGCGTATGATGTCTAAAGTTGCAGATTTCTAGTTTTTTGGCACAGAATCCTTCCTAAAGCTTCCTCTAGTGCTCAGCAACTCCCAGATACACAAAAAATTTCTCTGACTTTTGTTTATTGCAAGTTTCACTACTAGCTCGACGGTTTAGTGATCTAACATGCAATCAACCATATCAAGCAAATACTCCAATGATTGCTAGCTCTAGATCAGGATCAAATGAAGTCCTACCTAAGCTATTCCTAATCATAAAATGGGTTTGGTAATTGTGATTTTAAAGAGATCCACTGCCACTCACGGACTAGCAAATTCTTCTTCTATCAACAACTACTCAACACCAACAAAACAACAAACAAATCTAAGCTAATCTAAAAATACTGTCAACACGGAAGACCCAGGAATACCCCACTTCCTAGTATCTCTCGAGATCTTCGGAGTCCACCACTCCTAGATGTTTTCTAACTAAAGTATACAAAGTAGTTTATACGACTCACCTCGTAGGATTAGTCTAAGGTCACCTACTTAGGGCTCTCGTCCCCGGCAACGGCGCCAAATGTTAAGGCGGTTACGCCACTAGCGGAAGCTAAATAGCGAGAACTCAACCAACAACAGATTTTGTCAGATGAGGACGGAGCTTGACCCGTAGGCGCATGGAAACAACTAGGTGGGTGTCAAATCACCTACTCGACCTTCTAATGACAATCACTACTAAGGAAATCAAATCTAAGTTCTAAAATACGCAAGTGACTGAAATCCGTACTACGAACGAATGCTATACGAAATAGGATCTAGAATCATTGAATCGATCTCAAACTCAAGGGGAAGTCTATACACTAGGTAAAAACAACACCCTAAAGACTTGAACTGCAAAACCAACCTATAATCACTCCGTGTGGTAAACGCGTATGAAGACAGGCCGAAAAATACAGGTGACCGAAACTTGACCCCGATGGTACTAATGCGTAGCTCTACTCGTTGTGGTTCTATAGATATGCTGCACGCTCCATTCCGACACACGAGTTGGAAGAAAACTCACACCGAAGCTCGTAGAAACTTACCACACATAGAAGCCGATAGCGCGCACTCTTGGTATCTGTGCGTAGCTCTCGCCGTCGCTAACACAATGGCGGTGTCGCTTCTCCAATGGCGGCTCCGTAGCTCGTGTAGCAAGTAGATAAGACTCTCTCTCTCTCTCTCTCTCTCTCTCTCTCTCTCTCTCTCTCTCTCTCTCTCTCAGACACAGTCACGGCGCTCCAAAAACTCACTTTGATTAATAAAACTGAATCCTCTTTAGGTTACAAAACTTTGGCTTATATACCTCAGCCTTGGAGGTGAGAACATCTCTAACTAATTACATCAGCAAGTGAAATTACTTCGGAATTACAAGCTGGAAACTCAATTGAGTCCCGTTACTTAATGAATGGCTCCAATCAAAATCAATGTCGGAAAGACATTTATTACAATCAATGGTTACAAAAATGATGAGTGTGACCAAAAATGTGGGTGTGATCCTCTTCTGGCTCAACAAAGGCTTTAACCAATAGTTTTTGGCCGCCCTATGCGTTTCATCTAGTTGAAAGGGTGATAAGGTACTCTCCCATTATTTTATTTGCTACATTGTTATAGGTGGTGAACTTACAACGGGAGGTGCAAACTCTTTCTTGATTGTATGGATATGTACAATGGTAGGTGGAGGTTGTGTCGAAGCTTCTATTTCCATATAGAAACTACATGAAGAGCAAGAAGCTTCATTTGATTTCCCTGTTCCTGAGCTAGGTGGAACAAATCGTTCTTTCTTTGGTACCCAAACTAGTTCTGGAGCAGGTGTGTAGCATTCCGTGATTTTTTCCTTTCCGCGATGTTTAATTTATTTTGGAGCCACAGGATTGAGCTCACATGGATCCGGTGACAAGTAAGAGCACAATTTACGTTTTGGCACCCAGATTTGATCATTTCCTTCATAGTAGCCTTGGGCTTCCAATAGGTTTTTAGGAATCCAACGCAACATTTCTTTACATTTCTTGAGGCGAATAGGACGTCTCTTAACAGGCTTTTGTCTTTTAGCACTGGCTATGGTCGCTAAAGAAGCTTTTGGGACCCACTTGTATGTTTTCTTTGTTATATTGGGATGGGTCTTGTGTGTCTCAAGCTTTATTTCAACTACATCAGTTGAAGCTCTAGAGAGTTGGACTATGGGGACATATGGTTCAATCTCTTGAACATGCAATGTTTTGGGTTTTATTTCCTTAAGAGGCAATATCTCAGGGACTATGGCTTGAGTGGAAGGGCTAAGAGTTGGTTTCTGTGTTGTGACATCCCCTATCCCCCAATCAATAGTGCATTTGGTCGCTATCATCCACGTGCGTCCTAGGTTTATATCACCCTCCATAGTTCCAACAGGCATGACCAAAAAGTCTTGAGCTACAACCCCATTGTCATAACTGACAGAAGTGTGTCAGATTCCAAAAACCAAAGTTTTTTTCTTGTTGACACCCTTGACTTGGATATTACTCTCAGATAGAGGTGGCTCCCCTAACTCACACCACACCCCATATGATAGCAGATTATATTTAGCACCCGTGTCCAATAAGGCGTTATATAGCACTTTTCCATAGGTGTTGTTTAGCTCAATAGGGTATCGTAGAGGTGTGTCAGAGTCCAACCAATTCTTGTCGGTTTCAACGTGGAATGCATGTGTGACTCCAAGGTTAGCCTCTCATTTTCGTCTTATGCGTTGTTGTCGCTCCTTAGCTCCTTAGCCTCAACTTGAGCTTGTATCTTCTTCAATTCTGTTTGTGCCTTGGTTGACTTTTTTGTATGGATGGCACATAGCTCCTCTTGGCTTAAAGGATCATAGTATCTTTTAAATTTTCTCCCATTGAGGAATCCAATGGTTTCAACTCCATCAAGAGTCTCCACACGAATGGTTCCTTGTGGGGTGATCTCACATACTCTATATGGTCATTTTCCCGCATATTTCAACTTTTTCTTTTCGTTATGCACTCTATACATAAGGACTTTATCACCAACATAGATATCTTTGTTCTTTAGATGACGGTCAAACCATTTCTTCCTCCTATCTTTCTCCACAAGTGCATTTTGCACAGCTAATATTGTCTCTCTTCATCTAGCCTTTCAAGGATATATAATCACTCAACTAAGGGGTTACCATCCCAACCTTCTTGAGAAGCTACTCGAAGACTAGGAACGACAAACTTCCATGGCATAACCGCTTCCTGGCCATAAACCATCTTAAACGGTGTGCAGTTAATGGCAACTTTGTACGCAGTACAATAAGCCCATAGAGCTGATGTAATCTTTAAATCCCAATCTGTGCGATGAGCTTCCATCGTTTTGGTCAAGATAGAGATTAAGGTCTTGTTGGTGCTCTCAACTTGGCCATTTGCTTGTGGATAATAAGGTGTGGACTTATGGTGAGCTATCATAAAGTTGGTATTGAGTTTTTTTATTACTCCATTTATAAAATGAGTACCATTGTCACTCACAATCTCAAAGGGACAACCAAATCTTGTAATAATATTCTCAAAGAGAAACTTGGCAGTTGACCTTGCATCGGCTTTACGTGTCACCCTGGCTTCCGTCCACTTTGTCACATAGTCAGTGGCAACGATAATATATCTAGATTGAGTGCTACAAGCTGCCGGACTAATTGGACCTACAAAGTCCAAACCCCATTTTTCAAATGGTTGAGTCACTTTAACAGGATGTAAGGGCATCCTATCCTTTTGTTGTGTGATCTTGTAACGTTGGCATTCATCACATCCTTTTGCAAAAAGTGATGAATCCTTGAATAAGGTAGGCCACCAATAGCCTGATTGCAACACCTTTCTAGTTGTTAGTTCCCCTGAGAAATGTCCTCCGGCTATACCCATGTGGACTTCTTGCAGTATGTATAAATACTCATCCTCACGGGCACAATGTCTAAGAATACCATCCTTCCCTAGCCTGTAGAGAGTTCTTGCAATGAGAGAGTAAGGTTCACATTCTTTTAACAGTTTTTGAGCTATGTCTTTACGAAGCTCTTTGGGGGGAAAACCATTAACTAGAAAGTTCACAATCTTCTCACTCCATTCAGGTATGGTTTCGACTAGGAATAGAGAAGTATCGGGAAACTCATCATCGACTCTAGTAGGGGCTTCACCATTGGGTATGCGAGACAAATGATCCGCCATGACATGTCTTTTACCAGGTCTCACCACAACGATCAAATCAAACTCAAGGAGAATTAAAAACCATCGTGTAATTCTTCCCGTGGAACAAGGTTTATTTACTAGATACAACAAGGCTTGATGATCAACATAGAACACAAACTTGTTGGCCAGAAGGTAGTAGCAAAATTTCTTCACTGCATAAATCATACCTAAACCTTCTCGCTCTGTAGTGGTGTAGTTTCTCTCGGTATCATTCAATTGACGACTTGCAAAGCTAATGGGGTAGTCCATTTTATGTTCTCTTGGTTGAGCTAGAACACACCCAATAGCAAAGTTCGATGCATCAATATGCACATGAAAAATTACATTCCAATCGGGCACTCATAGAATAGGAGCACTAGTCAAGGTCTTTTTGAATGACTTATAAGCATGGTCACACTACGCAGTCCATTGGAACTCAATAAGAAGCTTGTACAAAGGACGAGCTATCTCGACAAAGTTTAAAATAAACCGTCGGTAATAACCAACATGGCCCATGAACCTTTGAACTCCTTTATAGTTTGTAGGTGGTGGCAATTCAGCAATGGCTTTAATTTTTCTCTCATCTATGGAAATCCCATTTTTGGACACTATATGCCCTAAAATGACTCCATGTTTAACCCAAAATTGGCATTTGAAAGGGTTTAAGGAGATGCGATATAATCTACACTTCTCAAACACTTATCGTAAGCATGATAGATGTCCTTTCCAATCGGAATAAACACAAAGGTCATCTAAGAAAGCTTCACAAAACTCCCCTCAAATATTCTCTAAAAGCAGTGTTTATTAATCTTTGAAAGGTAGCCGGGGCATTGGTTAAGCCAAAAGCCATAACATGAAATGCGAACACTCCAAATTCGGTTATAAAGTCTGTTTTAGCTTGGTCCTCCAGCGCAATTGTGATTTGATTGTAGCGAGAGTACCCATCTAAAAAGCTATAAGCTTCCTTCCCTGCAACTCTTTCAAGCACATGTTCTGAATATGGCAAGGGGTAATGGTCCCTCCTAGTGGCGGCATTGACCTTCTTGAGATCCACGCACACTATGAGTTTCCCATTCTTTTTTGGCACAATCACTATTGGAGACACCCATTCTGAGTGCTCAATAGGGTATATGAATCCACATTCCACAAGCTTTTCAATCTCTTCTTGAACGATTTGTGCATATTTAGGATTCATTGGGTAGGGTCGTTGTTGAACTGGTTTAGTCATGTTATTCATGGGGATTGTGTGTTGCACCACGAAAGGTGGAACACCTTTCATATCATGATATGTCCAAGCAAATATATCCCTGAATTCCGTGAGAAGTTCTTTAAGTACACACTCCTCAGTCTCTGTTAGATCTTGGGCAATGAAAACAGGTTTAGACTCTTCTTCGGGTCTGCTAACTCTATTTCCTTAACTATTGTTGGACCATCATAGACTCCATTGCTCCATCGATAGGTTTTCTTTGAGCCTTTGTATACAAAACCTTACGTTCCTCTGTGGTGTAGGATTTGAAATGTTCAGGTGCAGGGTGTAAGTCTGTGGGGTCATGTTGTTTTGTGGACTGTGATTTCACTTCCGATTCCTTTTGTTGTTGAGCTAACTCTCAATTTTTTCATCTCCTTACAGTACGGCTCAACTTTGTCTTCTCTGTAGCCTCTACTTGTGTGATGTCAATGGGTTGTGGACTACACCACATAACGCTTGGAAGGTATTCACCCCAGTTATCTACCAACTTCCGATGAGCATCACATGCCCCTATATAATTAAGCCATTCTACGGAAGATTTGTTTTCGTTTATTCTAGCACGCACATTTTCTCGATATCGTCGCCTCTTATATCTCTAACTCTTCTTGTAGAATTTCTGATTACAACAGATCTCTAGTGAAGAGTCACTAGATGAATCGCTTCTTGTGTCTTCTGCTCCCTTGGATAGATTGTCATTTGGGTACCACTGGGCCCCGAATGATTTGTCCCCACATTTTCACTAAGATTTAACTCAGATTCTTTGTCCTCATAGTCAATTTCAATTGATGATTCTGACCCCAAATCGTGTGGGCTATAGTCTTGTGAGGCGCTACTGGTTCCAATGCCAATCAAACTTTCATCTTGTAGGTCATCAGAAGCTATATGCATTGCTTCTAGCATATTTAAGGGTATGAGTGGTGGCATTTCATCCCCCTCAGGTGTTACCCAGGTCGTCCCCCTATTTCCCCAAGTGTCTATGGTTATTGCTAGGTGGACCCAATCCACGTTGTCCGACTCACTCATCCCAGGTAGTACATCCATATAAGGAGAATCTTCCCCAACATCAGTGTCCGCTTTACACGTGTAACAATATTGCAATGGGACCGATTGAACTGTGGTGTCAGATCTATGATCAATTATAAACCTATTTCTTAGAGGATGTGCTCGACCAGTCACAAGATCCATTCGAATGACAGAATCTTGGAACTGCAAGTAGACATGGTTTTTAGACCAGTCATGCACCATTTTTGCTTCCATCATGAAAGGACGTCCTAAGATCATCTCCGATGCCATAGTGTGTTTGGAGAAATCCATAACAATGAAGGTAATCCTTATTTTATGTCCAAAGACCTTGATCTTGAGATCTTCTAGCATCCTAATAGGTTCAACAATAGACCCATTGGCCATCTTCACTACTATGGTTGTGGTCACAAGGTGAGGTCTTCCCATAGTTTCCTAGCAATTTTTAGTCACAATGCTAACCCCAGCGCCACCATCAAGGATTCCCTTCATAGTTAATCCCTTAGTAGTGATTGGTATGGTCGCATTGGATTCATCACCCTCAAAGTATTGTCTCAGCTTGTTAACAGGTATTTTTATAACAAGGTTCTCATCTAGGTTGGGTTGTGGATCTAAGTGTTCCTCCTCTATTGGCATGTTCCCAGCTCCATCCATCTGTGCAAATTGTGGTAGCCCAAACTTCAGTTCTCCATTGAGGAAGGCTCGAGGAGCTGAGACTAGCTCAGGGTCTTTATATAGTCTGGACATGATGGTGGTTCTAACTTTTGAAGACATAAATTCCATCAATTTGGCAATGTTTAACGGCACCTTTTGGACTTCAATCCCTTGACGTGGGAAGATGGGATCCCCATTTCTTCGATAGGATCAGGTAGTCCCTCAAGAAGTGAGTACGCCCACTTTCCCTTGACTTTAAGTCACTTTCTTCTTGGATGACACTAGGTATGGCTAAGGGTCTATGGACTTGGTGAGGTTGTTGTTGCGTAGGGAACACGGTGTCTATAATCTAGATCTACCTAGGTGCTGGTTCTAGATCCCTTTGGGTATCTTCTACCAAACTCCTTAATTGCTTGACTCGCTTGATCTCCTTTATAGGGTTTGGATAAGTTCCTATCTTCTTCTTGGATCCTGGCCATTGTGGCTCATGAAGATCTTCCTTGTTGGTTTTTATCTTAATGGTCGTTTTGGTCTCCATGGTTTCACGTGAATCAGAATCCTCTTCAGCGTCGTTCATATATACGGGGTCGTCACCAGTCCCTATGTTGGTCTTTGAACTGGGGTCTGATTTCGCTGCTTTTTGCGATCTCTTCCTTCATGTTTTCTTCTTTTTCTGAGAATGGGCAATTGATGCCGTGTCTCTTTTCTCAAGAATATAATTTTGTTTTTGGAGCATCGATCATGTGAGTACGTTTACTAGTACCAAAGGTGTACTTTGTGATGGCTCCTCGGTAACTTCAATCAAGTTTAATGGCGTGATCTTTGGTGCATTTGGATTATTTGGACATTGGGCAATCAAATGATCTATGCCACATTGATCACACATGAGTATTGGCATTGTAGACGTGCTCGCTTGATTGGTTTGCATTAGTGTGGCGTTCTTTTGTAGCCTAATAGGACACTCGGCTACACGATGTGAACCTCCACACTCATAGCATTGAAGAGGTGGTCTCTTAGCAATGTAATTCATATTTTGGCCTCTTGCAGCAAGAACAGCTACTTGATAAACATGTTTGACTTGTCCCCAATAATCCTCCATGTAGTATTGTGGACTTTCTTCAAGCACATCCATCCCATAGGCAATATTAGGATCTATATCTTCCTCACAGCATTCCAAACAAGCAATAGATGACTCACAACCCACTTGATTCACAGAAGTGATTCTCAAATGTGGTGGTTGCGGTCCTAGCACTGGAGGTGGTAAGGGTGTTGTTTGAACAACATTTTGGGTCCTAGGGACCATGTTGTGTTATTTGTTCAAGAGGTGGGGCCGGCATCAATGCAGGCACTCGAGGTGTATGTGTCCATGCTAAGGTTGGTCTATTGGCCATCGGGCGCTTAAATACTATGCAATCCTTAGCGTGATGACCATACCTCCCACAGGCATTGCAGTTCCCATTGAATTTTACTCTAAACATAGGGCATTCACTGGTACTATGCGGTCCATAGCATACTGAGCACCATCGTTGCTCCCTTCTTGGATACATATGATTGTTTTGCGGAGCACGATTATCTCTAAGACTCTCTTGAATAGCCTTGGTGAGATCTGCTAAAGTCGTCTCAAATATCCTTGGCTCCTTAGCAATAGGCTTTAGGGTCATTGGTTGATGCCCTGATGCTTGCGAGCTAATAGATTTAGGCTCAACAAACACTCTTTCTCCTTGAATCATTAAATTATCCTCCAATTGGATTGCATTGGTGGTGACTGCTTCCCAAGTGGTGATACCTCTAATGACTAGGCCATTGTAGATATCCTCATGTCGTAATCCCCTAATGAATCTATCAAGCAATTGATTATTGTTGAAGTGCTCATTTGGATTACAACGAGAATTCAAATGCTTCAAGCGACTAATAAAGTCTCTCACCGACTCCCCTTCCTCTCGTTGGGCTTTCTGGAGCTGAGAGGCTACACCCCAAAGCACTCCCTCTCGTATGTATTCTTTCAAGAACAGTCTCCTAAGAGTAGTGTAAATCGTTTTTTCTTCCACCCTTAGGGTTCTATACCAATCCCCAGCCTTCCCACTTAAGGTTAGGCGTAAAGCATTACTATTATGCAGGTCATTGTGTTCTCCTAGAGATTTGCATATTTGTTCAAACACTTCGATATGCTTTCTCACATCCCCGTCTCCACTAAATTTTTGTGTGAGCTTGGCTATTTGTACTGCCTTACTTCTAGGCTCTCTATCAGGAGCGTTATGCATATTCTCAGCAATAGATCAACCAATAGCTTGAGCAAATGTTGCCAAGTCACCTAAGTGAGCAGGCACCGTGGGTGAAGGTGCTCCAGAGACTATATGTGGAGTAGGTATTGGCATTGGGCTTGACGAGTAGGGAGCCCTTGGGTTCCACGTTGGGTACGGTGTTGTGCCATGTGGCGGTCCAAAGTTCATATGTGTGGCCCTAGGCATAGCAGACGTCGGATGTGACATGCTAATGCTAGCTGGTATAGTCCCATAGAAATAAGAACTTGGGTGTTGTGGTTGTGGAGCATAGTTTGTTGAAACAATGGGAGGAGTAGGGACTACATGAGTACGATGACCCATAGGTGCATACGATTGGTACACACTTGTAGGTACTGTTGCAGGAATTGAGCTACCATGTAGTGGTCCTTTACTAACAAATGAGGTCCATGGCGTGTTTCTCGGCATGCCCATCATTAGGGTAGGCATAGTAGCCATGGTGTCATCAATGGAAAGATGAGTTAGACTTGGAAAGTTAAAGCTATCACTTGTGGGCTCAATTTACACTGAGACCCCTGGCGAAACAACATATGGAGGATCCATGAGACTTACCGAGGGAGTCTCCATTTGCGATAAGATCGGTTGTTTACCCTTTCCTATATCCAAGAATCTCATGAGACCCGTTGAAGGCATGTTGATCCCCTTGTTTTGTCTCTCTAACTCAATGACCCTATGGATGACCTCACAAACTCTTTGTTGTTGATCCTCCACACTAGTAGCACCCATTGTGGACTCTAGGACATCTAACCAACCCATGTGATAGGTGTGACCTATGTATAGGTCGGTTAGAGTTTTCGTTTGTAGTTCATACTCCCAATTCTCATTTAAGAATGCTCCATCTAGGATTGAGGTGCTAGGGGTGTTCTTTGAGCTAGATGCTATGTTGCTCTCTATGGGTTGACCCTTAGTGGTCGCTAATTCAAGATCACTTAATTGCTCTCTTAGCAAGGATATTGACATAGGGGCTTTCACTTTTAACTCTCTTCGTTGCTCCGCCTTGCGTAAGCTCTCGATTTCCTTTTTCCTAGCCGCAATGATAGATCGCTCAACCTCTTGCACTTAGGCAAGGCTTCTACCATCGGGTAATATGACCTCGGAGGGGAATAGTTCTGATGAGTCAGGAGGTGCAGTGAATGAAGTATTCACGTGCACATTCTCTAAGGGCATAGGGTCTACGTTGGTCATGAATTGAGAATTTACTTCCCCACCCCTCTCATTTACATCATTAACTCCATGTTCGGAGCGAGTGGCTCTACTAAAGGTTTCCTTCAAGCGGCTAAGCACGCTCAGCCCGGACCGCGGGCCCATGGCGTGCATGTCTTGGCTTGAGCTATTGGGATTAGGCATTGGGAAACCCTCCATGACGTCGTAGTCAGAGGAAGAGTCACTAGCCGCTATGTTCCGGTCTTGGTTTGTACTACCTTGGGTCCCCGCCGAGGGCCTGGAACCTAAGGTAGGTGGATAATGAGAACTCGCGTAAGTCAAAATTCTCTCTAGTTGCTTCGTCTCTAGCACACGACCAAAGCGCAGATGCATGTGCCTTTGACAACCTACAAGCGTCCGCGAATAACCTCGAAGGTTAACCGCTTACTTTTTTAGGCATCCGTTTTTACTCGTTTTTTTATATTTTTTAATGATCGATTTTTTGATTAAAGTGTATGATAGCTCAAAACAAGCGTATCACTCAGAGGGTCGCGGTGTGCTTTACAACACAACATTCGTTCACTTGAAGCTCCCTTGGTCCTCAAAAAAGTCAATTTTTAGCTACGTGTGAAGCTAAAATACGTAATTTTAAAGGGCGACTAAGGCCTGAGCCTGAGCGTAAGCTTGGGCTTGGGTTTGGGAGATATTCTCGATCCCGGTCCTACCTTTAAATCTTTTTTTTTTAAAAAAAAAAATCTTTGGGATAAGGTCGCCGCGGTCTGCGCGCGAGCACACACACACTCTACCTACCTACTTACAACTAATACACCTACTATTACACACTAACACACTTCATTAGCTCTCACAAATCTACTTCTTACTTACTGTACTTTACATTACACAGAACTAACAACCTTAATACTAATACCTTAGCACAAAAAAAACACAGTAACCTTTCAAAACTTCATTAACAAAAATTACACAGTAGCAAAAACAAAATCCTTCTTCTCAACACACACACCTGTTGGGGTATAAAGCCCAATGTGGTCGCCCAGGTAAGTGGCCGGGCCGCCAGGTATGTACACATATTCTTTTGTAAAAACCTAATAAGAACTCACTATGCTCTACACATTACAGTAGAGCGAGTTCACCATATCGTCGTGCTCTTCTTCTCGCACTCTCTCTCGCGTCGCACTTTCGCTCGTACTCCTTCAACTAGTATTAGAGCTCAGATCGAGGCTCGGGGCAGCACTGTAGGAGGCTACAGTCACTAGCTCAGATTGGAGTGAAATTCGACAGGCGAAGACACGGCCCCAAATCTCGGCCACCGTTCGGCTTCGAAAAGGTCTGCGCAGGCCATTTTTGACTACGTGGTCTCGACGGGTGCAGATCCGACTCTGCAAATTTGGGGTTTTCGGCCTATGACTACAGGTGCTGAGGATATCAACACTCCCAGAGTGTTGCTTTGTGGCTGTCTACACATCGAAGGACGGCTCACAGTTCTTGGAGGCGTGTCACATACGACACGGACGCATCTACACACAGACTGTAGGCGACATCCACTAGTTCATCAGGTAGCTTGTGTTTGCTGCTTGATATTCCATATTTCATCCTGACATTGCAGGTACTTCCACATGGGATGTATTGTCAGAGATGATGTATGTTTGTTGAGGGTTTGCTGGCTGTGAGTCACGCAACAAACAACCGCCGCAGTGGTTACAGCATACAGTGGGAAATTTGTGGATGTATAACTTTGTGGGAAGTCTATGTACTGTCAGATTTACTGCAGCCTTTTTTGAGGGTCGAGTGAGGTTTTATTGAGCTGGGGGATTCTCGAATGTTGAGATCCTTTCGGTGATACAGGTCTTGGAGCGATCCCTTGAGCACCCTGAGATAGGCAGCTAGGATGTATTGACTGTGAGTTAGACAGTTGGGATTGCATCTTTGCTTTACTGCCGTTGAGGCATTGTTGCAGTCTATGCTTACAGGACAGTGACAGGACAGTCAGAGACAGTACAGGTGCAGGACAGGTTTACCCACAGCTTACAGTGTTAGAGAGACAGTGGTTTTTCGAGCTGTTTTTTGGTCTGTTTTTAGTACACCAGAGCCATTTTACAAAGGAGACTCTGCCAAAATTTCTGCAGAATCTGAAGCTTTCTTGGTTCATTTGACAGGTTGATATTGGTTCAGAGGTCAGTTTACAGGGGAAACTCTGCCGAATTTTTCCCAGGAAAGTAAACTACTGTGAAGCGTAGCTATGGCTGGATCACAGGACATGCTCTTTACAATATCAAGAAGCTGGATGGAACCAATTTCCCATTGTGGAAGAAGCAGATTTGGCACGTGTTGGTACAAAAGAAGCAGATAAAACCTATAAAGCTCAAGGGGATAAAACCAGAAGATATGGACGAAGATGAATGGAGCGAAATGGATGAATTGGCACTTTCTACCATTATACTGACTTTGGCAGAAAGCGTTTACTTCAATGTAGCAGACGAGATGTCGGCTTATCAAGCATGGTTAAAGCTGAGTGATCTTTATGAGAAGCAGAGTGCAGCTTCACAGGTATACTGGCTTAAGAAGCTTGTTGACTTGAAGATGAAAGAAGGGACACCTATGTCCAATCATCTGAATGAATTCAACACCCTCTACAATCAGTTGTCAGCTCAAGGTGTCAAGTTTGATGAACCTGTTAGAGCTATGTTCCTGTTGATCACATTGCCGAAAAGTTGGGACACTTTTCACACAGCTTTGAGTAATTTTGCACCTCCAGATGGTTTGAACATAGAAGGTGTAGAAGGAAGTCTGCTTACTGAAGAAACCAATAGAAAGACAATGGACAAAGGCAAAGGAACATCCTTAGTTGTCAGGGGAAGGACCAAAGAAAACTACAAAGGTGGAAAGAGGAATCAGTCTCGTAGCAAGTCCCGCAGTGCTAAAGGCAAGAGTGACATAGAATGCTACCATTGTGGCAAGAAGGGTCACATGAAAAGAGACTGCAGAGAATGGAAAGCAGAAAAAGGCAAAGAGAAAGCTGAAGACCATGGTGAGAAGAACAAGTCCTCAGTGAAGATTCAAGAAATAAATGTGACAAACACTGTTGCAGAGGATGACAGTCTAGTGTCAGGAGACATCTACTTCTTGAATAATACAATGGACTCAGCTCTTCTTACAGCATCTGATGGAAATGCACTGAGTGATTGGATTATAGACTCAGGAGCATCACTTCATGTGTCTCCAAACAAGGAGTGGTTCACCTCTTATGTGACCACTAAAGATCATGTTCGGCTAGGCAATGGGCAGACATGTGAGATCTTAGGTGTTGGAGATGTTCAATTGAAGTTTCAGAATGGCTCTTCTTTCACACTGAAGAATGTGAGACATGTTCCCGCAATTACAAAGAGCTTGATCAGCACAGGTTTACTTGATGATGCTGGCTACGTCACCACTTTTGGACAGAACATGTGGAAGATATCCAAGGGTTTTATGACAGTAGCACATGGAGTAAAGTCTGGAGGACTTTACATGATTTATGTATCAAATGTCTCTAAAAATTTAATCAATGTAACCGAGCAGCCGAACGTTTCTTTGTGGCATAGCCGGTTAGGACATATGTCCAAGAAGGGAATGGAAATCTTGTCTCATTTTGGTTATTTGTCTGGCTTTTCATTTAATGATTTTGAATTCTGTGAACATTGTCTGTATGGTAAGCAAACACAGCAGCCACATAAGCATAGAAGCAGTAGAAGAGATACACAGTTGGCACTTGTTCATAGTGATTTGTGTGGACCTAAGCCTAACCTATCTCTAGGGGGAGCTTCTTACTTTATGACATTTATAGATGATTACTCGAGGAAAGTATGGGTTTACTTTCTCAAGCACAAGGATGAAGCGTTTAGTGTTTTCAAAACGTTTGTGACACTTGTGGAGAATCAGAGTGGCAAGAAGCTTTAATGCTTACGCACTGACAATGGTGGAGAGTATGTTTCAAAGGCCTTTCAAGACTTTTGTGAGTCAAAAGGTATAAAACGTGAACTTACTGCTCCTTACAATCCTCCTCAAAATGGTGTTGCTGAGAGGATGAATAGGACCATACAAGAGAAGGTCTAAGTATGTTGTCTAATGCACAGCTGCCAAATGGGTTTTGGGCTGAAGCTGTATCAACAGCTGTTCATCTTGTAAATAGATCTCCTAGCAAGGTTTTGCAGAAGGATACAGTGCCAGAGATGGTATGGTCAGGCAAAATGCCCTCATACAAGCATCTCAGAGTCTTTGGCTGTGAGGCATATACTCACGTTCCAAAGGAATTTAGGAACAAACTTGAGCCAAAGAGTAGAAAGTGCATCTTTCTAGGCTATGGTAATTGTGGTGAGATGGGGTACAGACTTTGGGATCCCGAATCCAGAAAGGTTGTCCGCAGCAATGATGTTCACTTTAATGAATCCAAATATTATTTTTAACCATAGAGGGTTGAGGAGATTAGAAGAGTTGTCTTCCAAGAAGATGGACCTGCATGTGCAAGACAAAATGCCAGGGCTCAAGAGGAGCAAGGACAGGATAGATTGGAACCACAGGTTGTGGCTGAGCCTGAGCCACCTATTGTGCGTAGATCTGGACGTATCACGTGACCTCCTGATAGGTTTGTTCCATCTATGAACTATGTCATGTTAACTGATTGCAATGAGCCTTCATGTTACAAGGAAGCAGTGCAAATGAAGGACTCCGGGAATTGGCAATTGGCCATGCAGTCAGAGATGACAGCTCTGCATAAAAACAAGACATGGAAGCTAGTTAAATTACCACAGGGCAAAAAGGCTCTACCTTGTAAATGGGTTTACAGGTATAAGATCACCGCTCATGATTGTCAGCCAAAGTACAAAGCAAGGCTTGTTGCCAAGGGCTTTAAGCAAGAACAAGGCATTGACTTTGATGAAGTCTTCTCTCCGGTGGTCAAAATGACTACATTGAGATGATTTCTTGCATTGGTTGCCATATTAGATTTGGTGTTGCACCAGATGCGTTCTTGCATGGTGATTTAGATGTGGAAATTTACATGCAGCAGCCAGAAGGGTTTGTTGAGAAAGGCAAGGAAGATTGGGTATGCCAGTTGTTAAAGAGTCTTTATGGCTTAAAACAATCACCGAGGGCATGGTACCATAAATTCCACAAGTTTATGCTTTCTCAAGGCTACAAACGTAGTGAGTTCGATCACTGTTTATATACAAAGAAGGCTAAGGATGGTAGTTGGTTGATCCTTATTTTGTATGTGGATGACATGTTGATTGTTGGCAAACACTTGGAAGAAATTTCAGCTTTGAAGTCAAAGATGGCAAAATCGTTTGACATGAAAGACATGGGTGAGGCAAGTCATATACTTGGTATGCGCATTGAGAGAGACAAATCAAAGAAGTTGATTTGGTTATCTCAAACAGAGTATATTGACAAGGTTTTGCAACGTTTCAATATGGATAAGTGAAAGGCATTGAGTGTTCCATTGCCACCATATGTGAAACTTAGCAAACAAGATTGTCCTGTGTCTGAAGAAGAACAGGCTGAAATGGATAAGATTCCATATGCGTCTGCAGTGGGTAGTTTGATGTATGCAATGATTTCTACTCGCCCAGACATTGCATTTGCAGTGGGAGTAGTAAGTCGATACATGTCAAACCCAGGCAAGAAACATTGGGAGGCAGTGAAAGGAATATTGAGATACCTGAAAGCTACAAAGAGTATGCGTATATGCTATGGGAGTCAGGAGCTAAGTGTAAAGGGTTTTACAGACTCAGATTATGCAGGTGACTTAGACAACCGAAGGTCTACGTCAGGGTATGTCTTTACATTGGCTGGTGGAACAGTATCATGGCGTTCCAGATTACAAGATTGTGTTACTCAGTCTACTACAGAGGCTGAATATGTTGCAGCATCAGAGGCATGCAAAGAATCAATTTGGCTTAATCGACTAGTAACAGACTTGGGAATCAAAGTGCTATACAATTGGCTCGCAATCCAGTTTATCACTCAAAGACAAAGCATGTGGATGTGAAGTATCATTTCATCAGGGAAATGCTCGAGGATAAGCAACTTCAGCTTGTCAAAGTTCACACCACAGAAAATCCTGCTGATCTACTTACAAAAGGACTTCCCTCAGAGAGCTTTGCGCATTTTCACAAGCAGTTAGGTGTACGGTAGTACATCACTTCTCTACATCTCTTGTATATTAGCTTGTATAGTAGCTTCTCTCACACTTAAAGTACCACATTGGACTTGAAGTGGGAGGTTGTTGGGGTATAAAGCCCAATGTCGTCGCCCAGGTAAGTGGGCGGGCCGCCAGGTATGTACACATATTCTTTTGTAAAAACCTAATAAGAACTCACTATGCTGTACACATTACAGTAGAGCGAGTTCACCATATCGTCGTGCTCTTCTTCTCGCACTCTCTCTCGCGTCGCACTTCCGCTAGTACTCCTTCAACACCTTCATTCCCTACCCTTCCTACAATTGAAATTGCACCACAAAAGAAGCACAGAGTACCATTCAAGCTTAGTGTATGGCATTCCCGGCAACGGCGCCAAAAATGTGCACGTTTGTCGTACGTGTCAATGCAAGGAACTTGCCGAGACACTGTGTGCGAGCCACAAATGGCTCCAAGCACACAACAAGCCTAAACTAGTAAACTCAAAGATAGCGATGGTGTGTCATTCACTGCTCTACGCTTGCTGTCATGGAGGATTCCTCGTCGTGAAGAAGAAGGAGATGCCGCTACGCCGCGCTCAACCGCCTCACCGCCATCATGCCGTCGTCGCAATGCTCAATCGCACTCTCTCTCTCTCTCTCTCTCTCTCTCTCTCTCTCTCTCTCTCTCTCTCTCTCTCTCTCTCTCTCTCTCTCTCTCTCTCTCTCTCTCTCTCATGCATACACACACACACAAAGAGGTGAAGAAGAAGAAGATGGAGATGGAGCAAGAGCACTCTTCAATTGCAGAAATGAGAGAATGAGTGAATTTTAGGTTTAGTTGACTTTTATATGAGCTCTCCCCGTTCACACTTGGGCGCCCATGCTTAGCCAACTAATCCCTTGAATGTTCCAGTTAGAGTGCGCCTCTCATCGGCGATCACTCTTTCCCTTTACCTATTGGACCGACAAGCCAGATACCTGACTCTACCAAATAAATAATACAACGTCCGTCATAGGTGATAAGAATATGCGTGAGGGTTAACACTTTCTGTGTTTGAAACTCCTCGATGATGGCTCTGCCACCACGATAGACGGCGTACTTACCTGCGGCTTGTGCATCTCGTACCTTCTGCAGCTCTTGCTTCTTTATCTTGAGTTGGGCGGGGGTTAGAGCCTTGCTAATCCATATGGTTGTTCCCTTGAGAAGGTGTGTTTGCTTTAAGAGTGCCATGCGGTCCTCTTTGGTCTTGAAAACAAGGCTCCCTTGGTTAGTGCACGGATCGCGATCGACGAATTGGATGGTGGGAATTTCAAACTTGACTGGTTCGATAGCCTTGTTGAGCTTGGTTAGGGTAGTAGGGAAATCGTCACTCTCCGCCCATCAACAGGAGGGAAATCCACCAATGCGTATAGTCGACGCAAGGCCTTCCCGACGACGGCGTTCTTGTAGACATTCCTCCACTTTGAAGGGGATGGTGGCAGCATTTGCTTGGATTTGGGTGGCTAATGAAGCCACATTCTGGGTGAATGTGTGCTCTACTTCTTTGGCATTTGCTAAAATGCGGTCAGTGTCCGCTAGCTTCTGTGATTCGAGCAATTGGAGGCGCGCTTCGAGGGCATCAAGATGCATTTTGAGTTCATCGTTCTCATTCTTCAACTCCTTGACTTGGGCTTGGAGGCGGTCGAGCGGGTCTACCTTGGGGGTAGCCACGAATGAGCAGGTCTTTCTCGGTGTTCAGGATGTGCCATCATTGTTCTTGCAATCTCTGGTTTTGACCATCGTTTCCTGGGTGGGAACTACTGTCAACTGAGGCTAACACTATCAACAACCATAGGTCTTGGACCAGCAAAACGCCATCACTGACAGCTCAATAGTGGACGAAAAGGGTGAGACCTGCTGTTGAATGTGCTGCTTGTGAGTTGGATCGCAGAGACACACTGAGAACTCAGTAGTTGATGGTTGTTGAATCTGCTGCTTGTGAGTCGGGTCGCAGGGTCGCAAGGTCATGGGGTCAGCAGCATGGAGTCGCGGCAGGCTTTAGGGGCGGGGCTATGGCTTAAGGCCTCCATAGGGAAGCTCCTTGCCCACGGGAGACAGAGAGGAAGGAGACGACGGAACTGTGTTGTGCTAGGGTTACGAGAGAGAGAGAGAGAGAGAGAGAGAGAGAGAGAGAGAGAGAGAGAGAGAGAGAGAGAGAGAGAGAGAGAGAGAGAGAGAGTTTCTAGAACTCACTCTCTTCACCAAATTCAAAAGTCAATCTTGTTATTTTGAAAATAGCAAGATTTCTTTGCTTTCAATTTCCTTCTGCGTGAGTTTTCGGAGGGAAAAAGAATAAATTAAATCCCACCCAACATGTGTGTGCCCTATTTTTTCGGTTTCAAATTGTGAGAATTTTGTGCAAATGGATGTGAAAAGGTGTGCTTATGTCATGCTTTTAATATTTTAAGGTTTTTGTATGCTAAAAAACATTGTGCTATTATACCGCAGTCTTGTCATCCCTTTGCTTCATGAAACTATAGATAGCTCACCTCAGTTTCTCACAGTCACCCATCCACATTTAGAATGATCTATAGGGATAAAAATATGGCTAAGGATGCATGTTCTACAAGCTTAAGAAAAAAGCGAGAAAAGTTCATGAGCAGAAGACCATAGAAGAGGAGAAGTAGGCAAAGGAGGAAGAAGAGGATAAGGTAGAGCAAAACTAGGAGCCAATTTTCATCATCTCAACTCACTTTAAAAAACTCCCACCATGGTTTGCATAGTATTGAGGCCCTTCAAGTATAGAGCTTGAAGATTGCATGTAATATGCTTAACATGTCCATTTTCAACACAATTAGTTTGGATTGAATGTGCAGAGACAAACACGAGGGTTGCTATAATTGTGGGTGAAACTAAAACATCTGGAGGCAATGAAATTATTATATTGAAAATCTTTGGCTCAATTTACTTATATTTCATCAATTTATAATCAAAATGTATGATTTTACAAGGGGTATATAGCTATACAAAATGTTGTTTTTCAAAAAGGAGTACATACTTTACAAAATGGTCCACTTCATATCTATTTTGAATTATTGTGCAACCTGCCTACAAAGTTTCTAGAAAAGAAGCCTAAGATTTGTGACAATGAATGTCTTCAGAGGTCTCCTAATCTCCCTAAATCATATCCCTCTTTGAGAAAGTCTTCTCTTCTTTGAAAGAGGCTTAAGTGGGATCTTGGTATCAATTCCTTTTCTTGGTGATCATTTTTTAGTTGCAGGCTTTCTTCTTGCTTTGATCTCTCTTCTTAGTTTTCTTTTGACTCATCATGCAGTTCCTCCTTCTTGACCTCCTCTTAAAGGACCTTTCGAGTAGTTTTTTGCATCATCAACCATAGCATAAGTGAAAATAAACAAGCATACATTTTAGAAGAATACTTGCCTTTCATATTCAGATGTAGAAGAAGGTGGGCACCATCCAAGTTTACTATCAAGGTAAAGATTGTTTAGCAAGGGTTTGAATTGGTATATAAGAGTGGAGCACTTAGAGAGGAATTTGTTTAGCATAATTTTGTGCAAGACCAACACCAATAAAAACATATGTGTTGTATAAAGTGTTTCCCTCTTACACAAAATTGGAGTACCCTTAAAATTCCTTAGACAAGGTACTAAAATCAATCATTATAAATGAAAACTAGCAATTTTATTCAAAATATGGAAATTCTGGCCCTTAAGGAGATGGAGGTCGGCCCTTCGGTTACACTAATTTTGCGTAAGGAGGACACATCTCCTTTTTTACCCTTAAGGAGATAGGCACTCCGGTTACACTAATTTTGAGTAAGGAGGACACATCTCCTTTTTGTCCCTTAAGGAGATGGGGGCCGGCCCTCTGGTTACACTAGTTTTGTCTAAAGAGGACACATCTCCTTTTCGACCCTTAAGGAGATGGGGGTCGGTCCTTGACTTATACTAATTTTGCATAAGGAGGGTACATATTATTTTTAGTCCTTAATGAGATGGGGGTAGGCCCTTCGTTTACACTAATTTCACGTAAAGAGGACACATCTCCTTTTCAACTCCTATGGGTGCTCCGATTACACTAATTTTGCATAAGGAGGACACATCTCCTTTTCGGCCCTTTAAGGAGATGGGGGCCGGCCCTTTGGTTACACTAATTTTCTATAAGGAGGACACGTCTCCTTTTGGCCCTTAAGGAGATGAGCGTTACACTAATTTTGCATAATGAGGACACATCTCTTTTTTGACCCTCTTTTGTACTTTCCCCCCCTCTTCGGGTGTCCAAAAGAGGAGATCTAGGAGTCGATCCTAGGATTTTGTGGGCCCTTCGGACACATGGGTGTGGTTAAAATCACCATATTTTGAGTTAAACTGTCAACTTTGACTTGGGGTTGCTAGATGGTGTTGCCCTTTTGCAAAAATAGAGCAAGAAAGTATATCCTAGCATACTAAATTCGTGTATGAATGATACCTCAAAATAAAATTGTGTGCGTGCTAAACAATGTTACCATTGCACAAAAATAGTGTCAATGGGAGCCCAACCATGTGTGCTATTCTTTTGTAGAGACATCACCTAAAGAAAAATGATTTTAAAAAGAAATTGCTTATTGAATGTGTTTGAACATTTGTGTAGGCATCATATAGTATTATAGCAAGCCTATTGAGATGATTCTTAAATGATGATGGCAACACCATTGTAAAAATGATGAGGGAGAAAGAGCGGTGAAAAATGTAGGTGAAATGAGTGGGAGCGGAAGCAAGGCTTGCCTAAGAAGAAATGAGAAAAAGTGAGTGAAAACAATATATTTAAGGGCGTCCTCTCCTTATATAGGTGTGCACAAATGCACAAATTTGATTTGCACAAATTTTGAGGCTAAAAATATCCATTGTGCATGGATTTGACCATTTGCCCCAATTTTCAAGGCACATAATTGAGAGGCTATATAAAGTCCAGAGCTCCTCTAAGTCTCATCTTCAACTATCCCACCTAGTGTTCTCTCGAATTTTGAGATAGGCTATCTATCCAAAATGATGCTAAGAGGACATCAAGGTGTGTTATATTTTTGTTGGCTTTTAAAGAATGTCTTCCTTACACGAATTTAGAAAGCATGGATGGGTATCCGTGAATACTAATTTCGCATAAGGAGGACACCCTTTTCAATTTCATGAAATATTGTTTGCATCTTATCCAACTTCAAGTGTGTCCTCCTTATGAGATTTCAGTGTTCCCACTAGGGCACCCTTCAAATTTATGAAATCTTTCTTGAATCTTCTCAAACATCCAATCATCTTCCTTTAATTTCAAATTGCGACAATGTTGATTTGCTGCTTATGTCGTTCTTGAGACTTCTCTAAAGCCTCACAAACCTTGGCAAAAGCAGTGTCCAAGTCCCTCGTGTACTGGTCAGCTTCAAAAATCTTATCCTAGGTCTGGGGAATGTTCTGATCTACTAGCTGATTCCCTGTTTTCTTTTTCTTTTCTTATACCCTGGGACCTACAAGTAGCGTCTTTCATTTCCCTTTACCATTGGCACGTCAGAGTTAATCATTGAAACCCTAAGAGGCACTATCATCTAATTCATCTTTCTTTGGAATCCTTTGATGAGTTTGCATCTGGTTCCCTTCGTTTGTCAAAACCCTCTGATTCTCTAGAATCGTGTGATGAGTTGTCATCTAGTTCCCTTGATGCATTCTCTTCACTGGCAGACTCTTGCCTTTTTTAGGTGGATACTATCATGCCCGCTGCATAAGTCAATGATCTGGCATGCATTTCAAATTGTTGTTTAGTCATGTCCCATAAGTCTTTGAATGGAGTCAGACTTCTGGTTTAAAGCATAGTCTTGAATCTCTTTAGCAAACCATAGCAAAACCGCTCAATGTGGTCTTTCAAAAGAATCTTCCACAAGTATACCAAAACCTTTTGCAGTAGTCATCCAATGTATCTTTCTCAATCATTTTCCAGTGATGCCAAGGTGTGATGACATCTCTTGCATATTCATCTAATATCCAAGTTGACATTTAAAAAAAATTTAAAAAATTTAATCACGTCGCATGTGTTTCTCTGCTTAGCAAAAGAGTAAGATGCCACTTTTTGCTCCCTGGAATGTTCTGAGAACCTCTCCCCAGAGAAGGTGACGTCAAAGTATTATACAAACTCAAGGGCTTGATGGGTGTTGTGGCATGACTCCCTTCCTTGAACTCCTTGGTTTTCTTGTTGATCTAGTCATTTTCAAAAGAGGACGAGCTCTCCTCCTTTAAACGCCTAGATGGCCTTCCATGCCTTCTAGACTTTTTTTTAAAAATCTTCTTCAAAAGAATCGTGTCTTAGGTGCTTAGAAATTGAAGAAGCTTATTAGCACCCTTGAACACTTCAAATGGTGCCTTCCCCATGTGTTGTTGTAGGCAAACTCCACCAAGGGAAAATACATTTCCCATTAGTCTTCTGATCCAAAGAAGAAGACTTCAACAAATTCAAAACCATTGAATTGGCTATTTCAAACTGCCCATCTGTCTACGGTTGGAATGAGGATGAGAACTGCAACCATGTGCCAATGTTCTCCCAGATTTCCATCCAAAACAACTAGTAGACCAGGGATCTTTGTTTGAAACAATGGACTCAGACATGCCATGTATTTGAACAGTTTCGCCAAAGGATCGGGCTTAATTGTCTTCTTCATTGCAAAGCAGTGAGCCTGCCTACTAAATTTGTTGATGATCGTCCAAAGGCCGTCATGCCCGCTCTATGTCTTCAAGAGATCAAAGATGAAATCCATTGCAATTCTTTCCCATGGGCAGGTGTAATGGATAAAAGCTGTAGTAATCCTTGTGTCTTATGCCTGTCAAACTTGACCTTCTAGCATACAAAACAACTGCAAACAAAGTCATCTACATCCTTCTTGAGTCTCAGTCTAAAGAAAATAACACTCCACACCTTTCAAGATGGTATCAATTCCACAGTGACCCGTAAAAGGTGGACAATGGCACTCAGTCAAAACCTTTTCCCTCAATGGTTGTGTAACACACAACATCGTTTTTTTCATCAAGTAGCCATCCCGTATGGAATATCTTGGCACTATCTCCTCGTTCTATATATGAGTAAACACATCGGTAAAATCCGGATCGGTGGCGTACTGGTCAATCATATCCTTGAAGCTTCTATGGTGGATCTCAAAATTAGCCAAGACAAAGGGCTTCCAAGAGAAAGCATTTGTCACTAAGTTTCCTTATCCCTATACATGGACAATCTAAAAGTGAAACTGTGACAAGATATTATCCCACCACATCTGCTTTTCCAAAAGCTGCTTCTGTGACAAGAAGTAACGTAGACTCTGATGATCAGTAAAGACCATGAAATTGGATCCGAGTAGATAATGTCGCCATTGCGTAAGAGCATGGATTACTGCCAATAGCTCTTTCTCTTAAATCTGTGCTACCCATTCTGGCCTTGAAAACATTTTGCTTTCATAAGCAATCACATGGCCTTCTTGCATCAAGACCACTCCTAGACTACGACCACAAGCATCACAATATACTTCAAATGGATTTTGCAGGTCTTGCAAAGCCAACACGGGTCCAGTAGTCAAATTTTTCTTAAGTGTCTAAAAGGCATTCACCTCTCTCGCTCCCCACGAGTAAGGGACTCCTTTCTGAGTCAATAAGTGCAAAGGCAAATCTATCTCTGTAAACTTCTGAATGAACCGTTGGTAGTAAGAACACAAGCCCAAAATGATTCTAACTTCATGAACATTCTTCAAGTCAGGCCAATCGCGGATAGTGTCACTTTTGGTCGAGTCCATCTGTACCCTTTTTGTTGAGATGATGTGTCCCAAGGAATGTATCTCAAGCAAGAAAAACTCACTCGTTTTTCACATTTATAAGCAATTTATGTTTCCTCACTGTCTGGAAAACCCACAAACGATCGGTACTCTCTAAAAATCAAAGAATTCATCCTGAAAGCTGTCTTGTAGACGTTGCTCCAGGAGCAATACAGATCTGATGATAATCACTCTTCATATCAATTTGGCAAGTAGAATTATGAAGTCTATCGAGTATATCATTGATCCTTGTAATGTGGAAATATGTTTTGGTTTATTGTTTCTTTATTTTAGCCTCGGCTAACTCTGTAAGGTGGCCAGTTTGCTGGTGTACTACCAGGGATCAATCATGTGATCTTCACGACGTAAAGGAGGCAACTTGCTTTGTATGCCTTCAGAGAAACAGCCAGTCCCTATTGCAGGAAATCTTATCGTTCTTTTTTGAGGTCAAACATATTCAACCTTCAATTATTATTTAGTTCTCTTAAGAAAATTGAGTAAAGAAACTAAATTTCATCAAGTACAATCTCCTTGCCCTTCATTTGTCAAAGTCGCTTTCTTAGCCCAATAGTCAACCACGATGTTGTTCTTGTGGTACCAAGGGATTCCTCGAAGGACATCACAACCTTCCAAAGGCATGATTAAAAAAGTCCTCGTGTCCTAAACACACCTGACATTGCAAATAAAGTTTGCCAATGATCACTGTAATGGCAACATCCCGTCCGGGTACGGCTAGAATTGCAGCCTGTGGAGCGTAATTCCAAGTCAAGCCACCAATACAAGTAAAAAGAAGTTGGCCTTGGCTCCTCCATCAAAGAAAATGAGGGCTTCTTGATCTTTTACATTGCCCCATGGGCAACAAAGTTTTGTACTTTTGTTCATCTAATTTGGGTCGGGCCCCATGCAATGTGGTACCAGCTCTACTTTCATCTTTCCTTTTCTTTTGCAGTCAGCTAACTGCTCTATAGCTCTCAAATTTATCTTCTAGTGGTCCTTTGGCTCATCTTCTTCTCAAGAGTTCTTGTCTATCTCTTTATGCGAGTACAGGTTCCACTTTTCTGCACTCATCTGTCCTTTCAGCTTTCCTCTGACCTGAGAGGAGAAGTAATGGCCACACGCGATCTCGAGTAAATCTTATCAATAGGATAGTTCTTCAGGTGTTTCACAAGTCTCGGGTCTATGGAGTACTGGATCAATCTTTTCACAAATGTGTCAACCGGAAATTGACATTTGTACTCCGTTTTGACAAAATTTTCCACCAAGAATTTGTCCAAATATTCATTCTTTTCTTCAATTCCCACACCAGATTTCAACTACTCTTTTGCTTGCCCACTGAGAGGTGTTATCTTTGTCAGATTCTCCACGAGAACCCATGTGTAATTTGGGATTCTTTATGGCTTTATGCCATGTAAGACAGAGCAATGAAGACAGGAGCGCGCTCGATGCGCAATGTATGAAGGGTAGGAGTGACTAATAAGTCACAAAAGCCTACGTGTGTTGCAAAAAGGATCGGATCCTCCGTAGAAGTAGAATATTTTTGAGCTCTGATACCACTGTAACTGGCTTGGAGACTCCAAGAGAGAAATCAATAGCAACACACGAACAGAACCTTCATAATCACTGAACTTTAATGGGGAGAGAGAGAGAGAGTCGACACGGCCCGACAAAGTTTCATGCCCAGAGGTATTGGCCGCAAAGACTAGCACCCCCTTCGGTATTTCTTTTTATATTAATCTTTGAGCAAAGTACAACTTCCTGCAGGTGCTCGCTCTCAAACCCTGCGTCCAGATGCTCTGAGAAGTGAGTCCCCTTGGGTCAATTATAAAGATTACAAGGGGTTCTAAAAGCAGAGCCCCACAAGCTTCAAACATAAAAGTAATAATCCCTCAAGAGCATCTCACTCAAAATCTACCAATAAAATTAGCCAACACAAAAAGCGAAATTCCGTATAGGCTGTCATGTCAACGCGAAACACGAAATATGTATTGTCTACCATGTCACCATGTCAGTGTAGATTTTGGAAATCCGTACAGCCAACCATGTCAGTTGTCCGCACAGTGGCCACGTCGGCAATCTACGGGCAGTCATGCCACATGTTGGGGGCTCCATCGTTGCAATAGCTCCAATGACCAACAAAATTATCAATCTGGAGGGATGAGCTACCCGGCTAGGGCATGGAAACACTGACACGGTTAGTGAGCTAATCATGGCAACACAAATGGTTAACTCTACGAGGTGAGCTTCTCGGCCTATGGAGGAGCTAAGCCACAATGAAGGGCAATTTCCATATCCACTTCTCTTCTTCTCCAATCAACCCAATCACACACACTACGATTGCAAGACGCACACAACACTAATCCTATCATGCAACACACTAATCGCAAGCGCACACACATAGATCTATCGAGCACTACACTCCAATCAAACTAACATGCACACACAAGCAAAAGAGGGCAATCACACAAGATTAGAGAGGGATTAACCACTAATTAGTTAAGATCTAGATAATCTAAGCATCATAGGCAATCATAAGAAGCATGAGAGAGGCATAGTGAAAGAGAAAAAATCATTGATTAGTGTTAATCAAGTCTCATGAGCAAGGATAAGCTCAAGGACTCCATAGCCACACACCTCAAGAGCTCTCATCAAAAAGTGCTCTCAACAAATGAGCTTGAGAATTTATTTATTTTTACACACTGCCTTATATACCTAGGGTAAAAATATACAATGTCCGGGCGCCCAAGGCCTTTAGGGCTCCACCACTTACTAAATCTGCTACCTAGGCAATCTAATGACATGTTCCTTATAGCTTGGGACTCCCATTGAGCCCGTAATACATTAAAATATTACAATGGCTTGAAATAAATTGGGAATTTACAATATGTGACCATTTTGGAAAAACGTGAAAAATGTGTAACTCCAATCTTTACTGCTTCTTCATGTTGATCTTTGATGTGCATTCGTACGTCTTTGGTCTTTAGCAGCTTCTGTTAACTAACATTGACTCAGTTAACGTTCCCCCCTTCCGATTGTAGTGCCTGTTCTCGAGCACTGTTGAAAAGTGTCTGTGAAGGCTGTGGAAGGTTTTTGATTGGTTGTTGATGGGCTGATTGTCTTCATTTGTCGTTGAATTTGTTGATGAGGTTCAATTTGTTGCAGCATCTTCATTGGTTCGAATATGTCTGATGAGAGATGATGTTTCATTTGTCCATTGTAATAGCAAAATGATGAGGATACTGTTTATTTATGAAAAGTATGTACAAGGGAAGTAGAATGATGAAGTTCTAAATTAGGATCCAATACCTGGATGACCAAAGAAAAAAAACCCAGTGGGAAAAAAGTACCTTTGGGATACGCGCATTATTGGAGTACTTATTAGCATGTGAAATATTAATAAAGTACTAAAGGGATTATTCATTGATAGATATGGAATTAAAAAATGTGATATTCGTGGAAGTATACTGGGCCGACGCCAATTTGCCAAGGTCAGCACCAAGTGATGGGGAATGTTGGGTAGTCCCTAAGCGGCCCATTCGCCCCGTATTGACTCAACTGTTGTATGTAATGACTTTAAGAGCAAGGTCAACACCAAGCGATAGGGAATGTTGGGTAGTCCCCAAGCTTCCTATTCACTCAATATTGACTTCATTGAATTTTGTCTTTTCGTTGTCGGTTTTCGTGTCCTAAAGGTCTTTGCTGGCGCTTATAACGGCTTTAACATCCAAGTCAACACCAAGCAATGGGGAGTGTTGGGTAGTTCCCAAGTTTTCGAGTCGCTCAATAGTGACCCCACTGCATGACTTGTTGGTTAACATGACATTGGTTTGTTGCCTGTTGTAGTCCACTCAAGGTGCATAGGTGGAAGCAAAAAGAGTGTCTAATGCATATGTTCAATGATGGGACATCCTATTTATGCATACACAGGAATGCATGGAAAACAATATGCTGTGCAAGAAATATTTTGAGGGGTTATTCAAAAAGATGGTGTAGCTATAAAAGCATATGACATGGCTTTGCAAGCTAGCACCCCTTTAAGAATGGTTTTCGTGACGAGGATATGTGCTCTCATCTTACTGTGCTCTGTGTGTGAGTGTTGGACTCTACGACACTCCACCAATTGTAGATTAATAGACTTCGACTCTTATGCTCATCTCATCCAGCATGAGCAACATGACTTTAGATATGCTCAACTCTTCCAGCTTGAGCCTAAGCCTAATAACTACAACTCTTAGCACAGAGTTTAATATGACTTGAAGCTTTGGGACTAATTCTTTGCTCATTTTATGGCTCAGCAGCCGACTCTGACTATGCCAAAGAGTGTTATTTGCACCCTGGTGACTTGACTTTTTACATTCTTGTGCTCACTACAAACATGTCTTCAGGTAAAAGTAGGTTTGAATCCTCAAAAAGAGGATTAGTGAAGGACCAAGTTGTCATTGAAGGTTTCTTTTGCCATACCTATTTTATCATATTCGAATCTGCATTCACGTTGGTTGGGTTATCCTTCTTTGACTGTGAAGACTCCATTTTCTGTTTAATTCTCCAATTGGGCGTGTTTATAGGAATCTTTGATGTTGTTGTAGGCCTCTGTTGGCTGTCGGCATTTGGATTTTGACTAGGACCATTGGAAGACTTAGGAATTCAAACCTCTTGATGACCTTTGTATCTCCATTGTTGACTTTGCTTTGTTCTAGGTCTTGTTGAGTTCTTGAGATCTTCAAGCAGGCCTGGTGTAGTTGCAATTGGCTTTTGGTTGATTGGTAGCCAAAACTTTGTATACCATGTGTAAAATCCTTGTCTAAGATGAACATTCTTTGAGATCCATTTTTTTTCTATAGCCTCTTGAAAGTTGTGGTAGACTTTAGCATATTTTGATGTTGTTCTGTTGTATACCTGCTTCTTAGGTATCCAAGGATATTGTCGAGGTTGATACCTTGTGGGCCTTCTTTCTTGGGGGGGTCCTGATTTCACTTCTTATGCTCTAACCTGCGGTTTTGGCACCCATATATGTTTGTTACCTTCATAGTACTCCTGTTCTTTTAGGCTCCATTGTGATGCTATCCATCCCATGTGTTTGTCTTTCTATGTTGATTTCCCATCTTTAATCCAAACCGGATCATTGACTTTGACTAAACTGCTCTGAACAAACACTTGATTGACTTTCTTTTGCTTCTTGATTACTTTGGCTAAAAAATCTTTGCTTTTTTGGGTGTGTCTTTAGAGGTTTCAATTGGGTCAGCAATTGACTTGAAGTTTTGAAAGCCTGACTTGCTTGAAGAAGCTGATCCATGAGGGTTCTTTGATGTAGAGGCATATGCTGTCACGACTTCTTTGCTAATCGACGAAAGTTCCACTTTAGCTTTACCTTTGTCTGCAAGATCTAACTTTGATTCTTGTGACTTTTGCAACTCTAATTCCAACATTAATGATATCTATAATTGTTGCTTGCTACTTCTTGAAAGAGAGAGTATTAGCATTTATCTTCTTTGTAGGCCTTGTCTTGGTCTAACCACTGATGTCCAAGGATGACATCTGCAAGCATTTCCATTGAAGGCTTCACCTGAAATTTTACTTGCTCTTCATGTTGTTGGATGCTAAGGGTAGCAACCATTTCTTTTTTACATGTATGAAAACCTAGCATTGTTTTGCTATCATGCTTGCCCTGAGTAATCTCTAGAATACTCTAGATCATGTATGCAACCATATTGCAATTTGCTTCTTTGTCCAATAGAGCATTGCATCTCACACTTGCTCCTTTTGTACTACTGAGAACTAAAGCTATTCTCATTGTTGGTTCTCTTGAAGATCTTTGTCTTGCTTTTGTCATGGTCTCATCTTGATCTAATTGTGTCTCTATGGAGGGTGACTTGAGACTCTATTTTCCAATCTGACTTGCATCAGCTGATTGAACTGGCAATGTCTAGATCTTTGGACTTCCTATTTCTTCCTGGTTGTTTGCAACCTTGTTCTTCTTTACTTCTGGCTTTGGTGGCATTATTTTCTCAATAGCTATCATGGTTGCTTTTTGTTCTGTTTGATCTACACTTGCTATTGCTTGATTTGCTTTAAGCTCTTCTAAAGTTCTGATTAATGGAGATGAATCATCTTCAATAAGATTTGCTTTGATATTAATCTCCATTCTAACTGTGCTTGAGGACTTTGTGTTGTCGTCCGTGGGTGACCAGTCTTGGTCTTCATTCTTGGTTGTCTCTGAAGACTGCATCCTGTTTACATTCTATATCTCTACCATCTTCTGGGCCATTGGCATTCCCATTATGATGTCGTCTGGCATATCTTTTGTTGTGATCACGTGGAATTGAGCTATGGTGATCTGTGAACTTACTTCAATGGTAGTGGAGATAATTCACCAACATTCTGCTTGTTTGTTTTTTGATATGCTCACAAATTCAGAAGCATCTTCCAGTTGTGGTTGTCCACATCTTTTCCAAGTGCGAAAAGACATGAGGTTCTTGTCTAGTTGAAAATACAGCTTTACTTCTCTTGACAAATTTTCTTCGTTTTCACCAAAAATGTTACACTTGATCGTCTCAAGATTTGCGTCTGAATTGACTTCTTTTGCTATGGAAACATCCTTTGTTTGAACTTTATCTGCATTTTCTTTGCTTTGACCACCTTCTTCAGTTGATGTTGACTCGTATGACTGTGAGACTGCACTTTTTTGCAATTGTTGAGCATTGTCCTCCTGCATTTGAGTAACCTTTGACCTGAGAAGATCCATTGTACTTTCTGACAGAATCTGTCTCTTTGGAGGAGATTTTAGTGGTGACCTTTGTGTAGCTTTCTGGACTTTAGCTCCCATTGACTTTGACTTTTCTATCACCTATTCTGGTAGCTTGAGACTTTGCATCATCTTCAGATAGTCTTTGACTCCAGTCGGGTCATCTGTAGGGGTTTGTACAACGTCATGAATGTGTTGGTATTCATTTCCATGTGCATCTTGATATGCATATGTGAGCTTGATCACATGTAACTGTTTAAACCCTATTGGACTTGTCGGCTTTTGACTCTGACTTGTGGAGATCAGTTGAAACTTGTGTCCTTGATGATCTTCATAGAGGCATTTGTCTATAGACTCTGATGGAATCTGGGTCATTTGGAAACTTCCAACAACCATATGATCTTTCAATGGTTTTTGCTTTAAAGAGGTTTGTTGGCTAGAAGCTCTAGGGCTTCTAACTGACATTGTGATTCCTGGTACAAGAGTTGAGCTTGATGGATTTACAGCTCCCCCCTTCCTAGGGTGATCACTATAGCCTGCTTCATTGTAAGAGTTCAAAATTATTTGGCTCTGATTTAGTCTCACCTTTTGGGACTGTCAAGGTACACTTTGGGTAGCACTGTTGAAATTTGGCATCTGTAAACTTTCTGCATAGTTTCTTATGTATCTTCGTGAAACATGACAAATTATTCCCCAAGTCAAGCTGTAGATAGCATTATCTTTGCCCTGATGTTGTCTATCCCATGGGTCTCCTATGATATGAGCTTTTGTGGTTTCAGGACCCAAGGTATCATAGATGCTAGACTCTTGTCTATATCTACGACTGTTTTGGTCAAAGTATATCCTCGTTTGGTCATAACATCAAAGCTTGATCTCCAATGGAGGATAATTTGGCTCTGAACATATTTCTGGATTCACTCGGGTAATATCCTTTAGCTCTAGAGAGGATGGGCTATAATAGATTCTTTCCTCTAAAATGAACCATCCTTTTTTATCTCTCGTTGGACGCACTTCTATGAGCTGGTATGTGGGCCGTTCAAACACTGGTTGATCCTTTTTGTACAGTTGCCTTTTTTTATCTACATAGTGTGCATATGAATTATATGTACCATACAATGTTATCATCATTCTATTTGATGTGTCCCTTAGACTCATGAATGATTGCACACTTGTGGCAGTGGATACAAGATCATTTGCAAATTTAACAGTCTTTTCAACCTTTGGCAATATCTCAACACCTTTACTAAATTCATGCAAGAATTTGTTGTTCAAAGAATCAATTTTAATCTTTTCAGGTGCATGTGCATCTTTATGCTGATTTTGAACTTGCAGTGTTTTCATTGGTGCTTCTAATGGTAATACAGAATCATCTGATTGCATGAAAAGTGACAAGTTAGATGCACTTACATCGAGATTCACATTTCCAATTTGCTATTTACTTTGCTTGGCGGACGGCTGATGTATCCTTGTTGTCAAGATTTCTTGGACAATCTTCAGCAAAATGTCCACCTTTTCGTCCACAATCTGAGCAATACGCCATGACTGGTGGTATTTCAATTTGTTTTGTCATGTCAAGCTCTTACTGAGATGTTTCTTCTCCTGTGCTTGCCAAGTTGTCAGTATCTTCTTTCAGAACACTAAGCATCAAGCTGTAGATTGCTCCATCTTGACCTTTGTATCGTCTTTGGCTCAGTTCTCGAATTAGACTGGCTTCAATTGGATCTGTTGGATATTGCAATTTTGGCTCTCTATTATAGATCTAAACACTGCAATCCATGTACAATGACCCTGATTGCATATGTACCAAGTGGATGTTTTGTTGGCTTGTGCAGATTTCTGGATAAAACTTGGGTCAATTTTTTGCAATACCTGGCTCCACTGAAGTCTGTGAACATCTGGGATTTTTCTGAATCTGGCTTTACTCTGACCAATAGGATCTTGGCTCCTAAGTTGCTTTTACTTCTCATAAGATACCTATGACTTTCTGAATCTGCATATAAAAATTTATCCCCATTGTAGCCATATAGCTGCAAAATTTGCTTTGTTGCAGTTGAACTCTCGACTCGACTTGAGTCCATGTTGACTGGTTCTGTAAAATCTGCCCCCTAGAAGATTTTGGTGCTGATTAGCAAAATTTCTCTTACTTCAGCTTGATAAAACTGCTTATGTCAAAGCACTTTTGCAGTTGATTGCTCTTCACACTCATAAGAGTTGATTAACTCTAGCTTGACAATTTCAAAATTAATTGCAACCTTTAAAAACGATGAAAACCTGGGCCTTGAACAACTTAATCTGCAATTCAATGTGATTTGTGCCCTGTCCATCCGATTGGAATCTAATTTGCACTGCTACACTTGCACCTGCTCGTTTCTTGCATGCAAAATTTTTGAATATTATTTGCCCTTCTACTGCTTCGAATTGGTGGTTTTGCTCGCTTTTGCTCGGTGTGATTCTCTGGCTTTGCTTTTTGGCTTTTGATTTGCTCATTTTTGTGTTATTTGCTCAATGTGTGATTTTTTTTTTCTTTTCTGGGTTTTTCCTGGTTTTTCTGGCTCTTTCTGGTACTTCTGACGAGTTTCTTTTTATTTTTCTTAATTTTTTGTGGAATTTTGAATTTCTTAAATTTTTGGTCTTTTTATGATTTTTAATTATTTTTTGGGAAAGTTTTGATTTTTTAATTGTTTTTATAAATTTTCTATTTTTTGTAATTTTTTAAGAGTTTATGATTTTTAGTGTTTTCTGGGATTTTTTCGATCAATTTTGGATTTTTTACTAAATTTTTTTAGTTTTTACAATTTTTTTATGTTTTAGGGATTTATCTATATGTCACTTTTTTGATTTTTTTTTTATGATTTTTGTGTTTTTGTGAATTATTAGATAAATTTTTTATTTTTTAATGAATTTTTTGTGAGGTTTTTTATTTCTTCTGTGAATTTTTCTATGTGTTTTTCTCTTTTTTGTGAATTTTTCTATCTTTATTTTGATTTTTTTATTTAATTTTTAGATTTTTATGAGTTTTTGCTTTTCTAATCCTCTTTTTATTTTTTATTTTTTATTTATTTTTGGAATTTTTTATTTCTTTTTGTGATTTATTTGATTTTTTTATTTTTTATTTTTAATTTTTTATTTTAATTTTTAATTTTTAATTTTTTATTGGATTTTTTGCTTTTTTATTCTTTTTATGGTTTCTTAATGTTTTTTGTGATTTTTATTGGATTTTATTTTAGTTTTTTTAAAATTTATACTTACGTGCTTTGACTTGAATGGCGTGGACTTGCCTCTGTCAGCTGTCGTTGAGGTCGCTTGCCAGCAACCGCAGCACGCAATAGACGGAGGGGGAGTGTGAGCGCGTAAGCACCACTGAGCGTGTGCAGGTCCCAGGAGGAGAGAGAGAGTTACAGTAGGGCGACTCTGGTAAGAAGAGAGGGCGCAGTCACAGTGGAGCCTGAGCCGACTCTGGTAGGCAGTGAGTGTGTGTGTGTGTGTGTGTGTGTGTGTGTGTGTGTGTGTGTGTGTGTGTGTGTGCATGGACAACGGGCGTGCACGCTGAGCAGGCTGGCAGCCTTTGCGGGACGCAACTTGCAAGAGAATGAGAAGAGAGAGAGAGAGAGAGAGAGAGAGAGAGAGAGAGAGAGAGAGAGAGTTAGAGAGAGAATGAGAGTAAGACAAGTTAGAGAGGGAGGTCCCGCGCAAGGTTAGAAAAAAACATTTTTCCTAATCGAAGAAAATAAGGGTAAACTCGAAATTCTCCCGGTTTTTTTAGGTTGAAATTTGAAGCTTTTGCAGGTAATTACACTAAAACTGGTGGAAATTTCTCGGTTTTCTTCAAGGCAAGCTCAAAATCTAAACGGGATTTTAGGATTTTGGCCGGTTAAAATACACTGGACCCTGGGAAGAGAGAATAAGGGAGGGTGTGGGGTTGGTTCACACGGAGCGAGAGGAAGAAGAAGAGAAGTATTTTTTATGTGCCACAAGGCAAGGAGCTCGCACTCGAACCGAGCATTCTATTTTTCTCTATTTATTTTTTTCCAAATTTTCAAAAATACCAAAAATAGGCCGAAAATTTACCGAGAACTCCAAAAATCGCTAGAAAATCCCAAAATTTGCCAAAAAAGTCCAAAAAATTCTCAAAATTTTAGAAAATCACCGATATTCACAACCAAACATTTGCGATACGCAAAAGCACACCGAAAATAGCAGTTCTTACCGAAAATACAATTTGCAACACAATCATCAACGCGGTCCCTAAAAATAGTAAAACACTCAAAACTCGACCACGGAGAGCACAAATGCGAACAAAATGATGCCGTAAAGACGCGCACACAAAATAGCTCATAAAGATCGCAAAATATCAAAATTTTTTTGATATTAACCAAAAATTAGCCAAAAAATACCCAAAAATTTTCTACAAATTCTCCACACATTGGGGAATAGTGAAGCCAAATAAAATTGCCATCAATTCAATTTCCAAACAATTTCATCAAATAAATCAAGACTATGCAATTAAACCGACAAACTTAGGTCAAAAATTGACGCAATTGGAGTGTGTAAATCACTGGTTTGAGCACAATAACGCAGAAATTAATCATTACACACATCCCTCATGCAATCAAAACATTGAATCAATCATGCACATTATGAACTTTTTAGGCATACACACACAAAAAAATTGGCAGTTTTTACCAATCTTTAGGTGCGCACACAAAAGGGTTAAACTTGTCGGAGTTGCAATATGACTTCACAAATCATTAGTTGGGCATGAGCACAACACAAATCAATCATCACAATTGAAAAATCATAACGCACACATTGATTTCTAGGTACACAAACATGGGCAAAATAGTGCACACACACCTAAAATTAGCATGCACACACACTTGATTTTAATGCATACACACTTGAAATTGATCATCCAAGCATGCAATCAACTCAATTAGGCACCCAATTAGCAACACATAATCACCAATTAGCAATTGAAACTTGTCAAATCATACGTCATCAAATCTTAAAATTTCGGCATTACGACAACGTGAAAACGAAAAATCAAAAAAAATTCAATCCACGTTGCATCAACATTACATTGCATCAACATAGCATTGCATTACATTGCATCATCATGGTGGGATCTCTACACAATTCTGCACATCTCTAGATTCTAGGGAGGGTGAGAATACCACCTTGATTACCTTTCCTTGAAGATCAATTGAATGGTCGAATGCTCCAATCCTTCATAGCAAATTAGTAAGTAGCAAAAATTAGTCAAATTAGCAAGGGGTTAGTGTGAAATTAGAGTGTGTAAACACACAATTGGCAAGATACGGTGATACATTAGGGAATTATGAATACAATGCTTCATGCACACACATTCAAAATCCACAAAAACATAAACACACAAGTGAAATTAGTAGTGAAATTAGTGAGGGAACGCATTCGATTATGCCAAAATTACACTAGCGTAGGCCATCGTCCCCGGCAACGGCGCCAAATGTTGGGGGCTCCATCGTTGCAAAAGCTCCAATGACCAACAAAATTATCAATCCGTGGGGATGAGCTACCCGGCTAGGGCATGAAAACACTCACACGGTTAGTGAGCTAATCGTGGAAACACAAATGGTTAACTCTACGAGGTCAGCTTCTCGGCCTATGGAGGAGCTAAGCCACAATGAAGGGCAATCTCCATATCCACTTCTCTTCACCTCCAATCAACCCAATCATATACACTACGATTGCAAGACGCACACAACACTAATCATATCATGCAACACACTAATCGCAAGCACGCACACATAGATCTATCAAGCACCACACTCCAATCAAACCTACATGCACACACAAGCAAAAGAGGGCAATCACACAAGATTAGTGAGGAATTAACCACTAATTAGTTAAGATCTATCTAATCTAGATCTAGTTAAGATCTAGCTAATCTAAGCATCATAGACAATCATAAGAAGCATGAGAGAGGCATAGTGAAAGAGAATGAATCATTGATTAGTGTTAATCAAGTCTCATGAGCAAGGAAAAGCTCAAGGACTCCATAGTCACACACCTCAAGAGCTCTCACCAAAAAGTGCTCTCAACACATGAGCTTGAGAACCCTAATTTCTTTTACACATTGTCTTATATATCTATGGTAAAAATATGCAATGTTCGGGTGTCCAAGGCCTTTAGGGCTCCACCACTTACTGAATCTACGTAGGCACACTAATGACCTGTTCCTTACAGCTTGGAACTCCCATTGAGCCCATAACACATTAAAATATTACAATGGCTTGAAATAAATCGGGAATTTACAATACGTGACCATTTTGGGAAAACGTGAAAAATGTGTAGCTCCAATCTTTACTGCTTCTTCATGTTGATCTTTGATGTGTATCCATATGTCTTCAGTCTTTAGCAGCTTCTGTTAATTGACGTTGACTCAGTTAACACCACATCATCGTTTTGTGACACATATTGATGACTCTACTCTACCAATTGAATCATCAAAGTTTGTCTATGTCAGGGAAATTTTCAATGTTCCCTCCTCCCAACTGGGGACCTTCATTGGAGGATTCAACAATGATTGCTTGAACCTTCAAAAGGTGTACTTTAACCTTACAAAGTAGCACAAGTTTCGGAACTATGTACACTTTTTAGAAATATTCATGTCAGAAACCTTAACAAAGAGCATAGGTTCTAAGAAATTGGCATTACTTTTAAATGAATGGAAGATGGTTCATGACCCTTGTGAGTGGCATGAGAAGTGGGGTTGTAATCTTGTGTTTGAAGAGTTTCATCAAATACAACAAAGATTCAAAATAAACCACATGAACAAAGAAGGTGCAAGAAAAAGTAAAGAGCAAAAGGCAAGCTTTTAAATTGACCACTAGAAAGAGGACTTTTTGACATGATAAAGACCCTAAGGTAAGAAAGAAATTTTGCACGCACAATGTTTAGGCCACTGAAGCTTTGATTACATATAGTTAATCTCTATTTCTTTACACAGATTGACATTGTGGACACTGACAATTTTTTGGGAAGAGGGAAGGGTTCAAGGCCTTTGGATCTCAAGAGGGACCTGTGCGCTCCTTGCCGCACTGTCGAAGCAAGGGACTTGCCGATACACAGTGTGAGAGCCACAAATGGCTCTAAGCACACAACAATCCTAAACTAGTAAGCTCAAGAGAGCAAAGGGTGTGTCACTCACCGCTCTACGCTCGCCTTCGTGGTGGATTCCTCGTCGTGATGGAGAAGAAGCTACAGTCGTGCCACGCTCAACCGCTTCGCCGCCGTCGTGCCTTCGTAATGCTCGATCGCACACACACTCTCCCTCTCTCTCTCTCTCTCACATACACACACACACACACACACAAGGAGGTGAAGAAGAAGAAGATGGAGATGGAGATGGAGCAAGAGCACTCTTCTATTGCACAAATGAGAGAATGAGTGAATTTTAGGTTTAGTTGGCTTTTATATTAGCTCACCCCATTCACACTTGGGCGCCCATGCTTAGCCAACTAATCCCTTGAATGTCCCAGTTAGAGTGCGCCTCTCATCGGCGATCACTCTTACCCTTTTCCTATTGGTCCGACAAGCCTGGTACCTGACTCTACCAAATACATAATACACGTCCGTCGTAGGTGATGGGGTGTCCGTGAGCCGTGAGGGTTAACATGCCCCCCTTCCTGATGTAGATTCCGTCCTCGGAAGCTATTGAGTTGAAGCTCGTTCGTCGAGGTGGAAGAGCATTTGAGATGAATGTCCTTAGCCTTCTTCAGTCACTGCAAAATCAAACAACATTGGCACAGTAATTGCATTCTCATAAGTGATTAAAAAGCATAAGCAACCTGTCATAAATGTCATGTGAGCTTACATTATTATCTCTAGAACATGACAGCAAAGCCTGAATAGAATCTTCCCCCAAACACAACATCACGTGAGACCAAAATACGCTTTGTTTGCAGATGGTACAACCTGTAACCTTTTCTTTCAGCACTATAACCAACAAAAAACACATTTGATAGCCTTATCATCCAATTTTTTGCGTTGCACTTGTGACACTAAACCATAAGCCAAACAACCAAAAACACGCATGTGCTCAATAAATGGCTTTCTATCATGCCATGCTTTGTATGGAGTCATAAACCGCAATGCTTTCATAGGACACCTGTTGAGTACATAAGTTGCACACATGACAGCCTCGAGCAAAAACGAATGTTGTAAAGCTTTAGTCTTGACCATGCATTGTGCCATTTCCATAAGAGACATGTTTTTCCTCCCATCAACACCATTTTGATGAGGTTTATACAGCACTTGACATTGGTGTTTTATCCCACAACTAGCCAAAAATGCATTAAATTCATGAGACATATACTCCCCCCCCCCTCGATCGGAACGGAGGGTACCCATAGTACATTTCGAGACATTTTCAGCCATAGCAAGAAATTGCTTGAAGCACATAAACACTTGGGACTTAGCTTTCAACGGATATACCCATGCATGCCTGGAGTAGTCATCAATGAAAGTCACGAAGTACAAGTAATTTCCCAAGGACGGAGTTTGCATAAGCCCACAAACATCACTATGCACAAGCTGCAATCTACATGTAGCATGAACTGACCCATCCCTTGGAAACTTAGCACACTGCATTTTACTCAAAATATAGCCTTCACAAACATGTTTGACGGGTGTTTCAAGAGGCGGCAAAGAAGCAACCATATTAGATTTTTGCAAATGCAGCAAACTGGAAAATTCGGATGTTGGCAAACGTGCGTGCCACAGTTTTGCATCTGAAATAGCCCTTGAATTTACAACTGCATTTGCAAAAAAAACCACACTTGTCATACAAAGTGAACTTATACAACCCACGACACAAAAGGCCAGATGCAACAATTTCATCACCAAAACTGATATCGTGAACAATACATCTGTCATCCACAAATTTGAGTACGAGACCAAGTCTAGAAAGTGCACATACAGACAAAAGGTTCTTTTTTATCCCAGGTACATACAATGCATTAGCAAGTGTGAAAGAATTGCTATTTGCAGCAGTAAGCACAATCTTTCCAACTCCTTGAACAAGATAAGAGGCTCAATAGAGGTAAACAAATCACGATGTGAGGTAATGTGCTTTGTAGCACCACTGTCAAAATACAACACATGTGAATCTGCAGCAACTAACATACATGCATCATGGACAATAGGATCATAAGTGCACTCTGCACTAAATACCCATTCTACATCAACATCAACATCACAATCTCCTTTGACAGAAGACTCTACAATCGTTGCACTTGTATTGGACCCTGTAGTGGATCCAGCCTCTTTCTTCTTTGCCTCTTTTGCCTTCAATTTTGGACACTGCTTGATCAAGTGATCATTATCTTTACAATAATGGCAATGCATCTTCTTTTTTCCCTTATCACCAAAATTTCCAAAAAAAGTGTTGCCAGAAGAAGCATTAGGAACAAACATTAGAAAAAGTTTTTCCACTCGCAGTAGAAACATAAGAAGTGGTTACATTGTTGTTCCCACCTTTTCTTTGAGCTTCAATAAAAGCTTGTTCAGCTACACGCTGCCTAGTCCTATTTTTTCTGGAAAGTGACTCTTGCAATAGCAATGTGCATAATGCATCAAACTTGAAAACTTTAGGATTTCCTTGGGTCATAAGTCTCCAAGTACTAGCAAATGTCTGGTAAGAATCTGGCAAAGCATCAAGAATAGTCTGCACAAGTAAACTGTCAGAAATGACTTCTCCTACATCCTTGACACCAGCAAGGAAAGTGTCCATTTCATCTTCCTCATGCATAATCTTTGATTCTAGATCTTTATGTAGCAAAGCAATTTTTGCCTCATTGCGGCTTGCATAAAGACCTGCTAAAATATCCCAAGCCTAGTTTGCAAATTTTGTTGAATGGATGTGAGGAGTGATAGTGCACTTCATAGACAATGCAATCAATGCATGAGCCTACGTATCTCTTACATCCCAACAAGCCTACTTAGCCATAGTAAAAACAGCTCTGACAGCAGCAACCCTAGCAGCAAAACCGGAGCATCCTCAACATCGCCTACATCCACAGTACCAGGACATACATCAATGCCCTGTACAATGTTCCAAACTCCCTTTGACACAAGTACATGTTGAAACATGTAAGCCCACATAGGGTAATTGTCCCCATACAATCTGTCCTCAGCAGCAAGCATCTTGAACACATCTGTGTTGTTTTAGCCATGGAAAATGCCTACACCTGATGTAAAACTGCCCAACCTGAGAAGCTAAGAGAGACCAGCATGTGCTATATAGCACAACCCGCAGTAGACTATATGGGACCCAATATGCAGTAATTGACAGTGATCTAAATTCTATACAAAATGACAAAATTGCCTGTGTAGACCTGGTTGTATTGGAAACGGAGGTCGAAATGTGCGTGAAATGAAATTCTAAGCAGACCAAGCTCTACAAGCTTTCCCAAATTTTCTATTGACTTGCTTACCCTCACCAAAGCTCGTTGAAATCTGAGAAAACGAGCAGGGGTGTTCTGGCCATGTTGGTGACTAAGCCCGGGAGACCTACTCTGATACCAAATTTTGGAAATAGGGTTGCAGGAAAATGCACACACGAAGGAAGCTCAAGGCACACAACAGAGTGTGTATAGCTCAGTGTGTAATGGAAAGATAGATAGACCTAGAGTGATGGGCATATAGACAATGCACGGGTGAAAAACCGTCCTAAAGAGGGAAAAAATGCATGGCGGTCCTAGTGTGCTCACACACATCACTACCACATGTATATGGTAACAGCTAGCAAGTAAAGTAGCTTAAAGTCAACCTACATTTGCACCACCTACCTAAAGGCACTATTGATGAAGCTAAATTCTACACCAAGTAATATTTGCAAGTTTCTAGCTAAATGTAGACTTGTAAGCCTCTAGATAAGCAAGTAATAAAAGCAATTATTTTATGCATGCACATGATAGCATTCTCTAATTGACTCCTCTTGACCTTTTCTTTATAGTTCAAGGATTCTTGCATAAAAGGTTACCTCCAAAGCGAAAGCAAGAAACCATTGATGGAAAGAAAAAACAAATCTATTCATGCCTAGTCAAGGGTCTCAATACTTGGATATGCCAAAGGGAAAAAAACCCTCTACAAACATGGACCCTCTGGGGTGATAAGCATCACATTGATAAGAGGCTTCTTCTGACAATTAATCCATCCATCTAACGCTATAATGCAACCATATGCAGGAGCAAAGTCTACGACCATGTGCTTGAGAATGGATTCAGTACTATCTTTCACTTTATCTAAGTACTTTGTGTGCATCTTGTCGTAATCAGGAAGCAAAAATCCTTTTTTGGATGTTCTTATCAAAGCATCTTAAAATACGGGGTTGCAAATAGCATTAAATGGTACACCGCATGCCACAAAATCTTACGTCCATTTCAAGTGCAAATCAAGCAACCACTACTTATCTAACACCTTGTAGAGCATATCCCCATTAGATGATGCTTTACTTGCTTTTGTTGTGCTAGGGCCAGCTATTGACGATGAAGCATGCCCATCAAGAGGAGTTGATTGAGGAGTATGATCATTTGCTTGCATATACACATGTGTAAGGTCCCCAAACCCGCCGACACCAAAAACGGGATGGAACCATTGATAGGTCTCTAGGCCTACTAAAGTCAGAGTCCTTAAACAAGAAAAATTCCAGAGAATTCACCCTTACCATTGACAATGGTTTAGGTTTGTTTGGAGGTGATAACAACATACAAGTGCCCACCTAGCCAAGGCGCCTGTTGGGTCAGCCGACCAAAGTTTTGATGTGGTCACATTATTTTTCCGATGTTTAATACATCAAACCCTGTAAAAGCCTAATGTCAATCGTCTATGTCAAGTCTAAGTCAAAGATGTAATTTTTCCACTGATGTATGTAAAGGTCCATGAGAAGTTGGCCGCCGGCCACTTTAGAAAGCCCTAGGTATATAATACACTAAGGTTAGTGTGAAAAGGGATTATTTTTTTTGAAGATAAGGGACTACTGCGTTACGTACAGAGAGCTACCTCTTTGCTCCAACTTGTAATCATCTCTTCTGGGGCTACGGTAATCCAAATTCAGTTTTGTTTCTTGCATTGTGTTCCTCTTACTCTGCTCTTTCATTCAAGTGTAAGCATTCAAGATTTGGTGAAGGTTTCAAGCGCATCCGTTTAGGCCTTAAATCGCTGTTTTGAGTGTTTATATGCGTATTTTATGTTGTTTTGACCCTAGGAGAGGCTTTAGGGACCCAAAAACGACCCTTTAGGATCATTCGTTTATTGTTTTTGCGTATTGTGGGACGAACGATCGCGGTCGTTGTACCTTTCCAGAATGCAGTGTGACAGTGATAGGATATGTTCCTGATAGTCCTCTGTAGCTTCCCTTCAAGTTTCGTGCGATTCCGATATGATTTGCATGGTGAACGGGCATGATGACTGTAGAGCTGTGTAGAAGGACATAGGCAGATTACTTGGCTTTAGTGTGATTGATTTGCTTGTAGAGTTAGTAGTTGCATCTCTTCGAGTTCATTAGGATTGACACCCTAGTGAGTTTCCATGCCTCATCCGAGTCGCTTCCCCTATATCGATAATTTTATGTTGATGCTTGAGAGCTATGCTATGGACGTCCATCGTGGCGACCCGCAAACATTGGCGCCGTTTGTCAGGGAATGAATCTTAGGTGATGAGTGACCGAGTGCGTATTCGGAGTTTTCTTATTGTTCCAAAAGATAATTTCCATTCCATTTACATTTCAGTGAAGCATCTATACAGGGGTTTAGTGCTTAGTGGAGTCTAGGGTCGGTGGACTGGCTAGATCTACTCTTGAGAGATATAGGGAGTTGTGAGTGAGGTTGCTTTAAGCATTTTTTCTCTTCAAATTTATTTGTATTGATTGAGTATTGATCCATCATCCGTTTTTTATCCTGTTTGTTTTGTTTGATTCATTTTCTTATGTTCTTTCATTTCTGTTCTTAGGAGTAGGATAAGTAAATCACATTCCAGTCAGATTTGGGGCAAAAGTCAGAGCCAAAAAACCAAAAAAACCATAACTTTGGCAAAAGGGCCATAAGAAAATCTGACCAAACAGAGGTGAAATTGATTCAAATCACAAAGTGGTAGCACCAAACACTGGGAAATACTTGTCAGAGAGATCTTGTAAAATTTCATCTGATTTGGCCTCTGTACTACGATCGCGATCGGTGTACCTCAGTGTTAGAATTGTACAAGATTTGACATGTGCCTTCCTGATAAGATTCTAAACAAGTTTGTCTAAAGCAACCACACCCAAAAACATCAAAAATCAAGGAAATCAGGCCTCTTGGGTAAAACTAGCCTGACAGACCCAGAAACTACAAAATCTTGACTGTTGGTGATCCAAATGCAAAAAGACTTGGGGGATAGCCTTAAAACATCAGTGTCTACAAGCATGCCAAATTTGGTCTAATTTGGGCTCAAAACTACGATCGCGATCGGTGTACCTGAGTCCCAGATTTTGACCAGATTTCATCTGTGGGATCCTCAGGTGTATACAAACATAAAATTCTAAAGGACCTAGGGTCAAAAACCACAAAAAACAGGTCAAAACCATTGAATACAGATCCAAGTCAAAAACTGCTAAACTGGCATAGAATTTGACTTTCAGTAGACCAAAACACATCAAAACTGGGAAGAAACCATGCAGAGGGATAGCCTGTGCATAGGATAAGCCTAGGTATCTCTCAAATCCTAAAACAAACACCAAAATCAGATCAAACTGACAGATTCTGGAAAACAGACACTTCCAACCAAGAAATGGTAAATTCTTGACTTTTTTGAGTCCAAATACAAAAGTGTCTGGCAGGTAGTCTTATAATAGCCTAGTGAACAAGCTGGTGAAGTTTCATCCAATTTGGGCTCCAAACTACAATCGCGATCGGTGTACCTCAGTGCCAGATTTTGACCAGACTTTACCCACACATACACCTAGGTTATATAAGATACCAGGAGTTTTCAAAATTCAAAAAAAATCACCAAAATAGCCAAAAACAGCAGACAGTCAGGAAACGACTGCAGCAGACCAAGATCTTGTGAAAACATGACATTTTCTTATCCAAATTCAAAAAGATTTGGGGAGTGGACTGTACACATCACTGTCTACCATATCCACAAGTTTCATCCAATTTGGGCTCAAAACTACAATCGCGATCAGTGTACCATATTGACATTTTGAGTTGAGACTTGGTGAGTAGGTAGCTGATAACTAGACAAACAACTTTCTCAAAAGAACCAAGGTCAAAAAACCAAAAGACAGTTGTCAAATAGGGCAAACACTGATCATTGTTCCTCCATACCAAAATTTTGAGAAAATTCAAGTTTTTGTGATCCAAATGCAAAGTGGGTTTGGGAAAGACTAATCATACCCATGTCTATCAACTCCTAAAATTTCATGCAAAAAGGAGCTGGAACTACGATCGCGATCGGTGTACCCCAGTGACATTTGGATTGAAAATTTATGAGTAGGTAGCTGACATCTAGTGCAACATATTTTCCAAAAGGAGCAAGGTCAAAAAAGAAAAAGAAAGTGGTCAAAAGTCCCAGTTACACAATCAGGCCAGTAATTGCAAAACCACCTGGGATTTGGGTTTTCATTGATCAAAACATCTCCAAATTCAAAAATACAAAGACACTTGGTATCAAGACATCAAGGGCTAGCTAATGTGCAAAAATCTTCAAAATCTGTGACATGGGGTCAACGATCGCGATCGGTGTACCTCTACACAGTGGGGGTATCTGACTTCATAAATTTGTAGACCTACTTGAGTACATCCCAAATCTCAAGTTTGAGTGGAAAATACCCTCTCGAAGCCAAGATACAAGCCAAAGTTCCTGTGTTCTGATCCTGAGACTGTTTTGAGTGTTGTTTCAAGTGCAGTTCACTAAAATTGCTCTAACTTTTGATAGACAACTCCAAATTGAGTCAGGTATAGCTAGGAAGAAAGCTTGCGGACAATAGCACACACCTTTTGGTTTTAGAAAGCAGAATTTTTTTAGGTTTCCTAATTCCAAACTTTTAGGGTACCCAAAACCAAGTTTCCAGAGACCAAAAAAGTCACAAATTCCTGACTTTTTGGAGACTTGACCAGGGCAAAAAGGGATTGTGTGCACTAAGCTAAGGTGTTCTTATCAAGGATCATCTTGAGAGTATCGAGTGAGGCTTAAACATGACAACTCATCCATCATTAGGGATTCCCACTCAACTCAGAGCTGTGCCACCTACACAAACAGCCAGAAATACTGCAACACCTATAACAAGAGGGTGGAGACAAGACCATGAGGCTTATCAATCATATCAAGCCAAAACTCAAGGCATGGCTCATGGATATTTGTCAAGTGATCATGTAGTTCACTAGAAGCCAAACCAATCAACTAAAATGCGGGATTTTGGAAGAGCAAAAGTGGAAATTGTTGGAGACTTAGAGGAGAAGAATCCTCTAATCAACAAACCCAACGTGAGGTTCATCAAAACCAATGAAGCCACGAGAGTTCTAACGGATTACACTTATGATGGCCTTTATAGGTTACCTATTGGAAATCAAAACAACTTCTATAGATGTTTAAATTCCATCATTGAAGAGTTGACAGTCTACAAGAACCTCTATGCCTTCACATACACAGATGACCAGGGAGTGCAAGTTCTAATGGTAGATAAGTATGGACGAGAGTACAAACTTATCAGCCCAATTGAGCTAGAAAGATATTCACACATGGGTACTCCAATCTATACTTACTACTTTCAACCGAGTGTAAGCGTACCAGGGTTTTTTGAGACTGATTTGCAAGAAGCTAACATTGAAACTATGGGATCAAATGGACCTCAAACATCCAAAATAGCTATTCACGAGAGTGTAGCTCCTACCTCATTGAGTGGAACCAAGAGACCACCAATTAGACTTACAAATCCATCAACATTTCCAAAACATGTCTCAAAGGGGATTCCACCAGGATTTGCTCCAAGACGAGAAGAAGGAACGAGGGATGTCTTTGTGAGAGATCCCAACACGCTAAGATACATGGTTGAACCAGAACCAATGAGACCATATCAATTGGCCAAATGTGTCAAGAAGAAGTATGATGGATTAAGGGATCCATACGTACATGCATCCTTGTTCAAAAAAGTGTTAAGAGCCGAACAAGTATTTTATTTTCATACACAGTATGAGGGATTTGGCTTAACCTTGGAAGGGATAGCATTGAATTGGTTCCAACCGTTGGACAAAAATGCCTTCTCAAACGTTGAACAACTGTTGCAAGAATTTGTTGTGGAGTTCTCTAAAAGGGGAATCAAGCATAACATAGTGTCCCAAATCTATGCATTCAAGCAAAAAGAAGATGAGAGAGTGAAGGAAGCATTGCTACGCTTCAAACAATATATAGAGAGATGTCCGGAACGCGAGTTACCACAGGATGAAAGATTATCAATTCTCTTGATAGAGGGTTTGAAAAATGAAACTCTCAAGAAAGATTTGCACTTAAAAGGATGTACTTCCTTTGAACAAGTCACGAGAGAAGCATTATACCTAGTTGACAATTGTAAAGCCTATTGCGAGGAAATTGGTGATACAAAGATCACTATGGATAATGCTCCTTTAGCATCTAGTGAAACCAACACAAGACAAGTGGTTATGTCTCAATTAATGACCAAGCTAGATGAGCTAGCAGCACAAGTAGCACAACGAATAAAATGGTGTTCCATTGAGCAAAAATGGACCAATCATGAGATGAGTGAGTGCTACTATAATCAAACCTACACGAGGGGGATACTATTTGGACATCAAATAGAAAAACAAATTCCATTACCAAATCATCCATTATTTCAAAATAGGGTTGTATCAAGGGCTTTACAAAGAGCTGAGGTATCACAAACTAGGCTAGGGCAAGAACCTATGAGAAAACTCTATTCATTGAATGAGGACACTCTGATGTTCATAGCCAATCAAGAGCATAGACCAAAGACCATTCTGGCTAAGCAAGAACAAACATCAATTGTGCCACCAGTGACTCAACAAGATGGACCATGCTACAAGTGTGGAGGTAAACATTGGGCCAAGAATTGTTCTCATGTAGAGATAATTGGATATTGTTTGGAGTGTGCCATTACACACGTTGTTCCAAATTGTCCAAAACACCCAAACAAACAGGGGAAAACAACAATGAATGTTGTGGGAGTGTTACCCTCTCCAAGTGGATTAGAGGCAGAACCCAAAATTCCTGTGAAGGTAGTGACAAGAGCCCAAGCAAAAGAAAATGCTGAGGACCAAGCTAATGAGGAGAAAGATCAACAACCCAAACAAGGGGAAACAACTAGTGTGTCAGTGAGGACTGGGAGAAAATCCTGGAAAGCCAAAAGAGACAGAATTAAAGCAAAAACAATTACAAATCAAACTGCACTACAAACAGAATTACAAGAGACAAAGGAGCAGTTAAAACAAGAACGGGAAAACAAAACGGTGGTGAGCGATAAGAAGCCAAGGAAGGCGTCTTCGGGAGGATCGGTGTTGGTAGACAAAGTCCTAGAGCCATTAGATTTTGCATTGGAAGCATATGAGGCTAGATTGAAACCCAACCAAACCCTAGAGCAACGAGGGATGAAATATCCTCATCCTGAGGTAGAGACTGAGAGGTTGAAAATGTGTAAGGAATTGGTAAAAACTGCACAGGAAATGATGGAGCCTGAAGCACCAATTCCACCTCCAAAAACAAAACCAAAAAGTGTTGGATTTGAAATGCCTAAGGCAAAGGTTGTTGAAACATTAACTCAAAGAAACATTGAGCTAGAATCACAAAAAGATGTGCAAGCAAAGATTGCAGCACAAGAAACCAACAGCCTAGAAATTCAACTAGATGATCAAGTAGTGGCCAACACCACTAATGATGCAAGGTCAAGATCACAATTTATGGCACCTATCCCAGAGATAGATGAGCCATGGCCAAATGAATTGTGGGAAGCAATTAGAAGTGCAAAAGATGGAAGTGTGAATTTCCAATTTGCACCCATAATTGAGGTCAATACAGGGCATGAAGTCGATCAGGGAGACATTCAATCTCTAAATGGAGATGCAAGGACGGAAGTTTCAATTGAAAGCAAACCAGAGTCCTTGAAGACCTTACCCTCATACATAGGAGAACATGAGGCAGACTCAGAGACTAGAGTGGTGCCATCTCAGAGGAAAGTCATATCCAAGATGATGGATACAAAGAGTATGCAAGAGTTGATGTCAGCTCCAATACAGTGCACCATTACTCTGTGTGAACTGCTTAAGATTAGACCACATGTATGGGATGAAGTAGGCAAAAATTTGGGGAAGATGGGACTAAAATACCTCTTCAAGATCTACCCTCAAATGAACAATCAAACAAAACTCAACAAGAAATTGCAAACGCTAAACCTGTGCCAATAAACAAGGTGGAGGAATATTGCAAAGGAGAAGAAGGAAACACCACCTTACCTGTGGAATACAAAGGAGTTAAAACATTGGCTATACTTGATAGTGGGGTTGGAGTAGCCATAGCCACAAAAGACATTTGGAAAAAATGGGGTAGACCAGCGCTTAGGAAAACTAGAATGAAGCTGCAACTTGCAGATGGATACACGGAAAAAGCTCTGGGTATCCTAGAGCAAATTATTGTGACTTCTTGTGGAATTTGAACATACATTTGCAATAGTAGATTTTGGAAAAGGGAACAATTTTGATATCATTTTAGGAAGACCTTTCATGCGTCAACTTAAGATGGTTCAAGATTGGGGCTATGACTATATCTACTTGAGACATAAAAAGATCACCACAAAAATAAGCATAAAAGGCCATAGCTATAGAGATGTGAATAGAACTCCTTTAGAAGAGATTGACTCTACTATAGCCAATGGGAAAGAGATACCTGCGTGGCTACAAACCAAACAAGAACTTTGGATGTGTGGTGCTTCGAAGTGTGGAAGCTCAATGAACGAGGATTTCATCCTAGAAAGATCAATGGATGATGAAGCTTACATACCGGAACCCTTTCCAGAGCAATTATTTGAACCCTTTGGATGGGATCAAATACTGGCGACTCTTGATGTGTGTGTGAATGAGGTGACTTCGACTAAATTTTGTGATGAGGAAGGGTATGATATAACTCTCGTATTTATGATAGAGGTGTTGAAGGAAGCTAACGAGATTTGTGAGTGGGAAGGCAAAAAAGGTGAAACAGATAGCTACGTCATGGAGCATGATGCCAAAGTGCACATGAAGAAAGCAGAGAAACCACAAGAAGATGTCATTATTGACATACTTGAAGAAACAAAGAAGCCGACTCCAGAAAAAGTGCAAATGAAAGTAGATGAAGGAGAAAAGCTTCCAAGTTCAACGGCAAATCTTCAACAAACGCAAGATCAAAAGAAGAACAGGGACAAGGAAGAAGATGGACTATCTCCTACGATGATCAAATTCAATTTATGCGGACAAACAGGGCTCAAGGTTACATGTTCGGCCACAATCCTTATGCTACTAAGAATCTAATGACTTATGGAACGTGGATCATGATGGGAAAGCCACCAATCAATGAGGTAGAAGAAACAGTTTACACAAGTTCAAAAATGCCAATTCCTAGCTTTGGAGTGGCAGAAGCTGTACTCAAATTGAGTACCAGGGAGTATAAAGATACTTTCCACATAATCAACTCCCATCATATCAAAGAGAGTCTGGTCCTGACAGAAAGCTGAAGGAACATCTTCTTTCAACAACAATCAAAAGATTCAACAACAACAACAGTGAGACTCCATGAAGCTTCTCAAATCCATGCAGAGAAGAAATCGCCAACCATCACGGAAAAAGGTAAATCAAAGGTAAACACTGAAGTATATCAACCTCGCCATACGACTTTACCTTCAACGAGCTTCCATCAAATTTCCCACAAAGCCTCTACATCAAGAACCACACCATCAACAATGCAATGGAAACCAAAGCAAAGAGTCTATCAACCAAAGTTTCCATCACAAAAAAGCATCCAGAAGAAGCCGAAGAATTTCAATCAAGTGTTGGTATCCAAAGTGCACATCCAAGTCAAAGACCCAGTTTGGATACATGAAACACAGGTTCAACCACAACAACAAAAGGTGACAGGGTGGATAGCATCAAATGAGTCAATCACTACTCAAGGCTACTTCCAAGGAAACACTAATGTTTGGGCTAAAAAGCCTAAAGTAATAGCCTGGACCTACCCACCTCAACCAACGAGTTCTACAAGGAACAAGACGCGCCATCAACGGAATACAAAATACTCAGGCAGAAGAAAGAACAACAAAAAAGGACATAAGAAAAGACCTTTCAAGAAAGCAACACAACAAGTATGGGTACCAAAGTCAAACTTCAATGAAGCCACCTAACAAGGCCAAATGAAGACAAAGAATAGAATAGTTCCCGTCAAGCTACTTGAAGCACAAGGATTCTATGAAGCTAACACCCAAATATGGTTACCCAAAGTAGTTTCTCAACCTAGAGCCACTAAGACCAACCAAGTAGCAAAGGGCCCCACACAAAGACAATCAACAACAACAAAGAGCCAATGGAGACTAAGCGCAACCAAGGGAGAAACAACCTCAAAATGGATCCCTCGTCTTCTACTACAAAAGCAAGGCTTTTACAATGGTAATAGCCAAGTATGGATACGAAAGCCTAGTGTCTATCAAGTCAAGGGAGCAACTCATGAAGCAAGAACAAAGTGGGTCGCAAAACCACTGTTGAAAACTCAGACTCCTCACAAAAAAGAAAAAGTAAAGGTACAACAATGCGGCCTCCTTACGGAACATCCCATGCAACAAAAGAAGCTCGAGGAGTCAAAGTATGCCAATGTACTCGACAAAATGGTGGCATCCAAAGACCAAAGAAATGATAGAGGCCTTAATCTCAAGAACTTATGGCATTGGGTTTTAAGCCATGAACAGGTAAGTCCAAGTCGCCATTAAAAATACATGGCATAAAAGTCAAGAGTCGGGCAGCTGAGCCACTAAATGAGCAAGGCATTTGTCCCAAAGCTTCAAGTAATATTCTCTGTGGTCTAAGAGTCTTAGCTATTCTAAGTACTGCTCAAGGTGGAGGAGTTGAGCATATTTATGTTGTGTCGCTCATGCTGGTATAGGTGAGCATAAGAGTCCAAGTCTATGTATTTTAAGTTTGGTAAAGTGAAGAAGAGAGTCCAAAAGACACTCACACACTATGTGTAGTGAGTAATGAGTGGAGAAGCTTCAACATCAAAAACCCTTCTTGGAAATGTGGAAGCTATTGAGATGTCCTTGGATATCACATGTGCTACATTTGTTCCTTGAAGCACCCAACAACTCATTTTTCACACCGCATGATTTTCTTGAAAGAACTCTTGTGTGCATATAGAGTGTCCCATAATTGGCACTTACATTAGGCACTCTTCCTTTGTTTCTCCCAAGCACTCACCTTGCATGACAGGTACTTCCAGTCCAAATGCTCAACTCCAATAAGAGCGTATACCAAAGGCACTTTTTTCCCACCGGGTTTTTTCCCTTTGGTCATCCAGGTTTTAAGACCCTAATCTAGACCTCATCATCAACTTCTTGTATATATTCCTTCTACATCAACAATAAGGAAAGGGCTACCCAAATCAATCAACAACAACTTGGAGTAAAAACAGCAGGTCTCCATATGCTTATCAAGAGCATCTTTTATCTTCAAGGGTGACAACAAAGCTCCATCCAACAATGGCAATTCAAAGAATGGACTACAACATCAAGCAATGAGAAATTTAGCAAGCGAGCTATCCACAACAATCAAAAATAGCTCACACAGTGCTTCAACATTGGTGACCTATTGCAAACAACTCAAATTGCAGTGGACCTTGAAAGAATATCCATCATAAAGTCCACGCCACAAGGAACATCAGTTCTACACGATCAAACACTTCAACATCCATCTTTACGGCAGCTAAGATTGACAACCAAGAGGCGAATGCACAACAAGAAGAAACGTTGCCTCGATAATCAAAGCTCAAATCATGTATCAAAAACATGACAGCTATGCATCACTCAAGGAAGGGGGGAGCGTCATCAATGACAACGGGCTTCACAAGATGAAGACCAACCTTGAAGACAAAGCTAAAGACAAAACTATGACAAGACTACACAAGGTCGTGTCAAGGGATGACACGAGCTAGGAAGGGGGGAGTGTTTGGAGGTGATAACAACATACAAGTGCCCACCTAGCCAAGGCGCCTGTTGGGTCAGCCGACCAAAGTTTTGATGTGGTCACATTATTTTTCCGATGTTTAATACATCAAACCCTGTAAAAGCCTAATGCCAATCGTCTTTGTCACGTCTAAGTCAAAGATGTAATTTTTCCAATGATGTATGTAAAGGTCCATGAGAAGTTGGCCACCAGCCACTTTAGAAAGCCCTAGGTATATAATAGACTAAGTTTAGTGTGAAAAGGGATTATTTTTTTTGAAGATAAGGGACTACTGCGTTACGTACAGAGAGCTACCTCTTTGCTCCAACTTGTAATCATCGCTTCTGGGGCTACGGTAATCCTAATTCAGTTTTGTTTCTTGCATTGTGTTCCTCTTACTCTGCTCTTTCATTCAAGTGTAAGCATTCAAGATTCAGTGAAGGTTTCAAACGCATCCGTTTAGGCCTTAAATCGTTGTTTTGAGTGTTTATATGCGTATTTTATGTTGTTTTGACCCTAGGAGAGGCTTTAGGGACCCAAAAACGACCCTTTAGGATCATTCGTTTATTGTTTTTGCGTATTGTGGGACGAACGATCGCGGTCGTTGTACCTTCCCAGAATGCAGTGACAGTGATAGGATATGTTCTTGATAGTCCCCTGTAGCTTCCCTTCAAGTTTCGTGCGATTCCGATATGATTTGCATGGTGAACGGGCGTGATGACTGTAGAGTTGTGTAGAAGGACATAGGCAGATTACTTGGCTTTAGTGTGATTGATTTGCTTGTAGAGTTAGTAGTTGCATCTCTTCGAGTTCACTTCATTAGGATTGACACCCTAGTGAGTTTCCATGCCTCATCAGTCGCTTCCCCTGTATCGATAATTTTATGTTGATTCTTGAGAGCTATGCTATGGACGTCCGTCGCGGCGACCCGCAAACAAAGTTTATAGCCCTTGAAGGAGACCTAGTCCTGTCTCGGAGTGGAAACAGGACCACAAAAAAAACTATTCCGGCCCTATAACTTCCATCATTCAGATTAAGGTTTCCTTAGCCAACGCTTTTTTCCCCTAACATATGTGAGGGCACAGACGTTGGTGGATTCCTCTTCCAAGTAAAGAATTTTCTAAACGTTTTAGTACGCGGGAATGGATAGTTACCTGACTAATCAGGTCCACCCGTCCATGATTGACAACCTTAGTCAATCCCCACTTACCACCCCGCACTCACACATGATTTCTGTGTTGTTTAATTACTACCACATTCTTTTCACAATTAAAACAATGATTCCTTTTTAACTTTCACAAATGGATTTCATTAAGACAACCCTTGAAAACAGTATTGAAAACATTCTTTCAGCAAACAAACATCTTTAGACTTAAGACAAGGTACTGTCATTCTGAAGTATCTCTGACCAGTACTGGCTTGTCTCAAGACCACCTATACAAGGGTGAAAAAACGGCACCCATTCCTTATTTATAAAAACTGGGGTGGAAAAATTCATCACCCAAAGTCCGAGCGTCCATCCGCCCATACAACTGGGCGGTTCCTCTAGGATAAAGTTGATATCTTAAGTAATATCCACAAACACAAACAAGCACGGGATAAAGACTCCACGCACGCTGAGAAAACCGACTCATCCATGGCGGAATCGCCATCATTACTCATTACCTGGAGTAAAATTTTTCAAGGAATCAGAGGTGTCTTGAGACAAGCTGTCTTAAGGTTAGTCAAACATTTCTTTCCTAGGTCAATCAGTCATAATTCAATCATTTCTTTCCAATTTACAATCATTGCTCGTTGGTTTCTTAGAAGTTACCTTCCATTTACAGCCAGTTTATCCTTCCTAACCCTTACGTATGCAATGCTAACTTAAAAATGAACTTTAAAAGATTTAAACAAACAAAATAGAAATCCACCTGGGACTGGTCGTCCATATGCTGCTACGCAAGAGCCTGCAGACTTTCCTCTGTCGGCCTATGGCTAGGCCCAGCCTCATGGTCATAAGTGGTTTTATTTCTTTTGTTGCTAATATCCTCTTCCTCGGTAAGAGGATTTCCTCTGGTTCTCTTTGGAGCCATATCGGCAGCCTTATAAAAAGATTTAATCGATTAGAGGTTTAATTGAATAATCTCTTTTCTTCTTTTTTTAACCCAAAAATAAGGATCTTTGAGTAAATAGGTATCCTTGCTAGTTTATTGGATGAGATATTTCTCATGTAACTTCGTTGTACTATTAGTAATTTCCCATAATTATCATCTAGTTAGGGGAGTTATTTTACTAGGTTTCTCCTTAGTCTATATTTCATGAATATCTTATATTTAGCCTTAGTAAATTATAATTCCTGTTTGCTAATGGATTACTCACCCTAGATGTAATTTAATATGTTCTGTCTTTAGGAATTTTCATAAAATTGATTTATAACTTTTCCCTCCTATACTTGTGGTCTAATTTAGGCAATTTTTTGCTGATAGTAATTTGTTATACCCATCATTTATGCTGAGGTAGTTTTCTCAACCTTCAATAGTGATTTCGGACCTCAGGTATTTACTTGGTAATTATATAAATTCATTTATCAATTTCCTTTCTCTATTTTATACACAAAATCGGTTACTTTTAGTAAAGATAAGTATTTAAATTAACTATCTGAGATTAGGATATTTATCACGGGTTCCTCAAGGTGTGTTTTACCTCGGATAATTATCTCAAAGGTTTTTGAATCAATTTCCTTTTTTTCTTTTTTTTTCCCTAAAACTAGTAAAATTTTGCTAAGATAATTAGATAAACTAATTATCTGAGGTTAAAATAATTATCATGGATTTCTTAAGATGTGATTTACCTCTGATAAATATCTTAAAGCATTTTGAATCGATTTTCTATTTTTCCCCTTTTAATTTGTCCTAAAAACAATGTAATTCTGCTAGGATAATTAAGTAAACTAACTATCTGAGGTTAAAATAATTATCAAGGATTCCTTAAAATGTGATTAACCTTTGATAAATAACTCAAGGCATTTTGAATCAATTTTTTATTTTCTCCTTTTTAATTTGTCCCAAAAATTGTATAATTCTACTCAGATAATTAGCTAAACTAATTATCTAAGGCTAACATAATTATCATGAGTTTTCTAAGATGTGATTAACCTTTGATAAATAACTCAAAGCATTTTCAATCAATTTACTATTTTTTCCATTTTAATTTGTCCACAAAACAGTGTAATTTTACTAAGATAATTAGGTAAAGTAATTATTTGAATTTAACATAATTATCATGGTTTTTTTAATATGTGATTAACCTCTGATAAATAACTCAAAGCAGTTTGAATCAATTTGCTATTTTCTTCCTTTTAATTTATCTAAAAACAGTGTCATTCTGCTATGATAATTAGGTAAACTAATTATCTGAGGTTAACATAATTATCATGGATTTACTAAGTGTGATTAACCTCTGATAAATAACTCAAAGCATTTTGAATCAATTTGCTATTTTCCCCCTATTAATTTGTCCACAAAACAATGTAATTCTGCTAAGATAATTAGGTAAACTGATTATCTGAGGTTAACATAACTATCATAGGTTTCTTAAGATGTGATTAACCTTTGATAAATAACTCAAAGAATTTTGAATCAATTTGCTATTTTCCTCGTTTTAATTTGTCCAAAAACAGTGTATTTTTTTTAAGATAATTAGGTAAACTAATTATCTGAGGTTAAAATAATTATCACGAGTCTCCTAAGATTTAATTAACCTCTAATAATTATCTTAAAGCATTTTTAATCAATTTGATTATTTTCCCCTTTATTTTTCTCTCAAAAATAGTGTAATTTTGCTTAATTAATTATGAAAATTACTCAAAAAATTATAACATAATTTCCCTAGCATAATGACAGTCTAACATAGCTCTGATAATTATCTCAACTTAATCTAAACTTAATTAGTATAATTACCATTAATTTATGGTTAAATTGGATAATTTCAGCCCTAATATGATATAGTAATTAATTAGCTTAATATCCCTAAGCTTAATCACAATAATCAGCAGAGAATATTTAATTAAGAGAGGATTTTTGAGTATACATAGGATTAATCTTCAATTTATTAAGAAAATAGGTCAACATAGCTTTGCTAATTAAGAAAGATTAGGCTAATTACCGTTTAATGAACCAAGTAGAGCTTGATCTCTAGTGATTTTTGCGTAGCGGTCTCTCTAGATGAAAGAGAATCTGCCAAGGCTCCGAGTCTAAATTTTTATGAAGAAAAGGGGGTCTTTTTATAGTTTTTCTAGGCCTCGGGCTGTGCCTGACAGTTTCTGGCACCTCAAGCAAGGCCCCAGCTTCTAGGTAGCGCCACCTGCTGCTATTTCTATCTCTGGCAGGTTCCCCACAACTCCACATTGCTCCCTCAGCTTCCAGAATCGACTTTGGTTGATTTTACTGATTTTTAATGATGAAAATTGGAATATCAGTAAATTCTAGAACCTTAGGATAAGAAAGTCTTTGTTAATAATAATTACTGAAACCATCCAATTTTATTTATCGAATTGAATTCGTAGTGCAACCTTTCAGGACCCGTAGCTTTTTCAGATTTTATTGGAATCTGATTTTAAAAATTACTAACCATAGTAAAGCTTTGGTTATGATTCCAAAAATACCAATATTAGCCATGATTGAATCATTCAACATTGGTTTTCAAGTTAATTTAACAAGCTTTGTACAATTTTTAAGGTTTCAAAAACTGGAAACCTTACAACATGCTCCGTCTCCTCATTGGTAACAAACATTTCAACATTCACTAGAACTTTTTTAGGAGCACCACTTTTCTTTTTAGCTGCAATCATCTACTCTGCTAGGCAAGAGTACTTGGGAAATCTAACATAAACATCTTTTGGTTGGGTCGTACACTCCGACACATTGCTAGGGACTTTAAAAATATTCTCTTTGATTCTAGTTGCATTCCCAATGAACTCGTGGCCACAAGACTTGCATTTCAATCAAGATGTATTCTTCTAGGCACGCAGCTTGTGCACATAACTCCACTCATGTCCTTTCACCATACTGCAGAAGGATAATGTGTTGGGAACTAAATTTAATGTGTTGCCAAAGGATAATGTGTTGGCAACTAAATTTAATATGTTGGCAACAACAAATTCAGTTATCAATTTCGAGGTCAAAAATCATTTAAGCAACAAACTACACAAGCAATGCTCTATCTATCAATCTAGTGATCAAAATCTTTCTACATTATCAATTACATTCACGCTACATTATCAATTTACAATAAGCAATGATGTTGTATCGTTCTCCATGTATAAACTCATGTCAATCAAATTATCACTCCAAACGCATAATGACATAATCTCTTAAGACAAAAGTTTCAATCAAAATGTTCACGCTGCACTAAACCAATTTATCTAAAGTGCAAGCTTTTGGCATTCACATATTACGATATTTGATAATCTTAATTGAATATAAAAAAATACATATAAATCATATCATTTCACATTGCACTATATTGATTTATCTAAAGTGCAAGCTTACGGCTTTCACACATTACGATAATCAAATACATTATTCAAGTCTTGAAATTGATTGAGCCATCACTTTGCTAAGCCCAAGAATGGTTGGCACCATGTGTTGAAGTAAAATTTCATGTGGAGTATTTTTTAGTAATGCTCAAGATATTGAAAGATGACTTGTAAGCTTCATAATCAAGATATTTTTAGTATTTTTTAGTAATGCTCAAGATATTGAAAGATGACTTGTAAGCTTCATAATCAATCCTTTTTAACGGCCAAACTATCAAGGTTTAGACACTTAAAATCGTCCCCAAAGCCAAAATGGCAATACACAATTTTGAGAGAGTCAAGCACCATATCAAACTAAAACCATGTTTACAAGTTTCAGGTTAATTTCAATAATATATAGACAATTTCTTGGACAGTCAAAGCATATGTATTTTGTAATGGAAATGGCCTATGAACTTTGAGAATAGCGGAATTAGGAGAATTAGAGTGAGCATTTTCGTGAGACTACTTTGAAACCATAGAGGGTGAACTTAATTAGCGGTAGCAACATAACCATTATACTTAATTAACTTGGCATGAACAATACTTTTGCAAGAGAGAGAGTTAGAGAACTTGACAACAGTTGAGGACCGGATTTATGTGGAGCCGGTCTCCCCTCCAATAGGCTTTTGTCTTATAGATTCTTCCATAAAGAGAGACTTGGTACAATACAATCTTTGTGTTCCTTGTGACCTAGGTGATGCAATGAAGATGGAAAGCTTCATGCATCACGAGCATAACATAAACTTTGTAAAAGCATTAACCATCCCCGGACTCGGTCCCAAGGCCTCAAACACCTTCTAAGGTGGAGAGAGCTAGCGAGGAATGAGGGTAGGGAAGAGGAAGAAGAAACATTCATAAGAGATTGAAATAGTTCCTCACTTATCATCACTCTTCTTGCTTAGCATAGAATTATTGCATAGTAATGAAGATGAAGAAGATGGCAAGCTTAAGCATTGAAGCATGGTTCTTGGTTGGATTTGGATTCCATAGCCAACAGTGTGGTATAGGCTCTCAACTTCTCAACAAGCTTGGAGAGGAGATGGAGTTCTTGCACTTTGCACTTCACACAATGAGGGTGTGTGTGAGTGTGTGGGAGAGAGTATACCTTGCAAGCAAGCCCCCTCCTTGCTTGGGTTGACCCCCTCTTCTAGCTCATGCCTGAAGCTCATTGGATCTCTCAAGCCTAGCCAATTACAAGCCTGGGTCCATTCAAGCAGTAGGGGTAGTCTTTGGACAAGTGTCCTCTTTTCCCTTTTGAGAGAGAGGACTTGATAAATGCTTCAACAATCAGTTTAATTAGCTAAAATTGTATTGAACCCCTTTAGAGGCCAACCAATAGGCTTTAGGCACCTTATGAGGGCAACATGGAGAGAAACTTGACATGTGTCCTTGTTGCTTCTTTAGACTAGGCTTGCCTTGTGTGAGGGTGTGTATGTTCTCACTCTTGCCCCTACAATTAGGGCTCACCTCCCCATGAGTAGGGATCTTGGTTGACTTTGGGAACACCTTAAGCCCCTCAAGCACCTTAGTCAAGGAGCACCTTAAGCACTTTAGTCATAAAGCACCTCAAGCACCTTAGTCAGCAAGCACGACAAGCACCTTAGTCAGCAAGCACAACAAGCACCTCAAGCTTGGGCCGGGTTCCCACCTCAAGCACAATCCTAGCTTGCCTAAGGTCTAAGTACTTTTAACACTAACCTTTGGAGGTCTTTAATGAAGCTAACCCTAAGGTCTTTAAGCTCCATTAGCTAGCATTTCTCTTTGATGGACCATCTCTCATTTGGACCCCTTTAACTTTGGCCGCGTGTTGAGATAGATCCATAAGCACATGTCTATATTCTAACCCTTGTTCCCGTTTATTCTCCCACATTAAATGATCAGTTTAATATGAGAAAATCATTTGGGTTTGTTAGGTATTAGATTTTATGACATTACCTCTCTCTTGAAATCATAGTCGTCCTCGACTATGAGGTAGAAGAGATAAATCCTTAGTCATTAGTTGATGTTTCTTAGCGGGTAGAGGATCCCTTTTTACCCTACGACATCATTCTAAGATGGATGACTAATCCATTTTGGGGCTTGGGAGACTTAGCTACCGCAAGCATGTCTGCTCGCGAGTCCATTTCATTCTCCCAAAGTAGAGTGACAATTTCTAATTGGTGTTTGAGAGACGTCGTCATCACAAACATGATTCTAAGCATGCATACTACTTAAATTTGTGCACAATAAAAAGAGAATTAGTCTTATAAGACAAAACATTGATCATTTAAAGAAACATGTACATTTGCTTACTCTAATGTAGCATTGTAAGCATTGACAAGGTTTATACTATCCTTAATCTGTATTTCTTGCATCCATCTAGCATCTTCAAAAGGATAATTTTTGAACTTAATAAGATACCATCAAATAATCTTACCATGTCGTAGTACCTTGTCTTCATGCCGAAGGATAGCTTCGGGTTGTAGCATCTCTTCTTGGTCTTTGATTTTTGGGGAGTCTTCAATAATTGGTTCTATTGGTGGCTCTCCTTTGTAGGGCTTGAGTAGGTTCACAGGAAAAGAATTGTGTATGAGCCAATGGTTGGGCAACTTGAGTTGATAAGCCATGTCATTGATTGGCTTCAAGATATGAAAAGGACCATAGTATCTTTTTGCTAGTTTAACATAATACTTTTGATGGCACGTAGGATTTTTGCCCGTCGTTTGCCTCAATTGAGCCTTGGGAAACTTAAGTAAGACCCAATCATTTTCTTTGAACATTAAGGCCCTTCCATGCTTATCAACAAAAAAAATATGCCTTTGTTGAGAGATGGATATAGCCTCCTTAATCTTTTGGAAAGATTCTTGTAGGTCATGGCTATACTCATTGGCAACAAACATTCTCCCATGTACTGTAAGTAGCAAGGGACGTTTAGGTCTTCCCTCTATCATTTCAAAAGGTGTCTTTCTCATAGTAGTATGGACAGTATTATTGTACGCATACTCTACAAGGGGTAAGTACTTTTCCCATTGTGAGCATTGATCTACTTCTGTAACATAAGTGTTTAATAGATCGAGTATCATAAGATTGGCTATTTCACTTTGGCCATCCATTTGTGGGTGATAGACCGAAGAGAAATTCAATCTTGTACCTAGATTTTCAAAGAGACCTTTCCAAAAATTACTAGTCATTCTAGGATCTCTATCTGACATGATGGATGTTGGCAATCTATGGTGTTTGAAAATCTGCGATATGAAGAGGGTTGCCATTTGGTGTGCCTTAATAGTCTTGTTGACAGAAATAAAGTGTGCTTGCTTGCTAAACATGTCGACTATTGTCCATATTCTCATATTCCCATGGATAGACTCATATAATCCAAAGATAAATCCATGGATATACTCTCCCATCGTGCATTAGGGATTGGCAATGGTTGGAGTAATCCAAGTTGCTTCCCTCTATCATAATTGGTCTTTTGGCATACCACACATTTTGAAACATACTCTTGTATGTCTAGTTTCATGGTAGGCCAATAGAAGTACGTCTCTACTCCTTGAAGAGTAGGTTGAATGCGTCTATGCCCCGCATAGGGAGGAGCATGGGATTCATACATGACTTTGTCACGAAGGGAGTGGGTAACACATAGCCTATTGCCATGGAGAAGGTAACCATCCTGCAAGGTGAATGATTCTTCTTTCTTCCCCAATGCAAGGGCTCACATTATGTCTTTAAAGTCAGGGTCAGTAGCATACTCATCTATCATAGAAGATAGATCATTGTGAGTTGCTATAGACACTGCATTGACTCTTGTTCATCGTGAAAGTGCATCGGCCACGTGATTATTCTTACCAGCAATGTGAGAAATATGAAAATAAAATTTGACCACCTCATTTGTTTGTCGGAAAGCTTGGTTTGCGTCATGAAGTACTTGAGACTTTGGTGGTCCATTTGCAAAATAAGGGGAGTCCCCAATAGATAGTGCTTCCATGTGTCTAGGACATGTAGAACAACTAAAAGATCTTTTTCGTATATGCCCAAGACCCGTTCATTGGCATTGAGCCTTTGGCTCTCATATGCTATGGCATGCCCTTCTTGAAGCAAGACTGCTCCAAGGAAATCACCACAAGCATCACATTGGACCTCAAATAGATTTGAGAGATTCGGAAGCATACGGACTGGTTGGGAGGTAAGATTCTCTTTGAGCTCGTCGAAAGCATTTTTCTCTTTAGCAGTCCATGAGTACTTAACGTTCTTCTGTGTTAAGTCATGCAATGGTCCTGCTATTTGAGAGAATTTTGCTATGAAGCATCTATAGTATGTACACATACCAATAAAGCTTTGTAGCTCGTGTGGATTCCTTGGATTAGGCCATGCTTTTATTACCTCCAACTTTGATGGATCCATACGGATACCATCCTGAGAGATAATATGACCTAGGTATTGAATCTCTTGAAGGAAAAATTCACTCTTCTTTTTATTGATAAATACATTGTTCTCCCTCAAAGCTTGAAACGTCACCCGAGATGTTGCTTGTGCTCCTCCAAGGACTTGGAGTAGATGATGATATCATCAAAGAACACTCTAGTGAATTTGTGGTAGGATTTTCTCCATTAAACGATTGAGCGTGGCTGGAGCATTTGTGAAACCAAAGGCATGACAAGATATTCATAAAGACCAAACGTTGTACGGAATGCAGTCTTTACAATATCTTCATTCACCATCCTTATTTGATTATATCCACTTTTAAGGTCAATCCTACTAAAGTATGTAGAGCCTTGTAGCTTATCAAACAGATCTTCAACCCGTGGTACGGGAAATCTATTTTTGATAGTGATATGGTTTAGTGCTCGATAGTCCACACACATGCGGTATGTACCATCTTTCTTTTGCACTAGAAGGACTGGAGAACAAAAGGGAGAGAAGCTAGGCCTCACCATACCTTTGTCTACCAATTCTTGTACTTGCCTCATGATCTCCTCTTGTTGAGCTTGGGAAACTCGATAAGGAGGCTTGTTAGGCAGTGAGCTTCGTGGTAGGAGCTCAATTCAATGGTCATCATCCCCTTGTTTTGGAGGTAAGTCCATAAGGATAAAAACATCTTGGAATCCATTTAGAAAATTAGACAATTCTAACTCTTTTTTATTCCTACCATTTTCATTTGATAAAATATTAGGACCTTTTATGGATTGTTTGACAAAAATCATGTACGCAAAAACTAAGCTTTTCATTGATTTGTCAAAAGTAGGAGAATTTACAAGGGGTATGGTACAACTAGGATCATTAGCATCTATGTAAATGTTATTTCTCCTGTACTTGAAATACAACCTTCTTTCAAGGAACTTTACATTAACAGCCATACGGTCAAACCATGGTGCCCCTAGGATGACATCCGCATGTTTGAGAGGAGGGATGAAGAAATCTTCTTTGTCAACATAGCCTTGGACATGAAGCCTCAATTTCCCAATCAAGGGAGTAATTTCTCCATCGGCTACAAAAACATCTCCCATCTCGTGAGCTTGAATGCCTAATTTAGTGTCCAATTTTGTGGATATGAAATTGTGAGCAGAGCCAGGGTCAAACAAGATGAATGCATCATGCTCCCTTACCTTTCCCCAAGCATAGGAGAGAGGTGATCCTTTGCAATGAGCATCCTCTTTTGGAGCTTCAATTGTGGAAGCTTTAGGAGTTTCATTGCAGGTATTTCTTTTGGGGCAACAACGATAGCCATGTCCTTGCTCCCCACACTTAAAGCATTTGTGGTCCTTACGAAAAGCTTCTAGCTCTTCAGGAGAGAGTTTATTTTCACCTTTGTAAACTCCCTTTTCCTTGGACCGATTGTTGTTGTTGTTGTTGTTGTTGTTGTTGTTGTTGTTGTTGTTGTTGTTGTTGTTGTTGTTATTATTATTGTTGTTGTTGTTGTTGTTGTTGTTATTATTGTTGTTGTTGTTGTTGGAATTGCCTTGGGAAGAGTTTTGAGCATTGTTTTTTCCCTTTGCATCATTTTTGTCTTTGCTTTCCATGGGCTTGGCATTCCTTTTATCCCCTTATAGAAAATTGATGCTCAAAGCAACCATAGTGTGGTGGATTACTTCAGTGATAAAACCAAGCCGTTGAGAGTTGACATAATCGACCATTTCTTTAGGTGATCCCGCACAAAATTGTTGCTTTTGCTTGGTAAAGTATAACTTTTGAAAGACAGTAGCCTTGAGATGTAAATCCCAAAACTTGTGCACATATTTGTGGATAGACTCATTGGTGAGCAGCTTCAAACTCCACCATTCGATAAGCACTTTGTCCTTTGCATCGCTTGCAAGGAATTGCTTCATGATGGAAACTTGTAAACTTTTCCATGTCTTTGGGGCTTTGCCGTTGCCATGAAGGCTAGCCCACCATTGATGAGCAGATTTTTGAAAGTGCATAGCTACATGAAGTAGCTTGGAGGACTCTGTGAAGCCCTTGTCTCCAAAGGCCATATCAAATTGTTGGATGAAGGCCAATACTTTGTCAGTGGCACCAAAAGTGTCATCCTAGGTAAGAAAAGAGATGCTCTTTCCTCCCTCTTTGAACTTATTTGCGATGTCCTCTCCTCTTGTATTTTCTAGGGGAATAGCTATTGCTTTCGTTGGAAGAGGAGGAAGGTGAAGAAGAAGGAGAAGAGGGTGACTTCTTTCTTGCCTTTTTCTTCCTTTGTTTCCTCTCTTCCCTTTTGGAGTGACAAGGAGAAGGACTATGGGCTGAGAAGTTGGCGATTGTCTAGACCACCATCTTTGTGGAGCCACATCTTCAGAGGAACTTAGTGATTCGCTTCTTTCTTATTCTTTGGATTGCTCCTCTTTAATGGGAGAGAGTCTTCTTCCGGGAGTCTCATTAAGAGGCCTCCTAAGCTCTTTCTCCTCTTGGAGAGGAAAGGAAATCCCATAAGCACGAAGTTGTTGAGTAACTTCGGCTTGCAAAGCAGGGTTGCCCATAGCTTGTTGCAACCTAGTAACAAGATAATTAACAAACATTAGGGCATCCATTAGTTCTCAAGTAGCCACACCCATGGTTTAGAGACTGTTGATTGTAAAGACTAGTGGAGAGTGTCTAACATTGCTTGGTTGATTATGGTTCTTGTTGAGCTTGCTAGTGTCTCAATAATGGTTAAGCCAAAGACAAGCCCTGAGAGACTCCATTATTAAGGCTATAGTTCCCAACGGTGTACCTTGAACTAATGTTACGGCATAAGCCACACATTGCGGTCCTGTGGATGTCCGGACATTGCAGACTAGGAATTCATGCGGTTTTGGGATAGTTCTTCAGGGGATATCATGGGACAGGACGGGGTTTTGCATCGTTCCCGATCTACGCTGGAGCAGCGGGTATATTTGGGGGGCATACCAGTCTTTGTGGATATCTCTCAAGCAATCAATACATCATTCTCATGTAATTCTGTGTTCTGTTACATATCAATGAAGAAGACGGTGTTATGTTCCTGTTTATTATCTTCTAATATGTCTTCATATACATTGTTGTTCATGTAATGTAAGAAAGTGTGAGGGTATCCATTCCTGTAGTGCTTATTGCTCCACTGCGGAGCTATAGACATTACATCTAGCGACCACGATGTGTGATGGACGACCTACTGTGTGAACATGTATGCGCACTAGGTCGCAGGGTCCTCCTAACCCTGTTGTTCAAGTTGTGGGAAGATGACGAAGGAGAGGCGGTTCGGATGAATTCGTTTTTTCTACACCCTAGGCTGAGGAACGTGTGTCTCCGTTGCCAAGACCGGTGCATGGTCGGCATATTCAGTATGCGCGGCGTACTTCGTGTAGTCAGTCATGTCCTCCTGCCGTGCGCTCTCCCTCACCCACTCATGTTCCTCCACCACCGACTCCGGTAAGCAGTCCCGAGGCTTCAACGCCATCGTCCCCGCCTCCTATTGTTCGGCAGCTCTTTCCAGGAGGGGATACAGTTGGGCAAGGGACTATGGCACAGCCAGTGGCGGGTGGTTAGATTAAGTATAGTTTCTTTTGAGGTCTTTCAAAGGAAGACCCTGATGTACATTTACAACAATGTAATAAGGTGTATGGATTGAATCATCCTGGCGCTGTGGTTCCTCTCCATCAACAATCAATGTTTGAATCCACACTTTCAGGAAAAGCTGCAAAATGGCTGTCAGAGTATCCTGACGATCACTTTCAAATTTATGTCGAAGGGTCCAGAGCGTTCCTGTGTCAATTCAGAATGGAAAAGATGGTCCCTCAACATTTGGAAAAGCTTCGGACGTTGCATCAAAAGTCGTTGCCAGTGGAGGATTATGCTGCAAAGTTTCGGATGCTTTTGCAGCGGGTACCTCAGGCACAACATCCAGCAACCAAGGTGTTGAATGATTACTTTTTGCGAGGACTCAATAAAGATCTCAGAACTGCTATGGCAATAGTGGATATGGTAACCACTCCACTGGATAATGTTATTGCAAGGGCTGTTGTAGCAGGAGAGGCTTTAGAGGATACGGAATCACCAAGGAAATCAAAGAAAAAGGATCGCAAGAAATTTCATCGTAAATCTCAGAAAAGTGGCAGTGATAGTTGGGAGTCGGAGAGTGCAGACTTAGAATCCTCAGATTCAGGCAACAGAGATTCTGTGAAAGAATCAGAGGAAGCACCTCGAAAAAAATCCCAACGTCAAGGGAAAGGTGTTCCATGCGGATCGATGAATCTTTTGTGGTGGTTAAAAGTCTGAAGGAGCTATGGTGTGCTCTGTGCCGAAATCCAAGACATGCCGCTCAAGAGTGTGCAATGAATCAGAAATTGTGTGTGATTTGCACAGCCAACACCCATGATACAATGGAATGCTATTACAATGGTCATGGCCGGAGGAGTCGGGATTCTTCTACATGGCAATCACAAAAGTCAGGACATGGACAAGAGCCTACGGTGGCGTTGGCCCATGCTCATGCATCAGAGGCACCTTTTCAAGGACCAATCGGTGGACAGGGTCAAGGAGGGGGTTGCAGTCGCGGAAGAGGTGTCCGAGATCCTAATCGACCCAAGACCTACCTTTTCTGTTTGGGAGATGGGCATTGGCAATGGAGTGTTCATAAGGTATCGAATATGATCGAAAGAAACAGGAACATGCTGTTGGAAAGCAGCCGAGTGTGGCTATGGTTCAGATTGAGGGGTTGGACGAATCTGACCCGGTGGTTTTGCTGATTACCTGTTCTGGCAAAAATGTGGTACCAGCAGCCGATGTTAAGCTCCCGGTTTGTGCAACTCAAGACATGTACGTAAAAAGACTGTAACTTGGATGCCACATTCAATACCACCATTACAATCATCAAGACCATCGGCGCCCTCTTCGGAAAAGAAAGAGGGGAAAGTCATAAACAGGGCAAATACCATGGAAGAAGATAATTGGGATTCTGTTTGGAAGGAGGTTCTAGAATCATCATTACAAGTATGATTGGGATCGTTATTGAAATTGGTTCTGAATTTTCACAAAGCCTTTTTGAGTCAAAAGTTCAAAGGAATGAATGAGATGGAAGTTGATGTTGCGGCAGCTGAAGGTGAGTGGGATGATTCAACCCCGCTGTCGGCACTAGGATTACGGATACACGCATTTCGGAGCTTTCAGTGAGATATCATGGCACATATATTGACAAAGTCCTATTAGATGGAGGTGCATGAGTGAATATTATTACTCAAACGGCTTGTGAGCGCTTTGTTTTTAGTGATTGGGAACCTGCACCCTTTGTAGTTTGCATGGCGGGTCAGCGAAGAGTACAGTCAGTAGGATTGCTTCGAGGCATTGTATTGGATGTGGTTGGTTTGTCTTTTGCTGTTTCATTAGCGGTGTTAAAATATTCAGGATCACAGTCAGGATTATCATAATATTTTGGGGAGACCATAGTTAAACCACGCTAGGGTAAAGCATAATTGGAAGGCAAATATGCTGACAGTTAAAAAGGGTCGCAGGAAAGTTCGGGTGATGTTGGGAACATGCAGACAACCAATTCAGGCAGCACGACATGTGATAGCAGAGACAGTGAATATGGTGGAAGGATTATAAGAGGAGCAAGAGGAGCAATTCCTCAAGGCTAACCCGGATTTAGTTTCTCTATCTTGCAGATATTTCTTTGATTTCAGAGGAAAAGTCTTTAGGGATCAAGAATTGGTAGCGCCAGGGAGGCAAGCAAAGGTCTTGCCTATTCCCGAACCATTGGAGGAGATTATTAGGCAAGAATGTGAGTTTAAAGCACAGATGAGTAAAGTAACAAGGGTAAGGAGGATGAACTAGAGATGGTCTTTCTAGGAGCTCAGGAGGAGTCTCAGCTAATTCATATCAGTAAACAACTTGAGGCAAGTTTTCGAGGAGACTTGATTAATTTCTTGACAAAATTTAAGGATGTTTTCGCATGGGAGTATGCGGATACATAACAATTGGATCCAAAGTTTTATTAGCATACAATTCGTTTAAAATCGGATGCAGTGCCGGTGAAGCAACATTCAATAGGATGAATTCGAATGTGGCGAAGCAAGTTAAGGTGGAAATTGATCGCTTCTTGCAGGTGGGTTTTATTACACCTATTGATAATCCAGAATGGATTTCTCCTATTGTGGTGGTACCAAAGAAAAACAAGCAAATCCGAATTTGTGTAGATTATAGGAAGCTGAATGCAGCTACTATTCCAGACCCTTTTCCGCTTCCAATTTTTGGATTCTATTTTGGATGATATGGCAGGGCATGAGATGTATTCTTTTCTAGATGGGTTTAGCGGATATAACCAAATTCGGATGGCTAAAGGTGATCAAGCTAAAACATCTTTTATTACAGCATGGGGCGTCTCCGCATGCATAGTAATGTGGTTTGAATTACGAAATGCACCCTCAACTTTTCAAAGGGATATGTTTCAAATTTTTGGTCCCTACTTGACAGATTTTATGCGAATCTTTCTAGATGATCTCAGTGTCTTTGGAGTGCAACTAGAGCATTTGAAGCAATTGCAGTTATGTTTTATGAAATGTAGAGAGGTGAAATTTAGTTTAAATTCTCTAAAATGTGCATTCGCAGTGCAAAGTGGGAGATTATTGGGTCATGTAATTTCTGAAGATGGCATTTCAGTGGATCCGAATAAAATAGCAGCAAATATGGAAGCACCTCCTTCGGCGAATTCAAAGCAGTGTGCAGTAGTTATGGGCCAAGCTCGTTGGCATGGGAGGCATTTGTGGTTTGTCACAATTTGGCAATTCCTATTAATTAGGCAGCACATGCCAAAGTTTTTGAATGGACTCAGGAATGTGATTTGGCCTTTAGGAGATTAAAAATTCAGCTGTCCAAAGCTCCGATCATGATCCCTCCGAATTGGGGTAAGGATTTTCATGTTTTTGTGGATGCTTCTGACAGGGCTATTGGTAGTGTATTGATATAGGAACAAACTCAAGGGTGGTTTCGACCTGTCTATTATTCCAGCAGACAATTATCATCCGCATAAAAAATTTATTCAGTAACAAAAAGAGAATGCTTTTGATTTACTCGGTGAAGAAGTTTCGTGACTATCTGTTGGACCGATAGTTTTTCTTTCATGTGGATCATTCGACTCTCTTATACCTGGTGCACCAATAGAATTTGATAGGAAGATTAGCCAGATGGGTGCTCTTGTTATAAGAATTTGATTTTGAGGTAATACATAGTCCCGGAGCGCAGCATGCGGTTGCTAATTACCTGTCCCCGACTTGATTCTTATGAGCGGCCGACGGGGGTTGCGGATGAAATTTCGGATGCGTCCCTATTTTTGACAGGATTAGTTGCAACTGAGCTTCCAGCTACGCAATCATCCCGAATGATTCCCAGCATCCCCTGGACCTGGTATGAGGAGATGTTCTATTTTGTCGACAGTGGGGAAATGCCTTCATTTTTGTCCAGACATCAACGACGCCGGACGGCTATTCGAAGTCAGAATTTGAGATTGTCATGGGGAAGTTGTATTATCGCACAGTAGAGGATGTCCTGCTAAGATGTGTCCTACCACAAGAACAAGGAGCTGTTTAGGAGGAGGTTCATACAGGCATTGCAGGGGATCACTTTGCAACTTTGATCACGGCATGGAAAGTGCTACAATATGGATTATGGTGGCCAACATTGTTTCAAGATGCAAGGGATTTTGTACAACATTGTGATGTGTGTCAATGGTTGGGGCAACCTACTAAAATGTCGAGAATGCCTTTACAGCCAGTATTACCCTTGGAGCCTTTTCAGAAATGGGGATTGGATTTTATTGGGCCTTTTAAACCAGTAGCAGCTAGCACTGATAATAGGTATATTTTGACGGCCACAAATTATGCGACTAAATGGGTGGAAGCATGGCCTTTGAAAGATAATACAGCGATTTCTGTTGCTGGGTGCTTATATAAGGATATTTTTCCCCGATATGGCTGTCCTATTGAGTTGGTTAGTGATTGGGGTAGCCATTTCTTGAATAAGTGATGGAAAGAATGTTGCAATTCTAATTTGTGTTACACAGGAAATCTTCTCCATATTATGCTCAAGCGAATGGGCAGAATCAACTAATAAGCAATTGGTTCGCATCTTGACAAAGCTAGTTAATTTGCATAGAACAGATTGGGATGTCAAACTTCCTTCCATATGATGGGCCTATCGTACAACATATAAAGTGGCAACAGGACTAACTCCTTTCAAATTGGCATTTGGAATGGAGGCAATCACCCCAGTGGAGCATGTGGTGCCGAGCTTGCGAATGCTGATTGCGGATAGATTCGATTGTTTATCTTTTGGATGTTTTGCAGGAATTAGATGAAGAGCAATTGTGCAATTTTGCGGTGTTGCAAGATCTGCAATCCCGGCGGAAGAAATGGTTGGATTGACCTAACGCACGACAATTTTTGAGGGGCCAGTTGGTTCTTGTATTATTTAACTCCCGCCTTGGGAAGATTCTTCGGAAGCTAAAATTACGGTGGTCTGGGCCAGTCTGAATTTTCAAGTCATGTGGGCCTACTTCCTTTTATTGACTGATTTACGGGGGGAGGTGATTTCTGTTCTGGTAAATGGGTTCCGACTACGCCATTATTTTTCACCTACCTCTATTAAGTGCCTCTTTGCTGTGGTACAAGAGCCGGAAGCCGCCTTAATCATGATTGGGGATTCTTTAACATCATGCAATCTCAAAAAAAGGGAAAAGGGTTATGATGGTTGCGACACCGTGGCACACCCTATTTTGAGAACTCTTTGTGAGTGGTTTCGTGCATGGAGCAGATACCGTATACTTTGTTTGCGTTTGCAGGGCTTTTGCACGACTGTGTTTCTACGTTCTTCTTTTCTCCTGTGTGCCTTTTCCACCATCACGGATTCTTTGCTACAATGCATTCCTTTTACTCCTGTGCAGCAGCTGGCTCTCAGACGGGGGTGGACGCATGGTTGCAGGATTTGCGGCTCGTGTCTTTGCCAACCTCGATTGGCAGGGTATCCATGTTCACCCACAGGCTACGACTGTGATCAAGCAATTAGCTCTTGGTGATATGGTGCATGTCAACAATCTACAGATTCAGTTAACAATTGAAAGAACTTCAAGGTGTTGTTGCCTACCTAGCGAAGGTGTTGTGTGCGCTTCACACGTTATTCCTGCTTGCAGAGGTAGAGCTGGAGTTCAATTTCAAGGTGAAGGGCGAATACAAGTTGTCAGGGCTCACTGATGCAGCAATAAGAGATGCGTATCGCTGGTTCTTGGAAGCAATATGGCTACAAGCCAAAATGTACACCATTTTTGCTAAAGCATGTAATATTGTGTTCAGCCAACTTTGGGCTAGTGGCTTGGGTAGCCATAGTCACGGAAAGATTGTTGGCAAAATGTCAACGAGTGGTGGGGCAGATGGGGTGCAGCACCCCAACAAATCCAAAGGTAGGGCAACTTCTTACATTGGTGTTTCCCTTACAGGAAGTTTTTCCTCTTGCCCTTCGCCCTTTGTGCCACTTTGAGGATGATAGATTTCTCGCCCGCAACACCACGCAGTCAGCACAGGCTCCGAGTTCCGTGCCTGTTGAGGATTTGTCTCAAACCCCTGCTCGAGTATTGGATGTAGCTAGTGCTTCTACTGCATGGTAGCCTCTGGTTCACAGGAGATGGCCACTATAGGGACATCGAGCCAAAAGCGAGGACGGGAGAAAGTCTTGCTTTCCACACCACCTCCTGCTCCGACATCGTCTCTGATCAGTGGCCGACTATCGGAGGATTCCGCAGTGGCACGCTAGCATCGAAGAATGCAAGAGCGGGCCACAACTTCAAACCCGGTGGGAACTGGCTCTGCGAGTGCGGACACTTCCTCGCAACCAGAAAACCCTGATGCTAATAGGGTAGCTGCAAATGCGGTGGGAACCAATCCAGTTGCTCTACCTTGGGAGGCTCGTACCACGAATCCCTCAGATCAGCTCCAAACGTCCGGAGCCTTTTTGCAGTGCATGGTGGATTCCCTATGGTCAGATTGGCCAACACCGACAAAACTGAGGCACGAGTCGCCGAGCTCAAATCGCAGGTGGCTGCCTTGCAGGCTCGCAATGCGGAGCTGGCAAGCCAAAACTCAGCATTGGATAGTACATCCCGGCAGCAAGCTGGTGAAATACAAACTCTGAGGAAGACTAATTCTGTGTTTGTTCCTTCTTTTCAAGACAAACTTCTTTGATTGCGAAAGCATAATAGTTGGCAAATTATTTAGCATCACATCCTTGTGATGTGATGATCAACATGAATGATCTTGATGCACTAGCAGTGGAAATGTAGCAGGACCTGCACACTTTTTTGGAAGTTCAAATGCATAACTGGAGGTCTATGCTATCCAATGAGGCAGTAACACAGCAACCATCTCCACAACTCGTGGTGAGCCAGCCTGAGCTGCCGACTAATGACAGAGGTAAGAGCATTGTCCAAGAAGGTTTTGATATTTCTGATTGGGCAAAAGCTACAGAAGAATGTGCTGAGGCCCAAGCCCATGTCTCGTTTGCAGAGAGTCATTCGTCGTCTTCGTAGGGAGCGACATAGAGTCTGTTTTTGGGTGGAGACACTGGCTCATTCTTTTTCACTCAGTCTCCCACCATGTCCACCTTTTTGGCATGCTCTAAACAGATATTTGGCTCAGTATTACGCAATTCATATCCCTCTTGCCCCTTTACCACAAGCCCCTCAGTCTGTTTCCTTGCTAACGTAATTCATTCCACGAGAACCTTGGCCAGAGCAGTTTGAGATAGATCCACAGTTGTTGGCGGAGGTTTACAGGGCCCATCGGCAAGATTTTTGGGGATTTGGCTACATCGACATTTCCTCGTCGCCAGAGCCTGAAGAGGAGCAGCAATCGGAGCCTTCGACACGGAGAGGCTAAAGCTGTGGATTTGTGCAATCCACCATGCGTGTCAGGTGTTACGGCATAAGCCGCACATTGCGGTCCTATGGATGTCCGGACATTGCGGACTAGGAGTTCATGCGGTTTTGGGATAGTTCTTCACGGGATATCATGGGACAGGACGGGGTTTTGCACCGCTCTCAATCTGCACTGGAGCAGCGGGTGTATTTGGGGGGGCATACCAGTCTTTGTGGATATCTCTAAAGCAATCAATATATCATTCTCATGTAATTCTGTGTTCTGTTACATATTGTTAACCCTCACGGCTCACGGACACCCTATCACCTACGACGGACGTGTATTATGTATTTGGTAGAGTCAGGTACCGGGCTTGTTGGACCAATAGGAAAAGGGTAAGAGTGATCGCCGATGAGAGGCGCACTCTAACTGGGACATTCAAGGGATTAGTTGGCTAAGCATGGGCGCCCAAGTGTGAATGGGGTGAGCTCATATAAAAGCCAACTAAACCTAAAATTCACTCATTCTCTCATTTGTGCAATAGAAGAGTGCTCTTGCTCCATCTCCATCTCCATCTCCATCTTCTTCTTCTTCACCTCCTTGTGTGTGTGTGTGTGTGTGTGTATGTGTGTGTGTGTGAGAGAGAGAGAGAGAGCGCGATCGAGCATTGCGGCGGCACGACGGCGGTGAAGCGGTTGAGCGTGACGTAGCGGCGTCTCCTTCTTCTTCGCGGCGAGGAATCCTCCACGACAGGAGCATAGAGCGGTGAGTGACACACCATTGCCCTCTTTTGAGCTTACTAGTTAAGCTAGTTGTGTGCTTGGAGCCGTCTATGGCTCGCACACAGTGTTAGGCAAGGCCCTTGCTTCGACAGTGCGGCAAGGAGCGCACATTTTTGGCGCCGCTGCCGGGGAATCGCCCTGCACTAAGCCCAAGAGGCACTTTGTGCTTCTCCTATGAGTTGTTTGTAGTAGGAAAGAAGAGGAAGAGGAAGAGGAATGAGTTGTTTTTCTGCAAGTTGTTAATTTCTGTATAGTTTGCAAGTTCTGTGATTTCTGCATAATGTTTTGTTTTCTGTTTGCACACAGTCTTTGCACAATTAGTAGTCGTTATCTTGTTTGTAGTGAATGAATAAGTAGAAAGGCAGTTAGCAATTTTTGTTTGCACACAGTCTGTACACAGTTTTCTGTCAAGGTTTGCCTGCACACAGTCTTTGCACAGTAAGGTAGTGAGAGAGGAAGTAGGTGGACAGTTAGCTCACTGTCAGTAAGCAGTTAACAGATTAGTTAGTAGATTAGTTAGTGGTTAGCAGCACTGTTAGTAAGTAGATAAGGTAGTGAGCTGTCTGTGAGCTGTGAGCTGTTGACTGAGAGGTTAGGTAGGTGTTGACAGTGTGTGTGGCCAAAAAAGGGTCACCTAAACCGCGCGCGGTCGTCGCCTCAAAAAATAATAATAATCATAATAATAATAATAATAAATAATTTTAAAAAAACCCAAAAATATTTAAGCGTGAGTGACTGGGGGGCTACACTAAAATTTTGATCGGGATCGGGATCGGGATCGGGATCGGGATCCCAGGCCCAGGCCTCAGTCCTCAGTCTTATGATATATACTAGACTCACTCTTATATATATACCCTACCCCCTCAAGAGGGAATGAGAGCATGTGGGGCATGTCCTCCACTCTCCTCCCTTCTCTTCCCACTTGCACCCTTAGACTTTCTAATTTGGGCCTAGTTCCCTACTAGAAATTGACGGTTTTAGGGATTCCGAGGGCATAAAGTGACCAAACGAAGGGCTATAAAGCACGGCACGTCCCTCTGACCGAGACGCTTGTTTTGAGCTATCATACGTTCTATTCTATAGCTGGGTCAGAAAAAAAGGACCAAAAAATCAAAAAATAAAAAAAAATTTAAGAAAAGACTTGGGTTGCAAAACACCCAAAAATACTAGGTGAGCAGCCTTCACGGGCACTCACTGACACTTCTAGGGGATCCAAGTCATGTGAACCTATGCTCTGGACGAGTGTTAGAGCACGAGCATATTGGTAGTGCCTCCATTTACGCGGGCACCCATTATTCCTCCACCCTAGGTTCTGGACCTTCGGCCGGGACTCAAGGTAGCACGACCCAAGATCCTCATATCGCGTCTAGTGATTCTTCCTCTGACTACGAAGTCATGGAGGGGTATCCTACACCAAACCCTGATAGTTCAAGTCAAGACATGCATGCCATGGGCCCACGACCCGGGTCCAGCGTGTTTAGCCGCTTAAAAGAGACCCTTAGTAGAGCTACTCGCTCCGAACATGCGGTTAATGAAATAAATGAAGGGAGTGGGGAAGTAAATTCGTCATTCATGCCTAAAATAGACCCTATGCTTCTTGAGAGTGTGCATGTGAATGTTCCATCCACTGCACCTCCTGATCCTTTAGGACTATCTCCCTCTGAGGTTCTACTACCCGATGGTAGGAGTCTTGCCGAAGTGCAAGAGATCGAACGCTATATGCAAGCAACAAGGGAGAGGGAAATTGAGAACCTACGAAGGCTAGAACAAAGTCGAGCCCTGAAAGCAAAGGCTCCTATGACAACAATCATGCTAGGCGAGCAACCGAGTGCTCCCAAGGTAGCAGTCACGGAGGGGCAAGCGATGGGGAGCAATAATGCTTCCACTTCGAGGGAAACCTCCAGCACGCCAGGCCTAGATGGGATATTCCTAAACAAAAATTGGGAGTATGACCTACAAGCAGAAGCTTTAACTGATCGGTACACAGGACACACCTATCATGTGGGTTGGTTAGATGTTCTACAATCCACATTGGGTGCTACTAGCATAGATGAGCAACAACAGAAAGTCTGTGATGTCCTCCATAGGATTGTCGAGTTAGAAAGACAGAACACAAGGATCAACATGCCTTCAACAGGCCTAATGAGATTCTTGGATACGGGAAAGGCCAACCAACCAACCCTGTCACAAATGGAGACTCCCTCAGTGAGCCCCATTGATCCTCCATATGTTGTTTCGCCAGGAGCCTCAGTACAATCTGAGCCCACAAGTGGCAGCTTTACCTTCCCAGATCTAGCTCATCTTTCTCTTAATGACACTACGGCTACCATGCATATCCCAGTGGTGAGCATGACAAGAAGTACACCATGGAGTTCATTTGTTAACACTTCGCCAATGCCTAGTAGCACAGTGCCCCCAACTATACCTACATGTATGTATCAATCATGTGCACCTGTCGTACCTTAGCCTCATGTAGCTCCTACACCTCCGATTATTCCAAGAGCTTACAATCCACAATGGAATTATCCAAGCTCTTATACAAGTGGAGCCATTCCATTTAATAATAACATGCCATATCAGGCACCCCCTATGCCTAGGGCCACGCCTGTAAACTTTGGACCACCGTCTGGTAGACCACCATACGAAATATGGGACCCAAGAGCCGCGCGTATGCCAAGGCCAAGGCCAACTCCCATCTCACATGTGGTTCCAAAAGCACATACACCCATTATACCTGCTCAAATAGGAGATTTGGCAGCATTTGCTCAAACTATCGATCGCTCTATTGCGGAAAACATGCGTAGTGCACCTGATAGAGAGCCTAGGAGCAAGGCAGTTCAAGTAGCTAAGCTCACACAGAAATTCAGTGGAGACGGAGATGCTAGAAAGCATATGGAAGTCTTTGAACATGTGTGCGATTCCTTGGAAGAGCACAATGAGCTACATAAGTGTAAGGCTTTGAGTTTGACCCTAAGCGGAAAGGCTGGAGATTGGTATGGAACCTTAAGAGTAGAAGAGAAAACGATCTACTCTACTCTTAGGAGACTGTTCTTAAACGAATACATACGAGAGGGAGTACTTTGGGGTGTAGCCTCTCAGCTCCAGAAAGCCCAACGAGAAGAAGGTGAATCCGTGAGAGACTTCATTAGTCGCCTAAAGAATTTGAATTCTCGATGCAATCCAAACGAGCGATTCAACAACAACCAATTGCTCGATAGATTCATTAGGGGACTACGACATGAAAGTATTTATAAGGGCCTAGTCATTAGAGGTATCACTACTTGGGAAGCAGTCACCATGAATGCAATCCAATTGGAGGATAATTTAATGATTGCAGGAGAAAGAGTGTCCGCCGAGCCGAAGTCTAGTAGCTCGCAAGTGTCAGGGCATGAGCCAATGAAGATAAAGCCAATCGTGAAAGAGCAAACAATATCTGAGATGACTTTGGCAGATCTCACCAAGGCCATCCAAGAAAGCCTTAGGGGTAATCGTGCTCCACAAAACACTCATATGTATCCAAGAAGGGAGCAACAATGGTGCTCAATTTGCTTGGGCCCACATACTACGAGTGAATGCCCTACTTTCAGAGTAAAGTTTAACGGGACTTGTAACGTGTGTGGTAGGTATGGCCATCAAGCGAAGGATTGCCTAATGCTTAAACGCATCATGGAAAATAGACCGCCTATAGCTTGGGCAGACTCACCTCGAGTTCCTGCATTGATGCCTACCCTACCCATGGAGCAACAGTTTCCATTACAGCACATGGTCCCTAGAACCCAAAATGTGGTCCAAACCACACCGTTGCCACCTCCAGTGCTAGGACCGCAACCCCCTCATCCAAGAGTTACACCTATGAACCAAATAGGTTGCGAGTCATCTAGTACTTATGTAGATTGCGAAGAGGACATAGACTCTAGTATCACCTATGGAGTCGACATGCTTGAGGAGTGTCACATGTACTATATGGAAGACCATTGGGGACAAATCAAACCAGTATATCAAGCTACTGCGCTAGCAACAAGAGGCCAAAACATTAACAGTTTTGCCAGGAGACCACCTCTTCAGTGCTACGAATGTGGTGGACCACATAGAGTAGCTGAGTGCCCCATTAGAATGCAAAAGAATGTTGCACTAATGCAAACAAGTCAAGGGAGTGCATTGGCAATGCCAATACTCACTTGTAATCGTTGTGGCATAGATCATTTGATCGCACAGTGTCCTAACAATCCAAACGCACCAAAAATCACACCATTGAACATAATAGAGATTGTTGATGGGACACCACCAACTATAAACATAGCACCAGTGAATGTACTCACACAGTTGATGCTCCAAAAGCAAAATTACATCCTCGAAGAGAGAGATGCTGCATCCATTGGCCGAGCGAGAAAGAAGAAAACACGAAGAAAGAAATCCCTTAATGCTTCTAGCTCAAAACCTAGTTCAAATACTAACATAGGGACAGGAGAGGATCCCGTGTATATGAATGACCCTGAGGATGACTCAGATTCGATAGAGACCACGGAGACCAAAACTGTTACTACAAAGGAAAAAGCCAGTGAGGAGGATCACGAGAGGGAATTACGACGAACACCAAAAGAGTATTCAAAGTTAAACCACCCAGTTGCAAACCCCCAAGATAAGCCACGAGAGACAAAAAATGAGGATTGCAAGAGAAAGATTGGACCCTATCCAAACCCAACAGTGGAAATTGAACGAGTCCAACAACTGAGGGGTGTGGTGGAAGAAACTCAACAAACATTAGAACCTGAACCCAAACATATCCAGATGTCGGACACAGTGTTTCCCACACAAGTTCAACCTCACAAGAACTACAGGCCGTTAGCTATACCCAATATCATTCGGGAAGAGAGTGAGGGTAGGACATCTGAAAGTGGACACACACCTTTCCTACTAGAGAGAATGTTTGGTGAGGGAATGCCCGACCCCCTTGAGGAAGTGGAGATTCCATCTTCACCATTCTCTTGTCAGGGTCCTACGTCCCACAAGATGCCATTAAATGTTTCCAAATTGATGGATTTCATGTCTTCAGAAGTTAGAACCACCATCATGTCCAAACTATATAAAGACCCCGAGCTAGTCTCATCTCTTCGAGCCTTCCTCAATGGAGAATTACAGGGCGGATTACCACAGTTTGCACATATGAACAAACCTGACTCGGTAATGAATGATGAGGAACATTTAGCACCACCATCTAACCTAGCGGGACATGAATCTGTAATTGAAGTACCCGTTAACAAGTTGGGGCAATACTTTGAAGGTGATGAATCTAATGCTACTCTACCAATCACTACTAAAGGATTAACTGTAAAGGGGGTCCTTGACGGTGGTGCGGGAGTCAGCATGGTGACAAAGAGTTGCTGGGAATCTATGGGGAGACCTCACCTTGAAGCCACAAGCATAGTGGTAAAAATGGCTAATGGATCTATTGTTACGCCTATTGGAATGCTAAAGGATCTCAGGATCAAGGTCTTGGGACACAAGGTAAGGCAGACTTTCATTGTTATGGATTTTTCCAAGCATCCTATGTCATTTGAGATGATCTTAGGGTGTCCATTCATGAGGGAAGCAAAAATGGTGCATGACTGGTCCAAAAACCACGTCTACTTACAGTTCCAAGACTCTGTCATTCGAGTTGATCTTTTAAGTGGTCGAACGCATCCTCTAGGAAATAAATTCATCATTGATAATCGATCAGACACAACAATTCACTCAGCTCCATTACAGTATTGTTACACGTGTAACGAAGACACGGATATTGGGGAGAACTCTCCTTATATGGATATCCTACCCGGAATGGCTGAGTCAGACAATGTCGATTGGGTGCACCTAGCGACAACTATAGATACATGGGGAGCTAGAGGAACAACCTAGGTAACACCAGATGGGGAAGAGATACCACACATTGCACCAGTAAACATGTTAGGTGTAGCGCATGTAACATCCGATGATAAGAAAGAGGCACACCTACCTGAGAGTGAAACCGATGATTCCTCAAAGGCTTCAGGCTAATACACATCAGAAACGGAATCTCAGGGAGAAATGGATTCAGAACCTGAGGAAACATCAAGTGAACCAAGTATAGAAACTGAACACTCAAGGCCTAGTACGACCATCTATGATAATTTATATGAGAGTGAAGAAGATACAAGCGAAGACCTATCAGGCGAGTCAAGTTCAAACATTTACCAAAATCAAAACCTTAACAAGAAACAAAGGTCATATAAGAAACGACGATATCGAGCAAATGTGAGAGCTAGGATAAACAAGGAAAGATCTACTGCAGAATGGCTTAGCTATCTAGGGGCATGTGATGCTCATCGAAAGCTAGTAGACAATTGGGGTGAACATCTCCAGAGTGTCATGTGGTGCAGCCCGCGACCCATTGACCTCGCTCAATTGGAGGTTACAGAGCCGAAATTGAGTCGAACTATAAGAAGACATCAAAACCGAGAGTTAGCACAACAACAAAAGGAGGCAGAACTAAAAGAAAGGTCTCCGTCAAGACAAGATCCTGCTGACTTACATACGGCTCCTGAACATTTTAAATCTTATACCACGGGGGAGAGAAAGGTTGTGTATGCCAAAGCCCAACGAATACCTACCAATGGAAGCAGTGGAGTCTATGATGGTCCAGCGGTAGTTAAAGAGATAGAATTAGCAGAACGAGGTGAGGAGTCTAAACCAGTCTTTATTGCTCAAGACCTTACCGAAACGGAAGAGGCTGTACTTAAGGAGCTCCTCAAGGAATACAAGGATATCTTTGCTTGGACATATCATGACATGAAGGGCGTTCCACCTTCTGTGGTGCAACATACAATTCCCATTATCAACATTGCTAAACCCGTCCAGCAACGACCCTATCCAATGAATCCTAAGTACTTCAAAATTGTACAAGAGGAGATTGAAAAACTTATCCAATGTGGATTCATATACCCTATTGAGCACTCAGAATGGGTTTCTCCAATAGTCATTGTGCCAAAAAAGAATGGGAAACTAAGAGTGTGCGTGGACCTCAAGAAAGTTAATGCAGCTACTAGGAGAGATCATTATCCCTTGCCATATTCAGAACATGTGCTTGAAAGAGTTGCGGGCAAGGAAGCTTATAGCTTTTTAGATGGGTACTCTGGTTACAATCAAATCACAATTGCATTAGAGGACCAAGCTAAAACTGCTTTTATCACAGAGTTTGGAGTATTTGCATTTCGTGTTATGGCTTTTGGCTTAACAAATGCCCCTGCTACATTCCAACGATTAATAAACACTGCGTTTAAAGAATTTCTAAGGGAGTTTTGTGAAGCTTTCCTAGACGACCTTTGTGTTTATTCTTCTTGGGAGAAGCATTTGTTATATCTATGAAAAATATTTGAAAGGTGCAGATTTTATCGCATCTCATTGAACCCTTTCAAATGCCAATTTTGGGTTAAGCATGGAGTCATTCTAGGGCATATAGTGTCCAAGAACGGGATATCCACAGATGAGAGTAAGATTAAAGCCATTGCCGATTTGCCACCACCTACTAACTATAAAGGAGTTCAAAGATTTATGGGCCATGTTGGTTATTATCGAAGGTTTATTTTAAACTTTGCCAAGATAGCGCGTCCATTGTACAAGCTTCTTATCGAGTTTCACTGGACGGAAGAATGTCATCAATCTTATGAGTTATTAAAGAAGGCCCTAACAAGTGCTCCAATCCTGCGAACACTTGATTGGAATGTACCTTTTCATGTGCATATTGATGCATCAAATTTTGCTATTGGGTGTGTTCTAACTCAACCAGGAGAACAAAAATTGGACTACCCTATTAGCTTTGCAAGTCGCCAATTAAGTGATGCTGAGATGAACTACACTACTACAGAGTGTGAAGGTCTAGCTATGATTTACGCAGTAAAAAAATTTCGCTATTACCTTCTTGCTACCAAGTTTGTGTTTTATGTTGATCATCAAGCATTGCTATATTTGGTAAACAAGCCGTGTTCCACAGGTCGAATTACACGATGGTTGTTAATTCTTCTTGAGTTTGACTTCACCGTTGTTGTGAGGCCTGGGAGGAAACATGTCATGGCGGATCATTTATCTCATATCCCTAATGGCGAAGCTCCTACGGGGGTTGATGATGAATTGCCTGATACTCCTTTATTCATTGTTGAGACAATGCCTGAATGGAGTGAAAAGATTGTTAACTTCTTAGTTAATGGTTTTCCACCCAAAGAGCTGCGAAAAGATACAGCTCGAAAATTAATCAAGGAATGCGAACCCTATTGCTTACTGGCTGGAACTCTCTATAAGAGAGGAAAAGATGATGTTCTTAGATGCTGTGCCCACGAAGATGAGTATTTATATATTCTACAAGAGACACACATGGGCGTAGCTGGTGGTCACTTTTCAGGAAAGTTGATTGCCCGAAAGATCTTACAGTCAGGCTATTGGTGGCCCACTCTGTTTAAGGATGCATCACTTTTTGCAAAGAGATGTGATGAATGCCAACGCTTCAAGAAGCCACAAAGAAGTGATAGGATGCCTCTACATCCCATCAAGGTAACCCAAACATTTGAAAAGTGGGGCTTAGACTTTGTAGGACCGATTAGTCCGGCTGCACGTAACATGCAATCACGATATATCATTGTGGCTACCGACTATGTAACCAAATGGGCTGAAGCAAAAGCAACACGGAAGGTGGATGCAAAAACAACAGCTAAGTTCCTCTTTGAGAACATTATCACACGTTTTGGATGCCCCTTTGAACTTGTGAGTGACAATGGAACTCATTTTATAAATGAAGTAATAAAAGAACTCACATCAAACTTCATGATATCTCACCACAAGTCTACACCCTATTATCCCCAAGCAAATGGCGAAGCTGAGAGTACCAACAAAACTTTCATCTCCATTTTGACAAAGACAGTTGAGGCTAATCGCACTGATTGGGACCTAAAGCTTACATCAGCTTTATGGGCTTATCGTACTGCGTATAAAGTTGCTATTAATTGCACACCGTTTAAGATGGTGTATGGTCAAGAAGCAGTTATGCCATGGGAGTTTGTCATTCCTAGTCTTCGAGTAGCTTCTCAAGAAGGTTGGGATGGTAACCCCTTAGTTGAGCGATTATATATCCTGGAAAGGCTAGATGAAGAGAGGCAATTAGCTATGCGAAATGCTCTAGTGGAGAAGGATAGGAGAAAGAAGTGGTTCGATAGCCATTTAAAGGATAAAGACATCAAGGTTGGTGATAAAGTTCTTATGTACGGGGTACGTAATGAAAAGAAGAAATTGAAATACGCTGGTAAGGGACCATATCGAGTGTGTGAAATTACCCCGCAAGGTACCATTCGTGTGGAGACTCTAGATGGAGTTGAAACCATTGGATTCCTTAATGGGAGTAAATTCAAAAGATATTATGATCCTCTAAGCCAGGAAGAGTTGCAAGCCATCCATCAAAAGAAGACTGCCAAGGAACAAGAAGAGCTTTAAAAAATTCAAGCAAGAGTTGAGGCTCGAGAACGACAACAACGTCTTAGACGCCAACGAGAGGCTAATCTGGGAATCACGCAAGCATTTTTCGAGGACACAGATGACGACTCATTAGAATCTAAGCCACCCCTACGATACCCAATTGAGCTAAATAGCCCCTATGGGAAAGTACTATACAATGCCTTATTAGATACGGGAGCTAAACACAATTTGTTATCCTATGGAGTTTGGTGTCAATTAGGGAAACCGACCCTATCTCCGAGTACGATGCAAGTCAAGGGCATTAATAAAAAGAAAACTGCTATTCTTGGAGTCCTTCAGACCCCTATTGTCTATGACAATGGAAGCATAGTGCAGAGGTTTCTAGTCATGGCCGTGGGAGCTATGGAAGGTAACGTAAACCTGGGACGCACGTGGATGTTGGCAACCAAATGCACTATTGATTGGGATACTGGTAGTGTCACGACACGACCACCGACTCTTACCCCTATCATTCAACCAAAGTCACCTACGTTGCAAACTCTAGCAAAGTTGAAGGATAGCCCACATTCACAAGCCAAGGTGGTTAACTCGTCTTTGCCGGCTACCCATGAACCTAGCACTTCAACACTTGTAGGTGCAGCAAGCAGTAATATTGCAAGTACTCAACCTGCACGACTTAAGAGTACATATCAATGGGTCCCCAAGGCCTTACTTCCAACTACCTCAACCCTCCCATCCATTTCAAGAAAAAATTTCCTTGGAGAACCAACAGCGCGCTCTTAGAGATTCAAGACCAAATCACGATGGATTCCAAAACCACTATTAGAAGCCCAAGGCTACTATGATGGAAATGAGCAAATTTGGGTACCTAAACGTAAAATGTGTCCTTCCCTATCGACAACAAACCCATATGAGTCAAACAGTGTAACGCTAAAGCCAGTGGCAGACCGTGGGAAGGGAAAGATCACAGAATGCTACACACCTAGTCCAGAGCTAGTTTGGGCTCCAAGGCAAAATCAATTTATTCCACCTAGCTCAGGAAGGGGGGAGTTCCCTGAAGCTTCTAGCTCCTCATGTAATTCATCCATAGAGGTAAAAGCTTCTACACAGCTTCCATCTATAGTAGTGGACCTCCATGAAGCTACAAAATAATCCACACCTCCCAGTGTTCAAGAATCACCTGATGAACCACTTCAAGTTCGATCCTGGGAGAGTACCTTACCACCCTTGCAACTTGACGAGGCACCTAGGGTAATAGAAACCTACTGGAAAAAATCATCACCTATTACCAACTGGAACAACTGGTTTCAAAGGGTGACGACATCATTTCAAACGATATGATCTACCCAAGGAAGGGGGGAGTGTTTGTGGACATCCATTATTCACTTGCTTCCCTCTCAACCTTTCTCCCTGACCTCTTAATCTCCAATCTTAGGGAATGTATATATAAAGCCTTATACTCACAAAAACAAGATAAAAAAGTAAAAGAGCAAGAGCCATAACACAAATCATAAAAACAAATTATGCACAAGAACACGACCCTTGTAATATTTGCACTCTAACCATCATCTATTTGCGTGTACAGATATGGCTAGTACGCTAGAATCATCCACTCCTGCCTTGGGTGAGAGGTACCCTCGTTACTTTTCACAAATATTTCACATGGTCTTTCCAGTGCTTGCATGTGAATGGGATTTGATAGGTACGCTAGCATGTGAGAGGAATTTTGAGGAGTTAGAATGGCTGATACGTCTCTTGACCACGTCTGATCCATACTTAGTAGAGAGCGTTTCTCCCATTGCACAAGCCTACTCTTTTGACCAAGATGACTATAGGCGTCTAGTGACCTTCTTAGTAAACATGGGCACCTATGATGAAGAAGAAAATTTACAGGACTACACGGATGGCACATATGGTCTCATGGATGATGACTTTGTTTATCTCGACGACGAGGATAGGGGTTTAGCCTAAGTTAGGGTTTCCCCCCAAGCTCTACAATATCCTATTCCCTTGACTCTCTAGGGGGAGTGCAAATAATTAGGTTAGGGTTCCTTATGTTTTTTGTTGTGTTCAATAAGTGTTGGTACCTTTTCACACTACTGTGCCTCCTGGAGGTATTCCTTTTGTTTCCTAGTGTGTACAGGAGCGTGTTGCTATTGATAGGATTTGGACCTTCATGGAATATTTATCTCGACTCACTCTTCAAATCAAGCGCGACCATCGACACAAACAGGTGTTTCTTGTCCATTAGCATTGCCCCTTATCTTTTTTGCATCTATGATTGTCTGCTTTAATTGTGATTGGTAGCCTAATATTCACCACATTTGCTTAGTATCAAACATTTAATTCAATGTAATTTTTTGTCATAATCACTTGTCTAGGTTTAAAAATCAAGCAGTCTGACTAAGCTAGTTTGACCAAGTTAGGTGTTAGAGATTTCTCTTAATACCATGGGGAATGCCTTCCTAATAATCAATGGTTACTTAGGTTCTTAATCCGATTTAGGCAGCATTGTGTGAAATGTACTAGGGCTTTCTAGTGGGCTTGACCCTATTGACCTTTAGCTTAAGTATTATAAAGGGAGTTTACTAGTGTGATGAGCCTGAGGAGGTGTATCAGTGTTATATGACCCCCCAAAGTTACAAAATTAAAATGCTGAAAATGAACAAACAAAAAATCAAAGTGCCACACTGTAAAATCTTAAGCTGGAAGAGAAATCTCAGCTTAATTTGGTACTTCACTCACATGTATTGCCTATGGTACTAGAGCCCTAGAGGTTCCCAGTATGGGCGCTTTTTCTTGAAAAGCAAAAAACCCAAGGCATACAAAATAAGCACACACATCAAAATTGAATCACTGTGAAAAGAATTTGGGGGGTCAAAGAAAAAGTAATCAGTCAGGCGATGATTTCATGAGAAATTCCTTTTATGATAGCTTAACTACAAGGTCTTCTAGATATAGCCTCTAGTCAGCCCTCGAACATGAATACTTGGCTCTCGCGATTAAACAACTTAATTGACCACAGAAAATTAAGAAGCTTACCCATGGTATTAATATTCGATCTCTAGTGCCTTTCGACCGTCAAATTAGCGACCCCCGACTTGTTTAATTTTTTACCTTTACATCTGTTTATGCATTTGATTACATTGCAATTTAATGTTCATTGCTGACAAATTGTTTGAAATTCTTTTACCAATCAATTTGTCTACCTAAAACTGCATATGCTTTTTAATCACTTATGAGAATGCAATTACTGTGCCAATGTTGTTTGATTTTGCAGTGACTGAAGAAGGCTAAGGACATTCATCTCAAATGCTCTTCCACCTCGACGAACGAGCTTCAACTCAATAGCTTCCGAGGACAGAATCTACATCAAGAAGGGGGGCATGTTAACCCTCACGGCTCACGGACACCCTATCACCTACGACGGACGTGTATTATGTATTTGGTAGAGTCAGGTACCGGGCTTGTCGGACCAATAGGAAAAGGGTAAGAGTGATCGCCGATGAGAGGCGCACTCTAACTGGGACATTCAAGGGATTAGTTGGCTAAGCATGAGCGCCCAAGTGTGAATGGGGTGAGATCATATAAAAGCCAACTAAACCTAAAATTCACTCATTCTCTCATTTGTGCAATAGAAGAGTGCTCTTGCTCCATCTCCATCTCCATCTTCTTCTTCTTCACCTCCTTGTGTGTGTGTGTGTATGTGTGTGTGTGTGTGTGTGTGTGTGTGTGTGTGTGTGAGAGAGAGAGAAAGAGAGAGAGAGCGATCGAGCATTGCGGCGGCACGACGGCGGTGAAGCGGTTGAGCGTGACGTAGCGGCGTCTCCTTCTTCTTCACGGCGAGGAATCCTCCATGGCAGGAGCATAGAGCGGTGAGTGACACACCATTGGCCTCTTTTGAGCTTACTAGTTAAGCTAGTTGTGTGCTTGGAGCCGTCTATGGCTCGCACACAGTGTTAGGCAAGGCCCTTGCTTCGACAGTGCGGCAAGGAGCGCACACATATCAATGAATAAGTTATGTTCCTATTTATTGTCTTCTATTCTGTCTTCATATACATTGTTGTTCATGTAATGTAAGGAAGTGTGAGAGTATCCATTCCCGTAGTGCTTATTGCTCCACAGTGGAGCTATAGGCATTACAACTAAGTCCTTCTCAACCAAGACAATAGATCCCTATCCCACTTACCCTATTGCAATGAGCAAGTCCAACCTTTCATGGACAATTTAAGGACCTCTCTTCTTAAGTAAGAAAAGAGAAACCAATAGCTTCGATACCAATGTAATGGAAATGGCATATGAACTTTGAGAATAGCTTATGTTAACCCATGATGCCGCCATTATTCTTTAGTGTATATGTTTAGTCATGGGCCCGACTTGTCGGTCTAAGAGGTTTTCAGTAAAAGGCTCGTGATCGCCGATGAAAGATGCACCAAACCCATTTAGCACCGACAGACAAAATATGGGCGCTCGTATATCAAAAAGAAGGCAAGCCCTAGATAAGGGTTTTCAATTATTCTCAAAGTGAAAGCTTTGCTCTTGCTTCACCTTTTCTCGCTTGTCTGTGAGAGAGAGAGAGAGAGAGAGAGCTTGGCAAGCACGGCGGCATGAAGAAGGACGAGCTGTGACGTAGTGGCTTCTTCTTCTCTGTGCACACACGGAGTCCCTTGACGGTAGCACTGTAGGAGGTGAGTGACACACCGCCTTGTAGACGTAGAGCTTATTTGCATCGGTCAGGTTGTGTGCTTGTAGCCCTGTGGCTCACATACGGTGCATAGCAAGTCCCTAGCAATAGACATTTTTGGCACCGTTGTCGAGGAAATGCTCTGCGCCAAGCTCCGCCTGTAGCATGCATATTGCATTGCTGAGGTTGAATTTTCCTTTGTAGACAGAGAAAGGTTGGAAAGTGTGTGTGTGTGTGTGTGTGTGTGTGTGTGTGTGTGTGTGTGTGTGTGTGTGTGTGTGTGTGGTTGTGTTTGTGTTTGCAGATCTATGTTTGCGCTGACATTTTAATTTTTGTCAAATCAGTTTTTGGCTTGAGTTTGTGTAAATCTAAAACTCTTGCTTTTTAGTTCTGTGCAAATCTAAAATTTCTGTCAAAACAGTTCTTTGCTAAGCTCTGTGCATTGCTGCTTTGCAGGTTTTTGTTTAGTTAGTTATGTGTATTTCTGTAAATCTACATTTTTGCAAATATGAAAAAAAAACAGCTTTTGAATTTTAAAAATAAAAACAAAAATTAAAAATCGTTCACCAAAAACAATTATTAGGAAGGAGATTATTTCCCGAACCCCGACCTCGATCTCGACCTTTGATATATAATATAGGAAGAGGAGACCTCCATAGCTTCCTCTCAAGTGAAGGAATAGAGTACCTCATACTATATATATACCCCAAGTCTAATGGTCAATAGGAAGCATGTGGGATTTAGGCTTCACACTTTCCTTCCACTAGCTTCCTTGGACTTTTCCCTTTCCTCCTACACGCCCAACTAGAATTCAACCATTTTGGGGGTCACGAGAGTTTTTGGTAGCCGAATCGTGTGTTGTACAGCACGCCAAATTCCTCTAAACGTTACGCTCATTTCGAGCTATCACATGACCTATTCCGTCTCACACACATAAAAAGGGGTTTTTTTTTTTAATTAAAAATTTTACAAAACATACAAACCAAGTAAAATGACCTATAGTGGCGAGACTTCTTAGAGTACTCGTCACTCAACACTTTTGGGATATGCGCCTCACATGTATTTGTGCTTTGGACGAGTGATAGAATCCAATCCATTAGAGAGTGTGTCAAATTACATGGGAACCCATTATCCACCCACGTTAGGTTTCAGGCCTTTGGCTGGAGCCAAGGGTAGTGCAACTCAAGACCCTCATATCACATCTAGTGACTCTTCCTCTGACTACGACATAATGGAGGGATATCCTACACAAAACCCTAAAATGTCAAGTCAAGACATGCATGCCTTTGCCCCATGGCACGGGTCTAGAGTGTTTAGCCACTTAAAACAGACCTTTAGTTGAGCCACCCGTTTGGAGCCCATAACTAGTGAAGTGAACGAGGGCCATTAATGGGGTTGTAGATTTGCCTTTCACTTCTCATGTAGACCTTGTACTCCCCAAGGGTGCTCATGTTGGCATCCTACCTACTCTACTCATTAAAGACCCTACCAAGCCATCACCCCCTAAGGTTTTACTACCCGATGGCAATAGCCTTGCTGAAGTGCAAGAGATCGAACAATAAATGCAAGCATGAGGGAGAGGGAAATTGAGAAACTACGGATGCTAGAACAAAGGCAAGACATGAAAGCGAAGACCAATACAACAACAATTATGTCAATCGAGCAACCGAGTGCTCCCAAGATAGCAGTCACAGAGGGTCAGGCGATGGGGAGCCATAATGCTTCCACTTCAAGGGGAAACCTCTAGAATGCAAAGCTTAGAGGGGATATTTCTCACAGAAACTTGGGAGTACAACCTACAAACTAAAACATTGATCGGCCTGTACACAGGCTGCACATACCCTATGGGGTGGTTAGAGGTAGTACAATCCATGTTTGGGGCCACAAGTTTAGAGGAGCAGCAATGAATGATCTGCGATGTCATCCATGGTGCCATCCAATTAGGGAGGCAAGACTAGGGAATTAACATTCCTTCGACGGCTCCTATGAGATTCTTGGCTACGAGAAAGGCCAAACGACCAACCCTATCACAAATGGAGACTCCCTCAGTGAGTCCATTGATCCTTCATATGTTGTTTCGCATGGAGTCTCAATACCCTCTGATCCCACAAGCAATAGTTTCACATTCCCAAATTTAGCTCATCTTTCCCTCAAAGAATCTACGCTATTATGCCTGTCCCCACAAAAAGTACACCTTGGACCTCATTCGTGAGTAAAGCACCACTATATAGTAGCACAATGCCCACAAAAAAACCTACAAGTGTACATCAATCATATGTACCTATGGGCCCTCATACCCATGTAGCTCACACCCCCAATTGTTTCAACAGCCTACACTCCACAACCACCCTATCCGAGTACTCATTCTAATGGGGCCATACCGGCGGCTAGTATTAACATGTCATATCCTATGATGTTATGCGTAGGGCCACACATATGGACTTTGGGCCACCACATGGCACAACATCGTACCCAGCTTGGGACCCAAGGATCACCCGTATGCCTAACCCGATGCCAATCCCCATTCCACATGCAGTCCCAAGAGCGTCTGTCCCCACTATACCTGCTCACTTGGGTGACTAGCCAACATTTGCTCAAGCTATCGGGGTCAATCTATTGTTGAAAATATGTGTAACACACCTGGTAGAGAGCCTAGAAGTAAGGTGTTACAAGTGGCCAAGCTCACACAAAAATACAGTGGGGATGGGGATGCTAGAAAGCATATCGAAGTATTTAAACAAATATGCGATCCCCTAGGAGAACACAACAAACTACATAAGAGAAATGCTTTAAGTTGGACTTTGAGTGGGAAGGCTGGGGATTGGTATAGGACTTTAAGGATGGAAGAGAAAACAATTTACCCTACTCTTTAAAGATTGTTCCTAAAGGAGTGCATAGGAGAGGGAGTGATTTGGGGTGTAGCATCTCAGCTCCAGAAAGCCCAACGAGAGGAAGGGGAGTCAGTAAGAGACTTTATTAGTCGCTTGAAGCATTTGAATTCTCATTGTAATCCAAACGAGCGCTTCAATAATAATCAATATCTCGATAGATTCATTAGGGGACTACGACATGAGAATATCTACAATAGCCGAGTCATTAGAGATATCACTACTTGGGAAGCAGTCACCACCAATGCAATCCAATTGGAGGACAATTTAATGATTCAAGGAGAAAGAGTGCCTGTTGAGCCTAAATCTACTAGCTCGCAAGCATCGAGGCATGAGCCAATGACCATAAAGCCTATTGTCAAAGAGCCAAAGATATCTGAGAGAGATGACTTTAGCAGATCTCACCAAGGCCATTCAAGAAAGTCTCAGAGATAATTATGCCTCACAAAACAATCATATGTATCCAAGAAGGGAACAACAATGGTGCTCAGTTTGCTTTGGTCCACATAGCATTAGTGAATGCCCTACATTTAGAGTGAAATTCAACGGGAATTGCCTGGACAAATTCACCTCGAGTTTCTGCATTGATGCCTGCCCCACCTATTGAACAACTATCGCAACACATGGTTCCTAGAGCCCAAAATGTTGCTCAAGCTACACAACTACCACCTCCAATGCTAGGACCGCAGCCCCCACATCCAAGAGTCACCCATGTGAATCATAGTGGTTGCGAGCCATCTAGTATTTGTTTGGAAGGTTGCAAGGAAGATATAGACCCTACTATTGCCTATGGGATGGATGCATTTGAAGAGTGTCCACAATACTTCGTGGAGGACTATTCGAGACAAGTCAAACATGTTTATCAAGTAGCTGCTCTTGCAGGAAGAGGCCAAAAATCAATCTCACTACCAAGAGACCACCTCTTCAATGCTATGAGTGTGGAGGTCCACATCATGTAGCTAAGTGTCCTATTAGACTACAAAAGAATGCCACACTAGTGTATACCAATCAAGGGAGAACATCTTCAATGCCGATATTCATGTGTAATTGATGTGGCATAGATCATTTGATTGCCCAGTGTCCTAATAATCCAAATGCATTAAGGATCACGTCATTGAACTTAATTGAGATTATTGAGGTGCCATCACAAAGTACACCGTGGTACCAGTAAATGTACTCACACGATTGATGCTCCAAAACCAAAATTATATTCTTGAAGAAAGAGACATGGCATCAATCGCCCAATCCAAGAAGAAAAAGAAAACATGAAGGAAGAGATCACAAAAGGTAACAAAGTCAAACCCCAATTTAAAGGCTAACATAGGAACTGGCGAAGACACGTGTATATGAACAATGTTGAAAATGATTCTAATTCAGGTGAGACCATTGAGACTAAATCGACCACTAGAAAAGAAAAAAACAAGGAGGATCATGATGAGCCACAATGGACACAACCCATGGAACATAGAAAGAAGATCAAAACTTACCCAAACCCTATAGAGGAGATTGAGCAAGTCAAGCAATTAAGGAGTTTGGTAGATGAGACCCAAAGGGAGCTAGAACCAACACCTAGGAAGATCCAAATTACAGACACGATGTTTCCTCCACAAAATCAACCTCACAAAGACCATAGACCACTAACCATACCTAGCGTCATCCAAGAAGAAAGTGACTTTAAGTCATTGGAAAGTGGGCGTACTCCCTTCTTGCTGGAGAGAATGTTTACAAAGGGATTACCTGACCCTATGGAAGAAATGGATCCCATCTTCCCCATGTCAAGGAACTGAAGCCCGAAAAGTTCAATTAAATATTTCCAAATTGATGGATTTTATGGCTTCAAAAGTTAGAACCACCATCATGTCTAAATTATAGGAGACCCCGAGCTATTCCTAGCTCTTCAAGCTTTCTTCAATGGAGAACTGAAGGTCAGGTTACCACAATTTTCACCAATAGATAGGTCTAATGAAGTGCCAATAGAGGAGGAAACCTTAGATTCACAACCCAACATGGATGAGAACTCTGTTGTTGAAATACCTGTCAACAAGTTGGGACAATACTTTGAAGGCGATAAATTGCAACCTTACCAATCACTACCAAAGGATTAATTGTAAAGGAAATCCTTGATGGGGGTGATGGGGTTAGCATTGTAACTAAAAACTGTTGGGAATCTATGGGGAGACCTCACCTTGAAACTAAAAACATAGTGGTAAAGATGGCCAAAGGGACCATCGTTAAACCTATTGAGATGCTAGAAGATTGCAAGATCAAGGTCCTTGGACACAAGGTAAGACACACCTTCATTGTTATGAATTTTTCCAAGCACACTATGTCATCTGAGATGATATTAGAACGTCCTTTCATGAGGGAAGCAAAAATGGTGCCTGACTGGTCTAAAAACCATGTCTACTTTACTTATAGTTCTAAGACTCTGTCATTCGAGTTGATCTTGTGACTGGTCGAGCACATCCTCTAGGAAACTGATTTATAATTTACCATCGATCTGACACCACAATTCACTCGCCCCATTGCAGTATTGTTACATGTGTAAAAAGGACACCGATGTTGGGGAAGATTCCCCCTATATGGATGTTCTACCTAGAATGGTTGAGTCTAACAACGTGGACCGGGTCCACCTAGTGGCAGCCATAGACATTTGGGGAAATAGAGGGACAACTTGGGTAACACATGAGGGGAACGAAGTGCCACAACTCGTACCTTTAAATATGATAGGGGCAATGCATATAGCTTCCGATGACCTACAAGTTGAAGGCTTGACTAACATTGGAAAATAACGTCTCAGAAGACTATAGCCCACACAATTTGGAGTCAAAACCATTAATAGAAATTGACTCTGTGGAAAAATAATATGAGTTAAATATCGGTGCAAATCAGAAGACAAACGTTTCAAGGTCCAGCGGTACCCTAGATGACAATGTATCCTAAAGAGGAGAAGACACGAGTAGCGATTCATCTAGCAACTCTACACTAGAAACTGGCCATAATAAAATATTGGAAAGAGGAGTAAGGATATAAGAGGCAACGATATCGAGTGAATGTACGTGCTAGGATAAATGAAAAGAAATCTACCGCAATTTGGCTCAGTTATATGGGGGCATGTGATGCTCATGAAAGTTGGCAGATAATCGGGGTGAATACCTTCAAAGCATCATGTGGTGCAACCCACAACCCATTGACATTGCACAATTAGAGGCCGCAGAGAAGCCAAAGTTGAGCCGTACTGTAAGGAGACACCAAAATCGAGAGTTAGCTCAACAACTAAGGGAAGTGGAAGCAAAATCATAGTCCACAACACAATAAGATCCCACGGACTTACACCCTGCACCTAATCATTTCAAATCCTACACCACGAAGGAGTGTAAGGTTGTGCATACAAAGGCCCAAAGAACACCTACTAATGGAAGTAATGGAGTCTATGATGGTCCGACGATAGTTAAAGAAATACAGTTAACGGACCCAGGTGAGGACTCCAAAGCTGTTTTCATTGCCCAAGACTTGACAGAGACTGAGGAATATGTACTTAAGGAGCTCCTCAAGGAATTCAAGGATATATTTGCTTGGACATATCATGACATGAAGGGCGTTCCACCTTCCATAGTGCAACATACAATTCCAATGATTAGCACTACTAAACCATTCCAACAAAGACCCTACCGAGTGAATGTATGCGAAGGTTATCCAGGAAGAACTCAAAAAGCTTATCAAATGTGGATTCATATACTCTATTGAGCACTCAAAATGGGTGTCTCTAATAGTTATTGTGCCAAAAAAGAATGGGAAACTCAGAGTGTGTGTGGATCTCAAGAAGGTTAATGCAGCCATTAGGAGGGATCACTATCCATTGTCATATTCAGAACATGTGCTTGAACAAGTTGCAGGAAAGGAAGCTTGTCATAATAATCAATATCTAATTCTCCTAAATGATTTTCTCATATTAAACTGATCATTTAATGTGGGGAAGTGCCAGGGGAGAAAATATAGAATATTGGTTAAGCTAGCAGACCGGCCACAATAGGGATCCAAAGGAGGGAAAATAGGGATACAAAGGGGGGGCCATCTGCAAAAGAGCCATGTGCAACAATGGGCTAAAAAGACCCTAAGGTTCAGCCCATTAAGACTTCCAAAATGCTAAGGATCCAAAATTCAAAGGTTGTGTCCAAAGGTCAACCCTAGGGGAAATTGGATGCTTTGTGTGTAACTAAAAAGTCTTTGCATATCCCTACATGGGAGGGGGCGAGCCCTTCTTCTAGGGGATGAGAGAGAAAGTCACACACACACACACAGAGGCACACACAGGCTCCCTTTACACAAAGGGAATTAGGGACACATGTCAGCTCCCTAGCCCAGATGCCCACAAGGTGTGCCCAATTCCTATTGGATGGCCTTGTTGGAGGTGGACCAATGAGAATTAGCCTAGAGTAAATCTAGTTTAATTAATTTAAAAATACTTAATGAAAGAACCATTGAGAATTAAGTCTCCTAGAAGACTATTGGACAGTCTCCCAAGGGGTCCAATGAGCATTCACGAGCCCAATGGCTTGCCTGATTCCTATTGGCCAGGAGGCAAAGGGGTCCAATGAGAGTTTAGTTCTAATTATTAAATTACCTAAAGCTCTCACAAAAGGGGAAAGGGGGACACATGTTAGAAGTCTATCACTTATGCTTCTTCATAGCCATTGGCTTGACTTGGGGAGGTCCAATGGGGAGCCTGCAAGAGCAAATAGCAAGAGGGCTCACCCAAGAGAGAGAGAGGGGGCTTATTTTTTCAAGGCATTATCTCACACACACTCACACAATCTCATGTGTGAAGAAAGAGAAGACTATCTCTTACCAAGCTTTAATGGAGAGCTCATCACCTACTCCAAGCTTGTGAGATAGAAGCCTACATCGACACACTCTTGGCATGTGGATGCAAATCCAACCAAGAGCCAAGCTTCAATGCATGCTCATCTCCTCTACAATGCTAATTACTAAGCTAAGCTATGCTAATATGAGTGATTACGTGAGGAGATGTACATCTTTCTCGTAAGATACTCCTTCTTCCTCTCAATCTACTCTCATACCCTGCTAGCTCTCACCATCTTCGAAGGTGTGTGAGGTCTTGGGTCTGAGAACGGGGATAATTAAAGTTTTGTTTACTAAGTGTTTTGCTTAGTGCATGAAGCTTTCATCTTCATTGCACTAGCTAGTATTGAAGGAACACAAAGAATTGTATTGTACAATGTCTCTCTTGATGGGAGAAACCATAATACAAAGCTTTTTGGAGGGGGGACCGGCTCCATGCAAATCCGGTCCTCAACTGATGTCATTAGCTTAATTTCTCTCTCTTTTGAAAGTATTGTTGATGCTATCTAACTAGGTGTTATGCTTTTTGTTGCTCTCTCCACCCAAGCACTCTTGTAATTCTCATTAGGAATCTATTCTAATGAAATGCCCACTATGTTCATGCTAATTTCCGCTACACACAAGTTATTAGGCCATTAAATGTTACAGTGGTATCATAGCACAAGGTTTCTCTTTTCTTGCTCAAGAAGGGAGGTCCTCAAGCTAGCTATAAATGGTTGGTATTATTAATTGTCTGTGAGTAAGTAGAATAGGGATTTTTCAACCTTGCAGTGCGCCTGCCTTCGTGCAGTTAACAGGGCATCACCGTTGAGAGCTATGGTCTTAATAGTGGAGTCCTACGGGGCTTGCCTACGGCTTAACCACTATTGAGATATTAGAAGCTTGACAGGAGCCGGTGCTGTTTTGGTGTCGAAAGACCCTCTCTTCTATTCCTTGCAATTAATGGTATTCAAGTCGCGGGTACAGTAGCTTGAGTGCTTTTTCTAAGGGGTAAAGAGGAGTAGCAACTAGGGCTTGAAGTGCCAAAGTACACCTAAAAGTTGTTAGAATGGCTGACAATAGTAAAGAGAGTGAAATTAATGTTGATAACTTTGATTTTTCTCATGAGCAAGCTAGTAATGATGCTTCAACGCTTGTTAACTATCTTGTTTCTAGACTTCAACAAGCCATGGGCAATCCATCTCTCCAAAGTGAAGTGCAACGGCAGCTCCGTGCTCATGGGATTCTCCAAGCTCATCACCATGACGAGAGAACACCTACCTTGTGAGACTCCCAAAAGAGGTCTCTCTCCGATTCGGGAAGAAGAGCAGAATCCCTACGAAGGGCTCAAGAATTTACTTCTTGATGATGCATCTCCTTCCCAAAGGAGAACTCAAGAGCCTCCATCGAAGGAACGAGAAAGAAGCGAGTCTCCCTCCACCTCGGCGGAGATGGCTCCACAAAGACGGCGGGCTAAACGCTCTCCATCACCACCAAAGCGGAGAAGACCATCACACTCTTCTCCACGCTATAATTCAAAGAGGGATGATAAAAAGCAAGAGAAGAAAAAGGCGAAAAGAGGACACCCTCTTCTCCATCTTCTTCATCCTCTTCCTCTTATGAAAGTGATGGTGAAGACAACGAAGATAAAGACAAGAAAAAGGCGAGAAAGAGGTCACCCTCTTCTCCACCTTCTTCAAATTCTTCACCTTCTGAAGAAAGTGATGGTGCAACCTTTGAACCATCAAAAAGAAGAGGCCATAGGAAATCCTATGCCGCATGGAAGAGGTCATCCAAGCTGAAGAAATTCAAAGAGGGAGGGAAGACCATCTCTTTCCTTACCTATGATGGTACCTTTGGTGCTACAGACAAAGTCTTGGCCTTTATCCAGCAATTTGATGCGGCGTTTGGAGATGAGGGCTTCACGGAGTCCTCTAAGCTACGCCATGTAGCTATGCACTTTCAAAAGTCCCCCAGACAATGGTGGTCTAGCCTACGAGCCAACGGTGAAGCTCCACGAACATGGAAAGCTTTAAGAGCTTCCATTATGAAGCAGTTTTTGGCCACCGATGCAAAAGCCAAATTACTCACCAAATGGCGAAGCTTAAAGCTCTCTCCCAATGAATCCATCCACAAATATATAGACAAGTTTTGGGACCTACAACTCAAAGCCACTGTCTTCAAAAAGTAGGATTTTGGAGAGCAAAAGCAACAATTTTGTGCGGGCTTAACCGAAGAAATGGCGGAGTATGTCAACTCCCAAAGGCCACGTACCATATCGGCGGTAATACACCATACTATGGTGGCCTCACGAATCAATTTCCAAACGGGGGCTAAAAGAAATAATAAGCCCCCGGAAAACAAGGGTTCCAATGAGCCTAAGGGGAAGGACAATGTCCAAAAGTCTCCTAAGGGCAACTCCAACAAAGCTAAAGAGAAGGGAGTTTACAAAGGTACGAACAAACTCTCTCCTGAAGAGCTTGAGCGTTATCGCAAGGATAACCGGTGTTTCAAGTGCGGCGAACAAGGGCATGCGTACCGCGCTTGTCCCCAAAAGAACAACCGTCAAGATCCTCCTAGAGCTTCCTTGGTTGAAATCCAAGAGGAGGAGACTCACCAAACTCATCACAAAGGATCTCCTCTATGCCATGCTTGGGGAAAGGTAAGAGAACATGATGCTTTTATTCTCTTTGACCTTGGTTCTACTCACAATTTTATATCTATAGAGTTGGCCACCAAGCTAGGCATACAATCCTACGAGATGGAAGGTGTCCTACCCGCAGACAGTGCATTCACGGGGCATGAAGCTTCAGTCACTCCCTTAATCGAGAAATTGAGGCTTCATGTCCAAGGCTATGTGGACAAAGAGGACTTCTTTATCTCTCCTCTCAAGCATGAGGATGTAATCCTAGGGGCACCATGGTTTGATCGCCTGGCTGTCGATGTTAAATTTCCTGAAAGGAGAATCTCCTTTAAGTTCAGGGAAAAAGACATGTATATAGATACTAAGGAAATGGGTAACACTATTCCCATTGTACATACACCAGCTTTCAACAAGTCAATAAAGAGCTCTATTTCCGTGGACATGATTTTTGTTAAAGACTCTCAAAATGAACCTAATGCTTTAGCAAAAGAAAATAAAAGCAACCAAAAGGAATTAGAGTTATCCAATTTTCTCAAGGGGTTTCAAGATGTTTTTATTGACGACATCCCTTGTGAGCTACCTCCTAAACGAGGTAATGATGACCATGCAATCGAACTTCTTCCAGGAAGTTCACCGCCTAACAAACCTCCTTATAGAGTTTCTCAAGCTCAACAAGAGGAGATTATGCGGCAAGTGCATGAGTTAGTTGAGAAGGGTATGATTAGGCCTAGCTCATCTCCATTTTTCTCACCTGTGCTATTAGTGCAAAAGAAAGACGGCACATATCGTATGTGTGTCGACTATAGAGCATTAAATAGGATCACTATCAAGAATAGGTTTCCCGTTCCACGGGTAGAAGACCTATTTGATAAGCTACAAAGATCGACCTACTTCAGTAGGACTGACCTCAAAAGTGGCTATCATCAAATAAGGATAGTTGATCAAGACATTGTAAAGACCACATTTCGCACCACATTTGGTCTTTACGAATACATTGTCATGCCTTTTGGTTTGACCAATGCACCAGCCACATTCAACCGCTTGATGGAGAAGCTATTCAGGCCTCATCGAACCTTCACTGGAGTGTTCTTTTATGATATTATCATCTACTCTAATTCATTAGACGAACACAAGCAACACCTCCACGTAATATTTCAAGTTTTAAGAGAGAATAAACTTTATGTTAATCGAAAGAAAAGTGAATTTTTCTTGCAAGAGATTCAATATTTAGGTCATATTATCTCTCAAGATGGCATCCAAATGGATCCATCAAAGTTAGAGGTAATAAAAGGATGGCCTAAACCAAGGAATCTTCATGAACTAAGAAGCTTTATAGGTATGTGTGCATACTATAGACGCTTCATAGAAAAGTTCTCACAAATTGCGGGACCATTACATGACCTAACAAAGAAAAGGGTTAGGTATACATGGTCTGCTAAGGAGAACAATGCTTTCAAAAAGCTTAAAGAAAAGCTTATCTCTCAACCTGTGCTTATACTACCGGATCTCTCAAAACCATTTAAGGTCCAATGTGATGCTTGTGGTGATTGCCTTGGAGCTATTTTGCTTCAAGAAGGGCACGCCATAGGCTATGAGAGTCGAAGGCTCGACCCTGTTGAGCAAGCTCTAGGCATATATGAAAAGGAACTCCTTGCAGTTCTACATGGCTTAGACTCATGGAAGCACTATTTATTGGGGACTCCTTTCATTCTGCGCGAACGGATCACCAAAGTCTTAAGTACTTCATGACGGAGACCAAGCTCTCGGACAAACAAATGAGGTGGGCAAATTTCCTTTCGCAATTTCATTTTCATATTGCTCACATTGCTGTCAAGCATAATCAAGTATCTGATGCACTCTCAAGACGGCCGACAGTGAATGCGGTTTCCAGAGCAACTCACAATGATCTATCTTCAATGATAGATGAGTACGCTATTGATCCCGATTTTAGAGATGTGATTTCAGCCCTTGCATTAGGGAAGAAAGAAGAACCATTTACTTTACAAGATGGTTATCTTCTCTATGGCAATAGACTATGCGTTACTAACTCACTACGTGAGAAAGTAATGTATGAATCTCATGCTCCACCGTATGCGGGGCATAGAGGGATTCAGTCTACCTTAAAGGGAATTGAAACATATTTCTATTAGCCTACCATGAAAGTGAACATACAAGAGTATGTTTCTAAATGTGTGGTATGCCAAAAGACAAAATTTGATAGAGGTAAGCAACTTGGATTGCTTCAACCCTTGCCAATCCCTAATTCACCATGGGAGAGCATATCCATGGATTTTATCTTTGGATTGCCTAAGTCTATCCATGGGAATACGGGAATATGGACGATAGTAGACAGGTTCAGTAAACAAGCTCATTTTATACCTGTCAAAAAGACTATCAAAGCCCATCAAATGGCAACCCTCTTCATTTCACAAATTTTCAAGTACCATGGCTTGCCAATGTCCATAGTGTCGGATAGAGATCCTAGAATGACCAGTAATTTCTGGAAGGGTCTCTTTGAGAATTTAGGGACAAGGCTAAACTTCTCTTCGGCCTATCATCCACAAACGGATGGCCAAAGTGAAATAGCTAACCTAACAATTCTCGATCTACTAAAAGCCTATGTAACGGAAGTAGATCAAAGATCCCAATGGGAGAAGTACTTACCCTTAGTGGAATATGCTTACAATAACACTGTACATACTTCCACGGGAAAAGCACCTTTCGAGGTAATTGAGGGAAAATCAAAAAATTCCTTGCTACTTAAGGTACATGGGAAGATCTTCGCTGCAGATGAGTATAGCCGAGACCTACAAGAATCTTTTCAAAAGATTAAGGATGCTATCTCTATCTCACAGCAAAGGCAAAAGAGTGTTGCTAACAAGCACAGAAGAGCCCAAGCCTTTAAAGAAAACGATTGGGTCTTGTTAAAGTTTTCCAAGGCTTGATTAAGGCACACAATGGGCAAGAATCCTACGGGCCACCAAAAGTACTATGCTAAACTAGCAAAAAGGTACTATGGTCCCTTTCAGATTCTTAGGCCAATCAATGAGATGGCCTATCAACTCAAGTTGCCCAAGCATTGGCTCATACACAATGCTTTCCATGTGAGCCTATTAAAGCCTTACAAAAGAGAGCCACCTCAAGAACCAACTATTGAAGACCCACCGGAGATGGAGGACCAAGAGGAGGTGCTGCAGCCCGAGTCCATTCTCTGACATGAAGACAAGGTATTAAGAGGCGGTAAGACTATCCGACGATATCTTATTAAGTTTAAGAATTATCCTTTTGAAGATGCTAGATGGATGCAAGGCATACAATTAAAGGATAACCTAAACCTTGTCAATGCTTACAATGCTTCCCAATGAGTAAGCAAATGTACAAAATGTTAAAAATGAACAAATTTCTTGTCTTATAAGACTCTCTTTTTCTTTATTGTGCACAAGAATGAAGTAGTATGCATGCTTAGATCAAGTTTGCGAAGACAATGTCTCCCAAACACCAAGTAGATCTTGTCACTCTATTATGGAAGACTGATAGGACTAATGTGCACACATGCTTGCGGCAGCCTAAGGCTCTCAAGCGCCAAATGGACCTGTCATCCATTGTGGAATGATGTCGTAGGGTAACATAGGGATCCTCTACCCGCTAAGAAAAGGACTCATGAATATGCTTTATCTTCTCTACACCATAGTCGAGGACGACTATGATTTCAAGAGAGAGGTAATGTCACAATAATATATATCTAATTCTCCTAAATGATTTTCTCATATTAAACTGATCATTTAATGTGGGGAAGTGCCAGGGGAGAAAAGGCTAGAATATTGGTTAAGCTAGCAGACCGGCCACAGTAGGGATCCAAAGGAGGGAAAATAGGGATACAAGGGGGGGGGCATCTTCAAAAGATCCATGTGCAAAAATGGGCTAAAAAGACCCTAAGGTTCAGCCCATTAAGACTTCCAAAATGCTAAGGTTCCAAAATTCAAAGGTTGTGTCCAAAGGTCAACCCTAGGGGAAATTGGATGCTTTGTGTGTAACTAAAAAGTCTTTGCATATCCCTACATGGGAGGGGGCGAGCCCTTCTTCTAGGGGATGAGAGAGAAAGTCACACACACACAGAGGCACACACAGGCTCCCTTTACACAAAGGGAATTAGGGACACATGTTAGCTCCCTAGCCCAGATGCCCACAAGGTGTGCCCAATTCCTATTGGATGGCCTTGTTGGAGGTGGACCAATGAGAATTAGCCTAGAGTAAATCTAGTTTAATTAATTTAAAAATACTTAATGAAAGAACCATTGAGAATTAAGTCTCCTAGAAGACTATTGGACAGTCTCCCAAGGGGTCCAATGAGCATTCACGAGCCCAATGGCTTGCCTGATTTCTATTGGCCAGGAGGCAAAGGGGTCCAATGAGAGTTTAGTTTAATTATTAAATTACCTAAAGCTCTCACAAAAGGGGAAAGGGGGACACATGTTAGAAGTTTATCACTTATGCTGCTTAATAGCCATTGGCTTGACTTGGGGAGGTCCAATGGGGAGCCTGCAAGAGCAACTAGCAAGAGGGCTTGCCCAAGAGAGAGAGAGGGGGACTGATTTTTGCAAGGCATTATCACACACACATTCACACAATCTCATGTGTGAAGAAAGAGAAGACTATCTCTTCCCAAGCTTTAATGGAGAGCTCATCACCTACTCCAAGCTTGTGAGATAGAAGCCTACATCGACACACTCTTGGCATGTGGATGCAAATCCAACCAAGAGCCAAGCTTCAATGCATGCTCATCTCCTCTACAATGCTAATTACTAAGCTAAGCTATGCTAATATGAGTGATTATGTGAGGAGATGTACATCTTTCTCGTAAGATACTCCTTCTTCCTCTCAATCTACTCTCATACCCTGCTAGCTCTCACCATCTTCGAAGGTGTGTGAGGTCTTGGGTCTGAGAACGGGGATAATTAAAGTTGTGTTTACTAAGTGTTTTGCTTAGTGCATGAAGCTTTCATCTTCATTGCACTAGCTAGTTTTGAAGGAACACAAAGAATTGTATTGTACAATGTCTCTCTTGATGGGAGAAACCATAATACAAAGCCTTTTGGAGGGGGGACCGGCTCCATGCAAATCCGGTCCTCAACTGTTGTCAATAGCTTAATTTCTCTCTCTTTGGAAAGTATTGTTGATGCTATCTAACTAGGTGTTATGCTTTTTGTTGCTCTCTCCATCCAAGCACTCTTGTAATTCTCATTAGGAATCTATTCTAATGAAATGCCCACTATGTTCATGCTAATTTCCGCTACACACAAGTTATTAGGCCATTAAATGTTACAAAGCTTATAGATTTTTATATGGGTACTCTGGTTATAATCAAATCACAATTACGCTAGAGGACCAAGCTGAAACCACTTTTATAACTAAATTCAGAGTGTTCGCATTTTGTGTTATGGCTTTTGGCTTAACCAATGCCCCTGCTACATTCCAAAGATTAATAAACACTACTTGTAGGGAATATTTAAGGGAGTTTTGCGAAGCTTCTTTAGATGACCTTTGTGCTTATTCTTCGTGGAAAGAACATCTATCATGTTTACAAAAATATTTGAAAGATGCAAATTGTATCGCATCTCATTAAAACCTTTCAAATGCCAATTTTGGATTAGGCATGGAGTCATTTTAGGGCATATTGTGTCCAAGCATGGGATTTCCACAGATGAAAGCAAAATTCAAGCTATTGCTGATTTACCACCACCTGCAAACTATAAGGGAGTCCAAAGATTCATGGGCATGTTGGTTATTATCGACGATTTATTTTAAATTTTGTTGAGATAGCTTGTCCATTGTACAAGCTTCTTATCGAGTTTCACTGGATCGAGGAGTGTGAGCATGCCTATGAATTATTGAAAAGGGCCCTGACAAGTGTTGCAATCCTGCGAGTGCCCATTGGAATGTAATTTTCCATGTGCATATTGATGCCTCAGACTTTGTTATTGGGTGTGTTTTAGCTCAACCAGAAGAACATAAATTGGACTACCCCATTAGCTCTGCAAGTCACCAATTGAATGATGCCGAGCGGAACTAACAAAGCGGGAAGTTTTAGCTATGATTTATGCAGTAAAGAAATTTTGATATTACCTTCTTACCAACAAGTTTTTTTTTAATGTGGATCATCAAGCATTGTTGTATCTAGTAAACAAACTATCATAATAATCAATATCTAATTCTCCTAAATGATTTTCTCATATTAAACTGATCATTTAATGTGGGAAAGTGCCAGGGGAGAAAAGGCTAGAATATTGGTTAAGCTAGCAGACCGGCCACAGTAGGGATCCAAAGGAGGGAAAATAGGGATCCAAAGGGGGGGCCATCTGCAAAAGAGCCATGTGCAACAATGGGCTAAAAAGACCCTAAGGTTCAGCCCATTAAGACTTCCAAAATGCTAAGGTTCCAAAATTCAAAGGTTATGTCCAAAGGGTTAAAGCTTAGGGGGAATTGGATGCTTTGTGTGCTCTCCAAAGTCAACACATATCCCTACGTGGGAGGGGGCGAGCCCTTCTTCTAGGGGATGAGAGAGAAAGCCACACACACACACACACACAGGCTCCCTTTACACAAAGGGAATGAGGGACACATGTCAGTTCCCTAGGCCAGATGCCCACAAGGTGTGCCCAGTGTTGGGGTATAAAGCCCAATGTGGTCGCCCAGGTAAGTGGGTGGGCCGCCAGGTATGTACACATGTTCTTTTGTAAAAACCTAATAAGAACTCACTATGATCTACACATTACAGTAGAGCGAGTTCACCATATCGTCATGCTCTTCTTCTCGCACTTTCTCTCGCGTCGCACTTCCGCTCGTACTCCTTCAACTGGTATCAGAGCTCAGATCGAGGCTTGGGGCAGCACTGTAGGAGGCTAGAGTCACCAACTCAGATTGGAGTGAAATTCGACAGGCAAAGACACGACCCCAAATCTCGTGGGTGCGCCCGAAGGCCTCGGTGTTGTCAGAATTTCATTCTGAGGTCATCTCGGCCACCGTTCGGCTTCGACAAAGGTCTGCGCAGGCCATTTTCGACTACGTGGTCTCGACGGGTGCAGATCCGACTCTGCAAATTTGGGGTTTTCGGCCTACAACTGCAGGTGCTAAGGATATCGACACTCCCAGAGTGTTGATTTGTGGCTGTCTACGCATCGAAGGACGGCTCACAGTTCTTGGAGGCGTGTCACATACGACACGGGCGCATCTACACACAGATTGTAGGCGACATCCACTAGTTCATCAGGTAGCTTGTGTTTGCTGCTTGATATTCCAGATTTCATCCTGACATTGCAGGTACTTCCACATGGGATGTATTGTCAGAGATGATGTATGTCTGTTGAGGGTTTGCTGGCTGTGAGTCACGCAGCAAACAACCGCCGCAGCGGTTACAGCATACAATGGGAAATTTGTGGATGTATGACTTTGTGGGAAGTCTATGTACTGTCAGATTTACTGCAGCCTTTGTTGAGGGTCGAGTGAGGTTTTATTGAGCTCGGGGATTCTCGAATGTTGAGATCCTTTCGGTGATACAGGTCTTGGAGCGATCCCTCGAGCACCCTTAGATAGGCAGCTAGGATGTATTGACTGTGAGTTAGACAGTTGGGATTGCATCTTTGCTTTACTGCCGTTGAGGCATTGTCGCATTCTATGCTTATAGGACAGTGACAGGATAGTGAGAGACAATACAGGTGCAGGACAGGTTTACCTGCAGCTTACAGTGTCAGAGAGACAGTGTTTTTTGAGCTGTTTTTTAGTACACCATAGCCATTTTACAAAGGAGACTCTGCCAAAATTTATGGAGAATCTGAAGCTTTCTTGGTTCATTTGACAGGTTGATATTGGTTCAGAGGTCAGTTTACAGGGGAAACTCTGCCGAATTTTTCCCAGGAAAGTAAACCACTGTGAAGCGTAGCTATGGCTGGATCACAGGACACTGCTCTTTACAATATCAAGAAGCTGGATGGAACCAATTTCCCATTGTGGAAGAAGCAGATTTGGCACGTGTTGGTACAAAAGAAGCAGATAAAACCTATAAAGCTCAAGGGGATAAAACCAGAAGATATGGACGAAGATGAATGGAGCGAAATGGATGAATTGGCACTTTCTACCATTATGCTGACTTTGGCAGAAAGCGTTTACTTCAATGTAGCAGACGAGATGTCGGCTTATCAAGCATGGTTAAAGCTGAGTGATCTTTATGAGAAGCAAAGTGCAGCTTCACAGGTATACTGGCTTAAGAAGCTTGTTGACTTGAAGATGAAAGAAGGGACACCTATGTCCAATCATTTGAATGAATTCAATACAATCTATAGTCAGTTGTCAGCTCAAGGTGTCAAGTTTGATGAACCTGTTAGAGCTATGTTCTTGTTGATCACATTGCCGGAAAGTTGGGACACTTTTCGCACAGCTTTGAGTAATTCTGCACCTCCAGATGGTTTGAACATAGCAGGTGTAGAAGGAAGTCTGCTTACTGAAGAAACCAATAGAAAGACAATGGACAAAGGCAAAGGAACAGCCTTAGTTGTCAGGGGAAGGACCAAAGAAAAGTACAAAGGTGGAAAGAGGAATCAGTCTCGTAGCAAGTCCCGCAGTGCTAAAGGCAAGAGTGACATAGAATGCTACCATTGTGGCAAGAAGGCTCACATGAAAAGAGACTGCAGAGAATGGAAAGCAGAAAAAGGCAAAGAGAAAGCTGAAGTCAATGGTGAGAAGAACAAGTCCTCGGTGAAGATCCAAGAAATAAATGTGACAAACACTGTTGCAGAGGATGACAATCTAGTGTCAGGAGACATCTACTTCTTGAAGAATACAATGGACTCAGCTCTTCTTACAGCATCTGATGGAAATGCACTGAGTGACTGGATTATAGACTCGGGGGCATCACTTCATGTGTCTCCAAACAACGAGTGGTTTACTTCTTATGTGACCACTAAAGATCATGTTCGGCTAGGCAATGGGCAGACATGTGAGATCTTAGGTGTTGGAGATGTTCAATTGAAGTTTCAGAATGGCTTTTCTTTCACGTTGAAGAATGTGAGACATGTTCCCGCAATTACAAAGAGCTTGATCAACACAGGTTTACTTGATGATGCTGGCTACGTCACCACTTTTGGACAGAACATGTGGAAGATATCCAAGGGTTCTATGACAGTAGCACATGGAGTAAAGCCTGGAGGACGTTACATGATTTTATGTATCAAATGTCTCTAAAAATGTAATCAATGTAACCGAGCAGCCGAACGTTTCTTTGTGGCATAGCTGGTTAGGACATATGTCCAAGAAGGGAATGGAAATCTTGTCTTGTTCTGGTTATTTGCCTGGCTTTTCATTCAATGATTTTGAATTCTGTGAACATTGTCTGTATGGTAAGCAAACACAACAGCCACATAAGCATAGAAGCAGTAGAAGAGATACACAGTTGGCACTTGTTCATAGTGATTTGTGTGGACCTATGCCTAACGTATCTCTAGGGGGAGCTTCTTACTTTATGATATTTATAGATGATTACTCGAGGAAAGTACGGGTTTACTTTCTCAAGCACAAGGATGAAGCCTTTAGTGTTTTCAAAACGTTTGTGACACTTGTGGAGAATCAGAGTGGCAAGAAGCTTAAATGCTTACGCACTGACAATGGTGGAGAGTATATTTCAAAGGCCTTTCAGGACTTTTGTGAGTCAAAAGGTATAAAACGTGAACTTACTGCTCCTTACAATCCTCCTCAAAATGGTGTTGCTGAGAGGATGAATAGGACCATACAAGAGAAGGTCAGAAGTATGTTGTCTAATGCACAGCTGCCAAATGGGTTTTGGGCTGAAGCTTTATCAACAGCTGTTCATCTTGTAAATAGATCTCCTAGAAAGGTTTTGCAGAAGGATTCAGTGCCAGAGATGGTATGGTCAGGCAAAATGCCCTCATACAAGCATCTCAGAGTCTTTGGCTGTGAGGCATATACTCACGTTCCAAAGGAATTTAGGAACAAACTTGAGCCAAAGAGTAGAAAGTGCATCTTTCTAGGCTATGGTAATTCAGGTGAGATGGGGTACAGACTTTGGGATCCCGAATCCAGAAAGGTTGTCCGCAGCAATGATGTTCACTTTAATGAATCCAAATATCATTCTAAACCAGAGAGGGTTGAGGAGATTAGAAGAGTTGTCTTCCAAGAAGATGGACATGCACGTGCAAGACAAAATGTCAGGGCTCAAGAGGAGCAAGGACAGGATAGAGTGGAACCACAGGTTGTGGCTGAGCCTGAGCCACCTATTGTGCGTAGATCTGGACGTGTCACGCGACCTCCTGATAGGTTTGTTCCATCTATGAATTATGTCATGTTGACTGATTGCAATGAGCCTTCATGTTACAAGGAAGCAGTGCAAATGAAGGACTCCGGGAATTGGCAATTGGCCATGCAGTCAGAGATGACAGCTCTGCATAAAAACCAGACATGGAAGCTAGTTAAATTACCACAGGGCAAAAAGGCTCTACCATGTAAATGGGTTTACAGGTATAAGATCACCGCTCATGATAGTCAGCCAAAGTACAAAGCAAGGCTTGTTGCCAAGGGCTTTAAGCAACAACAAGGCATTGACTTTGATGAAGTCTTCTCTCTGGTGGTCAAGATGACTACATTGAGATGCTTTCTTGCATTGGTTGCCATATTAGATTTGGTGTTGCACCAAATGGATGTCAAGACAGCGTTCTTGCATGGTGATTTAGATGTGGAAATTTACATGCAGCAGCCAGAAGGGTTTGTTGAGAAAGGCAAGGAACTTTATGGCTTAAAACAATCACCGAGGGCATGGTACCATAAATTCCACAAGTTTATGCTTTCTCAAGGCTACAAACGTAGTGAGTTCGATCACTGTCTATATACAAAGAAGGCTAAGGATGGTAGTTGGCTGATCCTTATTTTGTAGGTGGATGACATGTTGATTGCTGGCAAGCACTTGGAAGAAATTTCAGCTTTGAAGTCAAAGATGGCAAAATCGTTTGACATGAAAGACATGGGTGAGGCAAGTCATATACTTGGTATGCGCATTGAGAGAGACAGATCAAAGAAGTTGATTTGGTTATCTCAAACAGAGTATATTGACAAGGTTTTGCAACGTTTCAATATGGAGAAGGGAAAGGCACTCAGTGTTTCATTGCCACCATATGTGAAACTTAGCAAACAAGATTGTCCTGTGTCTGAGGAAGAACAGGCTGAAATGGATAAGATTCCATATGCGTCTGCAGTGGGTATTTTGATGTATGCAATGATTGCTACTCGCCCAGACATTGCATTTGCAGTGGGAGTAGTAAGTCGATACATGTCAAACCCAGGCAAGAAACATTGGGAGGCAGTCGAAGGAATATTGAGATTCCTGAAAGCTACAAAGAGTATGCGTATATGCTATGGGAGTCAGGAGCTAAGTGTAAAGGGTTTTACAGACTCAGATTATGCAGGTGACTTAGACAACCGAAGGTCTACGTCAGGGTATGTCTTTACATTGGCTGGTGGAGCAGTATCATGGCGTTCTAGATTACAAGATTGTGTTACTTAGTCTACTACAGAGGCTGAATATGTTGCAGCATCAGAGGCATGCAAAGAATCAATTTGGCTTCATCAACTAGTAACAGATTTGGGAATCAAAGAAGAGATGCATGTGTTATATTGTGATAGTCAAAGTGCTATACAATTGGCTCGCAATCCAGTTTATCACTCAAAGACAAAGCATGTGGATGTGAAGTATCATTTCATCAGGGAAATTCTCGAGGATAAGCAACTTCAGCTTGTCAAAGTTCACACCACAGAAAATCCTGCTGATCTACTTACAAAAGGACTTCCCTTAGAGAGCTTTGCGCATTTTCGCAAGCAGTTAGGTATAGGGTAGTACATCACTTCTCTACATCTCTTGTATATTAGCTTGTATAGTAGCTTCTCTCACACTTAAAGTACCACATTGTACTTTAAGTGGGAGGTTGTTGGGGTATAAAGCCCAATGTGGTCGCCCAGGTAAGTGGGCGGCCCGCCAGGTATGTACACATGATCTTTTGTAAAAACCTAATAAGAACTCACTATGCTCTACACATTACAGTAGAGCGAGTTCACCATATCGTCGTGCTCTTCTTCTCGCACTCTCTCTCGCGTCGCACTTCCACTCGTACTCCTTCACCCAGTTTCTATTGGATGACCCTTGAAGTGGACCAATGAGAATTAAGCTACAGTAAATCTAGTTTAATTAATTTAAAAACATTTAATAAAAGAAACCAATGAGAATTAAGTCTCCTAAAAGACTATTGGGCAGTCTCACAAGGGGTCCAATGAGCATTCAGGAACCCAATGGCTTGCCTGATTCCTATTGGCCAGGAGGCAAAGGGGTCCAATGAGAGTTTAGTTTAATTATTTAATTACCTAAAGCTCTCACAAAAGGGGAAAGGGGGACACATGTCAGAAGGCTATCACTTATGCTGCTTAATAGTCATTGGCTTGACTTGGGGAGAGCCAATGAGGGCTCAGCAAGAGCAAATAGCAAGAGGGCTCGCCCAAGAGAGAGAGAGGGGGTTGATTTTTGCAAGGCATTATCACACACACACACTCACACAAACTCATGTGTGAAGAAAGAGAAGACTATCTCTTCCCAAGCTTTAATGGAGAGCTCATCACCTACTCCAAGCTTGTGAGATAGAAGCCTACATCCACACACTCTTGGCATGTGGATGCAAATCCAACCAAGAGCCAAGCTTCAATGCATGCTCATCTCCTCTACCAAGCTAATTACTAAGCTAAGCTATGCTAATATGAGTGATTATGTGAGGAGATGTACATCTTTCTCGTAAGATACTCCTTCTTCCTCTCAATCTACTCTCATACCCTGCTAGCTCACACCATCTTCGAAGGTGTGTGAGGTCTTGGGTCTGAGAACGTGGATAATTCAAGTTGTGTTTGCTAAGTGTTTTGCTTAGTGCATGAAGCTTTCATCTTCATTGCACTAGCTAGTCTTGAAGGAACACAAAGAATTGTATTGTACAATGTCTCTCTTGATGGGAGAAACCATAATACATAGCCTTTTGGAGGGGGGACCGGCTCCATGCAAATCCGGTCCTCAACTGATGTCATTAGCTTAATTTCTCTCTCTTTTGAAAGTATTGTTGATGCTATCTAACTAGGTGTTATGTTTTTTGTTGCTCTCTCCACCCAAGCACTCTTGTAATTCTCATTAGGAATCTATTCTAATGAAATGCCCACTATGTTTATGCTCATTTCCGCTACACACAAGTTATTAGGCCATTAAATGTTACATTGGTATCAGAGCACAAGGTTTCTCTTTACTTGCTCAAGAAGGGAGGTACTCAAGCTAGATACAAATGGTTGGTATTATTAATTGCCTGTGAGTAAGTAGAATAGGGATTTTTCAGCCTTGCATTGCGCCTGCCTTTGTGCAATTAATGGGGCATCACCGTCGAGAGCTATGGTCTTAATAGTGGAGTCCTACGGGGCTTGCCTACAACTTAACCACTATTGAGCTATTAGAAGCCTGACAGGAGCCGGTGCTGTTTTGGTGTTGAAAGACCCTCTCTTCTATTCCTTGCAATTAATGGTATTCGAGCCGCGGGTACAGTAGCTTAAGTGCTTTTTCTAAAGGGGTAAAGAGGAGTAGCAACTAGGGCTTGAAGTGCCAAAGTACACCTAAAAATTTTACACCTAAAAGTTGTTAGAATGGCTGACAATAGTAAAGAGAGTGAAATTAATGTTGATAACTTTGATTTTGCTCATGAGCAAGCTACTAATGATGCTTCAATGCTTGTTAACTATCTTGTTTCTAGGCTTCGACAAGCCATGGGCAATCCATCTCTCCAAAGTGAAGTGCAACAGCAGCTTCGTGCTCACGGGATTCTCCAAGCTCATCACCATGACGAGAGAACACCTAGGAAGCCTCCTTGTGAGACTACCAAAAGAGGTCTCTCTCCGATTCGGGAAGAAGAAGAGAATCCATATGAAGGGCTCAAGAATTTACTTCTTGATGATGCATCTCCTTCCCAAAGGAGAACTCAAGACCCTCCACAGAAGGAACGAGAAAGAAGCGAGTCTCCCGCCACCTCGGCGGAGATGGCTCCACAAAGACGGCGGGCTAAACGCTCTCCATCACCACCAAAGCGGAGAAGACAATCGTATTCTTCTCCTCACCACAATTCAAAGAGGTATGATAAAAAGCAAGAGAAGAAAAAGGCGAGAAAGAGGACACCCTCTTCTCCATCTTCTTCATCCTCTTCCTCTTATGAAAGTGATGGTGAAGACGAAAAAGATCAAGACAAGAAAAAGGCGAGAAAGAGGTCACCCTCTTCTCCACCTTCTTCAAATTCTTCACCTTCTGAAGAAAGTGATGGTGCAACCTTTGAACCATCAAAAAGAAGAGGCCATAGGAAATCCTATGCCGCATGGAAGAGGTCATCCAAGCTGAAGAAATTCAAAGAGGGAGGGAAGAGCATCTCTTTCCTTACTTATGATGGCACCTTTGGTGGTACGGACAAAGTCTTGGCCTTTATCCAACAATTCGATGCGGCGTTGGAGATGAGGGCTTCACGGAGTCCTCTAAGCTACGCCATGTAGCTATGCACTTTCAAAAGTCCCCCAGACAATGGTGGTCTAGCCTACGAGCCAACGGTGAAGCTCCACGAACATGGAAAGCTTTAAGAGCTTCCATTATGAAGCAGTTTTTGGCCACCGATGCAAAAGCCAAATTACTCACCAAATGGCGAAGCTTAAAGCTCTCTCCCAATGAATCCATCCACAAATATATAGACAAGTTTTGGGACCTACAACTCAAAGCCACTGTCTTCAAAAAGTAGGATTTTGGAGAGCAAAAGCAACAATTTTGTGCGGGCTTAACCGAAGAAATGGCGGAGTATGTCAACTCCCAAAGGCCACGTACCATATCGGCGGTAATACACCATACTATGGTGGCCTCTCAAATCAATTTCCAAACGGGGGCTAACAGAAATAATAAGCCCCCGGAAAACAAGGGTTCCAATGAGCCTAAGGGGAAGGACAATGTCCAAAAGTCTCCTAAGGGCAACTCCAACAAAGCTAAAGAGAAGGGAGTTTACAAAGGTAAGAATAAACTCTCTCCTGAAGAGCTTGAGCGTTATCGTAAGGATAACCGGTGTTTCAAGTGCGGCGAACAAAGGCATGCGTACCGCGCTTGTCCCCAAAAGAACAACCGCCAAGATCCTCCTAGAGCTTCCTTGGTTGAAATCCAAGAGGAGGAGACTCACCAAAATCACCACAAAGGATCTCCTCTATGCCATGCTTGGGGAAAGGTAAGAAAACATGATGCTTTTATTCTCTTTGACCCTCGTTCTACTCACAATTTTATATCTATGGAGTTAGCCACCAAGCTAGGCATACAATCCTACGAGATGGGAGATGTCCTACCCGCAGAGAGTGCCTTCAAGGGGCAAGAAGCTTCAGTCACTCCCTCAATTGGGAAATTGAGGCTTCATGTCCAAGGCTATGTGGACAAAGAGGACTTCTTTATCTCTCCTCTCAAGCATGAGGATGTAATCCTAGGGGCACCATGGTTTGACCGCCTGGCTGCCGATGTTAAATTTCCTGAAAGGAGAATCTCCTTTAAGTTCAGGGAAAAAGACATGTATATAGATACTAAGGAAATGGGTAACACTATTCCCATTGTACATACACCAGCTTTCAACAAGTCAATAAAGAGCTCTATTTCCGTGGACATGATTTTTGTTAAAGACTCTCAAAATGAACCTAATGCTTTAGCAAAAGAAAATAAAAGCAACCAAAAGGAATTAGAGTTATCCAATTTTCTCAAGGGGTTTCAAGATGTTTTTATTGACGACATCCCTTGTGAGCTACCTCCTAAACGAGGTAATGATGACCATGCAATCGAACTTCTTCCAGGAAGTTCACCGCCTAACAAACCTCCTTATAGAGTTTCTCAAGCTCAACAAGAGGAGATTATGCGGCAAGTGCATGAGTTAGTTGAGAAGGGTATGATTAGGCCTAGCTCATCTCCATTTTTCTCACCTGTGCTATTAGTGCAAAAGAAAGACGGCACATATCGTATGTGTGTCGACTATAGAGCATTAAATAGGATCACTATCAAGAATAGGTTTCCCGTTCCACGGGTAGAAGACCTATTTGATAAGCTACAAAGATCGACCTACTTCAGTAGGACTGACCTCAAAAGTGGCTATCATCAAATAAGGATAGTTGATCAAGACATTGTAAAGACCACATTTCGCACCACATTTGGTCTTTACGAATACATTGTCATGCCTTTTGGTTTGACCAATGCACCAGCCACATTCAACCGCTTGATGGAGAAGCTATTCAGGCCTCATCGAACCTTCACTGGAGTGTTCTTTTATGATATTATCATCTACTCTAATTCATTAGACGAACACAAGCAACACCTCCACGTAATATTTCAAGTTTTAAGAGAGAATAAACTTTATGTTAATCGAAAGAAAAGTGAATTTTTCTTGCAAGAGATTCAATATTTAGGTCATATTATCTCTCAAGATGGCATCCAAATGGATCCATCAAAGTTAGAGGTAATAAAAGGATGGCCTAAACCAAGGAATCTTCATGAACTAAGAAGCTTTATAGGTATGTGTGCATACTATAGACGCTTCATAGAAAAGTTCTCACAAATTGCGGGACCATTACATGACCTAACAAAGAAAAGGGTTAGGTATACATGGTCTGCTAAGGAGAACAATGCTTTCAAAAAGCTTAAAGAAAAGCTTATCTCTCAACCTGTGCTTATACTACCGGATCTCTCAAAACCATTTAAGGTCCAATGTGATGCTTGTGGTGATTGCCTTGGAGCTATTTTGCTTCAAGAAGGGCACGCCATAGGCTATGAGAGTCGAAGGCTCGACCCTGTTGAGCAAGCTCTAGGCATATATGAAAAGGAACTCCTTGCAGTTCTACATGGCTTAGACTCATGGAAGCACTATTTATTGGGGACTCCTTTCATTCTGCGCGAACGGATCACCAAAGTCTTAAGTACTTCATGACGGAGACCAAGCTCTCGGACAAACAAATGAGGTGGGCAAATTTCCTTTCGCAATTTCATTTTCATATTGCTCACATTGCTGTCAAGCATAATCAAGTATCTGATGCACTCTCAAGACGGCCGACAGTGAATGCGGTTTCCAGAGCAACTCACAATGATCTATCTTCAATGATAGATGAGTACGCTATTGATCCCGATTTTAGAGATGTGATTTCAGCCCTTGCATTAGGGAAGAAAGAAGAACCATTTACTTTACAAGATGGTTATCTTCTCTATGGCAATAGACTATGCGTTACTAACTCACTACGTGAGAAAGTAATGTATGAATCTCATGCTCCACCGTATGCGGGGCATAGAGGGATTCAGTCTACCTTAAAGGGAATTGAAACATATTTCTATTAGCCTACCATGAAAGTGAACATACAAGAGTATGTTTCTAAATGTGTGGTATGCCAAAAGACAAAATTTGATAGAGGTAAGCAACTTGGATTGCTTCAACCCTTGCCAATCCCTAATTCACCATGGGAGAGCATATCCATGGATTTTATCTTTGGATTGCCTAAGTCTATCCATGGGAATACGGGAATATGGACGATAGTAGACAGGTTCAGTAAACAAGCTCATTTTATACCTGTCAAAAAGACTATCAAAGCCCATCAAATGGCAACCCTCTTCATTTCACAAATTTTCAAGTACCATGGCTTGCCAATGTCCATAGTGTCGGATAGAGATCCTAGAATGACCAGTAATTTCTGGAAGGGTCTCTTTGAGAATTTAGGGACAAGGCTAAACTTCTCTTCGGCCTATCATCCACAAACGGATGGCCAAAGTGAAATAGCTAACCTAACAATTCTCGATCTACTAAAAGCCTATGTAACGGAAGTAGATCAAAGATCCCAATGGGAGAAGTACTTACCCTTAGTGGAATATGCTTACAATAACACTGTACATACTTCCACGGGAAAAGCACCTTTCGAGGTAATTGAGGGAAAATCAAAAAATCCCTTGCTACTTAAGGTACATGGGAAGATCTTCGCTGCAGATGAGTATAGCCGAGACCTACAAGAATCTTTTCAAAAGATTAAGGATGCTATCTCTATCTCACAGCAAAGGCAAAAGAGTGTTGCTAACAAGCACAGAAGAGCCCAAGCCTTTAAAGAAAACGATTGGGTCTTGTTAAAGTTTTCCAAGGCTTGATTAAGGCACACAATGGGCAAGAATCCTACGGGCCACCAAAAGTACTATGCTAAACTAGCAAAAAGGTACTATGGTCCCTTTCAGATTCTTAGGCCAATCAATGAGATGGCCTATCAACTCAAGTTGCCCAAGCATTGGCTCATACACAATGCTTTCCATGTGAGCCTATTAAAGCCTTACAAAAGAGAGCCACCTCAAGAACCAACTATTGAAGACCCACCGGAGATGGAGGACCAAGAGGAGGTGCTGCAGCCCGAGTCCATTCTCTGACATGAAGACAAGGTATTAAGAGGCGGTAAGACTATCCGACGATATCTTATTAAGTTTAAGAATTATCCTTTTGAAGATGCTAGATGGATGCAAGGCATACAATTAAAGGATAACCTAAACCTTGTCAATGCTTACAATGCTTCCCAATGAGTAAGCAAATGTACAAAATGTTAAAAATGAATAATTTTTTTGTCTTATAAGACTCTCTTTTTCTTTATTGTGCACAAAAATGAAGTAGTATGCATGCTTAGATCAAGTTTGCGGAGACGACGTCTCCCAAACACCAAGTAGAGCTTGTCACTCTATTATGGAAGACTGATAGGAATAATGTGCACACATGCTTGCGGCAGCCTAAGGCTCTCAAGTGCCAAATGGACTAGTCATCCATTGTGGAATGATGTCGTAGGGTAACATAGGGATCCTCTACCCGCTAAGAAAAGGACTCATGAATATGCTTTATCTTCTCTACACCATAGTCGAGGACGACTATGATTTCAAGAGAGAGGTAATGTCATAATAATCAATATCTAATTCTCCTAAATGATTTTCTCATATTAAACTGATCATTTAATGTGGGGAAGTGCCAGGGGAGAAAAGGCTAGAATATTGGTTAAGCTAGCAGACCGGCCACAGTAGGGATCCAAAGGAGGGAAAATAGGGATCCAAAGGGGGGGCCATCTGCAAAAGAGCCATGTGCAACAATGGGCTTAAAAGACCCTAAGGTTCAGCCCATTAAGACTTCCAAAATGCTAAGGTTCCAAAATTCAAAGGCTATGTCCAAAGGGTTAAAGCTTAGGGGGAATTGGATGCTTTGTGTGCTCTCCAAAGTCAACACATATCTCTACATGGGAGGGGGCGAGCCCTTCTTCTAGGGGATGAGAGAGAAAGCCACACACACACACACAGAGGCTCCCTTTACACAAAGGGAATGAGGGACACATGTCAGTTCCCTAGGCCAGATGCCCACAAGGTGTGCCCAGTTTCTATTGGATGACCCTTGAAGTGGACCAATGAGAATTAAGCTAGAGTAAATCTAGTTTAATTAATTTAAAAACATTTAATAAAAGAAACCAATGAGAATTAAGTCTCCTAGAAGACTATTGGGCAGTCTCACAAGGGGTCCAATGAGCATTCAGGAGCCCAATGGTTTGCCTGATTCCTATTGGCCAGGAGGCAAAGGGGTCCAATGAGAGTTTAACTTAATTATTTAATTACCTAAAGCTCTCACAAAAGCGGAAAGGGGGACACATGTCAGAAGGCTATCACTTATGCTGCTTAATAGTCATTGGCTTGACTTGGGGAGAGCCAATGAGGGCTCAGCAAGAGCAAATAGCAAGAGGGCTTGCCCAAGAGAGAGAGGGGGCTGATTTTTGCAAGGCATTATCACACACACACACTCACACAATCGCATGTGTGAAGAAAGAGAAGACTATCTCTTCCCAAGCTTTAATGGAGAGCTCATCACCTACTCCAAGCTTGTGAGATAGAAGCCTACATCCACACACTCTTGGCATGTGGATGCAAATCCAACCAAGAGCCAAGCTTCAATGCATGCTCATCTCCTCTACAATGCTAATTACTAAGCTAAGCTATGCTAATATGAGTGATTATGTGAGGAGATGTACATCTTTCTCGTAAGATACTCCTTCTTCCTCTCCTCAATCTACTCTCATACCCTGCTAGCTCTCACCATCTTCGAAGGTGTGTGAGGTCTTGGGTCTGAGAACGGGGATAATTCAAGTTGTGTTTGCTAAGTGTTTTGCTTAGTGCATGAAGCTTTCATCTTCATTGCACTAGCTAGTCTTGAAGGAACACAAAGAATTGTATTGTACAATGTCTCTCTTGATGGGAGAAACCATAATACATAGCCTTTTGGAGGGGGGACCGGCTCCATGCAAATCCGGTCCTCAACTGTTGTCATTAGCTTAATTTCTCTCTCTTTTGAAAGTATTGTCGATGCTATCTAGCTAGGTGTTATGTTTTTTTTTGCTCTCTCCACCCAAGCACTCTCGTAATTCTCATTAGGAATCTATTCTAATGAAATGCCCACTATGTTCATGCTCATTTCCACTACACACAAGTTATTAGGCCATTAAATGTTACACAAACCATGTTCCATGGGAAGAATTACACGATGGTTATTAGTTCGTCTTGAGTTTGATTTTACCGTCGTGGTGAGACCCGATAAAAGGCATGTCATGGCTAATCATTTGTCTCGCATACCCAATGGTGAAGCCCCTACTGAAATCGATGATGAATTGCTCGATACTTTCTCAGGGGGTTCACCATATAGTAGCCCACCTATATAACGTGCGTTCAACGGGTATTAAGAAAACCCCTCTTTTAACATGTCTGAATGAATAAAATGACCCCTTATTGGAATCGATGATGAATTGCTCGATACTTCCTCGGGGGGTTTCACCATATAGTAGCTTCCGTGCGTTCGCTGGATATTAAAAAACCCCTCTTTTAACATGTATGAATGAATAAAATGACCTCTTATTTTAGGATTTTTTTTCAATATTGAATATAAAAACCCCATATTTTAATGTATCTCTATTAAATTGTCTATTTCTTCTGCATTTCAAAACCCCTCCTATCGAACTCACGTTATACATTAACATGATTACATAGTGCACCCCTTGAGGATACTTCCCTATTCCTAGTCAAAACCGTGTCTGAATGGAGTGAGAAGATTGTAGACTTTTTAGTTAATGGTTTTCCATCCAAGGAGCTTCGTAAGGATATAGCTTGAAAGCTACTAAAGGAATGCAAACCTTATTCTCTAATTGCAGGTACTCTCTACAAGCTAGGGAAGGACGACATTCTTAGATGATGTGCTCGTGAGGATGAGTAATTGTACATACTGCAAGAAGCACACATGGGCATAGTCGAATGACATTTTTCAGGAGAACTAACTGCTAGGAAGGTGTTGCAATCAGGCTATTGGTGGCCCACGTTATTCAAGGATGCATCACTTTTTGCAAGGGAATGTGATGAATGCCAATGTTACAAGACCACTCAACGGAAGGATCGGATGCCCTTACATCCTATTAAAGTGACCCAAACATTTGAAAAATGGGTTTGGACTTTGTAGGCCCGATTAGTCCAACAGCCCGTAGGTAGAAGATAAGGCAACACGCAAGGCTAATGCAAGGTTAACCGCTAAGTTTCTCTTTAAGAACATTATTACGTGATTTGGTTGTCCCTTTGAAATTGTTGAGTGATAATGGCACTCATTTTATAAATGAAGTGATAAAGAAACTCACAACAAGCTTCATGATATCCCACCATAAGCCGACAGCAAATGGCCAAGCTGAGAGTACTAACAAGATTTTAATTTCTATCTTGACCAAGATGGTAGAGGCTCATCGCACAAATTGGGATTTGAAGCTAACATCAGCTCTATGGGCTTATCGTATTGTGCATACAAAGTGGCTATTAATTGTACACCATGCAAGATGGTATATGGCAAGAAGCAGTTATGCCATGGGAGTTTTTCATTCCTAGTCTTCGAGTCGCTTCTTCACAAGAAGGTTGGGATGGTAACCCTTTAGTTGACATTTATACATCCTTGAACGGCTAGATGAAGAGAGACAATCGGCTGTGCAAAATGCACTTGCGGAGAAAGATAGGTGAAAGAAATGGTTTGATCGTCATTTAAAGAACAAGGATAACAAGGTTGGGGATAAATTTCTTATGTATGGAGTGCGTAACGAGAAGAAAAAAAACTGAAATATGCGAGAAAAGGACCATATAGAGTATGCAAAATTACTCCACAAGGTACCATTTGTGTGTAAATTCTTGATGGAGTGGAAACCATTGGATTCCTTAATGGGAGTAAATTTAAAAGATACTATGATCCTTTAGGCCAAGAAGAGTTACTTGCCATTCATTAAAAAAATTTAGCCAAGGCACAAGCAGAATTGAAAAGGATACAAGCTCAAGTCGAGGCTTAAGAGCGACAACAACATATTAGGCACCAACGAGAGGCCAAACTTGAAGTTACACATGCGTTTCAAGTTGAATTAGAGGACAATTTGGAAGATTTTGACCCACCTCTACGATACCCCATCGAGTTAAATAGCACCTATGAGAAAGTGTTATATAACACTTTATTGGATATATGAGCTAAACATAATCTGTTATCCTATGGAGTGTGGTGTCAATTAGGAAAGCCATCTTTATCCGAAAGTACCATCCAAGTCAAGGGTATTAACAAGAAGAAAACTATTGTCTTTGGAATCTTGTACACTCTTGTTGCTTATGACAACAGGATGTAAGTGGATATCTACAACCAAGTGTACTATCAATTGGGGAACGTGGAGCATCACGACACAGGAACAAACTCTTAGTCCTACCACTCAAGCAATAGTCCCTGAGTTATTGACTCCTAAGGAAACATAGAATGGAACTTGCATATTCAAGAGGTTGAAACATCTATCTCTATGGCACAACCCTTTATAGCTTCAACTTTTGTGGCTGAAATAAAGAATGAGGCACCCAAGACTCAGCATGATTTGTCAATGGCAACATACAAAGGGGTCCCTAAAGCTTCATTAACAACCACTTTCAATGCTCAATCTTGTTCAAAACAAAATCCTTGTAAGAGACGTCCCACTCACCCCAAGAAATGCAAGAATACGTTGCGATAGATTCCTAAACGACTATTGGCAGCCTAAAGCTACTATGATGGAAACAATCAAATTTGGGTACCTAAACGTACCTTGTGTTCTCTCTTGTCACCTAGTAAAGATCCATGTAGGCCAAATAGGCCAAATCATGTAACTCTAAAACGATTTGAAGACCACAGAAAGGAAAAGATCACAAAATGCTACACACCCGTTCAAGAGCTAGTTTGGGTACAAAAAAAAAGAACGATTTGTTCCACCTAGCTTAGGAACAGGGAAGTCAAATGAAGCTTCCAGCTCTTCATGTAGTTCATCTACGGAAATACAAGCTTCGACACAACCTCCATCTACCATTGTACAAATCCACACAAACAAAAAAGACTCCATACCTCCAATTATGAGTTCATCACCTGTAGCAACTTCTCAAGTAAGATCATGGGAGAGTACCTTACCACCCTTACAGCTTGATGAATCACCTAAGGTGGAAAAATCCCGTTGGTCAAAATCTTCACCCATTACAACTTGGACCAATTGGTTTCAAAAGGTGATGACAACTTTCAAAAGGTATGATCTACCCAAAGAAGAGTGGAGTACTTACTAACAATCATTATTCGATGGCTTCCCTCTTAACCTTCCTCCCATACCCCTTAACTTCCTAATCTTAGGGAATGTATATATATAGTCCTATACTAAAGCACAATAAAAATAAATAAACAAAAAAGAGGATGAAAACAATAAATGAGCAAGAGTGACTAGCAACGAGAATGCATCCTATCGGACCCAGCACATAGTCCAAATGCACCATGTCACATCAAGCAACGCAAGAAAACATGTTTTAGAGACCTAACCAAATCTATTGGTGTTCCCAGAGATGGCTAGTTCACCATAGCCATGCGCTTCTATTTTGAATGAAAGATACCCTTTTTCTTTTTCTCAAATGTTTTACATTTCTCAAGTGTTTCACATATGCTACCCTATACTTTCTTGTGAATGGGTTTGGTAGAGAGACTCGCGTGTGAGAAAAATTTTGAGGAGTTAGAATGGCTAATACGTCTATGGACTACCAGTGACTCGTACCTAGTAACAAATGTTTCTCTCGTGGCACATTCCTATTGTTTTGCACAAGATGAGTATCCATGCATATAGCGAGATTCTTGATTAACCTATGTGCACACAAAGATGATGAAGAATCCGAGGAAGACTATGACCTGCTGACTGACAATGATTTTGTTTATCTAGATGATGATTGTCTTGGAAAAAGCAAACTGTGAAAAAACTTGTAGCCGCAACTACTTTTGAGACGAATCAACTGGGACTCAGGACCAACACCAATATGTGTCGTTGTAGCTTCTTGCATCCAATGTTTGAATCTGAGTCACAAACCACAAAATGCAGTTGATGAGGGAAAACACGTGATATAAAAAGTAGATAGTAGAGGGCTTTACCTCTGTGTATGAATTAGTGGCCGCATCTCCTCTAGTACAAAGAGCAATTCATTAATCCCCATATTCACGCACCACTGCTCCCTTAACCATCTGCTTTGCAAGATTTAGTTGCAAATGCCTAGGTCCTGTCATCACTGGGCTTTCAGACAACACACGTGACACAAGCTCTCTAGTCTGTCTAATTGCTGATCGCAAAACTCCCCTGGCCACGGGATGATTATGCCTTCCTAGATGCATAAATAAACGGGTCCAGTTGTAATCAGCCCTAGTAAGTAATAGACAGTGCATGGACACTCCTGAAGAAGAACATGACAATTGCCACAATTAAAGCATCGAAGTGTTTCATTTTCTGAGCTAAACATACCAACAGATGCAATTGATGTTAGTAATTTGCCATTCCAAGAGGTCTCGTTTGGCAACCCGTTCATTGCTCTTAACGAGCATGAGCTATTCTTACAAATGAGGTGCCCACCACATTTACTTCTCTTGAGGAGTTGGATACCTCATTCTAGACTGAACAGGCTTAACCCAACAATGGCCATCATACTTTTGATCCATTCCCATCATTTTTAGAACGCCATCTAGCACAACGTCCAGCTCATAAACGCAGTCCCCATTGTATATTTGAGGAACTTCATCAACATGCTTCTTAATTGAACATCTAGAGCTAGAGATCATTCGACTTAACTTGGGGTACTTGTGACTATTCAATGCAATACACTCTAATGTGATTTGCGATTTTTCCAAACGCTCAAATTATGCCCTTCTTTCTGTTGTTCCTCATTAAGTTTTTTGCCTTACCTTAAAACATGCATGAAAGGAATCATTTGTATTACCTTATGAAATTTCGGTAGACCTTTCTCCTTGTTCTTTAATGGAGTTGTCAGACAATTCTACAATTGACACCTTCAGAGTTGAGGATATTTTAACATTGTCGCGCGTGATCAACAAAAAATTAGAAGACAAGGTTGAATCCAACACAAATTGAAACTGTTGATTTACTTGCACACCATCTGCCACCTCTGTTTGAATGTTACCATCCGGAGTTGAAATGATGGCAAAAATCTTACTGTCACCACAACCTCCATAGTCCACCGAATTCACCACAACCTCCATAGTCCACCGGATTCACCATCGAATATCTTGCTGGGCAATCAAGCAACAAGGGGACATTGCCTACATTATTCAAAATAAACTCAACTTGCTCAATGAGGATGAAGCCATTGCCCAATTAATCAAGCGGACTCAATTGCACACATGTAAATTTCCAAGCTAGCACCATATCGTATATTTATAGGCACCTGAGACACTCTAAATACATATCTCCCTCACTATGTCTATCTTTTGCTTCTGCCTCTCACTCCATATATAACTAACACTCCTACAAGCTTAGCCGAGTCCTTTTCTCTTCAAAATATACTATGTGATTTGACCATATACTAGAATTTTGTCAAAAAACTATTCTCTTCAATGTTTAGCCATTGAATTTTATTTAGAGAAAACTACCAAAATACCCCTCTAATTTTTGTATATTTACAAACTACCACTCAAATTTCCAAAATTCTCAAAATACCCTTTTAATTATTTTCGTTCAATTGTACACAATTCCCTAATCTTTATCCTTTCTTGACAACTGAGTTTATTTTTTGCAAATAAAGGTATTTTTTGGTAATTTTCACTATTATTTATCAGGCTGTCTTGACAAGTGAGAACCTATGTTCAGAGATAAGCATGCTTTTTGTCACACATCACCTCCAAAATAGGCAATATTGTCTAAAAATAATGAATTAATTCATCTCCAATGCCTACATTAACTAAGGGCAATCTGAACAATATGGAGGGGTAATCTGAATAATTTTGAAATTTGAGGGGTATTTTAGTAATTTTTACAAACTAGAGGTGTTTTTTTGTTAACTTCCACAAAATAGAGGTGTTTTTTGATAAATTTACCTCCACTACCATCCTGTCAATTCCATTGAGAACTTCTGTTGAGAGATTAGCATGTTACCTCCAAAATCACCTCCAAAATAGGCTATTATTTCTAAAAATAATGAAGCAATTAATCTACAAAGCCATTGTCAATTAATGACAAAATATGGAGGGCAATCTGGGCAATTTTGAAATTTGAGGGGTATTTTGGTAATTTCTACAAACAAGAGTTGTTTTTTGGTAAACTTCGCAAAATAGATTTTTTTAAAAAATTTCACCTATTCTTTATCCTGTCAATTCTACTGAGAACTTTTGGTTAGAGATTAGCATGTTACCTCCAAGAGAGGCCATTATTTCTAAAAATAATGAAGCAATTCATCTACAAAGCCAGAGGTATTTCGGTTTTTTTGGAAACTTGAAGAGCATTTTGGGCATTAATGAAAAAATATGCATATTATTTTGGACAATTTTGAAATTTAAGGGGTATTTTGGTAATATCATCAAACTAGTGGTGTTTTTGGTAAATTCCACATAGTAGAGGTTTTATTAAATAATAGTGCTGCATAGGAGAGATTCTGCGCTGCAGAAACGTAGGCAAAGAGAGAGAGAGAGAGAGAGAGAGAGAGAGAGAGAGAGAGAGAGAGAGAGAGAGAGAGAGAGAGAGAGAGAGAGAGAGAGAGAGAGAGAGAGAGAGAGGGATTGATCGTCTTGGGGAGGAAGACTGCTCGTTGGATGTTTCAAAAAGCAGCAATTCTCAAGGTATGCAGGGATAGGGGGAGGAAGACTGCTTGTTGGATCAATCCCTCCCTCCCTCTCTCTCTCTCTCTCTCTCTCTCTCTCTCTCTCTCTCTTCTCTCTCTCTCTCTCTCTCTCTCTCTCTCTCTCTCTCTCTCTCTCTCTCTCTCTCTCTCTCTCAATTTCCGGTTTCTTGCTCCAAGCGCTAGCACAATCTGCATCTGCATACCAATCTGTATCTACACAATCAAGGCCCTCTACATCTGCACAGCCCAAGTAGGCGACGTTCTCAAGTTAGACCGCATCCCTCTGCATCCGCACAGCCCAAGCGCTAGCACTGACATAGTGGGTGTGGGTGGATGTTTATCTTGCCAAACAAAATCCCTGCAGCCGTAGAATTGGCAAGCGTTGAATTTCCAAGCGCTAGTGCCAAGGTGTAGAATTTCCAAGTGCTACTTGACTGCATGGATATCATTCGATGTCAGTCAATTGCCCTCTCTCTCTCTCTCTCTCTCTCTCTCTCTCTCTCTCTCTCTCTCTCCCCCAATTTCTATCCTTCTCATCAAGGTAAAATAGAAAAGTGAGCGCTAGAGAGAGAGAGAGAGAGAGAGAGAGAGAGAGAGAGAGAGAGAGAGAGAGAGAGAGAGAGAGAGAGAGAGAGAGAGAGGGGGGGGGGGGGGGGGGGGACCGCCTATAAATTGGAGATCGTGTAGGTATTTTTGAAGTTGCAGGATTCGTAGATACAAAATTGAACCGGTAAGTCTATCCCTACCCAAATTTGCCAAATGATTTAATCTCTCTCTCTCTAGAGCCTTGATGAGAAGGATAGAAATTGGGAGAGATATCTCTAGAGCCTTGATGAGAAGGATAGAAAATTGGGAGAGATCTCTCTAGAGCCTCGATGAGAAGGATATAAATTGGGAGAGAGAGAGAGAGATAGAGAGAGAGAGAGTCTTTGTTCATCAAGGATGGATAAGGGTTCTACATATGGCATGCTATTCAATAACTCCTAATCTTTCATTTGCTAAGCATATCAACAATGATTTAATCTCTCTCTCTCTCTCTCTCCACTCACACCACGTGACATGTTCATTTGGTCCCATAGGTCATATTTGACCTCCCAGGACGATAATAGAACTATCTATCTATCTCTCTCTCTCTCTCTCTCTCTCTCTCTCTCTCTCTCTCTCTCTCTCTCTCTCTCTCTCTCTCTCTTGCCTTGATGAGAAGGATAGAAATTGGGAGAGATCTCTCTAGAGCCTTGATGAGAAGGATAGAAAATTGGGAGAGATCTCTCTAGAGCCTCGATGAGAAGGATATAAATTGGGAGAGAGAGAGAGAGAGAGAGAGAGAGTCTTTGTTCATCAAGGATGGATAAGGGTTCTACACATGGCATGCTATTCAATAACTCCTAATCTTTCATTTGCTAAGCATATCAACAATGATTTAATCTCTCTCTCTCTCTCTCTCTCTCTCTCTCTCTCTCTCTCTCTCTAGCACACACTTTAGAAGATGCACAAAAGCTTATGGTTGTCCTTGAGAACTTTTGCTTGCATAGTGGGCGGATTGTGAACAAATCCAAGACAAAGGTTAGGCTTGTGAAAACCAACCATAAGGAGAAGCCATGCATTGTGTACAACGATGAGACACTTGAAGTTGTTGAGAGCTTTAAGTACCTTGGCCTTGAGGTTCCGTCCGATCACAAGTGGCATGAATGTGCTATGCGTCATTTGGAAGTGGGAAAGAGAGCATATTATGCATTTGAGGACATGTGTAATGCGGGAAACATCAAGTGTTGGGTTCTCAAGAAGTATCTTTTTGATGCATTGGTGACACCGGTTCTTCTTTATGGAGTTGAAGTGTGGGGTCGGAGCATCTCAAAGTCTACTTGGAAAGAGTTTGAGAATGTCCAAAAGCGTTTTCTCACAAACTTTCTCCAAGTGAAGACACAAACACCATATATGCTCCTACTTCTTGAGTCAGGATGTCTTCCAATTGAGGTTATGGGCATGGAAAGGGTTGTGGAGTACATGATAAAGATGCGGCAAAACGCCTCACATCGACTTCCTACAATTGCATGGGAAGCAAGCAAAAAAGTTCAAAAGATGCATAAAAGCAAGATCTTGAGCATGGGATGGATGCAAGACACGAAGAATTGGTTTGGGAGATGGGATGCATTACACTTGGTACATGATGCTTCAATTGACTCCCAAGTGAATGAAGCTTTTCTACAACGCCAATGTATTACGGCTTGGGAGAAATCCGAGCAAGTTCAAGAGAGCAAGGGTGTGTCACTCACCGCCCTATGCTTGTCTTCGTGGAGGATTCCTCACCGCGAAGAAGAAGGAGCTACCACCGTGCCGTGCTTAACCGCTTTGCCGCCGCCGTGCCATCGTCGCAATGCTCTCTCTCTCTCTCTCTCTCTCTCTCTCTCTCTCTCACACACACACACACACACACACACACACACACACACGCACGCACGCATACACACACACACACACACAAGGAGATGAAAAAGAAGAAGATGGAGATGGAGCAAGAGCACTCTTCAATTTCACAAATGAAATAATGAGTGATTTTAAGGTTTAGGTGACTTTTATATGAGCTCTCCCATTCACACTTGGGCGCCCATGCCTAGCCAACTAACCCTTGAATGTTCTAGTTAGAGTGCGCCTCTCATTGGCGATCACTCTACCCTTTTCCTATTGGACCGACAAGCCCGGTACCTGACTCTACCAAATAAATAATACGGCGTCTATCGTAGGTGACAAGAATGTGCGTGAGGGTTAACATGCCCCCCTTCCTGATGTAGATTCCGTCCTCGAAAGCTATTGAGTTGAAGCTCGTTCGTCGAGGTGGAAGAGCATTTGAGATGAATGTTGTCACTGCAAAATCAAACAACATTGGCACAGTAATTGCATTCTCATATACAATTAAAAAGCATATGCAATTGTAGACAGACAAATTGATTGGTAACAAATTTTTAAACCATTTGTCAGCAAAAAACATTAAATTGTAACATAATCAAATGCATTGTCATAATAATCAATATCTAATTCTCCTAAATGATTTTCTCATGTTAAACTGATCATTTAATATGGGGAAGTGCCAGGGGAGAAAAAGCTAGAATATTGGTTAAGCTAGCAGACCGGCCACAGTAGGGATCCAAAGGAGGGAAAATAGGGATCCAAAGGGGGGGCCATCTGCAAAAGATCCATGTGCAACAATGGGTTAAAAAGACCCTAAGGTTCAGCCCATTAAGACTTCCAAAATGCTAAGGTTCCAAAATTCAAAGGTTGTGTCCAAAGGTCAACCCTAGGGGAAATTGGATGCTTTGTGTGTGACCAAAAAGTCTTTTCAAATCCCTACATAGGAGGGGGCGAGCCTTGGGAGTAGGGGATGAGAGAGAAAGTCACACACACACACACAGGCTCCCTTTACACAAAGGGAATTAGGGACACATGTGAGCTCCCTAGCCCAGATGCCCACAAGGTGTGCCCAATTGCTATTGGATGGCCTTGGAGGTGGACCAATGAGAATTAGGCTAGAGTAAATCTAGTTTAACTAATTTAAAAACACTTAATAAAAGAACCAATGAAAATTAAGTCTCCTAGATGACTATTGGACAGTCTCCCAAGGGGTCCAATGAGCATTCAGCAGCCCAATTGCTTGCCTGATTCCTATTGGCCAGGAGGCAAAGGGGTCCTATACACAAAAAGTAAAAACTCAGCAAATTTTCCCATTCTCTTCAGATAAGCAGGGAAAAACAGTATGAACCATAAGGTATGCCAACCAATACTCAATAGTTGAAGCATCAGCTCAAGCCAAGCAAAACCCACATCAAAGGTTTAAAAAAATTTCCATTATGTCACTAAAATTGCATGCCAAAAATAACTATAACAACTAACATGTATTGAAAAAACCCGTGTAATGAATCCAACAGGCTCCAAGTTATAACAGAGAAAATTTGGCATAGCATAACATCTCATATCCTACTCACTGTCTGAGTAAATATGCACAATCAAGATGTACCATGATTCTCATTCAACTCAAAGCAGTATTGTAAGGCTAAGCAAGTCTAAGATCTGAGTTCAAACCAAGCAGAACCACACCAAGACATCGCTGCTACACTCCTAAATATGCCAAAAATAACATGTACAACAAGCCATGCAGCAATATCAGTAGGCCAAGCAAAAAGATTTTAACTATGCTCATAGGTTTATTATACGTCATCTGTGAAGACAACAATATGTTTAGAAGGTCACCTGAAAAGGATGGTTTTTTTATGATAGGGTATGCGCACAGTAAACAACACAACACAACACAACACAACACGTATTAACTTTAAAGTATTGCAAGGCTAAATGAGGGAAAAAAACATCCCTCACCTGTATATACAACCACACCAGCTAAGTGTTGGGTTAAAGGCCCGTGTGCCCCATAGCCATTACAGGTGCCATTGCTGCAGTGTCTTCCACTTACGTGAGCCCACATCTCATTTGAGAGTGTGTAGCCTCTTCTTGGAGTGGCCTCATACACACAGATAGAGTGGGAGTTTGGCGGCATTGTCTTCTTCGACTACAGGTATAGGTGCAGGTACAGGTACAGGTTACAGGGAGCTTTGGATACAGGTTTCTTCTGTGGTTACAAAGCATGTATTTTGACTGCGGGACAGCCATGTATATGGTTGTGGTTTGAGTGGGAGCTTCTACTTTTGTGGGCAGTCTGTTTATGCGTGTTCTTGAGCTACAGGTTTACATCATCTATGTATGTTGATGGATGTGGATATGGAAGTTTGACAGACACTCTTTATGCATGATATTGTGGAGATTTGGTTCACTTATACATAGAGCGGGTTTGCTCTTGCTTGCAGTGTTGCGGTTTGAGTACAGACAGGTACTTGGTTGACAGTAGAGATTGGACTGCGTTGAGCTTGTGCATTGGTTATATGCTCACTTGGATCCATTTATGCTCACGGATTTGTGTAAGCTTGGTCAGCTTATGTCTCTATTGTGGTTATTCAGACATGGAGTATGTTTATGCCTCTATGACAGCTCATTGTTGATGCATTTTGTGGCACGGTTTGCCTAGGCCGGTTGAGTTACAGGTGTCACAGGCTTATGCATTTGTTTGTGGATTTCTACGTACGTTTTTTGACCATATTATGGGCTGATTTATACTCTATGCGTTTGCTCTTTGATTGAGCAGCAGGTGTTGTCAGATTTGCAGCACTACTTTGTTGTGGCAGTTTGTTGGTTGGTTACAGATTTATGATTGTTGCATTCTTGTTGTAATGGGCACTAAAGAGGACACAGTTTTCAATATTGAGAAGTTGGATGGTGCTAACTTTTCATATTGGAAAGATCAGATTTGGGATGTCTTGGTGCAAAAGAAACAGATTCGACCTCTAAAGTTGCAGGGAGTTAAGCCAGAGAACATGGAGAGGGATGATTGGGAGGAGTTGGATGAGATGTGCAGGTCTACCATTAGGCTTTCCCTTTCAAAGTCTGTTTATTACAATGTGAAAGATGCACAGGGTGGAGCTTATGAGCTATGGCAGTGGATTTGCGATATGTATGATAAGCATTCGGCTGCTTCTATGGTGTATTGGATTAAAAAGCTTATTGATTTGCGAATGGAGGAAGGTGCTTCCATGAATGCGCATTTGAATGAGTTCAATACAATTTTCAGCCAACTTGCTACGCAGAAAATTACGTTTGAGGACAATGTAAAAGCTATGTTTTTACTTGTCACGTTGCCTGAGTCATGGGACACATTTACGACAGCCATAAGTAACTCGGTTCCTGCGGATGAGTTGACAAGTACTAATGTGGAGTCTAGTCTTCTCACGGAAGAGATTAATTGAAAGAATAATGCAGGTAGTAAGTCTTCTAGTGCAATGGTTGTTAGAGGCAGGACTATGGACAAGTATAAGTCCAACAGGGGTAAATCTAGAAGCAAGTCCCGTGCAGGCACAAGTAAAAAGGATGTAGAATGTTTTCATTGTGGTAGAAAAGGCCATTTCAAAAAGGATTTCTACAAGTGGAAAAGGGAAAATGGAGATGGTAAGAAGAAAGACCATGATGCTAAGGACAAGCTTAAGTCCAATGTCAAGATTGAGGAGTTAAATGCAACACAGGGAGAGTGTAGCTCTCAAGATGACCATGTATGTGCTCCGACTAGTGCTACTAGTGAAGAGCTTGATGATGTGTTGCTTGCATCCTATTTTGATGATGCTTTTCTTCTCACTCATGAGAGTAGTATGCCTATGGATTGGGTCATTGACAGTGGTGCTTCTTTTCATGTTACGCCTCATAGGTCGTGGTTTCATGACTATGATGCTTCGAGCACAGGTACCGTCAGGATTGCCGATGGGCGTTCTATGCAGATTCATGGCATTGGGGATATTCATTTGGCTTTGCCAAACTCTACTACGTTTGTCTCGCATCGTGTGCGTCATGTGCCGGCTCTTGCAAAAAGCTTGATTAGTGTGGGTCAGTTGGATTCACTTGGTTTCAATGTATCTTTTGGTGACGGAGGTTGGAAGCTCACTAAGGATAGCCTTGTTTTGGTTGAAGGTGCTAAGAGGAATACGTTGTATTCCCTTTGTGTATCTAGTGTGGTTGATCACATTGTGGGGATCACTGAGCAACCTCCTGCTTCTTTATGGCATAAGCGTTTGGGGCAAATGTCACTGAAAGGTTTGAAGTTGTTGGCACGTGCGGATTACATTCCCGTTTCAGATTTTGGTGGTTTTGAGTTTTGTGAGCATTGCCTTTATAGTCGACATGCTCGGTCTTCTCATAAGAAGAGTGTTCCACATAGATCTTTGGAAAAGCTAGCTTTGGTGCATAGTGATGTATGTGGGCCGATGCCCAATGCTTCTCTTGGAGGTGCTATGTACTTTGTTACGTTCATTGATGATGCTAGCAGGAAGTGAAGGAGTACGAACGGAAGTGCGACGCGAGAGAGAGTGCGAGAAGAAGAGCACGACGATATGGTGAACTCGCTCTACTGTAATGTGTAGAGCATAGTGAGTTCTTATTAGGTTTTTACAAAAGAATATGTGTACATACCTGGCGGCCCGCCCACTTACCTGGGCGACCACATTGGGCTTTATACCCCAACAACCTCCCACTTAAATTCCAATGTGGTACTTTAAGTGTGAGAGAAGCTACTATACAAGCTAATATACAAGAGATGTAGAGAAGTGATGTACTACCCTACACCTAACTGCTTGCGAAAAATGCGCAAAGCTCTCTGAGGGAAGTCCTTTTGTAAGTAGATCAGCAGGATTTTCTGTGGTGTGAACTTTGACAAGCTGAAGTTGCTTATCCTCGAGCATTTCCCTGATGAAATGATACTTCACATCCACATGCTTTGTCTTTGAGTGATAAACTGGATTCCGAGCCAATTGTATAGCACTTTGACTATCACAATATAACACAGGCATCTCGTCTTTGATTCCCAAATCTGTTACTAGTCGATTAAGCCAAATTGATTCTTTGCATGCCTCTGATGCTGCAACATATTCAGTCTCTGTAGTAGACTGAGTAACACAATCTTGTAATCTAGAACGCCATGATACTGCTCCACTAGCCAATGTAAAGACATACCCTGACGTAGACCTTCGGTTGTCTAAGTCACCTGCATAATCTGAGTCTGTAAAACCCTTTACACTTAGATTCTGACTCCCATAGCATATACGCATACTCTTTGTAGCTTTCAGGTATCTCATATTCCTTTCACTGCCTCCCAATGTTTCTTGCCTGGGTTTGGCATGTATCGACTTACTACTCCCACTGCAAATGCAATGTCTGGGCGAGTAGTAATCATTGCATACATCAAACTACCCACTGCAGACGCATATGGAATCTTATCCATTTCAGCATGTTCTTCCTCAGACACATGACAATCTTGTTTGTTAAGTTTCACATATGGTGGCAATGGAACACTCAATGCCTTTCCCTTCTCCATATTGAAACGTTACAAAACCTTGTCAATATACTCTGTTTGAGATAACCAAATCAACTTCTTTTATATGTCTCTCTCAATGCACATACCAAGTATATGACTTGCCTCACCCATGTCTTTCATGTCAAACGATTTTTCCATCTTTGACTTCAAAGCTGAAATTTCTTCCAAGTGCTTGCCAGCAATCAACAATCATCCACATACAAAATAAGGATCAGCCAACTACCATCCTTAGCCTTTTTTGTATATAGACAATGATCGAACTCACTACGTTTGTAGCCTTGAGAAAGCATAAACTTGTGGAATTTATGGTACCATGCCCTCGGTGATTGTTTTAAGCCATAAAGACTCTTTAACAACTAGCATACCCAATCTTCCTTGCCTTTCTCAACAAACCCTTCTGGCTGCTGCATGTAAATTTCCACATCTAAATCACCATGCAAGAACGCTGTCTTGACATCCATTTGGTGCAACACCAAATCTAATATGGCAACCAATGCAAGAAAGCATCTCAATGTAGTCATCTTGACCACCAGAGAGAAGACTTCATCAAAGTCAATGCCTTGTTCTTGCTTAAAGCCCTTGGCAACAAGCCTTGCTTTGTACTTTGGCTGACTATCATGAGTGGTGATCTTATACCTGTAAACCCATTTACAAGGTAGAGCCTTTTTGCCCTGTGGTAATTTAACTAGCTTCCATGTCTGGTTTTTATGCAGAGCTGTCATCTCTGACTGCATGGCCAATTGCCAATTCCAAGAGTCCTTCATTTGCACTGCTTCCTTATAACATGAAGGCTCATTGCAATCAGTCAACATGACATAGTTCATAGACGGAACAAACCGATCAGGAGATCGCCTTATACGTCCAGATCTACGCACAATAGGTGGCTCAGGCTCAGCCACAACCTGTGGTTCCAATCTATCCTGTCCTCGCTCCTCTTGAGCCCTGACATTTTGTCTTGCACGTGCAGGTCCATCTTCTTGGAAGACAACTCTTCTAATCTCCTCAAACCTCTCTGGTTTAGAATGATATTTGGATTCATTAAAGTGAACATCATTGCTGCGGATAACCTTTCTGGATTCGGGATCCCAAAGTCTGTATCCCATCTCACTAGAATTACCATAGCCTAGAAAGATGCACTTTCTACTCTTTGGCTCAAGTTTGTTCCTAAATTCCTTTGGAACGTGAGTATATGCCTCACAGCCAAAGACTCTGAGATGCTTGTATGAGGGCATTTTGTTTGACCATACCATCTCTGGCACTGAATCCTTCTGCAAAACCTTGCTAGGAGATCTATTTATAAGATGAACAATTGTTGATACAGCTTCAGCCCAAAACCCATTTGGCATCTGTGCATTAGACAACATACTTCTGACCTTCTCTTGTATGGTCCTATTCATCCTCTCAGCAACACCATTTTGAGGAGGATTGTAAGGAGCAGTAAGTTCACGTTTTATACCTTTTGACTCACAAAAGTCCTCATAGGCGTTTGAAACATACTCTCCACCATTGTCAGTGCGTAAGCATTTAAGCTTCTTGCCACTCTGATTCTCCACAAGTGTCACAAATGTTTTGAAAACACTAAACGCTTCATCCTTGTGCTTGAGAAAGTAAACCCATACTTTCCTCGAGTAATCATCTATAAATGTCATAAAGTAAGAAGTTCCCCCTAGAGATAGGTTAGGCATAGGTCCACACAAATCACTATGAACAAGTGCCAACTGTGTATCTCTTCTACTGCTTCTATGCTTATGTGGCTGTTGTGTTTGCTTACCATACAGACAATGTTCACAGAATTCAAAATCATTAAATGAAAAGCCAGGAAAATAACCAGAACGAGAAAAGATTTCCATTCCCTTCTTGGACATATGTCCTAACCGGCTATGCCACAAAGAAACGTTCGACTGCTCGGTTACATTGATTACATTTTTAGAGACATTTGATGCATAAATCATGTAAAGTCTTCCAGACTTTACTCCATTTGCTACTGTCATAGAACCCTTGGATATCTTCCACATGTTCTGTCCAAAAGTGGTGACTTAGCCAGCATCATCAAGTAAACCTGTGCTGATCAAGCTCTTTGTAATTGTGGGAACATGTCTCACATTCTTCAGCGTGAAAGAAGAGCCATTCTGAAACTTCAATTGAACATCTCCAACACCTAAGATCTCACATGTCTGCCCATTGCCTAGCCGAACATGATCTTTAGTGGTCACATAAGAGGTAAACCACTCCTTGTTTGGAGACACATGAAGTGATGCCCCTGAGTCTATAATCCAGTCACTCAGTGCATTTCCATCAGATGCTGTAAGAAGAGCTGAGTCCATTGTATTCTTCAAGAAGTAGATGTCTCCTGACACTAGATTGTCATCCTCTGCAACAGTGTTTGTCACATTTATTTCTTGGATCTTCACTGAGGACTTGTTCTTCTCACCATTGACTTCAGCTTTCTCTTTGCCTTTTTCTGCTTTCCATTCTCTGCAGTCTCTTTTCATGTGAGCCTTCTTGCCACAATGGTAGCATTCTATGTCACTCTTGCCTTTAGCACTACGGGACTTGCTACGAGACTGATTCCTCTTTCCACCTTTGTACTTTTATTTGGTCCTTCTCCTGACAACTAAGGCTGTTCCTTTGCCTTTGTCCATTGTCTTTCTATTGGTTTCTTCAGTAAGCAGACTTCCTTCTACACCTGCTATGTTCAAACCATCTGGAGGTGCATAATTACTCAAAGCTGTGCGAAAAGTGTCCCAACTTTTTGGCAATGTGATCAACAGGAACATAGCTCTAACAGGTTCATCAACTTGACACCTTGAGCTGACAACTGACTATAGATTGTGTTGAATTCATTCAGATGATTGGACATAGGTGTCCCTTCTTTCATCTTCAAGTCAACAAGCTTCTTAAGCCAGTATACCTGTGAAGCTGCACTCTGCTTCTCATAAAGATCACTCAGCTTTAACCATGCTTGATAAGCCGACATCTCGTCTGCTACATTGAAGTAAATGCTTTCTGCCAAAGTCAGCATAATGGTAGAATTCATTCAGATGATTGGACATAGGTGTCCCTTCTTTCATCTTCAAGTCAACAAGCTTCTTAAGCCAGTATACCTGTGAAGCTGCACTCTGCTTCTCATAAAGATCACTCAGCTTTAACCATGGTTGATAAGCCGACATCTCGTCTGCTACATTGAAGTAAATGCTTTCTGCCAAAGTCAGCATAATGGTAGAAAGTGCCAATTCATCCATTTCGCTCCATTCATCTTCGTCCATATCTTTTGGTTTTATCCCCTTGAGCTTTATAGGTTTTATCTGCTTCTTTTGTACCAACACGTGCCAAATCTGCTTCTTCCACAATGGGAAATTGGTTCCATCCAGCTTCTTGATATTGTAAAGAGCAATGTCCTATGATCCAGCCATAGCTACGCTTCACAGTAGTTTACTTTCCTGGGAAAAATTCGGCAGAGTTTCCCCTGTAAACTGCCCTCTGAACCAATATCAACCTGTCAAATGAACCAAGAAAGCTTCAGATTCTGCAGAAATTTCAGCAGAGTCTCCTTTGTAAAATGGCTCTGGTGTACTAAAAAACAGACCAAAAAACAGCTCAAAAAACCAATGTCTCTCTAACACTGTAAGCTGTGGGTAAACCTGTCCTGCACCTATACTGTCTCTGACTGTCCTGTCACTGTCCTATAAGCATAGACTGCGACAATGCCTCGACGGAAGTAAAGCAAAGATGCAATCCCAATTGTCTAACTCACAGTCAATACATCCTAGCTGCCTATCTAAGGGTGCTCGAGGGATCGCTCCAAGACCTATATCACCGAAAGGATCTCAACATTCGAGAATCCCCCAGCTCAATAAAACCTCACTCGACCCTCAACAAAGGCTGCAGTAAATCTGACAGTACATAGACTTCCCACAAAGTCATACATCCACAAATTTCCCACTGTATGCTGTAACCGCTGCGGCGGTTGTTTGCTGCGTGACTCACAGCCAGCAAACCCTCAACAGACATACCATCTCTGACAATACATCCCATGTGGAAGTACCTGCAATGTCAGGATGAAATCTGGAATATCAAGCAGCAAACACAAGCTACCTGATGAACTAGTGGATGTCGCCTACAATCCGTGTGTAGATACGCCCGTGTCGTATGTGACACGCCTCCAAGAACTGTGAGCCGTCCTTCGATGTGTAGACAACCACAAATCAACACTCTGGGAGTGTCGATATCCTCAACACCTGCAGTCGTAGGCCGAAAATCCCAAATTTGCAAAGTCGGATCTGCACCCGCTGAGACCACGTAGTCGAAAATGGCATGCGCAGAACTTTGTCGAAGCCGAACGGTGGCCGAGATGACCTCAGAATGAAATTCTGAGCACACCGAGCCCTTCGACCACGCCCACAAGAGTTGGGGCCGTGTCTTTACCTGTCGAATTTCACTCCAATCTGAGCTGGTGACTCTAGCCTCCTACAGTGCTGCCCCGAGCCTCGATCTGAGCTCTGATACCAGTTGAAGGAGTACGAGCGGAAGTGTGACGCGAGAGAGAGTGCGAGAAGAAGAGCACGACGATATGGTGAACTCGCTCTACTGTAATGTGTAGAGCATAGTGAGTTCTTATTAGGTTTTTACAAAAGAATATGTGTACATACCTGGCGGCCCGCCCACTTGCCTGGGCGACCACATTGGGCTTTATACCCCAACAGGAAGGTATGGGCATACCCCATTCGTAAGAAGAATATGGTGTTTGATATATTTAAGCAATGGTTGGATCTTGTTGAGAACCAATCAGGTTGTAAGTTGAAGTGCTTACGTACGGACAATGGGGGTGAATTTATGTCTCATGCTTTCACTACATTATGTGTTGAGAAGGGTATACGGCGTGAGCTTAGTGCTCCCTATACACCTCCTCAAAATGGTGTGGCAGAGCGCATGAACAGGACTATACAGGAGAAAGTCCGTAGTATGCTTTCTATGGCTAGTTTGTCAGATGGATTTTGGGCTGAAGCAGTTGCCATTTCTGTGCATTTGATAAATCGTTCACCTAGTGTTCCTTTGGGCTTCAAAGTGCCTGAAGAGGTATGGACAGGTTTGCCACCTTCGTAGGGTCACCTTCGTGTTTTTGGGTGTGAAACTTATGTACATGTACCTAAGGCAAAACGCAGCAAATTGGATCCAAAGAGCAAGAGATTTATCTTCTTGGGTTATGGTAGCTCTGGTGAGATGGGTTATCGATTGTGGGATCCTATTGACAGGAAGATTGTGCGCAGCCATGATGTTGTTTTTCATGAGGACTCTATGTATAGAGCATCACCGCGAACGGTTGAGGTTTGGCGTGTGATATTTGAGGAGGATGGTCATCGGTATGATGGTCCCATGGCTGCTCGTGGGCAGCCCATTGACCCTCAGGTGGGAGATCAGCCCTTGTTGGGAGATCATGTAGATCAGCCCTTGTTGGGAGATCATGTAGATGTGGGACAGCCAGATGCACCTCTTGCACAGTTTTTGAGGCGTTCAGAGCGGCGTACAAGACAGCCTCAGTGTTTTGTGCCTTCTATGGATTATGTATTGTTGACTGATTGCGGGGAGCCATCATGTTATGATGAGGCCATGTCTAGTGTTGAAAAGCTCGAGTGGGAGCAGGCTATGCAGTCAGAGATGGATTCGTTGATCCAAAATGATACGTGGGAGCTTACTCCTTTGCCAAAGGGTAAGAAGGCACTACCATGCAAGTGGGTTTACAAGATAAAATTGTGTTCAATGGATGCAAAGCCTAGGTACAAAGCAAGGCTTGTGGCTAAAGGATTCAAGCAACAGAAGGGCATTGATTTTGATGAGATCTTCTCCCCAGTGGTGAAGATGTCTACTTTGCGTATGTTGTTTGCTTTGGTAGCTACAGAAGACATGGAGTTGAAGCAAATGGATGTAAAGACAACTTTCTTACATCCGGACTTGCACGAGGATTTGTACATGGAGCAACCAAGTGGGTTTGTTATTCATGGCTCAAAGAAGATGGTATGTCGGCTTCTTAAGACCTTGTATGGGCTGAAGCAATCACCTCGTGAATGGTATCGTAAGTTTGATGCATTCATGAGTTCATTGGGCTATGTACGAAGTTATGAGGACCCATGCTTCTATACTCGCAAGGCTGCAGATGGCAGTCTTATTGTTTTGGTTTTGTATGTGGATGACATGCTGATCGCAGGGAAGTGTATTTCTGATGTGAATGCCTTGAAACATAGGCTACATGAAACCTTTGCCATGAAGGATCTTGGGGATGCCAGTCATATTTTGGGTATGCGGATCACTCGTGATCGTTCTCGCAGGGTGCTCTTTCTTAGTCAGAAAGAGTACATTGACAGGGTGCTTGAGCGTTTTCATATGGAAGGGGGGAAGGCCATTAGTACCCCGTTGTCTCAGATTCCCTATGCGTCAGCTGTTGGTTCCTTGATATATGCCATGGTGGCTACGCGTCCAGATCTTGCTCATGCAGTTGGTGTGGTTAGCAGGTACATGTCTAACCCGGGCAAGCGTCATTGGGATGCAGTGAGAGGTATTCTTGGATACTTGAGAGGGACTTCAGAGTTGTCCCTATGTTATGGTGAGAAGGATATGTCTGTTTGAGGATATACAGATTCAGACTATGCAGGGTCAGTGGACTCGAGGAAGTCTACTAGTGGCTATGTGTTCACAGTTGCAGGTGGACCGGTTTCGTGGGCATCACGTTTACAGCCATGCGTTGCTTTGAGCACTATAGAGGCTGAATATATGGTTGCCACTGAGGCAGCCAAGGAGGCCATATGGCTCTCACGACTAGTGGGAGATCTTGGTATGGCTGGTGATGCTCCGATGCTACATTGTGATAGCCAGAGTGCCATAGCGTTGGCACGGAATCCTGTCTTCCATGCGAAGACAAAGCACATTGAGGTGAGGTATCACTTCATACGAGAGGTGCTAGAGGACAAGCGCATAGAGCTTGTCAAGGTACACACTGACGATAACCCTGTTGACCTAGTCACGAAGTCAAGGTTTGCACACTGCAGATCGCTGATGGGTATGGCTTGACTTCTTTTGCTGTACTTTGGCCACTTTAAAGGCACACTGCCTTTAAGTGGGAGATTGTTGGGTTAAAGGCCTGTGTGCCCGGCTGCCCGTTGTTCAGCCGCCCATGTACAACCATTCTTTTATTCATTCATAATAACTATACTCATAACTACACATTGTAGAGTGAGTACCGCCCCGCCACACACTGTGTCTATCTCCTTCTTCGTGCTGGCTCTGTGTGTGTGTGTGCTCTTCGATCCCAACACTAAGTGGTCTCCATTTGGGCCATGTTTTGTGAGCTTGCATGAAGATCAGGATCTAGTAAATCAACGGATTTAGAGCCAACAAATCAACGGCTTCAGAGGATCAGGGTAAGGCCAACCCTGGTTCAGCATAGGGGAAAGGGAAGCGAGCGAAAGGTTGAGGACGTCAATGGTTTGTAGCACCCAAAGAGGAGGCATGTCGGCAAATCAAAGGGCGACCCAGCCAGGAGGAAATTACAAAAGAGAGAGAATATTATAGGAACAAGACAGAAGAAAGATGGGCGCCGATGCAGCTTATGAGAAAGATTAATTACAATTAGTACACTATATTTACAGTGGTGGGTGGCAATAGGAGTTCCCACACATAGAGCCCCAATCCAGTAAATAAATGCAACTAAGGTGAGTTCCCACCAACATGGCCCATGATTAGACAGGAAGCTGGGGGTGAGGTCACACCAAGCGAATATTGCACAAGAAATACCAAATAACATAGCCTTAGATTCGAGGACACAAGGCCAGAAGGGATATCTAGCCAAGGTAAGTTGCTTGATAGTGACGCCATGCTTGCTTGCTACATACGAAAATCATTGTCTGTAGCTCATATAATCAATGATATATAGTGTCTTGAGGCTCTCTTAGCCAATTCAGGTTAGCCCATGAATTAGTTGCTTGATAGCGAGGCCATGTTTGCTTGTTACACTTGTAGTGCATGCACCCTGTGCATATAATTAATGATATAAAGTGCTCGGAGTTGCATTCATATGCAGTGAACATAAGCAAATATACCAGCCTCAATTGTTATTGAGTAGAAGGTATAAAAACCATTGGAAACAAATAAGATCTTACCTTGTCTTAAATAATTGTGTGAGTCTAGTTTATATGGACTTCACATGAAGTTGAATCCACCGTGATGAGCTGTAAGCGGATAATGATGTCCGTGATAGAGTAGCTAATGTTATAATGAAAGCGTAAACAACGATGGGGTGGAATTAATTCCACCTTATTGGCACGCCATGCACGCAAATGAGAAAATAAAAGTGATAAACCCTTGGCTACAACGACGGCCTCAACAATTTTAGCCAATACCATAAATGCCTTGCACAATCTATACTAGCATGTATACATCACAATTCAAAATTATGTTGTTGATACACTCGTATGATGCCATATAAACTTTTATCCGTCTTAGAGCTTGTTGGTAGTAGAGTTTGCTCGCTTCTAAAGAGCGAGTTCTCTTGTACTTCTTCCAGTACTGGCTAGAGTCTGAAATCTTTTTGGTTGCTTTGATACCCAACTATGCCTAATAAAGCCCCCTTGGCCTGCTAAATATAGGCCCCCTATACTACATGTGTGCCCTAGCCCTTGGCCCTAGAAGATAAGAGAGCTCGGGGACTAGCACATGCAACTCACCACCCAACCATGCCTAATATAGCCCCTTGGCCTGCTAAATATAGGTCCCCTATACTGCATGTGTGTCATGGCCCTGGCTTGTCTTAGCCTAGGCCGGTCATTACTCCCCCATTGAAACTGTTGTTGTCCTCAAAGACAAAAGTGGTGATAAATTTGTAAGAACACTAATGTTTTCCACAGTGGCATCCCTCATAGATCCTTGACCGATACACAATTCAATAGGAAGCTCAATGCAACCAAGAAAAACATCTTGATTGTCCACATCGATGTCCCTTTACAACCGTTTATATAATTGGCCTATAATCAATATAATGTGTAGACTCTATTTATAACTCACTAAAGTACTTTAATGAGTTTCCACAGCTAAGAGGTATCTTAAAGAATACCTCTTCTCACTTTTCATGAAAGTAACATGCTAACATTACTCATCAACAAAGATTAAGTCCTTATCATTCCTCATCAGTAAACAACCCCACCATAACTGGTGATCGAGGTTGAGAACTTGACCAAAACATAAAGAGACAAAACCTAGTCACAACATGGTTTGCCTCATGGAAAACAAACTCTAACTTGAAAGGTAACCTTTCCCATTGGATTGCTCTGTGCTAATGTATGCACTTAGCATATCCTTTAGCACAAGATTAACACATTTAAACTTTCTATCAGCCGTATCTGAAATAGTAGTCAACGTATCTACAACCACCCAAACCGAGCCATGATCTCTGATGGTGATTGGCATACCCACAAATAATCGCATAGAACTACTGTACATATTGCGCGAAATGCTTTAGAAGCTATCGATTTCATGAATTTACATGCCACGCCAAATTTTTCTTTGCTAAACACTTAGGCCCATAACACCCAGTGTGCATGCATTGAACAAAAACGGATTCGAACTTGCATTTCATGGCTATTATCGCCAAGGAATGTGGCGGATGTTATGCTCATATCACATATGGAACATGAAGGTAAATAGTGCTATGAAAGAAACTAAATACTTTGCACTGCAAGAACTTGAAAACCGTGCTAAAATGTTTGAACCATAATAGAATGTAAAACATAAATCACATACAGGCACAACCAACGGAACATTTTCATTAACAATACAAAGCTTTCCTATATGCATAAACAACCATCCGTGAATGTTGTTTTAGCACCCACGATGTGCCTAAGTGGGTATAATCAACCATATCTCTTGAAATGATGCTTGGCTCAAAGTCAAGTCCAACGTTTGTTGTAATATCGCTCCCTCGTGAGTGTAGAAGCTGATGCAATTATTTTGTCCAATTGTGTTGAGTTTCTTCTTAGATCCATATTCTTGGCATAAAGGAATGAGGTGTGGTGAGTATGGTCTGATGAAGTGCCCCTTCAAGTGAGCATGCCAAGATCTTCAGTATCAATTGTAATGTTGATGCCCTATGCAAAGAAGGTGCTTGCCCTTCTTTACATAGGGCATGCCAAGTATACTTCGTATTTGGCTAACCCCCCCCCCCCCCCGTGTGCTGGGCTGTGTCTCATCTAACATACATGTAACAAGGAAGTGACCTCGGCAATGAGGAGGTAACGTGGTCCGGACTTATATGAACGCGTGTGTGAAAGAGGATCATTCCTAGGGCAGGATTACCTTTAAGTAGCGTATGGGTCGCCACTGAACTGTGCCCGAGCTATGGCAGAACAGGCGAGTCTTGTATACCATGGCCGCACTGTGTTGATGCTGGGCCAAATTGACAGCAAGATCTCCGTGCTCGCGCAGCTCCTCATCTGCGTGCAAAAGCCTCGAACATATTGCAACATGCCGAGAGAGAGAGAGAGAGAGAGAGAGAGAGAGAGAGAGCAGAAGAGGGGTGTGCCTCTGTCACGCTGCATGCTGTGAGGAGGCCAAGGGAATAATGAGCGTTTCTGTCCTCTTCCCTTAGGGCTTCTGCTCGTCAAGGGTCTTACAACGTCTCAAGATGTAGCTAATGCACCGACAGAATATTCATCTTACTATCCAAACATCTAAGCATCGATGGCCTATGCGGCTCTGTGCAAAATCGCAATAGAAACAACTTGATTGTAGGTTGCTTACTGGTAGAGGTAGACCAATTGTTTCAACTGTTCAAAGCCCTAATTCACAACTTAGGTCTGTCTGATCGATGCTGAAATGCGCGTGCCAAGCCAGGATCTGCAGCCGATGCCTTCCGAAATGCAAGTGGCAGCGAGGTTGAGGGCCCTCGACCTCTTTTGACTGTTCCGCGGATCTGTTTTGTCGAAACCTCTAGCAGAGGCGGTGGTGCAGGTTTAAACTACGTGCAAATCTCTCTATTGCTCAGTTTGTGCCGCAACGTGCCCTGTGGAGAGTGGACATGTTACCAACCCAACGCTCTCTCTCTCTTCCTCTTTCTCTCTCTCTCTCTGTGTGTGTTCGGAGTAGCGGGTTGGTCTCCAACCCGGGGCCTGTATAAGTGTCGCCGATCACCCTCCCTTTCTCTGAACGCGAAACAGGCAATATGCATGATCAAGGTGAGAGGATGTGAGTAGCGTCCCAAGTAGTATACATGTAGGATGTGAGTAGCTAGGCTCTTGCTTGGGATGAGGAGCAAGAACCCTTAGCAAGGAGGGAGTAAAAGGCGTTGCAAGCGGCATGGGGGCACTGTGCTGCAGACGAAATAGGGTAAACAAATGTTGTGGCTTAAATGCGGTTCATTTTTCATCTGCTGTTTTTTCAAAACAGTTGCATCCAGGCGTGTTCTTTGCTTGTTGCCCATGTTAGAATCCTTCTTTCCATATGAAAAGATGCTTTCTCTTAAATTGCATCCCCGAGTTCAAACGCCGATAATACTTAGAAGCTTTCTACATTCTTTTCTCCAATTATCGCGCATCGTTATTTATCTTATGGTATACAATCTATTAGTATGATTTGTGGCTTAGTTGTGGAGATTTAGTCCCACTAGCGACATAATTTTTGACGGAAGAAAACACAGCGATGATCAATATTTTCTAAAAGCCCTTGATGCTTTAAAGAAACGACATATATCACAAAAGCTTAATCTTCATCCACTTTCTTAATATTAGGTCGAAAATGCCTATTTAAGAGACAGAATGGTAGTTGTATAGAGTCTTCAAGCAAGACGAAGTTATATTGTATATTTTCCCCGACTCCAAATAAATATGATCACAAGCTTGTTTAATTTAGTACTGCTCGAGCAAAATAACACCTTGTATATAATTCAATTGAATGTTGCTTTGACTGTTGGATTGAATGTGTAAGATTTACAATTTCCTTGTCTTAAAACACTACCTGGGTGGAATTTTTTAAGTAATTTGGGGTTTCTCTTGAGCAAGTCCTCCATGATGACTGCGGATCCTCATCAACAACTTGCTCCTTGACTAGTAACCCTCACGTGTGAGGATATCATGAAACCCTCACGTGTGAGGATATCATACTTGACTAGCAGATTGTTGATTTCATGCTCTATTATAATCTGATGAAAGGTTAATTAAGCTATAACATTTGAGTGCGAGTTGTTTTCTTGAGCTACTTCAATCTTCAACTCTCTCTTGGGCACTCACTTTCTTACTCTTGGCGGAAGTTGAATGTTTCTCTTGAATCTTTGCTCAGTAAGAATTGGAGAGCTTCTACCTCTAGCAATTCTAGAAGTATTGATTCAATTGTAGAACTATTGATTTATATCAGTGTTTTCTCTTACTCATGTGACTTTCTTCTTTGGTCATAAAGCTGATGAAGAGTTTACTGTGGCCTCAATTCTATTTTCCGATCTTAAAAGTACTTGCTCATTGCTTGGTGGGTAAGATTTTATTTTTGAAAGGTGATAGATACAAGTTTTGATTAACCTTCCATCTTTCAAGATACCATTGCTTTTGCGCTTAAATGTTGGTAACGTCATTGCAATTGCAAACCATAGCGCATGTGTAGTAGGACCTGTTATCTTTTGTTGTAGTTGTCGATTGCTTCCAGCTCTTGTAATTTTGAAAAGATTTGCTTGTTACTTGGTGAACTTAATAAACTTTTCACTTTTCAGATCGCACTTATAAAAAACATTACCGATGCATGTCTCAATAGTATTTGCGCATTAACTTATTCCAAAAGTGCATGAAGCTAATGGAAAATTATTTCTGAGATGCCAAAGCTATATAAGATCATTTTCTTTCTCAAATCAAGCATCACACCTAGAAATGTAGGAGATTGTAGCAATTGGATAGATTAGCAAGTCTAATCTTGGGATAGCTCAGGGCTTTGTGTCTTCGCACATCAACATACATGTTGACCTAGGCAATGCCAAGTTTATTTTTAGTAGACTTTGACTAACAATTTTGTCATAAGTTATTTTGTTTATCTTAGCATCTTCAAATTGTCACATGACTTCAAGATGAAAGCGTAGGTTATTGCCTATGGAGAGATGTACTCGCTATGAAACATCCTTAGTTTCTTGGCTTCTCTCTTATTTAGCATATCTTTAATCAGTGCATTCTTAAGAATTAATATTTTGCAAAGGTAACTCAAAAACTTTGTATTTTTTTGAAGCACACCACATCCGGCATACATGTCGATCAAGGCAGTGTTAAGTATGAAACTTGTCTCACAATGTCATCTTTGCCCTTACTGAGTCTTGTGTAGGGCCACATACCTTCAAGATGCAAGCATATGCGATTTTGTAAGGAGAAACACCCTTGTTGCATTTGCTAAAAACAACCCAAAGCTTCGCAAGCAATGCATTCCAAGACATGACAATTTAGATAGGAAGTTTGTCAAGCACTTTCTAAGCCATTTGAGATATTTGGCATACATGTCAACCAAGCATGTGTTGTAAACAGCCCAGACTTTCCTTGCCTTATTCTTGATTGGGCAAATCCCACAAACAATGCACTCAAAGAGACAACATCATGAGACATTACATATTATTCTTACGTAACATCTCTAGATAACATGAATTGGAAAAAAATCAATGCTACTTTTTTATGTCCATTCTCTATCAATAGAGACAAGGGGGTGATGTTTTGAGCAAAAAAATATCTAAAGTAATCTTTACCTTCCAACTTTTGAGTTGGTACACAAGATAAAAGATAAGCTTTCGAATCAATATATGTAGGCACGTGCATCGAGGATAGGCATAAGTTATATCATCAAGATAAACCCTTGGTTCTTCATGGAATGAAAATACTCCAATGCATCCTCAATGTGATTCTTACTAATAAGAGATGGTATCATCATATTCCACGCAACCACATCCATAGAAATCATTTCCCAAAAGATCTTTTCTACACTACATAAAGTTTTGCACTTGTCATACATATATATCAACCATGCTTTCATTGCAAACACAATTGACCATGATGATGTTGGATTGATTGCCCTTCTTCCAAGGCTTGCAAGCTTGGACAAGCATTAAGAGGTGTGCTTCAAAAAAGTAACAAAGGTTCTTGAGGAGTTCCCATTGTGGAATGTTAACTCTAAGAATGCACTGATTAAGGATATGTTAAATAGGAGGGGGGTTCCAACATTAGGCTTGCTAATATATCCAATTGCTACGATGCCCTTGATCTCTAGCAGTGTTGTTTGATTTGAAAAAAAGGGTCTTTTCTAGTCTTTACATCCTGCAAATAGATTTCCATTGGGTCCATGCACTTTTGCAATAGGTTCATGCTCGGCTTCTCGAATTGGGCTCTTGTGATAGTAGAGTACAAGTCTATACTCTCATAGAGAGAGTCGATTTCGATAGTTGTATGCGTGGCGAATGACAATATCCTCTTTATCCTCTATCCATCTGTCTTGAGCTTGTAGAGGGCCTTGGCATTGCTTGTTATATCCTTGTACTTCCTCTTGACCTCTTGCATGAGGTAGTTGACAATGTGATGATCAAAGTCCTTGTCTATTGGATGAGTGTCTCGAGTTGTGGTCTTCACCTCCTTCACCTCAAACATACTTTCTTCAATAGTAAGATGAGGGACATGAAAGGTGTCATCTCTAAGTTGAAAAATCAGGACTTATCCAAACCATAAGCAAGTGCAGCAAGAAGTTCATTGATGATTCTCATCACATTCGAGTCGGGAATGACACTTGCATCCTTGGTGACCTTATTTGAGAATTATTGAAATATTTAGACACCATAATCATGACATTCTTAATTGTGACGTCCAAAAACACCTTAGCAATTTCTTTCATCTTTATCAACACCATCGAAACTGCTTTTCTTCACCCTTGTAGTACACCTCAATCAGTGGCTTGTCACTAGGCTAGCAACTACTTTGAAAGGCCATAGCTTCACATCTCTTTCCACACAAGGATTGGAGTATTGTCCTCCAATGAGGTGCTTGGTATTTGTAAAAGAAATCAATAGAAAGAGCAAGCCAGATATATTTTGCCCCATCAAATGTTATTGATACACCGTTAGGGAACAGCTACAGGACGTGGGCAGCCTTCGATGAGAAACTACTTGTTGCACATAGGTACATGGAAACAACAAAATACAAAAGTACCCATGGGTAACCAGGTGATCGTAATACATCCGAACATGGAAGTGTCTAAGAACAGAGCAAGATTGCATGGAATCAACAAAATACAAAAGTATCCATGGGAAACCAAGTGATTATAATACACCCGAACATGGAAGAGTCCAATAGTAGAGCAAGATTGCATGAATGACAAGTAGAAGAGCATGCAGATCATGCATGGAAATCCAACCAACAACTTGTAAAAGCATATCCATGCGCATACAAGTTGCAGATCATGCATATTCTAGAAATCAAATCAAATCAAGATATGAGAACGTATCAAAACTGGTATTGATGGGATTCATGGCGACCCGGTTCTTGGCCGGGTTGTCTTGAGGCGCTCAGTTTCAGTGAATGCCACATAGAAAGACATGGTTCGGTAGCTTTGGTCGTTGATGTTGATTTTCACATGATCATGATATCACACACCTACACAAGAGTATGTGGTACCCAAGTCGACAGGAGTTTGTGGTACTCAGGTCGATGCCAATAGTAGAACCTTCCTTTGTCGTAGCCGACTCTGAGGGATGTTAACTAGTACAACAGAAAAGGCGTGGTTTGAATGTTTTACTTGGTAAGCAAAGGTGCTTTTTTCAAATTATCACAGCATTAGGCCACTTGGCTCAATCTTGAGCATCAATAAAGAAATCAATCCACTGTTGCACATCACCAGCCTTACAACATTGTCCCAATTAAAAAGAACCCATTGCCATCAGCCTTGTTGTCGTTGAAAAAAAAAAAACTCCGATCTTTACCCATTGGTAAGGTCTTGTTCTCTTCATAGGAGATGTCGTGGTGAACTTACCTCTCTCTCTCTCTCTCTCTCTCTCTCTCTCTCTCTCTTTTTGATTCCATTCTAAGACAAGTCTAATAGCACATTCTAATATTCCAACCTTTATTCCCTTTATCCTCCCGTATTGAATGATCAGTCTAATAAGAGAGAATCATTTGGAATTGTTAGATATTAGTTTATATAACATTGTATTTCAAGTAAGCAACTTCCTAGCTGTCCCCACTTTAAGAATAGTAATTTAGCAGCAGGTATCCCACCATTTAGCTAGCAAGAGAACAAGATGCTAAAAGACATTAGCAATAGAAGGCATCATGCGGGGTTGGAACACCTCATGTACAATATACTTTCCCCCTCTATGGAGGATGATCATCGTGCACAATGCTTATTTTGGCTTTCCCATATCTTGGATAGCCCTACCTACTAGCAGGACACCATTTGTCGGTTTGTGAATGGTGGTCCGCTGTCAAGCCAAGATCCCTATGTCAACTTTTTTGATACAAGTTCTATTGAAGTATATGAGAGGATATACAACAGCATGCCATATCATGATGATGAGAGCAACGAAGGTGCATCCTTGTTACTTGAGGGCAGTGAGAAGTTCTGAGTGGGCAATTGAATGGTATATTTTTCTAGATAAAAAGCATCATTTTGTCCTCATAATTTACTTTATTTCTTGGTGTTTTTCATTTTGTCTATTCATATTTGGTACGGGTTAGCTCCAAGATTGGTATTGTGCATGGTACAAAATTAGTCAGACATTACAACAGTACCAAATTTGATAATGCACTAGTGCACAGACAAAATTGGAATGGGAGGCCAAAGGTGATGAAAAGGATGAGTTTCCTCCGAGCTCAATGACACTCTCGTGGCTTCTCAACTTCACAGAAGGACTTTGGTCATGTTGCGGAGAGGAGAGAATTTTTGTCTTCATGACAAATCATGTGGAAAATCTGGACCCGACACTCCTATGGCCGCGGCGTATGGATATGCACATCCTCATGTCTTTTTAGTACTTATGCTCTTTTGCCATGCTCTTGTGTCAATATAGCACGGTACATTCTTAGGGTATGCTGTTTCATTGATATAAGAACGTTACATTGCAAGGGTATGCTACTTCCTCGATTTGAATCTTGAGAGTATTCTATTTGCACTAAGCACAGAGCTGATGTAGATGTCATTTGTACTTTTTTGGGGTTTTTGGGAGGAGATGAAAACATCTAAAGGGTGCAGCTTGAATTCTTCCCTTTTGTTACTTGATACCTAAAGCTGAACACTCTTTAGTTTTCATTTACAGACATGCCACTAGTGCACCTTCACTTATGCGAACTCTAACAAGGTGGACCCCTTCTTCCCCATTGAGGAGGCTTCTCACTGGCGTCTTTGGCTATGGGAGGGAGGCCATTAGCCAAGGTCTACTAGGACCCAAGAGAGTGGTTATGGGCCCACCATGAGACAGCTCTTGCTGATCTCTCTTTCTTTGTCTACACGTTAGCTCAGCCCACTCTCCTGAGGAGTTGGATACATGCCGGTTTGGACCATCTATTTTTGAAATGGTTTTGGGCTACCATTTGGAGGCTGTTGATTGCTTTTCGGATTTGTGCAGAACTAGCAAGAGAGAGCACTCACGACTTGTTGTCCTTTTTAGATTGACTGATATAGAGAATACCACATGAGAGAGAGAGAGAGAGAGAGAGAGAGAGAGAGAGGTAGGTAAGTCTACATGCAGTATTAGAGAGAGGGGGGATCATTCTTGATTCTCTTGATTTTTCAATAAAAACCACTCGGGGAATCCCTACTACTCACACATAACCTATGATGATGGCATTTATAGAAAGATGCCATCCAAAGCTAAGGTACTTGGCTAGCTACCAACCAGGCATATCAGCTATATTCGCCCACGCCATCGCCTCCTTCCCTCCTACCCTTTTCGTCCTACAACACTCTCTCGCCATCGCCTCCTTCCCTCCTACCCTTTTCGTCCTACAACACTCTCTCGCCATCGCCTCCACTACCAAAGTGCACGCCTTCTGAAATTGTGTGTGAAGAATCAAGAACACGGGCATCATATGAGAGGCTGGCACTCAATCTAAGGGCAACCTGAAGTAGCATCTTCCAAGGTTCTTGTTCGAGAAGGCCTCGATCAAAAGGCTTGGTAAGAATTTCCCGACTCTTTGAGTGAGTGTATCTCTGTAAGCATGTTCAATGCTTTGTCTCCAAACAAGTTTGGAGGCCTGCTTCTCTAGCAAAGCAAGACTTCAATCCTTTAGACTTTTTTGTGCGACTCTGGATCCGCTGACCACACGTGATCCTACATTATTTTGAGCATGCCCACTTGGCTTTCAAGTTTCAAGCTCACCCATCAAGTTCTCTCATCTTCTCTCCTCCTTATTCTTCTTGAGTTTTGAGCTCGAACTCAAGTTGGAGCTATAGAGCTCTCTCCTTCTTAGCTATAGCACAACTTGGAGTTCTTGTAGTTTTCACCAAAAAAAGTCATTGCTCATTTCAAAAGTGACCTAGCTTGGGTCCAAGTGTGCCTTGCATCTTAGGTGTAGAGACTTTTTGAACAAGCACAATCCAAGTGCCTTCCAACTTTGGGCCTCAGAGAAAATCTATTCTACTTCCTTCTCCAAAGATGTTCTTTCATAAGTGTCCAAAATATGGTGGAGCAAAGGCTCAATTGAACCTTACCTTCGTGAGCGGGTCACGTGGTAATGGGATTTGAGGTGGCTGGGTCAACCCGAGTCTAGTGCGCAACAACGGTGTGCTATAGATTTTATGTTTCTGAGTTACAACATGGAGCAGTCAATGCTTGTCTCTCTCTCAAGGGACGAGGTTGTAAGCGATTTGGAAGAGACTTATTAGCGATGCCAAGCAGATCCAGGCTATTGTTTCACCCCTGCATCAACGCCATGTCCGTTTGATGGCTCTCCACACGATCTAGTTGCCGGAAATTGGTGCAACATATGAAAACCCTGTGCTACATATCGTCCATCCGACTTCTGCATCTTTTTGGAGGGATCGCATCTTGAGAGCCTTCAAGTTGCATGTTTTGACTAGGGCTATTAGTTTCTAATGGATGGCTATTGCGTCCCCTGCACGCGGAAAGTGGTTATTGGAGGCTCGAAATCGATGAATCTTTAGAGTATTTCTTGCTCGCTATATTGCTCAAAGCACGGGACTCACAGAAGTTCAGCAATTGACACTCAATACAGAAAACAAATCTATTGCTCTTGAAAATGAGATCATTGTCAAAGGAATTAATAGATCTTTTACAGCTATTAATGACGAGCTTGAGTATACCGTCTCTATGGCAAGAAGACATAATCGCTGACAGAAGTAGCTTACAATACACACACACGCGCGCGCGCGCACACACACACAGACACACACACACAGAAGGTAATATTGATCAAAGGACATAGAACATAAAGTTACGGAAGTGTGTTTTGTGTATGGCAGGGAGGACATATATTCACAACACTACACGATCCAATTGCACAAGCGCGGCTCCAGCTCGACAACACTACAAGGTTCGTTATCTGCATCCAATTTTTCACACGCATGCGTTTGCTTGGCGCAACACATAAATGCTACGGGATAGGGCGCGGCTTCCGTTTCTTATAATTTTTTGGAGAGACCACAATGCCAACTCTCCACCATACTTTTGTATGGCACCTTCGTATGACGTACACTGTATACTTTGCACTTTCAATCTATGACATTTCATTGCAAGACGATATGTTTAACTATTCACATTGATTTTTTGTAGCTCGGTTCAAAAATCGGCGTGTAGATTGGACACTCTAAAAGCAGCAGTATAACATTGGAGGTCAGTAAAGCACCTCATTTATTGTTGCTGGTCATTTATGCTTTATCTATTTGTTTGTTTTAGAATTTTTTGCATTACTTCCTTTGCTTCAATTTATTTGGATCTCGTTTTCAAGACTATACACTTGACGTCGATATCTGCACATGTTAGTTACACACACAACTCTTTATTGCAATTGCTAGCCAATGCATGTGATGTATTACAATAGTGATTGCATGTTGTGTATCACAGTAGTGAATTCACCATGGTGCATCTTTACTTTAGCTTTATATAATTGATACCATATTAGGTATCGAAATAATTAATATCATACTATATATGTCCTCGTTTCTCTCGTACTAGGTGTCAGTATGAAGTTCTCAAGACCTAGAAGATTACAGTCCAAGTATAAATAAGCTAGGGAGCAAACTACAACCAACTTGAAACTAGCTTACCATCTGTATGCTAGGTCATGGTATAGAATTACTGCATTGTATAAAGATTGGAGCATGTAATGTGACATCTTTGTTCACAATCTAGAAATATGTCCCTCCTGCACGGTGGCATACCTCACACATATAGCGATAAACCAGGTCGATAGACAAATAAAATAGATACTCCTAATGTCCTCACTTCTGTATTATTGTTGGGTGCTTTGCCGTCGTTGCGGGAACAACAAGACTTGACAGCATTGCATCTAAAATACATTACCAGTTCAAGATACCAACCACGAATCAATAGTAACCCCTCTCTATTCATGACTGATGATTGATATTTAGAGAGATACTCCTATTGACCTCACTTTTGTATTACTGTTGGACGCTTTGTCATCGTTGCGGGAACAACAAGACTTGACAGCATTGCATCTAAAATACATTACCAGTTCAAGATACCAACCACGAATCAACAATAACTCCTCTCTATTCATGACACCGATGAGTGATATTTGGACAGATGTTATAAGTTTAGAGGAGCTATCCATGTTAATCCAAACGACTTTTTACCTTATCGTAAGACAAAGTGTCAACGTAACAAGCAATACATTGGCAGATCCCTTCAACAATAAATGTGTTCTCTTGCTTGGTGATCTTGCTTAACTACCCCCATTTTGTATTTACGCACGGGAGATTTGTAACACATGCCATATCACAAGCTCGGTCCACTATCTACATGCAACTTTCTATAGGATGTCATGCTCTGTAAGATATGCAACGGAACTTGAATTGCTTCGATTCTTGACCATTGTTTGTGAAAGAAAACCAGCTGTAGATAAGATCAATTGTACCTTGGGTGCATGTATTAGAGATGAAGCACATATGCATGACTACATCAACAACTCCACTCCGATAATTTGTACTCACAGATGAGACTTCCAATATTATAACAACCTGGCCTTGAATAAGTTGTACACTCAAACAGACATTACAAAAGTTGAAACAAAGACGAACGGGGGTAACAGAAATGTCCTTCAGTAGTGGCTCCTAGACCCTAAGTTCAACGAGTTAGATTTGATCGCAATTGGCGTGTGTTGCATGATCACTGAAAACACTGACTTGACAATCGGTGTGGCAAACGGTGCAACATGCTTTGTCGATGCCATAACACAAAACAAAGAAGGTGAGGTTACATGTATCGATGTCCTCATTCATTGTATTCATAATAACTACAAAAGAAGAAAGGAAAAACACATTCAACTTTCACCTTCTATGCTACCAACCATTCCATGAAAAATTTCTTTTTGAAATACTTTTCGTTTGTAAGAATTTACATGTAGTACGTACATTAGAAAAAAAACATTCATCAGTAGACAACCTCGTCTCGATATAATCTCAATTGTAATTATCCCTATAATCTCAAATAATTAATGCACTTAACTTTGTCTCCTCCCATAAACATTATTTCAAATGTATATCCCTTTCACGTAGTGCCGCCCTTGCCAAATTAGTCATGCTCTTGTTTCCTTCAGTGCTAGACACTATATGTCAATTTGCATATGTCCTATTGTATTCTATTCCATAGATGTTATATAGCAAGGCCCACCAAGCAAGACTAGTTGATTGTGTTGGCCTCTTATAGCTTTCACGTCTCCACCTTTGATGTCTCATAGAAATCCTTCTACTCCTCTAGCAATGAGTTAGCAAGTTGTTTTCTTCCTTCTTGTAGTTATTCATTATCCGCAAGCTTGATTTGCTTTGATAATATACTTCACTCCAACTTCTCTAATGTTAAATATATGTATTTGTTGGTCAGGTACTTTGTCCATCAATTTCAAGTTCTTGTGGTCACTTTTTGTCCATCAATTTCAAGTTCTTGTGATGACTGTGCAAACCATCTTTTGAACTTATTCAAGTTGTATTTTACGTAAACTTATTTCTTTTACGTCCCGCTTGATCTATATCTTCTGTTGGTTCCTTTTGGTAGTTTCTTCTTGTTTTGCTCATCCAAGCTCTAAATTCTTTTCAATCTATCTTTTTGTGTTTGTGTCTCTGCTTTAGCTTTCATTGGAAGTGAAAAAACAAAGATGACTGTTGCTAATCCTTTCTCACGTTCTTTTTCTCTCTTATCGTATAGTTGATTGAGGAATGTATGAGGATTTTGACCAACATAAGACATGGGATTATTTGTTCATAGCTTGTTATAAATAGTCTATACTACACGTATGCATATTATGTTAGAGATTTTTAAAGATCAAACTTTTTGTCAATCTTTATATAAGAACATGACAAAGCGATTAGTAGATTTCCAAGAAATATCTACCTAAAGTTGCATTGTAGTAGTGGCAATCTTCAAGAGAATTTCAGATTTAGCATGCATAATGTTTATCAAGATTGCCGAAATGATATTTATATACATTCGACCATTCCATCATGCGAAAAAAAGTGACGCACTATGGATGGCAAGCTGAAGGGAAACAATAACTTATCCTATCCATCCCGCCTAGAGAGGAATGTCTCTATGTTCACCCTCTCCCTTTTGTAGTGAAGTTGTTTAATGGCCTTACAGACACTACATCTATTTTCTTTCTCTTGGACAAAGTTGGATGTTTTTGTTGAGCCTTTGAATTGAAGAGCTTCAACCTCTAGCCATGCTTGTTTTCGCTTTGGATTAGAGTTTTTTTTCATCTAAGCTCGCTTTGGAGTTTTACTATTTGCTTTTGATACTCTTCTTCTTTGTTCATAAAGTTGAGGGAGAGTTTCCTTCTTTGAATCTGCTCTAGCTTCAGCTTTGTTTCTAGATTTTTATATTATTTATCCATCGCTTGGTAGGTGAGGTCCTATCCTTTAAGAGTAATCAATGTAATATTGGCTTTTAGCTTTCTTAGCAATTCAACTTGATCTTTCAATATGGCTTTTGTTTCTACCAGTTGCATTTACAACCACTTTGCATGTACATTGGTATCGAGGATTGTTGAAGTTAACTCTTTGGTCTTTATCTCTTGTAGTTGTTAATTGCTTCTCTAGCTTTGTCATTTCGGAGAGGTTTGCTTGTTGCTTTGAGTTTGTCCCTTGGAGCTTCCACGTTGCTATCTCTGATGTTTCATACAAAGCCTTCTACTCCTCTAGGCATGAGTCTATAACTTGTATTCTTCCTTTCAGTAGTTATTCGTTGATCGTCGCAAATTGGATTTTCTTTTGTCGATAGTATACTTCATTCTCCAGCTTCTCTAATATCTGATGTGGGCAATTTCTTCTAAATTCTTTGTTCCAGACTCGGAGGTTTCTTGTTTTTCATCTTTATCTTTAGTCGTTACTTCTAGTGTTCTCTTTGTTGGTCGGGTACTTCGTCCATCAGTCTCAATTTTCCTTGGTGATTGTTCAAACATCTTTTGAACCCTTTCAAGTTTTTGAGATTCTGCTCTACTCTTTGTGTAGACTATCCTTCTTGATCTATCTCTTGTGTTGTTTCTTCTTGGAATGCCGCTCTACTCCTGTCGTTGACTATTCCGCTTGATTTGTCTCTTGTGCTGATTCTTTTTCGAATGTTTCTTCTTGATCTACTTATCCTGGTACTAAATTCTTTCAGCCAGTGCTACTTTATGTGTTTGTGTCTTCTTTATCTTTCAATGGAGGTGAAGAAACAATGGCGGCCCCTCTTACCCTTTCACGTTGTTTCTCTTTCTTATCGTAGAGTTGTTCGAGGTATGTCTAAAGATCTTGACCAACATAATACATGGGATTATTTGTTCATAGTTTGGATGAATTTGGCTTTCAGTTTTTTTTGAAATTACCTACCAGACCTCTTACCCTTTCCAAAGTCTTTGTTTCTCTTTCTAAACGGGTTGCTCTCTGTGTTGGTTTCTTAATAATGACAGGTGTTGGATGCTTTTCTTCTTTTGCTCGCAGGTACGTCTACTTTTTGTTTATCCTTAGTCTCTCTTCTCTTTTTTTGTTTCATAAGAAAAAATATGGATTTTACATAGACCTTCTAGGAATCTTAATTTTTAAGGGTTAAGGTGAATGTTGTGTATGGTTAAGGGACAAGGACATTTAGGAATTTAGATTTCAATAGGTTTTTTTATCTTTCTTTTAAAGCACATGCAGGATGTGGATATAAGAGGTTGTTTTTTTTCTTTACTTTTTGAAAGTGAAAGGAGTAAAATAGTGTGTCCACATTAACAAAAACATGTGTTACTAAGTGTTAAAAATTGATTTTTTTTTCAACAAAATCATTTTTCATCCTTTTCTTGATCTGTAATGTTTGTAAAGTTCACTTTTTTTAAAATCTCCACCACCACGTGCTTGTGTGTCAAAAACATTTATATTCATTTGTTCATAGAGTTTGCATTAAAAGTCGCACGTGAGGGTGAGCAGAGATCATCACAGGAATGTTGCGTCGTCGGTGAGACGAATGTTGACATTGGGATCGATGGTCATTTATACTTTGCGATCTTATGAGTCGTTTTTATTCCTTTTCTAATAGTTTTTTGACGTTTCTTTAATATCTTGAGAGAGAAGCATGCTTGTTAAGCTATTATTAACGATTGTTTATGGGGACATGTGTTTATTTTCATTTGTGTGGATGTACGAATGTCAAGCTTTTTAGTTCAAAATAGTGGAATTTTAAAAAAATATTGTCTCTTCGAAGAGAGGTTGAAACTCTCTAATAACAAATGTAGAAAAAGGATGTTTATATTATGAAGGTTGTCAATACCATCACATATTTAAAAGTAACATCCTTTTGCGCAAAGAAACGTAAGCGCACATTTTTATCCATTGAAACACTTGCACATACAAGTGGAGCACACAAACGACGAGTGACGATAACAGAGTAATTTTTTCTTTACTTTCAATATACATTTCTACTTAACACTATTTGTCAACAATTATCTTAATGATTGCTAAAAACTTCATCCAGGAGACATCCGGTGGAACAATTTAAAATGATCGAGTCAACCTTTTCACTAGTTGTTTTAATACCCATGATGTTATTTTTATCTTGCAATACTTAGAGGAAAGCACATTAGGGATGCAGTCACTAAGAATCTTCTGTACAAATTGACAAATACGGTTAATGAAGATGATGCACAACAAGCTTGTGATGAGATTGAGATCATCACCAAAATCTACAAGGCTATTTTTCAACTCCTAAAAGATGGCATAAAAGATTGTGGCAATGTGGAGAATCTATCTCTCGTTCCGCACAAGGTCAACCTTGCAAAGAAGGCCACAAACTAAGATGTGTAGTTCCGCATTGGGATATATCTACACATTGATGACACAATACCAATTTCACTCTATGCTTCATGTACATTAAAGGCAATGGAAAAAGGTAGGTGAAACTCCATTAGACTATCAGAGAAAGGCTTCTTTCACACAACGTGGACCAATATTTTTGTGGACCTTAGAAGGTTTAAACAAGCTATTCTTAGATTCTACGAGTTGCTTGAAGAAGGTGATACAATATACTTCTTACTTTTGGTTGCGTTCTTCTTATCATAGACTTTGAAGTCTAAGGTCATGCCTCTACATGTTTTGCATTGTTAAACACAAAGGTCGCTTTTGTACTGAAACTTGATGAGTATCAAGTAGTGAAGGTGGTAGGTTAGAGAGGTTAAGTGTCACTCTAATGAATGAAGTTCTGTTGCAAACCAGGCAAAGTAATTCAATCCAACCATCTTTCACCCCGTCTTTCAATGTGAAATCAGAGAAAAACATTTGGTGATTGGTGTTGTTGAGGTGTCCAAAGAAACCAATGGAACACTTTCATGGATTTTTGAGAGAACTCTATAGATCATAGAAGTAAGACACTCCCAACTTGTAGGTGAGAAGTTGAAGATGAGGGTTTTGGTAGCTTTGATGTGGAGTAGTACCTGAGTGGGGACTTAAAGACCATAAAGTGTTTGTCTGGATGTAAATAAGGGGTTTGTTCTTTCTTTCCTTGTTCATTTTGCACTCGGGGGTACAAACCTAACAGACAAAAATCATAAATAACTTTGCAATGGGCGGTTTAATGTTTCCATGTCAAGAGGATAGAGAAGAAGCATTGGAGAATCTTGATGTCGAAGAGGAAGGCAGAGAATGGAAAGCGTCTGTTTTCAGATATCCCATGTTCAATACCCTAGATCGTGCATAAAAGGACAAGGCTTGGATGCTCCAGATCATGCGCATTCTTGATAGTCTATTGAAGCTTCACATTGACTATGCTTTCACAATGAAGCCATTGGAAAAATCGCAGAAGGCAATCGAAAGGGTGGAGGCACTTCTCAATTCCATTGGGTGTAATGGTGGAAATGTGTCAATTGTTGTTGCAAAGAACACATGGATGGCCCATGAGATTGCCCAACAAGTGTCAATGAGTAGACACAAAGCTAAGAACATTTTGAAGAAAGCAACCCAAGGAAACCCAAGCCGACATGATGCTCAAAACAACTTCAAGCACAAGGCAGCTAACTTTTGAAAACTCTAGAAGGAATTATGCAAAGCTACCATTGACAATGACTCGAATGGTAAGCTTGCAAACAAGCGTAAGAAAGTTTTGATAAAATGGTCAAGCTTATGGGTCTTACCAGCACAAAAGAGGAGCAATGCAAATCATTTCAAGAAATGTTGGCGGATTTCACCAAGGTCTTTATCCTTGCTTGGAGTGAAAATAACATCATACATTACATGGTAAGCCATGTCACATAGTGAACTTATTACAAGAGATTGTTTTCATTTCATAAAATGCATCATTTTCTCATGTGAACAACATATCTTGTTTGCGCATGTAGTATTTTTTGGCATATATATGGGTCGCTTAAGATTTGTTAGCACTCAAGGCATGGAGAAGTCCTATTATTGAGCAAGAGGTTGTACTTTAAAAATACTCGACATGGTGGCGATATGGTGTAATCTAATTATCTGGAAGAGATACTCAATTGGTTTTTTCATACGATATTTGCGAAAATTGAGTTGTAAAGAGCAGCACAACAAGTGGTGAATGTCACAAGGCCTTGCAAGCATGCTTCATGGTACCAACGCAGAGTGCGGCAAGGGTCAAGGTGGATTCAACACTGTGACTACAGGTGAACGCAGGGTCCAACTCCTCTTTATATATTTTTTAATTAAAGTTTGGGGACACTTTTTAAAAAATTAATAGCTAAATGTAAAATTATAGTGTGAACGGGTCCTTATAAATATTAGATCCACTCATTAGTTAGTTATTTATTTTGCATAGGAGAGCTCTTACGATACCTGATGGCACGCACCAAACAAACCGCCAAAGAGCATCCGCTTGTCAACAAAAACACTCTCTAAGGATGTGAGAAGTCGGTGTAGCTTAAAAGCACAAGAAAACATCTGCAAACACCTAGCTGTTCTTGGTGAGGGCGCTGGGCAGGGTAGTTAGACACAAGAGTAGCACTCGCAACACCAACAAGTGGAGCAAACGCCACAACACAGAGTTAAGCAACATACGGAGCGATGCCGAGAAGTAGAGACACCATCATCATCGGAGACTGACAGGGAATAGCCGCCACGCCACCTACCGCAAGCACGACCATCTAGAGCTCGAGTGGTGCATATAGACAGTGAGTCAGAGATAGAGCCACCATGGCAGCGTGCTAAGATACGACATACACACCGAGTGCCAGTGATGGAGAATACACTACCCCGTGGCCAAGGAGCTCTCCCTACATCACAAGATCGAGAGGCAAGGGTAGAGGAGGACATGAGGAGCCGGAGGAGACGACACCACCAACAACAAAGCATGTAATTTATCACAAGTCAACTTTTTTTAAGAAGCCTAAGCGCCGGCCACCAGGAAATGTGCAAATGCTCCCCATACAACTTTAGCATTGACACAAAATAGCAAGGGCATTTACGGAAATCCGCCACTACCAGAAGAAAATCGAGCTGCTAATCTGACAAGCCCCCTTTGCTCGCATGGTGAAGGAGGTGCTCCAAAGGTATGGCAATCAATACAGAATGCAAGGAATGGCAGTGGAGGCGATTCAAGAAGCTGCAGAGGCCCACATTATCTCTATGTTGGAAGATACCGACCTTTGTGCCATACATGCAAAGAGTGTGCAATCAATACAGAATGCAAGCAATGACACTAGAGGCGATTAAAGAAGCTGTGAGGCCCACATTATCTCAGTGTTGGAAGATACCAACCTCTGTGCCATACATGCAAAGAGAGTGACTATATAGCCAAAGGACATGTAACTTGCACACTGATTGAGGTGGGACTTTGAGCATTGGCCGAAATGAAATCTATCATTTTGTATTACCCACCTTGCTTTTGTAATCAAAATTTTTGACAATGACCAAAGGATTGAGAGTTTTGTATCTATTGTCTCCAAGACCATTTAACTTTTTAGCTTCTTATTGTGTTTAAGTTAAATGATATCTGTGTATTGAAGAAACTTTGAGTCCACAAGTGTGAAGGAGGAAGGCGGTGAGTCTATGCATGAACGGTTAAATTCAAGCATAATATGAGCATTTCTTGTGTCTTGAGGTGCAAAAAAGGCCAAAAAAGGAAAAAGGGGGGGGGGGGGGGGGTGTGAGGTCCCTGTTTGGCTGATCCGCACACCATTGTGGGCACCCCCCTTTTTGCCTTTTTTGGCCTTGTCTGCACCAAGGACACCAAAAAAGCACTGCTACAATTTGAATTCAGCTATCCACACAACACTTCACCCCCCCTTCCCCCTTGACAGCGGCCCCACTTACAATGAGTTGTTGTGCAAAGCAAAAAGGACATCACTTACTAAATCACAACACTAAGTTCATGAATTTACAAGATAGAGAGACGACATTGAAAAAAAATGTACAAGATAGAGAGGCAAATCCATATATTTCATTACTTTTGAGAAGACAGAAATTTACACCATTCTTTTAAGGAGCCCATAATTTTCTTAGCCATTTCGTGGCGTCCCTCCTGCGTGTAAGGCAACTCCTTGGCTAGGAGGGAGCGTGCTATCGGCTGAGGGTGAGTTGAGCCAACAGAAACATACATCTCTATCTGGGCAAGCAACTTGCCACGGAAGCCAGTGCCAAATGCTGTGCATACAAGGGATCTACGTATCAGGAACACAAGATGCAGAGTTTGGGCAATGGTGCATAGAGACAAAACCTTGCTCAGAGCTTTCAACGACCACATCATGAAATGGCCTTGGGGAGTAAAATCATTGTATACAATGGCAACATCTCCAAGGGAATGTTTTCCTATGTAATGTGCAAGGGAAGACTGTGGTCCAAAGACCACATGCTTGCCACCCGTCCGTGCTACAAACTCATCAAGCTCCAAGACGTCCTATCATAAACCAATCAAGGGTAAGAAAAAGATAATTAAGGTTAGTACAAACAACCTTGAAAGTAGGGTAGAGTTTACCTCCTGCTCCTTGTCCTCCTCCTCTCTATTGCCCTTGGTATCCAAGTCGATGCATGACTTTACCGCATCCATGAGCTTTGGATCATTAGAGGGGGGTTTTGCACTAGAGTAGGCATCCTTGCCACCACAACCTTGGTTTGTGTGGCCTAGAAATATTCCTCGGCCATGCACAACTACTCTAATGCTAGGACCTCCGCACACACAAGTGTAATTGTGTCAGCAAGAGTCACCAATTGGCAGGAGCTTGCTTTCAATGACATTCGGCGTACTGTCTAAGGGAAACTGGATGCTGCTGGCATAGCACACAGGAACTCATCCATGCACATGCCAAATGCTTTCTCCAAGTCATGCAAAAAGAGATACTCCTCCCCATCCACTACCACTGACAAAAAGCTATTGATTTCTACTTCTGGGATAGCCTCATCTGTCAGTGGTGCATCCTCTAGAGTGTCATTGGTGCTTGCCACAACTTGATGACTTTTTCAACCACTGTCTTAAGCTCCCTAGGGTACTCAAGATGAAGTGCCTAGCCTTCTGTTGTAGGGGTCATGGGGACACCCTCTTGCTCCTTGGCATCCTTGATGATGGACCTAACGTGAAGGTGTGAAAGGTGCAACTCCTCCAAATTGGGTTCCTTGATGATAAGAAAGATGAATGTAGCCATCCAAGAAAGGTACTCCACCCCCAATTTGCGCTTCTTCAGTACTGGCACCCCTGGGGCCTACTTGTCCAAGAAATGGCATGCATCGACGACAATTTTTTGGAACCGTCTGAATTGCTTGGAGAATGGACTATCACCTTTGTGGATGTAGTGCAAGATTGCAAGGCACCCAGATCCCTGCATGTGGGGGGGTAGATACGACATATTTTATGATGTGCTCCTCCTTGAACGCTAAAATCTTGACAAATACATCCATGTGGAGGGCAACTGTGGTATCAAGGTTGGGGAGAAGAGTGAAGAAAATTTGAAGATCCAACTTTCCCTTGTAGTTGGTGTCCTCAAGGAAGAGGGTGAAGCGTGACAAAGGGGTGGATGTGGGTGCAGATGATGCAGAGGCTGTGGAGGCATCCATATCTAGTCTGGGGTGTAGATAGAAAGTGGAAGAGCTCAAGGGTTGCGAAAGTGAAAAGCTAGAATGAGTTATCCATCCTCCCCTTTTATAATGGTGCCTTTTTGATAGAAAGAATTTTTTCAAGAAAAAAAGCACTTTAGGAAAAGACGCTTTTACAAAAAATGGATTTTTGTCTCATTGTGACACATAGATTTCAATAAAAGCTAAAAATGGCATTGAAACAAGTTGTACACAAGACCGCTATTGTAGAACAAAAAATTATATTCAAAGTCTAAAATTCTCCAAAGAAAAGCAAATTGATTACATAGGGAATTGTTTCCAAAAAGCAAGAGTTACAAAGCTATAACAAGGATAGCACAGTTCCATCCATGCCCCAATCATCGTGGACCTTCAGATTGTCTTCCATTCTATTTCCAACCTGCAGAAATTCTCAATAATATGTAGCCAATGATCGTCAAACTTTGATGGAGTGAAAATTTGGTGGAAGGATTCTCACCTTGTGACCTTGTAGACAAAATTGAGCTTGTTGAAGGTCCTCAAAAGCCATAATGGCCAAATGTTCTTGCACATTGCTGAGAGTCCAATGCTTGTTCATTTGGGCAGCTTCCAAAGCATCATTAGACATCCTCACCATAATGTCAAATCTTGCAACAACGCCATCTACACATTGTAAGGGAGTCCACACTCCAAGCTTGCATATCCAACAATCATAGTGAAATCGTTTGTACAAGAAGGTGCGGGATTTTAAATAGCGCATCCCAATACCTGATGCTCCAACCTTACAATGGTACCTATCCCCATTGTGCATGCCCTCCACAAAACCCCAATCCTCTTCTACAAGTCTCCCTAAATCCTCATAATGCACATCTTTACATGCAAGCATTGTAGTTGTCTCCACAAATCCAAACTCTTTGAAGATATACACAACTCTGCTTGAAAGATGCTACTGACCATAAATCTGGGTGTGATTACTCCATACTTGAAAAAGAAGATACTTTGTTGGATTCAAGTTCCCATTCCCTTGTGTAGAGGTATGTACAATATAGGAGTGAAAATAGAAGAAAATTATTCTTTGAACTAGTTTGGCTGAGCAAAGGTGTGTGAAAATTGTTGCTCCAATATCCGCATGTAAATCATTGAATGTGCCAAAGAGGCTATGAAGTGGCTACTCCCCCACCAATGTGGATGGAATTATGACTCAAGAATAATGTCAAATCATAATTATGAAGCCATAAAAACATTCCACTGTGACTTCACACCTAGCTTTGTATTCTCAAAACATGTACTTACAATGTGCTAGGAATCGAGCTGGTTGTTGCAATTGCATGCTTGACATTGAGGAACATGTTGCACAATGGATACGGTCCCCTTGTCCTTGCGATTCTTGAAGCCAAGGAGCTTTCCTTTTGTAGAGTATGCGTACAATAATACTGTCCATAATTCTACGAGAAAAGCACCTTTTGAAATCATTGAGGGAAGACCTAAAAGTCCCTTGTTACTTAAAGTACATGGGAAGATCTTTGCTGCCGATGAGTATAGCCGTGACCTACAAGAATCTCTTGAAAAGATTAAGGAGGCTATATCCATCTCTCAACAAAGGCAAAAAGTGTTGGAATTAGGGTTGTAGAGAAACGCACACAGCTTGGAGAAGACGAAGGAAGCTCAAGGCACACAATAGAGAGTGTGTTACTTAGTATGCAATGGAAAGATAGATAGCCCTAGAGTGATGGGTGTATATGCAATTCTCGGGGGAAAAAACCTCCTAAAGAGGGAAAAAATGCCCCGGCGGTCCTAGTGTGTTCACACACATCACTACCACATGTATATGGTAACAAATCCCCCCTGGAGTGATGCGGTGAACTAGAGCTGGCACATGAGTAAAGGGAAGTGCCATGCACTGAGGACATGATCAGTCCACAAAGGGGAGTAAGCCCAAAGCTTTGCGAAAAGCTTCCAGCTTCTCACGAGACAATGCCTTTGTGAAAAGATCTGCAAGGTTGTCTTGTGTTGGCACATAAGCCAAGATGATCTCTCTTGCTGAGAGCCTCTCCCTGACATTGTGGTAATGCACCTCAATGTGCCTTGTGCGAGCATGAAAAAGTGGGTTCCTCGCAACTGCCAATGCGCTTTGACTGTCAGTGTAGATAGTGTTGGCAGTGTCCTGTCCAACACCCAAATCATCCATAAGGCGTTTGAGTTGCTTTTTGCTCAACCATGATATACATGAACTGCCAAGCATGAAACAAAAACCACTTGTGGACACTGGCGTGTCAAAACAACCAGCCCAATCTGTGTCCGAAAAAGCATGTAAGTCTGGCGGCAATGATCCCTTCTTGGGATAAAACAAGCCAAGATGTAAATGCCACTAAGGTAGCGGAAAATCCTCTTGAGAGCCTGCCAATGCTTAGACCCTAAGCTATGCATAAATCTGCTGACCTGTGAGTCTGCAAACTGAATATCTGGCCTGGTGTTACATACATAAATGAGGCAGCCAATAGCAGTTTGGTAAAGAGTGACACCAACAAGATCGCTAGCATCATGTAGAATCAACCTGAAACCTGTTTCCATGGAAGTGGCTATAGGTTTGCAATCCTCAAGTCCAAAGTTACATAGAAATGTCTCTATGTAACTTTTCTGACACAAGGCAATACCACCATCACACTGCTTAAACTGTATACCCAAGTAATGATGCAGCAACCCCAAATCTTTCATCTTGAAAGCAACATTCAAATCGACCTTAAATTCAGCAATATGTCTCTCATTTGGTCCAGTGATTAGCAAATCATCTACATAAAGAACCACAATGAGAAGTACATCACCCTCACGCTTTACATACAATGTGGTTTCTGTTGGACTGTTACAAAAGCCTCGTTTAACCAAATGAGTGTCAGCTTTCTCATACCAAGCACGAGGAGATTGCTTCAACCCATACAAAGTCTTCTTACATTTGCACACTTTGTCCTCTTGGCCTTTTATGACAAAACCGCAAGGTTGCGTTACATAAACTTCCTCAAATATGTCACCATTCAAGAAAGCAGTAACAATGTCTGATTGATGTACATCCCAACCAAAATGAGCTACCAATGCACATAGAAAACGCAGAGTAGTCATACGACAAGTGGGAGCAAAAGTCTCTTCATAATCTATGCTTTTTTACTGTGCATAACCCTTTGGAACAAATCGAGCCTTATGGCGATCGATCTCACCATCCGGCTTGCGTTTCAACTTGTAAACCCACTTCGTACCAATGGCCTTTTTGCCAGGAGGCAAATCACATAAAGTCCATGTGTCATTTTCTATAAGTGCATCGTATTCTGATTGCATGGCAGCCATCCAATTTTTTGAATTTTGTGCTTCATCAAAAGACAAAGGCTCCTCAACATCATGTAAGCTAGACATAGCCAAAGCATAACAATCTGATGCATAAGATGCATGGCGAGAGCCTGAGCGAGTACGACTAGACAAAGGTGCATCCAATTTAATGTCACGCAAAGCGTGCACCAACCATTTTGGCATACCTCTAGCCTGCTCATTTTCAGCCCTTTCCTCATCAAGTACATCATGTACATCTGCATCACTAATAGGTTGATTTGTAACATTTTTAGAAACCCCTATAGGCTGTACATTTGCCTCATTAGAACTTACATTTGTATATCCACCACTGAAAAGAGGCAACAAAGTGTCATAAATGTCATGTGAGCTTACATTACTGTCTCTAGTACATGACATCAAGGGCTGAACAGAATCTTCCACAAACACTACATCCCGTGAAACCAGAATATGCTTTGTTTGCGGATGATATGACCTGTAACCTTTGCTTTCAGCACTATAACCAACAAAAATACATTTGACAGCCTTATCATCCAATTTTTTGAACCGTGTTTGTGGCACCAAAGCATATGCCAAACAGCCAAAAACATGCATGTGCTCAATAGAAGGCTTTCTATCATGCCATGCTTCATATGGAGTAATAGACTTCAAAGCTTTTGTAGGACACCTGTTAAGTACATAAGTGGCACACATGATGGCCTCAAGCAAAAAAGAATGCGGCAAAGCTTGACTTTTGACCATACATCGTGCCATTTTCGTCAGTGACTTGTTTTTCCTCTCAGCAACACCATTTTGATGAGGTTTATAAGGCACCGTACATTGGTGTTTTATCCCACGACTAGCCAAAAATGCATTAAATTCATGAGACATATACTCCCCCCTCGATCGGAACGGAGGGTGCCCATAGTACATTTCGAGACATTTTCAGCCATAGCCAAAAATTGTTTGAAGCACATTAAAACTTCGGAATTCGCTTTAAGCGGAAATACCCATGCATGCCTAGAGTAATCATCGATGAAAGTCACGAAGTAAAGGTAATTGCCCAAGGACGGAGTTTGCATGGGCCCACAAACATCACTATGCACAAGCTGCAACCTACATGTGGCCCGAACTGAACCATCCTTTGGAAACTTAGAACGCTGCATATTGCCCAAAATACAGCTTTCACAAACATGTTTGACAGGTGCTTTAAGAGGCGGCAAAGAAGCAACCATATCAGATTTTTGAAAACGTAGCAAACTGACAAAATTCAGATGACCAAAACGTGCATGCCAAAGTTTTGCATCTGAAATAGCCCTTGAATCTGCAAAAACATTTGCAAAATTTTGTCCACACTTGTCATACAAAGTGAGCTTATACAGTCCAAGGCACAAAAGGCCAGATGCAACAATTTCATCACCAAAATTGAGATCATGAACTGTACATCTGTCATCCACAAATTTGACTACAAGTCCAAGTCTAGCAAGTGTGGATACAGACAAGAGATTCTTCTTGATCCCACGTACATAAAGTGCATCAACAAGTGTGAAGGAACTGCCATTTGTAGCAGTAAGCACAATCGTTCCAACTCCTTGAACCGGATAAGAGGCATTGTTGGCACAAGTGACTGAATTCCCATGAGGGTTAGACTCGAGAGAGGTAAACAATTCATGATGTGAGGTAATGTGCTTTGTAGCACCACTGTCGAAATACCACACATGTGAATCTGCAACAACTGACAAGCATGCATCATGGACAACAAGATTGTAAGTGCACTCTGTGCTAAAAGCCCATTCTGCATCAACATCAGTAACACAGTCTCCTTTCACAGAAGACTGAACAATGGTTGCATATGTAGTGGAACCAGCATTTGCAGTGGAACCACCCTCTTTCTTCTTAGGCTCTTTGGCCTTCAACTTAGGACAAGACTTGATCAAATGATCATTAGCTTTACAATAATAACATCGCATCTTCTTTTTGCCCTTATCACTAGAATTTCCAGACAAATTGCTGCCAGCAGAAGCAATAGGAACAATATTTTTGCCACTCGCAGCAGAACCATAAGAAGTGGCTGCATTGCTGTAGCCTATTCAACTGCACGCTACCTAGTCCTGTTTTTTTTGGAAAGTGACTCTTGCAACAGCAATGTGCATAATGCATTAAACTTGACAACTTCTGGATTTCTTTGGGTCATAAGTCTCCAAGTACTAGCAAAAGTCTGGTAAGAATCTGGTAAGGCATCATGAACAGTCTACACAAGGGAACTGTTTGAAATGACTTCACTTGCAAAAATAATTTGCTCATTGATATCCTTGACACTAGCAAGGAAAGTGTTATCATCTTCCTCATGCATAATGTTAGACTCCAACTCTTTACGTAGCAAAGCAATTTTACTCTGATTTCGACTTGCATAAAGACCAGCCAAAATATCGCAAGCCTGTTTTGTAGATTTTGTTGAACGGATGTGAGGAACAATGGTGCGCTTCACAGACAACGCAATCAATGCATGAGCTTGCGCATCCTTCACATCCCAACGAGCTTGTTCTGCCGTAGGCAAAACAACTCTAATAGTAGCAATCCTTGCAGCAAGACCTGAAACATTGTCAACATCGCCTACATCCTCAGAACCAGGATGTACATCAATGCCCTGCACAATATTCTAGACGCCCTTTGACACAAGAACGTGTTGCATCATATAAGCCCACATAGGGTAATTGTCCTCATCCAACCCGTCCTCAGCAGCAAACATCTTGAACACATCTGTGTTGTTGTTGTCAGCCATGGTAAATGCTGCACCTGATGTGAAAACTGCCCAAAAATAGGAGAAACGGAGCGGGAACAACACGTGCTATATAGCAAAAACCGTAGAAGATTGTAAGGTACCTGTTATGCCAAAAACGGCACTGAAATAAATTCTACACAAAATGACAAAATAGCCTATGCAGTACTGCCTGTAGTGGAAACGGAGGCCAAAATGAGCCCAAATCAGAAATCTGCGAATGCTTGCCAAAGCTCACTGAAATCGGAGAAAGTGAGCAGGTGTGTGCTGGAGCAATTGGCGACTAAGTCCGGGAGGACGCAACCAACTCTGATACCAATTGTTGGAATTAGGGTTGCACACACAGCCTGGAGAAGACGAAGGAAGCTCAAGGCACACAATAGAGAGTGTGTTACTTAGTATGCAATGGAAAGAGAGATAGCCCTAGAGTGATGGGCGTATATGCAATGCTCGGGGGAAATAACCTCCTAAAGAGGGAAAAAATGCCCCGACAGTCCTAGTGTGTTCACGCACATCACTACCACATGTATGTGGTACAAAAAGCTGCTGCTGACAAGCACAAAAGGGCCTTAGTTTTCAGAAAAAATAATTGGGTCTTACTTAAGTTTCCCAAGGCTTGATTGAGGCAAACGACATGCAAAAATCCTACGGGCCATCAAAAGTATTATGCTAAACTATCAAAAAAATACTATGGTTCATAAACTTCTTAATAAGTGATATACCAACATGATTTATACCAAGTTGTGGGGTTTTAATAGCCTTGCCTGACCCAACCTTCACGTGATAAATAAGAGCCCCAGTAAAAGGAACCTTGAGTGCGCATTGAGCCAGGCTCATAGGAGACCCAAGGACTGGGGCCTTTATGGTGGGGACAAAACGGGGGATGCAGGATGGGACGGGATGGTAGAAGCATCTCTCACATGGGGTGTAGAGGAGAGTCCCGAGACGTGTGTCCTCACTTACACAAGTAGACGTTAGGGGGTGCCCCGACGAAAAATCTCAAATTTGAAATTTGAAATGTTGACTGTTTTGTGACCATTGTTCCCCTTTCAAAACAACCTCTTTCCTACATAAGAGGCTCAAGGACCCTCAAATTTCAAGACTCAAGTTATTAAGACTCAACCCTCAAGCCTTATTGCATGCCCTCCCCTCTCTCCTTTTCTCTGAGTCAAGACTTTGAAGATTTTCCCTCTCTCCTTCTCTCCAAGTCTTGGAGCTTCCATTGTCCAAGTTCCTCTAAAGTTTAGGTCTACATATCTATGGCATCCCAAGACGGATCCAGAGCTTCTCTAAGCCCTCCTCCTTCTCCTCCCTCCGGCCCTGCCGTGGCTTCTCAAACCCCTTCCTATGCCAACTTCACATGGACATGGTGGCTAAGTAGCATTATTCGTTATTTGGGAGATGAATAATACGCTTAAAATGAGCGTATTCTTCGTTGGCCTAACTTATTTGATCGTTTTATATGGTGCCACATCAGCGAATTTGGCCTCCCATATAATTTCTTATTTTTGCCAAAAAAAAAGACTTTGATTGAAGAAGACTTTGCTTGAAGACATCTTTGATCGAAAAAAAACTATATAAAGTAGTAACGCGTCCTTTCAACCTTATTTGCCATCACAAAAGGTAATCCATGTGAGAAATGTGTGAAACAAAATAAAAATGTTTTTGTTAATGATTTGAAACTTATTATCTTTACAATAGTTTGAAAATAGATTGTTTAAAATGATTTAAATTGTTGATCAAAATTTGACTTAAATTTGTTTTTAGGGTATCAGATTTGTATTGTGTGTAGAGCTCAAACTCTCACTCATTGCAAGGTTTTATTTTATAAGAATCACTTGCTATGTGCTCAATTTACTGACACGTGGAAGTGAATTAGTGTTATAATTTAGAGGTTGCCGTTGTATGCAGAGTGTACTCTCACATGAGGTAATCAATTTGCAAAATATAATATAAGAGGTCAGTTTTATTTAGTTCAATGTTTGATTTTGATGTGCAGAGATTTTCTCACCTCAAAGTGAACATAGGTAGAATTTTTTTTTCCATGTGTAGAGCTATCACATTATGCTCTCACTAGAATTAAAATTTAGGACTATGATGTCCAAATATATTGATATTTAATTATCTTTATTTGTAATGCTAGATCTATCGTACTACATGATTGTACACATGCAGCAACTGTAGATAGATAAGCATTTAAAGATCTATCGTGGAGTGTGAGAACATTATGTTCCCACTTCAGATAAATATGACAATCGTCAAGGTCTAAAATTCATTATCATATTGTAATGGATTGTCCAAGAAATCGAGACAACAGGGACATAGCAATTGCAAAGCAAAGTAGAGAACAAGCTAGAAATGAAAAATTCAATGTAAGTGCATCTAACATGTCAATTTTGATGAATTGGCTCCTACATCACCATTAGAAGCACCACTAAAAGCACGACAAGTTCAAAAGCTGCATGAAGATCCACAAGCACTTGAAAAGCTTAAATTGGAACTGTTCAACAATAAATTATTGTGTGAATTTACTCAGAGTGTTGAGTTATGACCGAATGTTGAAAAGAGTGTTAGGTTTTCAAATGACTCTGCACCCACTGCCAGTAGTGTGCAATCATTCATGAGTCCAAGGGACACATCAAAGAGAATGTTGTTGGCATTGTATGGTATACATAATTCATATGCACACTATGTAGACCAAGAAGGGCAAATGTACAAAAAAAGTCCTACATATCAGCTCATAGAATTGTGCCAATGATAGATCGGGAAGGATGGTTCATTTTAGAAGAAAGAATCTATTATCACTCATCCTCTCTAGAGCTGAATGATATTACCTGAGTGAACCCAAAATTATGTTCAGAGCCAAACTCTCATCCATCTAAACTCAAGCTTTGACAGTGTGACTAGACAAGCATCTATTATGATCGTGTAGATATAGATGAGAGTCTAGAATCTATGATGCCTTGGGTCTTGAAACCATAGAAGCTCATTTCATAGGATCCCATGGGATAGACAATATTAGGGTGAAGATAATTCTATCTATAGCTCGACTTGGAGAAACGTTTGTTATGTTTCACGGAGGTACATAGGCTACAATACAAAAGGTTTGCATATGCAAAACATTGATAGTACTCAACACAATATGCCTTCACAGTCCCAAAAGGTGAGATCAAACTAGAGTCAGGCAACAGTCTTGAGCCCAATTCATAGAGAAAGCTTTAGTGATGACCCTAGGAAGGGGGAACTACAAATCCATCAAACTCAACACTTGTACCAAGAACCACAACATTAGTTAGGAGCCCTAGAACTTCTAGCCAGCAGCAAGCTGAAGCCATTAAAAGAACATATGGTTGTTGGAAGTTTCTAGTTGACCCAGATCCCATCAAAAGGTGATGACAAATTCTTCTATGAAGATCATCAAGGACAAAGGTTTCAATTGATCTCCACAAGTCAAATTCAAAAGCCGACGAAGCCCATAGTGTTCAAGCATGCGACCATGTCACATATGCATATCAAGATGCAGACAACAACTGCATGCGACCATGTCACAACTGCATGCGACCATGTCACAACTGCATGCGACCATGTCACATATGCATATCAAGATGCAGACAACAACAAATACCATCAAGTTCATGACCTTGTACAAACCCCTACGGATGCCAGATTGAAGTCAAAGACTTTTTCAAGATGATGTGATAACTCAAGTTGCCAGAACAAGGGAAGGATAGCTCAAAATCAATGGAAGCTAAAGATCATAAATCTACACAAATTTCACCAAAAAAATCTCCTCCAAAGAGACAGATTCTGCCAAAATGTATAGTGGATCTTTTAAGACCAAAGGCTACCCAAATGTAGGTAGACAATGCACAATAGCTGCAAGCAAAAGGTGCAACAACACAATCAAACGAGCCAACATCGACTGGAGTAGGTGGTCAAAGCAAAGAGGACGTAACAAGAGTTCAATCAAGGGACAACACCACACCAAAACTAGTCAGTACATAAAAAGATCCTAAGAAGATCAAGTGCAACATTACTAATGAACCTGGAGAAAAGCTATCAAGTGAAGTGAATCTAGACTTTTAGCTAGATAAGAACCTCATGTCTTTTAATACTTGGAAAAAAATGTGGCCAACCACAATTGGAAGACGCTCGTGAATTTGTTACCATATCTGGAAACAAACGAGTAAAATTATGGGGAATCATTTCCATTGCCATCCAGGTAGGTTCATAGAACATCATAGCTCAATTCCATGTGATCACAACAAAAGATATAACATATAACATTATATTGGGAATGCCACTGGCCCAGACGCTTCTAGAGATATAAAGTGCAAACAAGATTTTGTCTTCAAAGACAACAAAATAGGAAGACGAAGACGTGTCACTGGTGAACGACAACACAAAGTCCTTGAGTACAATTAGAATGGAGACCGATACCAAAGCAAAGCTTGTTGAAGATGGTTCGTCTCCAACCAAGGAAACCTTCAAGGAGCTTAAAGAAGATCATGCAAAAGCAAGTGTAGTTCAAATACAACAAACATCAACCACAAAAGCTATTGAGTAGAGAATTCCCTCAAAGCTAGGAGTAAAGAAGGACAAGGTTGGAGACAACCAAGAAGCACCAGAGAGTCCAAAGGTCAGTCAATCATTGCCAAAAAAATCAATAGATAAAAGTGTTAATGGAAAACAAAGTCTCAAGCCACCTTTTGTAGAGACCAAGCTAGACCTGGATGAGACTATGGCAAATGAAGGACAAAGATCTTCAATAGAACCGCCAATGAGAGTAGCTATAGTCCTCACTAGTGTAAATGGATCAAGTGTCAGATGCAATGCTCTACTAGATAACAAAGAAAAGTGCAATATGGTTTCAAAACACATTCAGAGAATACTCGAGATCATTCCAAGAAAATAGTACAGTAAAGCAATGCTAGGTATGTACAAGTTAAGAAGAAATGGTTTCTACCCTTAGCATCTAGAAGCATGAAGAGTGGTAAAGTTTCAAGTAAAACCTTCAAGAGAAATTCTTGCAACCCATGTCATCCTTGGACATCAATGGCTAGACGAGCACAAGGCCTACATTGAAGATACAATGTTAATACTCTCTTTCCCAAATGGTAGCAAGCAACAATTACACGTACCATTATTGTTGGATTCATAAGTGAAAATGTCACAAGAACCAATGACAATTATTGCAGACAAAGGTAAAACTAAAGTGGACCTTCCACCAAATAGCACAAAAGGTGTGACATCATATGCCTCTACATCAAAGAACCCTCATGGATTAGCTTCTTTAAGCAAGTCAAAGTCAATTGCTGACCCAAACAAAACCTCTAGGGAGACACCCAGAAAAGCAAAGGTATATCAACCCAAGTACTCAAGAAAGAAAATGAAAGTCAAGCAAGTGTTTGTTCTGAGTAGTCTAATAAAAGTTAGTGATCCAGTATGGATTGCAGATGACAGATTGACACAAAAAGAAAAACACATGGGATGGATATCATCACAATGAAGCTTAAAAGAACAAGAATACTATAGAGGTAACAGACACATATGGGTACCAAAACCGAAGGTCAGAGCATATGAAGTGCAATCGAGACCCTCCCAAGAAAGAAGGCCCACTAGGTATCAATCTTGACAATGTCCTAGAATACCTAAGAAGCAGTTCCACAAAAAAAACAACATCAAATGCTACTCAAGTCTACCACAACTCCCAAGAAGATGCAAAGCATACATGGACTTCAAAGAATGTTCTTCTTGGACAGGGATTCTACACAAGCTACTCAAAGATTTTGCAACCAATCAACCAAAGGCCACCTGCAAATTGCAATTGCAACATAACTACATGAAGATATCAAAAGCTCAACAAGACCTCAAGCCATACAAATTCATCAAGGAAGCTACAAAGATAATGAAGAGATTTAAATTCCTAATTCTTCCAATACTCGAAGCCAAAAGCCAGATGCTGATAGTCAACAAAGGCCTACAACAACATCAAAGACTTTGTTGAATAGGCCTAACTAGAGAATCAAACAAACCATGGATTCCTCACCGTCAAAGAAGGAAAACCCAACCAACACCGCTATAAATACAAAGATGAAAAACAAGTATGGCAAAAGAAATCATCAATGCTAACTTGGTCCTTCAATAATCCTCTTTTTGAGGATTCTAGCTTACTTTTACCTGAAGAAATATTTGTAGTAAGCTCAAGAATGTAAAAAGTCAAGTCGCTAGGGTGCAAAAAACACTCTCTCACATAGTCAGAGTCGGGCAGCTAAGCCACTAAATGAGCAAAGTGTTATTCCTAAAGTTTCAAGTCATAATAATCCCTGTGCTAAGAGTCGTAGTTATTAGGCTTATGCTCAAGCTGGAAGATTTGAGCATATCTAAGTTGTGTCGCTCATACTAGATGAGATGAGCATAAGACTCAGTCTATTAACTTAATCATAGTGGAGAGATGTAGAGTCCAACACTCACACACAATGTACAATGAGATGAGAACACTTATCCTCGTCGACAACAAAAATCTTTCTTAAAGGGGTGCCAACTTGTAAAGCCACGAAAAATTCTTTTATAGCTACATCTTCTTTTTGAAGAACCCCTCAAAAATCTTTCTTGCACAACATATTGTTTTCAATGCATTTTTATGTATGCATATATAGCATGTCCCATCATTGGACATATGCATTAGACACTCTTTTTTGCTTCCACCTATGCACCGTGAGTGGACTACAATAGGCAAGCCAATGTTCCATCATGAAACCCTCATATATTTTTTGCCCTCTTAATTCTAAATCACTCAGCAAATGATCCCTTAAGTACTTTATTAATATTTTCCATGCTAACAAGTACTCCAATATTTCATGTCTATCAAAGGCACTTCTTTCTTAATTGGTTTTTTTCCTTTGGTCATCCAGCTATTAGACCCTAATTTAGATCCTCACCATTCTACATCTCTTGTACATAATCTTAATATATAAATAAACAAAGCCTTGCCATTATGCTACTACAACGGACAAATGCGACACCATCTCTCATACCAAACACAATCTTGGACATTAAAGATGTTACAATGGAATGAACCTTATCAAAAAATTCAATGCCAAATGAAGATAGTCATTCCATCGACAACCAATTAACAACCTTCCACAACCTTCACAACCTCCAGTGACACTTCTCAACAGTGCCCGAAGACAAGGGGAATGTTAATTGAGTCAACGTCAGAAACAGAAGCTGCTAAAGGTCAAAGCCTTACAAAGGCACATAAAAGACAGATACGGAGAATTAGTGAAGATTGGAGTTACATTTTTTCATTTTCTCAAATGGTCATGTATTGTAAATTTCCAATTTATTTCAAGCCATTGTAATAAGTGTAATGTGTTACGGGCTCGATGAGAGTTCCTAAGTTGTAAAAAATAGGTCACTTGGCATAAGTTGTGGAGTCCTAAAGGCCTTGAGTGCCCGCACATTGGACATTTAAAACCATATGGCTAAGGTATAAAAGCCAATCTTTGTAAGGGTTTTGTAAGTTTTTGGATAATAAGCGTTATGACGTCTTTGCAGAGCATTGTGTACTCTCCCTCTTCTCTTCTCAAGCTCATAACTCCCTCGTGAAGTGTCCAATTGAAGTGTTGTCTGCTTCATCATGTTCACAAGTGAAAGCTCTTTGCAACATTGTGATTCTCTTGCAGTAAAACTGTGTTTATGCTGCAACTCAGCTCCTTCTAAATCTGATCATAACTCAAGATTTACATAGAAAAAATATAGTTTATGCATAGGAGGGGTTTTGGGGAATCATTGCTAAACTCTAGGGTGCATTCTGGACTAAAAATGGTTAGGTCAAATCTGTGCTGCTGTTGTTAATTGCGATTTTGACAAGAGATCAAAAGGGGGATTTGAGGGCATGGGCATGCGTCTTTAGATACATTCGTCTTGTTTTGACATTGTTTGGTTGGTGAATCGAAGAGATTTTCTTTTGGTGTCGTAGTTAGCATTTGCTGCCTGAGATGTAGTTGAGTGTGGTTTTGAACTAGATTGGGATTGAGTGTGTTGTTCGAGAAGATATAGATCCCTTATCTTTGATTTTGAAGATATAGATGATCTTCATGGGAGTTAGTTGTCCTGATTTGGCATGCAAAGTCCATAGAGATCTTTTACATTTCTATCCTCCCAACAATAGACTCCGATCCTAGGATTATCCGTACTAAGCCGTTTCAAAGGCTTTAAATCAACTTGATAGTATCCCTCAAATTCTAAAGTTGCTGGTCCTTCTTTTGTTGCCATATCTAGAATTATGGTATTTACTTCTAACCCCCATTTGTCTATCACGTCAGGGTTTTTGACTTGTAAATACTGAGTTCCGTTTCTATCCATGTACATTTTTCCTTGTTTGTTTGCCCTGATTTCCTCTTGAAACTCAATACCATGGTCATCAATGTAAATAGCATACTCTTTGTTAGGATCCAGGTAAACCTGAGTTGCATGGCGATTATTCTTATAAAAAGAGAGTATATGCTTATAGCGCACCGTCGTTCCGGTTTCTGAATGAGTCGAATAGTAAGACATTTCAGATGTTGAATCTGAAAAAGTGTCCGGGACTTCTTCAAGGATAGTGTGCAAGGGATTGCCTCGATTCACACTTTCTTCGGTGGATACTCTACTAGCTGTCTCTCCAAATATGCCTTGATTAGCTAGTATATGACCAAATCTAAGGTTCATGTAGACTTGTGAAGCCTTGGATAGAGTACTTACTGTCGGATTGACTTTTTGTCAACTTCTTCCACTTGATTTAAGTGCAACTTCCGTCGAGTTGTCAATTCCTTGTCTGCTTCACAAGGACTGTATACTTCTTGCTAACTATTCTGCCTGGTCTATGTGTATCACTTCAAATCGAGCTAAGTGAGTCAGCAGTTGAGACTTTCAGATTTGCTTTTGCAAAAAGCCAAAAGACTAATCTGTAACTTGAAACTTAGTGAACATGTACTAATTTGGATCCGATTGAACCCAAAATTGCCCGGTGGCCTTGTATTATGTTGGTCTAACACTGTACAAGTTCAAAAGTCAAAAAATGGTGTCTCTTTGTAGCAGTAGTAAATAATCACGATTATTTACTTTTCTCAAATTTTTGTACTTTTTGGCTTGGTCTGCCAAGTATACAACCTGTTAAGGTCCCTGGACAAGTTTTACTAGTTTGGACAAAATTTGTTCAAGTTATCAACTATTTCATGTCTGCAGACTCAGTTTCCAAGAATCTGGCTTAAGTGTCACTTTTGTGATCCAAATTTTACCAAAATTGATTTGTGTGGTCTAGTTGATGTGCTTGACCATGTAGCATACTCAAATGGGCAAGATTATCAATTGTTGTAGCAGATGATATAAATAATCATGATTATTTAGCCCAACTATTTTTTTGCAAGTTTTTATCCCAATCTTGACACAGATCTGTTGAGTACCTCACCTTAAGCTCCCTAGCCAAGTTTGAACACATTTGGATAATTTTTGTTCATTAGTTTTGTATTTGCAGATTGACTTTGCAAATTTGGTCACAATTTTCAATCCAATGATCCAAATCTTACCAAATTTGATTTGTGAGCTTATTATAACATGGTAAAACTAGTGGTATGTTGACTTGGTCAAAAAAGTTGAAAAATAGAGCAGATATAAATAATCGCTATTATTTACTTCTGAGAAAGTTTTGCATCTTTTTGATCAACTGAGCATGTACACCTGTCTATCACATCCATATAAGCTTATGAATCAAGTTTCATTGAGTTTGAACAATTTTTTCTTCCAATTTGTACTCAAGTTCTCGAAAGTCAGTACATAATTTAGTTTTTACCCAGTTTTTGGTCAGTTTGGTGATCCAAATTCTATGGTCCTTTTGCAAAAGTTGTTTGTACACATGCACAGAGTCTGTGGTATGAACCTTGGTCAATTTTGAACGAGAAGTAAATAATCACGATTATTTACTTTAAGCCCAAAATGAACACTTTTTTGAACTTTTTCGCTTGACACTCTTTTCATGAGCTATTTTAAGCCTCTGAGTCAAGTCAAAACTTATTTGGTCTAAAATGTTAAGGAAAAGTAAATAATCTGATTTTTTGCAAACTCTTGAAATTTTTACCTCAATGTGTCCTTGAGCTTACTCACTGGTTCATATGACTTTTAAGCATACTCTCCAGTTCGATCAAGTGATTGGCAGTCTTTTTGTGCTATTTCTAGCCGTAGACCTGAAATTTTGCAACTCTACATAACAACTTACAATTGATTCTTTCGGAGAGAGCAATATTCTAAAGCCCACCTCGGATCCTACTTACCCTACTCCTAGATTCTACTACAATGGGGTTGTGAAAAGTGTCCATAAACACTCGTTTTCTTGATTTTTATGGTTTCTTGAGCATTGATCTTAAGACTTGTCTCGTCCATCAATCATTCCCAAAACCCTAATCTAATTCTACAATCCTAAAGTTACTTAGCAAGTACGATTACTTCCAAGCTACCTCTACATAGCAAAAGACGACAATCTTAAGCTATGAGGTTTTAAAAAAGAAACTCTAGGAGATCATAGAGGAAGTTAATGGATAACTACACAAGACGCTCGTGTTTTTTCCTACTTTAGGTCTCTTCGATCCCCGAGAGCGGTGCCAAATGTGGATGGGTGTCTAACCTCACTCCTATCTTATTGTAGATGTAGCGAGAACTATCAATAAATTGTCAATCCATGGGACGAAGTTGATTTGACTAGTGCATAGAGGCTACAAGAGGTTGTCAATCTCTTGGAAAACAACAAACAACTCGCATCTAACTCAAACTACACTCAAGTGACTGAAATCACCAAAAGCCAATCGCTCATCGGCAAACAAATCACATCCGTTACAACATCAAATAATATCCAAACGTAAGGAAACTTCAAGGACATGTTTATAAGACTTAAGCACACATGCTTATGGTTTCAAATCCCACTTTAGGTCAAGTGCCAAAATAGCGATCATTAATAGTAGTGGATTTTTGGCGTAGTCGTTTTTGACCCAAAATGCATCTAAATGCTTAGCAATGATGCCCCGATACCCTGCCTATGCTTAGTTGTTGATTTTGAAGTGTAAATTCCTACTTATGATGAAATTAGGCCGCGGGTTGGCGACGCCAAAAGCTACAAAATACCGTAAATTGCTTACGTTAATGCGTAGAGCTCTTACCTGCAGTTGCAACGCAACAGACACGACTGCAATGTGACAATCGGGGAGGGAGTAGAAAGAGCAAGAAGGAGAGAAGTGAACGCCGTTAGCTCACGCTTTGTATTTCATTATCCAAAACTCAATAATAAATTTACAAAATTGGCTTTTATACCTTAGCCAAGGTTTTTGGTGGTCAAAACTAATAATCTAAGAGCTCTAACTAAAGACTAGGTTGATACAATCTAGAAGCTTGTAGCCCCGACTCATCAATTACAAAGTTTATCTAGAAAATAGGAGTTACAATATTCCCAATTCATCAAAATAATAATTGTTTTTACAATGAGAGCTCCAAAAAATGGTGTCCAAGTTAGCTTGCTGCTAACACTAGTACCATCCCTCAACCATCACCTTCTACTCATGTGGTGAACCCTAATGACAAGTTAACACAGGTAGAGGAGCCCAATGGTGTCCTCACTTGGACCCAAAGGGCATCCTTGGGTCTCAACCTTCCAACAAGTTTCACTCTTCTACCCACTATCCCACCGATGGATACTCCTCTTCCAGATGTTGACAAGCCATCCCCTAGTGCCAATCAAGGATCCTCATCTCTGCTCTCCGAGATTGATGAAGCTTTATTGGAAGCAGTAGCCAACCTACAGTAGATCAAGATACCAGAGAAACCACTAGTAGAAAAAGAAAAACTTACAACACAGACAATCTTGAAGAACACCTTCCAACAAGTGTTGCTCTATGACATGCTCCGGTTAGATGAGAGTTTTTTGTCACTTTACCCTTGAGCAGATTCTACTGGCGGGTACCTCCTAGTTCAACTGTCAGAGTCCTATATGATCTTGGGGTGGCAATTCTCATGAGTGATAGTGGATGGTGGATCTGGCATCAAATTGATGCCCGAGCTCACTATGTTGGCTTTAGGTCTACATCCTACTCAACTTGCTCCTTTCACAGTTATGTTGGTCAATCGTAGGATAGTCTACCCATTGGGCATAGTGGACAAGGTGCCTGTGCAGGTACAATACTTCACCTTTAACTTGGATTTTGTTGTTGTTCGTCTTCCCCAAGTTGAGGGAGGATTTCCTTTGCTTATTGATATACTGGCTACAACACACTAAAGCACTACTTGATTTGGAAATGATGCAATGTGGATGCACACTCCTGGATCTGCAATGAAACTCATTTAACTTGAAGGATGCATGGATCTAGTAGTGAAACATAATTCCTTGTCAATGAAGTCTAACCCTGAACTCAAGCAGGCTACTCCGCCGGATGGGTCAGAAGAAGACCTGTTGGAGTGGTTGGAAGCTACCAAGTCTATACCTTGTTATGGAGTTTCTATTCAATGTTTGCCTAAGAATACACCCTCTTCCAATGTTTCTATTGTAGCAATGGCCAATGAGTCACCTAAGCCCACACCAAGTTTGGAGGTCACAAAGGTTGATAGCTCAGCTTGCCCCTTAGTTGAAGCCTTTGGACTTGGTGAGCCTTCCAAGGACCATACGAGGGGGAAGAAATCTCCTTCATAGGAGTTCACCCACATGTCACCTCTTCCCTCATCCTCCCTTGTGTTTGACACTCCGTCCAAGTCAAAGCTCTCCTCTGTGTCTGATGAACTAAACTTTGATGAGCTTCCACAAGAACGGCTACAAGATGTAGGTTCCAATACTCATCAACCACCAACTCATGTTGTCTCTATGTTCCAAGAAGCAACAGCCTCTCCATCTACATGGAAATCTTCATCAGTGCCCTCTCTAGTCAAGGTAAAAGTAGCCAACTTGAGTAACTTTGACAAGCCCTAGCCTGTTCTTTCGGATGCGTGGATATGGGATCATCCAATGGTGCTAGATCATTCATATTAGCTCTGGCCTACGTACAAGAAGAGAAGGATTTCATCTTTCATTTTGATAGAAAATTTATGGACTGTTGAATTTGCAAAAGATTGTCTTGTTAAACTATGGGCAAGCCAAGTGATTGTACGGCTCCCAAATCCTCATGTTTCGACTTTGCATGGGGGTTTTCTTGCACGGACCACAAAAGCCTTGCAAATCCTAGAACATGTTAGCTTAAGCTTCATTCATCAGATTTCCCCCTCTTTCTCTCCTCGCCCCTACCACCCCCCTCTCTACTCGTCCCTACCCACTACCCTACCCCCTCACCCCGGGCTTGCTCCTACTCATCCCCTCTCCAATCATCCTTACCCCCTCCACTTGGCTCTACCCACCCCCTCTCACCCTCACCCTACCCACCCCCTAACTCCCTCTCCTCGAACCACCCCCTCTCACCCCTCGTCCCTACCCACCCCCTAACTTGCCCCTCACCCCCTAACTCCCTCTCCCCTACCCACCCCCTAGATCGCCCCCTACCTACCCCCTAACCCCCCTCACCCCTACCTATCCCTCTCACCCCTTGCCCCTTCCCCCCTCGCCCCTTCCCACCCCTCATCCCTACCCACCCCCCCTCACCCCTACACACCCCTTCTTGCCCCTTAGTGCTATCTAGCCTCCTGACCCTCTTCTATCTAGCCTCCTTCTCCTCTTCTTTCTCCTTCCTAGTGGCTTAGGATAAGAAGTTGAGTAAGTTTGATCTTTAAATTACGTCTTGTGCATCTAGCGTCCTGACCCTCTTCTATCTAGCCTCCTTCTCCTCTTCTTTCCCCTATCCTTTTGGCTTAGGATAAGAAGTTGAGTGAGTTTGATATTTAAATTACGTCTTGGGGGTTCACCTCTTAGACATGTAAGTTACCACGTGATTTCAAATGAATGGATTTTTTAATTGCCAAAATTTCAATATTTTAACAGGATCACATTAATAGAAGAGGGGTTTGAGAAAATCCCATAAGTTTTTGTAGAAAAAGGGGTCATTTTATTACCTTAAGCATGTAAGTAAAGGGTTTTTTTAAATACCCTTTGAACGCACGTTATATGAATAGTTTCTTAAAGGTGCACCCCCCGAGAATCACGTCTGGGTAAGAATTTGGCTCAGCATTTATGGTGGATATCCCTTTCCTTTCAATTATCTTGACAATTTTTGAAGTTTTTGATGTTTTCTGTGATATGCAGTTTCCTTTGGTTATTCTGGTCCACATAGCCGTATTCAATGTTTCCTCCCACCGAGATGGTGAGAGGTTTTGTGGCAAGCAACCAATAGTAGGGCTACAATGTCACTTTCAATGACAAGCGGTTACAATTAGTTATAGTTGGTCAAGTGTTCACACTGGACGGACTCTGGCCTGGGCAATGACACATGCAAGTGATATGGATGGTGGTCTAGTCGACACCATGGCCAGATCACCGCCACCACAGTTTGGAGATAGGCTTAGCTTGATTGGGATATCTCACTAGCTGTTGGGCTATTGGTGGCTCTTCATGATATACATATATGTGGTTGGTTCCAGCGTGGGGGTGCATTATCATCAGCATCATCTACCTTCTGTGGCCAAGCGTCTTGAGTTCATGTGCAACACATCTGCAACATCCCTGCACATTGGAGCCTAAACACACCCATTGTACCCTTGAGTTTGGGCTTTGAGATCAGTGTGTTGCCAAGCCAGAGTCTGTATGGTTCTTTGAGTTTGTTGAGTTCCATTGAGTTCTGAGTTTATTGTGCTCTGAGTTGTCATTCCATTTTAGTGTGATGTTTCCTTTCTGTTGGAGTGAGGTTTCTTGCATACTGCATTGAGGAGCACCCACTGTAGAGAGATCATGACACACTTTTCTTGCTACACTTCATTAGCTACATGTTAAGCTTTGTGTTTCCCTTACATGGCGGCCTACTAGCCTCCTTTTCTCATTTGACTTTAGCTTGTTGAGCTGTCCTTTCCCTTTCAGCTGCGGCTCGATGAGCCTCCTGCTAAAGCATCATTTCCATCATGGACTTTACCAAAGTCTCCATAGATTTTTGTGCAATCTGTGGCATAGATGACGACAAAAGGAGAATCTGGAAATGGTCCTGCTAGTATAATAACTTCTTCTCCAATTCCACTTTCATCACCTTGACACAAGATATCCATTCCGCTTTGGGTGATGACCATGCACCGAGTATTGTGGATACCCAAGCTCAACTCCTCCCTACAGACGCACCCCTTGGCGGCCTTGCGCTCACACCAAGGTTTCTTTTTTTTCACCTCACGTTGTTTGGCATGTCCTAGTGTACAATGTGTAAAGGAACGAGGGGAGGCTCGACAAGCCTTTCTTTTCGAAGCTACTTGCCACTCTTTAAAAAAAAAAGATTAGAGAGATCAACATGCCCAAGTAGTCTTAGGTTACGTGCAATCTCAAACAAGAAAAAAAATAATAATGTGGTTCTTGGATCAACGTGTTGTCTACCTATTGGCTGTGTGTGCGTCTGTGCACGCGCGTGCGTGCGTGTGTGTGTGTGAGAGAGAGAGAGAGAGAGAGAGAGAGAGAGAGAGAGAGAGAGAGAGAGAGAGAGAGAGAGAGATAGAGAGAGATAGAGAGAGAGAGAGCATTTGCAAGCAACAAGGAGCACTTGCTTTGTGGCAGTTGCAGCATCTCAAAACGCTGTCGGACAACTATCAACTAGTCTGCGTGGGTGAGGTAGGTAGTTAGCCGGTTCATGAGGGAGTTTTGCAAGTGCTTCTCAAAATGCTACTACCTGTGGTAGTTTTGCATGGCTTCCCAAAATGTGCTAGGCAAGGAAGGCAACATCTCTACGCATAGCCTATCAAAACGCTGCCTAAACGGTTTCAAGCAACTGTGGGCTACAAGATTGTATACTACAGTAGCATTTCAAAACGCATTTTGTGAAGCAATTTAAAAGCTAGGCAATGGTGCTTGGAAAGGGTGGTGGCATTTTTGGCAACATCTCAAAAGGTTCAACCAAAGATACATAAAGCCATTTAACCAATGTTTGTTATATACAACAAGGGTGAATTTTCGTTTAATTTGCTAAGTAGTTTCCTCTACATGAAAAAGGCAATCTTGTAAATCTGACATTGGCTTGTGCTTGTTGCTAACTTTGGAGACTTGCATGCAATTGATTACGAAAAATCTCAAACACATCGATAACTCTCCAAAATTTCATGTTTTGTTTTTACTCTCTCGGATGTGTATGTCATATATGTCAATTTTGAGTGGCTTTTCTTCACAATAAAATACGATTGGCAATATGGCAACTGATGTAGAACATGCAGATTTGCTTCGAGCACTCATACATTAACAACACCGCGTACAAACAATATTTTTCCCTGTTAAGTGTCATAGATTTGTTATGTTTTGTCTGCTATCAACACAACCATATAGTTTTTTGTCCAAAGCCTTGTTTTTAGTTATTGCCATGACAAAAAATTTGTAAAGGGCGATAGACACTGCCACACATACAAAGTGGTAAGACTGCCCAAAATATCACTTTTTTTAGGTCCTCATTTTTCTAAACCTATTCTCATGAGGTTGTTGGGTACACCTTAAACCCAAGGTTTGGAAGTTATGGAAAAACTCCATTAATTGATAGCTTAACAGTAGCACAAGGTTATGGGTGTATCAAACCCCTTGGTTGTAAAAGAACCTAAAACTCACAGTTGACGAGTACACGAAAAACTCGTGGTATCATGAGAGTGGTCTGTCTAGTTCGGGCTTGAGGGGCGGATTGTTGAGTTTCCATGCCCTAGTCCAGTTTGGTGTCAGCCCTTGGGAACATGCTCTTATGTAGCATGTAGTACAACCTCAATTAGAAGTGGAGTTTTTGCATGGAAACCTTTTTGCTTTATATATCATGTAAATGCTTTTCATAAAAATATACAATACAAGCAAGTTCTATTATTGGTGTCAAAGCTCTCTCTCTCTCTCTCTCTCTCTCTCTCTCTTGTTCCTTCTTTGCACGCTCCTCCAACAACTACCATGGATCTCCCTTAGCACCCCCCATAGCAGCACATCCCTTTTAGCATGTGGGATGCACCGATGAGGGGGTAGATAGTTTCCAGAAGATTAGTCTGTGGTCTTCCTTGAACCAAGAGGAGAAATCCTTGCATAGTCAACAATTGTAGTGGTATGGAGACCACCACCAATGAAGAAGGCAAGCGATTCCACCTATGGACCCTCCCATGACCTCTCCCCTTTCGTGTATCTCTTTTCCACCAAATCCTATGGATGCTATGATGCGCATGATGATGGAGATGATGATGCTGCAAGACAAAGCTCAACAATAAGAGCGTTTGAAAGCAAAGGAGGCGCGTCAATTAGAGCGTGCGGAGGTGATGATGCAAGAGGAACATTGATTGGCGATCAAAGGCAAGGCTTGAAGGTAGGAAAGGGAATCCATGCGTGATCTCACCTCCACCTTGGCACTGTGAACCGATATCCCTTCTTTGGAGCCTGATTATGAAAAGCGGATCCAAGACCATCGCGGAGGTGACCAATGCTACACGGACGACCATGAACCAATTCTTGAGAAGATCACGTTTAAAGACCATATTAGGTATTTTGGTAAAAATCTCACATTATGGGAATCTCCAAATCGACCGAATTCATGTAATTTGGGAATTTTCCACTTAAAGTGGGAAAAATTGAGGTGTGTGGCTAGTAAATAAAGTGAAAATCTCATAGGATTGTGGTGTTGATAAACACCAAAAGTCAAGAGGATGTACAACACATGGATTTGAATAATAACTATAAATTACATAAAACAAAGGAAGATACAAAAAAGATTTTGTTTACAAATTGACTAGTATAGTCACAATAGAAGCTCCACATAATTCTACTCCACATTTGATACCATATCTGAACTTTGATCCAAGTGTGGCTGATGTGCACGAGTGAGGCCTTCTTTGGCTTTTAGAGCATGTCTTTCTGGAATCTTTATTCTAGAAAATGGTCCTTCTTTGTTGGGTCTCCAGGACCAAACAATTGCATCTATAGTTTCCCACACTTGTGGGTCCTTATAGTTGACAGCCCAATAACCCTTCCAACAATTACTGTAAGCTTGAGTATCTGTCATCCCACTTTTTCTCGCGCAAGGTGCCCAATATTGAATCAAGAGTTTTCTGTAGTTTGGTGATGTAGGCTCATTATCAATGTCAGATAAAGCCATTGCAAGCCACACTGGATAGATTTCTGTGTCACTCGGAACAAGCATAAGAAAGTCACCTTGGTGCACATCAGACATAGGGTCAAACTCTTCCCTTGGCCTATCTCGTTGAGGCCCACAAAAATGATCATTCAACTCTTCAAGGCCTAGGAATCTTTCTGCTCCTTGTTGCAAATTCATTGTAGTGCTTTGTAGATGAGAATATTCTTGAGTTTTTGGCCAAAACATTTCATACAAGACTCCCTCTGATATGATTGCTTTTCCAATCTCTTCAATTACCTTACTCCAATAATCTATCACGGGTCTATAATATCGCGGAATACTTGAACCATTCCCTAAATTTTTCCAAAATTTTATATAGTTCTTTAGCCCCAAAATGACTTCTTCGTGGGCCTTGACATACTCCGCCATTTGTACTAGAGGTGGATCTCCATGTGGTAACATTGGCTTGCCTTCTGTGTCTGTTTTCCAAAGGCGAATACTTCCACTCCAACTTGATACACCTACATGTGCCTTATATTGCATCATTGGTGTCTCATCTTGCATAAAGAACCTGAACTGAAGCGGTTTGGAATGTCCAACAAGTATGTCTTGTCCATCACAAAGATAGCCATCACAATATTGCTTGAAATCAGGGATCTTTGTGAGAAAAAATGGAGCTGGAGATGAAGATGAGCTGTTTCGTAATGTATCCATCAAATGTGGCAAAGTATAGGTTTGTGTAACTCTCAACTTCTCTGAAAACCTACTAAACATGGCGTCTATGTCCTCATGTGTATGCCCAACCATTAAAAATCCCAGCTGGATGGTTTTGAAAACACCCCTTGCAACAAGCATTGACAAATAGGCAAATAAGTATCGATTTTTGTTTTCCCCTGCACAATTATCCAATTGTAGCAACAAGTTCTCTGGCAATCTGCGAAATGTTGACCCCAATTCCTCTTCTGCAATTTCTGACGACTGCACAATGGGCTCTTTTCCATCACTCAAGTTATGGTAGTCCAAAGCATCCCTTGAGTTCAAAGCATGTAGTAGTGAAATATTGCTCCTTGGAAGTCCATTTGTTACTAGATCACCAAGAGGATGCTTATCTATCCTCTCGAGGTTATGTAAACAATTAGCAATTGAGCCAATTGTAAGATTTGGATCAGCTGGCCACAAACCATTCAAGACAAAGTGTCCGTAATGACCTTCTCCATGTCCATGAGTGATCATGCCAATCAATGCCACCTGCAGATTATATCCTGAATCCACACCCTTGGGAACAATGCGTAATCTAGGAATGGCAGTCTTCTTTTGATCCATCTTATCATGGATTATGCATACATATTTTTGTGGTTGAGTTTCTGAATACGTGCGCCATGCATAATATAGGCTTCTGCAACTCTTTTGTTGTGCCATGTGAACTTCTCTCTCCCTCAAGAGAAGAGCTCTCTCTTCAAGAGAAGGTTTAGCTTCTAACCTTGCCTTGATTGAGCTACAAATATTGCACTTAGAGAACTCACTCGTCTTTGTTAAAGTGACATGTGGGTACTCTTTGTTCCAAATTCTACCAAAAGAAGATTGGGATAGCTTCTTCTCATAGCCCATTTGGTCAAGTGTCGTGTTGATTTCACATAAAATATTCACTTGTTTGTATGTTGATGGAATCACCAATTGAGTCTCTCTTGAGCCATCTAGCAGTGTTCTACTTCTATGTGGCATTTTCTCAGAGTTATTTTCCACAAACTCGTTTAGTAGTGCTCTTGCTAAACTAGTATGTTGAAGTCCCCTTCTCAATGTACATGTGTTCCCATGTACATATTGGCGCACACCATTTTCAAAGTTCTCCTTGTATCGATAAAATGATGTCTTTGGTATTCCATGTAGCTCATACCATGCTCTACAACAAACAATAGAGCCATTTAGCCTGAATTGGTATCGTGACTTCTCATCTTTCTGATAACATATAGAAAGAACATCATAAACATAATTAGTGCGTGATTTTTGAGACTCTCCCCAAAATTGTTGTCGTAACCTTGTCACCATATCACGATCTGCAAATTGGCAGCATTTTTGTGCACAACAATCAATGCATGATACCCTTTGAATTGATTTGTTTGAAAGGTAAAAAGTCGAAGCTGGTGCTGCTTTTGATTTTTGAGTCCTGTTCATGAAAGTGTATCGTCTCTTCCTTGACAACTGGACAACATTACTCCCATCAAGTTTTTTTCCAACATTGCCATCGTTGGATACATCCTCATATGTAGCATGCATGCCATCAACAGGAACAAAGCGTTGTAATGGGCTCCCATTCAACATTGTTGTCTGCTTGATGGGCCACTTTAGCAAAGTGATGCTACCCACTTCAACCACATCATGAATGCTTGCATTTTCTCTTTCAATACCCACACCCACACAATCAGGACCAAGTTCCTGAAAGTTGACATAATCATGTGGAAATACATATAAGATGGTCCCTTCATTCATGGTTTGCATCATTGTGTCATCTTTTAAAAGGACCCTCTGATTTCTCCAAGACTCTCGAATCATTGCTTCAAATTTTGGGCTTGTCATAGGTATTGCATCTGTAACTAGAGGATCAGAATGATCATGTTCTTCATCACCATTGTAGCTTTCGTGTGGATCAATTAAGTTCCCATTTAATACAAAAGATTGCAAAAGAAGCTTTGACCATCGAACAGCACTCCATAATGAGCCTTGGAGAGATGAAGTATCCATTGTAGGAAAAGGTAGGACCACATCCTTCAAGCATTCCTCCACTAGTATGGAGACATTTCCCAGCCCTATCTTTGTACCACCACAAGTGGAATCTGGATCTGTTCTACACACACAACCAATACCAACGATTTCATTGTCAAGTATCATATGTACTTTCTCCCCAGATTCAAAGTCCATCCTGTAAGTAAAAAGATTACATTGTTAAATCCATAGTTATAGAAAAATACTCTTCAAACCAAAAATCATGCTACAACATGAAAAAGGTTTGCATAGGTTGGACAAGTGGTGAACCTTGAGACCAAATCCTCCTTGCTATATTAATGGAAGCAAGGTTGGACAAGTGGTGGACCTTGAAACCAAAGCCTCTTTGCTATATGAGAGCATAGGTTGGACAAGTGGTGGACCTAGTTGTAATACCCACTGCCACCTATCAACTACTATAGGACTATGCTTTCCAATGTCCAAGTATCCCTTGAGTCTTTCAAGGTTGAACACGTGGTGGACCTTGAAACAAAAATCCCCTTTCTATATCAGAGCATAGCTTGGACAAGTGGTGGACCTAGTTATAATGCCCAATATCCAAGGTGAAATACCTTAGGACTTTGCTACCTTGCTTGCCAATGTTTATGTAGCCCCTCATTTCTTTAATGGAAGTAAGGTTGGACAAGTGGTGGACCTTGAAACCAAAGCCTCTTTGCTATATAAGAGCATAGGTTGGACCTAGTTTTAATACCCACTGCCACCTATCAACTACTATAAGACTATGCTTTCCAATGTCCAAGTATCCCTTGAGTCTTTCAAGGTTGAACACGTGGTGGACCTTGAAACAAAAATCCCCTTTCTATATTAGAAAGGTTGAACACATGGTGGACCTTTAAACGAAAATCCCCTTTCTTTATCAGAGCATAGCTTGGACAAGTGGTGGACCTAGTTATAATGCCCAATATCCAAGGTGAAACACCTTAGAACCTTGCTACCTTGCTTGCCAATGTTTATGTAGCCCCTCATTTCTTTAATGGAAGCAAGGTTGGACAAGTGGTGGACCTTGAAAGCAAAGCCTCTTTGCGATATGAGAGCATAGGTTGGACCTAGTTGTAATACCCACTGCCACCTATCAACTACTATAGGACTATGCTTTCCAATGTCCAAGTATCCCTTGAGTCTTGCAAGGTTGAACACGTGGTGGACCTTGAAACCAAAATCCCCTTTCTATATTAGAAAGGTTGAACACATGGTGGACCTTTAAACGAAAATCCCCTTTCTTTATCAGAGCATAGCTTGGACAAGTGGTGGACCTAGTTATAATGCCCAATATCCAAGGTGAAACACCTTAGAACCTTGCTACCTTGCTTGCCAATGTTTACGTAGCCCCTCATTTCTTTAATGGAAGCAAGGTTGGACAAGTGGTGGACCTTGAAAGAAAAGCCTCTTTGCGATATGAGAGCATAGGTTGGACCTAGTTGTAATACCCACTGCCACCTATCAACTACTATAGGACTATGCTTTCCAATGTCCAAGTATCCCTTGAGTCTTGCAAGGTTGAACACGTGGTGGACCTTGAAACCAAAATCCCCTTTCCATATCAGAGCATAGCTTGGACAAGTGGTGGACCTAGTTATAAAGCCCCTCCTTTCTTTAATGGAAGAAAGGTTGGAAAAGTGGTGAATCTTGAAACCCAAACCCTTTGGCTATATATAGAGGATATCTTGGACAAGTGGTGGGCTTAGTTGTAGTATCCAATGTCCAAGGTCCAAGGTGAACTATGTAAAGACCTTACTTCCAAAAACAGAGTCGTACAAGTGGTTCTCCTTGAAACCAAAACCTCCTTAGTGTATTAGAACATAGCTTGGAGAAGTGGTGGACTTAGTTGTAATGGTGAATGTCCAAAGCAAACTATTATAGGACCTTGCTTCCCAAATCAAGTTTGGACAAGTGGTGGATCTTGAAACCAAAACCCCCTTACTCTATTAGAGCATAGCTTAGATAAGTGGTGGACCTAGCTGCCATGGAAAATGTTCAATCTGAACTGCTGCAAGACCTTGCTATTAAATGTCTAAGTAGAGCTAGCTTCTTTAATGGAATCAAGGTTGGGAAAGTGGTGCATCTTGAAACCAAAAGCCCTTTATTGTATTAGAGCATAGCTTGGACAAGTGAGGGACCTAGTTTTAATGTGTGATGTCCAAAGAAAAGTATTACAAGACCTTGCTTTCCAATATTTGAATTGGTCAAGTGGTTAAAACTAAGTATAAAACTTTGACCATTTTCTTCTCGAATTGCCAAAAAGCTAGTTTTAGACACCCCTAAATGAAAATGGTTTAGGGTGGCCTTAAACAATGTTTTTTCAAAGACTTGAACAAAAGGGTTGTCGAAGAGTAATGACAATTTATTGTGGCTTGAAGTGCCTGAGTATGTGAAAACAAGCCTAGGTTTTCCACGAGGCAAAAGGTGACATAATAAGAACATTGGAAAGTTAGGATTGACCATGTGGCCTAAACTTTGGCAAGTGAAGTGGTGGCCAAGTTTTGTGGCACAGTGTGCACTTGGTCCTATATGTGTTGACCACTTGGCTAAATCTAGGACCATAAGGCCAAACCTTTGGCACCTTAAATATAGTATGGGACATAATCTAGAACTGCTATAGTAAATTAGTAGTATAGCTAATATGTTAATATTTGTATTATATTTAAGTATATGCTAATATAATTTATGTTCAAAATTTCACTAATGAAGAATGTTCCCATTTAGCACTCCAGATGCGGGGTCTTAGGGCAATGCCACAATGGGGTGACAAGGCAGCGCTTCCACGTGAGGTTTGGGGGTAGTGCTCTTGATGGGGATGTGGAATATAGCGCTCTCGATGGCGGGGCTTGGGAGGTTGATTTTGGGATATTGTTCTGGGCGGGGTCCTGGGGCAGCGCCCCAGGCGGGGTCAAGGGGCGGCAGCCCCTTGTCGCCTCCCGGCGCGACTGCCGGGCGGGGTCGAGGGGCAGCGCCCCCGCGGGGCTAGGGGCAGCGCCCAAAGATTTTTTTTTTTTAAAGTGAATTCCTAGTATAGAGTTATGCATGTTTTTCATATTTTCAACCATGATTTCTTTAATTTTGGCCGTGTGAATTGGTTAATTTTTTATATTGCTTTTGTTTTTTTTAATCCTATGATAAAACATGGACTTGTAGCATACGTGGCATTCTAATAAACCCTATCAAGATTAGGCACACAGAGAGCGCACGAGAAACGCACACAGAGAAAGCAGGCGAGCAGCAAAAACACAGAAAGCGCACACGGATCGCACACAGTTGGAGTATACGCGCGCGTAGAGGAGCAAGCTCGGCATCGTACACAATACACAGGTGGAGTGCACAGGATTGAAAGTTCGCGCACAAGACAAAGAAACAGCAGCGTACACAACGCTTTCCAGAAGGGCAGGATCGGGCAGTCTTCTCAGGAGACATTGCACACCTCACGAATAGAGAAAAAACAGGTATTTCTCTCTCTCTCACTCTCTGTCTTTCTCCATATAGAGAAGATGGTTCTCTGTAACTCTTCTTGCACACACACTCTCTCGTCAAAAGACAGAGATACATAGTTTAAACGTATCCCCGCACACATACACATATTCCCACACATCGTCTTCCTCTCTTCCACATACATAACCACAATGAAATCTGTTATCTTGCTGTCTCTCTCTTGAAAATACATGCACATATTCCCACACATCGTCTTCCTCACTTCCACATACATAACCACAATGAAATCTGTTATCTTGTTGTCTCTCTCTTGAAAATACGTGCACATATTCCCATACATCGTCTTCCTCTCTTCCACATACATAAACACAGTGAAATCTGTTATCTTTCTCTCTCCTCTCTCTAAAAAACAGTTATTTATCTCTCTCTCTCTCTCTATCTATCTATCTCTGTATTTGCTATCTCTCTCTTGAAAATACATGCTCATGTATGTGTGCGTCTGTGTTATCTATGTGTATGTATGTATATTTGTGTTATTTCATTGTAATACTCATACATAATGCAGATACACAATTACACTTAATTACGATATGCACACATAGTATATATACATACATAAATATCACAAATAACTAACACATTGTAATACTAGTAAAATTGAATGGAAGACTTACTTGCGTGATCTGTTAAAGTCGATTCTTGTAGCGAGTTCTGGATGTATGCTGAGCTGATTTTCCTCTAATCCATTTGTAGATATGATTGTAACTTCTGTTTCTCAAAAATAGTAGTGTTGTTTAGTGATACACCTAATGGACATAAATGGTTTAAACTAGGACATGTAGACCAAAAATACGTGTATTTCTTTGGATGAATATATACACTTTTTGGTGACCCTTACCACAAGTGGTGGACCTTAAGACCAATGGACTATAAGGACCTCCAAACAATACCTTGTACACTCAATCCTTCTTGGTATCTAGGTTGGACAAGTGGTGGACCTTGTTCAAATTCTCTAACCACTCTCTCTAACATGGTGACATAATTTAGGTGTGATAAATTCATATCTATGCAAACTAATATCAGTTTAGGCTTGTTAATTTGAATTTGTTTGAATTTATGTACAATATAATGATTTGAGGTTTGCATATTTGAATTTAGGTGGTATAATGATATCTTTTTGTGGTAAACTTGAATTTAAAATCAATTTTGCGTAGAATATTTTAAATTTAAGTAGTAAAATTTAAATTTTTATAAAAAAGTTTGAATTTTAAAATTTGGGCGGGATAGTTTAAAATTTAGGCGGGATATTTAAGATTTGGGAGGGATATTTTAAATTTAGGCGGGAAGGTTTTGAATTTATAGCGAGATCTCCCTTACATAAGAGAGTATAGGTTGGACAAGTGGTGGACCTTCAAGCTAGAGCATCCATGCTACTGGACATGATAGGTAGGGAATCTAGTTGAATATTGTATGTATAATATATATGTAATAGATCTAGCTTGGACAAGTGGTGGACCTTGGAATAAAACCCCATGTAAAACATATCATGCACATTCCAAGTGGTCAAAAAAAATATCATTTAGAATATAGCCTTATAGGTTGGACAAGTGGTGGACCTTAACACCCAGATATTCTTCATATAATGACATAGCGTGGAAAACTGGTGAATCTTGAGACCAAACCATGCTACTAGCGATAATAGCTTGGACAAGTGGTGGACCTTGAAAGTAAACCCCCCATCTACGAAATATCGTGGGTTTAAGGTATTTCGATGGAGCCTAGCATCTTGGAGACATCGTGCATCTTGCTTCTCTTCATGTTTCAATGGAGCCTATCTTGGACAAATGGTGGAGCATCCTTCTCTCCATGTTTCAATGGACCCTAGCTTGGACAAGTGGTGGACCTTTACTTCTCTCTATTATTCAATAGAGTTAGCTTGGACAAGTGGTGGACCTTGGAACCAAACCCCCATTTAAAACCTATCATGGTCACTCCAAGTGGTGAGAAAGAATAACCTTTAAGATATAGCCTTATAGGTTGGACAAGTGGTGGACCTTAACACGCGCATATTCTTAATTTAATGACATAGAGTGGAAAAGTGGTGAATCTTGAGACCAAACCACTCAGGCTACTAGCAATAATAGCTTGGACAAGTGGTGGACCTTGACTGTAAACCCCTCATCTACGACATATCGTGGGTTTAATGTTTTTCGATGGAGCCTAGCATCTTGGAGACATGGTGCACCTTGATTCTCCTCATGTTTCAATGGAGCCTACCTTGCACAAATGGTGGAGCGTCCTTCTCTCCATGTTTCAATGGACCCTAGCTTAGACAAGGGGTGGACCTTTGCTTCTCTCTATGTTTCAATAGAGTTAGCTTGGACAAGTGGTGGACCTTGGAACCAAACCCCCATGTAAAACCTATCATGGTCACTCCAAGTAGTAAGAAAGAATAACCTTTAAGATGTAGCCTTATAGGTTGGACAAGTGGTGGACCTTAACACCCACATATTCTTAATAAAAGTGGTGAATCTTGAGACCAAACCACTCAGGCTACTAGCAACAATAGCTTGGACAAGTGGTGGACCTTGAATGTAAACCCCTCATCTACGAAATATCGTGGGTTTAATGTATTTTGATGGAGCCTAGCATCTTGGAGACATGGTGCAGCTTGCTTCTCGTCATGTTTCAATGGAGCCTATCTTGGACAAATGGTGGAGCATCCTTCTCTCCATGTTTCAATGGACCCTAGCTTGGACAAGTGGTGGACCTTTACTTCTCTCTATTATTCAATAGAGTTAGCTTGGACAAGTGGTGGACCTTGGAACCAAACCCCATTTAAAACCTATCATGGTCACTCCAAGTGGTGAGAAAGAATAACCTTTAAGATATAGCCTTATAGGTTGGACAAGTGGTGGACCTTAACACGCGCATATTCTTAATTTAATGACATAGAGTGGAAAAGTGGTGAATCTTGAGACCAAACCACTCAGGCTACTAGCAATAATAGCTTGGACAAGTGGTGGACCTTGACTGTAAACCCCTCATCTACGACATATCGTGGGTTTAATGTTTTTCGATGGAGCCTAGCATCTTGGAGACATGGTGCACCTTGATTCTCCTCATGTTTCAATGGAGCCTACCTTGCACAAATGGTGGAGCGTCCTTCTCTCCATGTTTCAATGGACCCTAGCTTAGACAAGGGGTGGACCTTTGCTTCTCTCTATGTTTCAATAGAGTTAGCTTGGACAAGTGGTGGACCTTGGAACCAAACCCCCATTTAAAACCTATCATGGTCACTCCAAGTGGTGAGAAAGAATAACCTTTAAGATATAGCCTTATAGGTTGGACAAGTGGTGGACCTTAACACGCGCATATTCTTAATTTAATGACATAGAGTGGAAAAGTGGTGAATCTTGAGACCAAACCACTCAGGCTACTAGCAATAATAGCTTGGACAAGTGGTGGACCTTGACTGTAAACCCCTCATCTACGACATATCGTGGGTTTAATGTTTTTCGATGGAGCCTAGCATCTTGGAGACATGGTGCACCTTGATTCTCCTCATGTTTCAATGGAGCCTACCTTGCACAAATGGTGGAGCGTCCTTCTCTCCATGTTTCAATGGACCCTAGCTTAGACAAGGGGTGGACCTTTGCTTCTCTCTATGTTTCAATAGAGTTAGCTTGGACAAGTGGTGGACCTTGGAACCAAACCCCCATGTAAAACCTATCATGGTCACTCCAAGTAGTAAGAAAGAATAACCTTTAAGATGTAGCCTTATAGGTTGGACAAGTGGTGGACCTTAACACCCACATATTCTTAATAAAAGTGGTGAATCTTGAGACCAAACCACTCAGGCTACTAGCAATAATAGCTTGGACAAGTGGTGGACCTTGAATGTAAACCCCTCATCTACGAAATATCGTGGGTTTAATGTATTTCGATGGAGCCTAGCATCTTGGAGACATGGTGCAGCTTGCTTCTCGTCATGTTTCAATGGAGCCTATCTTGGACAAATGGTGGAGCATCCTTCTCTCCATGTTTCAATGGACCCTAGCTTGGACAAGTGGTGGACCTTTGTTTCTCTCTATGTTTCAATAGAGTTAGCTTGGACAAGTGGTGGACCTTGGAACCAAACCCCCATGTAAAACCTATCATGGTCACTCCAAGTGGTAATAAAGAATAACCTTTAAGATGTAGCCTTATAGGTTGGACAAGTGGTGGACCTTAACACGCGCATATTCTTAATATAATGACATAGAGTGGAAAAGTGGTGACTCTTGAGACCAAACCACTCAGGCTACTAGCAATAATAGCTTGGACAAGTGGTGGACCTTGAATGTACACCCCTCATCTACGACATATCGTGGGTTTAATGTTTTTCGATGGAGCCTAGCATCTTGGAGACATGGTGCACCTTGATTCTCCTCATGTTTGAATGGAGCCTACCTTGGACAAATGGTGGAGCATCCTTCTCTCCATGTTTCAATGGACCCGAGCTTAGACAAGGGGTGGACCTTTGCTTCTCTCTATGTTTCAATAGAGTTAGCTTGGACAAGTGGTGGACCTTGGAACCAAACCCCCATGTAAAACCTATCATGGTCACTCCAAGTAGTAAGAAAGAATAACCTTTAAGATGTAGCCTTATAGGTTGGACAAGTGGTGGACCTTAACACCCACATATTCTTAATAAAAGTGGTGAATCTTGAGACCAAACCACTCAGGCTACTAGCAACAATAGCTTGGACAAGTGGTGGACCTTGAATGTAAACCCCTCATCTACGAAATATCGTGGGTTTAATGTATTTTGATGGAGCCTAGCATCTTGGAGACATGGTGCAGCTTGCTTCTCGTCATGTTTCAATGGAGCCTATCTTGGACAAATGGTGGAGCATCCTTCTCTCCATGTTTCAATGGACCCTAGCTTGGACAAGTGGTGGACCTTTACTTCTCTCTATTATTCAATAGAGTTAGCTTGGACAAGTGGTGGACCTTGGAACCAAACCCCCATTTAAAACCTATCATGGTCACTCCAAATGGTGAGAAAGAATAACCTTTAAGATATAGCCTTATAGGTTGGACAAGTGGTGGACCTTAACACGCGCATATTCTTAATTTAATGACATAGAGTGGAAAAGTGGTGAATCTTGAGACCAAACCACTCAGGCTACTAGCAATAATAGCTTGGACAAGTGGTGGACCTTGACTGTAAACCCCTCATCTACGACATATCGTGGGTTTAATGTTTTTCGATGGAGCCTAGCATCTTGGAGACATGGTGCACCTTGATTCTCCTCATGTTTCAATGGAGCCTACCTTGCACAAATGGTGGAGCGTCCTTCTCTCCATGTTTCAATGGACCCTAGCTTAGACAAGGGGTGGACCTTTGCTTCTCTCTATGTTTCAATAGAGTTAGCTTGGACAAGTGGTGGACCTTGGAACCAAACCCCCATTTAAAACCTATCATGGTCACTCCAAGTGGTGAGAAAGAATAACCTTTAAGATGTAGCCTTATAGGTTGGACAAGTGGTGGACCTTAACACGCGCATATTCTTAATTTAATGACATAGAGTGGAAAAGTGGTGAATCTTGAGACCAAACCACTCAGGCTACTAGCAATAATAGCTTGGACAAGTGGTGGACCTTGACTGTAAACCCCTCATCTACGACATATCGTGGGTTTAATGTTTTTCGATGGAGCCTAGCATCTTGGAGACATGGTGCACCTTGATTCTCCTCATGTTTCAATGGAGCCTACCTTGACAAATGGTGGAGCATCCTTCTCTCCATGTTTCAATGGACCCTAGCTTAGACAAGGGGTGGACCTTTGCTTCTCTCTATGTTTCAATAGAGTTAGCTTGGACAAGTGGTGGACCTTGGAACCAAACCCCCATGTAAAACCTATCATGGTCACTCCAAGTAGTAAGAAAGAATAACCTTTAAGATGTAGCCTTATAGGTTGGACAAGTGGTGGACCTTAACACCCACATATTCTTAATAAAAGTGGTGAATCTTGAGACCAAACCACTCAGGCTACTAGCAATAATAGCTTGGACAAGTGGTGGACCTTGAATGTAAACCCCTCATCTACGAAATATCGTGGGTTTAATGTATTTCGATGGAGCCTAGCATCTTGGAGACATGGTGCAGCTTGATTCTCCTCATGTTTCAATGGAGCCTATCTTGGACAAATGGTGGAGCATCCTTCTCTCCATGTTTCAATGGACCCTAGCTTGGACAAGTGGTGGACCTTTGTTTCTCTCTATGTTTCAATAGAGTTAGCTTGGACAAGTGGTGGACCTTGGAACCAAACCCCCATGTAAAACCTATCATGGTCACTCCAAGTGGTAATAAAGAATAACCTTTAAGATGTAGCCTTATAGGTTGGACAAGTGGTGGACCTTAACACGCGCATATTCTTAATATAATGACATAGAGTGGAAAAGTGGTGACTCTTGAGACCAAACCACTCAGGCTACTAGCAATAATAGCTTGGACAAGTGGTGGACCTTGAATGTAACCCCTCATCTACGACATATCGTGGGTTTAATGTTTTTCAATGGAGCTTAGCATCTTGGAGACATGGTGCACCTTGCTTCTCCTCATGTTTCAATGGAGCCTACCTTGGACAAATGGTGGAGCATCCTTCTCTCCATGTTTCAATGGACCCTAGCTTAGACAAGGGGTGGACCTTTGCTTCTCTCTATGTTTCAATAGAGTTAGCTTGGACAAGTGGTGGACCTTGGAACCAAACCCCCATGTAAAACCTATCATGGTCACTCCAAGTAGTAAGAAAGAATAACCTTTAAGATGTAGCCTTATAGGTTGGACAAGTGGTGGACCTTAACACCCACATATTCTTAATAAAAGTGGTGAATCTTGAGACCAAACCACTCAGGCTACTAGCAATAATAGCTTGGACAAGTGGTGGACCTTGAATGTAAACCCCTCATCTACGAAATATCGTGGGTTTAATGTATTTTGATGGAGCCTAGCATCTTGGAGACATGGTGCAGCTTGCTTCTCGTCATGTTTCAATGGAGCCTATCTTGGACAAATGGTGGAGCATCCTTCTCTCCATGTTTCAATGGACCCTAGCTTGGACAAGTGGTGGACCTTTACTTCTCTCTATTATTCAATAGAGTTAGCTTGGACAAGTGGTGGACCTTGGAACCAAACCCCCATGTAAAACCTATCATGGTCACTCCAAGTGGTGAGAAAGAATAACCTTTAAGATATAGCCTTATAGGTTGGACAAGTGGTGGACCTTAACACGCGCATATTCTTAATTTAATGACATAGAGTGGAAAAGTGGTGAATCTTGAGACCAAACCACTCAGGCTACTAGCAATAATAGCTTGGACAAGTGGTGGACCTTGACTGTAAACCCCTCATCTACGACATATCGTGGGTTTAATGTTTTTCGATGGAGCCTAGCATCTTGGAGACATGGTGCACCTTGATTCTCCTCATGTTTCAATGGAGCCTACCTTGGACAAATGGTGGAGCATCCTTCTCTCCATGTTTCAATGGACCCTAGCTTAGACAAGGGGTGGACCTTTGCTTCTCTCTATGTTTCAATAGAGTTAGCTTGGACAAGTGGTGGACCTTGGAACCAAACCCCCATTAAAACCTATCATGGTCACTCCAAGTGTGAGAAAGAATAACCTTTAAGATATAGCCTTATAGGTTGGACAAGTGGTGGACCTTAACACGCGCATATTCTTAATAAAAGTGGTGAATCTTGAGACCAAACCACTCAGGCTACTAGCAATAATAGCTTGGACAAGTGGTGGACCTTGAATGTAAACCCCTCATCTACGAAATATCGTGGGTTTAATGTATTTTGATGGAGCCTAGCATCTTGGAGACATGGTGCAGCTTGCTTCTCGTCATGTTTCAATGGAGCCTATCTTGGACAAATGGTGGAGCATCCTTCTCTCCATGTTTCAATGGACCCTAGCTTGGACAAGTGGTGGACCTTTACTTCTCTCTATTATTCAATAGAGTTAGCTTGGACAAGTGGTGGACCTTGGAACCAAACCCCCATGTAAAACCTATCATGGTCACTCCAAGTGGTGAGAAAGAATAACCTTTAAGATATAGCCTTATAGGTTGGACAAGTGGTGGACCTTAACACCGCATATTCTTAATTAATGACATAGAGTGGAAAAGTGGTGAATCTTGAGACCAAACCACTCAGGCTACTAGCAATAATAGCTTGGACAAGTGGTGGACCTTGACTGTAAACCCCTCATCTACGACATATCGTGGGTTTAATGTTTTTCGATGGAGCCTAGCATCTTGGAGACATGGTGCACCTTGATTCTCCTCATGTTTCAATGGAGCCTACCTTGGACAAATGGTGGAGCATCCTTCTCTCCATGTTTCAATGGACCCTAGCTTAGACAAGGGGTGGACCTTTGCTTCTCTCTATGTTTCAATAGAGTTAGCTTGGACAAGTGGTGGACCTTGGAACCAAACCCCCATGTAAAACCTATCATGGTCACTCCAAGTGGTGAGAAAGAATAACCTTTAAGATATAGCCTTATAGGTTGGACAAGTGGTGGACCTTAACACCGCGCATATTCTTAATAATGACATAGAGTGGAAAAGTGGCGAATCTTGAGACCAAACCACTCAGGCTACTAGCAATAATAGCTTGGACAAGTGGTGGACCTTGACTGTAAACCCCTCATCTACGACATATCGTGGGTTTAATGTTTTTCGATGGAGCCTAGCATCTTGGAGACATGGTGCACCTTGATTCTCCTCATGTTTCAATGGAGCCTACCTTGCACAAATGGTGGAGCATCCTTCTCTCCATGTTTCAATGGACCCTAGCTTGGACAAGGGGTGGACCTTTGCTTCTCTCTATGTTTCAATAGAGTTAGCTTGGACAAGTGGTGGACCTTGGAACCAAACCCCCATGTAAAACCTATCATGGTCACTCCAAGTAGTAAGAAAGAATAACCTTTAAGATGTAGCCTTATAGGTTGGACAAGTGGTGGACCTTAACACCCACATATTCTTAATAAAAGTGGTGAATCTTGAGACCAAACCACTCAGGCTACTAGCAATAATAGCTTGGACAAGTGGTGGACCTTGAATGTAAACCCCTCATCTACGAAATATCGTGGGTTTAATGTATTTCGATGGAGCCTAGCATCTTGGAGACATGGTGCAGCTTGCTTCTCGTCATGTTTCAATGGAGCCTATCTTGGACAAATGGTGGAGCATCCTTCTCTCCATGTTTCAATGGACCCTAGCTTGGACAAGTGGTGGACCTTTGTTTCTCTCTATGTTTCAATAGAGTTAGCTTGGACAAGTGGTGGACCTTGGAACCAAACCCCCATGTAAAACCTATCATGGTCACTCCAAGTGGTAATAAAGAATAACCTTTAAGATGTAGCCTTATAGGTTGGACAAGTGGTGGACCTTAACACGCGCATATTCTTAATATAATGACATAGAGTGGAAAAGTGGTGACTCTTGAGACCAAACCACTCAGGCTACTAGCAATAATAGCTTGGACAAGTGTTGGACCTTGAATGTAAACCCCTCATCTACGACATATCATGGGTTTAATGTTTTTCGATGGAGCCTAGCATCTTGGAGTCATGGTGCACCTTGATTCTCCTCATGTTTCAATGGAGCCTACCTTGGACAAATGGTGGAGCATCCTTCTCTCCATGTTTCAATGGACCCTAGCTTAGACAAGGGGTGGACCTTTGCTTCTCTCTATGTTTCAATAGAGTTAGCTTGGACAAGTGGTGGACCTTGGAACCAAACCCCCATGTAAAACCTATCATGGTCACTCCAAGTAGTAAGAAAGAATAACCTTTAAGATGTAGCCTTATAGGTTGGACAAGTGGTGGACCTTAACACCCACATATTCTTAATAAAAGTGGTGAATCTTGAGACCAAACCACTCACGCTACTAGCAATAATAGCTAGGGATAACCATTAAGATATAGTCTTTCAAGTGTGAGAAAGAATAACCATTAAGATATAGTCTTATAGGTTGGACAAGTGGTGGACCTTAACACCCAAATATTCTTAATATAATGATAGAGAGTGGAAAAGTGGTGAATCTTGAGAGCAAACCACTCATGCTACTAGCGATAATAGGTTGGACAAATTGTTGATCTTGAATGTAAACTCCCCATGTACAAAATATCGTGGGTTTAAGGTATTTCGATGGAGTCTAGAATCTTGGAGATATGGTGCAGCTTGCTTCTCTTCATGTTTCAATGGAGTCTATCTTGGACAAATGGTGGAGCATCCTTCTCTCCATGTTTCAATGGACCCTAGCTTAGACAAGTGGTGGACCTTTGCTTCTCTCTATGTTTGAATAGAGTTAGCTTGGACAAGTGGTGGACCTTGGAAACAACCCCCCATGTAAAACCTTTCATGGTCACTCCAAGTGGTCAGAAAGAATAACATTAAGATATAGTCCTTATAGGTTGGACAAGTGGTGGACCTTAATACCCAAATATTCTTAATATAATGACACAGAGTGAAAAAGTGGTGAATCTTGAGACCAAACCCCTCATGCTACTAGCGTTAATAGGTTGGACAACTGGTGGACCTTGAATGTAAACCTTCCATGTTTCAATAGAGTTAGCTTCGACAAATGGTGGAGCATCCTTCTCTCCATGTTTCAATGGAGCCTAGCTTGGACAAGTGGTGGACCTTTTGCTTCTCTCTATGAGAAGAATAAGTTAGCTTGGATAAGTGGTGGACCTTGGAACTAAACCCCTATGTAAAACATATCATGGACATTTCAAGTGGTGAGAAAGAATACCCTTTAAGATATACTCTTATAGGTTGGACAAGTGGTCGACCTTAACACCTAGATCTTCTTTATATAATGACATAGAGTGGAAAAGTGGTGAATCTTGAGACCAAACCACTCATGCTACTAGGGATAATACTTGAAAGGGATGAACTTGACGTTAAACCCCACATGTAAACAATATCGTGGGTTTAAGGTATTTCAATGGATGCTAGAATCTTGGAGACATGGTGCAACTTGCTTCTTTTCATGTTTCAATGAAGCCTATCTTCCACCAATGGGGGATCATCCTTCTCTAAATGTCTCAGTGGAGCCTAGCTTGGACAAGTGGTGGACCTTTGCTTCTCTCTATGTTTCCATAGAGTTAGCTTGGACAAGTGGTGGACCTTGAAACCAAACCCCCATGTAAAACATATCATGGTCATTCCAAGTGGTGAGAAATAATACCCTTTAAGATCTAGCCTTATAGGTTGGACAAGTGGTCGACCTTAGAACCTAGATCTTCATAATATAACGACATAGAGTGGAAAAGTGGTAAATCTTGAGACCCAACCACTAGTGCTACTAGGGATAATAGCTTGGAAAAGTGACTGACCTTGACGTTAAACCCCACATGTAAACAATATCGTGGGTTTAAGGTATTTCAATGGATCCTAGAATCTTGGAGACATGGTGCAGATTGCTTCCCTTCATGTTTCAATGGAGCCTATCTTGGACAAATGGTGGAGCATCCTTCTCTCCATGTTTCAATGGAGCCTAGCTTGGACAAGTGGTGGACCTTTGCTTCTCTCTATGTTTCAATAGAGTTAGCTTGGACAAGTGGTGGGCCTTGGAACCAAACTCCCATGTAAAACCTATCTTGGTAACTCCAAGTGGTGAGAAAGAATAAAGTTTAAGATATGGCCTTATAGGTTGGACAAGTGGTGGACCTTAGCACCCATATATTCTTAATAGAATGACATAGAGTGGAAAAATGGTGAATCTTGAGACCAAACCACTCATGCTACTAGAGATAATAGGTTGGACAAGTGGTGGACCTTGAATGTAAACCCCCCATGTACAAAATATCATGGGTTTGAGGTATTTCAATGGAGCCTAGCATCTTGGAGACATGGTGTAGCTTGCTTCTCTTCATGTTTCAATGGTGTATCTTGGACAAATGGTGGAGCATCCTTCTCTCCATGTTTCAATGGACCCTAGCTTGGACAAGTGGTGGACCTTTGATTCTCTCTATGTTTCAATAGAGTTAGCTTGGACAAGTGGTGGACCTTGAAACAAAACCCCCATGTAAAACCTATGCTGGTCACTCCAAGTGGTGAGAAAGAATAACCCTTAAGATATAGCCTTATAGGTTGGACAAGTGGTGGACCTTAACACCCAAATATTCTTAATATAATGATAGAGTGAAAAAGTGGTGAATCTTGAGACCAAACCACTCATGCTACTAGCGTTAATAGGTTGGACAAGTGGTGGACCTTGAATGTAAACCCCCCATGTTTCAATAGAGTTAGCTTCGACAAATGGTAGAGGATCCTTCTCTCCATGTTTCAATGGAGCCTAGCTTGGACAAGTGGTGGACCTTTGTTTCTCTCTATGTTTCAATAGAGTTAGCTTGGAGAGGTGGTGGACCTTGGAGCCAAACCCCCATGTAAAACATATCATGGACATTTCAAGTGGTGAGAAAGAATACCCTTTAAGATATACCCTTATAGGTTGGACAAGTGGTGGACCTTAACACCCTGATCTTCTTAATATAATGACATAGAGTAGAAAAGTGGTGAATCTTGACATCAAACCACTCATGCTACTAGTGATAATAGGTTGGACAAGTGGTGGACCTTGAATGTAAACCCCCCATGTACGAAATATCATGGGTTTAAGATATTTCAATGGAGCCTAGCATTTTGGAGACATGGTGCAGCTTGCTTCTCTTCATGTTTCAATCAAACCTGGCTTGGACAAATGGTGGAGCATCCTTCTCTCCATGTTTCAATGGAGCCTAGCTTGGACAAGTGGTGGACCTTTGATTCTCTCTATGTTTCAATAGAGTTAGCTTGGACAAGTGGTGGACCTTGGAACCGTACCCCTATGTAAAACCCATCATGTGCATTCCAAGTGGTGGTAAATAATACCATTTAAGATATAGCCTTATAGGTTGGACAAGTGGTGGACCTTAACACCCAGATCTTCTTAATATAATGACATAGAGTGGAAAAGTGGTGAATCTTGAGACCAAACCACTCATGCTACTAGGGATAATAGGTTGGACAAGTGGTGGACCTTGAATTTAAACCCCACATATACAAAATATCATGGGTTTAAGGTATTTCAATGGAGCCTAGCATCTCAAAGACATGGTGCATCTTGCTTCTCTTCATGTTTCAATGGAGCCTATTTTGGACAAATGGTGGAGCATCCTTCTCTCCATGTTTCAATGGACCCTAGATTGGACAAGTGGTGGACCTTTGCTTCTCTCTATGTTTCAATATAGTTAGCCTATATTAGACAATTAGTAGACCTCCAATCTCTCCATGTTGTCTAGAGCTAAGCTTGGACAAGTGGTGGACCTTACTTCTCCCTTCCCTTAGTTTACTAGCTTAAATGATCACTATGTATACTTGCTTAGATCTAGCTTGAACAAGTGGTGGAACTTGTATTCACACAAACTTAATCCATTACAAAAAAGTATATGTTAAAATAACATTTGGTTTTTTTTGTTTCAGGAAAGATGGCTCCAAAAAAACAGGTTGCAAGGGTTGCTGTCTCAGTTGACTATACTTGCAATGATCTTAGGAAATGGTATTTGGACATACATGGTATAGAGGGTGCACAATTTCATAAGGTGCATCTATTTATTGCCAAAAAGGATAATGACAGCTTGTTTGAAGATGTTGGACAAGTTGTGGAAGCATCTGTCTCTGTAGTTGATAGTCATCCAGAGGTGGAATGCATTGACATTCTAGTTCCAATGAATCTAGAATTTCAACTATCTCCAGGAGCATATGCATTGGAGCGCATGTCTAGAAACAAAGAAGAGACAATGTTTTCTCGAGGATGGAAGTTTGCAGAATCAAATCCAAATATCACAGCAGATCAACTTCAAAGCTCCATCATTGCCACACTACAACGAAAAAAGGTGAAAGCTTCACGACCACCATCCACAAAGAAGCAAGCAAAAGTGCAGAAAGTAGAAGCTAAGCGAACTAGCTCCATTTTGGATGTAGACAAGGCATCTTTGGCATCCTCATCAACAGAGGGTTCAATGTCAAAGATGAGAATTGTGGATCCAGATGTTTTAGAAGCTGAGGCCATGAAAGGACAAGAAAAAGATACAGGTGGAATGAATAAGTACATAAATTATTTTCCTTTCCAATATAGGGAATTTGATATCCCTATTCAAAATTGTTGGCTTGCTCCTGATCACTATAATGCACGTATTATGGATAAAAAACACGCTGAAAGTGTGTTATTTGGATTTTCACGGAGTACGACCAAGCCTGCAGCATGTGCATATTTGATGCCTGTTCGAAATGCAAAATCAAAGAAGGGGACTCCTTTGGCAGTAGAAGAGGTAGAGGAGCAAAAAATTAAAGATTATCATTATTGGATTCTTGATGGGCAGCATTCAATCTATGCTGCAAAAGTTTTGCTTCACAATGAACAAAACAACAAAGAGATCTTTGAAAGACTGATTAGCGTGTATAAATTTAGAAAGGCTCGCATTGTTGTGAATGCTCCTCCATTTGTTGCAACTGCTATATCTGCCATTGCAAATGAGGAGGCTCAGGCATTGTATGTCAAGCAACCTTACAGCCAAATATTGAGACATTTACGGAGTCAATGGATCTTCGCAGGACGACCACCAAAGGCAGCAAGTGGAATTGCAGAGGGACATGCATCTCGTGCCGGATGGGATGTAAGTTATTTTCTTTGTCTTTTTGATAGTGTTTAATTAACAAATCTTGCTCAATAGTTTAATTATTTCTCTATTTCTTTTCAGGGTTTTCTTCGATTGGCAAGAATGAGTGCAGCAGCAAGTTGGATTGCTAAACAGGCACACATGGTCACCTACTCTGATTTAGTTTATGATTGCTGGATAGAAATCATTGAAAATCTAGAAGAGGAGAATAAGAAACCCCCAACAACTGTATTTAGATATCTTTGTGGCCTTGAGGAATCAGAGGTAAAGACTATTCAAGAAGAGATTAGAGATGAGAAGATTTTACTGTCAAAGAGTGCAAAGGATGGTGATGCAACTGACATGTATGATCGAATCAAGCAGTTGAAGCAAGACAAATTGATTCAAGATGCACTTCTTGAAGGCTTCAACAATTTGAATGAGTCTTCACCATGTAAAGACTGGGAGGAGGTGGTCAAAATGTATAACATCAATGATGTTGTTTATAAAACAATTTTAATGCTATGCGAGGAATGGATCAGATCTAGTTTGACGCGTGGAACAAAGAAAATGGCTTTTCCAGATGGAGCAATAAAATACATGCAATGGGCAATTCACCTTCAAAAGGAGAAAACTGAGCCTAGAGATTTGCCATGGTCAATCTATGTGGTGAGCCTACAAATGGAAGGCAATCTCTACTTGATGCGCCACTTCAATAATAAAGTGCCTATTGGCTTATGTGTTTTAGATATGACAAAAAACGTTGGAGGCAATTTGAAGTGGAGTGAGGAGACATTTAACAATGCTTTGGATGGGATCTTGGCTATTGCTGGAGGGTCAACAGATCCTGGATTTGTCTTTCTTGCATTTGTGGATTTCACTAACTTCACAAAATTGCAATGTGCCTTTCACGCCATGGGAGATAATTTGAGCTACCATTGTTGTGGTGCATTGCATCACTTTCCATCAGCTCCTTGCAAAGGAGCAATTCAATTCCTAACAGTTATTGCCTTCTTGGGACAAGGCAATGCATTTGAAGACCTGAGAAGAAGATCAGAGGAACATCCCATGCCAATTGATTGTTCTCTTCTTCAAGTAGCAGATAACGATATGTCAGATTTGCAATATTTGGAGGCCAAAAAAAGAGCTTTGGTCAAGCACTACATTCGTACATATTGTTTTGAAGACCGCAAGCTTGTTGATGTTTTTGGTGATGGCTCCTTGGTTGCACAAGAAGGAATACAACAGAAAAAAGAAGTCATCTGCTTAATTGATAGTGTGGAGGAGGCAAAAAGCATGGAGACCATGCTGCTAGACTTTGTTAAGTCTCATGAAGATATAGAAAAATGGGCTGGACTTCAACAATCCACTTCGCAATCAGGCGACATTGTGCCTGTTACAGAGGAGTGCTCTCCACAAAGAGAAGAAGAACAACAACAACACCATCCTCTGTCAATGGAGGACTTTTTGGAAATGGAGACACGTATGTTTTGAGTTTCTTGTGCATGTTAGTGTTTCTTGTTACTGATTTGATACTCTTAATGTTAGATTTTGCTTTATATAGTATTGATTGAGCTTGTATTTTTTATCTCAAGCATTCAAGGTTTGAATGTAAATAGTAAATTACTTGAGTTTTTGAATGGTGGATCTGTAGACTAAAACTAAAACATTTAATACTCACAAAGACTTAATTACTTAAGAGCTTGAACTCAATAAGTTTTGGACCTTTTATCAATACCCCCTTGATATGATACATTAGATCGTAGCATGGTTAAATGGTGATGCTTCATAAATTGAACCTAGCTTAGACAGGTGCTGGAGCCTAAATTTAAACTAACCTTGCTAGAAGGGAGCTTATGTTTGGACTTTGAGAGAAATAGCATAAGTAATCAATTAGAGCATAGATTAGACATGTGGTGGTGGCCGGCCTTAGAGACCAAAATCTTAATGAGCTTGGAAAGGTATTTAAGTACTGCAATTTACTTAGTTTTAGTACTCATTAAATGCATAGCTTGACAAAAGGTGGACCTTACATGGATCCTAATTTCAAGAGGTGTGGTAGACCTTCAAAACAAGCTCATATAGCTTGGACATGTGGTAGACCTTGCATGAAGACTAGTTTAGACAAGTGTGGTACACCTTGTAACCAACACCCATTTGTTATATTAGCTTGGACAAGTGGTGGACCTTGCTTTTATGTTTCAATGGAGCATATTTTGGACAGGTGGTAGACCTTGTTTCTCTCCATGCTTCAATGGAGAGAAACTTTAGCTTGGACAAGTGGTGGACCTTGTTTTTATGTTTTAAAGGAGCATATTTCGGACAAGTGGTAGACATAGTTTCTCTCCATGGTTCAATGGAACCCACCTCAGACAAGTGAAGTACCTTGAAACCAAACCCCCATAATACAACCTACTAAATAGGTTGGAAAATTGGTAGGATATGAAACCATCCATGATAGAGCATAGTATAGGTGAAAACGTAGTGGTCCTTATATCAATTACCCATGCATAGCTTGGACAAGTGGTGGACCTTGATTCTCTCTATGTTTCAATGGATCCTATCTTGGACTAGAGATATATCTTACTTAGTTCCATGCTTCAATGGATTGTAGCTTGGATAAGGAGTGGAACTTCAAACAAAACTCCACAGCATAGCATATATTAACAATTCATGGGTTTTATAGAGATTGTCCTGCCTATTTTGGAGAGTTGGTACACCTTTATTCTCCATTCTTCAATGGATCTGAGGTTGGACAAGCGGAGCTGGAGAAGTGGTCAACCTTAAAATGAAACCTCCCATGCTACAACCCATCATAGATCGTATATGTAGTGGACCTTGAAACTCTTTTATGTCCCTAGCTTAGAGAAGCATTGCACTCTTGATTATCTCCATACATGAAGGCAAGGTTGGACAAGTGGTGGACCTTCAAACCAGAATCTCTATGCAATAATAGGCAAGTGGTGGAGCTTGTTTTCTCCTTGTTCCAATGGAGCCTAGCTTAGACAAACAATGGAGCTTGCTTCTCTCCATGTTTCAATGGATCCTAGCTTAGAAAAGTGGTGGAGCTTTGCTTCTCTCCATGTTCCAATGGACCATAGCTTAGACAAGTGGTAGACCTTGAAAAACACCCCTCGTATACAACATATTATGGGGTTTTCATGTTTCAATGGCTCCTAGCTTGGACAAATGGTAGAGCTTGCTTCTCTTTATGTTTCAATGGATCCAATCTTAGCCAAGGGGTGGACCTTGAAACAAGAATCCCCCCCCCCATGTACAACGTATTATGGGTTTTGAAAGCACTGGGAGAAAATAATAGCTTTGATAAGTGGTGGACCTTGCTTCTCTCCATGCTTCAATGGAGCCGAGGTTGGACACATGTTGGAGAGAAGATGGTTGCCCATGAAATAAGACCATGCATGCTATAATCAATCATATGTTGTACACATGGTGGACCTTGCAATTGTTTTATATGCCTAACTTGGACAAGTGGAGGACCCTTGATTACCTCCAGATATCAACAACAAGCCAAGTTTGGACAAGTGTAGTACCACCAAACCAGAATCTATATGCTACAATAGAGTATAGGTAGGACACGCGATGAACCTTGATATCAAACCATCCATGCTACTAGAGATGATAGGTTTCACATGTGGTGGAACCTTGTATCAATGTTCTATGTGTAGTTTTTGACTAGTGATAGACCTTGAAACTAATCCCTCTAGGCTACAAGAAAAAAGAGATGGATGAGGAGGCTAGACTACTTTTGTTGCATCAATGCATCCCATGTTACCACATATACTATAGGGTTCTTGGATAAGTGTTGGATCTTGTGTCAATGCTCCATGTCTAGCTTGGACAAGTGGTGGACCTTGGTTCTCTCTATGCTTCAAATGGGCAATAGATTGGAGACACAGTGGCCTTTTTTTTCCAATGATTTTATTTTTTGGAAACCTTGGAGGCACCATGTAAGAGGCACTCTAAGTCTTCCATACAATGGACCTATTGGACTATAAAATAATGATATCTTTCTTTGATATTGTCATTATTTTATGCATAATATTTTCTTCTTTTTGCAGACACAAAGGAGTTAAGTGATATAAAATCTAGATGTATTTCACACTATGATTGGCATGAAGATCCTTTTGGGACACCAACTTTTCCTATTCCCAAAGATGTAATTTTCCATATTAACGGTGTGGATTTTGAAGTGCGACTTTCATGTATTGAAGGAGCTGGTTATGGGCTATTTGTGCATACTACCCTGGAAAGTGGTTTGACTATTCTAAACTATGGAGGGCATAAGTATAGATTTCAAGACTGGAAAAAGATATGCAAAATATTTCCAAGAGCTTATAAATATTCTCTTCTAGAGGATCCAAACATAGAAGAAGAGGAAGATCAATCATACATTATTGGTTGTGTAGAAGAAGGAAACGTGTCGGGCTATATAAATAGTTCTCACAGTACAAATGTCTGTCCCAACGTACGCTATACATTTGATCCAAATTTGCCACCTTGGCATAAATGCACCTCTTCACACATCAAGTCAGAAGAATATGGCCATGTATGCATTGAGACTATTTGTCAAGTTGAAGCAGGAGAAGAGTTGTTTGCTGACTATAACTTTACTTGACATTGTAAAGTATTGTACATGGATGGAAATCTCAAGTACATGCATCATTTTCATTTTTCATGGATGAAATCTCAAGTGAATATAACATTTGATTATTGTTTAGTTTATGCTCAACGAGAATCTAGAGTGCTCTTATGCTTTGTGTGTTGTCTAACATATTTGACTACCTTGGCCATAGAATCTTGATTCTACTCTAGATTTGTGATAAATCTTACCAAAATTTAATCAATGTCTAGGTTGGACAAGTGGTGGGGCTTCAAACATTACTGTCTTAAACAAGTGGAGTTATCTTACTTGAATAAGTGGTGGCCTTTGAATCCAAATCTAAGCCAAATCTCTAATTATTTTCTTGTAGTCTAGGTTGGACATTTGGTGGACCTTGTATCCATGTTTCCTCAACAAGGGTGGCTTTTAGTTTTCACTTTAAGTACTCATCTTTAATAAAGTGTAGGATGGAAAATGTTGAGTTAGTAGATTGTATTTTAGACAAGTGGTGTTTGGTGTACGAATGCTGAAAATGGTTGCAAGGATTCTAACAACGACTTTACCTTAAATAAATTTCTTACTAGGAGTTCTACATATAAATATGGTGAATAAAATTCTAGTGGTTTTGAGATACCATTTGTGTGTGTGTTTTCTTAGATTCACAAACTGGGATGGATAACGCTCCTATGGTTCAGTCAACAACTATAGAATCCATAGATTCTATGGTTTCTAAAGTGCCCAAGATGGATGATATTTCTATACTAGAGTCTAGTGTTGTGCAACTTGAGCAAGCTTCCAATAATGAGAACCAAGAAATCGATGCTTCAAAAATGCAACATACATCAAAAGAGACTGAAAAGTCCACTCACGAGCTATTGCCAATTGGTACTACGTCATGTAGCGTAGATGTTGAGAAATCCATGCTTACAATTATATTGGATTTAAATGGTCTATTGTTGAAACGTTCCCCTCAACCATCCTCACACCACAACTCAGTGCAAATGGATTCAAAAAGATATATTATACTCAGGCCAGGTTGCATCCAATTCTTGAAGACTATTTTACAAAGGTTTAATGTTGCAATTTGGTCGACAGCTACTAGGAATAATGTGTATCAAATCCTTGCAGCACTAAACAACTTAGCTGAGGATACATTGCCTTTCTTTGCAATTTGGTCGCAAGATGTTTGCTACACCGCTCAAACTCAAAAATTGTTTAGACCCGACAATCCAAACGTTGAGGCAATGTTCAAGCCTCTAGCCAAAATTGCCATGGGGTTTGAATGTGATCCACAAAGAACAGTGCTTATTGATGACTCTCCTTACAAGGGATGTATTTCACCAGCAAACAATTGCATTTTTCCACCACAATTTGATGCTGAGAAGATGGTTGACAATATGCTCTTGGAGGAGCTACTGCCATACTTGATTCAGCTTGATGAGAGAAGGGATGTGCGTGATTTAATTGCTTCTAATCGTTATGGACAACCTATAGTGACAAATGATAGTGAATACAAACAAATCATGGAGTATTGGAAGCAGAAAAATGATGTTTGGTCAGCTAAGGTGTTCTTTACAAGAAGAATACCACCTGCAAAAGGTGACAGAGATGAAACTATCATTGAAGATGCAAGTGACACAAGCCACCGCAATGAAATGAGAAGAGCCCAAATACAAGAGATCTTGGCAAAGGAGCGTACACCCATTGAAAGCATGAAGGCGTCACAATTGACCACTTTAGCTAGGCAATTGGGTTGTAACACAAAAGGAGTTTTGAAGGCAACCACAGCAAAGGCTTATATAAATAAGGTGAAAGCTGAGAACAATCTTCTAAGGCTGGATAGAAAGCAACCCTAAGGTACTAGTGACATGTCATATATTCTTGATACACATGCTTGAACACTCATGTGCATGGTATCTAACAAATCTTTCTTTTTATTCCTTCTTGCAGGATCTTACAAAGGATACTACTAGATGGAGCTCAATCAATAGAGATTTTGATATTTTTGCTCAAAATAATGAAGCAGTCACCTACATTTTTTGTTTATCAATTTCTTGAGAGACTTTATTTTAGTTTGTAATCATCAAATGAAATGAAAAGTATCCGTCTTATTAAGATTGTTGATCTTTTTCTTGTTCAAACCTTTCAATTGTGATTTATAGTTTTGTTAGCATGAGATTGTGCTTTTTTAGTTTGAAAAAAACTGTCAAAGATCCAAGTCTTTTTGGCTTTACTTAAGTTATTAATTGTGAAAGATCCAAGTTTTTTTTCTTTACTTAAGTTATTGATTGCCTATGTAATAGTCCTTAAAACAATATCGGATGGCTTTCTTGCTCCCATGTCTCACATTGGTCTTTAGGTAAGACAAGTGGTGACCTTGAAAGTATGGTCTCATATCTCGATCAAGTGAAGAGACATGAAGCTTAAATATCACTACTATGTATCTAGTGTTAAACTCCATCGAGACAAAGACTAGATAGCCAAATTGCAGTCGAGTTTAAGTGAAAAATCCATTTGAGCTAAGGTAAAACTTATAGTGCCTCATTTTTCTAGGATTCTACCCCATCAAGGAAGTTATAATCTAGCACAAACCAATTAAGACTCTTTTGGAGCCTAGATAGGACAATTCGTGGAACTTATGAAACTTATTATTGAGTTAGAGTCTAGTTTAGATAAGCAAAAGATCTTCAAACCAGCACTTGGTCTTACTATTCAATATTCAAAGTCCCTTGAGCTAACAAATTACATACCCACTTGTAACCTAACTAATGAGTAATTATATAGATCTAAGCAAGTATATATAATGAGTCTTCAAACTAATAATCCAAGGGAAGAGAGTAGCAAGGTCCACTACTTGTCCAAGCTCAGCTCTAGACAACATAGAAAGATGCTAGTTCTACTAATTGTCTAATTATAGGCATGGAGAAATGATAGAAGGTTGACCACTTGTCCAACCTATCATCTCTAGTAAGATGGGAGGTTTGGCCTTAAGATTCACCATGTAACCAACCTATACATCATTGTATTATGAAGAGTAAAAAAGCAAAGCTCCACCACTTGTCCAAGCTAGTTCTAAAATCCACATGGAGATAAGCAAGCTCCACCATTTGTCGAATCTCTCTTCCATTAAAACATGAAAAAACTCATCTATGTTGTACAGGGGGACTTTTTTCCAAGGTCCACCACTTGTCCAAGCTAGGATCCCTAGTAGCACGAGTGGTTTGGTCTCAAGATACACCACTTGTACACTCTATGTCATTATATTAAGAAGAACTATGTATTAAGGTCCACCACTTGTCCAACCTATAAGGTTATATCTTAAATGGTATCCTTTCTCACCACTTGAAATGCCCATGAGATGTTTTACACGGGGGTTTCATTCCAAGGTCCACCACTTGTCCAAGCTAACTCTATTCAAACATAGAGAGAAGCAAAGGTCCACCACTTGTCCAAGCTAACTCTATTCAAACATAGAGAGAAGCAAAGGTTCACCACTTGTCAAAGCTAGGCTCCGTTGAAGTATGGAGAGAAGTAACCTCCATCATTTTTCCAAGATAGGTGCCATTCAAACATGGAAAGAATCAAGATCTACCATGTCTCCGAGATTCTAGGCTCCATTGAAACACCCTAAAACCATGATATTTTGTACATGGGGTGTTTGCATTCAAGGTCTACCACTTCTCTAACGTATTATACCTAGTAGCATGAGTGATTTGGTCTTAAGATTCACCACTTATCCACTCTATGTCATTATATTAAGAATAACTGGGTGTTAAGGTCCACCACTAGTCCAACCTATAAGGGTATATCTTAAATGGTATCCTTCACCACTTATCAAGGTCCATCACCACTTTTCCAACCTATAAGGTTATATCTTGAATGATATTTTTCCTCATCACTTGTAATGTCCATGCTATGTTTTACAAAGGGGTTTTGTTCCAAGACCCACCACTTGTCCAAGCTAACTCCATCCACCACTTGTCCAAGATAGGCTCCATTGAAACATGGAGAGAAGGATGATCCACCATTTCTCCAAGATAGGTTCCATTGAAACATTGAGAGAAGCAATCTCCACCATGTCTCCAAGCTAGGCTCCATTGAAATACCCTAAACCCATAATTTTGTACATGAGGGGTTTACATTCAAGGTCCACCACTTGTCCAACCTATTATCCCTAGTAGCAAGAGTGGTTTGGTCTCAAGATTCACCACTTGTACACTCTATGTCATTATATTAAGAAGAAATATGTGTTAAAGTCCACCACTTGTCCAGCCTATAAGGTTATATTTTAAATAGTATCCTTTCTCACCACTTGAAATGCCCATGATATGTTTTACATGGGGGTTTCATTCCAAGGTCCACCACTTGTCCAAGCTAACTCTATTAAAACATATAGAGAAAGAAAGGTCCACCACTTGTCCAAGCTAGGCTCATTGAAACATAGAGAGAAGGAACCTCCACTGTTTCTCCTAGATAGGCTCCATTGAAACATGGAGAGAAATAAGCTCCACCATGTCTCCAAGTTGCTAGGCTCCATTGAAATACCCAATACCCATAATTTTTTGTACATGGGGGGTTTACATTCAAGGTTCACCACTTGTCCAACCTATTATCCCTAGTAGGTTTGGTCTCATGATTCACCACTTGTCCACTCTATGTCATTATATTAAGAGGAATTAGGTGTTAAGGTCCACCACTTGTCTAACCTATAATGTTATAGCTTGAATGGTATTTTTTCTCACCACTTGTAATGCCCATGACATGATTTACATGGGGGTTTTGTTCCAAGGTACACCACTTATCCAAGATAAATCTATTGAAACATAGAGAGAAACAAAGGTCCACCACTTTTCCAAGCTAGGCTGCATTGAAACATGGACCTTAATACCAAATTATTTCTAGTAGCATGAGTGATATTTTGTACATGGGGCGTTTACATTCAAGGTCCACCACTTGTCCAACCTATTTCCCTAGTAGGTTTGGTCCCAATTTCACCACTTATCCACTCTATGTCATTATATTAAGAATAATTGGGTGTTAAGGTCCACCACTTGTCCAACCTATAAGGTTATATATTGAATGGTATTTTTTCTCACCACTTGTAATGTCCATGATATGTTTTACATGGGGATTTTGTTCCAAGGTCCACCACTTGTCCAAGCTAGATATGTTCAAACATAGAGAGAAACAAACATGCACCACTTGTCCAAGGTAGGCTCCATTGAAACATGGAGAGAATGATGCTCCACCATTTATCCAAGATAGACTCCATTGAAACATGGAGAGAAGTAAGCTCCACCATGTTTCCAAGATGCTAGAGTCCATTGAAATACCCAAAACCCCTGATACTTTGTACATGGGGGGTTTACATTCAAGGTCCACCACTTGTCCAACCTATTATCCCTAGTAGCATGAGTGGCTTGGTCTCAGGATTCACCACTTGTCCACTCTATATCATTATATTAAGAAAAATTGGGTTTCCATATCTAAATGGATCTTTGCTTGGATAAGTGGTAGACCTTGAGACCTAAATACCCATTCTACACTAGAGCATTGGTTAAGCCTTATACACTTCAAGCATACCTTTAACAACAAGTAGTAGTTATTAGTTGACTTAAATCTAGTTGAACTCCATGGTATTGAGACTAAGAGAGAGTGTAGCATAAAAAAGAGTCAGGATTTTAATTTGACTTTCTTTCTATTAATGAGTAGATCATAGATGGATTTTGGTATCTAATAAAACCTTAGGGTAGACAATGTAAAAATCATGTCTATTGTTGTGTTTGCATTAAGTGTTCTTGTTCTTTAATTTCAGAACCATTACAGAAAAATGGATTGGCTATATGCTGGCATAAATTGAAGAAAACTATTGAATTACCCATCCAACCTCCTCCAAGACCTTGTCCAAGGAATGAATCACCTCCTTATCACCTACCACTTGCTTTCAAGGACATCAAAAGAGTACTTATCTTGGATCTAGAGGGGTTACTTCTCAAGACAGTTGAAATGAAACATGGAGATTCTATGCCATCTTGGGCTCAACACATGCGACTTGTGGAGGACAAAGATGAAGTTTATCATGTGGTGCGACCAGACGCACAAAGTTTTTTGGATTTTTGTGCTGAATACTTTGAGCTATGGATATGGAGTTGCTATAACTTAACAAGGGTGCAACGCATCACACAAAAGTGTTTTCCTGAGCAGTATACCAAGTTCAAGGTGTTTATGAGTAACAAAAATTGCCAAAATCCAAATATCATGTTAGGATTTACAAGGGTTTATCACAAAAATCTGAGTGATATTTGGAAGATATTTGAGGATTTGGATGCAAACAATACCTTAATTTTTGATGACACTCCATATAGGGTGATGTGGAACATGCCAGGGACATATCTTATATTTCCAAAGATGTGGAGGCAAACTTCCGAGCAACTTCAAAACTTCTTGCAGAGAACCATAATTCCATGGTTGGTAGGATGGTTGTATGCAAGAGATAAGAGAGTCTATACATATAACACAATTGTAAATCAGTATAGTGATTCTGAGACAAATTATGTCCTTGGTGTGTACTTGTCAACACGAAAGCATTGAATAAATATGGCTATAAGATGCTTTTTTTATTCTAGTGTGTATCTTTCAACATTTGTATAATTTGATATAGTCTTTTTTTTTTTTATAAAAGGTGTGTCAATTTTATGAACACTTGAATGGAGTGCACCCTACTCTAAGGGGACTTCAATGTACTATTGGAGTGCATCCTATTGTAAGGGGACTCTGATGTATTGCTAGAGTGCACCCAAATTTTTGGGGACTCATTTTTTATTTGATTGGGGCCTATGTTGGGTCATATAGTAAAAGAAATTCATTTTTTGTCAATTCATATCGAGGTTGCATTTATTTGGAACTATGAAAGAATTGATGTTTGATGTCAAAATAAAACTTGTAAGTGTGGATCAGAGAATTCATGGACTTTAAATATGTGAGAGGGATCTTTTTCTTGGGCACAAATGTTTGCTTCAAGAATTTTGTCATTACATACTTTATGTGAAAGAGTTTTAGAATCTAAAAGACTTTGAAAACAAAACTATGGAATCTAAGTGCATGTATTCTTGAATGGCTTGAAAGTTGATGTATACATGCATGTCGCCTTGATGAAGATTTAGATCTGACAAGATGGAAAGATATAATTCTTGGACGTTACCTTTGTCAATTTGGTAATAACATATTTAACTTTCTTTTAATATGGGTGGAAAATATATTATTATGTGCATTTGGAAAATATATTATTATTTGCATATTTAACTTTCTTTTAATATGGGTGGAAAATATATTATTATGTGCATTTGGAACCTAATTGCTTGACCTTCAAACCAAGATTCCTATGTTATTTTTTCATATACTTTTTTATACTGAATTAAGATTGTGGATGCAAGGTCCACCACTTGTTCAAGCTAGATCTAAGAAAGTATATATACTGAGTCTTCAAACTAGTAAACCAAGGGAGAGAGAAGCAGGGTCCATCACTTGTCCAAGCTCATCTCTAGACAACATAGAGAGATGTTATGTCTACTAATTGTCCAATATAGTCATGGAGAAATGATAGAAGGTTGATCCACTTGTCCAACCTATCATCTCTAGTAAAATGGGAGGTTTGGCCTTAAGATTCACCATGTAACCAACATATACTTCATTGTATTATGAAGAGTAGAAAAGAAAAGCTCCACCACTTGTCTAAGGTAGTTCCAAAATCAACATGGAGAGAAGAAAGCTTCACCATTTGTCCAAGATAGGCTCCATTAAAACATGGAAAACCTCATATATGTTGTACATGGAAGCTTTTTTCCAAGGTCCACCACTTGTCCAAGCTAGGATCCATTAAAACATGGATAGAAACAAGGCTCCACAACTCGTCCAACCTTTATAGCTGCAAAGTGTACCGGTTGTCTAAACTAGGCATGGGAAAATAATAGAAGGTCCACCACTTATCCAATATATTATCTCTAATAGCATGGGAGGTTTGGTCTCAAGATTTAGGAATTGGCTGACCTGTATTTCATTGTATTATGATGAATTTGGTTTTAAAGTCAACTACTTATCCAAGCTATAAGTTTATATCTTGAATGGTATTCCTTCCCATCACTTAGAAAACCAATGATATGTTGTACATGGGAGGGTTTGTTACAAGGTCCACCACTTGTCCAAGCTAGTTTCATTGAAACATGGATGAAGACAAGCTCCACCATTTGTTAAAGCTAGACTCCATTGAAATCTAGAAAATCCATTCTATGTTGTACATGGGGTTTTTGTTTTAAGGTCCAACACTTGTCCAAGCTAAGATCCATTGAAACATGGAGTAGAGAAACACTCCACCACTTGTCCAAGCTAGGCAACATTGATAGTAGTTGGTTTATTTTGAAGATCCACCATGTGTCTAAGCTAACTCTATTGAAACATAGAGAGAAGCAAAGGTCCACCAACTGTTCAAGCTAGGCTCCATTGAAACATGGACAGAAGCAAGCTCCACCATTTCTCCAAGATAGACTCCATTGAAACATGGAGAGAATCAAAGGTCCACCATTTCTCCAAGCCAAGATCTAGTTGTCCAACCTATAAGGTTATATCTTAAATGGTAATCTTTCTAATCACTTGGAATACCCATGATATGTTTTACATGGGGGTTTTGTTCCAAGATCACCACTTGTCCAAGCTAACTCTATTGAAACATAGAGAGAAGCAAAGGTCCACCACTTGTCCAAGCTAGTCTCCATTGAAACAAGGAGAGAAGAAAGCTCCATCATTTCTCCAAGATAGGCTAGCATGGATAAGTGCACCTTGAAACCAACCTTCCTATGAGGCAATAGAGCATATGCTACATATTTTATGTATGCCCCATGCCTCAAATTAAGAAGTTATAGATTAGAAGTGGACCTTGCTTAAATGTCACATGCAATAAATTAAGGAAAAATAGCCAAGTGGATTGTATTCCTCAATGGATCCTTGCTTTCACAAGTTGTGAACCTTGAGTCACTTTTACATTAACTTGGACAAGTGGTGGACCTAGAAACCAAGCTCTCCATGTTGAGATAAGTTGTAGGTAGGACATTAGAACATAGACAACGATAATGGATGCAATATACTCCTCTCCTAATAATCCAATTGATTGAAACCATGATATTTTAGTTGTTTTCATTGTGTATTGTATGTGCATAAAGTGGAATGAGACCTTAAGAAAACTCAAATTTTTGACAAAATCTCTATATTTTATACATGATATATTGAAAGTTGTCCAACCTGGGAATTGGGATTTTCCCACTTTACCTAATATGGTCTTTTTAGTAAGTATGACGGTAAGATGGATGCTTTTGTCATTTATTCTTGGTTACATCAATCTACATCCTACTTTGTAGTTGTTAAAAATTCTATAATAACAAGGTTCTCCTTGCTTCCGTGGATTTCACAAGTGATGCCATCACTTGGAAGGATGAGTGGATGGAGAAGAAGGAGGAGGTCCACAAGGGGGCCTATTCCGAATCTCTCCTCATCCCTTGTAATGGACTTGGTTGTTCCAACTCAAGAATATACCACAACACATGTGATAAAATTGAAAGATTTGAATAAAACAAAGAGAGAGACGGCATGACACAACAAAGTTCTACGCCCAGAGATAATGGGCCCAAAGACTAGATCCCCATTTGGTATTTCTTTATTATTAATTCTTCACAAAGTACAATGTTTGAGGGTCCTCATCTCAGCATTGCTCCCAAGCTTATTTGCCTAAGAATGAGGCCCTGACACTTTATTTAAAGGCCCCAGGCCTTCCAAAAGCAATGTAGATGAAAAGCTTCAAGTCTAAAAGCAAATGGGTCCCAAAAGCTAGCCAATGCAAATCACAAAATTTCCTACAGGTGCCACATTAGCAATGTGAATTGCAAAAATCCATATGATAGTCACGTCAATAGCACAAATCACAGAGGTCTGTACAACTACCACATCATCAGCCTTTTATGCCTATCTTTATAGCCTTTGTCTATTTAAGGCCCACCAAACAAGACCCCATAAGTTGGTACAACTTATAAAATTGGGCGTTCTTTTGTATTTGGCTTCGCAAGAGGGGGAGGGAGGGTGGATAGGGGCGAGGGGTGGTGGGTAGGGATGAGAGGGGGGTAGGTAGGGATGAGGTGGGGGTGGTGAGGGGCTAGAGTATGTGGGGGGGGTAGAGGCGAGAGAGGGTGGGTAGGGACGAGGGGTAAGGGGTGGTGGGTAGGGGCGAGCTAGGGGTGGGTAGGGACAAGAGAGGGTGGGTAGGGGCGACGGGAGAGGGAGGGACAAGAGAGGGTGGGTAGGGATGAGAGAGGGTGGGTGGTTAGGGACGAGGGGTGAGGGGGGTAGGTAGGGGTAATAGTGTGTGAGGGGGTGGGTAGGGGCAACGGGAGAGGGAGGGTATGGGCGAGGGATGGTGAGTAGGGGCGAGGAGACACGGATGGGGTGGGCATGGGAGAGAGTGTGTGAAGGGTCGGGTAGGGGCAAGCTGAGTTGGTGAGGGGCGAGGGGGGAGAGATAGAGGTTGAGGGATGAGGTCAAGATATGGGGATTTTGCATGGAATTAGGTCTTCCACAAGGTTTTAAATGGAAAACCTTAGAACTTCCGATGCTAAGCAGGACATTTGGTAGTTGAGAAGGAAATTCATACAGAGAGAATTTGGTGGAGGAAGCTTAAGCTGACCTATTCTAGGGTTTGAAATAAACCTTCTCTCCTGGAATGCCGGTTTGAGACAGGAGGATTAGATAGCCGTACACTCACTGGCTTTCCCAAACATTTATTATCCTGTGTGACCTCCACACTTGGTGCTGGCTCAAGTGACTCACTAGACTTAGCTACAGAAACATTGGAAGAGACTGTATCCTCAAGCAGAGATTGAATAGAGACTCCATAACAAGGCATAGAATTGGTGGCTTCCAACCACTCCAATAGATCTTCTTCTGAATCCTCAAGCAGAGATTGAATAGAGACTCCATAACAAGGCATAGAAATGGTGGCTTCCAACCACTCCAATAGTTCTTCTTCTGACCCCTCAGGTGGAGTAGGCTATTCTAATTGATGGTCTAATGGACTTGAATAACTCAAAAGAACCAATACAGATTCTGGCATGGCAACACACTCAGCTCCATGCCCATACCTCACATGTACAATGGGGGTGTGGAGGCTCAAATGTGCTGTGAATGAACTCTTTTGACTCGAGACGCAAGACGCTAGACCATACAAAGTAGATGATGATCAAGATCATAATGATGATAGAGTGTCTCTTGACCAAAACCAGCCATAATATGTATTCCCTCAAGAGTCACCAATGGCTAGCAAAACATCCCAATCCAGCCAAGCCTATCGCCAAAGTGAAATGGTGGTGAACTGGCCACTAGCTACGGTGTCCACTAGACCACCATCCGTATCACTTGTCTTGTGTCACTACCCAAACCAAGTCTGGCTAGTGTGTAATCTTGACCAAATGTAACTAACTGCCCATCCTATGCGACTGACACTGTAGTCCTGCTACACTTAGCAAGATAGTGTTGTTGAAAGATAAAATAGGTTTCTTATAGAGATGGCACGATTTATGGCCAAGACTCAACCTTTACCACATATGTTTTGGCTTGAATCTGTTATGTGTTCTACTTATGTACTTAACATGTGTCCTACCAAAGCCTTGCAATTTAAGACTCCTTATAAAGCATGGATTATTGATAATATTCACATCTTTGGTTGCTTAGCTTATGCTTTGTACCATAAAAGCAACACAAAAAAATAGATGATAAGGTTGTCACATGCATTTTTGTTGGTTATAGTCTTGAAAGCAAGGGTTATAGGTTGTACCATCTGCAAAAAAAACATATCTTGGTTTGACAAGAAGGTGTATTTGTGGAGGATTCCATTCAGACCCTTGTCATCATGTATCAGGACAGTATGTAAGGTCACATGATGTTTATGACACTAGTTTGCCTCTTTTTAGTGGGGGAAACTGGAATGGAAGTTCTATTGATGCAAATATATAGCCTATGGGGGTTTTAAAAATTTCATGGATCATCCTATTACTGATGCAGATGTACATGATTTACTTCATGTGAAAAGGTCTAAAAATGAATAGGCTAGGGGTATGCTTAGATGCATGGTGCATACTTTGTGTGGCTGTAAATTAAATTTACCTATGTCTATTTGTACTCATTCAAGTTTTGGCCATACATCATATGCATCAGATTGTTATGCTTAGGCTATTTCTAGTTTATGTGATGAAGAGGAACCTCTTTCTTTTGATGAAGCATAGAATTTAAAAATTGGATAGTAGCAATGCAAACAAAATATGATGTACTTATAGAAAATGAAACGTGGACTTATGTGATTTGACTCCCAAAAAGTCCATTGGTACAAAGTGGGTTTACAAGTTAAAACGAAAGTTTGATGGTGAGAGTGATCACTACAAGGGGAAACTGGTTGCAAAAGGTTATGCACAGTAGAAAGGCATTGAAAAAATGCAAAAAATTAGATGGCTGCAATGCAAACAAAATATGATGCACTTACGAAAGATGAAACTTTGACTTCATGTGATTTCCCTCCCATAAAGGCCATTGGAACAAAGTGGGTTTACAAGTTAAAACGTCAACCGGATGGTGAGATAGATCGCTACAAGGTGATATTTTTTGCTAAAGTTTATGCACTTCAAAAATGCATTGACTATGAAAAGGGTTTTGCTTCTACTTGTCAAATGACCACTATTTGTTTTCCATGTGCATTGGTAGCCTATTATGGATGGATTGTACATCAATCAGACATTGCTACTACTTTCTTGAATGGTGATATATTTGAGGAAGTATATGTAGTGCACCCTTGTAGTTTTGTCAATAAAAGACAAGAAGAGAAAGCGTGCAAATGCAAGAAATCAGCATATGGCTTGAAGCAGTCTTCACATGCTTGGTATGAGAAAGTTGAAGTCGCACAGCGGAGCATGGATCGACTCACACACACACACACACACACACACACACACACACACACACACACACACACACACACACACACACACACACACACACACACACACACACACACACACAGATACACAGAGAGCTTACACAGTACGCAGAGAAGTCGTTTGAAGGGTTATCTCCCACAACCTTATTATCCACAAAAGTATAAGTGAGTATATACAAAGAGTTAGAGGTAAGTGAGTTAGGCGGGCGGGCGGCCATATCCGTATAAGAGGCCACTTGGGCTTTAATCCCAACAACATCCCCAATTAAAGTCCAATGTAGCACTTTAAGTAACTGTAAATCTATAAAAATAAATGTACAAAGATTTACATGGCTGCCATCTATCCAATGGCCAATAACTCACGACAATGCACAAAGCCCTCTCTTGGAAGTCCCTTTGTGAGTAGATCAGTAGGATTGTCCTTGGTGTGGATCTTCAGCAGTTGTATCTGCTTGTCTTCAAGTACTTCCCTAATGAAGTGATATTTCACATCAATGTGCTTAGTCTTCAAATGGAACACTGGATTCTTTGCCAATTGTATAGCACTTTGACTATCACAATATAACTCTGGCATATCTACTTTGATTCCCAAGTCTGCTACCAATCTCCCAAGCCAAATAGCTTCTTTGCATGCCTCATTTGCTGCAACATACTCAGCTTTTGTAGTAGACTGTGTAACACAATCTTGTAATCGAGATCGCCATGATATGGCACCTCCAGCCAATGTAAAGACATAGCCTGATGTAGATCTCCTCTTATCCAAGTCTCCTGCATAATCTGAGTCAGTGTATCCTCTGACACTCAAATCCTGACTGCCATAGCATATGCGCATACTCTTTGTATGTTTTAAGTATCTCATGATACCTTTCACTGCCTCCCAATGTTTCTTGTCGGGATTTGACATATATTTGCTAACCACTCCCACTGCAAATGCAATATTCGGACGTGTAGCAATCATTGCATACATCAAACTACCCACTGCAGACACATATGGAATCTTATCCATTTCAGCCTTTTCTTCCTCAGACACAGGACAATCTTGTTTGCTAAGTTTCACTTATGGTGGCAATGGAACACTCAATGCCTTCCCTTCTCCATATTAAAACGCTGCAAAACCTTGTCAATATACTCTGTTTGCGATAACCAAATCAACTTCTTTGATCTGTCTCTCTCAATGTGCATACCAAGTATATGACTTGCCTCACCCATGTCTTTCATGTCAAACGATTTTGCCATCTTTGACTTCAAAGCTGAAATTTCTTCCAAGTGTTTGCGAGCAATCAACATGTCATCCACATACAAAATAAGGATCAGCCAACTGCCATCCTTAGCCTTCTTTGTATATAGACATTGATTGTACTCACTACATTTGTAGCCTTGAGAAAGCATAAACTGGTGGAACATATGGGGCTATAAGCTTCACAACCAAAGACTCTGAGATGCTTATATGAAGGTGCCTTGCCTATCCATAGCATCTTGGTCAATGCACTCTTATCCAGAATCCTACTAGGAGACCTATCGATCAAATAGACTGCTGTAGCCACTGCTTCTGCCCAAAATCCATCAGGCAACTCAGCATTTGACAACATGCTTTTGAGCTTCTCTTGTATGGTCCTATTCATACGTTATGCAACTCCATTTTGTGAAGGATTGTATGGTGCAGTAAGTTCCCGCTTTATCCCTTTTGCCTCACAAAAGTCTTGAAAAGCTTTGGAAACATACTCTCCACCATTGTCAGTTCTCAAGCACTTCAGCTTCTGACCACTCTGCACAAGCTGCAAGAATGTCTTAAAGACCTTGAGCACCTCATCCTTGTGCTTCAAGAAGTAAACCCATACTTTGCGAGAATAGTCATCTATGAATGTACAAAAGTACGTTGCTCCCCCTAGTGACAAACTAGGCATTGGTCCGCATAGATCACTGTGCACAAGAGCTAACCGTTCGTCCCTACGATTCCTCTTTGATCTGTGCCGTTCTTGTGTTTGCTTACCATAAACACAATGCTCACAAAACTCAAAATCTTGAAATGAAAAGCCAGGCAAATAACCATAATGAGAAAGTATTTCCATTCCTCTTTTTTACATATGTCCCAGCCTACGATGCCACAATGACACACTTGGCTGCTCAATCACATTAATTACATGGTTTTTAACCTCTGAAACATGTAAAGTATACATAGTTCCTGACTTGATGCCATGTGCTACAGTCATCGAACCTTTGGAGATCTTCCAAGCGTTGTTCCCAAAGACTGTCACATAACCCGCATCATCCAACTCCCTGTACTGATCAAGCTCTTTCGGATTGCTGGAACATGTCTGACATTCTTGAGCCATAAAGAAGAGCCATTCTGAAGCTTCAACTGCACATCTCCCACTCCAAGTATGTCACAAACCTGCTCATTGCCAAGTCTGACATAATCTTTAGTAGTCACATATGATGTATACCACTCTTTGTGCGGAGAAACATGTAAAGATGCCCTTGAGTCGATCAAAGTCAAAAAACTTTTCCTCCCCTCCTTTCATGAGTAGTTTACCTCTCACATGTTCTTTTTCTGAACTCTTTGTTTTGCCTTTTTCTTGTTTCCACTTCGTACAATCTCTCTTCATGTGACCCTTCTTGCCACAATGGTAGCATTCTATGTCATCCTTTGACTTCAAGTCACGAGACTTACTTCGGTTTTGTGCCTTCTTACCCTTCTTCTCTTTAGACTGTTGTCTCCCTCGAACGACCAAAGCACTATTGCCTTTGCCTTTGTCCATGTTCTTCCTGTTCACTTCCTCTGTGAGCAAGCTGCCTTCTACATTGGCACTTGTAAGACCTTCTGGCGTGACAGAATTACTTAATGCTGTACAAAAAGTATCCCAACTATTTGGCAAAGTGATTAAGAGAAACATAGCCTTCACTGAATCTGGAAAGACTATCTCTTGTGCTGTTAACTGGCTGAAAATTGTGTGAAATTCATTGAGATGATTTGACATGGCTGTCCCTTCCTTCATCTTCAAATCCACCAATTTCTTGAGCCAGTAAATCTGAGAAGCAGCACTTTGTTTCTCGTACATACCACATAGCTTTTGCCATATGCCATACGCTGTAGTCTCTTCTGCTACGTTGAAGTAAACATTTTCTGCCAGTGTCAGCATGATTGTGGAACAAGCTAATTCGTCAAGCTCTTCCCACTCATCTTCAGTCATACCTTCTGGTCTCTCCCCTTTGAGCTTTAGTGGCTTCACTTATTTTTTCTGCACCAAAATCTGCCAAATCTGCTTCTTCCAGAATGGAAAGTTTGTGTCATCCAGATTCTTTATGTTGTAAAGAGTCTCACTCTGAGAAGATGCCATATCTGCCAAACTGTTTACTTTTGGGAAAAATCCGGTAGAGTTTCCCCTGTAAACTGGCCTCTGTACACAGTAAACAAGCTGTAAACAACAAGCTGAACACCTTTCCTCAGGAACTGTCAATATTTTAGAAAAATTTTGACAGAGTCTCCCCTGTAAATTGAGCTCTGAGAACCAAAAGATAGCTCAAAAACAATCATAAATAGCTGACCAGTGACAAATATGAAAATCTCCGTAATATGCTGTCCTGTAAGCATACAGTGTCTCCTGTCTGGGCGATCACAGAACTTGTATCTGTCTCAAGACTGAACCCTGAACAATGCCTCAAAGACATGACGCATAAGATGCAATCCATTGTCTACACAAAGTCATACATCCTATGGGATAAAAGTCGCCGAAGAGGATGCGTGTGGAGGGGAACTCCAGCAACCTAATCCACCTCACACTGGGTAACCCAGTCCCCAGTGCTCGGCTTCAAAAAACCTCACACACGCCTCACAGATGGCTCAGCAAACTGTCCAGAACTAGCATACATCCTACAATAGACCAACCACTATCCTATGACCGCTGTGGCGGTCTGTCTGCTAGCGTGACTCACAACTAGCAGACCCACAATCACAGTACATCAATCTGCAATACATGCCAGTGGTGTCAAGCCGTCGTATGGCCACACCTCCCCTGGAACCTGGCAAGCACAAGAAGTAGCAATGCAGACTGCAATATATATATATATATCTGATGATATATATGTGTACCTGGTCTATAGATGATGCTTTGAAGACGAATGAGTGATGTATGTCGATGCCGATATCGATGCCGACCACCTCTTGCTTGCAAATCTACACAAGACGGATTTCTTTGCGGCTGAAATCTATCTTCTGATGTAGTGCTCATAACGAAATTTTTGAGGGCATAAACGGCTTCGAAAGGGGGGTAAACCCGCAGGTCACCTGCTAGAAACGCTCCCGAAACGCCGAGTGTGAATTTTCGAGCTTCGGATCCAGAATCTGCCTAAAAAGTGCGCGCACGCATGATTACGCAAATACGCACTGAACTTGGCTCTGATACCAATTGAAGTCGCGGATAGAGATGTGCAAAGAGCTTACACAGTACGCAGAGAATTCTGTTTGAAGGGTTATCTCCCACAACCTTAATATCCACAAAAGTATAGTGAGTATATACAAAGAGTTAGAGGTAAGTGAGTTAGGCGGGTGGGCGGCCATATCCGTATAAGAGGCCACTTGGGCTTTAATCCCAACAAAAGTTGACACTCATTCGGTTAAACAATGCTTTTGTAACAATCCAATAGAAAACACTTTGTATGTCAAATATGAGAGTTATGTATATCTCATCGCTGTTTTGTATGTAGATGATTTGTTGATTACTCGTTTAAACGAGACAAACATTTGCTGAATTCAAGGTTGAATTGGATGCTACTTTCAAGATGAAATACTTGGGGCTTTTGTATTATTACTTGGGCATACAATTTAAGAAATGTGATGGAGGTTGCTTTGTGTCAAGCTTGCAAATTTGTTCACAAAGGCATTGCCTCATGAGAATTTTGAAGCTTTTTGTGAAGTTTTGGGCTTGCTTCTCTTTGTGGATTGATCATATCCATAGTGCTTGGAAGTTCCTTATACAATCTGTATAGCTCTCTTTCATCCCATCACTCCCAATGAGGTTTTTTTACCAAATATGTGGTAGTGATGTGTGAGAACAACGTAGGAACACCAAGGTATTTTTCCCTTTTGCAGTGTATATATGCCCATCACTCTAGGGCTGTCTTATCTTTCTATTGTGCACTAAGCAATAGGATATCTATTATGTGCCTTGTGATTCTTGTTCTTCTCCAAGTTGTATGCACGTCCCTCAACCCTAATTCCAACATTATCATACATTTATTTCAAACAAAAGAAAGGGGCTCCATATTGAAATTCAAAAGAAATCAAAGTGCACATAAACTAATCCATGCATTCCAAAGCCAAATGCTTTGCATGACAAGTTTTATAGAAGAAAATTTGCATGGAGTATCACCAAGAAGGTCGGCACCAATTCACATAGAAATGAAATGAAGAGATAAAAGTAAAATAATGCCATCACAAGTCTTTGTATGAGGTTCAACACACTGCTCTCAAGGCCAACAATGCCTGAGAGGTAAGACCGCCTCAAGTGCATTACGAGGCTCTCTTCTACTAGGCATCATCCATCATCAAGCTCTCTTTTACCCGGAAAAATCAAGATCTTTTTACCTAATAGTATATCCCCAAGTGCTCTTCTACATGGAATTGCTCATCACAAGGATGTCTTCTACCTGGCACCATTCAGCTCACAAGGCTCTCATTTACTTGGCATTATTAAAAGTGTCTCTTCCCTAGCAGTTCTCTTAAAATCTATAAAAGTTGGGCTTAGGAGGGTGGTTGTTGGAGATAAGCATCATGATTGGATACTTTGTGTGTATGCTTTATAGCCATGTAAGCACAAACTCATTTGTGCCCAAGTGATATCCATGTGGAAAGTCAACTTCTAGAAGATGTTATATGTAAGCACAAGTTGCTTTATCTCAAACATGAAGGCTACTTGTACTTATATGGTCAAGACTTTTATGAAATCGAGTGTGTTGAAGTGTTCTACAAATTCTAGCTCTTGCACTTGTTCTCTGTTTACTTCATCTCTTTCTTTCTCTCTTCATCCATGGATTTGTAAAATACCGCCCACCATATCTTTAACTCGCATCACATTCCATGTTAGTTGTGTCCCTCGCCTTTCTCTTATAAGATCACATAAATTAGGGAGATGAATAATACTCGATGAAGATAATTTTCGATCTGCATATACCATAAATGAAGTTATCAGTCCTGTAGACTTCAAAAATGTTACAAATTGTGGTTGACTCCTTGCCTCTTGAGCCCTTTTTTCTCCTTGTGTGCTTGATGCCCACAAAACTTCATTTCAACTCTTGCTTGGGTTATTTGTTCCATTCTTCCTCAAGAATCTTGGGGTTTATGCATGATCCAAGATGCCACCATGTTTTGCAAATGACAAATAACATTAAAATGCAATAGCCATATAAAATTATGTTCAACATGCTACATTTTGTACCAACCCCATTAAATTCACACACAATTATCCATTATATGGCTTCATGTTGACTAAAGGGCCAATGTGCTCAAGCTAGACATGACCGGCCTCACTAATCATTCTCTTATTTTGATCTCTACACAAGTAAATAAGGAGCACACAATGAAGCCTACATGTAGTGAGTCCATAAGTGAATGATCTCTCTCTCTCTCTCTCTCTCTCTCTCTCTCTCTCTCTCTCTCTCTCTCTCTCTCTCACTCTGTGTGTGTGTGTGTGTGTGTGTGTGTGTGAAAATCCCTTCATATCTTAGCCATACTTAGACAATTGCATTAAATAATACATTAAGTAACAATACCTTATCATAACATAAAAGTGTATACACAGTTTGTACATAAAATCTTGTCCGAGTTTTGTTAGTATACCAAAATGCATCTACTACCTAATATATTCATCTAAATCCAAATTTTGTACTTTGACCATTACAAAATAGGATCTTTTATATGTGTATGTCCCTTGGGATGAGCCTCCACTACACCTGCAAGGAAAAGCTATAACCTGCATCCATACAAAAACATTCAGTTAGAACTGGTTATGTTTGTAACACCAAATTAGAGAGCTTGAGACTTTAGATCCAATTTGGGAATTGTCAATGTCTTGAAGATTTTCCCATATGGACAAATCTAAAATTGTTTTTTAAGACCAAAGCCTTCCGCAAAGTAGTACTTGAAAAGATCTTTTGAGCCATTCTCTCAAAACCTTGTATAACATTTGACCATGTGGTCAAATCTTAAGATCTTTTTGAAAGTGGGAATTGGGAAATTCACAAATTTACTAATATGGTGTTTTGTGCTTGTTGTAGGTGTCGACATTGGATCCAGTTGTTATCCATGTCACACCTGTAGACCTAGTTTATAGCTTACCCTAAGGATAGACCATTAAGTTGAATTTTCAAGTAAAATAAACTTTGTTCGAAGGATCATATTTCTCTAATTTTCCCCAAAGAAAAGATGCTAGTGTCTACTGCCAAGTTTTATACAAACATCTATATATTTTTGTGGTTAAAGATGAATATAGGCAACCTGACCAAAACCAGGCAACATCTTCTTTGTAAGTTGATGAAATTTTCAAACACACAGTTAATGCCATCCCTCCATGAGACCCTCCACGGGAGGTTTATAGATTTATTAAAAAAAACAAACCAGTATTTCATGTATCAAAACCAACAATACATTGCACTCTACTGGCACGCATACCCATCTTGATAAAATTCTAGTATTAGCGTGTTTGTTTTTCAAAAAGGGTTCCAAAGATTCAGCTATAGTGTATCCCAATTCACTATGTGTCTACTTGTTATGTATGGACCACCGATCCAAGTATTTAAGTAAGACAAAAGCCTGATATTTTCCAGGACTAAAATAGTATCATTAAAAAAATCCCCATCTTGATGTGTATTTCAACTGTACACTAGAAAAAAAATGTAGGCCCCATTTTACCTGTACTAGGAGCAACCCTTTTCTAGTTCACATACCCAAATGTACCATGTTATGAGATGTTTATTAGATCAATAAATCACCTATATTCTATTCACTCACATTTAATTCTAAAATTTGTAAAGTACATTAAGCATAACGGAAAAAAATTGAACAGAGTCTTGTTTGTACTTTAGCCAATTTTTTTTTAAAAAAACCCGTATATGCCATCTCCAACTGAGACCCTCCATATGAGGTTTGAGGCTTCCATAGCATAGAGCATAACTACTCCAAATCTCGAACTTAGTTGTGTGTCAAAAAAGAAAGAAGAAACGTCAATACTATTACCGTTCAATGAAGTTAAGAAAAATACCTTTTTGTCATAGAACTTATTTGGTTTCATGTTTCAATAATACAACAAGTAGGTATTACATATACCAGTATTCATTAGAAGAATCATTCCATGTACCATCCACTGAAGCAAAGACAAAAATGTACCATTGTTAGGTTATTCGTCTAGACTATTATTCTTGTTATGTTTTTGTGGGATAGCTTTATCAAGACTATGCCAATATTTAAAAACATAGACTCTTATCCTACTTTGCTTATTATGATATAAGCATCACTGCTTATCAGTGCTTATCAGCCCAAAAAACAGATATCTAATCACTATCTAGGATCAATTAGCATCCTTACATCTTACATAAGAGAATGACATTAAAAAAAACCACATAATTATGAACACTACTATCTATGAATTATGTACATAATAACCGTAATATTAAAGCTTAACCATTCTAAGTAGGTGCCAAAGCACCCACCTATTGTTCCATAGCTTTGTCCCTACAAAAAGTGTGTAATCTAATATGCCATCGATATCCTTTGCATCACATTGAATCGTCGACATCAAGGAGCTATCATTCCAACCATATTTGAGAGGGACACTCCCCGTTGTTCTGCTATGCATGCTTATATTTAATGTGTATCATTGAAAATATCACCCATGGTAGCTTGTGATAATACTCCAATAAGATCAGTGGCTACATGAAAGCCAACAATTTCCACCAATGTGTGTGTGTGCGTGTGTGTGTGTGTGTGTGTGTGTATGTGTGTGTGACCGAGAGAGAGAGAGCGCGAGAAAAACCAAGTGGCGATACGAGCTTGAGGGCTAGCCACATACGACATGGGCTACCTTGCTTGCTGCTCGAATCCGTGACTCTACGTGTGTGTGTGTGTGTGTAAAATGCAGTATGTAAGGCATAAGGGTGGGCAAGAAATAGAGACCCTGCTTTATGTAGTCTCGGTGTGATGCCGCCTCTGTCACGATGACCGGTAATGTGGTCTGTAGCACCACTATCAAAGTACCACACATGAGCATGTGCAGCAACTGACATTCATGTCTCATGGACAAAAAGATCATAAGTGCACTCTGCACTAAAAGCCCATTCTGCATCAACATCAACATCAACATCAACATCAAAATCAACATCTCAATCTCCTTTCACAGAAGACTCAACAATAGGTGCACTTGTAGTGGAACCGACATCTTTCTTCTTAGCCTCTTTTGCCTTCAAATTTGGACACTACTTGATCAAGTGATCATTAGCTTTGCAATAATGGCAACACATGCCCTTTTCACTAGAATTTTTAGACGAGGTTTTGCTAGCAGAAGCATTGGAAATAGGTGATTTTCCACTCACCAAAGAACCATGAGAAGTGGCTACATTGTTGCTACCACCTTTTCTTTGAGCAACAATAAAAGCCTGTTCAGCTGCATGCTATTTAGCCTTGTTTTCTTATTGAAAGCAAAAGTCTAGTAAGAACTGTCTGCACAAGGGAACTGTCAAAAATGACTTCATCTACAAAAATAAGCTACTCATCTATATCCTTGATACCAGCAATGAAAGTTTCCATTTCATCTTCCTCATGCATAATCTTCGATTCCAACTCTTTGCAATTTTAGCCTCATTGCGACTTACATAGAGACTAGCTACAATATCCAAGCTTGTTTTGTAAATTTTTTTGAAGGAATGTAAGGAGTAATAGTTGCAGACAATGCAATCAATGCATGAGCTTGCGTATCTCTTACATCCCAACGAGCTTACTCAATCATAGGCAAAACAGCTCTAGCAGCAACAACCCTACCACCAAAACTCGCAACGTCCTCATTATTTCCTTCATCCTTAGAACCAAGACGTACATCAATTCCCTGCAAAACATTCAAAACGCCATTTGACACAAGGACATGTTGCATCATGTAAGCCCACATAGGGTAATTGTCTCCATCCAATTTATCCTTAGTAGTAAACATCTTGAACACATCTCTATTGTTGTCAGCCATGGTGAATGCCTGCACTTGATGTGAAAACTACCCAAAAAGAGGAGAAACAAATTAAGACCAACATGTGATGTATAGCACAACTTGTAGAAGACTATAAGAGACCCGTTATGCAAAAAACGGCACTAACAAAAAATTATGCACAAAATGAAAAAATTGTTTATGCAATACTGCCTGTAGTGGAAACAGAGGCCAAAATGAGCCCAAATCAAAAATCCGAGTAGACTAAGCTCTACGAGCTTACCCGAATAATTTGATGACTTGTTGCTGCTCACCAAAGCTCACTATAATTTGAAAAAGTGGGCAAGTGTGTGCTGTCAATGCTAATGTCTAAGCCTAGGAGGACACAACGTACTCTGATACCAATTATCCAAAATAGGGTTGTAGGGAAACACACATAGCTTGGACAAGGCGAAGGAAGCTCAAGACACACAATAGAGAGTAGTATTACTTAGTGTGCAATGGAAAGATAAGATAGCCCTAGAGTGATGGGCGTATATACAATGCGTGCGGGGGGGGGACTCCAAGTGAGGGAAAAAATGCCTCGGTGGTCCTAAGTGTGTTCACACATCACTAGCACATGTATATGGTAACATTTGGCACGTCTCTATGCAAGTCAAAATGAGGCACAAACTACATTGCTTTGTAAAATTGCATTGCCAGACGTTTGCTAGTATTTGGAAACTTACGACCCAAGGAAACCCTCAAGCTGTCAAGTTTGATGCATTATGCACATTACTATTACTGAAGTCACTTTCTATAAAGAGCAAGAATAAACAGTATGTGGCTTTCTAGGTGGTTTTCGAAGTAGTTCTCAGGTTTTATTTGTTCCTTTCAAATAATTTATCGATGACGTGGAAAATTGCAAGAAATGGAAAATGCTGCCACTTCAAGAATGCCATCATTTTTTGGGCATCGTTTACGCGTAGAGGGTGACTGTGACTTCTGCTGCATGCCAGTGTACACAACAGGAAGCTACCCACACGCTACTCCATCTTCATGCACTCTGCATGAACAGAGCCCCCCCCCCCCCCCCCCCCCCCCCCCCCCCCCCCCCCCCCCCCCCCCCCCCCCCCCCCCCCTCCCTCTCTCTCTCTCTCTCTCTTGTTGCAGTTGAGCAATGTGTTTTTTTGAGGACATTGTGAATCATGGATTGTGTTTTTTTGTTTGTACAGTGATAAGACTCCCCTGTGAAAGTGCACCATGGCAGCAAAAAACTGATGGTGGTTCAGCTAGCATGCTTTCATCCAGTAGCAAGCCTAGGAGCTCCACAACATTGGACATAAAGTCTAATCTTATCGGCAACAAAAGCATTGGTACATATCAACTTTGTCTCTTCAATTTTAGAAATGTTCTTTTCAATGTTTGTTTATATTTGTTTACTCTCTCAAATGTGGTTTGCAGCAAGATCTTCCTGGAGAATTCAATATGCCAAGCAAACTCGATTCTGTTGCAAATGAGAGGTGTTGCATGAGGAGTATGTCTTAAGCTTGGAGGGTAAGCTCTACCAGAACCTCGACGAGACTGATGTCAAAGATTAGGATTGGTTGTTGGTCTTCATGAAGAAAAGGGAGAAGGGCTCTCAAATCTTTCTACATATGATGTGATCTCAGTTTGTAAATGGATGCAGGTTACTGTTTCATAAAGTCTACCAAAGCATGCCAGCCAACAAAGATCACACACAAGTATGCAATGTTGTTTGTGTATGAGTGATGCCAAGCTGCTCGGCAAGATCCTGTAGCTCAAAAGGTTACACGGGCTGCTTTTGGTGAACAGGTTTTGGACCATTGCAAGAAGCTTCCGGGTGGCATCATTGACAAGAAAGTAAATATTTGGCTGGATAATAATGAGGGGACATCATTTCAGCCCCTTCGTCTTGACAATGTCAGGGCAAGTTAAAAAAGTGGGCAAAATGCTCTCTTTTTTGGCAGCACTTCTCTAGTTAGTGCCTCCTTCATAAGCCAACAAGTAAAAGCACAGGTGGAGCAGATTCTGGATGCAAAAAGGGATGCATTGAAGGTTTTGAACACAAAATTGGATAATGTGAGAGTAGAGCTACAAGACAGGAACCAAAATATGTGGAAGATGCAAGGGACATCTTCTTCAGGGGCAATTGCAGGAGCTCTAGATATTGTGGTCCACCATGAAGGGAGTTGTCAATACTGACCCTGATTTTTTGGTGATTGAAGGAAAGATGGCTGCTCTAACTAGTGCACTCACAGCTCTTGGGGCCGATGCAAGCATCTTGAACATAAGAGATGAGGTGGATCGTCTCTAGGGATGTGTCAACCAAGTCAAGGCAGGATTTTTGTTTATGTGGTAATGCCCTAGGTACTTGACATGGTACTCTCTTCTATTTAGGTGGTTGTTTTTGTCATGCCAGTTATTTTTGTTTATTTGGTAATGCCCTAGGTACTTGACATGGTACTCTCTTCTATTTAGGTGGTTGTTTTTGTCATGCCAATTATTTCTGTTATGGTGCTAAGTGCCCAACCTACCTGACAAGGTAGTTTTTTCTATTGTGGGGTTCTTTTGTGACATGGCTATTTTTTTGTTAGGTGGTAGAATCCAAGGTACTTTGGTTTTGCACTCCTGTTTAGTTCTATCATGATAATAGTGCCCAAGGTACTTGTCATGGTAGTTTCTTTTAGCATGGATCTCTTTTTGTTATGGTGACATTGACCAAGTACTTTTCCATGGTGATTTTTTTTGCTATGGGTGTTTGTTTTTTCCATGGAAGTTTGTATGCTATTGTGGTACTTCTCATGGTCGTTTTCTACCATGACAAGTACAGGGGTCATGGCTATTTTTCCAGGTATCATGTAATGGCCAAAATGCCTGTCATGGTTACTTTTTTTGATCATGGTGGTGTTTTTCTCATGGCAGTATTTCTTGATATGGTACTTTTATTTTGCTATGGTTGTAGTGCCCAATGTACTTTTCTACTTTCCATGGTATATGCCATTACCGTAGAGGTTTTTTGGAAAGCCATCTCTGTTATGGTGGCAGTGCCCAAGGTACTTTTTCATGCTTTTTTTTGCTATGGTTGATTGTTTCTTTAAGGAAGTTTGTTTGCTATGGTGGCTATGCCCAAGGTACTTGTAAAGGTAGTTTTTTCTACCAAGGTGGTTGTAGGGTCATTGCTAATTAGTGTGTAGTGGTGGTTTTTTGTTATGGTGGTAGTGTCCAAGGTACTTTTCTACCTGCCATGGTATTTTTCATTGCCTTGGTGGTTTTTTGGAGATCCACTTATTTCGTTACGTGGTAGTGTCCAAAGTATCTTTTTATGGTAGTTTTTTCTAATAAAGGTACTTGTCATGGTACTTGGGGCTATAATGGTGCTTCTCAGATCTAATCCCTGTGGGCGTTTTGTTCTTCATTTGTCATGCAGAAAGAAGTGACTGACTTGGAAGCATCAGTGAGTATGTGTGTGCAACAAATCAACTTTTGTGAGAGCATGTTGGAGCAGGTGAAGGCTGGTGACACAATGTTACCGCTTCCGACAGTTGGCCAACACTTGAGCCACTTGCAAGCTACAGTCTCTTTTCCAGGACTATGTGCCACATGTGGTCTTGCATTTATGGCTTCCCATGTGGTTTGTGTATACACGCTAGCATGTGGTCATGCATACCATGCTCTATGTTTTGCTGCATGTCTTGGATCAAAGATGGTATGTGCTGATGCCTCTTGCAAGAGTGGTATTCTAGATTCACTTAAATCCATGCTCCTACATATAGGTTGGTTGCCGTTGCTCCAAATCTCATATAAATCCAAGAACTGTTTGAGTTGCCTTCCAGTAGCTGTTGATTGCACAAGCCTGAACTTCATTGATGTGCTTGTAGGTTCTGGCCATATTCCTTGTATGGCACCGATATAGGATGACGTGCCAAAGGTTGTGCTACAAGATACTCCTGAAGCCCATAGTGTGGACTCCAGTGAGGGAACTCCAATTGTGAAGGTAGACCCCCCTGTAAGAACAGTAGCAGTTGAGCCACAACCAAACAAAAGCATGTAACGGTTGACGATGCAGAGGCAATAGCACAAGAGGGAGTGGATGCAGTATAGCGCATGGTAGCTGGTGATGAGAATCCAGATTCTCCCATCTTTTTGAGTGACATGGTGAAGGTGTCAAAGAAGCGCAAGAAAAACGGTGATGGTAAGTGGTAATGGTATTGGACTTGTCAACTTCTAGGCAATGTCTGCATGGGACGGATGTGTTGTTTAATGAAATAGGTGGACCTTCCAAAAAGAATAGACTTTTGAAGTCCACACGCAAAGCAGCATGCTCAGTGTTAGCAGCAAGCTAACTTGGATATCATTTTTTTGGAGCTTTCATTGTAAAAACATTTAATATTTTGATGAATCGAGAATATTGTAACTCCTACTTTCCAGATAAACATTATAATTGATGAGCCGGGGCTACAAGCTTCCAAATTGTATCAATGTGTCTTTAGTTAGAGCTCCCAGATTATTAGTTTTAACCACCAAAAACCTTGGCTAAGGTATAAAAGTCAATTTTTGTAAGTCTTATAAAAGTTTTGGATAATAGAAACACAGCGTGAGCTAACGGCACTCACTTCTCTCCTTCTCGTACTTCCTACTCCCTTCTCGATTGTCACATTGCAGTCGCGTATGTTGCGTTGCAACCGCAGGTAAGAGCTCTACGCATTGACATAAGAATTTCATAGCAATCCGTAGCTTTTGGTGTGGCAATCTACGGCCTAATTTCATCGTAAGTAGGAATTTAAGCTTTAAAATAAAAAACTAAGTATAGGCGGGTAATTGGGGCATCATTGCTAAGCATTTAGATGCATTCTGGATAAAAAATGACTAGGTCAAAAACTCACTGTTGTTACTAATCGTGATTTTTGTACTTGACCTAAAGTGAGATTGAAGACCATAAGCATGTGTGCTCAGGTCTTATAAACATGTTCCAAAAGTTTCGTAACGTGTGGATGTCGTTTGATGCTGTAACGGATGTGATTTTCTTGCCAATGAGCGATTAGCTTTTGGTGATTTCAGTCATTTGAGTGTAGCTTGAGTTAGATGCGAGTTGTCTGTTGTTTTCCAAGAGATTGACAACCTCTTGTAGCCTCTATGCACTAGTCGAGTCAGCTTCATCCCATGGATCAACAATTATATTCCTGGTTCTCGCTATGTCCACATTTGACGCCGTTGTCGGGGATTGAACAAACCTAAACTAGGAAAAAACACGAGCGTCTTGTGAAGTTATCCTTTAACTTCCTCTAAGATCACCTAGAGTCAAAACCTTCTTTTTAAAAATCGCATAGGTTAAGATTGTCGTCTTTTTCTATGTAGAGGCAGCTTGGAAGTAGGTTGTACTTGCTAAGAACCTTTTAGGACTTTAGGATTGTAGGATTAGATTAGGATTTTGAGAATGATTGATGAACAAGATAAGTCTTAAGATCAAGGCTCAAAAACCATAAAAAACAAGAAAACGAGTGTTTGTGGACATTTTCCGCAACCCCATTGCAGTAAAATCTAGAAGTAGGGTTAGTAGAATACGAGGTGGGATTTCAGAACATTGCTCTGTCCAAAAGCATCAATTGTTAATTGTTTCTGTGAAGTTGCAGAATTTCAGGTCTACGACTAGAAATAGCACCAGAAGACTGTCAATCGCTGAATCCGACTAGAGAGTATGCTTTAAAAGTTGTATGAACCAGTGGGTAAGCTTAAGGACGCATTGAGGTAAAATTTTGAGAGTTTGCAAAAACTCAGATTATTTACTTTTTCTTGACATTTTAGGCCAAATTAAGTTTTGACTTGATTCAAAGGCTTAAAATAGCTCATGAAAAGACTGTCCAGTGAAAAAGTTTAAAAAAATGCTCATTTTAGACCTAAAGTAAATAATCATTGTGATTATTTACTTTTAGCTCAAAAGTGACCAAGGTTAATACCAAAGACTTTATGCACGTGTACAAACATCTTTTGTAAAGGCCCATAGAATTTGGATCAGTAAACTGATCAAAAAGTTGGAAAACACTAGCATCTGTACTGACTTTTGAGAACCTGAGTATAAATTGGGAAACTTTTGTTCAAACCAAGTGAAACTTGACTCCTAGGCTTATATTGATGTGATAAACTAGTGTACATGCTCATTTGACCAAAAAGATGCAAAAATTTGCTAGAAGTAAATAGTCGAGATTATTTACTTTTGTCCTATTTTTCAGCTTTTTGACCAAACCAGCATATTACTAGTTTTAGCATGCTATAGTAAGCCAATAAATCAGATTTGGTAAGATTTGGATCATTGGATTGAAAATTGTGGCCAAATTTGCAAAGTCAGTCTGCGGACACAAGACTGTTGACAATTTGAACATAAATAATTCAAACTTGATGAAACTTGGCTAGGGAGCTTAAGTTAAGCTGCATAACAGACTGTGTCAAGATTGTGGCAAAAACTTGCAAAAAAATAGCAAGAGTAAATAATGGCGATTATTTACATATGCTACAAAATTGGATATTTTTGCACATTTGAGTATACCACAAAGTCAAGCATATCAAGTAGACCACACAAATCAATTTTGGTGAAATTTGGATCACAAAAGTGAGACTTAAGCTAGATTCTTGAAAACTGAGTCTGCAGGCATGAAACAATTGATAACTTGAATAAATATTGTTCAAACTCAGTGAAACTTGTCCAGAGACCTTAACAAGTTGCATCCTTGGAAAATCAAGACAAAAAGTGCAGAAAAGTAAATAATCGTGATTATTTACTACTGATACAAAAAGACATACTTTTTGACTTTTGAACTTGTACAGTGTTAAACCAACATAATACAAGGCCACCATGCAATTTTGGGTTCAATCGGATCCAAATTGGTACATGTTCACTCAGTTTCCAAGTTGCAGATATAGCCTTTGGCTTTTTGCAAGAGTAGAATCTGAAAGTCTCAACTGCTGACTCACTTAGTTCAATTTGAAGTGATACACATAGACCAGTCACAATAGTTAGCAAAAATTGTACAGTCTTTGTGAAAGAATAGCTAACTTGATAAAAACCAATATAGGAATCAGGTTGTAGACAAGAAATTGAAAGCTTGACAAAAGTGCAAACAAGTCAAGTGGAAGAAGTTGACAACAAGTCAATCCGACGGTAAGTACTCTATCCAGGGCTTCACAAATCTATATGAACCTTAGATCTGGTCGTATACTAGCAAATCAAGGCATATTTGGCCAGCCTGCTAGTAGAGTATCCACCGACGAGAGTGTGAATCAAGGAGAGCACTTGAACACTATATTTGAAGAAATCTCAGACACTTTTTCAGAATCAACATTTGAAATGTCTTCCTATTCAACTCATTCAAAAATCGGAACGACAGTGCGATATAAGCACATACGCTCTTTTTATAAGACTAATCACCATGGAGCTTAGGTATACCTGGATCCTAACGAAGAGTATGCTATTCGCATTGATTACCATGGTATAGAGTTTGAAGAGGAAATTGGGGCAAACAAACAAGGAAAAATATACATGGACAAAAACGAAACTCAGTATTTACAAGTTGAAAATCCTGACGTGAGAGACAAATGGGGGTTAGAAGTAAATACCATAATTCTTGATATGGCAACAAAAGAAGGACCACCGACTTTACAATTCAAGGGATACGATCAAGTTGATTTGAAGCCTTTGAAATGGCTTAGTACGGATAATCTTAGGATCAGAGTCTATTGTTGGGAGGATAGAAACGTCAAAGATCTTCTATGGACTTTGCATGCCAAATCACGACAATTAACACCCATGAAGATCATCTATATCTTCAAAATTAAAGACAAGGGATCAACAGATCTATCAACCTACCTATTTAGAGATTTTTATAATAATAACTTTGTTATGATGACTCCTGAGGAGGTGGAACAAACCAAATACCAAGGGTAATCCATAAGGGATTGGATATTGGGCCAAGGACTAAAAACTATTCCAAGAGATAAACTCCGCGATGAAGGAGTACGAGCGGAAGTGCGACGCGAGAGAGAGTGCGAGAAGAAGAGCACGACGATATGGTGAACTCTCTGTACTGTAATGTGTAGAGCATAGTGAGTTCTTATTAGGTTTTTACAAAAGAATATGTGTACATACCTGGTGGCCCGCCCACTTACCTGGGTGACCACATTGGGCTTTATACCCCAACAACCTCCCACTTAAAGTCCAATGTGGTACTTTAAGTGTGAGATAAGCTACTATACAAGCTAATATACAAGAGATGTAGCGAAGTGATGTACTACCCTACACCTAACTGCTTGCGAAAATGCGCAAAGCTCTCTGAGGGAAGTCCTTTTGTAAGTAGATCAGCAGGATTTTCTGTGGTGTGAACTTTGACAAGCTGAAGTTGCTTATCCTCGAGCATTTCCCTGATGAAATGATACTTCACATCCACATGCTTTGTCTTTGAGTGATAAACTGGATTGCGAGCCAATTGTATAGCACTTTGACTATCACAATATAACACATGCATCTCTTCTTTGATTCCCAAATCTGTTACTAGTCGATGAAGCCAAATTTATTCTTTGCATGCCTCTGATGCTGCAAAATATTCAGCCTCTGTAGTAGACTAAGTAACACAATCTTGTAATCTAGAACGCCATGATACTGCTCCACCAGCCAATGTAAAGACATACCCTGACGTAGACCTTCGGTTGTCTAAGTCACCTGCATAATCCGAGTCTGTAAAACCCTTTACACTTAGCTCCTGACTCCCATAGCATATACGCATACTCTTTGTAGCTTTCAGGTATCTCAATATTCCTTTCACTGCCTCCCAATGTTTCTTGCATGGGGTTGACATGTATCGACTTACTACTCCCACTGCAAATGCAATGTCTGGGTGAGTAGCAATCATTGCATACATCAAACTACCCACTGCAGACGCATATGGAATCTTATCCATTTCAGCCTGTTCTTCCTCAGACACAGGACAATCTTGTTTGCTAAGTTTCACATATGGTGGCAATGGAACACTCAATGCCTTTCCCTTCTCCATATTGAAACGTTGCAAAACCTTGTCAATATACTCTGTTTGAGATAACCAAATCAACTTCTTTGATCTGTCTCTCTCAATGCGCATACCAAGTATATGACTTGCCTCACCCATGTCTTTCATGTCAAACGATTTTGCCATCTTTGACTTCAAAGCTGAAATTTCTTCCAAGTGCTTGCCAGCAATCAACATGTCATCCACATACAAAATAAGGATCAGCCAACTACCATCCTTAGCCTTCTTTGTATATAGACAGTGATCGAACTCACTACGTTTGTAGCCTTGAGAAAGCATAAACTTGTGGAATTTATGGTACCATGCCCTCGGCGATTGTTTTAAGCCATAAAGAATCTTTAACAACTCGCACACCAAATCTTCCTTGCCTTTCTCAACAAACCCTTCTGGCTGCTGCATGTAAATTTCCACGTTTAAATCACCATGCAAGTACGCTGTCTTGACATCCATTTGGTGCAACACCAAATCTAATATGGCAACCAATGCAAGAAAGCATCTCAATGTAGTCATCTTGACCACCGGAGAGAAGACTTCATCAAAGTCAATGCCTTGTTCTTGCTTAAAGCCCTTGGCATCAAGCCTTGCTTTGTATTTTGGCTGACTATCATGAGCGGTGATCTTATACCTGTAAACCCATTTACAAGGTAGAGCCTTTTTGCCCTGTGGTAATTTAACTAGCTTCCATGTCTTGTTTTTATGCAGAGCTGTCATCTCCGACTGCATGGCCAATTGCCAATTCCCGGAGTCCTTCATTTGCACTGCTTCCTTGTAACATGAAGGCTCATTGCAATCAGTCAACATGACATAGTTCATAGATGGAACAAACCTATCAGGAGGTCGCATGACACGTCCAGATCTACGCACAATAGGTGGATCAGGCTCAGCCACAACCTGTGGTTCCACTCTATCCTGTCCTTGCTCCTCTTGAGCCATGACATTTTGTCTTGCACGTGCAGGTCCATCTTCTTGGAAGACAACTCTTCTAATCTCCTCAACCCTTTCTGGTTTAGAATGATATTTGGATTCATTAAAGTGAACATCATTGCTACGGACAACCTTTTTGGATTCGGGATCCCAAAGTCTGTACCCCATCTCACCAGAATTACCATAGCCTAGAAAGATGCACTTTTTACTCTTTGGCTCAAGTTTGTTCCTAAATTCCTTTGGAACGTGAGTATATGCCTCACAGCCAAAGACTCTGAGATGCTTGTATGAGGGCATTTTGCCTGACCATACCATCTCTGGCACTGAATCCTTCTGCAAAACCTTGCTAGGAGATCTATTTACAAGATGAACATCTGTTGATACAGCTTCAGTCCAAAACCCATTTGGCACCTATATCACTGAAAGGATCTCAACATTCGAGAATCCCCCAGCTCAATAAAACCTCACTCGACCCTCAACAAAGGCTGCAGTAAATCTGACAGTACATAGACTTCCCACAAAGTCATACATCCACAAATTTCCCACTGTATGCTGTAACCGCTGCGGCGGTTGTTTGCTGCGTGACTCACAGCCAGCAAACCCTCAACAGACATACATCATCTCTGACAATACATCCCATGTGGAAGTACCTGCAATGTCAGGATGAAATCTGGAATATCAAGCAGCAAACACAAGCTACCTGATGAACTAGTGGATGTCGCCTACAGTCTGTGTGTAGATGCGCCCGTGTCGTATGTGACAGGCCTCCAAGAAGTGTGAGCCACAAATCAACACTCTGGGAGTGTCGATATCCTCAACACCTGCAGTCGTAGGTGGAAAACCCCAAATTTGGAGAGTCGGATCTGCACCCGCCGAGACCACGTAGTCGAAAATGGCCTGCGCAGACCTTTGTCGAAGCCGAACGGTGGCCGAGATGACCTCAGAATGAAATTCTGAGCACACCTAGCCCTACGGCCTTCCCACAGGATTTGGGGCCATGTCTTCGCCTATCGAATTTCACTCCAATCTGAGCTGGTGACTCTAGCCTCCTGCAGTGCTGCCCCGAGCCTCGATCTGAGCTCTGATACCAGTTGAAGGAGTACGAGCGGAAGTGCGACGCGAGAGAGAGTGCGAGAAGAAGAGCACGATGATATGGTGAACTCTCTCTACTGTAATGTGTAGAGCATAGTGAGTTCTTATTAGGTTTTTACAAAAGAATATGTGTACATACCTGGCGGCCCGCCCACTTACCTGGGCGACCACATTGGGCTTTATATGCCAACACGCGAGAGATCTTTTGAGAGCCTTGTTAAGAAACAAAAAACCACCTCATGACGAAGAAAACCGGGTGACAGTAAAGCTAGTCCAGGGCTACATGATGAGTCACTATTTACAACATATTGGTTTGAAGGACTCGGAACAGGACCAACTGCCAGGAGATTGGGAGTTGAACCGAATAGACATGTCAGACCAGCTGATTTTCAAAAATGGGTCAGAAAATATAGTGGATGTGGGGATCCATATGCCCACTTAGCAAGTTTTAAACAAGTGCATATTTGATTTTCATACTCAATTCAAGGGATTTGGAATGATATTAGAAGGAAAAGCACGGACATGGTTCCAAAACATTCCACCAAGGTCAATCATGGAAAATACATATATCAAGGATTTGTAGATGTATGTTCCAAAATGGGGATCAAACATAATACGGTAGCTCAAATCTATAGCTTCAAACAAAAACAAGGTGAGTGTGTTAGGGATTGTGAAACTAGAATGAAACAATACATTGCAAGATGCCCCGAGCTAGAGATACCTGCATAAGAAAGACTAGTATCATTGTTTCTAGAGGGACTGCTAAACAAAGAATTTCATGCTATAATGTATAGCAAGAAGCATATGACCCTAGAAGAGTGTGTGTTGGATGCTATTGACTTAGGAGACAATTGTGATATTTCCAATGAAGAAGATGTCCCTAAGGACAATCAAAGTGAGAAAACAACATCCACCAAATCAGCACAAGTGGGGACGACTGCTGCAACATCGCTTACAACCATAGAAGACGTGTTCAAAAGGATGAATGAAATGATGAATAATATGCAAAAAGAACCTATGAGGGGACCATGGCAAGGGATACCTCAACAGGACAACCAATTAGGCCGCAAAAATGGTGTGCAATCAAGGGTAAATGGACCAATCATGAGACCAATGAGTGCTAATAGCTATTCCCAACCGAAGTATGATGGGAATGTTCAATACGTGCCTATGAGGCCACAAGGACAACCCATGTATAGATATTAGCCTAATATGGCCCCAACTAAAAGACCACCGATGGGTATGGAAAGACCTCAACCCGTGTTGGGTCAACAACGTCTATATCCTAGTCATAATGCAGTGCCTATAAAGTACATGCATTCAGACGGAGTCATAAATGAACAAGCACTAGTGCCTGTTACACCCTATGCTTAGTCCATCTACAATAATGGTAGAAGGGGACTATTATAATTCAGATCCACCTCCAATGGAAGAACCTGTGACTTATACTACACCAGAGCTTGCACCGATGTACTATGTAGCTAATCAAGGTGTAAGACCCATGATTAAGCCAAGAACTAGAAACTGTCACAACTGTGGTGCATATGATCATTGGAAAAATGAATGTCCAGATCTTGACAAGAAACTCAAGCCAGTTGAAGCTTATTGCATACAATGTTGCAAAAAGCGAAGACACTTCCCTGAAGATTGTCCAAAAAATTCTTTAAACAAGGGTAAAACAGTAGTGAATGTAGTCCAAGTGATACCTAGTAGCTCATCTGAGAGTGAACCTATTGTTCCAATCAAGGTAATCACCAGAGCCCAGGCTAAGAAAAAGAAACATAACTCCTTTGATGATTCGGAGGATACTAAAATTTCCTCTCAAAAGAACAAGAGAAGCAAAAGGTATGAGATGAGAAAACAGAAACAAAGGGCTGAAATCAAGGAGAAAGAAAAGAAACTATTCCAGCAAAAAGTGAAAGAAACTGGAAGCGAAATCAAGGAAACCACTGTTGGAATTAGGGTTGGAGGAAAACACATACAGCTTGGAGAAGACAAAGGAAGCACAAGGCACACAATAGAGAGTGTATTACTTAGTGTGCAATGGATGGATAGGTAGCCGTAGAGTGATGGGCGTATATATAATGCTTGGGGGAAAAACCTCCTAAAGAGGGAAAAAATGCCTCAGCGGTTCTAGTGTGTTCATACATGTGGTAGTGATGTGTTCGCACACATCACTACCACATGTATATGGTAACAAATCCCCTCTGGAGTGACGCGGTGAATGAGAGCTGGCACATGAGTAAAGGGAAGTGCCATGCTTGAGGACATGATCAGTCCACAAAGGGGAGTAAGCCCAAAGCTTTGCGAAAAGTTTCAAGTTTCTCATGAGACAATGCCTTTGTGAAAAGATCTGCAAGGTTGTCCTGTGTTGGCACATACGCCAAACTGATCTCTCCTACTGAGAGCCTCTCCATGACATAGTGGTAATGCACCTCAATGTGCTTTGTGCGAGCATGAAAGCTGGGTTCCTTGCAACTGCCAATGCGCTCTAACTGTCAGTGTAGATAGTGTTGGCAGTGTCCTATCCAACACCCAAATCATCCATAAGGCGTCTGATCCATACACACTCAACCGTAGCTGTGAAGACTGCCCTGTACTCAGCCTCAAAACTCAAAGTGGCCACACTAGGTTGCTTCTTGCTCAACCATGATATACATGAACTGCCAAGCATGAAACAAAAACCACTTGTGGACACTCGCGTGTCAAAACAACCAGCCCAATCTGAGTCCAAATAAGCCTGTAAGTCTGGCGGCAATGATCCCCCCTTGGGATAAAACAAGCCAAGATGTAAAGTGCCACTAAGGTAGTGGAAAATCCTCTTGACAGCCTGCCAATGCTTAGACCCTGGGCTATGCATAAATCTGCTAACCTGTGAGTCTGCAAACTAAATATCCGGCCTCGTGTTGCATACATAAATGAGGGATCCAGCAACAGTTTGGTAAAGAGTGACATCAGCAGGATCACCAGCGTCATGAAGACTCAATTTCAAACCTGTTTCCATGGGAGTGGCTATAGGTTTGCAATCCTCAAGTCCAAACTTACATAGCAATGTCTCTATGTAACTTTTCTGACACAAGGCAATACGACCATCAAACTGCTTAAACTGTATGCCCAAGTAATGATGCAACAGCCCCAAATATTTCATCTTGAAAGTAGCATTCAAATCAGCCTTACATTCAGAAATATATCTCTCATTTGGTCTAGTGATCAGCAAATCATCTACATAAAGAACCACAATTAGAAGTACACCACCCTCACACTTTACATACAATGTGCTTTTTATTGGATTGTTACGAAAGCCTTGTTTGACCAAATGAGTGTCAGCTTTCTCATACCAAGCACGAGGAGATTGCTTCAATACATACAAAGACTTGTTACATTTGCACACTTTGTCCTCTTGTACTTTCTTGACAAAACCACGAGACTGCGTTACATAAACTTCCTCAAATATGTCACCATTCAAGAAAGCAGTAACAATGTCTGATTGATGTACATCCCAAACAAAATGAGCTGCCAATGCACATAGAAAACACACATTAGTCATATGACAAGTGGGACCAAAAGTCTCTTCATCATCTATGCCTTTTTGCTGTACATAACCCTTTGCAACAAGTCGAGCCTTATGGCAATCAATCTCACCATACGGCTTGCGTTTCAACTTGTAAACCCACTTCGTACCAATGCCTTTTTTGCCAAGAGGCAAATCACATAAAGTCCATGTGTCATTTTCTATAAGTGCATCATATTCTGATTGCATGGCAGCCATCCAATTTTTAAAACTTTGTGCTTCATCAAAAGATAGAGGTTCCTCAACATCTTGTAAGCTAGACACAACCAAAGCATAACACTTTGATGCATAAGATGCATGGTGAGAGCCTGAACGAGTACGACTAGACAAAGGTGCATCCAATTTACTGTCATGCAAAGTGTGCACCAACCATTTTGGCATACCTCTAGCCTACTCATTTTCAGCCCTTTCCTCATCAAGTACATCATGTACATCTGCATCAGTAATAGGCTGATCTATAACATTTTCAGAAACCCCCATAGGCTGTACATTTGCCTCATTGGAATTTACATTAGAACTTCCACCATTGAAAAGAGGCAACAAAGTGTCATAAATGTCCTGTGAGCTTACATTACTGTCTCTAGTACATGACAGCAAGGGATGAATAGCATCTTCCACAAACACTACATCTCGTGAAACCAAAATACGCTTTTTTTGCGGATGATACAACCTATAACCTTTGCTTTCAGCACTATAACCAACAAACATACATTTGACAGCCTTATCATCCAATTTTGTGCGCTGCACTTATGGCATTAAACCATAAGCCAAACAACCAAAAACACGCATGTGCTCAATCGATGGCTTTCTATCATGCCATGCTTCATATGGAGTCATAGACTGCAATGCTTTCGTGGGACACGTGTTGAGTACATAAGTGACACACATGATAGCCTCGAGCCAAAACAAATGTAGTAAAGCTTAACTCTTGACCATACATCTTGCCATTTTCGTAAGAGACCCGTTTTTCCTCTCAGCAATACCATTTTTCTGAGGCATATACGGTAATGTACATTGGTGTTAGAGTCCCATGACTAGCCAGCAATGCATTAATTCATGAGACATATACTCCCCCCCTTGATCGAAACGGAGGGTGTCCATAGTACATTTCAATACATTTTTAGCCATAGCCAGAAATTATTTGAAGCACATAAAAACTTTGGACTTTGCTTTAAGCGGAAATACCCATGCATGCGTAGAGTAATCATCAATGAAAGTCACAAAGTACAGGTAATTTCCCAAGGACGGAGTTTGCATGGGCCCACAAACATCACTATGCACAAGCTGCAACCTGCATGTGGCCCTAACTGAACCATCCTTTGGAAACTTATAATGCTGCATTTTACACAAAATACAGCCTTCACAAACATGTTTGATAGGTGCTTCAAGAGGCGGCAAAGAAGCAACCATATGAGATTTCTACAAATGTAGCAAACTGGCAAAATTCAGATGACCAAAACGTGCATGCCAAAGTTTTGCATCTGAAATAGCCCTTGAATCTACAATTGCATTTGCAAAATTTTGTCCACACTTGTCATACAAAGTGAGCTTATACAGCCCACGACACAAAAGGCTAGATGCAACAATATCATCACCAAAGCTGAGATCATGAACTGTACATCTGTCATCCACAAATTTGACTATAAGTCCAAGTCTAGCAAGTACAGATATAGATAAAAGATTCTTCTTGATCCTAGGTACATAAAGTGCATCGACAAGTGTAAAAGAACTGCCATGTGTAGCAGTAAGCACTATCTTTCCAACTCCCTGAATCGGATAAGAGGAATTGTTGGCACAAGTGACTGAATTCCCATGAGGGACAGACTCAAGAGAGGTAAACAATTCACGATGTGAGGTAATGTACTTTGTAGCACCGTTGCCGAAATGCCACACATGTGAATCTGTAGCAACTGACAAGCATGCATTATGGACAGTAGGATTGTAAGTGCACTCTGCACTAAAAGCCCATTCTACATCAACATCAGCATCACAGTCTCCTTTTACAAAAGATTGAACAATGGCTGCATTTGTAGTGTGTCATAATAATCAATATCTAATTCTCCTAAATGATTTTCTCATATTAAACTGATCATTTAATGTGGGGAAGTGCTAGGGGAGAAAAGGCTAGAATATTCGTTAAGCTAGCAGATTGGCCACAATAGGGATCCAAAGGAGGGAAAATAGGGATCCAAAGGGGGGGCCATCTGCAAAAGAGCCATGTGCAACAATGGGCTAAAAAGACCCTAAGGTTCAGCCCATTAAGACTTCCAAAATGCTAAGGTTCCAAAATTCAAAGGTTATGTCCAAAGGTTAAAGCTTAGGGGGAATTGGATGCTTTGTGTGCTCTCCAAAGTCAACACATATCCCTGCATGGGAGGGGGCGAGCCCTTCTTCTAGGGGATGAGAGAGAAAGCCACACACACACACATGCTCCCTTTACACAAAGGGAATGAGGGACACATGTCAGTTCCCTAGGCCAGATAGATGCCCACAAGGTGTGCCTAGTTTCTATTGGATGACCCTTGAAGTGGACCAATGATAATTAAGCTAGAGTAAATCTAGTTTAATTAATTTAAAAACATTTAATAAAAGAAAGCAATGAGAATTAAGTCTCCTAGAAGACTATTGGGCAGTCTCACAAGGGGTCCAATGAGCATTCAGGAGTCTAATGGCTTGCCTGATTCCTATTGGCCAGGAGGCAAAGGGGTCCAATGAGAGTTTATTTTAATTATTTAATTACCTAAAGCTCTCACAAAAGGGGAAGGGGGGACACATGTCAGAAGGCTATCACTTATGCTACTTAATAGTCATTGGCTTGACTTGGGGAGAGCCAATGAGGGCTCAGCAAGAGCAAATAGCTAGAGGGCTCGCCCAAGAGAGAGAGGGGGCTGATTTTTGCAAGGCATTATCACACACACACTCACACAATCTCATGTGTGAAGAAAGAGAAGACTATGTCTTCCCAAGCTTTAATGGAGAGCTCATCACCTACTCCAAGCTTGTGAGATAGAAGCCTACATCAACACACTCTTGGCATGTGGATGCAAATCCAACCAAGAGCCAAGCTTCAATGCATTCTCATCTCCTCTACCAAGCTAATTACTAAGCTAAGGTATGCTAATATGAGTGATTATGTGAGGAGATGTACATCTTTCTCGTAAGATACTCCTTCTTCCTCTCAATCTACTCTCATACCCTGCTAGCTCTCACCATCTTCGAAGGTGTGTGAGGTCTTGGGTCTGAGAACGGGGATAATTCAAGTTGTGTTTGCTAAGTGTTTTGCTTAGTGCATGAAGCTTTCATCTTCATTGCACTAGCTAGTCTTGAAGGAACACAAAGAATTGTATTGTACAATGTCTCTCTTGATGGGAGAAACCATAATACAAAGCCTTTTGGAGGGAGGACCGGCTCCATGCAAATCCGGTCCTCAACTGTTGTCATTAGCTTAATTTCTCTCTCTTTTGAAAGTATTGTCAATGCTATCTAACTAGGTGTTATGTTTTTTGTTGCTCTCTCCACCCAAGCACTCTTGTAATTCTCATTAGGAATCTATTCTAATGAAATGCCCACTATGTTCATGCTCATTTCCGCTACACACAAGTTATTAGGCCATTAAATGTTACATTGGTATCAGAGCACAAGGTTTCTCTTTTCTTGCTCAAGAAGGGAGGTCCTCAAGTTAGCTACAAATGGTTGGTATTATTAATTGCCTGTGAGTAAGTAGAATAGGGATTTTTCAGCCTTGCAGTGCGCCTACCTTTGTGCAGTTAATGGGGAATCACCGTCGAGAGCTATGGTCTTAATAATGGAGTCCTACGGGGCTTGCCTACGGCTTAACCACTATTGAGCTATTAGAAGCCTAACAGGAGGCGGTGCTGTTTTGGTGTTGAAAGACCCTCTCTTCTATTCCTTGCAATTAATGGTATTCGAGCCGCGGGTACAATAGCTTGAGTGCTTTTTCTAAAGGGGTAAAGAGGAGTAGCAACTAGGGCTTGAAGTGCCAAAGTACACCTAAAAAGTTTACACCTAAAAGTTGTTAGAATGGATGACAATAGTAAAGAGAGTGAAATTAATGTTGATAACTTTGATTTTGCTCATGAGCAAGCTACTAATGATGCTTCAATGCTTGTTAACTATCTTGTTTCTAGGCTTCAACAAGCCATTGGCAATCCATCTCTCCAAAGTGAAGTGCAACGGCAGCTCCGTGCTCACGGGATTCTCCAAGCTCATCACCATGACGAGAGAACACCTAGGAAGCCTCCTTGTGAGAATACCAAAAGAGGTCTCTCTCCGATTCGGGAAGAAGAAGAGAATCCATATGAAGGGCTCAAGAATTTACTTCTTGATGATGCATCTCCTTCCCAAAGGAGAACTCAAGACCCTCCACCGAAGGAACGAGAAAGAAGCGAGTCTCCCGCCACCTTGGCGGAGATGGCTCCACGAAGACGGCGGGCTAAACGCTCTCCATCACCACCAAAGCGGAGAAGACCATCGTATTCTTCTCCTCACCACAATTCAAAGAGGGATGATAAAAATAAAGAGAAGAAAAAGGCGAGAAAGAGGACACCCTCTTCTCCATCTTCTTCATCCTCTTCCTCTTATGAAAGTGATGGTGAAGACGACAAAGATCAAGACAAGAAAAAGGCGAGAAAGAGGTCACCCTGTTCCCCACCTTCTTCAAATTATTCACCTTCTGAAGAAAGTGATGGTGCAACCTTTGAACCATCAAAAAGAAGAGGCCATAGGAAATCCTATGCCGCATGGAAGAGGTCATCCAAGCTGAAGAAATTCAAGGAGGGAGGGAAGAGCATCTCTTTCCTTACTTATGATGGCACCTTTGGTGCTACGGACAAAGTCTTGGCCTTTACCCAGCAATTCAATGCGGCGTTTGGAGATGAGGGCTTCACGGAGTCCTCTAAGCTACGCCATGTAGCTATGCACTTTCAAAAGTCCGCCAGACAATGGTGGTCTAGCCTACGAGCCAACAGTGAAGCTCCACGAACATGGAAAGCTTTAAGAGCTTCCATTATGAAGCAGTTTTTGGCCACCGATGCAAAAGACAAAGTACTCACCGAATGGCCAAGCTTAAAGCTCTCTCCCAATGAATCCATCCACAAATATGTAGACAAGTTTTGGGACCTACAACTCAAAGCCACTGTCTTCAAAAAGTTGGATTTTGGAGAGCAAAAGCAACAATTTTGTGCGGGCTTAACCAAAGAAATGGCGGAGTATGTCAAGTCCCAAAGGCCACGTACCATATCGGCGGTAATACACCATACTATGGTGGCCTCTCGAATCAATTTCCAAACGGGGGCTAAAGAAATAATAAGCCCCCGGAAAACAAGGGTTCCAATGAGCCTAAGGGGAAGGACAATGTCCAAAAGTCTCCTAAGGGCAACTCCAACAAAGCTAAAGAGAAGGGAGTTTACAAAGGTAAGAATAAACTCTCTCCTGAAGAGCTTGAGCGTTATCGTAAGGATAACCGGTGTTTCAAGTGCGGCAAACAAGAGCATGCGTACAGCGCTTGTCCCCAAAAGAACAACCGCCAAGATCCTCCTAGAGCTTCCTTGGTTGAAATCCAAGAGGAGGAGACTCACCAAACTCACCACAAAGGATCTCCTCTATGCCATGCTTGGGGAAAGGTAAGAGAACATGATGCTTTTATTCTCTTTGACCCTGGTTGTACTTACAATTTTATATCTATGGAGTTAGCCACCAAGCTAGGCATACAATCCTACGAGATGGGAGATGTCCTACCCGCAGACAGTGCCTTCAAGGGGCAAGAAGCTTCAGTCACTCCCTTAATTGGGAAATTGAGGCTTCATGTCCAAGGCTATATGGACAAAGAGGACTTCTTTATCTCTCCTCTCAAGCATGAGGATGTAATCCTAGGGGCACCATGGTTTGACCGCTTGGCTGTCGATGTTAAATTTCCTAAAAGGAGAATCTCCTTTAAGTTCAGGGAAAAAAGACATGTATATAGATGCTAAGGAAATGGGTAACACTATTCCCATTGTACATACACCAACTTTCAACAAGTCAATAAAGAGCTCTATTTCCGTGTACATGATTTTTGTTAAAGACTCTCAAAATGAACCTAATGCTTTAGCAAAAGAAAATAAAAGCAACCAAAAGGAATTAGAGTTATTCAATTTTCTCAAGGGGTTTCAAGATGTTTTTATTGATGACATCCCTTGTGAGCTACCTCCTAAACGAGGTAATGATGACCATGCAATCGAACTTCTTCCAGGAAGTTCACCGCCTAACAAACCTCCTTATAGAGTTTCTCAAGCTCAACAAGAGGAGATTATGCGGCAAGTGCATGAGTTAGTTGAGAAGGGTATGGTTAGGCCAAGCTCATGTCCATTTTGCTCATCTGTGCTATTAGTGCAAAAGAAAGACGGCACATATCGTATGTGTGTCGACTATAGAGCACTAAATAGGATCACTATCAATAATAGGTTTCCCGTTCCACGGGTAGAAGACCTATTTGATAAGCTACAAGGATCGACCTACTTCAGTAGGATTGACCTAAAAAGCGGCTATCATCAAATAAGGATAGTTGATCAAGACATTGTAAAGACCGCATTTCATACCACATTTGGTCTTTACGAATACATTGTCATGCCTTTTGGCTTGAGCAATGCACCAGCCACATTCAACCGCTTGATGGAGAAGCTGTTCAGGCCTCATCGAACCTTCACTGGAGTGTTCTTTGATGATATTATCATCTACTCTAATTCATTGGAGGAACACAAGCAACAACTCTAGGTAATATTTCAAGTTTTAAGAGAGAATAAACTTTATGTTAATAGAAAGAAAAGTGAATTTTTCTTGCAAGAGATTCAGTATTTAGGTCATATTATCTCGCAATATGGCATCCAAATGGATCCATCTAAGTTAGAGGTAATAAAAGGATGGCCTAAACCAAGGAATCTTCATGAACTAAGAAGCTTTATAGGTATGTGTGCATACTATAGACGCTTCATAGAAAAGTTCTCACAAATTGCGGGACCATTACATGACCTAACAAAGAAAAGCGTTAGGTATACATGGTCTGCTAAGGAGAACAATGCTTTCAAAAAGCTTATCTCTCAACCAGAGAAAATATGCCAGAGAAAAATTATACAACCACCGAAAGGGAAGGATTAGGAATGATCTATGCCATATAAAAGTATAGACATTACCTATTAGCTAACAAATTTGTGTTCTTTGTGGACCACTAAGCCTTATTGTACTTGGTCAACAAACTGTGCAACATAGGACGAATAATGAGATGGTTCATCATTCTTTTGGAATTTGATTTCACTGTAGTTGTAAAAAAGGGCATCACTCATCAAAGAGCAAATCATTTGTCAAGGATTGTTTCAGGAGAAGAACCTAAGGGAGTAGACGATGATCTACCGGATGGATATCTGTTCTCCGTGGAAATGATACCTCAATGATCGAAAAACACGGTATCATTGATGTGACCATAGCTCAAGTGGATTCGCAAATACCACTTCCTATTACAAATGGATTAATTGAGCAATCGGCTATGTATCAATTACTAGCAAGAAGGTTATACAAAAGAAATGGAGATGGAATATTGCTTTTATGCATTTATCCGAAGGAGAAAACCCAATACCTAAGTCAAACACATATTACCGTAGTAGGACTTCACCTTGCGGAAGACTAAACTATGCAACGGATCTTGAGACTTGGAGTATTTTGGAGAACTATGAGGAGGGATGTTCACTCATTTGTAAAAAAATGTCCTCAATGTCAAAAACAAGCACCCAAACCCCATGTGACATTGTTCCAAATATCATTTGTTCCTAAGTGGAGTAACTATCTAGTTACTTACTTATCAACTCAAACATTTCCTGAGGATACGCCATCAAAGAGTAATTGAAACTGAAGCAAGAGACTATGATCTTATTGGAAACCAATTGTATCGGAGAGGAAAATATCAACATTTGCGTCTTTGTGCAAATGAAGAAGAATATATTTCCATTATAGAACAAGCACATGTTGTATTAGCTGGAGGTCACTTTTCGAGTGAGACCACCACGAGAGAAATCTTAATGGTAGGCATATGGTGGCCAACACTTTTTGCAGATGCCAAAGAATATGTTCGAAGTTGTGATGCATGTCAACGAGCAAAAATGCCAACCCGTGTAGATAGCATGCCTTTAAGACCAATGAGGGGGGCTAGAGCTTTTGCAAAATGGGGTATAGACTTTGTTGGGCCAATACAACCACCTGCTTATAGAACCCAAGCTCAATATATCATTGTAGCTATGGACTATTTGTTAAGTATGGAGCCTGATTCACCCCTTGTAATTTTTTGTGTTAAAAACGCACATTTGTAAGGCCCCCATTATGAGGAGAAGCCATCGTGCGTGAAGAAAAATAACTCGCTGGAAACCAAAATTTTCACGTTGAAATATTCCTTTTAACCAAAATATTATGGCCGGACAGCGGCCGAAAAGTGGTCGAAAAATGATCGATCGGTTGGCCGGTGGCTGGTAGTCAATGGCCGGTGGTCGAAAGTCAATGGCCGATGGCCGATTTCAAAGGAGGACTTGTCTTCTCAAGGGCGGCCACACATGGGCGGATTGGAGGGTTCGACTTGGACTTATCTACACAAGGGCGGCTACACATGGCTGCCTCTCATGAGAGAGGGCAACCCTTTTGGCCTATAAAAGAAGGCCATTTCTACACACATTTCATAGTGTGAAGTTGATGCAACAAGGTGGGTGTGAGGTGGTGAGAGTGAAGCAAGGCGGGAGATCCAAAAGGGTATAATCCCTTTGTAACTTACTTCTTGTTTTGAAGTACTAAAGCCATTGAGTGGCTGCTTTCGCGTGGACGTAGCCCACATTGGGTGATATTGTGTGCTCTCTCTCTCTCTCTCTACTCTATAATCTCTTGTGTATGAAAATTATCTCTCTCCATTAAGTAATCTATTCAATCAATCTACTAAGCTACGTCATATTTCCTAACACTATTTGACCAAATGGGTAGAGGCTAAAGCAACTCAAAAGAATGATGCCAGAACCATAGCCGCATTCTTATATGAGTATGTGTTCACAAGATATGGACTGCTAATAGAAATTGTGAGTGATAGGGAAACTCATTTCCTCAATGAGGTAATTGAGTATTTGCTTAATGAGTTTATGGTCATCCATAACAAATCATCTCCCTATCACCCACAAGCAAATGGGTTGAGCATACAAATAAATTTTTTAGCTTGACTAAAGTGGTTAGTTCAGGACGGACAAATTGGGAAATGAATCTCCATGCCACTCTATGGGCTTATCGAGTTTCATTTAAGACAGCTTTAAATGCTACACCCTTTAATCTTGTTTATGGTCTTGATGCCATACTGCCGATAGAATTTCTATTGAGAATCTTGAGTGGATTGGACACGAATCTGTCAGAGAGACTTGAAGATTTAGAAAATCTTGATGAGAAAAGGCTAACAGATGTAGCTCACATCTATGCATAAAAGCGAAAACAAAAACAGTTTTTTGATTCCCATCTAGTTACAAAAATCTTCAAAAAAGGGGACTTAGTTTTAGTCTATTCCCTTAAGCAAACACATTCCCAAATTTTAAAAAAAGGGAAATGGACCGTTTATAATTGAAGATGTATCTCCAAGTGGAACAGTTAAGTTGTCCACCATAGATGGTGGACCAATGGATAATTGGATTAGTGGATGCCATTTAAAGAAGTACAATTTGCCACTAACCAATGAATTGCTAGAAAAGACGCATGCAACCAAGCAAAGAAAGATAAAACGACAGCAGATTATTGATAAAGCCCAAGAGGAAGCTCGCCTTCGAGTACTCAAAAGGAAAGATGCTCTCAAAAATAAAAAAATATCTATTCCCATCAACACTCTGGAACTACATGACCGATTATGGGAAATACAGAAAGACGCAATGCCAACGGATTACAAATGGTTAGATGGAATGGACCTTCGCATCAAAGTACAACTGAACAATCATAGCACAAATTCATTGGTTGATACAGGAGCTCAGGTAAATGAAGTCAGTTATTCCACATACAAGAAAGCAACAAGTCAGTCTTTGACAGCAGAATATCGACTATTAAAGGATGCAACAAGAACGCAACACCGACATTGGGAGTAGTCAACTTAAATGCGATAGTATATGGATGTTCATGTCCTCATTAGTTTGTATGCTTACCAGATGAACACATGAATAAAACAATGATTCTTGGAATCTCATGGATGCGGACGTATAAGGCAGTACCAGATTGGGATACCAATGAACTCAGGCTATCACCTTAAGGCGGACAACTCATTGTTCCAATTGAACCAAGTAAGGAGGAACGGAAAGGATGTTACCAGCAAATCAAACCACAAAGCAATCAATCTTATCCATCCTATCAATAAGAAAATGCTACAAGTAGCATGCAAGGAGTCATGCAAATTTGGGTACCAAAAGCATAGCTAAGGACAAGCGGATTCAAATCTGGGTGCCCAAAACATCACCTACTATAAGATGATTCTAAGGTTCAAAACACAAAGAGGAGCATATTTGAGCAGGGGACCTTATAAAAAATAAATTTGGAAGAAAAATGAGCACTTATCTTGTCGCAAACTGTAAAACCGATAAAGCAACAAAGAGTTAAGTCTCAAAAGACTCAACCACAACATTCTGACCAAAACAAACCAAGATACCAATGGTGGGTAAAAGCTCGACAACCACCATTATTGATACCGACAGCTCAGAAAATCAGCATGCCAAAGCATCCTGATGGTACCATCAAGCAAAGAGCACACAAGCTATAAGATTTGCTCTTTGGAAGACAACAAAAGAAAACCTCGACATCAAAAACCCTTGAGTTAATTACTCAAGAGTTGCCCAACTCTTACACAACATAATGGTTTTAACTGCATTGATCTTCAAAGCATGGTAGAGCCAATCAAGGCTATGCATAGATGCAATTGTTCAACCCATGCACACAGTCGTCCCGGAGTACGCCATCTAGGAGGGGTGGAAGGGAACTAAGTAATTAAGGGCAATGTTTGAAGAGGGAGAAAAAAGTTTGATGTTAACGTGTGATTTTTTGCAAATTTACCTAATAATTCCCTTAGAGATCATCAACAGGGGAAATTTAACTAATAACATCTCCTCGATGAGTGAAAATAGTGTATATATTATCAGAAAATCATCAAAAAGTGGGTTTTTTGGTTATTTTTCATCATTTTTCTTGATATTGGGACTTAAAAATGAAAAAATCCACCAAAAAACAATAAAGCTGTGTTTTTCAATGGATTTTCTTAAGTATTGGATTTTCACTTTGCTTTTTTTAGCGCATTTTGTTATTTTCTTTGATTTTTTTAATAAACATGTCAAAAATTAAGAATAAATAGCAAATGAGCTCAGATGGAAAAAATGAAGATACATTGATGATCAGAAGGACAAGGCGGTCAGGCACAAAAAATTTCAATCAAATCGACAGATAGAAGCTAGAAGCCTAAATTAGGCTGCCAAAGCCTTTTTTTTTTTTGAGTCTAACATAGATTTCACGGCCTAGTAGGACTAACATGGAAATTTGGGAAAAAAAAGTTTGGGAAGTTCGAGTATAGATATCCAAGGTAGCCTAAAATCACCTCATTTTCACTAGTCGCCCTTGGAGAAGAGAGCTTTCAACCTTCTTCGCTCGTGATTTTCGGAGTCCACAGTCGTCTGTTTACAACGTTCCTCACACGAGACATGAGGGGTAAGTTCTAAGCTTATCAATGATCAATTCTAAATGGCCGGTAGCAAGTCTAGGCTCAAGGAAAAGACCCTAAAAACCGAGCAGTGCATGAAGTCCTACGACCAAAAATTGACCATTGTTAGCTCAACCAAATTGGATGAAACTTGAACTCTAGAATGCCCCTATATAATAGAACACTTCTATATCACCAGATGACTATTCGGCAGGGATCGAGCGGGGTCCCAAGTAGAAAAGCTAGGTTTTTGCTAGATGCAAAAATTAGATTTTGATTCCACAGACAGCTTATAGACTGGTCTATACACAATGTACATGGATGGTTTCATAAAAACAGTCAAGGCACGCTCTCAAACAACAGAAAATAGCGCGAAGACTACAAAGCGTCAAATTTGACATATGAAGTCAAACTGACTCCAAATGGGCCAAAACTAGATGGGTAGCTTCAGGACTATGTAGTGGACAAGTCCATAGCTTCAAAAGTGACTAACCAACTCCACAAGCCATCTAGTCACAAAAATCAGTGATTTTAGAGTTGACAAAGCACGAAGTGATGCCGACACGACAAAACTTTACCAAATTCAATTTAGGACTTGTTTTAGATGTATTGAATATGTTAAGGTCAAAAAATTATCAAGTCTTGCAAAAAAATTGATTGTTGTAAATAATCGCGATTATTTACCTTTGTACTTTTTTGCTTGAAAATGGTAGCTTCACCTCACCTTCACTTGTACACATCTATTACAAGCCACATTTCAAGTATGAGCCAAAATGATCAAGAAAAAACTTGAAATTGTCAAAAAACGCAAAGAAGTATTTCCAAACCAATTTTTGAGTTATTTGTCACATTTTTTGATCCAAATCACCCCATTTCTCATACATAAAGTCTACATCATGCTTAGAACCAAGTTGCACCAAAAAATATACATTTTGATGAAAAAGTGAATAATTGTGATTATTTACTTTCTTGCCAAAATGGAAAAAAATTGCAACTTTGACCTTATGGGACCAAAGAACATGATGTCCCAAATCCACTTACCAAGTTTGGATCTCAAAATCTCAAAATCCCTCAACTGTTTCAAAGACTAAAAGCCTAAATCTAGCACCATTTCCACCCAGTGCACTCAATTGAGCCCACACTTCACTCAGAGCACCTAAATGCTATATATTTCAAGCCTATCATATCAGAAATGCAAAAAGTTGGAAAAAATGCCCAGCTGTAAATAATCATGATTATTTACTTTTGTTACAAATTTTGCTTGAACTGTATGATTTTGATCTTTACATGTTTTTATGCATCTATGCATGCTCCAAAATTGATTTGAAGCAAATTGGACTCAATTTGTCAGCAACACAGACTCAAGGGCATTTCATAGCAGAATTTGTAGAATTTTTTAACTTTGGCACTCTATTCCCCTAGAAGGAGCAATGCAAGCTGTCGAGAAGGCCAAGAAAAGGGTGTCCCAGAAGGAAAAGTTGCAAGAGATACCACCCTACCAACTGGACCCAAGTTCAGTAAAGACGGCCAAGGCAGCATACTTGTCAAGAAAAAAGCTTGAGGAAAACAATACAATAGTTTTCACTGGTAGGTTTAAGAGTGAAGAAGAACACCAAATGGAGCTGCAGATGCCACCAAAAGAGATCTATGATGTAGCTGCTAAGCCAGACACAAAAGAAGCCAACACAAGGCTGGGCCTCAGGGACTTCTATGACCAGGAACCATGCGGTGTAGATTTCTAGAAAGCCTATGAGTTATTATCTACTATCAAAGAGGATGGATCAGCCCAAATTAGTGATCAACAAGGGAAAAAAGTAGAAGCTGTTATCACAAAAGAGATTGTGGCCGAGGCACTGAAGGGATAAAAATGCGGGCCCGAGACAGAAAGGCAGCAGGCACATTCACCAAGGAGACTGTTGTTGAAACTTTTGCCGACCTCATCCAAAGGAAAGTGGAATAACCAGCACGCTTATACCATCATCACTTCCACTTTTTAGCAAAAAGACCACCATGGTACACCACCCCAAACCATGCGGTTGCGACTACCTTCACCCAAGTGTTGAAGTTGACAACCAGGTAGCCAATTGATCATGCGTAGTATGTGCTAACAACACCAAGAAAGAAGGTCAAATCACCTATCTGGGCGCGCTTGAAGTACTGACAAGAATAGCCTATCATGCTATTGGCATGGCCGAAAATTTGCCACCAGCCCCATATCAGAACACATGGATTGTGTCTGCACAGCCTTCTCCAAGAACTACGCGTTCATCAAAGAGAGTTTATAAGTCAGATGAAGAATCGGCAGAAAGCTCTCATGAAGCTCATAGTAGTGAGAGTTTGGATAATGAAGAGAGAAGGGCCAGAATTGAAGAATGAGGAAGAAAGCAGTAGCCGCACACCAAGACGAACCTCAACAAAAGAAGGCGAGGTTTGAAAGGGAAAAACAAACTTATGAAAGAAGCCGCTAAGCTACAGGTGAGGACCCAACAAGATGGGTTCCAAGAGAGATAAGGGGACCCATGACCAAGAACCTTGCAAGGAAAGAAGCAGAGGATCCCACATACTTTCTTGAACGCATGTACACAGAGGCAGAAGCCCTAAAAGTAAAAGAAGCTCAAGAAGCTGAGAGGTAAGTAAGAGAAGACACGAACGAGCAACAAAGACAAGAAGATGCAACGACACAACACTATCACGAGGAGATGTCTCCGAAGCCAACCTCACCCGCTATGGAGCAGGCAGACCATCCAATGCCAAGCCCTCACCCTTCACCAACAGTTAGACCCAATGAGGGTGAGGAAGCCAAAGAAAAAATAGCATGAACAATAGGCAACAACAAGTTTTGAACAATCAAAGACAACAAAACAGAGGCCACACCTTCTACGACCACCCAACAAGAAACAACATAGGCAATCGCAACGCCTCAAGGAGAGGTAGAACCCCTATCGCAACCACAAGCAGCCACCACAAAACCACCCAAGGAGCCTCAAACCAAAACGGCTAAAACATCTAGACAGCCTGCAAATTCTGAAGAACTGGAGACAAACGATGAAGTCATCATGCAAGTAAACAAATATGCCAAGCAGATGCATGTGATGATTAAAAAAATGCGAATAGAAGCACTTAGCTACAGTGCTAAGACTAGAGAGCTTGAGTTGGTCACTGATGCTCTACAAGGAGAATTAGATAATAGGATGAATGTCATTTTAGAACTACAGAGACAAGTCAAAGACCTGAAAGATGAAGCAGAACAACACCAACTGGCCAAAGACAAGCAATAGAAAGAAATGGAGGAGCTAGGAGAACTTCTAACCAAGTTATCCAATGCATGCAAGACCAAAGATCAATAGATGACAGAGGTAACAAATGAACTCCTAACCATAACTCTATCAATACAAAAGATCCAAGTGTAGCTCGATATAGAGAACACTTCTTTGCAATACTCAAAGCAAAGGATCAATGATCAGGAAACTTTTTTAACATAGATCAGAAAAAATCCTGCTGTCACTTCAATAAAAGGTACATATGAAGTCTATAAGGCTTTGGAAAAGAAAAAACAAGGATCTCAAGCTAGAGCTGAAGCTAGAGCTGAAGCTAGAGCAATCACAAAGACGAGACCTTGTACTGATGCGGGTATAACGAGAAGAGCAACTGCTCAAGGAGATAGCAGAGCTAAAAAGAGTCAATCAGCTGCTGCTGAGAGAGGGACAACCAGAGACACAAGAAGAAGCAGGTCCCTTAAAGCAACCAACTATCAAAATTCCCTTAGTCTCTTTTGCTGAGATGGAAACACAGCCGACAGAAGGGCTAGGAGGAGAAGAAGACTTTCAAGTACCACTCACAGATGCTGAGCAAGTGCCCATGGTCCAACTTTCTAAAGCTGAGGAAGATGCACTCAAGGAGCAAGTTGCCTAGGAGACAGATACTGAATGGAAAGCAGCGATGGATTGGGAGTTGAGATTTCTCCACTCAGTCAATGTCTTTCAACTCACTCCCAGCCAAATCAATGCACAATGGCATCAGCAATCATTGGCATACCCTTTGATCAAGATAGAGCTATTACAGGTAAAAGAAAGTTTATACAAAGATATGTAGGCAGAAGGCACAGAGGATGTCCATCCCAAGTGGAGAAAGAGCTGGTTGAACAAGAATCCCAGAAATCTGATTCTATTCACAAGAGCACTTGCCGCACTACAAAAAGACCCAACATTTTGTCATGTACCAAGGGTAAGGACATGGAAAGCATTTGAAGCACTGAGAAAGAAGCGGCCTACATGGCTAAACTATCCACAATTGCCAGCTCTAGAGCAGGACCGGCAATAGAGAAATACATGGTGGAAACCCTAACGGGCGCCATGACTTTCTTTAAGAGCCTTCCTGACCTCTCATGTGCCATGCTAGTTAAGATCTACAAAATGATGCTCACATGTATTCAGGCTTTTCACGAGCCAGAGCAAGCTGGGGCACCATGGATGTCGTTCCTTGAAGGCAATAAGGGCCTCTGTTATGATTTAAGTGGCCAACCTTCCGAAGAAGTCCTTTAAGGGTTCTATACCCGATGCATGTTTTTGCCCTCAAGTAATATGTTCGTGTGTGAGAAAGCATTCTATATAGGTTTCTTCACTTGGTGAACGAAGATATTTGTGCCAGTGATAAGCAACCTCACATCCAGATTTCTTCGCTATTCAGTCATTGAGCTTAAAAACAGAGTCACCATGCAGTTCTTGCAGGTTCTTGACAAAGAGAGAAGACTCAGATATGAGGAAGCATCCACACGCTTAAAGACAGCCTCGCTAGCCGTCAACCAGAAGACCACTTCATCCCATGAAGCTGTGTCCAGGGACGACACATTCAAGGAGGGGGGGGAATGTTAGCAACAAGCTAACTCAGATATCATTTTGCGGAGCTTTCATTGTAAAAACATTTATTATTTTGATGAATCGAGAATATTGTAACTCCTACTTTCCAGATAAACATTGTAATTGATGAGCCGGGGCTACAAGCTTCCAGATTCTATCAACCTGTCTTTAGTTAGAGCCCCATATTATTAGTTCTGACCGCCAAAAACCTTGGCTAACGTTTAAAAGCCAATTTTTGTAAGTTTTATATAAGTTTTGGATAATAGAAACACAGCGTGAGCTAACGGTGCTCACTTCTCTCCTTTTCATGCTTCCTACTCTCTCCTCGGTTGTCACATTGCAGTCGCGTCTATTGCGTTGCAACCGCATGTAAGAGATCTACACATTGACGTAAGCATTTCATAGTAATTCGCAGCTTTTGCGGGTTGGTGTCGCCAACCCGCGGCCTAATTTCATCATAAGTAGGAATTCAAGCTTTAAAATAAAAAACTAAGTATATGCGGGGTATTGGGGCTCATTGCTAAGTATTTAGATGCATTCTGGGTCGAAAACAACTAGGCCAAAAACTCACTGCTGTTAATAATCGTGATTTTTGCACTTGACCTAAAGTGAGATTTGAGACCATAAGCATGTGTTGTCAGGTCTTATAAACATGTCCTAGAAGTTTCGTAACGTTTGGATGTCGTTTGATGTTGTAATGGATGTGATTTGCTTGCTGATGAGCGAGTAGCTTTTGGTGATTTCAATCATTTGAGTGTATCTTGAGTTAGATGTGAGTTGTCTATTGTTTTCCAAGAGATTGACAACCTCTTGTAGCCTCTATGCACTAGTCAAGTCAGCTTCATCCCGTGGATTGACAATTATATTCGTGGTTCTGGCTATGTTTACAATAAGATAGGAGTGAGGTTAGACACCCACCCCACACTCAGCATGTAGATGGAGATATGGGAGAGAGGGAAGCACCCAGATCACCTCCTATCGTGAAAAAGACTCCCTAAAAAGAGTACTCCCCTCTGCAATCCTTTTAATGTTTCCCACCCCCAAGCCTCGAGTTTGCAAGAAATTGTGACTCTTCAATTGTAATACAAGAATCTGTGATTTTTTATTTTGAATGCAAAAGAAACTTTTTTGTCGGCCTCTATGTTTTTGTCGCTTTTATGTTTCATAAGTGCAGTGTTATGTTTTTGCTGGTCTCTATGTTTTTGTCACTTTCATGTCAAATATTGCCTCGTGTTTATTTTTCAATGTTGAATGCTGTCTTTTACAGAGTGTCCAAAGGAAAAGGGGACCCTCAAGCTGCTCGTAGAGGAAATCATCATCATAAGAGATCCCCCAAAGTACATTCCCCTAGCTATCTCCTCCTTGCCATGTGATGATCCAACCCGACCAGCCCTCATATTAGATCTTAATGGTGTACTTTGTCTTACATGTACACCTGATAAGTATGACCCTTCGTCTGTCCCCGATATTGAGGCTACATCATTTTTCAAGCATGAGGAGGCGGATGGTAGGTACTTGTTTCTTCTGAAAGATGCACATGATTTTATTGCATGGGCTGTGACATGCGCAAATGTCTACATATGGAGCACTGCAATGCTCAGCAGAGTGGGCTCAAGAATTCAAAGATGTTTTTCCCAAGTTCACAGCTATATTAGTGGATGGACTGGACATCAGTTATGTGATGTGGGTAGTTATTGTTTTGGTGGTGGAAGACCAACATTTTTAAAGGTATTGCAATTTTTTTTGGCAAAGCTGCAGCAGTATGATACCTGCAATGTCCTTTTAATTGACAGCACTTCCTATAAATTTCATTATAATCCTTGTGGTACTTACATCATAGTGCCTGGTATTGAGCACCGGTCTAGCCAATACTTGTCAAAATATCTAAAGGCCTGGCTGAAAGGGTGGCAGTATGCTACAGATCGTCGTGCCTTGGCGGACACATTCAACAAATCAAAACCTACTGATGACGACAACTATGTATTCACAGCAATTGCAAAAGGGTTTGAAAAGACATCGTATGATGCGTACTTATGTGAGCCGTAGCTCATGCCCATAGAGTGCAAGCGACGATGACGTCCCTTGCTTTTTCTAGGATGACAGATCATTTATGTCCCTTTTGTAACTAAACTAAACCTGTGGCAGAACCTTGTATATTTATATGCTACTTTCCATGTGGAAACCATTTTTTTGGCTTCATTTTGATTGTCATTATAACTCATGTAATGACTTGATGTCAAATTGATGAAAATGTAATATATTCCTTTTGGTTGGATGCATTGTGTTTGTGTCCCAGCATTGAAGTGTTAAATTTTTTATTCAAGTAGTTTAAGATTGTTGAAGTGTCCTAGCATTAAAGTGTTATTTTTTTAATTCTATTATTGTTTCCTAGTTTAAGACAATTTCCTACAGAAACCACCTGTAGACTACCTGTAAGGTACTTTGGGTTGGCATAGAAAAACTTAACAAATTGTTATGTACAAAAACCACCCGAGGACTACCTATAAGGTACTTTGGGCTTAAGGGAGGGTGTGCTATCCTCTTAGATACATGGCTTAAGCAAACTAGTCACAATGTTAACCCCTTTATAATTGGCATAGGTAGTAAGATGTGTGCCACATTCATATGATTTTAACTCTTTGAGAATATTGTGCATCATGCCTCTAGAATCATTGGAGGCAATCTACACAATCACAAGGGATCGAGGTTGTACCCCTAGCCAAGAGAAAAATAGAGAAATATGAAAATCCATCGGTTTTTCAGGGAAGAGACGCTCAAGGTCGTTCGAGAATGTAACAGATAGCATGGTCAACTACATGATACTAGACTCACATGTTGCTTTTGGGTTAAGAAATTTGCATGCGCATTTTAGGTACGGCCTATAGACATTTCAAATTGATTATGTGTAGTAGTACGAACTACTTTTGACGAACTCCATGACCTCTTTTGTGCGGTTGTAGAGCCCTGGATTAGAAGCACATTTAGCTGAATCGATTAAATTGAGATTGAATGGAGCCTTAATGAGTTCTCATTTATCCAAAAAGTGCCCTCCTTTTAATATTTTAAGGCAACATTCATCAATACTAGTTGTGGCAAGGTTAGCAAGGTATACCTAAGTTTCACTAAGTATGGGAGTAGAAAAAGCTTTATTAGGTAAAATCCAAAGTTGATGGTCAACTCCAAATGACTCGACTTTGACTATCTAACTGGAAGAAAGGAAAACACTTTAGAAACCTTAAAGACCATTTAACACTTGGTCATCAAATAGTACACATAAATTGTGAAAAATACACCTCACCTTTGATTTGGCAAAAGTTCTCAAAATATTTAAAAAACATCAATTTTTGGAGCAACTTAAAAAAATAACAGTGAACATTGTAAAAAAGACTTCAAATATTTAAACTAAAGTTAGTGTAGAAAGTTTTTTAAGACAAAAAAGTGCAAATATTCCTTAAAAATTTACACAACATTCCACTAAAAAAACAATTACATCCTCAAAAGCTTACAATTGAAGACTCAAGGCTTTTAATTACAATCCTTGAAATGTTTCCATCAAAATTTTTATGGTTTGTTGACAAAGATGACCAAACTTCTTCAAAGTGAGACAATAAAGAAGAATTTTTATACACTCCAAGTTTAAATTACTGATATGTTGTTCGCTATTTTTCTTTTTCTTCTTCTTAGTCACCTTGATCACATCAAGTAGTAATTACTTGTATTTGCATCTTCTCAAACTACTTTGAAATCAATGAATATCAATTGAATACAATTTTGCAATAACTTGTATCGTAGAATACACGAGTATGAAGAGTTTTTGTTCATTTGTTGTGTATAAGTATTTTAGGATTCAAGTTTTTTAATTCTAAAAGACAACTGTACTTCAATTTTATATTCCGAAATACAAGTTTTAACACTTCTCTTTTTTAGAACACAAGATTGTAACAATTTTGTATTTAGATTACAAAATTACAACACAAGTGTATTCTAGAACACAAGTTTGTAACCCATGTGTATTCTGGAATACAAGTTTGTAGCACAAGTGTATTCTGGAGTACAAGCTTGTAGTACAAGTGTATTCTGGAATACAAGTTTGTAGCACAAGTGTATTTTGGAATACAAGTTTGTAGCATAGGTGTTTTCTAGAATACAACTTTGTTACAATATTGTATTCCAAAACACAATGAAAAGGTTTTGCTCTCTCCAGAGTCGTATCTAGGTATGTCTTTTCCATCTTCATCTCCATCTTCATGTTCTCCATCTCCTTGTACTTTGTATGAGTTTGCTTTATCTTCATGTGTGTACTTTGCATAATTGTGTGCAAATTGTTTTTGCGTTTTTGCACGCATGCAAAGTTTAAAGGCAATTTTCGGGTCCAGAACTTGGACAAACATATTCAGCATTCTGAGAAATTTTCTAGCAGGTGTCTTGAAGTTTTACCCCCCTTTCGGAGCTGTTTATGCTCTCAAAATTTTGTTTTGAGCATCACAACAGAAGATAGTTTTCAGCCATACAAAAAATCTTTTTGTGTGTATCTTACAGAATACATGTATTGGTGTGGAGGTCAAAATTCCACATGTATGATGGATTGTAGATACAAAGAGAGTTGTGTTTTGGCAATCTTGTCCATAGGAAGTTTCCATTAGTTGTTTGATACATTGTGTGTGTAGATCTTTGTACACCTGGTGCGGATTTATTGTTATATGTATAAGGACACAACAAGGAAGCAAGTGTAGTTCTTCATTCTTGATGTACTTTTCAATGATGATAGGTTGGATGGTATAAGCTACTCTCTTTGGTCTTCCTTGGTCAAACAAGTACTTGTTGTAAGAAATGTGTGAGATTATGTGGTTGGCTTGGAGATTCAACCGTTGAGTGTTGCTTTAGCCACTCCGAAAAGAGATAGTGTGAGTACTATCATAGCACCTATTATTGTTGAGACACTAGAGCAAGGAAGATGGGATTAGCATGATGCACTTGATTTTGGTATCATTTTGTTAATATATAAAAGATCTATTGTGCCATAAATAAAGACATACTTTGATTTTTTGGTTTAAATACACATTAATTCTTAATTATCTACTTAAGAAAGCCTTGAAACATGAGGGATTCTTAAATCTTCTTTGTTTGATTTTTTTGCAAATTTTATATCCTTCTTGTTGTTTTTAAGTATATATTTTGGATTTGGTATGCTTGATAGCAAGAATTTATGGTTCTTTTGTCGATGTTTGCAACTTCTTCTTTGTAAAGGCTTCTCCTTTTAGTGATGCTCATGTTTTTATAAGTAAAGAAGAGTCAAAAATCTACTCTCGCCAATCAATCTGCATGTGCTCTAATTGGTTCAGGTCGTACAAGTTCACTCACTCCCTCACATAGTAAACTTGCTCCTATTAGTCCTCACTTTCAAGCACTTAGGATACGTGTGTTAATAGCTAGAACAGATTCTAGAAGACAACTTCTTCCACCTCCTTTCGCTTTTGGAAGTAGCGGTCCTCGATGACATTTGTTAGCTGTTCATCAATTTCTAGAAGAAGCTCAAGGTTTTGACGAGACTTTACTGATGGTGCCATTATAGAGAGTTACTGTCTCCCCTAGAGATATGCTTGCTACCTCTTGTAAACAAAAAAAAGCATCAATTCATGATGTTCAAATCCTTTGGGAGCATCCACGACACAAGAAGCCTGAAGCTCATCTTGGTCAATTCAAGTAGGTGTTTCTGGGCACAATTAAACAATTATTGAACCTCTTATTTCTTTATGCTTTGATGATAAAGGACCCAACAATGAGGAAAGCTTTTTAAAAGTGGTAGGTTATCTTGTTGATGTCATAGAAAATACCTCACAAGATATCTTATATTATCTTCTAGAAGGGAAAGAAAAACAAATTGTGAATGACAAAGAGAAGAAATATGCTTTCAAACTTGCTTCAAAATTTTAGTTTTTAGTTTTGTTTATGAAGCTCTATTGCAAAAGAGAGATAGTCTTGTTACTTAACTCTTTTTGAAATTAGATGCAAAATTTAGGGTGCGTAAATTATAAGCCTATTTTTTATTTGCATTTTTCATCACAATAGTGAAATCATAAAGTTTGTGTTTTATTAATTCGTCAAAAATTGATGTGATTATGGGAATGTAAATTTTTTGAGTTAAATATGTGATTGAAAATTCGTCAATTCTCCATTGTTTCAAGATCCTTCATTGCTAAATGAAGCACGGCGTAGAAATTTTAAGATTTTCTAGCCATAATTTTTTTTGAAAAAAACTTGCGAGCTTAAATGCTCATTTTTTGAGTTTTTGGGCTATTTTGGGTTTTTTTTTGTGGCAATCAAAACTACACCTCATGCCTTGTTGTAATTTTTGATGACCGAGTGTTATTTCCAAACGAGTGGATTCACTAAGAGTGCAAAGATTGTTTTGAAATTCTATGACTGCTTCCAAAGTAGCTTTGTCTTGACAAAAGAGGTAACTTGATTGTGGGACAATGGGGGTGGCCGTGGTACTGACAAAGGCATGATTTAACCCATACATATTTTTCAAAAAATTGGCATGCTCAACACGGATGAGGAAAAATCTGTCAAACCTTGATTATATCGTTGAACCAAAATAGGGAGTTGGAATATGAATCCAGAGATCATTGTACGACCTTCCTCAGGCTCTTTATTAAGGGTAGCAAGGCTTTTGACCCAATCATCGAAGGATAGCATGTGCAAAATAGAGGATTTCTTTTCTGTTGTTGATAACGAAGAGTCATACATTAGCTATGATGTTTTCAAACTTTAAATACATTGAAGGATAAGAGAGATAGCAAGAGATAGAGGCTTGCAAGCTAGCTTGAGCCCTTGAGAGAGGGCTAAGGCCTATATAAAAAAAGTGAAAGATTAGTTGTAGAGAGGTAGCTAGTTAGAATATGCAATCTTTTTGTTTTTGGCTTTCCTATCAACAAAAGGCCTAGCCCTAGGGGGAGGGCTTGTGTGTGTGTGTGTGTGTGTGTGTGTGTTGGTGGTGGTGGTTGGGGGGGGAGGGGGGGGGGGGGGGGGGGGGGGGGTGATGGTATACTTTAAATATTGTAGGATGTTTTCCATGATTTTGTCATGTTTCTCAAGTTCATGAACAACCCTCATTTGAGCAATCTCTTTAAAGGTAGAATGTTCTTGAAAACAAGAGAATGACTAAAGAATATCAATCAAACATGGGTGAGTAAATTTGGGTTAACCTGCAACCTAAAACCAGCTAAGCCATAAGACTATGATAGCAATGAGCAAGAACCCAATCTAGAGCCAAAGAAAGACCACCTAACACCTGTCAACCTAACAAATAATTACAAACAATGGGTTAATCAAAGCCTACATATAAAAAATAATTTAAAGCCAGTATTCCAGTCAATCCAGTTACCTAGGACGGCTTTGTGTTTAGGATGTGTGTGTTGTTGTATTAAACTTACTACTTATATACAAAAGAACATAAAGTTCAAAAGATAACTAACTTCAGATGATTGGACAATGGTTTGTACAAAAGTTACTCAATATCAAATTCATTTTTGTACAATATAGTAAGAAGGAGGTCAAATTCCAATAATCCTATACAATAGTACTAGAGCTAAAGATGCTATCAAGGTTGAAAATGGCCAAGATCATCAGATTTGGACAGGAGGTTAGATAAACCATTTTAAGTAAAGATAGCACTCTTACTTTCAACCATATAAATAAGACAACAAATTTGTTAGCCTTGAATATGTATTACAGGTATCAGAAAACTTATCAATTGTTATTCTTGTCCTACTTAAATTTTTGTAAGTTAAACTACTATCTAAAAAGTTTTATTTATATATAGATTAGAGTATATATACATGTAATGCATCAGAGATCATAACCCCGTTTGGTGCAAGTGGCAATACTTTTCTTTAATGTGTGACAAAGCATTGAGTTTTATTTATTGTCTAAAAATTATGAGCCAATCTCGGGCAATTTTCCTATTTCAAGCTTGAAGTTTCCAAGCTAAACCCACATTCTCCAAGTAGTATCCACAAGCTCTTTGCAAGCCTTATCCAAAAGTAACCATTTAGTCAAACCAAAAATTCCAATTTTGTCCAATCCATCCTTAATCCAAATTATGTTTTCAAAGTGATTTGAGAATCTATTTTTTGCAACTAAAACCATCTCAAAGCAATAACTGAAAAAATTCATTTTTAACTCATGTTTTGAGCCATAAACCAAGCCCAAACATTTGTGAAGCCCTCAACAACTTAATAGGTGACAGGCAACAAGTTGTGAGCTGATTCCAATTGGGATAGTAGCATGAGATCCTACAAGTCACCAATGGAATCCACAAGCAGGGCCAAATACTCTTCAGTATGCACTAATATAGGGTACAGAGAGAAATATCAGGCCGACATCGAAATCAGAGGATGAGCCCACCATCATTTTAGCACAAGAGGAGAGAGTATGGTATTTGTTACAGACTTGGACATCCCAAGTCAAAAATCTAGCATGACACACGAGGTAATCACTTATAACACTTCACAAATTAAATCACAGTTAAATAGAGAGTTGACACGGCCCGGCGTAGTTTCAAGCCCAGAGTATTGGCCCCAAACTACTCTGGTGCCCCTTTTGGTATTTATTTTCATATTAATGCTTGAGCAAAGTACAAAGATCAAGGGTCCTCTTTGCTCAGTTGCTCCTTAGTGGAAGAGTGGCCATGGGTTCATATTTATAGGCCCATGGCCTTCAAACTCAAAAGCAAGTACATGAAAAGCTGCAAACTCAAAGCTTCAGGTCCAAAAACTGCCAGTGTGAATTGCAAAAATCCGTACAGCTTGCCATGTGGCATAGCCAGTGAAAAATGTGGAATTTTCGTACGATTGTCCACGTCAACATATCAACACAAGTTGTGGGTCTGTCCAAACTGCCACATGTCATCTGTTCGTATTGCCACATCATCATTTTGTGAGATACCCCCCTCTTGAAAGAATTGTAATCACCCTCGATTACACTTGTAAGATCATACATAAGCCATAAACCAGTTCTGACTAAGTACTGGTGTACTAGACAACACAAATTTAGCACTTGTATAAAGACGACAGTCATTGAACATCAAATCACATTCAAATCATATCACATCTAGGACCATGATTCCTTGCAACATGTTTAGCAATCGCATCTAGATCCACACCGGACCTCACTGATGTCAAATTAACGAATTCTTATTGCAATCATGTCCACAGATTCTTAAGACCGAAATGTTGCAGTCATTTCGTCTTTCAATCTTGCACTCAAACACAATCACATGAGTGAGCTTTCAAAATTCAGATTCATTTTTGAGAATTTCAATTTACAAATCACACACTTAGTTTGTATTGAACAGAGTGTTTCGATCATTTGGCCTAGTGATCTCATTTGTTCAAAAGTCTTGACACACCTAGACCCCTGCATAACCATCTCATTCCTTGGGAACTCTTGATGTGCTCACCAAAGTATCCCATCATCTCGTTCATATGGGAATCATCAATCATCATCGTCATTCAAAATACATGATTCTTATCTTGAATCGTGATCGGGTTCATTCTTGAGCTGTCATTGCTCCCAATTACATTCATATGCAAATTCCTCACATGTTATCTGTATACAAATAACAAGATCTTCCAAAAAAACCTTTAATTTCACACATAAATCGGAGTCATCTTTGGGAATTCTTATTTCAAAGTTTTTCATTCATGAATTCATAAAGTAGAATATTGTTAGCACATCATTATCTTCAATTTCCTATCCACTATCTGTTCTGAAGCGAGTATCTTCTCACCTAGTTAACGTAGAAGTGGATGGACTTGCGTCATATGCAAAAGTGGTGGTTTTTTCAAGAAACTGGACTAAGAAGATTTTGAAGAAGCGTCAAGAAAAGCAAGATTTGTCAAATCCAGTGGCACCAAAGCCAATTGATGTGGTAGATGGTGTTAGGGTAAACCCACGCTAGTGGTACCACATAGGAAATGTCCCTAGTCTACTAGGATGGATGAAATGATGACTTGGTCCAATAGAAAAAGGATGAAACCTCTATGGCCGATGGATGTAAAGTACCAAGCCTATTTAAGACGATATCATCGAATTATTTTCACTTTGAGCTCTATCATTGTGTCTATACTCTCTTACTTGCAATTGATGGAACCTAGGGTCTGCTGGTCGTTCTCATTCTTGTGCCTTTTTTGGGCACCACACAGATATAAGTCCTTGTTACTCGCAGTCAAAACATTTCCCCCTTTTGAGGTATTTGTCTTTTTGTTCCTCTGTCAGTCGGGAACGTGAATCTTTATTTCCTCTTCTTATGTTATCATTTGTTGAAAGTTGATCTGTTGGATAAGGCAACTTACCTAAATGCATAGCAAACACCCTTGCTTAGCATGTCCCATCAATTACTGTATGGACTCAAATTTCTATGATAAACAATAAACTCGCATCTCTTTGGGAAGTCCACAACAAAATTGCTCGATTTGCTGCTTAAAAATGATCGTTTTAAAAGAGGAAGCGCATAGAAAAAAATTCCAAAATCTCTCATTGTAAATGTCCAAAGTATCTCCTTTGGTCATCCAAAGTTGATTCCAAGCAGTAATCACATCACATTTGTACTTCTGAGTTAGCCACGAGGAAATAAAAAGTCGCTTAAACTTTAGCCAATTTGTCGGTGCTTCTTTTCGTAACACAAGAGTGGACCACCATGTGCGTGCATTTCCTTTCAAATAGGATGCTTCCCTCCTAATCTTGGAGTGCTCTGAGTAGCAGCCTCCAGAAAAGGCTATGTCAACTGATGAATAAAAGTGAGGGCTTGTGAGAAACTCGAAAGCCTGAAAAGGTATCAAATTTAGTGCTTGTCCACCCTCCTTAAATTATTTGGTCTTCTTGCTCTTATCCTTGAGAAAGTAGTATTGATTGGCTCTATAAAAGTGCTTCCTCTTATAATAAAACATCTGGTCATCAAAGTTTGAAATCTTAAAAGAGGATGAATCCTCCTCATAACTGTCTAAAAAATTTTGAGATCTTCGATGGGATCTACTTTTCTTTCTTCTTGTTCTTTCCATGTCTCTAGTTATTTCGTCGTTTCTTTCCCTTTCTGCTCTCATCACTGGATTTAGAAGAGGAAGAGTTGTCGAAACTATCAAAAGAGGATGAGGACGAATTGTACACACCCTCAAAGCGTACACACTTCTTGGCGTTTCGTGCATTTTCAAAAGAAGACTGTGGACCCAAATAACTAGGGTGGTCTATTCCCTTGCTGCATCTCTTTGAATGGTTGGTGGTCTTCAATATTTGGTTGACTCTTCGTGATCGACATCATCAAGTTCATCTTCGCACGACATGTGGTTTCTTCAATGCCAACTTTACAGGTGAGTTGATGGTTGTACGCCATCGGGTATGCACTTCCTGGATCAGATGCTTGGTAAAAAAATTTGCATACTAGGGATCCCTAAAATAGTGGAGCATCTTCTTAGAACAAGCATCAAATTGCTATTGACGTTGCATCTCCATTCGTTCATACTACGTAGGCCATGGTGGCCCGTACTTATGTTCTGAATTGTCAGGATATGATCGTCGTCCATTAGAATTTTTTGTACTTTGTCCCGATCTGGAGTTGTCGGCTGGGTTCGTCTGATTCTTGCGGGATTTGTCACCTGAATCGACGTGTGTCGCGGTAAAAGGATCGTATTTTTCGATGGAAGGAAAATTGGTTGAGCTATGATACCATTGTGACAGGCTTGGACACCCCAAGTCAAAAATCTTGCACGAAACACGAGGTAATCACTTATAACACTTCACAAAGGCAAGTAGCCCTATAGGTGAAAGAGCTCGAGGGCTTGCTACGGATGCGACCAGCTTGCAAAACGAAGCTCGAAATAGAAATTACAGCCTACCATGTATTTTTGTACGTTTAGGGTTTTGACCTTAATTGATCCCTAATACCCCCAGGAGCTTCAAGGAAGAGAGGGGATCATTATACAGGTATTCTAGTGCATTTTTGGGGAAGAAAATACAGAATTTGGTGTGCTGCAGATTCTCGCCAAGTTTGGAAAAGCGCTGGAATGCACCAAAAAAGTCACCTTTTGTGCAAGGTTTTGTCTGTGAAGCCTCCTAGTGTAGTTATGCCGCTGAAATCGAGCTAGAGTAGGCCATTTTCAGCACGGTAAAGCGGGACAGCTCGTAGGAACTTGCAGGTTTTCTCCCAAGTTTAACAAGAATAAAGAGACACCGAAAGGGGCACGGGTCTTTTGGGCCTACAGGGTGTCGTTGTCTACTTGGAAGCACTCTAGTTGCCAAGTTGTGCTTTGTTACATTTAATGGTCTAGTAACTTGTGTGTAGCGGACAATAGTATGAACATAGTAAGCATTTCATTAGAATGGCTTTCTAATGAGAATAACAAGAGTGCTTGGGTGGAGAGAGCAACAAAAAGTATAACATCTAGTTAGATAGCATGAACAATACTTCAAAAGAGAGAGAAATTAAGAAATTGACAACAGTTGAGGACCGGATTTGCATGGAGCCGGTCCCCCCTCCAAAAGGCTTTGTATTATGTTTTCTCCCATCAAGAGAGACATTTTACAATACAATCCTTTATGTTTCTTCATTACTAGCTAGTGCAATGAAGATAGAAACTTCAAGCAATAAGCACAACACTTATCAAATACAACATCAATTCCCTCACGGTCTTAGACCCAAGACCTCACACACCTTCGAAGATGGTGAGAGCTAGTGGGGTATGAGAGTAGATTGAGAGGAAGAAGGAGTAGTCTTACGAGAAAGATGTACATCTCCTCAAATAATCACTCATATTAGCATAGCTTAGCTTAGTAATTAGCATGGTAGAGGAGATGAGCATGCATTGAAGCTTGGCTCTTGGTTGGATTTGCATCACAAAGCCAAGAGTTGTTGATATAGGCCTCCCTTCTCACAAGCTTGGAGTAGGTGGTAAGCTTTCCATTAAAGCTTGAGAAGGAGAGAGTCTCTTCTTTTATTCACACATGAGATTGTGTGAGTGTGTGTGTGTGTGATAATGCCTTGCAAAAATCAGCCCCCTCTCTCTCTTGGTCGACCTTCCTTGCTAATTACTCATGCTACAACACTATTGGACCTCCCCAAGCCTAGGCAATGGAAATTAAGCAGATAAGTGATAGCCTTCTGACATGTGTCCCCCTTTTCCCTTTTGTGAGAGCTTTAGGTAATTAATAAATGCAACTAAACTCTCATTGGACCCCTTTTCCTCTTGGCCAATAGCAATCAAGCAAGCCATTGGACCCCTTTCCCTCTTGGCCAATAGGAATCAGGCAAGCCATTGGGCTACTGAATGCTCATTGATCCCCTTGGGAGACTGTCCAATAGTCTTCTAGAGAGCTTAATTCCTATTGGTTCTTTTATTAAGTGTTTTTAAATTAATTAAACTAGATTTACTCTAGCCTAATTCTCATTGGTTCACCTACACGACCATCCAATAGGATTTCAGTACACCTTGTGGGCATCTGGCCTAGGGAGCTGACATGTGTCCCTCTTTCCCCTTGTGTACAAATGAAGCTTGTGAGTGTGTGTGGGTGTTTCTCTCTCATCCCCTACTTCTTGGGCTTGCCCCCTCCTATGTAGGGACTTGTGAAGACTTTTGTACACACACACACACACACACACACACAAAGCATCCAAATTTCCTAAGCTTTGACCTTTGCACACAACCTTTAATTTTGGAACCTTAGCATTTTGGAAGTTTTAATGGGCTGAACCTTAGGGTCTTTTAAGCCCATTGTTGCAATTTCTCTTTTGCAGATGGCCCCCCCTTTGGATCCCTATTTTCCCTCCTTTGGATCCCTATTGTGGCTGGTCTACTAGCTTAACCAATATTCTAGCTTTTTCTCCCCTGGCAGTTCCCCATATTAAATGATCAGTTTAACATGAGAAAATCATTTAGGAGAATTAGATTATTATGACATTACCTCTCTCTTGAAATCATAGTCATCCTCGACTATGGGGTAGAGAAGATAAAGCATATTCATTAGTCCTTTTTCTGGCGGGTAGAGGATCCCTATGTTACCCTAGGACATCGTTCCAAAATGGATGACTAGTCCATTTGGTTCTTGAGAGTCTAAGCTACCGCAAGCATGTCTGCACATTAGTCCTATCAATCTTCCATAGTAGAGTGACAAGCTCTACTTGGTGTTTGGGAGACGTCGTCCCCGCAAACTTGATCTAAGCATGCATACTACTTCGTTTTTGTGCACAATAAAGAAAAAGAGAGTCTTATAAGACGAAAACTTTGTTCATTTTTAACATTTGTACATTTGCCTACTCTAGGAAACCATTGTAAGCATTGACAAGGTTTAGGTTATCCTTTAATTGTATGCCTTGCATCCATCTAGCATCTTCAAAAGGATAAATTTTAAACTTATTAAGATATCGTCGGATAGTCTTACAGTCTCTTAGTACCTTGTCTGCATGTCGGAGAATGGACTCGGGCTGCAACACCTCTTCTTGGTCCTTGATCTCCAGTGGGTCTTCAATAGTTGGTTCTTGAGGTGGCTCTCCTTTGTAAGGCTTTAGTAGGCTCACATGGAAAGCATTGTGTATGAGCCAATGGTTAGGCAACTTGAGTTGATAGGCCATTTCATTGATTGGCCTAAGAATTTGGAAGGGACCATAGTACCTTTTTGCTAACTTAGCATAGTAATTTTGTTGTCCTGTAGGATTCTTGCCCGTCGTGTGCCTTAATCGAGCCTTGAGAAATTTGAGTAAGACCCAATTATTTTCTTTAAAGGCTTGGGCTCTTTTGTGCTTGTCAGCAGCAGCCTTTTGCCTTTGCTGTGAGATAGAGATAGCATCCTTAATCTTTTGGAAAGATTCTTGTAGGTCTCGGCTACACTCATCTGCAGTGAAGATCTTCCCTCTATTACCTCAAAAGGTACTTTTCCCGTAGAAGTATGTACAATGTTATTGTAGGCATACTCCACTAAGAGTAAGTACTTCTCCCATTGGGATCTTTGATCTACTTCCGTTACATAGGCTTTTAGTAGATCGAGAATTGTTAGGTTATCTATTTCACTTTGGACATCCGTTTGCGGGTGATAGGCCGAAGAGAAGTTTAGCCTTGTTCCTAAATTCTCAAAGAGACCCTTCCAAAAATTACTGGTCATTCTTGGATCTCTATCAGACACTATGGACATTGGCAAGCCATGGTACTTGAAGATTTGTGAAATGAAGAGGATTGCCATTTGATGGGCTTTGATAGTCTTTTTGACAGGTATAAAATGAGCTTGTTTACTGAACCTGTCTACTATCGACCATATTCCCGTATTCCCATGGATAGACTTAGGCAATCCAAAGATGCAATCCATGGATATGCTCTCCCATGGTGAATTAGGTATTGGCAAAGGTTGAAGCAATCCAAATTGCTTCACTCTATCAAACTTTGTCTTTTGGCATACCACATATTTAGAAACATACTCTTGTATGTTTGCTTTCATGGTAGGCCAATAGAAATCCCTTTTAGGGTAGACTGAATCCCTCTATGTCCCGCATAAGGAGGAGCATGAGATTCATACATTACTTTCTCACGTAGTGAGTTAGTAACGCATAGTCTATTGCCACAGATAAGATAACCATCTTGTAGAGTAAATGGTTCCTCTTTCTTCCTTAATGCAAGGGCTGAAATCACATCTCTAAAATCGGGATTAATAGCATAATCATCTATGGATCTTGTGAGTTGCTATGGAAGCCGCATTCACTCTCGGCCGTCTTGAGAGTGCATCGGCTACTTGATTATGCTTGCCAACAATGTGAGCAATATGAAAATGAAATTGCGAAAGAAAGTTTGCCCACCTCATTTGTTTATTGGAGATCTTGGTATGCGTCTTGAAGTACTTAAGACTTTGGTGATCCGTTCACAGAATGAAAGGAGTCCCCAATAAATAGTGCTTCCATGAGTCTAAGGCATGTACAACTGCAAGGAGTTCCTTTTCATATATGCCTAGAGCTTGCTCAACTGGGTCGAGCCTTCGACTTTCATAGCCTATGGAGTGCCCTTCTTGAAGCAAAAGAGCTCCAAGGCAATCACCACAAGCATCACATTGGACCTCAAATGGCTTTGAGAGATCTGGTAGTGTAAGCACAGCTTGAGGGATAAGCTTTTCTTTAAGATTTTTGAAAGCATTGTTCTCCTTGGCAGACCATGTGTACCTAACGTTTTTCTTTGTTAGGTCATATAATGGTCCTGTTATTAGTGAGAACTTTTCTATGAAGCGTCTATAGTATGAACACATACCTATAAAGCTTCTTAATTCATGAAGATTCCTTGGTTTAGGCCATCCTTTTATTACCTCTAATTTTGATGGATCCATTTGGATGCCATCTTGAGAAAAAATGTGACCTAAATATTGAATCTCTTGTAAGAAAAATTCACTTTTATTTCGATTAATATAAAGTTTATTCTCTCTTAGAAATTGAAATATTACCTGGAGGTGTCGATTGTGCTCATCTAATGAATTAGAGTAGATGATGATATCATCAAAGAACACTCCAGTAAAGATTCAGTGAGGCCTAAATAGCTTCTCCATCAAGCGGTTGAATGTGGCTGGTGCATTGGTCAAGCCAAAAGGCATGACAATGTATTCGTAAAGACCAAACGTAGTGCAAAATGCGGTCTTTACAATGTCTTGATCAACTATCCTTATTTGATGATAGCCACTTTTTAGGTCAATCCCACTGAAGTAGGTGGACCCTTGTAGCTTATCAAATAGGTCTTCTACCGTGGAACGAGAAACCTATTTTTGATAGTGATCCTATTTAGTGCTCTATAGTCGACACACATACGATATGTGCCGTCTTTCTTTTGCACTAGTAGCACAGGAGAACAAAATGGAGATGAGCTAGGCCTAACCATGCCCTTCTCAACTAACTCATGTACTTGCTGCATAATCTCCTCTTGTTGAGCTTGAGAAACTCTATAAGGAGGTTAGTTAGGCGGTGAACTTCCTGGAAGAAGTTCAATTGCATGGTCATCATTACCTCGTTTAGGAGGTAGCTCACAAGGGATGTCGTCAATAAAGACATCCTAAAACCCCTTGAGAAAATTGGATAACTCTAATTCCTTTTGATTGTGTATAGTTTCTTTTGCTAAAACATTAGGTTCATTTTGAGAATCTTTAACAAAAATCATGTACACAGAAATAGAGCTCTCTATTGACTTGTTGAAAGCTTGTGTATGTACAATGGGTATAGTGTTACCCATTTCCTTAGCATCTACATACATATATTTTTTCCTGAACTTAAAGGAGATTCTCCTTTCAAGGAATTTAACATTGGCAGCCATGCAATCAAACCATGGTGCCCCTAGGATTACATCCTCATGCTTGAGAGGAGAGATAAAGAAGTCCTCTTTGTCCACATAGCTTTGGACATGGAGCCTCAATTTCTCGATTAAGGGAGCGACTGAAGCTTCTTGCCCCTTGAAAGCACCATCTGCGGGTAGGACATCTCCCATCTCGTAGGCTTGTATGCCTAGCTTGGTGGCCAACTCTATAGATATAAAACCGTGAGTAGAACCAGGGCCGAAAATAATAAAATCATAATGTTCTCTTACCTTTCCCCAAGCATGGCATAGAGGAGATCCTTTGTGGTGAATTGCCTCCTCTTGGATTTCGACCAAGGTAGCTCTAGGAGGTTCATGGCGGGTGTTTTTTTGGGGACAAGCGCGGTACGCATGCCCTTGCTCGCCGCAGTTGAAACAATGGTTATCCTTGCGATAACGTTCAAGCTCTTCAGGAGAGAGTCTATTTTTGCCTTTATAAACTCCCTTCTCTTTAGCTTTGTTGGAGTTGCCCTTAGGAGACTTTTGGACATTGTCCTTCCCCTTAGGCTCATTGGAACCCTTGCTTTCCGTGGGCTTAGAGTTTCTTTTAGCCCTCGTTTGGAAATCGATGCAAGAAGCCACCATAGTATGGTGTATAACCGCCGATATGGTGCGTGGCCTTTGGGAGTTGACATACTCCGCCATTTCTTCAGTTAAGCCCGAACAAAATTGTTGCTTTTGCTCTTCAAAATCCAACTTCTTGAAGACAGTGGCTTTGAGTTGTAAATCCCAAAACTTGTCTACATATCTGTGAATGGATTCGTAGGGAGAGAGCTTCAAGCTTCGCCATTCGGTGAGTACTTTGTCTTTGGCATCGGTGGCCAAAAACTGCTTCATAATGGAAGCTCTTAAAGCTTTCCATGTTGTGGAGCTTCACCGTTGGCCCGTAGGCTAGACCACCATTGTCTGGCAGACTTTTGAAAGTGCATAGCTACATGGCGTAGCTTAGAGGACTCCATGAAGCCCTCATCTCCAAACGCCGCATCGAATTGTTGGATAAAGGCCAAGACTTTGTCCGTAAAACCAAAGGTGCCATTGTAGGTAAGGAAAGAGATGCTCTTCCCTCCCTCTTTGAACTTCTTGAGCTTGGACAACCTCTTCCATGCAGCATAGGATTTCCTATGGCCTCTTCTTTTTGATGGTTCAAAGGTTGCACCATCACTTTCTTCATAAGATGAAGAATTTGAAGAAGAGGGTGACCTCTTTCTTGCCTTGATCTTCGTTGTCTTCACCATCACTTTCATAAGAGGAAGAGGATGAAGAAGATGGAGAAGAGGGTGTCCTCTTTCTCGCCTTTTTCTTCTCTTGCTTTTTGTCATCCCTCTTTGAAGTATGGTGTGGAGAAGTATGCAATGGTCTTCTCCGTTTTGGAGGCGATGGAGAGCGTTTAGCCCAAGGGGTCTTTAAGGAGCCATCTCCGTCAAGGTGGCAGGTGTACATCTCCTCAAATAATCACTGATATTAACATAGATTAGCTTAGTAATTAGCATGGTAGAGGAGATGAGCATGCATTGAAGCTTGGCTCTTGGTTGGATTTGCATCACAAAGCCAAGAGTTGTTGATGTAGGCCTCCCATCTCACAAGCTTGGAGTAGGTGGTAAGCTTTCCATTAAAGCTTGCGAAGGAGAGAGAGTCTTCTTTTCTTCACACATGAGATTGTGTGAGTGTGTGTGTGATAATGCCTTGCAAAAATCAGCTCCCTCTCTCTCTCTTGGTCGACCCCCCTTGCTAATTACTCATGCTACAACCCTATTGGACCTCCCCAGGCCTAGCCAATGGAAATTAAGTAGCATAAGTGATAGCCTTCTGACATGTCCCCCTTTCCCCTTTTGTGAGAGCTTTAGGTAATTAGTAAATGCAACTAAACTCTCATTGGACCCCTTTGCCTCCTGGCCAATAGGAATCAGGCAAGCCATTGGGCTACTGAATGTCCCCCTTTCCCCTTTTGTGAGAGCTTTAGGTAATTAGTAAATGCAACTAAACTCTCATTGGACCCCTTTGCCTCCTAGCCAATAGGAATCAGGCAAGCCATTGGGCTACTGAATGCTCATTAGTCCCCTTCGGAGACAATCCAATAGTCTTCTAGAGAGCTTAATTCCTATTGGTTCTTTTATTAAGTGTTTTTAAATTAATTAAACTAGATTTACTCTAGCCTAATTCTCATTGGTTCACCTCCATGGCCATCCAATAGGATTTGAGTACACCTTGTGGGCATCTGGCCTAGGGAGCTGACATGTGTCCCTCTTTCCCCTTGTGTACAAATGAAGCTTGTGAGTGTGTGTGGTTGTTTCTCTCTCATCCCCTACTTCTTGGGCTCGCCCCCTCCTATGTAGGGACTTGTGAAGACTTTTGTACACACACACAAAGCATCCAAATTTCCTAAGCTTTGACCTTTGCACACAACCTTTAATTTTGGAACCTTAGCATTTTGGAAGTCTTAATGGGCTGAACCTTAGGGTCTCTTAAGCCCATTGTTGCAATTGCTCTTTTGCAGATGGCCCCCCCTTTGGATCCCTATTTTCCCTCCTTTGGATCCCTATTGTGGCTGGCCTGCTAGCTTGACCAATATTCTAGCTTTTTCTCCCCTGGCACTTCCCCATATTAAATGATCAGTTTAACATGAGAAAATCATTTAGGAGAATTAGATATTGATTATTATGACATGCTTTGTTTGAAGTGTTAATTCCGATCACAAGTTTATTCGTGAAGTCTCTATTGTGTAGAGTTCAAGTAAAGAATCGGGTGAAAGCTAAAGTCTACCGCCCTATGGCCGGTTTCATAGACCTGGCTGGATAACTAGAGGATGATGAACTCTTATCCAAATTCATCTTCTTGATCTTATGAGTGCACCTTCATTGGAATGTACAATACAAAATATGCTTGTTGATTCTGCTACTTTGAGATTCTTGTTTCATGGACTTCGCATGTGTCTCCATTTTAGCAATGGCCACAAGGACATTTATCGACATAGTCCATTTAAAAAATAATTAAAAGTTTTTAGCACCAATACATGCCATTTTTTTCATTAAACACAAGCTTTGTTTGCATTATGTGTTCTTTGCACCTATCTAGGTATGCAACTTTGTCGAGTAAGACCTTGTGATGGCACATTCTCCATATGCCTTGTAGTGTTTGTACTTTGAGCTTAATGTTTTTTTCAATTTTATGGGTTTTCCTTAGTACACTCAAAAACATCTGATGGACAACTAACACATGACCTTCTGTGCTTCCTAGTTCCAATATTCAAAACCTTTAACCTATCGAAGAGTAGGATTCTCCTTAAGCACCATTGGTGTGTCTTCCTATCCACCTTCAATGAACTCCCAATCATCTCCTTCCATCATGAATTGGTCATTTTGAAGTTCCAAGTGTGGAAGTTATTCTTGTCCACCTTCTCACTAACAATCACCTTGATTCCATCATTGTTTGATATGTTTGCTAAAAATAAGAAACCTACAGTGGACCAAAAATATCATGTATTTGTCACAACATATGATGTGGATCTACATACACTTGAGACATTCTTTTACCTCTATCATACATCAAGTATGAAAATTGCATCACCAATCGAGCTTCCTTCTATATAAAACCTAACATGGACCAAAAATATCATCTATTTGTCACAACATATGACATGGATATGGAGAGACATTCTTTTACCACTATTATAGAACAATTGCAAAAATTGTAGCACTAATTGAGCTTCCTTCAACACCAAAATGGGAGATTCGCAAGATCACAAACCTTGCATTCTTGCATGCAAACATGCTCTTACTCCATAATGAAGATCAAAATAATGTACCCAAATGGAAATCTAGTTGCACACGTGTAGTCCAAAGGATTGTACAGAATCTTGAACTGTGCGATCTCCCACAAAAATCATTAAAACTAGATAATGTTATCAACACCTCCGAAGAATCCGAGGGGTGAGTGTACTACCAACACACGAGGGAGGAGAATAGAGAAATTGTTACCCTCAACGGCTTCTTTTGCTACTCTTTACTTGTTGCTTACAGCTCTTTGGCCACAACTAGGCTTTGATACCATGTAAAATAAGAAGAGCTTGAGCTCTTGCAAACACACACAGCAAGAGCATGCGCGCGCACACGCGCACACACACACACAAACAAACAAGAGAGCACACAGAGGAGATGGAGGTTGAAAGTCTTAACGTAAAGCCTATAACTTTCAAATGATCCATATACTCTTAAGGGTAAGTCAGGAAAATTGACCCACACATGGTGGTAGTTTAGTAGTGATGTTTTTTCAACAAAGAAATGCTTATGCCATTCGGAGAGGCACAAAGTAGAGTTTCCCACAAAATGGTTTTGGGGAGGCACTGGATCCTTCTCACCTCTGTACCTAGATTGAGCCAATTATCCCTTACGCAACCCCTAAGGATCTCAACAGAGGGATGGGACCCAGTAAGGAGACCTATGTGGGAAATAGTTATGCTCCTGTTTCCCTTGTTGCCTAATCTGAGCAGAGGGAAGGAAAATGTGGGGCTAACCCGAACCACCATTAGCTTGGTGTGATTAGCATCACCATGGTTCTTCTCTTCGAGTAGGCCCAAAGAAAGGGAATGGGACACTCATGGATGGGAGAATCAACCACTATCCTCCTCTCCCTTTGCACCAAGACAAGGTAACTATTCTTCGCGAAAAGATTGCCTGAAATCTTCTTAGTGACAACAGCCAGCAAGACCTCTCACACCAGCTAGGGTACCTCTCATATGTGCAGTCCCCTCAAGTCTCCACATCTTCTAGTGATTATGAAGGTGTGCAATAGAAGAGCCATTATTGTAAACTTCTCACAAGGCAAAAGTCCGTGACAAGAAATTAGATTGTGCTCCTTGTTAGTAGGGGGTACCAGCTGGGATTAAGTCGAAAAGATAAAAAATCGTCGTCAATGCGTGGCATCAAGGCGAGGGACATCAAGATGAGGAAGGGAGAGGGCGACATGGCGGGGCGAACAAACCTCCTTTAAGGAGGGTGCAAAAATGCATGGCAATGTGCGACCACGAAAAACTAGGTCCCTTGCAACTACAAGTGGGCTTTACCAATGGTGATGGTATTGGCAATCCAATTCCCAAATAGAAGATAAATGATGATGTGATGAATTGTAGCTTATTGAGCCATGAAAGGCATTGATGAGATTTCATAACATAAGTGAAGCGATGTATGAAAGACTTGAGTCGCTAGTGTAGAAGATTAGACAACTGAAATCTTCAGAATGCTAACTACATTTTTTAAGTTTCGCACTTGATATAATGCCCCAACAAAGTGGCAGGAAAAAGCAATCCATAAAGTATGCATGTGATCAGAAGCCTACTTTGAAGTTTGGTATACTGACATAATCAACATGAGTGTTGTGTTTGTAAATGAATCCAGGCCGACACAAGGACATACCGTCTCCTGTAATGGGAATCCCTTCATGCCCCAATGTGAGGGCCAATGGCCTTATGTGCCCAGTTCGGATCAACCAAGCCAGCCCTTTGAATGTAGAGCCATTACAACTTGTCAACAAAAGAGCTTACTGCATTTTGCATAAATTAGTAGCTACATCTGGATGATTAAGGCACTCAAACCGTAGTGAATAAAGTAACCATTTGAGGAGCTACTCTATTATGCCCCGAATATTTGAGCTTTGCGAATAAAACAAGGTGTCCAAGCACAAGCGGCACTGCCAGAGGGGGGAGAAAGTTTATGAGAATCAACTTTCAGAACTTTTATTAAATAAATATGAACAATATAACTCTAATTAAAAAAATAGGGTTACATATGGTTTGACAAGGTTCACTCTCAAAAAGTACTCAAGCACTACGTGACATCGACAAGAGTTGTGGTGTATGGCACTTGCATGAAGAACTAGAAAGACTGCGTGCAAACACAACCATTATGCCCTATATTCTCAAGAATCGTCACTCTTAACACACGCATTGTTACTAGTTACTGGATAATTATACATATGATGATAGTAGTGTTCCAAACTCCTGAAAGACTCCCTATGCAAATGATGACCAGACAATTATGCTCATTAACTGTTGATAGTGAACACAAGCCGTGCCATACACGCCATGCATGGTGTGGATAGTATACAATCATGAAGGGGATTCCAAGCGTTCTCGCTAATATATGTTGTGCTCAAGCACAAAAGAAAAGGCATAGCTCCAAGGTTGAGCGTTATTCCAGCAGATTACCCTTTGCCAACATCACTATACAACTTTTGACATTGAAGAGAGGAAACATCTCAAACTCTGTTAATCAAGCACCATGGCAACATATGTGGAAAAAATGGAACTGCATACTATGACTATGACATGATCACAAACCTATTCAACTGCTAATTTGCTTAATTACAGAATTTGAAGGTAGTAAAAATTAGCATTAACCTGGTAAATTGATGACTGCTTTCAAGTTCCTAAATCTTAACCAAGCTATGTGCTGTGAATTGCTTCAAATTGGAAAAGTGAAGGATCCACGGCTACTTTGACAGCCTTTAATTACCTACTATGGATGATTGACGACTGAGCCTGATGACTTCCAAGAATTTCAAAAAGCCATGCAGCCTAGAAATACATAACGGTAACCTTAAAGACGGGTTTGCTTACTTCGCGGTCACTAACATTGACATAATCAAGCAAGGAGTTAACACAATTCATACTCAATAGATACACTCAGAGCAACTGGTAGTACTTCTACGACGAAATTAAATTGAATCAAGAGAATGGTGACACACAGATAAACAAATGATCTTGTATGGTACTCCACAATCTTATTTGAGTGTATCTTATTTGAGTGTTGATGCGCATTAAAAACTTGAAAACAATTAGTCGACTTAAGTGGTGGAACAAGGCTTATTAATTTATGTTAATTCTACTTTGAAAAGCCTTTGGTTTATAGTGCACAAATCAAAATACTTTCATGAGGATATGTATGTGCGGCAACCCGTGTGTAGATTCTAAATCACATAATCCGACCATTCTGTAACAAAAGACACATGATCCATGGTGTCACTTGGAATTTCCTTGAGCGTGGATGGGTTGGTGCGACTGCCAACAAGCCGCGCAGGGCATCCAACAGCCGTTGTTCTGGGTGGTACATCGATCAGCACAACTGCCCCTGCGCCTACTTTTGCGCCCTCACCCACCCTGATGTTGCCAATGATACTTGCACCTGCGCCTATGAGCACACCCTCTCCTATCTTGGGGTGCCGATCTCCTCCCTGCTTACCTGTCCCACCCAATGTTACCCCATGCAAAATGGCCACATTGTCCCCTACCACTGCTGTCTCCCCTATCACGACCCCCGTCGCATGGTCGAAGAGGACTCCTTTCCCTATCTTCGCCGCTGGATGTATGTCCACAGCAAACACTTCCGCAACTCTACTTTGCAATAGGCATGCAAGCGGTTGCCGGCCCTGAACCCATAGATAATGAAATATCCTATATGCTTCGCATGCTTGGAAGCCCTTGTAATTCAATATACAATGACAATACGATAAGCAAGCAGGGTCTCTGTCCTTCACTGCCTTGATGTCCGCACAAATAGCGCTGCGAATTTTTGCACACGACCGTAGTGCATCCCAAAAGAGCTCGTAAAGGACATCAAAGTCCAAGTTTGTGTTTGCAAGCTTGGTGGCAAGCAGAAAAGCCAGAGCTTCCTCCAAAGATCCATGGGATAATATAAAGGCATGCATATGTTTGGAGAGAAGGGGTTCGTCACTCACATCATGTGCCGCTTCTTGTTGAATTTTCATCCACATGTCAACTTCAAACGCATCTCGAACTTTAGCATGTACTTTGATGCCATCTGATGGGTGAGTAGGGTTGCCATTCTCCATTTTCTGGTTATCTGCATAGGCAATGAATCCCCATGGTAGATTCAGAGATTGCCAGAATGCAAAAGGGAAGAGATTTAATGTTTTTCAATGGAAAGAAATAATTAGTCTTGCCTTTCTACTTGATTCTCTTCTTTTGCTCCTGCACTCTCGAGCACAATAACACTTAAACAGGCATGAAGAGCTCCACTCGGAAACCCTTGCCTGCACGAAACCTGGTCTTGTGGAGCGATTGAAGTAGAAAGCTTGGAAGACAAGATTCAGGAAAGAGAGACTCACCACAAGTAATAAGTACCTCCATTGGATAGGTCAGCCGGCCATGTGCCCTCGCACGACAGAGAGAGAGAGAGAGAGAGAGAGAGAGAGCAATTTGGAGTTCAGACACGTAAAGGACAGAAACCTTACGTCTCAAACTCAGCAAATAACTATGGCCGCGGCGCCCATGGTAATCGGGGTGTGATTTTAAATAGGAAAAAGAAAGGGTTGAACTTAATCTCTATCTCTCTCTCTCTTCCTCCCCCCCCCCCCCCCCCCCCCCCTTCTTCCCCCACTGGTAGGGCATGGACCTCCACAAATGCATGATTGTCCACCATCGAGGGTAGTACAAAGGTTCTTGACGTTTTGTCGAGGAGGTGGCGGGAGTCCCACTTGTGTATGTTAATCCCGTGCCTTTAAGCTAATGCTTCTACCATATATTTTAGTATACCTAGTCTTCTTCAACAAGTTGAGGGGCATTGCCCTCTTGCTCTTTGCACTTCATGTGGCTTCTAATTGATGACCATCGAGTTCATCATCTATTTCTCTTCTCAATCAATATCCCAAGCTCATGGGGAAAGTGACTTTGCACGGCCAGCAGGAAAGTGTTATGCAATGTGAAGGGCATATTTATGTATAAGGAGAAGGCTTTTCTCATATGCTAGTCTCTTATATAATTTGGGGTACCGTGCAAATATTATGGTAGTTTTAGAGTAGAAAACATTGTTGTAAGGTCAAGGTAGATGAAAAAAGTAGCAAATGTGGGCAAAAGCAAGCACATATTTCCTATGGAATTCATTTTGAATTTTAAGAAAGAAGACTTGGGAAAAAAATCATTCATTACATCTCTGTTGTGTACATTAGAAGTGAGATTTGTTGGAACTACTAGAAAAGGCAATTGAAGCCCAAAAGAATACTCTTGCAGGACACACAATAGAAGCTATATATAATATTAGATGTATGTGAATAGCTTGAAATGCCGAGGGATGCCATGATGGGTCTTTAGTTCATCCAGCGTGACTTTCCAATATTTCATGCAATCACACAAATGATTGATGGTATCATGGAGTACAAGCTTGATAATCATAGCTTTACCTCAAATGACATCGAAGTTGGATCCTCTACTGTTCTTGATTTGCCTTCCTTCATGAGTCCAACGAAGCTTCTTAAATCCTTTGGTTTCTCCTCACAATGGCAACTTCACCTTCATATGCACTAGCCTTCTACTCGAAATCACTCCCATTTTCTTGTAATCTCATTGCCGTGCATGAAAGGGCTCAAAACCCCCATCTAATGTTTGCATGTCCCCTTCTAGGGTTATCTCCAATCGCCAAGCGCTAGCTAGCTAAGCACTCGTATGGATACATGTTGGCAGCATGCATGCGGTATTGAGGATGAAGAAGCGAGGCAAATATTTATCAAGCAACAGGATGAAGAAGTTTAATGTTTACTGTTGACAAATTGTTTAATATTCTGTTACCAATCAATTTGTGTGCCTACAACTGCATATGCTATATGAGAATGCAGTTACTGTGCCAATTTTGGTTGATTTTTGCAGTGATTGAAGAAGGCTAGGGAGATTCAATCTCAGATGGCTCTTCCACCTCGACGAACGGGCTTCATCTCAATAGCTTCCGAGGACGGAATCTATATCAAGAAGGGGGGCATGTTAACCCTCACGTACACCCTATCACCTTCGATAGACGTATATTATTTATTTGATTGAGTCATGGACTGGGCTTGTTGGTCAAATAGGTGTGTAGGTGATTGTCAATGAGAGACGCACCATTTATCTTATTTTTAAAGTAGTTTTGCAATGAGTGGCCACTGTGGACGCCCATATGTGAATGGATCGAACTCTTATAAAAGGTCCATTTGCCCTAAAAATCCTCATTCTCTGAGGTGTGTGTGTATGTGTGTGTGTGTGTGTGTGTGTGTGTGTGTGTGTGTGTGTGTGTGTGAGAGAGAGAGAGAGAGAGAGAGAGAGAGAGAGAGAGAGAGCATTAGGGCGGCATCGACGGCGGTGAGGCGGTTGAGCGTGGCATCGACAGCGGCTCCTTCTTCTTCGCAACACAGGTTCCTTTACGACGGAATCATTGAGCGGTGAGTGACACACCCCTACCCCTTTGAGCTTGCTAGGCTCTTCTAGTTGTGTGTTTGCAACCTTTCGAGGCTCGCACACAGTGCACAAGCAAGTTCCCAACTTTGACACGTATGGCAAAGCGTACAACATGCCTCTCCAAATCATCCTTTACTAAACACTAGGGCCCATAACACCTAGTGTGCATGCATTAGAAAAAACAGACCCGAACCTACATATCCATGACCATATTTGCCAATACTTATGGAAAATCTAATGCTCATAGCACACACGGGAGAGAAGTATAAATAGTTCTAAAAAGAAACTAAACAGTTTTTAATGCAATCATTTGCAAGCCTTGCTGAAACATTTGAATCATAATAGAATATGGAACATGTGTAACTTCTACATAGGAACATTGAAACATTTTCATTAACAACACATAGCCTTGCTATATGCATAAACAACCATCCATTAATATATTTTAGTAGCACTTGTAACCTTAACAAGTCATTCTAAGTATGAGACAATGTTTGGTCAGTGAAAGTGTTCCTGATATAGTGTGCTCAAAATGGTCTAGCAAAGGGGTTTGGCCAGCACCTGAGGACTTTTCACAACACATAGTTGATATAACGTGCACCAGTGTTAGTCCTAGAGACTCATATTCTCCACATGTGGAAATGTCTCAAAAAAGGATGTCTAAAAAAAGAACATCCTTCAAGTAAGAGACGTACTTGTGTGTGGAGATAGCTATAAACACTTAGCGACATGAGTGAGAGGGACCCTCATATACATTTCTCCACACTGGCTAAACCGAACTCCTTGAGTTCCTAGACCATTTTGTATCCCATGTGACAACATGTGCCAAAGAAAATCCTACATATAGGTTCATAACTGCATAATGCAGTTGGGACTTTGCAGCCCAAAATTCTTTGCTCTTTCATGACCTTGTAATGTCTTTGAAGAGCAAAATGGATGAAAGCATTCAAGATTATTCATCCAACTTGGAAAAGTCAAGCAAAGCATATTCAAAAATGGAATAAAACCAAATCATATGTATACCTGGAAGTTGAACATATTGTTCACTTACTGTAGTCACATGCACTTTGAAAATTTTCAGCCTACAAAGACCTAGGAACACTAATCAAAAGATTAGTGCAAACCACGCAGAATTGCACGGGTAAGCCTCGGTGTTGCCTTTGCAATTTAAACCTTTTGGTTAAAATTGAAAATGTCAAACCCCTTGGTTAGACTTTGTATGGAAACCGCTCAACTTGGCAGCCAACGGTGACCAACACAGGCTACCGTGTAGTGATTGAAGTCAACTTTGGAAGTTGAAGCCACAAGCCCTTGGCAGCTTGTGGACTTCTTTTCTTGAAAGTGAAATTGTGAAGGCTCCAAGAATTGACCATCAACACTTACTAAGTGATTTAGTAATTGCGAGCTGCGTCTTACCCCAAAATTGTGCTCATATAGACACTCTCAATGCTATAGACAAAATAGGAGATCCATTGAAGTTGGAATCGTATCCACAACTAGATCTTTGGTGGACTTAAAAATTTATAATCTTGGGTTTTTTACAGATAGCCGTGCTATCTGAAATATTTGCTTCATCTATACACCGTGGTAGAGATAAGACTTTACGAGTTTAAGACGTTCAAAAACTCAACTTGATCTTCATACTAAAAGTATGTAGTGCTAAAGTAACACCCAAAAAATCACTAATGGCAAGACCCTTGCTTGCCCATTAGGATGGATGGGTACTCAACTGGATATAATTATTCGATCTTGATAGCAATCACTCATGGATTGCGAATAGGTGGCTCTTAGTGATTCCAAAATAGATGGCTCGTAGCCCTTCAAAAACAGATGGCTCTTAGCTCTTCCTTTTTACCATGTCAACATAGAAAGATTTTAGTATAATCATGCCTAATTTCACTATCTCGATAGAGAATTAGGGGGGGGGAGAGAGAGAGAGAGAGAGAGAGAGAGAGAGAGAGAGAGAGAGAGAGAGAGAGAGAGAGAGAATGTTGGGCTGAGAAAAATCCCTTATTCTACTGTGTTGTATGCCCCCTACGTATGCTTCTGTGCAAACAATGTCTGTGTTGTAGCTTATCCTACAAGTGTACGACAATGTGCTTGTACAACGTTCTCTCATAGAGACGCATCAAAAAACATAAGTCACAGTTTGAACCACCTACCGTTGGTAGTGATCGTGAATTTATCAGATTGACTTACTTCTGGCACTTCGCCCTTGAAAGAAGTTATTTTGATTAAATGGTTTTAAACATTCAATATTTGAATGTATCCTTGGCAGAGTGGTTGGTGTTATAGCGGAAGCGTAAAAAATGATAAGGTGAATTTCATTCTACCTGACTAGCATGTCGTAAATGCAAAGGTGTAAGCCCTTGGCTACAGTGACGGCCTTGAGTGTTAAATCCTAAACCATAAGTGCCTTGCACTTATGGTTTAGGCAAGTACAGATTGTATCTCTACCAGTACAGATTGTGCCTTGCACAATGTACTGGTAGAGATACATCAAAACTTGATGTTGCCATGCGTAAAATGTGAGCCGATATCCCTATATTGCTAATTCCCCAAACAAGTGTGCCAATGCCCTTGATTCCAGGTCAATGGGCAGTATCTTGGCATGAGTTAGAAGCCTTGCTTTGCGTAAAACTATCAAAGCATGTTGCTTTGCACAATAGACAATCTTTTCCAAAGTAAAGGTTTAAATATGAAAAAACAAGCAAAAATTGAAATTGTCTAACCTGGTCGCCTTGATGTGGTCATTTGTCTTGAAATTTTGAAGGAATATCTCATTTTGAGAGTGAATTTTAGCGTAATTTTGTTCTTTGTGCTAGAACCTAGCTCATAGCCATGTATGTGGATAAAGTGAGAGTTGTCATATGTAGCATGTGTGTCGTCTTGGCTTGTGTTGTACTAAAACTTTCACTCAGGCCCGTTGCAAAGTCTCCCCTCTTGGAAGCCTCGACGCAAGATGCCTAAGATTGAAGCCTTGCTTCGCTTAAGTATTTTTGTGCTCATAGCCAATAAATGCTGCTACTGACATACAACTATCATGGCAAAAGAGAATCAACGGTGTCAAACCCTTTTCACAAAATTGGCAAATAGTGCCGCGTGGTAAGTATTCTCCGTCGGCTTCTAGAAGCAGTGAAAAGTAGGCGGCCATGCCGAGCAACTTGCACCGCTCATCAAGTCTAGTAACAGACCGTGCTGATCTCCTTGAGATGCTATGCGATTACCAATTTTCCATGCTTTGCATCAAAGTTTAACTGCCGATTGGTACTCGAGAGAAACCATGCTTCTGATCAACATAATTTATACTAAACTCATTCTTGAGTCAGGTTTTCAAACTAATCATTGGTCTATTGCCAACAATGCTTATGGTAATTGTTACAAGTTGTGCTTGTGCTTGGAGTGCTTGAAGTGCACTCACCTTTGTTGCATGACATAGATATGCAACACGTTTTGATAAATTTGCCAAACAAATTGAAAATCTATGCATATCTTATCAATCATTTGACTCAACTCGCCGTGTTATCGATCTCTTGCAAGTTGCATGAGCATGCATGCTAAGGTTTTTGTATCCTTGTGGATGTGCCCTGCTAAATCTCAAGCCTTGCTTGAGTACATAAAATCTTGTTGTAGTCTTAATTCCCTTGCTATCAACATCTGGCATGTATATTGGCTCGTAACCTTGCCAAAATCTACATGTCGAGAGCATTCCGTGTCGAAGGATATTTCTTTGCCATCAATGGGTTATCCATGCCAAAACATACGTGGAGGTCTCGCCTAAGTCCTAAGCATGACACAGCAATGAAAGCCTTGCTTTACCCTGTTCGATCACATTGTACTCAACATTGTTGCACTGCTGGCAACATCGCAGTTTCTTGACCTCAAGATTTGCATTAGCGACAGCTCCTTGACAACATGAAATCCAAAAATGTGGCTTAAATTGTGCAAATCCGTTTCTTTGGCAACATTTTCACAATCGGCCATTTTGAGAAATCCTATCAAGCCTATCTAAAATTGATGTGGGCATTGCTGATTGGTTGTGGGTATCACCGAGCTGCTGGAAGTAGTGCAATCCTTGCCGGTCAGTGCAGTCATGGGCCAAAACCCTAACTAGGGGGGGTGCCCAAACTACGGTGCCCAACCTAAAAATTTTGGAGGAAAAAATCAAGCTGTGGTAGCGACGTAGGGCACATGCGAGGGATGGAGAAGGTATGACACCCTCTACAGGCTGTAATTGCTCATGCTGCAGTTGCAAAATTTTCTCTCCTTGTAGTTGCAAAACCAGCAAGCTCACCCATGAAGGATTTTGTGCAGGTCTGTCATAGCCCCTTTTCCACATAAGCAACCACTCCCGTGACCCTTGACCTCGAGATTCTTCTGTGGAAACCATGCTTCCCATGGCCTTCACTATCGCCTTGGCTCTGCGTATTCAAGGGGCCATGCCCACATCTCCTCCTTCACCGCCCAAGCCTCCCCCCCCCCCCCCCCCCCCCACACACACACACACACACACATACAGATAACATGCAAAGCCATGCATTTTCCATGCAATGCCCCCTCCTCCATAGCTCCCCCCTCCCCTGAGCTCTGCTACCAATGTAAGACTCTGGGGACTGGAGCATGTCACTTTCCACCCAACCATGTCCTATATAGGCCCTGCCTTGCTAATAATAGGGACCCCTTGTACCGCAGGTCTGTCCTGGCCCTTGGTCAACCTGGTCTTACCCTAGGCCTGACACCTACCCTTGGCTTGACATTACTCCCTCGAAGCATTTTTCTCCTCGACAAAAAAAGTGGTGATATCTTCTTAAGAACACTAATGCTCTCCACAATGATACCTCCCTTGAGTTCAGTTGTTTACTTGAACAATGCATGGTTCAATAGGAGGTTCAATGAAACCAAGACAAGCATCTTGATTGTCTACATTGTTGTCCTTTTGTAAGCATTTTTTATAAACAGATTATATCCAAATCAAATGAAAACAATAGTGTGTAGACTTTATTTATAACTCACTTGAGTATTTTAAATGACCAAATTTTAGACTTTCTCAAGGTGGCATGTAAGGATACCTCTTAAGTGCTTGAGTTGTTGTCATTCCTCATCAGTAGCAAAATCCCACCATAACTGGTGATCGATATTGAAAACCTGACATTAGCATGAAGGGACTAAACCTAGTCATAACATGATTTGCATCATGATAAGAAATATCCAAATTAGGGAGGTAATATTTCCAACTGGATTTCTTCTTGCTAATGTATGCTCTTAGCATATCCTCTAGCACTAGATTGACACTTGCAAGTTGCCCATCCATCTCTAGATGATTTTCAATACTGATATTGAGTTATTACTCCCAATATAGCTGAGTAATCTATATAATCAATATTGATTGTGAACGTACAACTTGGTTAACTTTAGAGATTGAATAGTGAATTGAATAAACTTTACAAAGTGTAGACAACTTATCTACAAGCATCCATATCGAGCCATGACCTTGTATGGGGATTGGTAGACCCACAATAATTTTTGCAAAGGTACTACACTTGTGGTGCTAAAAGCTTCATAAGTTATCAAATTCATAATGCCGCTCAAAATATGACTTTGCCAAATACTAGGGCCATAACACCTAGTGTACATGCATTTAGCAAAAAATTATCCAAACTTGCATTTCCATGACTAAGGATTTTTAGTTGACAATGCTTATGGCGGATGTTGTGCTCATAGCATACATGAAAAATGAGGGAATATTGTCATGAATATGAATTACTAACTTTCTAACTTAAGTCTAGGAAAAATAAAAAGGGAACAAGTGAAATTGATTAAGTGCTAATGGACCAACCGGTTAAGGCTTGGGACGAAAAGGGGAAAAGTCTATAAAAGAGCAAGGGTAATTGCTAACTAATTATCTAAGTCAAAGGTACAAGTCAAGGAAGGAAAGATGTATCTCGGGTAGCCTTGATCAAAGGTACATGACAAAGAACATAAATGAGAGCAATTATGGGAGTCTAAATATAGAAAGTGAATGTGCTAAGCTCAAGTCATTAGAATAACTCTTTAAACTCTAAGTATGAAGTTTAGGAAGCCTTACGGTGAAATTCTAACTTGCTACAAAATGTCTAAATTTAGCAGGTCTAAATTCAATAGATTTTGGGAGCAGCTCCATGGTACCTCTAAAGCACTATGCTAAGGTTTTGCATAGGAGGTGAAAGTTTTAAAGCCCAAAGAGTGAGCTTTATTTTTTCCAAATATCATTCTAATTTAGCAGATCCTAAATTAATAGGTAGACTATAGCCCTGCGGGTCAACTTCATAAATCTTCAAGGTTAGTGCAAAGGTCTTGTACCCGACTTAATTAATTAAAAGGTAAGCTTATGGTTTTTATTAAATGAAATGGAAAAGCTAAATACTAAGGTTAGATCATCCTTCCTCATTTAGTAAGTTGACATTATCATTTGTTTATTAAGCTTGACTAGGCCACATGTCTAGGATAGAAAATGCTTGCTTTGTGTGAACTTAAAAAGTGTGTGTTGGCAAGCATGATCATGGCATACTTGGTATCATTGCAACAGACCCTAAACAAACGAGGCGAAGACTTACGAGCACTTGCAATGGAGAATGGTACACTAAGAGTACTTGTAGTTGAGAATGAGAATCTCAAGAGGACACTTGAGATGCAAACAACACGTGTGATGCAACTTGAAGAGGAAGTCAAGGAATGTAAACGCTCTCTTGTGGACTTGAATGCTTTGAAGGAGCGGATGAGCAAAGTAGAGCATGACCATGTATTGAAAGAGGAGAAATTGGACACCATGAGTCGGGATGTATGTGACATGAAAAATGTATGCACAAACAAGTCTTGGGCTTATGTATGTGGTAGCAATGTGGTTTCTAATTCCTCACTCATGCAAGATATGGCTCAACAAAGAATGTTGAGAATGTGGATGTGGAGGAGTTGAAGGAACGGGAGCGACGTTCCAAGAACATTGTTATTCGTAGAATTCCCAAAGAGAAGCTAGAGACACCTTCTTCTCTCGCCATTGTTATTGAAGATTTATTCAAAACCCACTTTGGCATGTTCGGAGTTATGGTCTATGGAGCACATAGAGTGGGGAAGCAAGGAGCTTCTCGCTCGGGAGAACGGCCAATTGTATGCACCATACCGGATGAGACCAAGCGAAAGATTATCTTTGATAATAGTTGGATCTATTTGAGGGATACTGTTGGGAGAAGAGGGGGAGATCGACCGCTTAGAATATTCAACACAAGCTTTCAAGCCATCACCATCAAACTGTCCACCTCTTCTTCCAATTTCCAAGCACACACACTCACCTAGACTATGACACACACACAGAGTAAACATAGAATTGACATAGACAAACTTGTAAGAGAGTGTAAGAGAGGTGTAAGAGATGGAGACTAGATTAGAGAGTACACAGCAAAATAACCATAGCTTAAGAGAGTAGAGAAGAGAATCTGCAAGAGAAAGGCCTAAATCTAGCCCCAAACTCCACGGCACCTTTCTTGTGGAGTTGGTATTTAATATATTACTTTGAGTTTAAGGTGCCAAAAATTGAGGCCCCTCTTTTACAACCACTTTACTTTTGCAAATGAGTGAAGCTCATTAGTTCTTGCATGACCCATAAGGGGAGTTCCCACTACAACTATTTACAGAGCCATAGTGGTTTATTGAAATGATGTTCTAAGATACTGTGCAAATATAAAGTGGCCAAGAGTAGTTGCCGTCGCCTCTTCATCAACTCCCCACATTCCACTCTACAAAATCATCATCAACTCAATTAGTAAAATAAATAGACAGCACATAATTAACCATTACGCCCAGCTATCCCAATTGCAGCTAACCACTACAACAGGAGGGTGCCCAGTCTCGTAACATCCCTCCCACCAGGGATAGCAACTGTCCTCAGTTGCTCAATAGAGAAATCAACTGGACCGTGAGTGATGGAAAGTGTGGAGAAGGTCGGGAAAGTTGCGAAAAAACTTTTCAGGCATCCATTTGGCATCCTCTCTAGGGTGGCCTTTGAAAGTGAAAAGGTAACGGTTATAAACCATTCCAGTGCGTGTAGTGGTGGTTTCATGGTCAACTATTTTATCAGGGGTGAGTTGCTCTTCTTGGTCTACAAGTGAAGGTGGGTCTTCATAAATGTGGTGTGTAGGTAGGGGTCCTCGGAATGGGCGTAAAAGACTAATGTGAAAGGCATTGTGAATGTGCCAATGTGCAGGTAGGTCTAAACGAAAAGAAACATCATTAATGACAGCTGAAATTTTGAAAGGTCCATAAAAGCGAGGAGCAAGCTTAACAAAGACATTAGTATCAACACTTTTGATCCTTTGTTTTTCGATGCGAAGTAAAACATGATCACTTTCTTTGAATTGGTGTGCCTTGCGATGCTTCTTAGCATGCTTGGTGTAAAGTTCTTGTGAGTGTTTAATGGCAGAATGCACACTTGCATAAATATCATGAAAGTCATTAGTGAAATCATCAGCGGCAAGCACAACATTAGAAAGATGTGAAGAAGGAGTAGGAAGTGAGTGACCATATACAATTTCAAAGGGAGATTTACCCATGGCAGTGTGAGTGGTGTTGTTGTATGCAAATTGCAGAATATGTAGGTAGTCATCCCATTTCTTAGGTTGAGAGGAAACATAAGCTTTCAACAAGTCAATAATAGTGCGGTTGGTGACTTCGGTTTGACCATTAGATTCAGGATGAAATGCAGAAGTGAAGTCAAGTGTAGTGCCAAGATTTTCAAAGACAGTAGTCCAAAAAGCACTACAAAATTTTGAGTCTCGATCAGAAATAATCACTTTAGGCAAACCATGATGTGGAAAAACAGTCTTCAGAAACAAAAGTGCAGCTTGATGTGCTGTGAGTGTTTTCTTACATGGAACAAAGTACGCTTGTTTAGAGAAACGATCAATAATAGTCTATATCATGTCATGTTTGTGTGTTGTAAGTGGGAAACCAGTAACAAAATCCATGGAAATATGTTCCCATGGTCTTTCAGGAATGGGGAGAGGGTGTAAAAGTCCCAATTTCTTACCTGTAGTTGCTTTGATTTTTTGACAAATCAAACAAGTTGACACATACTGTTTAACATCCATTCTCATAGCAGGCCAATAGAAATCACGACATAAATTTTGAAAAGTTGCAGCAAATCCTCTATGTCCAGCATAAGGTGGTTTGTGCAATTCTTCAATAATTAATGTACGAAAAGATTTAGTCACACACAATTTTTGTTTGAAATAAAGGAAGTTTTCTTGAATAGTGTATTCGAGAAATGTGTGTACAGAATTATCAAGCATGTGCAACCATGTCGTTTTGAAGTCATCATCATGTGCATAAGTGTCAGGCATAGTGTCAAAGGAATTTCCCGTAATGGTTGATAGATGATTAAGTGAGGGTCGTCTACTTAAAGCATCAGCTACAACGTTTTCTTTACCAGGTTGGTATTGAATGTTGGGCTGGAAACTTTGAATAAAATTGGCCCACTTAATATGTCTATCATCTATTAAGGGCTGAGAAAGTAAATATTTGATACTTTGTTGATCAGTTTTAATGATCAAGTCAGTACCCATTACATAGTGTTTCCAAATTTTCAATGCATGTACCATAGCAGTCAACTCTTTATCATAAGTACTGAACTTTGTTTCAGATGGTTTGAATTTACGTCTTTCGAAAGCAATTGGATGGTTATCTTGCATAAGGACTGCACCGATACCTTTCCCACTAGCATCAGTGACTACCACAAAGAATGGTCTTTCAAAATCAGGCAATTGCAATACAGGTGCATTAGTCAAAGCATGTTTAAGTGCATTAAATGAGCTTTCTTGCAAATCAGTCCATTCATAAGGCGTGTTTTTCTTCAACAAGAGAGTCAAATAATGTGCTTGTAAGCAAAATTACGAACAAATTTCCTGTAATAGCTACAAAGACCAATAAAAGATCGTAGCTCATGCAAGTTTTTGGGTCTAGGCCAGGATTGAATGGCTTCAATTTTCTTTGGATTGACATGTATTCCCTTACCCGATACAATATGTTCCAAATATTCAATTTCAGATTGGAAAAATGAACTCTTTTAAGGATTCAAATACAAGTGATTTTGTGCAAGCAGATCAAATACACGTGTTAAATGCTGCTTATGCTCTTCTTCAGATTTACTGAATACCAAAATGTCATCAAAAAATACAATCACAAAATCTTGATGGTCAATGAAAATTCGATTCATCATGCGTGTGAATGTAGCTGGTGCATTTGTCAAACCAAATGGCATGACAAGAAATTCATAGTGTCCAGTTTGTGTTCTGAAAGCAGTTTTGGAGACATCATGTTCAAACATTTTGACTTGGTGATATCCTGATTTAAGGTCAATTTTGCTAAAGATGTGTGCCCCTTTCAGTTTGTCTAGTAGATAATCCACTCTAGGAATAGGAAACCTATTCTTAATGGTGATCTTGTTTAAAGCCCTGTAGTCGATACACATACGAAAGGTTCCATTTTTCTTCTTGACAAGAAGTACTGGAGCTCCGTATGGTGAACTACTGGGTCGGATTAGGCCTCGGTCAAGTAAATCAGTGATTTGATTTTGTATTTCCCTGTGTGCGATAGGATTGACACGATAAGGTGCTCTACAAGGAGGTTCACTACCCGGTATGATGTCAATTTTGTGGTCTTCTGGGCGTGATGGTGGAATTCCAGGTGGTAGATCATGCATGAAACAATCTTTAAATTGAGAGAGGAATTCATCATGGGTGGAGTTATGTGAAGTTTCCGTTTCAGCAGAAATTTGATTTACCAAGACTAGATATGTTTTCCCCAGTTTTCGAATTGCTCGTTTGGCTTGAGTGTGAGAGAGGAGTGGAAATTTTTGATGTGCCAGTGTTGCTTGGATGGAGAAAGTTTTATTATTATGAGTGAGAGACATTGTACGTGTTTTATAATTAATCAACGGGTCAAATTCGTGACGAAATGGCATTCCCATAATCATATCGAGTCCATGCAATGGTGCTACCAAAAATGTACGTGCTTGTATGAATTCACCAATGCAAACTTCAACAGTGACTTGAGTTTTAGAATTAAAACATTGATTATTAAAAACAGTTTTGACCTTATGAGGTGATGAAATTTCAGAGAGTGTTAGTTGCTGTGCCAATCGTGTGGAAATGAAATCATGGCTACTACCATCATCTAGCAGAATGGTGACATTTTCACCCTTAACAGTGCCTTGCACTTTAAACAAAGTGTGAGGAGATATAGGAGTACCTGAGGATGGGTTGTCATCGTTATCATAATCAGGATCATATCCCTCACCGTAGTTAACTTCCACTTCATTGTCATCGGGTGTAGCATCTTCGATGAGGTTAAGAGTAGCTCCGTTGGGACGGTTGTTGTTGAAGGGTTTTTGATTTGAATTCCTGTTGACTCCATTCGAATGGCCATTGGATTGACCATTGGATTGGCCATTGGATTGACCATTGCCCTTAGCATGACCATTTGGGCACTTATCTGCATAGTGACCATACTGAAAGCATTTAAAACACTTCACCTTTTTGTTACCATTAGAAGTTGGAGGAGAACGTTGGTTGAAAGAATTTTGGTTGCCTCGTTGCTGGGTGTTGTTGTTGTTGTTGCTCGTATGAGGTTGAGCAGTTGTAGGAGAATTGTCAAATCTTCGTCTTTTGAAAAAGGTACGGCTTTGGTGTTTGCTTCTGTCAAAGTTAGGAGAAAAAGGAGGTCTCTTGTTGCGGTTAGTGTTAGCAGGTTGATCAGTGTGAGAGGAATGTCCACCTTTCTTCTTTTCTGCGTTGAGAGCCAAGTTAATGGCCTTTGACAGAGAATCTGGTTCGAACATATCTACCTCAGCACTAATTTGTAGTGCCAAGCCTGATATGTACTTTCGCTTCAATTTCCTGCGACTAACATGTTCAATAGCTTGCAATTGAATTAGACAATTCCAAAAATGGTCAGTGTAACCCTGTACATCTTCATTTCTACCCTGTCGAATTAAATCCCATTGACGTCGTGCTTTAGCTTTGTACTGTGTGGACAAAAATTGGGGCAAAAATACTTTTTTAAATGCATTCCATGTGCGTGGTCTTCTCCCATGTTGTTTGGTGGCGTTCCACCACAATGCAGCGCTGCTAGTGAGATGATTGGATGCACATTTTACCATTTCACGCTCGGGAAAGTCTTCATTGTGAAAATAGTCATCTAGTTGACTAACCCATGCTAGAACCGTGCCAGCATCTTTAGTGCCATCAAAATCTTTGAAAGTGAAGGCTTTTCTGCTAATTTTGTTTTTCTTGGGTGCCGGTGCAGACTCGGTGCGTGCAGAATGCAATAATTTATCTTCAAGTTCTTGCCTTCGCATGCGTTCATATGTTAGTGACTGCTGCAAATTTTGAAGTTGTTCTGCAATCGTGGGTGCATGAGGAAGATGTGCCATGATTGCGTGCTTTTCTTTTTCTTTTCCTTTTTTTTATTTTTTTTATTTTAATAAATAATTAAATGGTAATGCTTAAAAAGGCTATTTGGTGGTATTCGCAGATGCAATATGCGGAATAAAATAAAATAAATAACAGAAATGTAATGTACTTAGCCGAGAACGAGCGGTGGCGTCCAGTCCAGAATGGCGATGCGCTAGGAAATTTCCAGAGAATAGACAATCTGATGGTGCGTCACCGAGCCAGTTGAATTTGTAGCGTCCGGTCTCCCTTACCTCAAAATACTTTTTGTTGCAAAAATATGTGGCAAATGTGGAAATCTCCCGTGCCAATACCAACCCTTTGACTTGAAAGAGGGAAAACTCGAGCTTCTTGGACTTACCTCGGTGATTGTCCCTCCATTTCTTGATGGCGCTCTATGAGTTCAATACTTTTTGGGAAACAATGACCGAACGGGGAAGTGCCAATTGAGTTGGAAGACTGACGTAGGGAAAGCAGGAGGTATAGCTCATGAAGTAGATGCAGTGAACTTGGGTGGAATGGTGTGAATGGGGGTTAGCAAGGCTTTTGTGTGATTTTTTTTCTTGTTTATAATTCCATTGGGCGGCCGGTCACTTCTTTGTAATTTAAAATTCACCTTTTTAATAAAAGGTATGAAAGCATGGCTAAAACATGGGCGACAACGTGCAGGCAGCCGAAAACGACGGCTGAGGGAGAGTTGGAGTTGCAACGCCCTGTGTGGGCCGTTTCGGCTTCTGCAGAAAGGAGGACTTTCGCTCAGCAGCCCAAGGCGACCTCGTACGGATGCAGGTACGGCCGTTTTGGGGGTAGTGCAGAGCCTTCCTTGTATCGGCTCAGGAGGGTGTTCCCGCTGTCAATTTGCCGACAACTCAACCTTGAGTGAGTTGAGTGGGTGCAACTTTCCTCCCAAACTCCGCTCCCGGATATTTTTTTTGTGAAGGTCTTATTGGCCTCTTCAACCCCTTCTCTCTTTTCTTCGACCTTCGAGTCTTCAAAAGAAGATTTCAAGGGCTTGTCGATTTTTTAAAAAAATTATGGTCGACATAGCTTTCCTTGATCCTTGTTCGGATTCTACAATCCCTTGCTACTTTCTTCTTGCCTTCACAGTCTGCAAGGATTAAGCATTAGAATTGAAAGTGAATTCTCGACATACCATCATTTGGGTCGTTATGAAGCCGAGTGAGGAATCGGTCGTTGAATAGCCACCAATTAACAGGCGAGTTTTCTTCTGCGACTCGATCAATTATACTTCGAATTTCCACGAGCCCTTGAATTCTTGAATTGCAAAGTCGATGAATTGCAATTGGGGTTTTGTCGATTAGAGGAAACTCCTTCTTAAAACTAAAATCTGGTGCCGATTAATCCTCGAACCTGATGCTCTGATACCACTGTTGGGAGAAGAGGGGGAGATCGACCACTTAGAATACCTTTTGAAATCCTTGCTTGGTTGCAGGGATTTCAAAAGGTATTTTGAAATCCCTGCAACCAAGCAAGCTTCAAGCCATCACCATCAAACTGTCCACCTCTTCTTCCAATTTCCAAGCACACACACTCACCTAGACTATGACACACACACACACACACACACACACACACACACACACACACACACACACACACACACACACACACACACAGTAAACATAGAATTGACATAGACAAACTTGTAAGAGAGTGTAAGAGAGGTGTAAGAGATGGAGACTAGATTAGAGAGTACACAGCAAAATAACCATAGCTTAAGAGAGTAGAGAAGAGAATCTGCAAGAGAAAGGCCTAAATCTAGCCCCAAACTCCACGGCACCTTTCTTGTGGAGTTGGTATTTAATATATTACTTTGAGTTTAAGGTGCCAAAAATTGAGGCCCCTCTTTTACAACCACTTTACTTTTGCAAATGAGTGAAGCTCATTAGTTCTTGCATGACCCATAAGGGGAGTTCCCACTACAACTATTTACAGAGCCATAGTGGCTTATTGAAATGATGTTCTAAGATACTGTGCAAATATAAAGTGGCCAAGAGTAGTTGCCGTCGCCTCTTCATCAACTCCCCGCATTCCACTCTACAAAATCATCATCAACTCAATTAGTAAAATAAATAGACAGCACATAATTAACCATTACGTCCAGCTATCCCTATTGCAGCTAACCACTACAATAGGAGGGTGCCCAGTCTCGTAACAGATACAAAATGTTTTGTATGTGAAGATCGCACTATTAAGCAACAAAATATGCATCGCAAGGCATATGAGGAGAAGAATAAGAAAAACAAGGAGATCTCTCATGAAGAAAATGTGCCCAAGGAGGAGGCAAGTCCCTCGAGAAAATAGGGATGCGTGATCTATGAGACCGAGTTACAATTGAAAATATGCTTTTGGAATTGTAATGGATACCCATGGAATGCGGGGGTTAGCATTGATGAACTAACAAGCAAAGCCGATGTTGTACTTCTTGTTGAAACTTGGGAGCATGATACACAAAGGATTAACGGCTTGGAGAATTACAATGTACATTCATTGATGTGGTCAAAGAATCTTAAGCAACAAAGAAGACAAGGAGGGGTAGCATGTATGGTTAAGAAAGGATTGGAAGATTTTGTATCAATTGTGAAAGATGACAAGTACAAATGTTATGTATGGCTGAAAATTATGACACCAAAAAGAGCACCCATTTTTGTAGCCTGTTGCTATATTTCTCATCATGATTCTCCCTTTTATGCTTGCATGGATAGAGATCAGCCATTTTTTGATTTAGAATAAGACATTGCTCATTTCAAAGGTGAAGGTGATGTTATTGTATTTGGGGATATGAATGCTCGCACAAAAACATTGCAACATGATACTCAACAATTTGATATGCCACACATTTCAATGGAGTTGGAGGAAGTTCACTTGTATGATCGTTCTTCAATGGATGAGAAAGAGCCGGATCACTAATGGAAAGTTACTTTTACACATGTGTAATAGCACGGGTATGCTCATTGCCAATGGTGTATCTCTGTGGAGTGGAACCAATGGATTTACATGTAGGAGACATAATGGGGATAGTGTGATTGACTATATGCTACTCTCCGAAGCCATCATGTATCACATAAAAGGTTTTATGTTTGGCCAATGGACCCCAGAATCTGACCATCACACCTTATGTATCGACCTTTCATGTGGAGAAGCAACTAAGCATGATAATCTGAGCTAAAGGAAAGAGAAATTATCACTATGTATGGATTTCAAACGGGCACCAATGTACAATAAAATGGTTGAGCAAAAATTATGGATGAAGAAGCTTCTATATGATGCACCATTGGAAACTAAATGGGAAGCTTTCAAGAAAGTTATTTGTTCTTGTACCGAAGAATGCTTTGCTATAAAGCATCTCCATGGTATCAACAAAGATAGATCACGCAAAAGGTAGTTTGCTAAAGAATGTCAAGATGCTCGAAAGTCCTCGATAAAGCTTGATCAAGTATGGATAGAAAACTATCAAAGTCATTTGCATACATACAAGGCATTGACTCAAAAGAAGAGAAGAAAATGGGAAGTAAAGCAACAACTTTTTCAAGTCCAAGAAAAGGCACATGCATTGGAAGATTTTGGAGAAACTTGAGAGGCAAGCGGGTTGAAAATTTTGGTAACTTGAGTCTTGTGAATTTGTACACACATTGTAGGCAATTATATGAGCAAGCAAATGCTGAAAAAATACCATTTTATGGTTTACTCCCATGTATACCCTCTTTTATCACTATTGAGAATGTATGTGGTGGGTTTGAAAAGTTGGCCACTTGCAAAGCGGGAGATCTTCAAGGTATCAAGCCGGAGATGATCAAATGGATGGGAGATTTTACCCATGAGTGGATGTGTGGTATGTTCAACCTTGCACTTCAACATGGTATGCCTTATGATTGGAGTACTAATTGGGTTAAGCCTTTGCACAAAGGAGGGGATGTAAAGAATGTAAACAACTATCGGACTATAATGATTGGGTCTCTTATGAAAAAGTTGTTTGGGTGCATAATGGAGATGAAATTGAGTGATTGGACTGAAGATAATGACAAGCGTGCAAAGGGACAAGCGGGTTTTTGTCGATGCCATAGCACCATTGATCATCTTGTCACTCTTCGTGTTCTCATGGAGGAAAGTCGGTTGAAAGTATTGTTGTTTTGTGGACTTAAAGAAATCCTTTGATATGATTCCACGTAACAATTTGTGGAGAAGGATGGAAGAACTCCAAGTGCCAAGTGAGTTTATGCTTGTGGTTTCTCGAATCTATGAGAAGGTGATTTGTCAATTGCGCATGGGAAGAGAAATTTCAAAAAAATTTGTAAGCACTATTGGGGTTAAACAAGGATGTACGTTGTCACCAACTCTCTTTGGTCTATGCATCGATCAATTGGAACAAATGGTACTTGACTTTATGCAAGAAGAAGGCATTGAAGAGGTCACTATTTGCAATGCGGGAATCATGCTTTTGTTGTATGCGGATGAAGTAGCGCTTCTAGTATGCACTTTAGAAGATGCACAAAAGCTTATGGTTGTCCTTGAGAACTTTTGCTTGCATAGTAAGCTGATTGTGAATGAATTCAAGGCAAAGGTTATGCTTGTGAAAACCAACCATAAGGAGAAGCCATGCATTGTGTACAACAATGAGACACTTGAAGTTGTTGAGGGCTTTAAGTACCTTGGCTTGAAGTTCCGTCCAATCACAAGTGGCATGAATGTGTTATGCGTCGTTTGGAAGCGGGAAAGAGAGCATTTTATGCATTTGAGAACATGTGTAATGCGGGAAACATCAAGTGTTGGGTTCTCAAGAAGTACCTTTTTGATGCATTGGTGACAGCGGTTCTTCTTTATGGAGTTGAAGTGTGGGACGGGAGCATCTCAAAGTCTACTTGGAAAGATTTTGAGAATGTCCAAAAGCGTTTTCTTACAAACTTTCTCCAAGTGAAGACACAAACACCATATATGTTCCTACTTCTTGAGTTGGGATGTCTTCCAATTGAGGTTATGGGCATGGAAAGGGCTGTGGAGTACATGATAAAGATGCGTCAAAACCCCTCACATCGACTTCCCACAATTGCATGGGAAACAAGCAAAAAGTTCAAAAGACGCATAAAAGCAAGATCTTGAGCACGGGATGGATGCAAGACATAAAGAAGTGGTTTGGGAGATGGTATGCATTACACTTGCTACATGATGCTTCAATTGACTCCCAAGTGAATGAAGATTTTCTACAGCGCCAATGTATTACGGCTTGGGAGAAATCCAGTGGGTCACACTTCATACATTACACCACCCATATTGCCCCCAACTACAAAACCATGTTCTTCACTGAAAGAGGAAACCATACTCACACTTACATGTTTGAGCCTATCCCCTTGTCGATGATACGCACTATCGCAGCCATTTGGCTTAGCTCCCTTTTCCTTCGATGTGAGATAGGGCGTTGGGACAATGGAGAAGAGTCAAATTGACTGTGCACATTATGCTCACTGCAAGTTTGAGAGTCTGAGTACCACACACTACTAGAGTGCTCAGCTTTTGTCACATCCAAACTTGCTTCTTTCACATTTTCAGCGATAACTTAGACCTACACACTTTTCTCTCCCAGTCAAAGTGTGTGCTCTCCATTGTGACTCTCATCACTACAATTTTGGAGCAACGAGAGTCACTCATCAGCCATACACATACTACATCACATGTAACTTTTGTCCCATAGGTCATATTTGATCTCCAAGGTCGATAATAAAATCTATCTCTCTCTCTCTCCAAAAACTCTCTCCTTTTATTGTTAATTTTTGTTGTATCTAAAAGTAAGTATTAGATTCTTTGGAAAATAAAATGTGTAAATAGCTCTACAAAAAGAGACTAAATACTTCCCATTGCAATTACTTGACAACCTTGCTAAAACATTTGGACCAGAATAGAATGTAGATAAATCACATCTAGATACAAACAATGTAGCATTTTCATAACAAGACATAGACTTGCTTTATGTGTAGTACGTATGCAAAATCGGAGCCTAAAAATTGTGGAAACAACCATCCTTTAATCTTGTTTAATAGTACTTGTAACATTAACAAGTCATGTTAGGTATCCAATAGTTTTTGGCCATTGAAATTGTTCCTGATACTACATGCTCAAAGTGGTCTAATTAACAACACCGAGGACTCTATCGTGACACGATAGAGACTCATATTCTCCACATGTGGAATATGTCTCATATAAGGATGTCAAGAAATGTGACATCCATCAAGTATGAGATGTACTTGCATGTGGAGATAACTAGAAACACTCAGCAACATGAGTGAGTAGGACCCTCATAAACCTTGCTCCACACTAGCTAAATCAACACCAAAGGACTCTATCGTGACACATAATTAGGAAAACAAGTGCCAGTGTCAGTCTCACAGAGACTCATATTCTCCACATGTGGAATATGTCTCATATAAGGATGTCAAGAAATGTGACATCCATCAAGTATGAGATGTACTTGCATGTGGAGATAACTAGAAACACTCAGCAACATGAGTGAGTAGGACCCTCATAAACCTTTCCACACTAGCTAAATCAAATTCCATGAGTTCCTAGACCATGTTGCACACCTTGTGACTAACAACATGTACCAAACGGAACCCTACCTTGTAGGCCTATAATTGTTTCAATAGAAAGTAAACCCTCAATTTGATCAGAATGACTAGAGAAAGTAACAAGTTGCAAAGATGGTACTCAGTACACTACTTTCCCAAATCCTTTGCTTATACATGACCTTATCATGTGTCTAAAGATTTAAGTGGATGAAAGCATTACAACATATGCATCCCGCTTGTAAAGCTCAATCAAAGCAAGTGAAAAAAGGAATAAAACCAAATTGTATGCTTACTATGAGGTGAAAAAGTATCGTATATTTAACCGAAGATCAAGGGAAAATTTCAAGTTTCAAAGGTACATGATTACCAGAATTCCTACCTCAAAAGGCCTAGTATGTCTTCAACATCCTAAACAATGAAATCAAATATTAGTGAAGATAAAAAATATTTAATTGAGAACCCTGGATGTTGCCTTGGCAATGTGAAATGCTTGGTTGGATTCCGTAAAGAAACCACTAAAACCAATAGGTAGCTGAGACAGCATAGACTATCGTGCTACCAATAATGATTGTAAGCAACTTGTTAAAGTGAACTTAGCTACTATCCCTTTGTAGTTGAGAAATTCTTTCCTTGAAAGTACTAGAGTAAAGAGGCAAATCAGTGACCATCAATACTTATGGAGTGATTTGTCATCCGTTGGGCATACCCTTCAAAATACCACTCCTATAGACACAATTAATGCTATAGACGAAGTAAAAGATCCTCTCAAGTTGGAATCTTATTCACAAATGGATCTTTGAAACAAGCATCTCTCCCCGTTGAAAGAAGAGGAAATTCCCAAAACCAAAAAGAAGGTAGTTGTACTAGATATTCTTTGGTTTTCGAAACAAGATTATCTGCCTTGAGGCTCTTTTAGCAAAGTCATGTTATCACATGAACTTGTTGATTGATAGCGAGGCCGTGCCCATCCGCTACAGACAAAAATCATCATCTGTAGTGCATGCACCTTGTGTATATAACCAGTGATAATGAGTACTTGTCGATGCAGTCATATGCAATGAACACAAGTTGAGATACTAGCCTCAATTATTATTCAGTAGAAGATTACAACTATGGGTAAATTGTGCAACAGCATCAACAAGAGAATCATCAATAGAAATCATTGGAAAAAATCAAGATCTTACTTTGTCTTAAAGAGCATGCGAGCCTAGTGCATGTGCACATCACATCATTGAGTGGAATCTACCATGACCATTAGGTGGATAATAATGTCCTTGATAGAGTAGTTGGTGTTAAAGCAGAAGCATAAATAATGATTGAGTGGAATTAATTCCACCTTATTGACACACTGTGCTATGCAAATGTGAGAAATAGATCGATATGCCCTTGGCTACAATGATGGCCTCTATAGTTTGAGCCAATACCGTAAGTGCCTTGTACAATCTATACTAGCATGGATACATCACAATTCAACGTTTCCATTTGTAAGCCCTTGATCCTAAGTTAATGAGAAATTCCTTAGCATGGGGTAGAAGCCTTGCATCTCGGTATGTCCTTCAAAGAACTTTGCTTTGCTCAACAGGAGATCCTTCCAAAATAAAGGTTAAAAACACACAAAAACAAGAAGAACTTGAAATTGTCTAACCTTATCGCCCATCTATGGCCAATTGTCTCAAAATTTGAAAGCACATGCTCGACTGAGAGTGAATTTCAGTATGATTTCGTTGTCCTTGCTTGAATCTAGCTCATAGCCATGGATTCTAATAGATTGATAGTTGTCATATGTACCATGTAAGTCCTCTTTGCTTGGTTCATGCCGACACTCAGTGAGAGACCATTCAGATACAATACAAAGAGCTCTTAAGTCCATATGCTGATAGCACATCAAAAACTTGGAAATCCACTATGCCATATATTCTAAATTGAAGCCTTGCTTCACATGATAATTACCCTTGACAGTTTGGCTATACTTTGCATGCTCAAGATCAAGTTAAAATTAAACAAGCTTGATAACCTCCAACATGGCTGTCCATCAGGGTTTGCTACCACCTTGGTTGGATGCATTTTAATAACTTTTATCATGCATAACAGGGTGCCCGCTCTTAGACCAAGGCACCATATCCGAGGTGAAGATAATTTTTGGAAACCTCTACATGACTTCCTGCAATGTAAACTCGTTTATAGAGTTGAGAAAACCATCTCAATCATGAAATTGCAAACCTTATGACCGTTCCTAGGTCAATTTGCTCTATTCAAAGTATGCATATGGAGAAAACTAGTTTCCCTTGTGATTGTTGCTTGCCATGCGTATATTGTGGAGAGTTCTTTGAGATTTTAAAGCTGTTGAAATCATGTGGCCATTGAAATTTTTCCTCTCCCCACAATCAAGTTCCTAGGATAACTGCATGTCCGTAACAAAACCCGGTACATGCCAATTGCATGGTCCAAGCTTGTATTCCGCCTTTCTTTAATGGCCATTGGATTTCAATGCTCAATTTTGAAAAAACACTTTTCAGATTCACTTATCCTTGTGAAGTATCAATTTTGTAGAAACTAAAGAAGAATTGCTGAAAACATAATTGTCAATGGCTTTGGCGATCAGACAATATCTTCCTTAAATTTTGAGCTAGGAATGTTCTGAAAAAAAATCTGTGTTTGTGGGAGAGCATCCCTACTAAGATAAAAGACCATATTAGGTATTTTGGTAAAAATCTCACATTATGGGAATCTCCAAATCGACCGAATTCATGTAATTTGGGAATTTTCCACTTAAAGTGGGAAAAATTGAGGTGTGTGGCTAGTAAATAAAGTGAAAATCTCATAGGATTGTGGTGTTGATAAACACCAAAAGTCAAGAGGATGTACAACACATGGATTTGAATAATAACTATAAATTACATAAAACAAAGGAAGATACAAAAAAGATTTTGTTTACAAATTGACTAGTATAGTCACAATAGAAGCTCCACATAATTCTACTCCACATTTGATACCATATCTGAACTTTGATCCAAGTGTGGCTGATGTGCACGAGTGAGGCCTTCTTTGGCTTTTAGAGCATGTCTTTCTGGAATCTTTATTCTAGAAAATGGTCCTTCTTTGTTGGGTCTCCAGGACCAAACAATTGCATCTATAGTTTCCCACACTTGTGGGTCCTTATAGTTGACAGCCCAATAACCCTTCCAACAATTACTGTAAGCTTGAGTATCTGTCATCCCACTTTTTCTCGCGCAAGGTGCCCAATATTGAATCAAGAGTTTTCTGTAGTTTGGTGATGTAGGCTCATTATCAATGTCAGATAAAGCCATTGCAAGCCACACTGGATAGATTTCTGTGTCACTCGGAACAAGCATAAGAAAGTCACCTTGGTGCACATCAGACATAGGGTCAAACTCTTCCCTTGGCCTATCTCGTTGAGGCCCACAAAAATGATCGTTCAACTCTTCAAGGCCTAGGAATCTTTCTGCTCCTTGTTGCAAATTCATTGTAGTGCTTTGTAGATGAGAATATTCTTGAGTTTTTGGCCAAAACATTTCATACAAGACTCCCTCTGATATGATTGCTTTTCCAATCTCTTCAATTACCTTACTCCAATAATCTATCACGGGTCTATAATATCGCGGAATACTTGAACCATTCGCTAAATTTTTCCAAAATTTTATATAGTTCTTTAGCCCCAAAATGACTTCTTCGTGGGCCTTAACATACTCCGCCATTTGTACTAGAGGTGGATCTCCATGTGGTAACATTGGCTTGCCTTCTGTGTCTGTTTTCCAAAGGCGAATACTTCCACTCCAACTTGATACACCTACATGTGCCTTATATTGCATCATTGGTGTCTCATCCTGCATAAAGAACCTGAACTGAAGCGGTTTGGAATGTCCAACAAGTATGTCTTGTCCATCACAAAGATAGCCATCACAATATTTCTTGAAATCAGGGATCTTTGTGAGAAAAAATGGAGCTGGAGATGAAAATGAGCTGTTTCGTAATGTATCCATCAAATGTGGCAAAGTATAGGTTTGTGTAACTCTCAACTTCTCTGAAAACCTACTAAACATGGCGTCTATGTCCTCATGTGTATGCCCAACCATTAAAAATCCCAGCTGGATGGTTTTGAAAACACCCCTTGCAACAAGCATTGACAAATAGGCAAATAAGTATCGGTTTTTGTTTTCCCCTGCACAATTATCCAATTGTAGCAACAAGTTCTCTGGCAATCTGCGAAATGTTGACCCCAATTCCTCTTCTGCAATTTCTGACGACTGCACAATGGGCTCTTTTCCATCACTCAAGTTATGGTAGTCCAAAGCATCCCTTGAGTTCAAAGCATGTAGTAGTGAAATATTGCTCCTTGGAAGTCCATTTGTTACTAGATCACCAAGAGGATGCTTATCTATCCTCTCGAGGTTATGTAAACAATTAGCAATTGAGCCAATTGTAAGATTTGGATCAGCTGGCCACAAACCATTCAAGACAAAGTGTCCGTAATGACCTTCTCCATGTCCATGAGTGATCATGCCAATCAATGCCACCTGCAGATTATATCCTGAATCCACACCCTTGGGAACAATGCGTAATCTAGGAATGGCAGTCTTCTTTTGATCCATCTTATCATGGATTATGCATACATATTTTTGTGGTTGAGTTTCTGAATACGTGCGCCATGCATAATATAGGCTTCTGCAACTCTTTTGTTGTGCCATGTGAACTTCTCTCTCCCTCAAGAGAAGAGCTCTCTCTTCAAGAGAAGGTTTAGCTTCTAACCTTGCCTTGATTGAGCTACAAATATTGCACTTAGAGAACTCACTCGTCTTTGTTAAAGTGACATGTGGGTACTCTTTGTTCCAAATTCTACCAAAAGAAGATTGGGATAGCTTCTTCTCATAGCCCATTTGGTCAAGTGTCGTGTTGATTTCACATAAAATATCCACTTGTTTGTATGTTGATGGAATCACCAATTGAGTCTCTCTTGAGCCATCTAGCAGTGTTCTACTTCTATGTGGCATCTTCTCAGAGTTATTTTCCACAAACTCGTTTAGTAGTGCTCTTGCTAAACTAGTATGTTGAAGTCCCCTTCTCAATGTACATGTGTTCCCATGTACATATTGGCGCACACCATTTTCAAAGTTCTCCTTGTATCGATAAAATGATGTCTTTGGTATTCCATGTAGCTCATACCATGCTCTACAACAAACAATAGAGCCATTTAGCCTGAATTGGTATCGTGACTTCTCATCTTTCTGATAACATATAGAAAGAACATCATAAACATAATTAGTGCGTGATTTTTGAGACTCTCCCCAAAATTGTTGTCGTAACCTTGTCACCATATCACGATCTGCAAATTGGCAGCATTTTTGTGCACAACAATCAATGCATGATACCCTTTGAATTGATTTGTTTGAAAGGTAAAAAGTCGAAGCTGGTGCTGCTTTTGATTTTTGAGTCCTGTTCATGAAAGTGTATCGTCTCTTCCTTGACAACTGGACAACATTACTCCCATCAAGTTTTTTTCCAACATTGCCATCGTTGGATACATCCTCATATGTAGCATGCATGCCATCAACAGGAACAAAGCGTTGTAATGGGCTCCCATTCAACATTGTTGTCTGCTTGATGGGCCACTTTAGCAAAGTGATGCTACCCACTTCAACCACATCATGAATGCTTGCATTTTCTCTTTCAATACCCACACCCACACAATCAGGACCAAGTTCCTGAAAGTTGACATAATCATGTGGAAATACATATAAGATGGTCCCTTCATTCATGGTTTGCATCATTGTGTCATCTTTTAAAAGGACCCTCTGATTTCTCCAAGACTCTCGAATCATTGCTTCAAATTCTGGGCTTGTCATAGGTATTGCATCTGTAACTAGAGGATCAGAATGATCATGTTCTTCATCACCATTGTAGCTTTCGTGTGGATCAATTAAGTTCCCATTTAATACAAAAGATTGCAAAAGAAGCTTTGACCATCGAACAACACTCCATAATGAGCCTTGGAGAGATGAAGTATCCATTGTAGGAAAAGGTAGGACCACATCCTTCAAGCATTCCTCCACTAGTATGGAGACATTTCCCAGCCCTATCTTTGTACCACCACAAGTGGAATCTGGATCTGTTCTACACACACAACCAATACCAACGATTTCATTGTCAAGTATCATATGTACTTTCTCCCCAGATTCGAAGTCCATCCTGTAAGTAAAAAGATTACATTGTTAAATCCATAGTTATAGAAAAATACTCTTCAAACCAAAAATCATGCTACAACATGAAAAAGGTTTGCATAGGTTGGACAAGTGGTGAACCTTGAGACCAAATCCTCCTTGCTATATTAATGGAAGCAAGGTTGGACAAGTGGTGGACCTTGAAACCAAAGCCTCTTTGCTATATGAGAGCATAGGTTGGACAAGTGGTGGACCTAGTTGTAATACCCACTGCCACCTATCAACTACTATAGGACTATGCTTTCCAATGTCCAAGTATCCCTTGAGTCTTTCAAGGTTGAACACGTGGTGGACCTTGAAACAAAAATCCCCTTTCTATATCAGAGCATAGCTTGGACAAGTGGTGGACCTAGTTATAATGCCCAATATCCAAGGTGAAATACCTTAGGACTTTGCTACCTTGCTTGCCAATGTTTACGTAGCCCCTCATTTCTTTAATGGAAGTAAGGTTGGACAAGTGGTGGACCTTGAAACCAAAGCCTCTTTGCTATATAAGAGCATAGGTTGGACCTAGTTTTAATACCCACTGCCACCTATCAACTACTATAAGACTATGCTTTCCAATGTCCAAGTATCCCTTGAGTCTTTCAAGGTTGAACACGTGGTGGACCTTGAAACAAAAATCCCCTTTCTATATTAGAAAGGTTGAACACATGGTGGACCTTGAAACAAAAATCCCCTTTCTTTATCAGAGCATAGCTTGGACAAGTGGTGGACCTAGTTATAATGCCCAATATCCAAGGTGAAATACCTTAGGACTTTGCTACCTTGCTTGCCAATGTTTACGTAGCCCCTCATTTCTTTAATGGAAGTAAGGTTGGACAAGTGGTGGACCTTGAAACCAAAGCCTCTTTGCTATATAAGAGCATAGGTTGGACCTAGTTTTAATACCCACTGCCACCTATCAACTACTATAAGACTATGCTTTCCAATGTCCAAGTATCCCTTGAGTCTTTCAAGGTTGAACACGTGGTGGACCTTGAAACAAAAATCCCCTTTCTATATTAGAAAGGTTGAACACATGGTGGACCTTTAAACGAAAATCCCCTTTCTTTATCAGAGCATAGCTTGGACAAGTGGTGGACCTAGTTATAATACCCAATATCCAAGGTGAAACACCTTAGAACCTTGCTACCTTGCTTGCCAATGTTTACGTAGCCCCTCATTTCTTTAATGGAAGCAAGGTTGGACAAGTGGTGGACCTTGAAAGCAAAGCCTCTTTGCTATATGAGAGCATAGGTTGGACCTAGTTGTAATACCCACTGCCACCTATCAACTACTATAGGACTATGCTTTCCAATGTCCAAGTATCCCTTGAGTCTTGCAAGGTTGAACACGTGGTGGACCTTGAAACCAAAATCCCCTTTCCATATCAGAGCATAGCTTGGACAAGTGGTGGACCTAGTTATAAAGCCCCTCCTTTCTTTAATGGAAGAAAGGTTGGAAAAGTGGTGAATCTTGAAACCCAAACCCTTTGGCTATATATAGAGGATATCTTGGACAAGTGGTGGGCTTAGTTGTAGTATCCAATGTCCAAGGTCCAAGGTGAACTATGTAAAGACCTTACTTCCAAAAACAGAGTCGTACAAGTGGTTCTCCTTGAAACCAAAACCTCCTTAGTGTATTAGAACATAGCTTGGAGAAGTGGTGGACTTAGTTGTAATGGTGAATGTCCAAAGCAAACTATTATAGGACCTTGCTTCCCAAATCAAGTTTGGACAAGTGGTGGATCTTGAAACCAAAACCCCCTTACTCTATTAGAGCATAGCTTAGATAAGTGGTGGACCTAGCTGCCATGGAAAATGTTCAATCTGAACTGCTGCAAGACCTTGCTATTAAATGTCTAAGTAGAGCTAGCTTCTTTAATGGAATCAAGGTTGGGAAAGTGGTGCATCTTGAAACCAAAAGCCCTTTATTGTATTAGAGCATAGCTTGGACAAGTGAGGGACCTAGTTTTAATGTGTGATGTCCAAAGAAAAGTATTACAAGACCTTGCTTTCCAATATTTGAATTGGTCAAGTGGTTAAAACTAAGTATAAAACTTTGACCATTTTCTTCTCGAATTGCCAAAAAGCTAGTTTTAGACACCCCTAAATGAAAATGGTTTAGGGTGGCCTTAAACAATGTTTTTTCAAAGACTTGAACAAAAGGGTTGTCGAAGAGTAATGACAATTTATTGTGGCTTGAAGTGCCTGAGTATGTGAAAACAAGCCTAGGTTTTCCACGAGGCAAAAGGTGACATAATAAGAACATTGGAAAGTTAGGATTGACCATGTGGCCTAAACTTTGGCAAGTGAAGTGGTGGCCAAGTTTTGTGGCACAGTGTGCACTTGGTCCTATATGTGTTAACCACTTGGCTAAATCTAGGACCATAAGGCCAAACCTTTGGCACCTTAAATATAGTATGGGACATAATCTAGAACTGCTATAGTAAATTAGTAGTATAGCTAATATGTTAATATTTGTATTATATTTAAGTATATGCTAATATAATTTATGTTCAAAATTTCACTAATGAAGAATGTTCCCATTTAGCACTCCAGATGCGGGGTCTTAGGGCAATGCCACAATGGGGTGACAAGGCAGCGCTTCCACGTGAGGTTTGGGGGTAGCGCTCTTGATGGGGATGTGGAATATAGCGCTCTCGATGGCGGGGCTTGGGAGGTTGATTTTGAGATATTGTTCTGGGCGGGGTCCTGGGGCAGCGCCCCAGGCGGGGTCCGGGGCAGCGCCCCCGCGGGGTCGAGGGGCAGCGCCCCCGCGGGGCTAGGGGCAGCGCCCAAAGATTTTTTTTTTTTAAAGTGAATTCCTAGTATAGAGTTATGCATGTTTTTCATATTTTCAACCATGATTTCTTTAATTTTGGCCGTGTGAATTGGTTAATTTTTTATATTGCTTTTGTTTTTTTTAATCCTATGATAAAACATGGACTTGTAGCATACGTGGCATTCTAATAAACCCTATCAAGATTAGGCACACAGAGAGCGCACGAGAAACGCACACAGAGAAAGCAGGCGAGCAGCAAAAACACAGAAAGCGCACACGGATCGCACACAGTTGGAGTATACGCGCGCGTAGAGGAGCAAGCTCGGCATCGTACACAACACACAGGTGGAGTGCACAGGATTGAAAGTTCGCGCACAAGACAAAGAAACAGTAGCGTACACAACGCTTTCCAGAAGGGCAGGATCGGGCAGTCTTCTCAGGAGACATTGCACACCTCACGAATAGAGAAAAAACAGGTATTTCTCTCTCTCTCACTCTCTGTCTTTCTCCATATAGAGAAGATGGTTCTCTGTAACTCTTCTTGCACACACACTCTCTCGTCAAAAGACAGAGATACATAGTTTAAAAGTATCCCCGCACACATACACATATTCCCACACATCGTCTTCCTCTCTTCCACATACATAACCACAGTGAAATCTGTTATCTTGCTGTCTCTCTCTTGAAAATACATGCACATATTCCCACACATCGTCTTCCTCACTTCCACATACATAACCACAATGAAATCTGTTATCTTGTTGTCTCTCTCTTGAAAATACGTGCACACATTCCCATACATTGTCTTCCTCTCTTCCACATACATAAACACAGTGAAATCTATTATCTTTCTCTCTCCTCTCTCTAAAAAACAGTTATTTATCTCTCTCTCTCTCTCTCTATCTATCTATCTCTGTATTTGCTATCTCTCTCTTGAAAATACATGCTCATGTATGTGTGCGTCTGTGTTATCTATGTGTATGTATGTATATTTGTGTTATTTCATTGTAATACTCATACATAATGCAGATACACAATTACACTTAATTACGATGTGCACACATAGTATATATACATACATAAATATCACAAATAACTAACACATTGTAATACTAGTAAAATTGAATGGAAGACTTACTTGCGTGATCTGTTAAAGTCGATTCTTGTAGCGAGTTCTGGATGTATGCTGAGCTGATTTTCCTCTAATCCATTTGTAGATATGATTGTAACTTCTGTTTCTCAAAAATAGTAGTGTTGTTTAGTGATACACCTAATGGACATAAATGGTTTAAACTAGGACATGTAGACCAAAAATACGTGTATTTCTTTGGATGAATATATACACTTTTTGGTGACCCTTACCACAAGTGGTGGACCTTGAGACCAATGGACTATAAGGACCTCCAAACAATACCTTGTACACTCAATCCTTCTTGGTATCTAGGTTGGACAAGTGGTGGACCTTGTTCAAATTCTCTAACCACTCTCTCTAACATGGTGACATAATTTAGGTGTGATAAATTCATATCTATGCAAACTAATATCAGTTTAGGCTTGTTAATTTGAATTTGTTTGAATTTATGTACAATATAATGATTTGAGGTTTGCATATTTGAATTTAGGTGGTATAATGATATCTTTTTGTGGTAAACTTGAATTTAAAATCAATTTTGCGTGGAATATTTTAAATTTAAGTAGTAAAATTTAAATTTTTATAAAAAAGTTTGAATTTTAAAATTTGGGCGGGATAGTTTAAAATTTAGGCGGGATATTTAAGATTTGGGAGGGATATTTTAAATTTAGGCGGGAAGGTTTTGAATTTATAGCGAGATCTCCCTTACATAAGAGAGTATAGGTTGGACAAGTGGTGGACCTTCAAGCTAGAGCATCCATGCTACTAGACATGATAGGTAGGGAATCTAGTTGAATATTGTATGTATAATATATATGTAATAGATCTAGCTTGGACAAGTGGTGGACCTTGGAATAAAACCCCATGTAAAACATATCATGCACATTCCAAGTGGTCAAAAAAAAATCATTTAGAATATAGCCTTATAGGTTGGACAAGTGGTGGACCTTAACACCCAGATATTCTTCATATAATGACATAGAGTGGAAAACTGGTGAATCTTGAGACCAAACCATGCTACTAGCGATAATAGCTTGGACAAGTGGTGGACCTTGAAAGTAAACCCCCCATCTACGAAATATCGTGGGTTTAAGGTATTTCGATGGAGCCTAGCATCTTGGAGACATCGTGCATCTTGCTTCTCTTCATGTTTCAATGGAGCCTATCTTGGACAAATGGTGGAGCATCCTTCTCTCCATGTTTCAATGGACCCTAGCTTGGACAAGTGGTGGACCTTTACTTCTCTCTATTATTCAATAGAGTTAGCTTGGACAAGTGGTGGACCTTGGAACCAAACCCCCATTTAAAACCTATCATGGTCACTCCAAGTGGTGAGAAAGAATAACCTTTAAGATATAGCCTTATAGGTTGGACAAGTGGTGGACCTTAACACCCTAATATTCTTAATATAATGACATAGAGTGAAAAAGTGGTGAATCTTGAGACAAAACCACTCATGCTACTAGCACTAATAGCTTGGACAAGTGGTGGACCTTGAATGTAAACCCCCCATGTTTCAATAGAGTTAGCTTCGACAAATGGTGGAGCATCCTTCTCTCCATGTTTCAATGGACCCTAGCTTGGACAAGTGGTGGACCTTTGTTTCTCTCTATGTTTCAATAGAGTTAGCTTGGACAAGTGGTGGACCTTGGAAGCAAACCCCCATGTAAAACCTATCATGGTCACTCTAAGTGGTAATAAAGAATAACCTTTAAGATGTAGCCTTATAGGTTGGACAAGTGGTGGACCTTAACACGTGCATATTCTTAATTTAATGACATAGAGTGGAAAAGTGGTGAATCTTGAGACCAAACCACTCAGGCTACTAGCAATAATAGCTTGGACAAGTGGTGGACCTTGAATGTAAACCCCTCATCTACGACATATCGTGGGTTTAATGTTTTTCGATGGAGCCTAGCATCTTGGAGACATGGTGCACCTTGATTCTCCTCATGTTTCAATGGAGCCTACCTTGCACAAATGGTGGAGCATCCTTCTCTCCATGTTTCAATGGACCCTAGCTTAGACAAGGGGTGGACCTTTGCTTCTCTCTATGTTTCAATAGAGTTAGCTTGGACAAGTGGTGGACCTTGGAACCAAACCCCCATGTAAAACCTATCATGGTCACTCCAAGTAGTAAGAAAGAATAACCTTTAAGATGTAGCCTTATAGGTTGGACAAGTGGTGGACCTTAACACCCACATATTCTTAATAAAAGTGGTGAATCTTGAGACCAAACCACTCAGGCTACTAGCAATAATAGCTTGGACAAGTGGTGGACCTTGAATGTAAACCCCTCATCTACGAAATATCGTGGGTTTAATGTATTTCGATGGAGCCTAGCATCTTGGAGACATGGTGCAGCTTGCTTCTCGTCATGTTTCAATGGAGCCTATCTTGGACAAATGGTGGAGCATCCTTCTCTCCATGTTTCAATGGACCCTAGCTTGGACAAGTGGTGGACCTTTGTTTCTCTCTATGTTTCAATAGAGTTAGCTTGGACAAGTGGTGGACCTTGGAACCAAACCCCCATGTAAAACCTATCATGGTCACTCCAAGTGGTAATAAAGAATAACCTTTAAGATGTAGCCTTATAGGTTGGACAAGTGGTGGACCTTAACACGCGCATATTCTTAATATAATGACATAGAGTGGAAAAGTGGTGAATCTTGAGACCAAACCACTCAGGCTACTAGCAATAATAGCTTGGACAAGTGGTGGACCTTGAATGTACACCCCTCATCTACGACATATCGTGGGTTTAATGTTTTTCAATGGAGCTTAGCATCTTGGAGACATGGTGCACCTTGCTTCTCCTCATGTTTGAATGGAGCCTACCTTGGACAAATGGTGGAGCATCCTTCTCTCCATGTTTCAATGGACCCTAGCTTAGACAAGGGGTGGACCTTTGCTTCTCTCTATGTTTCAATAGAGTTAGCTTGGACAAGTGGTGGACCTTGGAACCAAACCCCCATGTAAAACCTATCATGGTCACTCCAAGTAGTAAGAAAGAATAACCTTTAAGATGTAGCCTTATAGGTTGGACAAGTGGTGGACCTTAACACCCACATATTCTTAATAAAAGTGGTGAATCTTGAGACCAAACCACTCAGGCTACTAGCAATAATAGCTTGGACAAGTGGTGGACCTTGAATGTAAACCCCTCATCTACGAAATATCGTGGGTTTAATGTATTTCGATGGAGCCTAGCATCTTGGAGACATGGTGCAGCTTGCTTCTCGTCATGTTTCAATGGAGCCTATCTTGGACAAATGGTGGAGCATCCTTCTCTCCATGTTTCAATGGACCCTAGCTTGGACAAGTGGTGGACCTTTGTTTCTCTCTATGTTTCAATAGAGTTAGCTTGGACAAGTGGTGGACCTTGGAACCAAACCCCCATGTAAAACCTATCATGGTCACTCCAAGTGGTAATAAAGAATAACCTTTAAGATGTAGCCTTATAGGTTGGACAAGTGGTGGACCTTAACACGCGCATATTCTTAATATAATGACATAGAGTGGAAAAGTGGTGAATCTTGAGACCAAACCACTCAGGCTACTAGCAATAATAGCTTGGACAAGTGTGGACCTTGAATGTAAACCCCTCATCTACGACATATCGTGGGTTTAATGTTTTTCGATGGAGCCTAGCATCTTGGAGACATGGTGCACCTTGCTTCTCCTCATGTTTCAATGGAGCCTACCTTGGACAAATGGTGGAGCATCCTTCTCTCCATGTTTCAATGGACCCTAGCTTAGACAAGGGGTGGACCTTTGCTTCTCTCTATGTTTCAATAGAGTTAGCTTGGACAAGTGGTGGACCTTGGAACCAAACCCCCATGTAAAACCTATCATGGTCACTCCAAGTAGTAAGAAAGAATAACCTTTAAGATGTAGCCTTATAGGTTGGACAAGTGGTGGACCTTAACACCCACATATTCTTAATAAAAGTGGTGAATCTTGAGACCAAACCACTCAGGCTACTAGCAATAATAGCTTGGACAAGTGGTGGACCTTGAATGTAAACCCCTCATCTACGAAATATCGTGGGTTTAATGTATTTCGATGGAGCCTAGCATCTTGGAGACATGGTGCAGCTTGCTTCTCGTCATGTTTCAATGGAGCCTATCTTGGACAAATGGTGGAGCATCCTTCTCTCCATGTTTCAATGGACCCTAGCTTGGACAAGTGGTGGACCTTTGTTTCTCTCTATGTTTCAATAGAGTTAGCTTGGACAAGTGGTGGACCTTGGAACCAAACCCCCATGTAAAACCTATCATGGTCACTCCAAGTGGTAATAAAGAATAACCTTTAAGATGTAGCCTTATAGGTTGGACAAGTGGTGGACCTTAACACGCGCATATTCTTAATATAATGACATAGAGTGGAAAAGTGGTGAATCTTGAGACCAAACCACTCAGGCTACTACCAATAATAGCTTGGACAAGTGTTGGACCTTGAATGTAAACCCCTCATCTACGACATATCATGGGTTTAATGTTTTTCGATGGAGCCTAGCATCTTGGAGTCATGGTGCACCTTGATTCTCCTCATGTTTCAATGGAGCCTACCTTGGACAAATGGTGGAGCATCCTTCTCTCCATGTTTCAATGGACCCTAGCTTAGACAAGGGGTGGACCTTTGCTTCTCTCTATGTTTCAATAGAGTTAGCTTGGACAAGTGGTGGACCTTGGAACCAAACCCCCATGTAAAACCTATCATGGTCACTCCAAGTAGTAAGAAAGAATAACCTTTAAGATGTAGCCTTATAGGTTGGACAAGTGGTGGACCTTAACACCCACATATTCTTAATAAAAGTGGTGAATCTTGAGACCAAACCACTCACGCTACTAGCAATAATAGCTAGGGATAACCATTAAGATATAGTCTTTCAAGGGGTGAGAAAGAATAACCATTAAGATATAGTCTTATAGGTTGGACAAGTGGTGGACCTTAACACCCAAATATTCTTAATATAATGATAGAGAGTGGAAAAGTGGTGAATCTTGAGAGCAAACCACTCATGCTACTAGCGATAATAGGTTGGACAAATTGTTGATCTTGAATGTAAACTCCCCATGTACAAAATAACGTGGGTTTAAGGTATTTCGATGGAGTCTAGAATCTTGGAGATATGGTGCAGCTTGCTTCTCTTCATGTTTCAATGGAGTCTATCTTGGACAAATGGTGGAGCATCCTTCTCTCCATGTTTCAATAGACCCTAGCTTAGACAAGTGGTGGACCTTTGCTTCTCTCTATGTTTGAATAGAGTTAGCTTGGACAAGTGGTGGACCTTGGAACCAAACCCCCATGTAAAACCTTTCATGGTCACTCCAAGTGGTCAGAAAGAATAACCATTAAGATATAGTCTTATAGGTTGGACAAGTGGTGGACCTTAATACCCAAATATTCTTAATATAATAACACAGAGTGAAAAAGTGGTGAATCTTGAGACCAAACCCCTCATGCTACTAGCGTTAATAGGTTGGACAACTGGTGGACCTTGAATGTAAACCTTCCATGTTTCAATAGAGTTAGCTTCGACAAATGGTGGAGCATCCTTCTCTCCATGTTTCAATGGAGCCTAGCTTGGACAAGTGGTGGACCTTTTGCTTCTCTCTATGAGAAGAATAAAGTTAGCTTGGATAAGTGGTGGACCTTGGAACCAAACCCCTATGTAAAACATATCATGGACATTTCAAGTGGTGAGAAAGAATACCCTTTAAGATATACGCTTATAGGTTGGACAAGTGGTCGACCTTAACACCTAGATCTTCTTTATATAATGACATAGAGTGGAAAAGTGGTGAATCTTGAGACCAAACCACTCATGCTACTAGGGATAATAGCTTGGAAAAGTGACTGACCTTGACGTTAAACCCCACATGTAAACAATATCGTGGGTTTAAGGTATTTCAATGGATCCTAGAATCTTGGAGACATGGTGCAACTTGCTTCTTTTCATGTTTCAATGAAGCCTATCTTCCACCAATGGGGGATCATCCTTCTCTAAATGTCTCAGTGGAGCCTAGCTTGGACAAGTGGTGGACCTTTGCTTCTCTCTATGTTTCCATAGAGTTAGCTTGGACAAGTGGTGGACCTTGAAACCAAACCCCCATGTAAAACATATCATGGTCATTCCAAGTGGTGAGAAATAATACCCTTTAAGATCTAGCCTTATAGGTTGGACAAGTGGTCGACCTTAGAACCTAGATCTTCATAATATAACGACATAGAGTGGAAAAGTGGTAAATCTTGAGACCCAACCACTCATGCTACTAGGGATAATAGCTTGGAAAAGTGACTGACCTTGACGTTAAACCCCACATGTAAACAATATCGTGGGTTTAAGGTATTTCAATGGATCCTAGAATCTTGGAGACATGGTGCAGATTGCTTCCCTTCATGTTTCAATGGAGCCTATCTTGGACAAATGGTGGAGCATCCTTCTCTCCATGTTTCAATGGAGCCTAGCTTGGACAAGTGGTGGACCTTTGCTTCTCTCTATGTTTCAATAGAGTTAGCTTGGACAAGTGGTGGGCCTTGGAACCAAACTCCCATGTAAAACCTATCTTGGTAACTCCAAGTGGTGAGAAAGAATAAAGTTTAAGATATAGCCTTATAGGTTGGACAAGTGGTGGACCTTAGCACCCAGATATTCTTAATAGAATGACATAGAGTGGAAAAATGGTGAATCTTGAGACCAAACCACTCATGCTACTAGAGATAATAGGTTGGACAAGTGGTGGACCTTGAATGTAAACCCCCCATGTACAAAATATCATGGGTTTGAGGTATTTCAATGGAGCCTAGCATCTTGGAGACATGGTGTAGCTTGCTTCTCTTCATGTTTCAATGGAGCGTATCTTGGACAAATGGTGGAGCATCCTTCTCTCCATGTTTCAATGGACCCTAGCTTGGACAAGTGGTGGACCTTTGATTCTCTCTATGTTTCAATAGAGTTAGCTTGGACAAGTGGTGGACCTTGAAACAAAACCCCCATGTAAAACCTATGCTGGTCACTCCAAGTGGTGAGAAAGAATAACCCTTAAGATATAGCCTTATAGGTTGGACAAGTGGTGGACCTTAACACCCAAATATTCTTAATATAATGACATAGAGTGAAAAAGTGGTGAATCTTGAGACCAAACCACTCATGCTACTAGCGTTAATAGGTTGGACAAGTGGTGGACCTTGAATGTAAACCCCCCATGTTTCAATAGAGTTAGCTTCGACAAATGGTAGAGGATCCTTCTCTCCATGTTTCAATGGAGCCTAGCTTGGACAAGTGGTGGACCTTTGTTTCTCTCTATGTTTCAATAGAGTTAGCTTGGACAAGTGGTGGACCTTGGAGCCAAACCCCCATGTAAAACATATCATGGACATTTCAAGTGGTGAGAAAGAATACCCTTTAAGATATACCCTTATAGGTTGGACAAGTGGTCGACCTTAACACCCAGATCTTCTTAACGTAATGACATAGAGTGGAAAAGTGGTGAATCTTCAGACCAAACCACTCATGCTACTAGAGATAATAGGTTGGACAAGTGGTGGACCTTGAATGTAAACTCCCCATGTACAAAATATCATGGGTTTAAGGTATTTCAATGGATCTTAGCATCTTGGAGACATGGTGCAGCTTGCTTCTCTTCATGTTTCAATGGAGCCTATCTTGGACAAATGGTGGAGCATCCTTCTCTCCATGTTTCAATGGACCCTAGCTTAGACAAGTGGTGGACCTTTGCTTCTCTCTATGTTTCAATAGAGTTAGCTTGGACAAGTGGTGGAACTTGGAACCAAACCCCCATGTAAAACCTATCATGGTCATTCCAAGTGGTGAGAAAGAATACCCTTTAAGATATAGCCTTATAGGTTGGACAAGTGGTGGACCTTAACACCCAGATCTTCTTAATATAATGACATAGAGTAGAAAAGTGGTGAATCTTGACATCAAACCACTCATGCTACTAGTGATAATAGGTTGGACAAGTGGTGGACCTTGAATGTAAACCCCCCATGTACGAAATATCATGGGTTTAAGATATTTCAATGGAGCCTAGCATTTTGGAGACATGGTGCAGCTTGCTTCTCTTCATGTTTCAATCAAACCTGGCTTGGACAAATGGTGGAGCATCCTTCTCTCCATGTTTCAATGGAGCCTAGCTTGGACAAGTGGTGGACCTTTGATTCTCTCTATGTTTCAATAGAGTTAGCTTGGACAAGTGGTGGACCTTGGAACCGTACCCCTATGTAAAACCCATCATGTGCATTCCAAGTGGTGGTAAATAATACCATTTAAGATATAGCCTTATAGGTTGGACAAGTGGTGGACCTTAACACCCAGATCTTCTTAATATAATGACATAGAGTGGAAAAGTGGTGAATCTTGAGACCAAACCACTCATGCTACTAGGGATAATAGGTTGGACAAGTGGTGGACCTTGAATTTAAACCCCACATATACAAAATATCATGGGTTTAAGGTATTTCAATGGAGCCTAGCATCTCAAAGACATGGTGCATCTTGCTTCTCTTCATGTTTCAATGGAGCCTATTTTGGACAAATGGTGGAGCATCCTTCTCTCCATGTTTCAATGGACCCTAGATTGGACAAGTGGTGGACCTTTGCTTCTCTCTATGTTTCAATATAGTTAGCCTATATTAGACAATTAGTAGACCTCCAATCTCTCCATGTTGTCTAGAGCTAAGCTTGGACAAGTGGTGGACCTTACTTCTCCCTTCCCTTAGTTTACTAGCTTAAATGATCACTATGTATACTTGCTTAGATCTAGCTTGAACAAGTGGTGGAACTTGTATTCACACAAACTTAATCCATTACAAAAAAGTATATGTTAAAATAACATTTGGTTTTTTTTGTTTCAGGAAAGATGGCTCCAAAAAAACAGGTTGCAAGGGTTGCTGTCTCAGTTGACTATACTTGCAATGATCTTAGGAAATGGTATTTGGACATACATGGTATAGAGGGTGCACAATTTCATAAGGTGCATCTATTTATTGCCAAAAAGGATAATGACAGCTTGTTTGAAGATGTTGGACAAGTTGTGGAAGCATCTGTCTCTGTAGTTGATAGTCATCCAGAGGTGGAATGCATTGACATTCTAGTTCCAATGAATCTAGAATTTCAACTATCTCCAGGAGCATATGCATTGGAGCGCATGTCTAGAAACAAAGAAGAGACAATGTTTTCTCGAGGATGGAAGTTTGCAGAATCAAATCCAAATATCACAGCAGATCAACTTCAAAGCTCCATCATTGCCACACTACAACGAAAAAAGGTGAAAGCTTCACGACCACCATCCACAAAGAAGCAAGCAAAAGTGCAGAAAGTAGAAGCTAAGCGAACTAGCTCCATTTTGGATGTAGACAAGGCATCTTTGGCATCCTCATCAACAGAGGGTTCAATGTCAAAGATGAGAATTGTGGATCCAGATGTTTTAGAAGCTGAGGCCATGAAAGGACAAGAAAAAGATACAGGTGGAATGAATAAGTACATAAATTATTTTCCTTTCCAATATAGGGAATTTGATATCCCTATTCAAAATTGTTGGCTTGCTCCTGATCACTATAATGCACGTATTATGGATAAAAAACACGCTGAAAGTGTGTTATTTGGATTTTCACGGAGTACGACCAAGCCTGCAGCATGTGCATATTTGATGCCTGTTCGAAATGCAAAATCAAAGAAGGGGACTCCTTTGGCAGTAGAAGAGGTAGAGGAGCAAAAAATTAAAGATTATCATTATTGGATTCTTGATGGGCAGCATTCAATCTATGCTGCAAAAGTTTTGCTTCACAATGAACAAAACAACAAAGAGATCTTTGAAAGACTGATTAGCGTGTATAAATTTAGAAAGGCTCGCATTGTTGTGAATGCTCCTCCATTTGTTGCAACTGCTATATCTGCCATTGCAAATGAGGAGGCTCAGGCATTGTATGTCAAGCAACCTTACAGCCAAATATTGAGACATTTACGGAGTCAATGGATCTTCTCAGGACGACCACCAAAGGCAGCAAGTGGAATTGCAGAGGGACATGCATCTCGTGCCGGATGGGATGTAAGTTATTTTCTTTGTCTTTTTGATAGTGTTTAATTAACAAATCTTGCTCAATAGTTTAATTATTTCTCTATTTCTTTTCAGGGTTTTCTTCGATTGGCAAGAATGAGTGCAGCAGCAAGTTGGATTGCTAAACAGGCACACATGGTCACCTACTCTGATTTAGTTTATGATTGCTGGATAGAAATCATTGAAAATCTAGAAGAGGAGAATAAGAAACCCCCAACAACTGTATTTAGATATCTTTGTGGCCTTGAGGAATCAGAGGTAAAGACTATTCAAGAAGAGATTAGAGATGAGAAGATTTTACTGTCAAAGAGTGCAAAGGATGGTGATGCAACTGACATGTATGATCGAATCAAGCAGTTGAAGCAAGACAAATTGATTCAAGATGCACTTCTTGAAGGCTTCAACAATTTGAATGAGTCTTCACCATGTAAAGACTGGGAGGAGGTGGTCAAAATGTATAACATCAATGATGTTGTTTATAAAACAATTTTAATGCTATGCGAGGAATGGATCAGATCTAGTTTGACGCGTGGAACAAAGAAAATGGCTTTTCCAGATGGAGCAATAAAATACATGCAATGGGCAATTCACCTTCAAAAGGAGAAAACTGAGCCTAGAGATTTGCCATGGTCAATCTATGTGGTGAGCCTACAAATGGAAGGCAATCTCTACTTGATGCGCCACTTCAATAATAAAGTGCCTATTGGCTTATGTGTTTTAGATATGACAAAAAACGTTGGAGGCAATTTGAAGTGGAGTGAGGAGACATTTAACAATGCTTTGGATGGGATCTTGGCTATTGCTGGAGGGTCAACAGATCCTGGATTTGTCTTTCTTGCATTTGTGGATTTCACTAACTTCACAAAATTGCAATGTGCCTTTCACGCCATGGGAGATAATCTGAGCTACCATTGTTGTGGTGCATTGCATCACTTTCCATCAGCTCCTTGCAAAGGAGCAATTCAATTCCTAACAGTTATTGCCTTCTTGGGACAAGGCAATGCATTTGAAGACCTGAGAAGAAGATCAGAGGAACATCCCATGCCAATTGATTGTTCTCTTCTTCAAGTAGCAGATAACGATATGTCAGATTTGCAATATTTGGAGGCCAAAAAAAGAGCTTTGGTCAAGCACTACATTCGTACATATTGTTTTGAAGACCGCAAGCTTGTTGATGTTTTTGGTGATGGCTCCTTGGTTGCACAAGAAGGAATACAACAGAAAAAAGAAGTCATCTGCTTAATTGATAGTGTGGAGGAGGCAAAAAGCATGGAGACCATGCTGCTAGACTTTGTTAAGTCTCATGAAGATATAGAAAAATGGGCTGGACTTCAACAATCCACTTCGCAATCAGGCGACATTGTGCCTGTTACAGAGGAGTGCTCTCCACAAAGAGAAGAAGAACAACAACAACACCATCCTCTGTCAATGGAGGACTTTTTGGAAATGGAGACACGTATGTTTTGAGTTTCTTGTGCATGTTAGTGTTTCTTGTTACTGATTTGATACTCTTAATGTTAGATTTTGCTTTATATAGTATTGATTGAGCTTGTATTTTTTATCTCAAGCATTCAAGGTTTGAATGTAAATAGTAAATTACTTGAGTTTTTGAATGGTGGATCTGTAGACTAAAACTAAAACATTTAATACTCACAAAGACTTAATTACTTAAGAGCTTGAACTCAATAAGTTTTGGACCTTTTATCAATACCCCCTTGATATGATACATTAGATCGTAGCATGGTTAAATGGTGATGCTTCATAAATTGAACCTAGCTTAGACAGGTGCTGGAGCCTAAATTTAAACTAACCTTGCTAGAAGGGAGCTTATGTTTGGACTTTGAGAGAAATAGCATAAGTAATCAATTAGAGCATAGATTAGACATGTGGTGGTGGCCGGCCTTAGAGACCAAAATCTTAATGAGCTTGGAAAGGTATTTAAGTACTGCAATTTACTTAGTTTTAGTACTCATTAAATGCATAGCTTGACAAAAGGTGGACCTTACATGGATCCTAATTTCAAGAGGTGTGGTAGACCTTCAAAACAAGCTCATATAGCTTGGACATGTGGTAGACCTTGCATGAAGACTAGTTTAGACAAGTGTGGTACACCTTGTAACCAACACCCATTTGTTATATTAGCTTGGACAAGTGGTGGACCTTGCTTTTATGTTTCAATGGAGCATATTTTGGACAGGTGGTAGACCTTGTTTCTCTCCATGCTTCAATGGAGAGAAACTTTAGCTTGGACAAGTGGTGGACCTTGTTTTTATGTTTTAAAGGAGCATATTTCGGACAAGTGGTAGACATAGTTTCTCTCCATGGTTCAATGGAACCCACCTCAGACAAGTGAAGTACCTTGAAACCAAACCCCCATAATACAACCTACTAAATAGGTTGGAAAATTGGTGGGATATGAAACCATCCATGATAGAGCATAGTATAGGTGAAAACGTAGTGGTCCTTATATCAATTACCCATGCATAGCTTGGACAAGTGGTGGACCTTGATTCTCTCTATGTTTCAATGGATCCTATCTTGGACTAGAGATATATCTTACTTAGTTCCATGCTTCAATGGATTGTAGCTTGGATAAGGAGTGGAACTTCAAACAAAACTCCACAGCATAGCATATATTAACAATTCATGGGTTTTATAGAGATTGTCCTGCCTATTTTGGAGAGTTGGTACACCTTTATTCTCCATTCTTCAATGGATCTGAGGTTGGACAAGCGGAGCTGGAGAAGTGGTCAACCTTAAAATGAAACCTCCCATGCTACAACCCATCATAGATCGTATATGTAGTGGACCTTGAAACTCTTTTATGTCCCTAGCTTAGAGAAGCATTGCACTCTTGATTATCTCCATACATGAAGGCAAGGTTGGACAAGTGGTGGACCTTCAAACCAGAATCTCTATGCAATAATAGGCAAGTGGTGGAGCTTGTTTTCTCCTTGTTCCAATGGAGCCTAGCTTAGACAAACAATGGAGCTTGCTTCTCTCCATGTTTCAATGGATCCTAGCTTAGAAAAGTGGTGGAGCTTTGCTTCTCTCCATGTTCCAATGGACCATAGCTTAGACAAGTGGTAGACCTTGAAAAACACCCCTCGTATACAACATATTATGGGGTTTTCATGTTTCAATGGCTCCTAGCTTGGACAAATGGTAGAGCTTGCTTCTCTTTATGTTTCAATGGATCCAATCTTAGCCAAGGGGTGGACCTTGAAACAAGAATCCCCCCCCCCCATGTACAACGTATTATGGGTTTTGAAAGCACTGGGAGAAAATAATAGCTTTGATAAGTGGTGGACCTTGCTTCTCTCCATGCTTCAATGGAGCCGAGGTTGGACACATGTTGGAGAGAAGATGGTTGCCCATGAAATAAGACCATGCATGCTATAATCAATCATATGTTGTACACATGGTGGACCTTGCAATTGTTTTATATGCCTAACTTGGACAAGTGGAGGACCCTTGATTACCTCCAGATATCAACAACAAGCCAAGTTTGGACAAGTGTAGTACCACCAAACCAGAATCTATATGCTACAATAGAGTATAGGTAGGACACGCGATGAACCTTGATATCAAACCATCCATGCTACTAGAGATGATAGGTTTCACATGTGGTGGAACCTTGTATCAATGTTCTATGTGTAGTTTTTGACTAGTGATAGACCTTGAAACTAATCCCTCTAGGCTACAAGAAAAAAGAGATGGATGAGGAGGCTAGACTACTTTTGTTGCATCAATGCATCCCATGTTACCACATATACTATAGGGTTCTTGGATAAGTGTTGGATCTTGTGTCAATGCTCCATGTCTAGCTTGGACAAGTGGTGGACCTTGGTTCTCTCTATGCTTCAAATGGGCAATAGATTGGAGACACAGTGGCCTTTTTTTTCCAATGATTTTATTTTTTGGAAACCTTGGAGGCACCATGTAAGAGGCACTCTAAGTCTTCCATACAATGGACCTATTGGACTATAAAATAATGATATCTTTCTTTGATATTGTCATTATTTTATGCATAATATTTTCTTCTTTTTGCAGACACAAAGGAGTTAAGTGATATAAAATCTAGATGTATTTCACACTATGATTGGCATGAAGATCCTTTTGGGACACCAACTTTTCCTATTCCCAAAGATGTAATTTTCCATATTAACGGTGTGGATTTTGAAGTGCGACTTTCATGTATTGAAGGAGCTGGTTATGGGCTATTTGTGCATACTACCCTGGAAAGTGGTTTGACTATTCTAAACTATGGAGGGCATAAGTATAGATTTCAAGACTGGAAAAAGATATGCAAAATATTTCCAAGAGCTTATAAATATTCTCTTCTAGAGGATCCAAACATAGAAGAAGAGGAAGATCAATCATACATTATTGGTTGTGTAGAAGAAGGAAACGTGTCGGGCTATATAAATAGTTCTCACAGTACAAATGTCTGTCCCAACGTACGCTATACATTTGATCCAAATTTGCCACCTTGGCATAAATGCACCTCTTCACACATCAAGTCAGAAGAATATGGCCATGTATGCATTGAGACTATTTGTCAAGTTGAAGCAGGAGAAGAGTTGTTTGCTGACTATAACTTTACTTGACATTGTAAAGTATTGTACATGGATGGAAATCTCAAGTACATGCATCATTTTCATTTTTCATGGATGAAATCTCAAGTGAATATAACATTTGATTATTGTTTAGTTTATGCTCAACGAGAATCTAGAGTGCTCTTATGCTTTGTGTGTTGTCTAACATATTTGACTACCTTGGCCATAGAATCTTGATTCTACTCTAGATTTGTGATAAATCTTACCAAAATTTAATCAATGTCTAGGTTGGACAAGTGGTGGGGCTTCAAACATTACTGTCTTAAACAAGTGGAGTTATCTTACTTGAATAAGTGGTGGCCTTTGAATCCAAATCTAAGCCAAATCTCTAATTATTTTCTTGTAGTCTAGGTTGGACATTTGGTGGACCTTGTATCCATGTTTCCTCAACAAGGGTGGCTTTTAGTTTTCACTTTAAGTACTCATCTTTAATAAAGTGTAGGATGGAAAATGTTGAGTTAGTAGATTGTATTTTAGACAAGTGGTGTTTGGTGTACGAATGCTGAAAATGGTTGCAAGGATTCTAACAACGACTTTACCTTAAATAAATTTCTTACTAGGAGTTCTACATATAAATATGGTGAATAAAATTCTAGTGGTTTTGAGATACCATTTGTGTGTGTGTTTTCTTAGATTCACAAACTGGGATGGATAACGCTCCTATGGTTCAGTCAACAACTATAGAATCCATAGATTCTATGGTTTCTAAAGTGCCCAAGATGGATGATATTTCTATACTAGAGTCTAGTGTTGTGCAACTTGAGCAAGCTTCCAATAATGAGAACCAAGAAATCGATGCTTCAAAAATGCAACATACATCAAAAGAGACTGAAAAGTCCACTCACGAGCTATTGCCAATTGGTACTACGTCATGTAGCGTAGATGTTGAGAAATCCATGCTTACAATTATATTGGATTTAAATGGTCTATTGTTGAAACGTTCCCCTCAACCATCCTCACACCACAACTCAGTGCAAATGGATTCAAAAAGATATATTATACTCAGGCCAGGTTGCATCCAATTCTTGAAGACTATTTTACAAAGGTTTAATGTTGCAATTTGGTCGACAGCTACTAGGAATAATGTGTATCAAATCCTTGCAGCACTAAACAACTTAGCTGAGGATACATTGCCTTTCTTTGCAATTTGGTCGCAAGATGTTTGCTACACCGCTCAAACTCAAAAATTGTTTAGACCCGACAATCCAAACGTTGAGGCAATGTTCAAGCCTCTAGCCAAAATTGCCATGGGGTTTGAATGTGATCCACAAAGAACAGTGCTTATTGATGACTCTCCTTACAAGGGATGTATTTCACCAGCAAACAATTGCATTTTTCCACCACAATTTGATGCTGAGAAGATGGTTGACAATATGCTCTTGGAGGAGCTACTGCCATACTTGATTCAGCTTGATGAGAGAAGGGATGTGCGTGATTTAATTGCTTCTAATCGTTATGGACAACCTATAGTGACAAATGATAGTGAATACAAACAAATCATGGAGTATTGGAAGCAAAAAAATGATGTTTGGTCAGCTAAGGTGTTCTTTACAAGAAGAATACCACCTGCAAAAGGTGACAGAGATGAAACTATCATTGAAGATGCAAGTGACACAAGCCACCGCAATGAAATGAGAAGAGCCCAAATACAAGAGATCTTGGCAAAGGAGCGTACACCCATTGAAAGCATGAAGGCGTCACAATTGACCACTTTAGCTAGGCAATTGGGTTGTAACACAAAAGGAGTTTTGAAGGCAACCACAGCAAAGGCTTATATAAATAAGGTGAAAGCTGAGAACAATCTTCTAAGGCTGGATAGAAAGCAACCCTAAGGTACTAGTGACATGTCATATATTCTTGATACACATGCTTGAACACTCATGTGCATGGTATCTAACAAATCTTTCTTTTTATTCCTTCTTGCAGGATCTTACAAAGGATACTACTAGATGGAGCTCAATCAATAGAGATTTTGATATTTTTGCTCAAAATAATGAAGCAGTCACCTACATTTTTTGTTTATCAATTTCTTGAGAGACTTTATTTTAGTTTGTAATCATCAAATGAAATGAAAAGTATCCTTCTTATTAAGATTGTTGATCTTTTTCTTGTTCAAACCTTTCAATTGTGATTTATAGTTTTGTTAGCATGAGATTGTGCTTTTTTAGTTTGAAAAAAACTGTCAAAGATCCAAGTCTTTTTGGCTTTACTTAAGTTATTAATTGTGAAAGATCCAAGTTTTTTTCTTTACTTAAGTTATTGATTGCCTATGTAATAGTCCTTAAAACAATATCGGATGGCTTTCTTGCTCCCATGTCTCACATTGGTCTTTAGGTAAGACAAGTGGTGACCTTGAAAGTATGGTCTCATATCTCGATCAAGTGAAGAGACATGAAGCTTAAATATCACTACTATGTATCTAGTGTTAAACTCCATCGAGACAAAGACTAGATAGCCAAATTGCAGTCGAGTTTAAGTGAAAAATCCATTTGAGCTAAGGTAAAACTTATAGTGCCTCATTTTTCTAGGATTCTACCCCATCAAGGAAGTTATAATCTAGCACAAACCAATTAAGACTCTTTTGGAGCCTAGATAGGACAATTCGTGGAACTTATGAAACTTATTATTGAGTTAGAGTCTAGTTTAGATAAGCAAAAGATCTTCAAACCAGCACTTGGTCTTACTATTCAATATTCAAAGTCCCTTGAGGCTAACAAATTACATACCCACTTGTAACCTAACTAATGAGTAATTATATAGATCTAAGCAAGTATATATAATGAGTCTTCAAACTAATAATCCAAGGGAAGAGAGTAGCAAGGTCCACTACTTGTCCAAGCTCAGCTCTAGACAACATAGAAAGATGCTAGTTCTACTAATTGTCTAATTATAGGCATGGAGAAATGATAGAAGGTTGACCACTTGTCCAACCTATCATCTCTAGTAAGATGGGAGGTTTGGCCTTAAGATTCACCATGTAACCAACCTATACATCATTGTATTATGAAGAGTAAAAAAGCAAAGCTCCACCACTTGTCCAAGCTAGTTCTAAAATCCACATGGAGATAAGCAAGCTCCACCATTTGTCGAATCTCTCTTCCATTAAAACATGAAAAAACTCATCTATGTTGTACAGGGGGACTTTTTTCCAAGGTCCACCACTTGTCCAAGCTAGGATCCCTAGTAGCACGAGTGGTTTGGTCTCAAGATACACCACTTGTACACTCTATGTCATTATATTAAGAAGAACTATGTATTAAGGTCCACCACTTGTCCAACCTATAAGGTTATATCTTAAATGGTATCCTTTCTCACCACTTGAAATGCCCATGATATGTTTTACACGGGGGTTTCATTCCAAGGTCCACCACTTGTCCAAGCTAACTCTATTCAAACATAGAGAGAAGCAAAGGTCCACCACTTGTCCAAGCTAACTCTATTCAAACATAGAGAGAAGCAAAGGTTCACCACTTGTCAAAGCTAGGCTCCGTTGAAGTATGGAGAGAAGTAACCTCCATCATTTTTCCAAGATAGGTGCCATTCAAACATGGAAAGAATCAAGATCTACCATGTCTCCGAGATTCTAGGCTCCATTGAAACACCCTAAAACCATGATATTTTGTACATGGGGTGTTTGCATTCAAGGTCTACCACTTCTCTAACGTATTATACCTAGTAGCATGAGTGATTTGGTCTTAAGATTCACCACTTATCCACTCTATGTCATTATATTAAGAATAACTGGGTGTTAAGGTCCACCACTTGTCCAACCTATAAGGGTATATCTTAAATGGTATCCTTCACCACTTATCAAGGTCCATCACCACTTTTCCAACCTATAGGTTATGATCTTAATGATTTTTCCCTCATCACTTGTAATGTCCATGCTATGTTTTACAAAGGGGTTTTGTTCCAAGACCCACCACTTGTCCAAGCTAACTCCATCCACCACTTGTCCAAGATAGGCTCCATTGAAACATGGAGAGAAGGATGATCCACCATTTCTCCAAGATAGGTTCCATTGAAACATTGAGAGAAGCAATCTCCACCATGTCTCCAAGCTAGGCTCCATTGAAATACCCTAAACCCATAATTTTGTACATGAGGGGTTTACATTCAAGGTCCACCACTTGTCCAACCTATTATCCCTAGTAGCAAGAGTGGTTTGGTCTCAAGATTCACCACTTGTACACTCTATGTCATTATATTAAGAAGAAATATGTGTTAAAGTCCACCACTTGTCCAGCCTATAAGGTTATATTTTAAATAGTATCCTTTCTCACCACTTGAAATGCCCATGATATGTTTTACATGGGGGTTTCATTCCAAGGTCCACCACTTGTCCAAGCTAACTCTATTAAAACATATAGAGAAAGAAAGGTCCACCACTTGTCCAAGCTAGGCTCATTGAAACATGGAGAGAAGGAACCTCCACTGTTTCTCCTAGATAGGCTCCATTGAAACATGGAGAGAAATAAGCTCCACCATGTCTCCAAGTTGCTAGGCTCCATTGAAATACCCAATACCCATAATTTTTTGTACATGGGGGGTTTACATTCAAGGTTCACCACTTGTCCAACCTATTATCCCTAGTAGGTTTGGTCTCATGATTCACCACTTGTCCACTCTATGTCATTATATTAAGAGGAATTAGGTGTTAAGGTCCACCACTTGTCCAACCTATAATGTTATAGCTTGAATGGTATTTTTTCTCACCACTTGTAATGCCCATGACATGATTTACATGGGGGTTTTGTTCCAAGGTACACCACTTGTCCAAGATAAATCTATTGAAACATAGAGAGAAACAAAGGTCCACCACTTTTCCAAGCTAGGCTGCATTGAAACATGGACCTTAATACCAAATTATTTCTAGTAGCATGAGTGATATTTTGTACATGGGGCGTTTACATTCAAGGTCCACCACTTGTCCAACCTATTTCCCTAGTAGGTTTGGTCCCAATTTCACCACTTATCCACTCTATGTCATTATATTAAGAATAATTGGGTGTTAAGGTCCACCACTTGTCCAACCTATAAGGTTATATATTGAATGGTATTTTTTCTCACCACTTGTAATGCCCATGATATGTTTTACATGGGGTTTTTGTTCCAAGGTCCACCACTTTTCCAAGATAACTCTATTTAAACATAGAGAGAAACAAAGGTCCACCACTTGTCCAAGCTAGGCTCCATTGAAACATGGAGAGAATGATGCTGCACCATTTATCCAAGATAGGCTGCATTGAAACATGGAGAGAAGCAAGCTTTACCATGTTTCCAAGCTAGGATCCATTGAAACACTCTAGGGGGTTTTATTTCAAGGCCCACCACTTGTTTAACCTATTATCCCTAGTAGCATGAGTGGTTTGGTTTCAAGATTCACCACTTGTACACTCTATGTCATTATATTGTGTTAAAGTCCACCACTTGTCCAACCTATAAGGTTATATCTTAAATGGTATCCTTTCTCGCCACTTGAAATGCCCATGATATGTTTTACATGGGAGTTTCATTCCAAGATCCACCACTTGTCCAAGCTAACCATATTCAAACATAGAGAGAAACAAAGGTCCACGACTTGTCCAAGCTAGGCTCCATTGAAACATGGAGAGAAGGAACCTCCACCATTTCTCCTAGATAGGCTCCATTAAAACATGGAGAGAAGTAAGTTCCACCATGTCTCCAAGATGCTAGGCTCCATTGAAATACGCAAAACCCATGATATTTTGTACATGGGTGATTTACATTCAAGGTCAACCATTTCTCCAACCTATTATCCCTAGTAGGTTTGGTCTCACAATTCACCACTTTTCCACTATATGTCATTATAATAAGAGGAATTGGGTGCTAAGGTCCACCACTTGTCCAGCCTATAAGGTTATACCTTGAATGGTATTTTTTCTCACCACTTGTAATGCCCATGACATGCTTTACATGGGGGTTTTGTTCCAAGGTTCACCACTTGTCCAAGAAAATTCTATTGAAACATAGAGAGAAACAAAGGTCCACCACTTTTCCAAGCTAGGCTCCATTGAAACATGGACCTTAATACCAAATTATTCCTAGTAGCATGAGTAATATTTTGTACATGGGGGTTTGCATTCAAGGTCCACCACTTGTCCAACGTACTTTTCCTAGTAGGTTTGGTCGCAAGATTCACCACTTGTCCACTCTATGTCATTATATTAATAATAATTGGGTGTTAAGGTCCACCACTTTTCCAACCTATAAGGTTATATATTGAATGGTATTTTTTCTCACCACTTGTAATGTCCATGATATGTTTTACATGGGGATTTTGTTCCAAGGTCCACCACTTGTCCAAGCTAAATCTGTTCAAACATAGAGAGAAACAAACATGCACCACTTGTCCAAGGTAGGCTCCATTGAAACATGGAGAGAATGATGCTCCACCATTTATCCAAGATAGACTCCATTGAAACATGGAGAGAAGTAAGCTCCACCATGTTTCCAAGATGCTAGAGTCCATTGAAATACCCAAAACCCCTGATACTTTGTACATGGGGGGTTTACATTCAAGGTCCACCACTTGTCCAACCTATTATCCCTAGTAGCATGAGTGGCTTGGTCTCAGGATTCACCACTTGTCCACTCTATATCATTATATTAAGAAAAATTGGGTTTCCATATCTAAATGGATCTTTGCTTGGATAAGTGGTAGACCTTGAGACCTAAATACCCATTCTACACTAGAGCATTGGTTAAGCCTTATACACTTCAAGCATACCTTTAACAACAAGTAGTAGTTATTAGTTGACTTAAGTCTAGTTGAACTCCATGGTATTGAGACTAAGAGAGAGTGTAGCATAAAAAAGAGTCAGGATTTTAATTTGACTTTCTTTCTATTAATGAGTAGATCATAGATGGATTTTGGTATCTAATAAAACCTTAGGGTAGACAATGTAAAAATCATGTCTATTGTTGTGTTTGCATTAAGTGTTCTTGTTCTTTAATTTCAGAACCATTACAGAAAAATGGATTGGCTATATGCTGGCATAAATTGAAGAAAACTATTGAATTACCCATCCAACCTCCTCCAAGACCTTGTCCAAGGAATGAATCACCTCCTTATCACCTACCACTTGCTTTCAAGGACATCAAAAGAGTACTTATCTTGGATCTAGAGGGGTTACTTCTCAAGACAGTTGAAATGAAACATGGAGATTCTATGCCATCTTGGGCTCAACACATGCGACTTGTGGAGGACAAAGATGAAGTTTATCATGTGGTGCGACCAGACGCACAAAGTTTTTTGGATTTTTGTGCTGAATACTTTGAGCTATGGATATGGAGTTGCTATAACTTAACAAGGGTGCAACGCATCACACAAAAGTGTTTTCCTGAGCAGTATACCAAGTTCAAGGTGTTTATGAGTAACAAAAATTGCCAAAATCCAAATATCATGTTAGGATTTACAAGGGTTTATCACAAAAATCTGAGTGATATTTGGAAGATATTTGAGGATTTGGATGCAAACAATACCTTAATTTTTGATGACACTCCATATAGGGTGATGTGGAACATGCCAGGGACATATCTTATATTTCCAAAGATGTGGAGGCAAACTTCCGAGCAACTTCAAAACTTCTTGCAGAGAACCATAATTCCATGGTTGGTAGGATGGTTGTATGCAAGAGATAAGAGAGTCTATACATATAACACAATTGTAAATCAGTATAGTGATTCTGAGACAAATTATGTCCTTGGTGTGTACTTGTCAACACGAAAGCATTGAATAAATATGGCTATAAGATGCTTTTTTTATTCTAGTGTGTATCTTTCAACATTTGTATAATTTGATATAGTCTTTTTTTTTTTATAAAAGGTGTGTCAATTTTATGAACACTTGAATGGAGTGCACCCTACTCTAAGGGGACTTCAATGTACTATTGGAGTGCATCCTATTGTAAGGGGACTCTGATGTATTGCTAGAGTGCACCCAAATTTTTGGGGACTCATTTTTTATTTGATTGGGGCCTATGTTGGGTCATATAGTAAAAGAAATTCATTTTTTGTCAATTCATATCGAGGTTGCATTTATTTGGAACTATGAAAGAATTGATGTTTGATGTCAAAATAAAACTTGTAAGTGTGGATCAGAGAATTCATGGACTTTAAATATGTGAGAGGGATCTTTTTCTTGGGCACAAATGTTTGCTTCAAGAATTTTGTCATTACATACTTTATGTGAAAGAGTTTTAGAACCTAAAAGACTTTGAAAACAAAACTATGGAATCTAAGTGCATGTATTCTTGAATGGCTTGAAAGTTGATGTATACATGCATGTCGCCTTGATGAAGATTTAGATCTGACAAGATGGAAAGATATAATTCTTGGACGTTACCTTTGTCAATTTGGTAATAACATATTTAACTTTCTTTTAATATGGGTGGAAAATATATTATTATGTGCATTTGGAAAATATATTATTATGTGCATATTTAACTTTCTTTTAATATGGGTGGAAAATATATTATTATGTGCATTTGGAACCTAATTGCTTGACCTTCAAACCAAGATTCCTATGTTATTTTTTCATATACTTTTTTATACTGAATTAAGATTGTGGATGCAAGGTCCACCACTTGTTCAAGCTAGATCTAAGAAAGTATATATACTGAGTCTTCAAACTAGTAAACCAAGGGGAGAGAGAAGCAGGGTCCATCACTTGTCCAAGCTCATCTCTAGACAACATAGAGAGATGTTATGTCTACTAATTGTCCAATATAGTCATGGAGAAATGATAGAAGGTTGATCCACTTGTCCAACCTATCATCTCTAGTAAAATGGGAGGTTTGGCCTTAAGATTCACCATGTAACCAACATATACTTCATTGTATTATGAAGAGTAGAAAAGAAAAGCTCCACCACTTGTCTAAGGTAGTTCCAAAATCAACATGGAGAGAAGAAAGCTTCACCATTTGTCCAAGATAGGTTCCATTAAAACATGGAAAACCTCATATATGTTGTACATGGAAGCTTTTTTCCAAGGTCCACCACTTGTCCAAGCTAGGATCCATTAAAACATGGATAGAAACAAGGCTCCACAACTCGTCCAACCTTTATAGCTGCGAAGTGTACCGGTTGTCTAAACTAGGCATGGGAAAATAATAGAAGGTCCACCACTTATCCAATATATTATCTCTAATAGCATGGGAGGTTTGGTCTCAAGATTTAGGAATTGGCTGACCTGTATTTCATTGTATTATGATGAATTTGGTTTTAAAGTCAACTACTTATCCAAGCTATAAGTTTATATCTTGAATGGTATTCCTTCCCATCACTTAGAAAACCAATGATATGTTGTACATGGGAGGGTTTGTTACAAGGTCCACCACTTGTCCAAGCTAGTTTCATTGAAACATGGATGAAGACAAGCTCCACCATTTGTTAAAGCTAGACTCCATTGAAATCTAGAAAATCCATTCTATGTTGTACATGGGGTTTTTGTTTTAAGGTCCAACACTTGTCCAAGCTAAGATCCATTGAAACATGGAGTAGAGAAACACTCCACCACTTGTCCAAGCTAGGCAACATTGATAGTAGTTGGTTTATTTTGAAGATCCACCACGTGTCTAAGCTAACTCTATTGAAACATAGAGAGAAGCAAAGGTCCACCAACTGTTCAAGCTAGGCTCCATTGAAACATGGACAGAAGCAAGCTCCACCATTTCTCCAAGATAGACTCCATTGAAACATGGAGAGAATCAAAGGTCCACCATTTCTCCAAGCCAAGATCTAGTTGTCCAACCTATAAGGTTATATCTTAAATGGTAATCTTTCTAATCACTTGGAATACCCATGATATGTTTTACATGGGGGTTTTGTTCCAAGATCACCACTTGTCCAAGCTAACTCTATTGAAACATAGAGAGAAGCAAAGGTCCACCACTTGTCCAAGCTAGTCTCCATTGAAACAAGGAGAGAAGCAAGCTCCATCATTTCTCCAAGATAGGCTAGCATGGATAAGTGCACCTTGAAACCAACCTTCCTATGAGGCAATAGAGCATATGCTACATATTTTATGTATGCCCCATGCCTCAAATTAAGAAGTTATAGATTAGAAGTGGACCTTGCTTAAATGTCACATGCAATAAATTAAGGAAAAATAGCCAAGTGGATTGTATTCCTCAATGGATCCTTGCTTTCACAAGTTGTGAACCTTGAGTCACTTTTACATTAACTTGGACAAGTGGTGGACCTAGAAACCAAGCTCTCCATGTTGAGATAAGTTGTAGGTAGGACATTAGAACATAGACAACGATAATGGATGCAATATACTCCTCTCCTAATAATCCAATTGATTGAAACCATGATATTTTAGTTGTTCTCATTGTGTATTGTATGTGCATAAAGTGGAATGAGACCTTAAGAAAACTCAAATTTTTGACAAAATCTCTATATTTTATACATGATATATTGAAAGTTGTCCAACCTGGGAATTGGGATTTTCCCACTTTACCTAATATGGTCTTATAAGTTGGGATGCTTAAAATAAAGGGAATACAAAAATCTTTACAATGTGAACCAAGAGGTTCAATGGCGTTGGCAGCGTGCAAAGAGTAAGGCTTAACAGACCGCCACCTCGGCTCGTCCTGCAAAGGAAAAAAAAGCCTATCACACTAGGGTGCTCCCTTCTGCAGCCAACGCCATGGCAAAAATGTGACAGGCTATGGCACCTTCCTCCCATGTAAGCAGTCACTCCCACACTCTGTCCTCTATCGGGCCCGCCGTGGGAAAAACTCACGAGAGAGAGAGATAGAGGGAAAGAAAGAGATCAAGAGAGAGAATATGCATGCAATATATGCAACTCTTGTAAGGCTACAACCTCTCCCCAAGCTAAGAACTTGATGACTGCCACACGCTCATCTCCACCCAACATTCCTATATATAGGCCCCTGTCCATTTGGCTCATAGATATATAGCACCGATGTATTGCTTGTGCGTTTGGCACTTTGCCATGGTCGTGCCATCCTAGCCCTACCCTTGGCATACTATGGGGGGTTCGCATACAAATGCTAAAAAGGGATGAGCTCGAAGGCGGGGGGGGGGGGGGGGGGGGGGGGGGGGGGGGGGGGGGGGGGCACTTAATAATAAAGTGACTATCACGTGAGTGCAACAAGAATGGTTATTAAATTTCAAATTTTCTCACATTTTCACATACAATAGGGTATCGTAAAATGGAATCACGACAACAATTTACATATTGAATAAAAAAAGGGTATATTTTATTTGTCAAGAATTCACAGATAAGGAGTTTTAGAAAATTTTCTTGAATGCACGTGATATACATAATTTATACATAGTGACCACCCCCCCCCCCCCCACCACAATGTGAACCAAGAGGTTCAATGGCGTTGGCAGCGTGCAAAGAGTAAGGCTAAATAGCCCGCCACCTCGGCTCGTCCTGCAAAGGCAAAAAAAGCCTATCACACCAGGGTGCTCCCTTCTGTAGCCAACGCCATGGCAAAAATGTGACAGGCTATGGCACCTTCCTCCCGTGTAAGCAGTCACTCCCACACTCTGTCCTCTATCGGGCCTGCCATGGGAAAACCTCACGAGAGAGAGATAGAGGGAAATAAAGAGATCAAGAGAGAGAATATGCATGCAATATATGCAACTCTTGTAAGGCTACATCCTCTCCCCAAGCTTGATGACTGCCACACGCTCATCTCCACCCGACATTCCTATATATAGGCCCCTGTCCATTTGGCTCATAGATATATATACACCGATGTATTGCTTGTGCGTTTGGCACTTTGCCATGGTCGTGCCATCCTAGCCCTACCCTTGGCATACTATGGGGGGTTCGCATACAAATGTTAAAAAGGGATGAGCTCGAAGGCGGGGGCGGGGGGGGGGGGGTTCACTTAATAATAAAGTGACTATCACGTGAGTGCAACAAGAATGGTTATTAAATTTCAAATTTTCTCACATTTTCACATACAATAGGGTATCGTAAAATGGAATCGCGACAACAATTTACATATTGAATAAAAAAAGGGTATATTTTATTTGTCAAGAATTCACAGATAAGGAGTTTTAGAAAATTTTCTTGAATGCACGTGATATACATAATTTATAAATAGTGACCCCCCCCCCCCCCCCCCCCCCCCCCCCCCCCACAATGTGAACCAAGAGGTTCCATGGTGTTGGCAGCGTACAAAGAGTAAGGCTAAACAGCCCGCCACCTCGGCTCGTCCTGTAAAGGCAAAAAAAGCCTATCACACCAGGGTGCTCCCTTTTGCAGCCAACGCCATGGCAAAAATGTGATAGGCTATGGCACCTTTCTCCCGTGTAAGCAGTCACTCCCACACTCTGTCCTCCATCGGGCCCGCCATGGGAAAACCTCACGAGAGAGAGAGATAGAGGGAAAGAAAGAGATCAAGAGAGAGAATATGCATGCAATATATGCAACTCTTGTAAGGCTACAACCTCTCCCCAAGCCAAGAACTTGATGACTGCCACACGCTCATCTCCACCCAACATTCCTATATATAGGCCCCTGTCCATTTGGCTCATAGATATATATATACACCGATGTATTGCTTGTGCGTTTGGCACTTTGCCATGGTCGTGCCATCCTAGCCCTACCCTTGGCATACTATGGGGGGTTCGCATACAAATGCTAAAAAGGGATGAGCTCGAAGGCGGGGGGGGGGCGCACTTAATAATAAAGTGACTATCACGTGAGTGCAACAAGAATGGTTATTAAATTTCAAATTTTCTCACATTTTCACATACAATAGGGTATCGTAAAATGGAATCGTGACAACAATTTACATATTGAATAAAAAAAGGGTATATTTTATTTGTCAAGAATTCACAGATAAGGAGTTTTAGAAAATTTTCTTGAATGCACGTGCTATACATAATTTATACATAGTGAAACCCCCCCCCCCCCGCCGCCCCCGAGGGGATGAGAAAAGTGGATGGTTCTATCCTATTAAACTTATTCATGTTAAACTTCTTTAATTGAACTTTCAAGTTTGCTTGTGCGACTACAGCTTCTGGTTGCAGAGCATGCAACAAGTGACGCCCTTCAATAACTCCATGTTCCTAGGAAGATGCACTCACCAATCAAACATGGGCTCTAGCACAATCCTCAACACAATCATACAAAGATTGTAAGGCACTACACTAGGGACATCAAGATTGTGAATTTGAGTCCCACCATCCTTGAGTTCCTATCATGCCTTAAAAGTTGGACACTCAAAATTCATTGAAGTTCTTAGCCGATATTCCTTCTAGCCGCTTCCTTTAGTCACATGTGGGCACTAAAATCCATTGATGTCCTCTAGCCAATATTCCTTCTAGTCCGAGTGAACACTCAAAATTCATTGATGTTCTGATATTAGGTCTAGCATGGGTGCGTCCTTTAGTCACATGGGACCAATGATAGGTTGTTGCATTGAAAGCATGGCAGCTTTGTGGGATATGGAAAAATTTAACAACTAGAAGGATCATAATGGCCTGCTAAGGAAGTGTAATGCAAAAGTAGACATACCCAATACGACCTCAATGGGAATGAAAGTATATTGGTCCGTAGGGTGGTTGAAGGTTTGAGAAATGTTGTAACGCCTCTATGAGACAGAATTTGAATGGAAAGTCTGGTAGTGGTCCATAAACAAGAATTTTTCTTTGCCACAAACAAAGAGAATATACCTTAAGCTAAGGTAAAAAGTAGACTAATTGTCGCTGCTTAACAAGCAGTGGAGGCTAAGGCCAAGTGGATAGTAGTTGCAAGGAACATTAGGGATCCTACATGGCCTAGCACTTTGGAGGACACTAACAACAGGGATCAAAGTAAAAGCTAGAGGGATAGGCACAGACCTATGCTCCAGATGCAAAGGAACAATAGAAGACCCCCTACATCTTTTTTAAAGTATTGACCTACCACAAGACATCTGGTGGAAAAAAATTACAAATAGGTGCAGAAAATGTGGGAAATCTTCTTTTTCAAGAACGACCTAGTTATAGGAGAAACTATTTTGAATAACCAATCCACGTTGGTCTGCACATAGATTATTCTTCTTTGCTATCTCAAACAAACTTGGAAAGCAAGAGACCTTCAAGTTTTCAAAGGAAACCTGTGATAGCTAGGTTTGAGAGATCATTTAGGAAAGCAAGGAATCGATTCTCTTGGTTGGAAATGCAAAGACATTGAAGAGTGGAAGCAAGCACTACTAGATATTAGAGATACTGTTGAGTATGGGATCCCAATTGCCTACCAAAACATAGGTGGAACAAACTTTGTAGAAGTGGCTAAGGGAAGGTATATGTTGACGCCTTTTGTATCTCTTAGCTCCTTAAGGCACATACTATGTTTGAGGCTTAATGTACATGCTTTCCTATGTTAATAAAATGCTATTGCTCACAATGTGAGTAAGACAAAAAAAAAGGGGGGGGGGGGGGGGGAGTGATAGATATATGGCAAAAGGTGACTAATAGGTCAGGTTTGTTTTAGTGGTAATCATGGAGAAGTTACTTGTTTTAGTGGTAATCATGGAGAAGTTACTTGTTGACCAAATTTGGTCCAATTTGAAGTTGTATTTTGTTGCTTCTTGAGATAAATATAAGAGTAAACTATGTAAAGAGAGATGATGGTTTTTTGCATGTTTTCTTTAATAATCACAATTTACCATCTTCTACTTCACTCTCGTAGGCCTTGTGAAATTTTCACTTGTTGGCTTGGATAAAATTTCAAATCAATAATGAGGCCATGCAAAATTTTCTATTGGTATATGAGTAGCATTATCTCCTACAACCAAATCAAAACTACGAGCTGTATCCTCACTATGTTAAACAATGCCGATTATGACCGACTCAAGGATTTTACAAGACTTTATGTCTACTTCTATCCCTCAAGAATTTCTTTTCAACTTACGGTTTTTATATGCAAATGTCAACATTCACCTTCTTAACGTAGTCCAACCTGTACCATCTTTAGGGATTAGGTTTAGATCTTCCCAATATTGAAAAAATTGTTAAGCAACATCTCAAAGGGGAAACTCACATATACATGTCACATGTAACACTTGATCAAGAGAATGTTGCAAGAAATAAAATTTCATTAATAAGTGCATGAAATATTATTGTTGTTTATTTAAATTTTTGCAAGAAATTACTTAGGCCTATCATTCCTTAGAAATTTTTCTACAATCATGTGATCAAAGTCATTTCAAGATCAATAATAACTTTAAAATCCTAGCCTATATTCAAGTAATCATATTGATTGAAAACCAATAAACCACAACTTCAAGTTGGGCCAAATTTGGTCAACAAGTAACTTCTCGAGGATTACCCCTGAAACAAACTTGTCCTATTAGTCACTTGTTTGCCATATACAAATCATTCCCTTTATCAAAAATGTCAACCACCTCTTTATCTGGATACAAAAGGTCTTTTGACTTTCCACCTTCAAATGTCTTTTAACTTTCCACCTTCATCTATCTTTTCATTTCCTAAACTCACCCTTCACTTACGCTTATAATATATTTTGAAAGATTTTTTATTTTTTCGAGATTGGGGAGACCTAATGGCTCCAATTACACAATTTATTAGTTGGACTATTAACAAATTTCCAACGAAGATGTCATTTCGTGTGCAACACTTCATGTTAAAAGGTGCCCCTTACTTCTCTACAGTAGCACTTCATCGATCTCTTGACCTATTGTTTGGGAAGAACTTTTCGATGTGAGCCAATACACCCTCTGCGCCTTGTTGCTAGGACAACAAGTTATTGCTTTAAAAAAGAGTCTATTGCTATGTTTCTCCTCGGTAGCCTACCATTCTCCACGTGGCACCCCCTCATGTTCCTCTACTACCATCTACCTCCAGCATGACCCTCTCGCCACCCACCTCCACTACCAAACTGCTCACTTCTCGCTCTATCCAAGCAAAAGGACCTTGCGAGATTCGGCTTAATGAAAGGCAAAAAAACATTGGCACCACTTGCTATAAATATAACTTCTACAAACACAACCCTCGTCTATAGATTAACCATAATACACTTTTTGGTTGTCTGGTAGTAAAAATGGGCTTTGAATCATTCAATTGTATTACTTTTATACCAATGTTGAAACACCAAATTAAGGTTGTCTATTACATCCAAAGGTAAATATGTTGGGATACCCATCCTCCAAAGGCCTCCCCGTTGCCCTACAATTTTTAACATTGTGTATAATCACTTAGATCACATTTTGCAATCCTACGTCATCATATAGCCTCATCGATGATGTTAGCTATGAATTGCTTAGATTTGATCTTGCCTAAGCTATCAATTACTATTATAAAGCATTCCCCACAAGGAAAAACCAACCAACATAATTCATGGTGTATTTAGAACGTCCAAGGTCACCATCTCTGATGAGTAGCATGAAGTATGTTGCAAAATGATCTCACGATTACATGAAGTTTGTTCCTTTTTCGTAGTTATTCCTCATCCTCTCCTCCCTCACCGCATCATCCACTCGCCTCTTCTACCTGCTCAACAGAGAGCTAGAGCTCCCTCTGCTGAGAGAGAGAGAGAGAGAGAGAGAGAGAGAGAGAGAGAGAGAGAGAGAGAGATTTTATTATTGTCCTCGGAGGTCAAGTATTACCTATGGGACCAAAGGTACATGTGATGTGCAATGTGTGGGGTTGATAAGTGATTCTCGATGCATGGTGATGAGAATCACAATGGAGAACCCTATGTGGTTGTGTAGTTCTAGGTCAAGGCTAAAAATGTGAGGGAAGCAAGTTCGAGTGATGAGTACCACACATGAGAGAGAGAGAGAGAGAGAGAGAGAAGAAGAAGAAGAAGAAGAAGAAGAGAGTTTTAACGTCGTAGGAAACTATCCCAAGAGACCTTAAAGATCTAGCCGACGAGGAGTTGAACTCAAGACCTGTTATTCAAGAGGGAAATGGCATAACCAATCTACCACACTTGGGTGATAGAAAGTTTATACCATTTTCCTCTTTTTATTGGCACACACACACACCCACACACACACACACCCGAGAAGAAGAGAGTTTTAACGTCGTAGGAAACTATCCCAAGAGACCTTAAAGATCTAGCCGACGAGGAGTTGTGAAATCAAGACCTGTTATGAGATAGATAGATAGATAGATTTTATTATCGTCCTCGGAGGTCAAATATGACCTATGGGACCAAAGTTACATGTGATGTAGTATGTGTATGGTTGATGAGTGACTCTCGATGCTCCAAAATTGTAGTGATGAGAGTCGCAATGGAGAGCCCACACTTTGGCTGGGAGAGGAAAGTGTGTAGGTCTAAGTTATGGCAGAAAATGTGAGAGAAGCAAGTTCGGATGTGATCAAAAGTTGAGAACTCTAGTAGTGTGTGGTACTCAGACTCTCGAACTTGCAGTGAGCATAATGTGCACAATCGATTTGACTCTTCTCCATTGCCCCAACGCCCTATCTCGCATCGAAGGAAATGGGAGCTAAGCCGAATTGCTGCGATAGTGCGTATCGCGGACAAGGGAATAGGCTCAAGCATGTAAGTGTGAGTACGGTTTCCTCTCTCAGCGAAGAACATGGTTTTGTAGTTGGGGGCAATATAGGTGGTGTAATGTATGAAGCGTGACCCACCGGATTTCTCCCAAGCCGTAATACATTGGCGTTGTAGAAAAGCTTCATTCACTTGAGAGTCAATTGAAGCATCATGTAGCAAGTGTAATGCATCCCATCTCCCAAACCACTTCTTTATGTCTTGCATCCATCCCGTGCTCAAGATCTTGCTTTTATGCGTCTTTTGAACTTTTTTGCTTGCTTCCCATGCAATTGTAGGAAGTCGATGTGAGGGGTTTTGACGCATCTTTATCATGTACTCCACAACCCTTTCCATGCCCATAACCTCAATTGGAAGAGATCCTGACTCAAGAAGTAGGAGCATATATGGTGTTTGTGTCTTAACTTGGAGAAAGTTTGTAAGAAAACGCTTTTGGACATTCTCAAACTCTTTCCAAGTAGACTTTGAGATGCTCCCGCCCCACACTTCAACTCCATAAAGAAGAACCGGTGTCACCAATGCATCAAAAAGATACTTCTTGAGAACCCAACACTTGATGTTTCCCGCATTACACATGTTCTCAAATGCATAATATGCTCTCTTTCCCGCTTCCAAACGACGCATAGCACATTCATGCCACTTGTGATTGGATGGAACCTCAAGGCCAAGGTACTTAAAGCTCTCAACAACTTCAAGTGTCTCGTTGTTGTACACAATGCATGGCTTCTCCTTATGGTTGGTTTTCACAAGCATAACCTTTGTTTTGGATTCATTTACAATCAGCCCACTATGCAAGCAAAAGTTCTCAAGGACAACCATAAGCTTTTGTGCATCTTCTAAAGTGTGTGCTAGAAGCACTACATCATCCGCATACAACAAAAGCATGATTACCACATTGCAAATAGTGACCTCTTCAATGCCTTCTTCTTGCATAAAGTCAAGTACCATTTGTTCCAATTGATCAATGCATAGACCAAAGAGAGTTGGTGACAATGGACATCCTTGTTTAACCCCAATAGTGCTTACAATTTTTTTTGAAATTTCTCTTCCCATGCGCAATTGACAAATCACCTTCTCATAGATTCGAGAAACCGCAAGCATAAACTCACTTGGCACTTGGAGTTCTTCCATCTTTCTCCACAAATTGTTACGTGGAATCATATCAAAGGCTTTCTTAAAGTCCACAAAACAACAATACAATCGCTTGCCTTTCAACCGACTTTCCTCCATGAGAACACGAAGAGTGACAAGATGATCAATGGTGCTATGGCATCGACGAAAACCCGCTTGTCCCTTTGCACGCTTGTCATTCTCTTCAGCCCAATCACTCAATTTCATCTCCATTATGCACCCAAACAACTTTGCCATAAGAGACCCAATCATTATAGTCCGATAGTTGCTTACATTCTTTACATCCCATCCTTTATGCAAAGGCTTAACCCAATTAGTACTCCAATCATAAGGCATACCATGTTGAAGTGCAAGGTTGAACATATCACACATCCACTCATGGGTAAAATCTCCCGTCCATTTGATAATCTCCGGCTTGATACCTTGAAGATCTCCCGCTTTGCGAGTGGCCAACTTTTCAAGCCCACCGCATACATCCTCAATAGTAAAAAAAGATGGCATACATGGGAGTGAACCATAAAATGGAATTTTTTCAATATTTGCTTGCTCATATAATTGCCTACAATGTGTGTACATATCCACTAGACTCAAGTTACCAAAATTCTCAACCCGCTTGCCTCTCAAGTTTCTCCAAAATCTTCCACATGCATGTGCCTTTTCTTGGACTTGAAATTCTTGTTGCTTTACTTCCCATCTTCTTCTCTTCTTTTGAATCAATGCCTTGTATGTATGCAAATGACTTTGATAGTTGTCTTTGTCCATAGTTGCATCAAGCTTTATCAAGGACTTTCGAGCATCTTGACATTCTTTATCAAACCACCTTTTGCGTGATCTATCTTTGTTGATACCATGGAGATACTTTATGGAAAAGCATTCTTCCGCACAAGAAAAAATAGCTTTCTTGAAAGCTTCCCATTTAGTTTCCAATGGTGCATCACATTGAAGCTTTGTCATCCATAATTTTTGCTCAACCATGTCAATGTACATTGGTGCCCGTTTGAAATCCATACATAGTGATAACTTCTCTTTCCTTTGGCTGAGATTATCATGCTTAGTTGCTTCTCCACATGAAAGGTCAATACATAAGGTGCGATGGTCGGATTCCAGAGTCCATTGACCAAACATAAAACTCTTTATGCGATACATGATGGCTTCAGAGAGTAGCATATAGTCAATCACACTATCCCCATTATGTCTCCTACATGTAAATCCATTGGTTCCACTCCACAAAGATACACCATTGGCAATGAGCATACCCGTGCTATTACACATGTGTAAAAGTAACTTTCCATAGTGATCCGGCTCTTTCTCATCCATTGAAGAGAGAGAGAGAGAGAGAGAGAGAGAGAGAGAGAGAGAGAGAGAGAGCATTGCGACAATGGCACGATGGCGGCGAGGTGGTTGAGCGTGGCATCGCGGTAGCTCCTTCTTCTTCGCGGCGAGGAATCCTCCACAAAGGCGAGCGTAGGGTGGTGAGTGACACACCCCTGCTCTCTTGAGCTTGCTATATTAGTCTAGTTGTGTGCTTGGAGCCATTTGTGGCTCGCACACAGTGTATCGGTAGGTCCCTTGCATTGACACGTGCGACAGATGCGCACATGTTTGGCGCCGCTTCCGAGGAAATGCCTTACACTAAGCTCGAGTAGCACTTTATGCTGCGTTGTGGTGCAATTTCAAATGTAGGAAAGGTAGAGAAGGAAGGTGTGTGTGTTGAAAAGGAGTTTGTTTTGATGCTGTGTATTGTTTTGTTAATAAGGTATTGAAAGATACTGTGTTTTCTCTGTGATAAGGTGTTAAAGGTAGTAGATCCATAATGCTAGTTCTGTGTAAAGTACAGTAAGTAGATCTATTAGCTAATGAGTTACTGTACTAGTGTGTAACTCTAGCTCTATTAGTTGTAAGTAGGTAGGTTAGAGGTGTGTGTGCTCGCGCGCACAGCGTGGCCACGATGAACTTATCCCAAAAAAAAAAATTTAAAGATAGGACTAGGATCAAGAATATCCCCCAGACCCAAGCTCACGCCCACGCTCAAGCTCAGGCCTCAATCCCCCTTTAAAATTACATATTTTAGCCTTACGGCGTAGGTAAAAATCGATTTTTTTGAGGACCAACGGAACTTTGGATAATCGAACGCTGTGCTATAAAGCACACCACAATCCTCTGAGCAATACGCTCATTTCGAGCTATCACACGCTCTAATCCAAAAACCAGTCATTAAAAAACATCAAAAACGAGTGAAAACGGACGCCTAAAAAAGTAAGCGGTTAACCTTCGAGGTTATTCGCCAACACTTGTAGGGTGCCCAAGGCATATGCATCTATGCTTTGGTCCTGTACTAGAGATGGAGCAACTAGAGAGCATTTCAACTTACGCGAGTTCTCAATATCCACCTACCTTAGGTTCCAGGCCCTCGGCAGGGACCCAAAGTAGTACAAACCAAGATCCAAACATAGCCGCTAGTGACTCTTCCTCTTACTACGACATCATGGAGGGTTTTCCAATGCCTAATCTTGATAGCTCAAGCCAAGACATGGCATGCCATGGGCCCACGGTCCGGGCCGAGCATGCTTAGCGGCTTGAAGAAAACCTTTAGTAGAGCCACTCGCTCCGGACATGGAGCTAATGATATAAATGAGGGAGGTGGGGAAGTAAATTCTCCATTCATGACCAACGTAGATCCTATGCCCTTAGAGAATGTGCACGTGAATACTCCATTCACCGCACCCCCTGAATCTTCAGAGCTATTCCCCTCCGAGGTTATATTACCTGATGGTAGAAGCCTTGCCGAAATGCAAGAGGTTGAGCAATATATCATCGTGGCTAGGGAAAAGGAAATTGAGAGCTTACGCAAGGCGGACAACGAAGAGAGTTAAAAGCAAAAGCCCCTATGCCAATATCTTTTCTAGGAGAGCAATCGAGTGCTCCTGAACCACTAAGGGTCAACCCATGGAGAGCCACATTGCATCTAGTTCAAAGGACGCCCCTAGCACCTCAAGCCTAGATGGAGCATTCCTAAATGAGGATTGGGAGTACAAACTACAAACGAAAACTCTAACCGACCTATACACAGGTCACACCTATCACGTGGGTTGGTTAGATGTCCTACAATACACAACGGGAGCTACTAGTGTGGAGGATCAACAACAAAGATTTTGTGAGGTCATCCATAAGGTTATTGAACTAGAGAGACAGAACAAGGGGATCCACATGCCTTCAACGGGTCTCATGAGATTCTTGGATACAGGGAAGGCTAAACAACCAACCTTATCGCAAATGGAGACTCCCTCAGTGAGTCCGATGGATCCTCCATATCTGGTTTTTCCAGGAGTCTCAGTGCAATCTGAGCCCACAAGTGATAGCTTTACTTTTCCAAGTTTAACTCATCTTTCCATTAATGATGCCACGGCTACCATGCCTACCCCAATGATGGGCATGCCAAGAAACACGCCATGGACCTCATTTGTTAGTAAAGCACCACTACATGGTAGCTCAATGCCTGCAATAGTACCTACAACTTTGTACCAATCGTATATACCCATGGGTCCTTGTACTCATGTAGTTCCTACCCCTCCCATTTTTTCAACTACCTATGCTCCACAACCACAACACCCAAGTTCTTATTTCCATGGGACCATACCGGCTAGCCTTAGCATGTCACATCCGACGTTTGCTATGCCTAGGGCCACACATATGAATTTTGGGCCACCACATGGCACAACAACGTACAAAACATGGAACCCAAGGGCTTGCTACGTGCCAAGCCCAATGCCAATACCTAGTCCACATGTAGTCTCTGGAGCGCCTTCACCCACGGTGCTTGCTCACTTAGGTGACTTGGCAACACTTGCTCAAGCTATCGATCAATCTATTGTTGAGAATATGCGTAACACGCCTGAAAGAGAACCCAAAAATAAGGCAGTACAAATAGCCAAGGTCACACAAAAATTTAGTGGACACGGGGATGTGAGAAAGCATATCGAAGTGTTTAAACAAATATGCGATTCTCTAGGAGAACACAATGACCTGCATAAGAGTGATGATTTAAGCCTAACCTTAAGTGGGAAGGTAGGGGATTGGTATAGAACCTTAATGGTGGAAGAAAAAACAATTTACCCTACTCTTAGGAGAATGTTCTTAAAAGAATACATACAAGAGGGAGTGCTTTGGGGTGTAGCCTCTCAGCTCCAGAAAGCCCAACGAGAGGAAGGAGAGTTGGTGAGAGACTTTATTAGTCGCTTAAAGCATTTAAATTCTCATTGTAATCCAAATGAGCACTTCAATAATAATCAATTGCTTGGTAGATTCATTAGAGGATTATGATATGAGGATATCTACAATGGCCTAGTCATTAGAGGTATCACCACTTGGGAAGTAGTCACCACCAATGCGATCCAATTGGAGGATAATTTAATGATTCAAGGAGAAAGAGTGTCTGTTGAGCCTAAATCTATTAGCTCGCAAGCATCGGGGCATCAGCCAATGACCCTAAAGCCTATTGCTAAGGAGCCAAAGATATTTGAGATGACTTTCGAAGATCTCACCAAGGCCATTCAAGAGAGTCTTAGAGACAATCCTGCTCCGCAAAACAATCATATGTATCCAAGAAGGGAGCAACAATGGTGCTCAGTATGCTATGGACCACAGGGTACCAATGAATGCCCTACTTTTAGAGTAAAATTCTATGGGAACTGCAATGCATGTAGGAGGTATGGTCATCAAGCTAAGGATTGCATAGTATTTAAGCGCATGATGGTCAATAGACCAACCTTAGCACACCTCGAGTGCCTGCATTGATGCCAGCCCCACCTCTTGAACAAACATCACAACACATGGTCCCTAGGGCCCAAAATGTTGTTCAAACAACACCCTTACCACGTCCAGTGCTAGGACCGCAACCACCACATCTGAGAATCACTTATGTGAATCAAGTGGGTTGTGAGTCATCTATTGCTTGTTTGGAAGGCTTTGAGGAATATATAGACCCTAATGTTGCCTATGGGATGGATGCGCTTGAAGAAAGTCCACAATACTACATGGAGGACTATTGGGGACAAGAAAACCTATCTATCAAGTAGCTGCTCTTGCTGCAAAAGGCCAAAATATCAATTACACTGCTAAGAGACCACCTCTTCAATGCTATGAGTGTGGAGGTCCACATCGTGTGGCCGAGTGTCCTATTAGGCTACAAAATAACGCCACACTAATGCAGACCAATCAAGTGAGCACATCTACAATGCCGATACTCATGTGTAATTGATGTGGCATAGATCATTTGATTGCCCAATGTCCAAATAATCCAAATGCACCAAAGATCACCCCATTAAACTTGATTGAGGTTACCGAGGAGCCATCACAAAGTACACATGTGATACCGGTAAACGTACTCACACAATCGATGCTCCAAAAATAAAATTATATTCTTGAGGAAAGAGACACGGCATCAATTGCCAAATCTCAGAAAAAGAAGAAAACACGAAGGAAGAGATCGCAAAAAGCAGCGAAGTCAGACCCCAGTTCAAAGACCAACATAGGGACTGGTGACGACCCCGTATATATGAACGACGCTGAAGAGGATTTTGATTCAGGTGAAACCATGGAGACCAAAACGACCACTAACATAGAAACCAACAAGGAAGATCTTCATGAGCCACAATGGCCAGGATCCAAGAAGAAGATAGGAGCTTATCCAAACCCTACAGAGGAGATTGAGTGAATCAAGCAATTAAGGAGTTTGGTAGAAGATACCCAAAGGGATCTAGAACCAGCACCTAGGCAGATCTAGATTACAGACACCGTGTTCCCTACGCAACAACAACCTCACCAAGTCCATAGACCATTAGCTATACCTAGTGTCATCCAAGAAGAAAGTGACTTAAAGTCATGGGAAAGTGGGCCTACTCACTTCTTGATGGAAAGAATGTTTACAGAGGGACTAACTGATCCTATCAAAGAAAAGGAGATCCCATCTTCCCAACATCAAGGGGCTGAAGCCCAAAAGGTGCCGTTAAACAATGCCAAATTGATGGATTTCATGTCTTCAAAAGTTAGAACCACCATCATGTCTAAACTATATAAAGACGCTGAGCTCGTCTTAGCTCTTCAAGCTTTCCTCAATGGAGAACTTAAGTTTGGGCTACCACAATTTGCACAGATGGATGGAGCTGGGGAGATGCCAATCGAGGAGGAACACTTAGATCCACAACCCAACCTAGATGAGAACCTTGTTATAGAATACTTGTTAACAAGTTGGGACAATACTTTGAGAGTGATGAATCCAATGCGACCATACCAATCACTACTAAGGGATTAACTGTGAAGGGAATCCTTTATGGTGGCGCTGGGGTTAGCATTGTGACTAAAAATTACTGGGAGACTATGGAAAGGCCTCACCTTGTGACCACAACCATAGTAGTAAAGATGGCCAATGGGTCTATTGTTAAACCTATTGGGATGCTAGAAGATCTAAAGATCAAGGTCTTTGGACATAAAATAAGAGTTACCTTCATTGTTATGGATTCTCCAAGCACACTATGGCATATGAGATGATCTTAGGACGTCCTTTCATGAGGGAAACAAAAATGGTGCATGACTGGTCTACAAATCATGTCTACCTACAATTCTAAGATTCTATCATTCGAGTGGATCTTGTAACTTGTCCAGCACATACCCTAGGAAACAGGTTTATAATTGATCATAAATCTGATACCACAATTCACTCGGACCCATTGCAGTATTGTTACACGTGTAAAGCGGACACTGATGTTGAGGAAGATTCTCCTTATATGGACGTACTACCTGGGATGACTGAGTCGGACAATGTGGATTGGGTCCACCTTGCAGCAACCATAGACACTTGGGGAAACAAGGGGACAACTTGGGTAACACCTGAGAGGGATGAAATGCCACCACTCGTACCCTTAAATATGCTAGAAGCAATGCATATAGCTTCTGACAAGACCATAGCTAGTGCTAAAAAACAGAAGCCTTGTAAGGAACGTCCCACTCGCTCCAAGAAATATAAGGAAACGTGGTGGTGGATTCCTAAACTTCTATTGGAAGCCCAAGGCTACTATCAAGGAAATGATCAAATATGGGTGACAAAACGTAGATTGTGTTCTTACATGTCACCCGACCCATGTGCACCCAATCCTGTAGCTCCAAAACGAATTGACGATCGTGAAAAGGAAAAAATCATAGAATGCACACACCCGCTCCAGAGCTAGTTTGGGTACCGAAGAAAGAACGATTTGTTCCACCTAGCTCAGGAAGGGGGGAGTCCCATGAAGCTTCTAGCTCCTCATGTAATGCATCCATAGAGGTAAAAGCTTCTCCACAGCCTCCACCTACAATAGCGGACCTCCATGAAGCTACAAAGGAATCCACACCTCCCAGTGTTCAAGAATCACCTTATGAACCACTTCAAGTTCCATCCTGGGAGAGTACATTACCACCCTTGCAACTCGACGAGGAACCTAAGGTTATAGAAAACCACTGGCAAAAATCCTCACCTACTACCAACTGGAACAATTGGTTTCAAAGGGTGACAAGCACATTTCAACCGGTATGACCTACCTAAGGAAGGGGGGAAGTCTTCATTCACGTCAGCCTATTGAATTATTTCCCTCTTACCCTTCTTTCCCTGACCTCTCAATCACCAATCTTAGGAAATTTATATATAAAGCCTTATACTCACAAAAAACAAAAATAGTAAAGAGCAAGAGCAATTAGCAAATGAGTATGCACAATAAAAGTCAAAACATTGACCCAGACCTACACATTCACATCCGGTACACTGAAACAGAAACCTATGTCATCAAACAACTTTGATCCTCATCACTCGAGTGATGGAGGATAGGTAGGATTAGTAAATAGGAGTGTTTTTGTTTTATAGTTTAGTGAATAGCAAAGTTCTTTTTTCCCATTGATGTGCCTCCTAGAGGTATTCTTGTGTTTCATAGTGTGTATAGGAATGTGTTGTTGTTGTTAGGATTTGGACCTTCATGGGATCTTTCTCTCATTCACTCTTCAAATCAAGCGCGATCATCAACACAAACAGGTGTTTCTTGTCCATTAGCATTGTCCCTTATCTTTTTTGCATCTATGTTTTTCTGCTTTAATTGTGATTGGTAGCATAATATTCAGCGCATTTGCTTAGTACCAAACATTAAATTCAATGCAATTTTTTGTCATCGTCACGTGTCTAGGTTTAAAAATCAAGCAATCTGACTAAGCTAGTTTGACCAAGCTAGGCGTTAGAGATCTTCTCTTAATATTATGGGGAATGTCTTCCTAATAATCAATGGTTACTTAGGTTCTTTATCCAATTTAGGCAGCATTGTGTGAAATGTACTAGGGCTTTCTATTGGGCTTAGTCCCTATTGACCTTTAACTTGAGTATGATAAAGGGAGTTTACTAGTGTGATGAGCCTGGGGAGGGTAACAATGTTATATGACCCCCCAAAGTTAGAAAATTAAAATGCTGAAAATGAACAAACAAAAATCAAAGTGTCACAATGTAAAATCTTAAGCTAAAAGAGAAATCTCAGCTTGATTTGGTACTTCACTCACATGTGTCGCCTATGGTACTAGAGCCCTAGAGGTTCCCACTGTGGTTCCTTGAAAAGCAAAAAACCCAAGGCATACAAAATAAGCACACACATCAAAATGGAATCACTGTGAAAAGACTTTGGGGGGTCAAAGAAAAGGAAATAAGTCAGGCGATGATTTCATGAGCAATTCCTTTTATCATAGCTTAACTACAAGGTCTTCTAGGTATAGCCTCTAGTCAGCCCTCGGACATGAAATACTCGGCTCTCGCGATTAAACAACTTAAGAGACCAGAGAAAATTGAGAATCCGCTCATGGTATTAATAGTCAATCTTTAGTGCCTTTCGATCATTAAATTAGCGACCCCAAACCTCTTTAATTTTTAATCTTTCCAACTGTTTATGCGTTTGATTATATTGCAATTTAATGTTTATTGCTGACAAATGGTTTAAAATCATGTTACCAATCAAATTGTATGTCTACTACTGCATATGCTTTTTAATTGTATATGAGAATGCAATTACTGTGCCAATGTTGTTTGATTTTGCAGTGACTAAAGAAGGCTAAGGAAAATCATCTCAAAGGCTCTTCCACCTCGACGAACGAGCTTTAACTCAATAGCTTCCAAGGATGGAATCTACATCATGAAGAGGGGCATGTTAACCCTCACGCACATTCCTATCAGCTACGATAGACGCCGTATTATTTATTTGGTAGAGTGAGGTACCGAGCTTGTTGATCCAATAGGAAAAGGGTAAGAGTGATCGCTGATGAGAGGTGCACTCTAACAGGAACATTCAAGGGTTAGTTGGCTAAGTATGGGCGCCCAAGTGTGAATGGGGCGAGCTCATATAAAAGTCACCTAAACCTAAAAATCATTCATTCTCTCAATTGTGCAATTGAAGAGTGCTCTTGCTCCATCTTCATCTTCTTCTTCTTCATCTCCTTGTGTGTGTGTATGAGAGAGAGAGAGAGAGAGAGAGAGAGAGAGAGAGAGAGAGAGACAGAGTGCGATGACGGCACGGCGGCGGCAAAGTGGTTGAGCGGGGCATGGCAATAGCTCCTTCTTCTTCGCGGCGAGGAATCCTCCACGAAGGCGAGCATAGGGCGGTGAGTGACACACCCTTGCTCTCTTGAAGTTGCTAGATTAGTCTACTTGTGTGTTTGGATCCATTTGTGGCTTGCACACAGTGTATCGGCAAGTCCCTTGCATTGACACGTGCGACAGACGCGCACAGGGAGTATATGTCTCATGAGTTTAATGCATTTCTGGCTAGTCATGGGATAAAACACCAATGGACAGTGCCGTATACACCTCAACAAAATGGTGTTGCTGAGCAGAAAAACAAGTTCTTACAAATATGGTATGATGTATGGTCAAAAGTCAAGCTTTTCCACATTTGTTTTGGCTTGAGGCCACCGTGTGTGCCACTTATGTACTCAACAAGTATCCTACAAAAGCTTTGCAGTTTATGACTCCATATGAAGCTTGGCATAATAGAAAGCCATCTATTGATCACATGCATGTTTTTGGTTGTTTGGATTATGCTTTGGTTCCACAAACGCAACACATAAAGTTGGATGGTAAGGCTTTCAAATGCATTTTTGTTGATTTTAGTGCTGAAAGCAAAGGTTACAGGTTGTACCATCCACAAACAAACTGTATCTTGGTTTCACTGGATGTTGTGTTTGTGGAAGATTCTGCTCAGCCCTTGCTATCATGTGCTAGAGGCAGTAATGTTAGCTCACAAAACATTTATGACAGTTTGTTGCCTCTTTTCAGTGGTGGAAATTTGAATGTAAATTCAAATGAGAAAAATGTATAGTCTATGGGGTTTTTTGCAAATGTTAGAAATCAACGTATTAGTGATGCAGATGTACATGATGTGCTTAATGTGGCAAGGGCTGAGATGAGCAGGCTGGAGGTATGCCAAAATGGATGGTGCATACTTTGCGTGACACTAAATTGGATGCACCTTTGTCTAATCGTACTCACTAAGGTTCTCGCCATGCATTTTATGCATCATATTGTTATGCTTTGGCTATTTCTAGCTTATGTGATGTTGAGGAGCTCTGTCTTTTGATGAAGCACAGAATTCAAAAAATTGGATGGATGCCATGTAATTAGGATATGATGCACTTATAGAAAATGGCTGATGGTTTATGGTTTTTGGTTGTTTGGCTTATGGTTTAGTGCCACAAGCGTAGCACAGAAAATTGGATGATAAGGCTATCAAATGTATTTTTGTTGGTTATAGTGCTGAAAGCAAAGGTTACAGGTTGTACCATCCGTAAACAAAGCGTATTTTGGTCTCATGTGATGTTGTGTTTGTGGAAGATTCTGTTCAGCCTTTGTTGTCATGTACTAGAGATAGTAATGTAGGCTTACAGGACATTTATGACAGTTTTTATTGCCTCTTTTCAGTTGTGGAAGTTCGAATGTAAATTCAAATGAGTCAAATTTACAGTCTTTGGGGTTTTTTTGAAAATGTTGTAGATCAGCCTATTACTGATGCAGATGTACATGATGTACTTGATGAGGAAAGGGCTGAAAATGAGCAGGCTAGAGGTATGCCACAATGGCTGGTGCACACTTTGCGTGATAGTAAATTGGATGCACCTTTGTCTATTTGTACTCGTTCAGGTTCTCCCCATGCCTCTTATGCATCAGATTGTTATGCTTTGGTTGTGTCTAGCTTATGTGATATAGAGGAACCGCTATCTTTTGATGAAGCGCATAATTCAAAAAATTGGATGGCTTCCATGCAATTAGAATATGATGCACTTATAAAAAATAACACACGGACTTTATGTGATTTGACTCGTGGCAAAAAGGCCATTGGTACAAAGTGGGTCTACAAGTTCAAACGTAAGCCGGATGGTGAGATCGGTCGCTATAAGGCTCGATTTGTTGGATAGGATTATGCATAGCAAAAAGGCATAGATTATGAAGAAACTTTTGCTCCCACTTGTCGTATGACTACATGTGTTTTCTATGCGCATTGGTAGCTCATTTTGAATGGAATGTACATCAATAAGATATTGTTATTGCTTTCTTGAATGGTGACATATTTGAGAAAGTTTATGCAATGCAGCCTCACCGCTTTGTCAAGAAAGGACAAGAGGATAAAGTGTGCAAATGTAAGAAAGCTTTGTATGGGTTGAAGCAGTCTCCTCATGCATGGGATGAGAAAGCTGACACTCATTTGGTCAAATGAGGCTTTCCTAACGGTCCAACAGAAAGTACTTTGTATGTAAAGTATGAAGGTGATGTACTTCTCATTGTAAGGTGTGAGCTTTGTCCGAGAGTACTAGAGTATGAGCCATGGAGAGAAAAGATGGAATTATCCCACATGTATTGGTGCAAGGGTATAGAGATACTTAAATCTCATTTCATGAATTAAAAAATCCATTCCATTTTGCATTACATCTCTCTTGTTTATGGTGAGCTTGTGATGGCTTAGCAACTACTCAAGATCGTGTTTATAAGCCCAAGTTAATTCATCTTGGAACCTAATTTGCTTGAGTGATAATCTAGCCTACACACACTCACTTGTGTGCACAATGTTTCTCTTTCATCCACCCTAGCTAGCACGATCCAATACCCATCAGGTGGTATCACAGCTCAGGTTAAGCTAGTGTTGGAATTAGGGTTGCATGGAAACGCACACAACTTGGAGAAGATGAAGGAAGCTCAAGGCACACAATAGAGAGTGTATTACTTGGTGTGCAATGGAAAGATAGATAGACCTAGAGTGATGGGCGTATATAAAATGAACGGAGGGGGGGGGGGGGGGGGGGAACCTCCTAAAGAGGGAAAAAATACCCCGGCGGTCCTAGTGTGTTCACACACATCACTACCACCACATGTATATGGTAACAAAGCCCCCCTTTGAGTGATGCAGTGAACGAGGGCTGGCATGAAGAGTAAAGGGAAGTGACATGCCCTAAGGACAAAATCAATCCACAAAGGGGAGCAAGCCCAAAGCTTTGCGGAAAGCTTCAAACTTCTCACAAGACAATGCCTTTTTAAAAAGATCTGCAAGGTTGTCCTGTGTTGGCATATAAGCCAAGATGATCTCTCTTGCTGAGGGCCTCTCCTTGACATAGTGGTAATGCACCTCAATGTGCTTTGTGCGAGCATGAAAAACTGGGTTCCTTGCAATTGCCAATGCGCTCTGACTGTCAGTGTAGATGATGTTGGCAATGTCTTGTCCAACACCCAAATCAACCATAAGGTGTTTGAGCCATACACAACTCAACCATAGCTGTGAAGATTGTCGTGTACTCAGCCTCACAAATGGAAGTGGCCATAGTAGGTTGCTTCTTGCTCAACCATGAAATGCATGAACTTCCACGCATAAAACAACAACCACTTGTGGGCACTCATGTGTCATAACAACCAGCCCAATCTGAGTCCAAAAAAGCATGTAAATCTCGTGGCAATGATCCCCCCTTGGGATAAAACAAGCCAAGATGCAAAGTGCCACTCAAGTAGCAAAAAATCTTCTTGACTGCCTTCCAATGCTTAGACCCTCTGCTATGCATAAATCTACTGGCATGTGAGACTGCAAACTGAATATTCAGCCTTGTGTTGCATACATAAATGAGGCAGCCAACAACAGTTTGGTAAAGAGTGACATCAGCAGGATCACCAGCATCATGTAGACTCAACTTCAAATGTGTTTCCATGGGAGTGGCAATAGGTTTGCAATCCTCAAGTCCAAACTTACATAGCAATGTCTCTATGTAACTTTCCTGACACAAGGCAATACCACCATCACATTGCTTAAACTGTATGCCCAAGTAATGATACAACAGTCCCAAATATTTCATCTTGAAAGTAGCATTCAATCAGTCTTAAATTCAGCAATATGTGCCTCATTGGGACCAGTGATTAGCGAATCATCCACATAAAGAACAACGATGAGAAGTACATCGCCCTCACTCTTGACATACAATGTGCTTTCTATTGGATTCTTACAAAAGCCTCGTTTGACCAAATGAGTGTCAAATTTCTTATACCAAGCACCAAGAGATTGCTTCAACCCATACAAAGCCTTCTTAGATCTGCACAATTTTTCCTCTTGTCCTTTCTTGACAAAACCTCGAGGTTGCATTACATAGACTTCCTCAAAAATGTCACCATTCAAGAAAGCAATAACAATATCGGATTGATATACATCCCAACCAAAATGAGCTGCCACTGCACATAGAAAATGAATAGTAGTCATATGACAAGTGGGAGAAAAAGTTTTGTCATAATCTATGCCTTTGTGCTATGCATAGCCTTTTGCAACAAGTCAAGCAAATCACGTAAAGTCCATGTGTTATTTTCTATAAGTGCATCATATTTTAATTGCATGGAAGCCATCCAATTTTCTGAATTTTGTGCTTCATCAAAAGATAGGGGTTCCTCTATATCACATAAGCTAGACACAGCCAAAGCATAACAATCTGATGCATAAGAGGCATGGCGAGAACTTGAACAAGTACAACTAGACAAAGGTGCATCCAATTTACTATCATGCAAAGTGTGCACCAGCCATTTTCGCATACCTCTAGCCTACTCATTTTCAGCCCTTTCCTTATCAAGTACATCATGTACATCTGCATCAGTACTAGGCTGATCTGTAACATTTTCAAAAAACCCCAAAGGCTGTACATTTGCCTCATTTGAATTTATATTCGAAATTCCACCACTGAAAAGAGGCAATAAATTGTCATAAATGTCCTGTGAGCCTACATTACTATCTCTAGTACATGACAACAAAGGTTAAATAGAGTCTTCCACAAACACAACATCACATGAGACCCAAATACACTTTGTTTGCGGATGGTATAACCTGTAACCTGTTTGGAGGATGAAGCAATGGTCTCCAGAGAAAGAGTCACATTTTTCATGGAATCTACATTTTTGCGAAAATCTCATTTGTTTGTAAAAGAGCTTCTCTAAGCCGAGAACTTGTAAAGAAATTTTTGATTATTTTTCCAAGAGCATTTGTATAGTGGAGATCCAGTTAGAACTTTAGGACTTTTTGGCTGGACAAGCCATTTGTAAAGACCTAAACTATAAAGGTCAGTTTTGTAATTTTGAACATCATCCTCTTTTATCACAATTTTTGAAGAAGACATCATACATTTGAGAACTTCCTCTTGCTCCAACTTGTAATCTTCTCTACTGTCGCTACGTTAATCCGAATTCAGATTCCTTTATTGCATTGTGTTCCTCTTACTTTGCTCTGTAAGCATTCAAGATTCGGTGTAGGTGTTCAACTACGCGTTTGAGACCTTAAATCGCTGTTTTGAGTGTTTAAATGCACATTTTATGTTGTTTTGACCCTAGGAGAGACTTTAGGGACCCTAAAACGACCCTTTGGGATCATCTGTTCATTTTTTTTGCTGACTTTGGGACGAACAATCGTGATCATGTACCTCTCAAGAATGTTGTGACAGTGATAGGATAGATTCTAAATAGTCCCCTGTAGCTTCCCTTCAAGTTTCGTGCGAATCCGATATGATTTGCATGGTAAACAGGCGTGATGACTGTAGAGCTGTGTAGAAAGACATAGGCAGATTACTTGGCTTTAGTGCGTATGATTTGCTTGCAGAGTTAGTAGTTGCATCTATATTCACTTCATTGGAATCACTAGTGATATAACCTCATCCTGGTCGCTTCCCTTGTATTGATATTTTTATGTTGATGTGTGAGAGCTATGCTATGGACGTCCGAGGACGGAATCTACATCAGGAAGGTGCATGTTAACCCTCACGGCTCACGGATACCCTATCACCTACGAGGGACTTTGTAACCTATGGCGGACATTGTATTATTTATTTGGTAGAGTCAGGTACCGGGCTTGTAGGTCCAATAGGAAAAGGGTAAGAGTGATCGCCGATGAGAGGCGCACTATAACTAGAACATTCAAGGGATTAGTTGGATAAGCATGGCTCCCAAGTGTGAATGGGGTGAGCTCATATAAAAGTCGTCAACTAAACCTAAAAGTCACTCGTTCTCTGATTTGTGCAATAAAAGAGTGCTCTTGCTCCATCTCCATCTTCTTCTTCTTCATCTCCTTGTGTGTGTGTGTATGTGTGAGAGAGTGAGAGAGGGAGTGTGTGTGCGATCGAGCATTACGAAGGCATGACGGCGGCAAAGCGGTTGAGCGCGGCGTAGCGACGTCTCCTTCTTCTTCGCGGCGAGGAATCCTCCACGAAGCAAGCATAGAGCGGCGAGTGACACACCATCGCCTTCTTTGAGCTTACTAGTTTAGGCTTGTTGTGTGCTTGGAGCCATTTGTGGCTCGCACATGGTGTATCGGCAAGTTCCTTGCATTGACACGTGCGACATACGCGCACACCAATTCAGAAGTGGAAGAACCATGGCCACAACACTTATGGGAAACTATTAAAAATAGAAAGAACGGAAGCACGACGTTACAGTCTGCACCAATTCTTGAGGTTAACATAGACAACGAATTTTATCGAGGAGATATACAATCACTGTATGGAGATGCAGGAACGGAGGTTTCGATGGAAAGCAAAGCACAATCCCTGAAAACCCTGCCTTCATTTATAGGTGAACACGAGGCGCAATCGGAGATAAGATTAGTTCCATCCCAGATGAGAGCTATTCCACAAATGATTGACTCAAAAAGTCTTCAAGAGATGATGTTGACACCTGTAACATGCACAATCACACTATCAGAACTCTTGAGAGTCAGACCACACTTATGGGAAGACATGGGGAAACATTTGGAGAACAAAAGAATAAAGATTCCTCTTCAGACAAACCCTACGGTAGAAGAAAACAAATGGGAAGGTCAACCCAAAGCCCAACTTGTGCCCATAAACAAGGTCGGAGATTACTATGAAGGTGAGGAAGGTAATACAACCTTACTTGTCGAGTATCAGGATATAAAGACGATAGCTATCCTAAACAGTGGAGCGGGAGTTGCGATTGCTACAAAGCAAATCTGGGAGAAATGGGGCCGTCCAACTCTCAAAAAGACGAGAATGAAAGCGCAACTTGCAGATGGGTATGTAGAGAGACCATTGGGAGTCGTGGACCAAATAGTTGTAACTTCGTGTGGAATTAACTATGAGCACACCTTTGCCATGGTAGATTTCGGAAAAACGAATAACTTTGACATTATTTTGGGGCGACCTTTTATGCGTCAACTCAAAATGATACAAGATTGGGGGTACGACCAAATTTACCTAAGGCATGAGGAGCTAATAACGAAAATCAACATGAAGGATCACAGCTATAGAGACGTTGCAAAAACACCAGTGCAAGAATTTGATTCAACCACAGTGAATGGAAAAGAGATACCTGCATGGTTACAAACGAAAGCACATGTCTGGATGTGTGGAGCATCTGATTGTGGAGACTTACTCAAAGAGAAATGTGTGTTGGAAAGGTCAGTAGAAGACGAGGCTTATCTCCCAGAACCTTTCCCTGAACATTTATTTGAGCCATTTGGGTGGACTCAAATATTGTCAACCTTGGATGTATGTGTTAACGAATGCACGCCTACAAAATTTTGTGACGATGAAGAATACGACCTAGTAACGTTTCAAATGGCTAGCGTCATCCTTGAGTCAGGATCAGATAGCGAGGAACAAGAAGAACCACTACGTGAGACTGAGTGTAAAAGAATAGCTGATGAGATATCTGTAATGGACGATAGGAATCGAATAGAGGAGGAATTCACAGATTCACTAAGCGATGACCTTACATCACTGGGTGATGAAATCCAAATGATAGATGCTAATGACGAAAGATCAAGTGGATTAGAGATGAATAGGACGTATATGTTGAGACCGGACAGGTTTTACGAGTTTCCTAACCAAAAACCTAGTCGACAAGAGCGGTATAGATCAAAGAGAACAAGAAAATCAAGAGCGAATAAGCATAAACCCATGCCTCTTGTCAATGACAAAACGGGATATCTAAGGCTTGTAAAAGCTGACGATTGTGTCAAAGACAAGGTCACTGGCCAGTTCATCAAAACTAAACCATGGAAAAACAACAAGAAGAACAAGCGCGAAAAGAAAACGACTAAGACACATAAGGAGGGGGAAACAGGGTCTAGAAAAACCAAAACAGAGAGGAAAACAGAGTACAATAAGCTCAAATAGACCCTCAAAGACATATGGACAACTGAAATGGAAACAGATGAGGACATGAATTCTGACAAGATGGATGTGCCGTCCCATTATAAGAAGTATACCATACAAGATAGAAAAATCATAGTGCAATAACCGATGAGAGAATTGAAGGAACCTGGTACATCATACAACGGTCCTGAAAAAGCCAAACGAATAGATCTAGCGGAGCAAGGAGAATATCCAAAACCTGCATATATTGCCACGGATCTTACTGAAGAAGAGGAAAAGCTTTTGATAACTACTCTAAAACAGTATAGAGATGTGTTTGCATGGTCATACAAAGATCTTAAGGGGGTGGATCCAAGTATCTGTCAACACACAATACCCCTTAATTATGACGCCAAACCAAGCAAACAACGTCCTTATACTTACAATGAGACGTTTGCAAGGAAGATCAAGGAGGAGATAGATAAGCTGAAAGAGGCAGAGTTTATTTACGAAATTGAGCACACTGACTGGGTTTCACCGATTGTGGTGGTCCCAAAGAAAAATGGAAAGTTGAGAGTATGCATCAATCTCTCAAGAAAGTAAACGCTGCTACAATTTGGGACAACTATCTCCTACCCATTACTAATCATGTAATAGAAAGAGTGGCAAGAAGAGAAGCTTACAGTTTCTTAGATGGATTTTCAGGCTAGAACCAACTCGCAATAAAGCCAGAGGATCAGCACAAGACGGCTTTTGCAACTAAATGGGGCATTTTTGCATTCAGGGTAATGGCTTTTGGCTTAACGAATGCTCCAGCCACATTTCAGAGGCTGATGGGTCATGCTTTTAAAGAATATCTAAGGTACTTCTTAGAAATTTACATGGATGACTTGTGCGTTTACTCTCTCGTAAGATTGGAGCACATAGAGCACTTGACCAAAGTGTTCAAAAAATGCAGACTGTATCGGATTTGCCTGAATCCGGAGAAATGTGTCTTCATGGTAAGGCAAGACAAAATATTGGGACATATAGTGTCCAAAAATGGTATTTCGACAGACATGGAGAAGATCAACGTAATTATTGATCTACCACGACTAGTAAAGGTTAAGGAGGTACATACATTTATGGACCATTGTGGATATTATCGCATATTTATCTACTCATACGCTATAATTGCGAAACCACTTTACGCGTTGATAACTAAATTTGAGTGGACAAATGAGTGCGAGAAAGGTTTTCAAACTTTGAAGCAAAGATTGATATCCGCTCCAATTTTGAAGGCTCCGGATTGGAAAAAGATATTCCACATTCACGTAGATGCATCAGCATATGCTATAGGATGCATACTTGCACAACCTGGAGAAAAGAACATGGATTTTCCAATCAGTTACTCCAGTAGACAACTAAACAGTGCAGAGAAGAATTACACAACAACTGAAAGGGAGGGTTTGGGTATGATCTATGATGTGAAAAAGTTTAGACATTACCTACTTTTCAATAGATTTGTTTCTTCGTTGATCACCAAGCACTGATGTACTTGGTAAACAAACCTTGCAATACGGGGCGGATTGTACGATGGTTCATCATACTGCTTGAGTTTGATTTCACGGTTGTAGTAAAAAAAGGAACTACACAACAAAGAGCGGATCATTTATCTAGAATGGTGCATGGAGAAAACCCTGTAGGAGTTGATGATGATTTGCTAGATTCATATCTCTTCAACATAGAAATGGTTCCAAGATGGATCGAGGATGTAATTCCTTTGTTGACTATTGGGTCATTGAATTTGACAAGACAACCATCTACCATTGCAGCATCTAGATCATTGGTAATGCTGGCTGGAAGGCTATATAAAAAAGGATCGGATCAAATCCTTAGGCTTTGTGTTGAATCAAGTGAACAGGACTTGTATCTAGTATCAAAGATTGATGAGAATGGGTGTATATTGGCCGAAAATACAACAAAGTGTTCATAAGCATATCAAATCATGTATTATCTGCACTTTTCAAAAATCGATAGAACATGCGGCTCTATTCAAATTATTTGTAGCACCCAGATGGAGTAACTACATTGTAGAATACCTCACCACCGGAATACTCCCTGAAGGGATGAGTAGATCACGTATCAAAACGATCACGAAAGAGGCAGAAAACTATGTATTGATTGAGGACAATCTTTATAAGAGGGGAAAAGACAATCGATTGAGAATGTGTGCGACGGAAGAGGAATACGTTCCTATCTTAGAGCAAGCACATGGCGGACAAGCTGGAGGACATTTCTCAGCTGACAAAACGGCCAAAGCAATTCTTATTGCTAGCATATGGTGGCCTACACTATTCATGGACGCCGAAGAGTTTGTGAAACGATGTGATGATTGCCAGAGGACAAAGATTCCCAGAGCACGAGAAGACATGCCCTTGAGACCAATGATGGGGGCAAGAGCGTTTGCAAAATGGAGAATAGATTTTGTAGGACCAATTGCGCCTCCGAGATATAAAACGCACGGTCAATACATTATTGTGGCAACAGATTATCTAACAAAGTGGGTTGAAGCGAAAGCAACAACCAAAAATGATCCAAAAATGACAGCACAGTTTTTGTATGAGAACATTTTCACCATGTATGGCTTACCAATAGAGATAGTGAGCGATAGAGGGACTCATTTCGTCAATGAAGTGATCGAATTCCTATTGGATGAATTCATGGTAATTTACAAGAAGTCAGCTCCCTATCATCCACAAGCTAACGGCCAAGCAGAAAGTACGAACAAGATTTTGGTGACAATTCTCACGAAAATTGTTAGTGAATCGAGAGCCGACTAGGATCAGAAGTTGCATTCAACTTTATTGGCATATAGAGTATCATACAAAACCTCAATCGGAACGACTCCGTTCAATATGGTTTATGGAATTCAAGCGATTTTGCCACTTGAGTTTCTTATCCCCACACTTCGGGTAGCTAAAGAATTAGAATGGACGGGCCATGAATTATCCAATCAAATAGATATCCTGAAAAAACTGGATGAAACTAGATTGAGAGCAGTTGCATCAATCTACGCGCAAAAACGAAACATGAAATCATTCTTTGATCAACATGTTATCAGCAAGGAATTTGCTACGGGGGATTACGTCTTAATGTATACCCTGAAACAACATTCCTGGAAACTCAAAAAGCGTGGCAATGGACCCTATGTGATTCATGACATATCATCTAGCGGTGCCATTAAGCTTGCGGCATTAGAGGGAGAGGAGATGCCTAATTGAATTAGTGGCTACAGATTAAAGAAGTACAACCTACCACTAACCTCAGAGATGCTTGCCAAAATCCACGCTACAAAGGAGCGCAAGAACAAAGCAAATGAGACAAAGGCTCAAGCACAAGAGGAGGCCAGAATCAAGATTTTAAAGCGGAAACAGAAATTACAACAACAAAGACTTCCTCAACCAGCAAATCCTCTTTCTATAATTCACACTGATGAGCAATGGGAAATAGGAATCGATGTTTGCATCAATGTCAGACTTCCGAATGGCAGATATCAACGAGCATTGATTGACACAGGGGGAAGAGTCAATGTGGTCAACTTCTCCACTTACAAGATGCTTACCGATGAACCCCTACTGCAATCCACACGAGATTTACAAGTCGCAAATGGAGCAAAAATGCCAACATTGGGAATAGTAAACTTACCAATCAATATTGATGGAAATAGTTGTCCTCATCAATTTCTCGTAATGAAAGACGAAGGAATCAAAGAATCACTATGTTTGGGAGTTCCATGGATGAGAACGTACAATGCAGTTACCGAATGGTCAGAAAATGCAATGATGTACACACACAACTCTAACACGTACATGACTCCATTCGCCAAAACAGATCACTCGTGGCCGATTATCCCCATCGACAAAAAGCAATCAGCTCATCAGCCAGAAACACCAAAAACGGCTGTTCGGAAAGTATGGGTAAAGAAAACCGTCGTGCAGAAAAAACAGAGATAGATATGGCTGCCCAAGTCACAAGTCCCGACGATAGCAACACCATATCAAAGACCTTCAGGAGCTAATCCAGAGTGGAAATGGCAACCAAACCAGGAGACAACCAAAAATTCAGCGACAAAGATCGAATGGAGACCAAAAAGTCAACCCAAGAAGCCTGAACTAACAAAATGGCAATGGAAACCTAAGAAAATTCAAGAACCTACATTAAAATCTGCAAATATGAAAAAAATTGAATACAAATGGGTTCCAAAAATAGTTGCCATCAAAAAACCAACAATCAAGAAGAGAGCAATTAAACTACAAGCTATTATGTTCCATAAACAGCTATCCTCGCCATCCAAAGCCACTGAAAATTACATTCAGTCCCCGCATCTTGCACAGCACTTTGTTTCCCAATGCATTGTCTCAAAAATGAGGAGAGGGCCACATTACATGGCCGTGCATAGACACAGATTTCAAAACCCATGCACACGCACACAACGTTTATCCGAGACGACTCAGTTTAGGAAGGGGGGAGTAACTGCTGAATCTAGCAGCAGTCAGGACCATTAAGGGGTCCAACGTGTGTATATGTACATAATGTATGTGTGTTTTTTTCATTTTTTAGAGTTCAATTTCGAACAAATTTGATCAAAATCTTGTATTTTTTAGCGTTTTTATCATCCAACCAGCATAATAATGAGCTGTTATGACAAAATCTGGAGCATTGGGATGCTTCTAGTGAAAATATATGCTTAGGGGTGAGTATAATCATTTTTAGCTAATTTTTTTAAGTTAATAAGTATTTTTAGTTTATTTTGCTTAATTTTCGTTAATAAAACTTCAAAAATTAAAAATATATCACCCACAGTGTCAGAATCAAGTTCTAGAAGCAAACATCGAAGTATCATGATAGGGTTATCAAACATGGAAGATATGAAGCTAATCTGAAGACGTCAAATTTCAGCCTTAATGATCATGACCACATTTCCCTAGAATCGCATCAAACAGTGATACGATGCCAGAATGACAAACGGTTCGACCCACAGGTGGTATACAAATTATCTCGAGATCAAAGGTAAGGAAAATTAGCCCTATGTCACGAAAACCTCGGGAAGAAATGGGTCAGGTAGGCCAAAAATCTAGCTCATTTTTCAATTTCCATTCTGAGAGAGAAGAGGAGAGCTTCTTGACCTAGAGCGAACTGCCATATTTCTACTCCGTACGGACAATCGGAGCCAACATTTCACACCAGATTTCACAGGTATGTTCCTTGTCGAGTAAAAATCAAGTGTATTACACATGCAAGCGTGAAACATCGCACAAATGGGCGCATTGACCAAATCAAAGTCGGATTGAGTCGAATAGGTCAAGGGCCCTTAGAGGCATCAGTGCGCTGATCGCGATCGGTGTACCTCACTGATCAAATTTGACACAGAAATTGCAAAAATCCTTCTCTCAACTTCGCCAACAACCTGCAGGTGTCAAAAATCAATTTGGGATGTATGATACGATCGCGATCGGTGCCCCCAGTTTCAGATTTTAGAAATTTTGACATGGCCCAGACTTAGAACTCATGGACGAGTACACTCTCTTGAATTTTCAGAAGAAATGCACAAAGTTTGCTCATAGAATGGGCCAAAATTGTCAAACACACCCGAATCGGGAAATTTGACCTACAACTACCAAAATTCGACTGAAAATTATGACGGATGGTTTGAAAGGCATACACGTCCGACTAGGAGTCAGCACAGTAGTAGAAAACCCTGAATGGAGCTCAGAATCTTCTACAAGGACGTAGATGACCATTTCAGTCTTGAGTGATCACACAAGGGAAGAATTTGGCCAAACAAATGTCAAAGACTAAAAGGCGACTTAGAGATGCCCAATTATCCCATTGGTATCTAAAGAATGTCTGAAAAATACCCAAGTCTGGAAAATCTCCAAAGACGAGGTAAAAAGTGCCTGATCAAGTCAGAATCAGACAACGGAGTAGGCTGATGATAGCAACACATCATGGAAGCAGTAAAAGCTCAAAAACTAACATCAACTAACTCCAGGCTCCAACCAGAATTCATCAGGAAAACCAAATATGGTTAGACTTAGTAAAATAAGGTCAAACAGTGAAAATTTGCTCTAATTTGTTCATTTTAAGTCCAAAACTTGAAAACAAATCATCAGTGGGCTAGGCAGGCATAGGAGACTAAAGCCATCTAGTATTCACCCAAAAATGCCCAGGTACTACGATCGCGATCGGTGTACCTCAGCATAAGATTTTGACCAAAACCTAACAGATCTCTTGTACAAGTCACACATCAAGCTTCAAGCCAATTGGACATCAAAAACCCATGAAAAATCAAAGTCTAGTCTAAAACTCCCTTGTAACCCAAAAGTGGGACTTATAAACTCAAAAGTGGTTCAAATAAAAGACGGAGTGGACCAAAATGACCCTCTAGCTATCAGCAAACCACTCATGTGATCAAATGTTATTTTGATCATGATACTACGATCGCGATCGGTGTACCTCAGGCCCAGATTTGGCTCAGATTTCAATCAGTCATAGCTCTAGTCTTCCTAGTCTCATTGGTGAAATATGGACAAGAATGGATGAGATTTGTTCCAATTATGATCAGTTTTAACTTTTGAACTGCTTTTTAATAAAAGTCTAAATGCTACTGGTTGCGAAAGGAAAATCCTGACAGCTTGTGATTCTAATGACACAGAATGCCTCGCCAAAAGCAAGCAAGGCAGTGGACGGCAGCACCATATGAAGTGGATGAGCTCTCTACGAACGAAAAAGCTCACATCTCGGATGAAACAATAGCTCAAATCCCTGCTCACATTTTCATCGTGAAGTTTAAGGATGCTGATGGTGACATGGTAAAGACGACCATCATGCCACAGGAAATATGGAATCTCCACCGAAGTCCGGAGGTCACCGAAGCCGTGCGGGCTATTCATTTGGAGCAGTTTTTCATATTGCAGTCATGGGGAACAGACTACATGAGGGCCCACGAGCTCACGAGCTCATGAGCTCGATATAGTATGATGAGCAAGCGATGCTCACCGACAAGGATGGTTCAAAGGTGAAAGCAAAGATCACAAAAGACGTCATCAATGAAGCTTTGCACTTCCTTCCAGGGCAACACGACTTGCTGGAAAAGACCAAGTCACTGGACAACGAGAAGGCGTTTATCAAAGCAAAAGGAAACAAGTACAAGTACAGTGACATGATATACGGTGAGCTGGAGTTACCAATGAGATTGATCTCTCAACATTTCAGGGAACGAAATCCTCCTCGCTACACCGAGCCGATCCTGCACATTGCAATGGTCATGGCTCTAGCAATAGCTGAAAACAGAACCATTCGATGCGATTATGGTTCTTACATCTTGGAAAGCTTGGTCGACGAAAATTTGAAGGGCTCGGCAAAAAACAAAAGCTACATGAGCACAGGGCCAATGCTAACAAGAATAGCATACCAAGCTTTGGGAATGATTGAAGACCTGTCGGCGGCTAGTTCTCAAGCGGCCTTGATTCAAAACGCAAAGCTGATTGCTCACTCAGTAAGGACAACCACTAGTGCAACATCATCGCGCTCGGTCAAGGCATCCAACAAAAGCTCAAGTTATGAAGAAAAGACGGATACTGAAGACGAGGAAAACCCTCAAGGGTCAAAAGACAAAGGACCATCTGAATTTGAAGAAAGCGAGGAGGAAGACACCACCACACCGCTTGAGAGAAGAGGAAGGGAAAGAAGTACAATGCCAAGGTCCGAACTTCAAAACATATATGCAAAGGCCCAAGAAAGAATTGAGGAAAGAAGGACAAAGTTGCGGGCTGACAGAAAGGCAAGAAAAACGAAGGTTCGAGAAGGAAAGACAAGCAAGAATAGAAGATGCAGCTTGAATACGGGCTGAAAAACAAAGGTTAGCCGCGGAACAAAAGGCTGCAGAAGTGGAGGTTTCTTCTCAGCCCACTAAAAGAACAAAGGAGAAAGAAGTGGCTGAAGACACGAACCAAGCAGAGCAACTAAAGAGAGCTCAAAGAGAGAAGAATGTGGAAGCATGACAGGCGGCGGAATTGACTCGCCAAAGAATAATAAAGCTTTTAAAGAAAAGAAAAGCGGACGCGTCTGTTTCACAGCCAAGGGAAGATGCACCGAAAAAGAGGCACGTACAAGAAGTGGAGAAAGTTATAGAAGAAGTACAAATGGATCCTACTCCTCCCTCGCCGAAATCACCACCTCCTCCTCCATCATGTGCACACAAAGAGTCTCTGCCCCCTCCTGAAGCAATAGGGTACCAAGAAGCCTGTCAGGCTATGGCTGATTTTGACTACTGAAAAACCTTGCAAGGTCTGGAAAAATAGTTCCGATGCCAGCACATGGTGCTAGAAGAAAAGGAAAGGCTGGTACAGGAGGCTCAACACGTGCAAAAATATGGGCAAGAGGAGTTAGAGAGCCTGCAGGCACAACTGGATCTCACAACGAAGGAAAGAGACACTGAGCGACAGCAGACTTAGTCTCTGATCAGAGACCCTGTGGATGGCAGGACGGAGTTGACAACCAAGGAAACGGAATGCCAAGATTTGACAGCAAGGGTAAAGAAAGCGACGTAGCAGCTTGATTAAGAAAGCGCAAGGTTCCAGAGGGTTAATAGTTCATACCTCACTGTCAAAAGTACTCTAACAACCTTGCTGGCGAACCAGGAACTTGCTGGAGCATTGGTCTCCACACCAGACAATGTTGCAGCAGTGAACACCCTAGTGGTGCTGAAAGCGAAGCTAGAGCAAGAAAAACTTCAAAGACAGTTGCTCTTCTCGGGAATGATGGCCCAGACGGCGGCCAACGAGCAAAAAGTAAAAGAGCTGGAGCAGCAATTGGCAGAAGCGAGAGCCGAATTAGAGACGCAGAAGCAAATCAGCAAGACACTGCTGAAAGAAAAAGAAGCAATGATTTCTCAACAACAAATCAGAACAGACGAAGCCCATGTGCAACCGCAACTGCTGCCTAGTCAAGACATGCCTGAATTACCTAAAACTTCACATGAAAGAGAACAAGGACAAGGATCAACTGAGGCAAGCCTAGATATTAGAGATGAGCTCACCCAAAGCATTAAGGAGATGCCGGAAGGTCCAACCAAAGAATACATGCTCTATGAAGTAAAGATAATGGAGTTAGCGGCACTGGCATTCTTACAGCCAGAAGAGCAAGTACAAGGGTTTGGCCATGACTACCTACCTTTTCCTTTGATATGCCACGAAGCCAATTTATGGAAGGAAAAGATGCGGCCAACCCTGCCACGAAACAAAGAAGGAAATTATGAAGGTGTAGCACTAACAGCAGAAGAAGCTCAGGTTCTCGTCGAAGATCACCCAAAATGGAGGCAGAAGTGGCTGGACAAGAGGCCGCAGGATCTAACACATTACCACAATGCTCCTCAACACATCCAAATAGATCCTACCTTCTGTCCAGTCCCTCGAAGAAGGCCATGGAAGGACTTTGCAGCATGGAGAGGCTTGAAGAGATAGAGACTGAACTACCCATTCCTGACAGTGCAAAACCCTCCTTCGGTAGCCTACGTAGTAAACAATCTCAATTCGACAATCACTTTGCTGTGGGATGTCCCCGACGTAGCCTGTCAGATGCTAGTAAACATAACTCGAATGATCGTCACCTGCATCCAGGTGTTCAAAGACACTGAAGGCGACGATCATCCGTGGAATCTGTTCTTAGAAGGGCATATAGGAATTTGCTGGAATTTGCAAGATTCACCACCATGACATATCCTGATGGAAATGTACTCCATATGTACCTGCCGTCACATTACTTGCAGACATTCGAGGAGTCCCTAGTCATAGGTTTTTTCAAAATCAACTCAAGAATCTTTCATCCTATGACGAAGGACCTCAAGGTACGGTACATAGCATACCAGCACACAGTAAGTGAAAACCCTTTCAGACAGCAACAAGAAGATCTGGAGGCTGTACTCCGCACACGAAGCTTTTCAGCAAAACTTGCCTCCTTGGAGCCCCATCAACAACCAAAGCTATGAACATGCACGAGGACGTGCAACGATAAGGGGGGAGTGTTTGGCGGACGAAGCAATGGTCTCCAGAGAAAGAGTCACATTTTTCAGCAAATCTACATTTTTGCGAAAATCTCATTCGTTTGTAAAAGAGCTTCTCTAAGCCGAGAACTTGTAAAGAAATTTTTGATTATTTTTCCGAGAGCATTTGTATAGTGGAGATCCAGTTAGAAGTTTAGGACTTTTTGGTCGGACAAGCCATTTGTAAAGACCTAAACTATAAAGGTCAGTTTTGTAAGTGTGAACACCATCCTCTTTTATCACAAGTTTTGAAGAAGACAGCGTACGTTTGAGAACTTCCCCTTGCTCCAACTTGTAATCTTCGCTACTGTGGCTACGGTCATCCGAATTCAGATTTGTTTATTGCATTGTGTTCCTCTTACTTTGCTCTTCCATTCAAGTGTAAGCATTCAAGATTCGGTGTAGGTGTTCAACTACGCGTTTGAGACCTTAAATCGCCGTTTTGAGTGTTTAAATGCGCATTTTATGTTGTTTTGACCCTAGGTTACGCTTCAGGGACCCTGAAACGACCCTTTGGGATCATCTGTTCATTTTTTTTGCTGACTTTGGGACAAACGATCGTGATCATGTACATCTCGATAATGTTGTGACAGTGATAGGATAGATTCTAAATAGTCCCCTGTAGCTTCCCTTCAAGTTTCGTGCGAATCCGATATGATTTGCATGGTAAACGGGCGTGATGACTGTAGAGCTGTGTAGAAAGACATAGGCAGATTACTTGGCTTTAGTGCGTATGATTTGCTTGTAGAGTTAGTAGTTGCATCTCATCGAGTTCACTTCATTAGGAATGACACCCTAGTGAGTTTCCATGCCTCATCTTGGTCGCTTCCCTTGTATTGATATTATATGTTGATGTGTGAGAGCTATGCTATGGACGTCCGTCGCGGCGACCCGCAAACATAACTTTTTCTTTCAACACTATAACTAGCAAAAATACATTTGACATCCTTATCATCCAATTTTCTGCGCTGCACTTGTGGCACTAAACCATAAGCCAAACAACCAAAAACACGCATGTGATTGATAGATGGCTTTCTATCATGCCATGCTTCATATGGAGTCATAGACTACAATGCTTTAATAGGACACCTATTGAGTACATAAGTGGAACACATGACAACCTCGAGCCAAAACAAATGTGGTAAATCTTGACCCTTGACCATACATCATGCCATTTCCGTAAGAGACTTGTTTTTTCTCTCAGCACACCATTTTGCTAAGGTGTATACGGCACTATACATTGGTGTTTTATCCCACAACTAGCCATGAATGCATTAAATTCATGAGACATATACTCCCCCCCTCGATCGGAACGGAGGGTGCTCATAGTACATTTCGAGACATTTTGAGCCATAGCAAGAAATTGCTTAAGGCACATAAACACTTCGGACTTAGCTTTCAATGGATATGCCCATGCATGCCTCAAGTAGTCATCAATGAAAGTCACGAAGTACAAGTAATTTCCCAAGGATAGAGTTTGCATAGGCCCACAAACATCACTATGCACAAGCTGCAATCTGCATAGAGCATGAACTGACCCATCTCTTGGAAACTTAGCACACTGCATTTTACCCAAAATACATCCTTCACAAACATGTTTGACAGGTGCTTCAAGAGGTGGCAAAGAATCAACCATATCAGATTTTTGCCAACGCAGTAAACTGGCAAAATTCAGATTCCCAAAATGTGCATGCCACAGTTTTGCATCTGAAACCCTTTAATCTGCAATTGCATATGCAAAATTTTGTCCACACTTGTCATACAAAGTGAGCTTATACAACCCACAACACAAAAGGCCAGATGCAACAATTTCATCACCATTGAGATCATGAACAGTACATCTTTCATCCACAAATTTGACTACAAGACCAAGTCTAGCAAGTGCAAATACAGACAAAAGGTTCTTTTTGATCCCAAGTACATACAATGCATCAACAAGTGTGAAAGAACTGCCATTTGTAGCAATAAGCACAATCTTTCCAACTCCTTGAACAGGATAAGAGGCCTTCTTGGCACAAGTCACCGTATTCTCATGAGAGACAGACTCAATAGAGGTAAACAAATAACAATGTGAGGTAATGTGCTTTGTAGCACCACTGTCAAAATACCTCACATGTGAATCTGCAGCAACTAACATACATGCATCATGGACAATAGGAAATGCCTATTTTGCATCAACATCAGCATCACAATCTCCTTTCACAAAAGACTCTATAATCGTTGCACTTGTATTGGATTGTGTAGTGGATCCATCCTCTTTCTTCTTAGCCTCTTTTGCCTTCAATTTTGGACATTGCTTGATCAAGTGATCATTAGCTTTACAATAATGTCAATGCATCTTCTTTTTGCCCTTATCACCATAATTGTTAGACGAAGTGCTGCCAACAGAAGCATTACGTACATAAGTTTTGCCACTCGCAACAGAACCATAAGAAGTGGTTACATTGTTGTTCCCACCTTTTCTTTGAGCTGCAATAAAATCCTCTTCAACTGCACGTTGACTAGTCCTGTTTTTTTTTGGGAAGTGATTGTTGCAACAACAATGTGCATAATGCATCAAACTTGACAACTTCAGGATTTCCTTGGGTCATAAGTCTTCAAGTACTAGAAAAAGTTTGGTAAGAATCTGGCAAAGCATCAAGAACAGTCTGCACAAGCGAACTGTCAAAAATGACTTCTCCTGCAAAAATTAGTTGCTCATTAACATCCTTGACACCAGCAAGGAAAGTGTCCATTTCATCTTCCTCATGCATAATCTTCGATTCTAGCTCTTTACGTAGCAAAGCACTTCTAGCCTCATTGCGGCTTGCATAAAGACCTTCTAGAATATCCCAATCCTATTTTGCAGATTTTGTTGAACGGATGTGAGAAGTGATAGTGCGCTTCACAGACAATGCAATCAATGCATGAGCATGCGCATCTCTTACATCCCAACGAGCCTGCTCAGTCGTAGGCAGAATAGCTCTGACAACATCAACATGGCAGCAAAACCTGGAGCATCCTCAACATCGCCTATATCCACAATACCAGGACATCAATGCCCTGCACAATGTTCCAAACTCCCTTTGATACAAGTACATGTTGCATCATGTAAGCCCACATAGGGTAATTGTCCCCATCCAATCTGTCCTCAACAGAAAACATCTAGAATACATCTGTGTTGTTATCAGCCATGGAAAACGCATGCACCTAATGTAAAAACTGCCCGAAATGAGGAGAAATTTAGTGAGACCAGCACGTTCTATATAGCACAACCCGTAGTAGACTGTATGGGACCTGTTATGTAGTAATTGGCACTAAAAAAAATTATGCACAAAATGATGAAATTACCTTTGCAGACCTGGCTGTAGTGGAAACGGAGGTCGAAATGAGCCCGAAATGAAATTCTGAGCATACCAAGCTCTAAAAGCTGTCCCAATTTTTTTGTCGACCTGTTGATGCTCACCAAAGCTCGTTGAAATCTGAGAAAATGAGCAGGGGTGTTCTGGGGACACTGGCGACCTAGCCTGGGAGGACGTGACTTGCTCTGATACCAATTGTTGGAATTAGGGTTGCAGGGAAATACACATAGCTTGGATCAAGGCACACAACAGAGAATGTATTACTTAGTGTGCAAAGGGGCGTATATACAATGCACAAGGGGAAAAAACCTCCAACAGAGGGAAAAAATGCCCCACCGGTCCTAGTGTGTTCATACACATCACTACCACATGTATATGGTAACAACTAGCTAGGTTTCTCGTTATGCATTTGTGTGATTAATATTTCCTAATATTTATTCGCATTATCTTAATAATCCCAATCTCTAATCACCACTTGGGAAAGAGCATGCTCCACTACCCTTTGGTGATTAGGTGAGGGGAAACTCGTATTTAGCATTAATCATGTGTGTACTTCTGAATTATTGTGCCTATCTATGACCATTTTTAGCTTGTCTTTGCAACCCCATTGTAGGCACCATTTCTTTACATAATTTATGCGTGCAAAGCCATCGGCAAGAGCTCTCCAACAAATATCCATTTTCTCTAATTGAATCTTGTATGTGTATTTAATTGCTTCATTAATTTCTTGCAAACTAGCCCATCAATTTTTGGAACTCCTGCAACAACTTGGATTTTTTTGTGTGTGTATTTGTGTGCCTAAGAGGAATTCAATGCCCACCGAGACCTTGTGAAAGAAAAAAGGCCTTGAATAGCTCCAAAATTGGCCCTACCCATGGTGGGAACTCCCCATTTGTAGGGTTTGACCATGCCTTTTCAGGGGTCACACACACAAAAGGGCTAGGCAGATTTCAATGGACTTCAACTCAAGCGATAAAGCCGAATTCACAAAAAACATTGGTTCCGATTGAGCTGAGACGACCGTCTGTGCCTGTTTGACGCCTTGCCGATTGACACTGCTACGAATGGCCGGTGGCGCCTCGTTTCCTCCCGCTGTGTCCAATCGATGGAGTCCCTCGTGCACTCAACTAATATTAAGCATTTTTTTGGGTCCACCCTATGATCGGGCCCCCCTTCTCGTGACCAAGCTCCTACCCGGCCTATGCCCATTGCTTACCTCACCTCTGTAAGGAGGCATTCCCACTCAGAATACCAACTTGCCTCAACAAGGGCCGGTTCCCACTGTTGCATTGAGTCAAGCTAGGGGAACAAGGCTTCATCAAGGCAGACTCAAGCTTCAAGAGATTCAAAGGAGAAGTTTACATCAAGTGTTTAAAAAGGAATCTGAAACTTTTCCATCACTATTGTGAAGAGGAGCTTTACTCCAGTCAAGAGGAGCTTCACAAAGTTTGAAGGAAATTCTCTCTCTCTCTCTCTCTCTCTCTCTCTCTCTCTCTCTCTCTCTCTCTCTCTCTCTCTCTCTCTCTCTCTCTCTCTCTCTCTCTCTCTCTCAATGAAACTCTAAATTTTTTTGCAACCAAGCACCATTTGCAATGAATATCATTATCTACATTTATGAGGATGACCCTTTAGTTGTGCTTGTGTAAATAGGTAGACACTAGCTAGGAGAGTATCCTAAGCTAAGACCCCTCTATTAGTGCAATGGAAGAGAAATGGCTTAGGAAATTTAACGGGGAGGGATTTGACACTTGGAAAACCAAGTTGAAAGGTTACTTAATGAAAAAAGAGTTTTGGAGAGTAGTCAAGCCAACAATCACTAATCTGCCATCCATTGATGGAGCATATATATAGACACGATCTATGTGCGTACAAAATCAATCCAAGGATGATCATGCATTAGGATCATAATCACTGCACTACATGACAATTATGTATACTTTACTAATAATTGTGAACCCTCATCAACTGCATGGGAAGCACTAGGAAAAAACTTTTGAGCTAGGAAAAAGAAGAGCAAAGTGAGCTCAAAGAAGCATCTATACATTTAAAAGAGGAATTTAACAAAGATATTGCAAGCTTGGTCAATATCTCAAAAGCATGACCACACAACTAGCTTATGTAATTAGTGCAATACCAGAGGAGGACAAAATTGTAGTTCTTCTAGCAGCCTTACCACCTAGCTTTGACCAGATAATGACCATCATTGATGAGAAGGATCCAACACCAGATTTCCAAGGTTTAATGAACTCTTTAATATCCAAGTAGAAGAATCAAGGGAGGAATGCTACTTTAGGGGGAGGAGCTTTTTCACTTAGCTCTAGTAACATATCTTGTTTCAAGTGTGGCAAAGAAGGGCACATAGCAAAGGGCTGTCTAGCATCGAAGACTTGCAGCATTTGTGAGTACCATCTAAGTCAAGGGTATCAATAAGAATATTTTTTTCCTGGAATCCTACACACTCATATCATTTATGAAAATGGAACCATGGCTCAAAGCCTTTTGGTCATGCCTACTGGTGCTATGTAGGGTAACATGAACCTAGGGCATACGTGGATGTTTGCAACTAAGTGTACTATTGATTGGGTGACCGAGAGTATCACAATATAGAAACAAATTTTTGACCCTACCACTCAAGGAATGTCCCTTGAGGGGCTTCTTTCTCTCCGTGCACGCAAGATTTCCGCGTCAATGACGATGCAAGAGGTGAGTGACACTCTATTTGTCATTATAGAGCTTGTTTGTGCACAGGTTGTGTGTTTCCCTTTGTGGCTTGTGCGTAGTTCTCAAAAAGGTCTTATCAATCAATTAATTACAAAATCTTCTATAAATGTAGATGAAATAGATGCAAAATGGGCATTTAGTGAAAAGTGTATTGATGATCCTTCTATCCATATTTTAGTTGTTGCAGAGTCACATGTTTGGTAGTTTGATAGTGCTGCTACAAAGCACATTACTTTGCATCATGACTTATTTACCTCTCTTGTGGTTGTCCCTCATGGGAACACGGTAACTTGTGCCAACAATGCCTCTTATATGGTCAAGGGAGTTGAAAAGATTATGTTGACTACTACAAATGGCGGTTCTTTCACATTGATTGATGCAATTTATGTATTAGGGATCAAAAACAACCTTTTGCCCGTATTTACACTTGCAAGACTTGGTCTTGTTGTTAAACTTATGGATTACAGATTTCATAATCTCAGTTGTGGTGATAAAATTGTTGCATTTGGCATTTTCTGCCGTGGGCTATATAAGCTCACTTTGTATAACAAGTATGGGCAAACAATTTACTTGTGTTAAAAGATTGTTTCACATGCAAAACTTTGGCATGCACATTTTGGGCATCTGGATTTTACTAGTTTGTTGTGTTTGTAGAAATCTGATATGATTTCTTCTTTGTCGTCTATTGAAGCACCTTATAAGTATGTTTGTGAGCATTGTATATTGGCTAAGATGCAACCTTTAAAGTTTACAAAGGATATTCCTACATGCATGTTACCACTTGTGCATAGTGATGTTTGTGGTCCTATGTGCTGGAAGATTCCAACGATAATGAAGACCAACTGTGTACCAAGAGCACTTTCATCATCTAAGTAATCTCAATTGATTGTAATATTTTTTCCAAAACCCGTACCCACTATCCTGATGTAATTTCAAAGTCTGAGATGTAATTTTTGTTATTGTGCAAAAAAATCTAGCATTTGTGCCATAAAACACAGACCCAGGAAGGAAACTTTGTAAATTTTTGACATGGGCATTAATATGAAATAAATGAGAAGATAAGATTCTTTCATATGTCGTGTGTCATCTTCTCTCAACTACGAATTCATTTCTTTGCACTGCATCGCATGGTTGTCGCAACAAAATTTTGAGAGAACCATTGTGTTTGTCTCATCGAGCTCCACATGTGGATACTTACATTGCAAACACTTTGCAAAACCAAGCAACAACTTCTATGACATTCCAAGTGACATATCTCACTATCCAAGTGTCGTATTGTGATTCCGTCAATTGCACAAGATTCTCGACACTTAGGAGAACCTAGTAGGCAAGTTTGGAATCTGAAATGTTGACCTACATCTAGCTTACCGGAGAGAAATACTTTTTTTTAAAAGGTTGGATCACGAGTCTGATGATCCGGTTCTAATTCGTACAGTCTCAAGAGGCTGCCTATTGAGTTTGGAGTCAATTGAAGTTGATTTGATTGTAGATTTGCATGTGGTTGTGTACGAGCATTAGAGGATTGAATTGGGGATTCTGATAGATAGAACGCACATTGAGTGTCAAAGTAAAGTGTACTATATTTAGACGAGAGATTGACAACCTCTTGGCATGCCTCCATGCCCTAGTTGAGTCACTTGCTTCCCAGGATTGAAATTTTAATCTTGGTTCTGTCTCTTTCTGAGATGTGATAGATGTTGAACGATATGGTCCCGAGACATTGGTGTTGTTGTAGGGAACAAGTACCTAGAATAGTGTGAACACAGTCGAGTCTACAGATTTTCCTTAAGTAGATTAGTAGATAAGATAGGTTAAAAAGGAGATTATGATTTTTGTGGTCTTTCTTGTTTGTGATTGTGGAGAGTTTCTCAGTGCAAAATGGTTAGTCAATTAGGATAAGTGTTGTAGATAGGTTTAGAGCTTAGTGCAAGAATTCATGGACTGATAGAGTGATAAAGCTTGCATTAGGTGAGAAAAATGCAAGAAATGGAAAAATTTTCAGAGTTTGGTTAGGGAACTGTTTGTTCAACATTCTGAATCTATTCTCAATTGACTTCTTTTGTTTTAGGAGTAGGGTAAGTAGACAAGTCCGATAAGTTCTCTCATCATTCTAGATCTACATATCATTGAAAAGATCTTTTGTCAAAAGTAGTGAATGCTCAAGGGAGGATAGTGCATCTATGAAAGTAGGTGAATTTGAGCATGAAATGCATGTACAAGAGTGTGAATGCACAGTCATAGTCAAAATTCTCAAAAAGTTAGTCATCAGCATCTGTGAGAGAAAATTGCGATTTTCTTTTGCAGATGAGGAATGGAGAAAAATTTGTGCTTGATACTTGACTAGTGTGTTGAACTAGCTTGCTTAAGCACATGAATGAAGTTTGGTTGCTAGTTAATCTACAGAAGGTGAGAAAGATCTAGTAAGGAGGGAGTCAAGAGGACTAACCACTGGTTGACTCCCACCTACAGGGCCAAAACAAGCTACATGCTAGTAATAGTGACCAAAAGAGGGGTATAAGGACCCTAAATCTAGAAAAAAGTCTAAGAGAAAATTTTGGAAAAATTCTAGGAAAAAAATAGCATTTTTCTCCCTTTTTTAGATATAGAGCTTAGAAGTCTGCAAGGCTGAGGTCAAGCAATCACCTTGACCCAAGAAGGCCATCCATCAAGTCCAAAGTGAATTTGGGCATCAAAAGTGAGTATAGAGCCAAAATTTGGCCTTTAGACCAAAAAAATTGTTAAAATTGTGCTTGTGGTCATATCACTTGTTCAAATTGGGGTTGAAATTGGCACATGCACTCTTGAAGAAGGGTAGAATACTCTGGGATTGACAAAAGTTTGGAAAAGTATCAAAAGCAGAATTACAAGGAAAAATTGCGATTTTTTCTTCAAATTCTACTAGAGATAATTTTTTTTGCTAAGGGTTGCACCAAAAGCTTGTCTTAGGGTGAGGATCACATTCATCGTGTTAAGAGTGAAATTGGGCATTTTTTCATTCAGAGTAGGTGTTAAGGCGGTTACGCCGCTAGCGGAAGCTAAATAGCGAGAACTCAACCAACAACAGAATTTGTCAGACGAGGACGAAGCTTGACCCGCAGGCGCATGGAAACAACTAGGTGGGTGTCAAATCACCTACTCGACCTTCTAATGACAATCACTACTAAGGAAATCAAATCTAAGTTCTAAAATACGCAAGTGACTGAAATCCGGACTACGAACGAATGCTATACGAAACAGGATCTAGAATCATCGAATCGATCTCAAACTCAAGGGAAAGTCTATACACTAGGTAAGAACAACACCCTAAAGACTTGAACTGCAAAATCAACCTATAACCACTCCGTGCGGTAAACGCGTATGAAGACAGGCCGAAAAATACAGGTGACCGAAACTTGACCCCGATGGTACTAATGTGTAGCTCTACTCGTTGTGGTTCTATAGATATGCTGCACGCTCTATTCCGACACACGAGTTGGAAGAAAACTCACACCGAAGCTCGTAGGAACTTACCACACATAGAAGCCGATAACGCGCACTCTTGGTATCAGTGCGTAGCTCTCGCCGTTGCTAACACAATGGCGGTGTCGCTTCTCCAATGGCGGCTCCGTAGCTCGCGTAGCAAGTAGATAAGACTCTCTCTCTCTCTCACTCTCTCTCAGACACAGTCACGGCGCTCAAAAACTCACTTTGATTAATAATTGAATCTCCCCCTTAGGTTACAAAACTTTGGCTTATATACCTCAGCCTTGGAGGTGAGAACATCTCTAATTATTTACATTAACAGGTGAAATTACTTCGGATTACAAGCTGGAAACTCAATTGAGTCCCGTTACTTAATGAATGGCTCAAATCAAAATTAATGTCGGAAAGACATTTATTACAATCAATGGTTACAAAATGATGGGTGTGAGCAAAAATGCGGGTGTGATCCTCTGCTGGCTCAACACTCCCCCCCTCCGCGTTCATGTCGTCCCTGACATGACTTTTAGGCTTGGTCAATAGAGTCCTGTCGTCTTGAGCATCTGCAAATGTGATTCGTAGCGTAGGTTGCCGATGGTCAAGGTTGGGCCGAATATTTTGCTTTCGTGAGTGAAAAAGCCGGTGTAGAAAGCTTCTTCGAATGTTTGCATGTGGAAGCTAGCCAAAAACATAATTCTTTGGTATAAGAGATGTAACACCTTTGGTGATGGCTGCAATGAAAGATCATACATCATATCCGTCACTGTGTCGGCCGTCGATAGTAGACTCGAGGTCGTGGCTTTATCTGGCGCGAACACTTCAATGCATGCTAAGAGAGTCCTGTAGATTTTCTTTAGCATCTGACACGAAAGGTCAGGAGAGCCAGTAAAGAGTTTGATGGTGCCCGTTAGGGTTTTCACCATGTAGGCTTTACCTATTCTCTCTCCTTCCTTTGGTCCTGGCATCCTTGGGTAATTAAGCCAATTTGGCTTCTTTTCTGCAATCCTGCCATGCTCTTTCCAGCTTCTGACTTTTGGCACCGGGCAGAAGGTTGCATCCTCCCGAATCTCCTTTGGAGCCTCTACCAAGTAGATGAGGTAGGCTGGGTATTTGTTCAGCCAACCCTTTCTCCATCTAGGTTGAGAATCTACAATCTTCTTTGATTGTTCATCCTTTGTGATGTCGCCTTCATAAAGAGCGACATACTGCTCCTCCTCTATTCTCTTTTTCGTCTTTATCACTTCAAATTTCATCAGAGGGAAAGGCAGGCTGGGTTGCATCCACTCTTCGTGGAGCACTTTTGTGTCTAAACCTTGAAGTCTAATGGAGATGAGGAGTCTCCTTTCCCATTCCATTTCCGCCTTGGCACTTTCCTCTGTTGACTTTTCTATTTGGTCCTGGAGCCTTTGTTCTTCTTCTTCAGAGATTCCTGAAGTCGAGGCCACTTCTTGAACTGGGGCTGGATCTTCAATTATGGTTGCCTCTCCAGTTTCTGGTAGCTCTATGGCTGCTCCCCCTGCTTCTTCTTGTGGTGTCTCTGTTTCTCTTCTTTGTTGCTCTTGGAGGTCTTGGAGCTGTTTGCGGAGGGCCTCATTTTCTGTCCTTAGTGTTTGGTTTTCTGATGTGAGCCTCTCCTCTGCAGCCAATGATCCCTCCGCCATGTGCAATCTTTGCACTTGCTCTAACCTTAGCTCTCTTTGCAAACTTCTGACCTGATCTTCCAGAGCTGGTATGAGGGCTCCCTCTTGTTCTGTTCCTGCTCTGCTAGCTCTAGGGGTGGTCCTGAGTCTCATGATTGTCCTTTCTTGAAGTTCGACTCTTTCCCTTAGCTCAATGAGCTCATCCTTGGCTGCCTCTAGCTCATCTTCTATTCGCTCCTTTGCTTCCTGTGAGCTTGTTACCTCTCTTGAAGCTTCGGCTAGTTGGAGTATCAAGCCGTCCCTCTCGTTTTCTGCGTCGTAGAGTGATGCTTTATGACTTTCAGATTCAGTCATAGCATTCTCTAACTTCTTCTGCAACTCTGCTTCCTTTTGTTTTGCTGTCTCAAGTGCTACTTCCTTTGCTCTGGATCTTTCTTTAATCTTGCTGAGCAGTTCATGCACCATGTGCATGTCTTTTTCATCTTCATCTGTCAGCTTGACAGCTCTTTCTGCCACCACCTCCAATGGCTTCGGCCCGTCCATTTTCCCTTCACTCTCCATTGTACCCTTTGTCTTTTCCTTCGTCCCTTTCCGATCATCTTGTTTCCGTAGGGATATCCCATAAACTGCCTCCAGGGCCTCTTCTTCACTGTATCCGATCGCTACCAGATCCTCATAACCATCTTTCTTTTGCTGAACTGGATCTATCTCCTTTTCCTTGGTCCCGGCCTCCGGTTTTTCCATAATTTCTGTTTCTATTTCTATTGTGGTTTCCTCCACAATAATTTCCATCTTCTTCGGGCTTGGTACAACAGTAAAAGAGGGCTGATTGTCTTCAGTCATCTTGGCTTTCCCTTTGTTTGCTTGCCCGTCTTTCTCTTTAGGTTCAGTAGACTCATCTATTTTTTTCTTCCCCTTGTCGTCCTTTTTCAGATCAGCTTTTAAAAGCTGTACTTCCTCTTCAGTATAAGGCTCGACAGGTTGCTGCTCCAGTATGGCCTCCGACTCCTCACAAGCTCTAATATATTGATCATATTGATCAACATGTGGCCTGGCTGAGCTGGTTCCGACTTTACTGGGGTCTGGCACCCACATTTCTTCGAAGTCCCCCTTTAGAGCTCTTTCCGCTCTAAACTGCTCCACCAGCCTTTCCATTCTTGCGGCTTTTTGACTTTTGGTTTGCTTGGGATCAGCCTTCTTCTTCACTTTCTTCTTGAGCGGCTCGTCCACGGCCTCTTCAGGTTCTGAAACTATTTCTAGTTTTCGGCGTGCTCTTGTGGACGCCCTCTTGGATACTTCTTGCTGTTCTTCCTCCTCAACGGCTTCTCTAAGCCACTCATTCTGGGAGGGAATCCGTGGCCCTTGATCTCTAGCTCCAATAGCTTCATAATCTATTCTTGTTAGGATTTCTCCTCCTCCTATGTACTTTGGCTTCTGGTTGTGCATGGCGATTACTTGCTCGTGGATGTATTGAGCATAGTTCACCTCTTTTGGCATGTTGCTCTTCAGTGCCCATGTGATGGTTGTCGCAATGGCATGGGGTGGTGTAGTATACTTCTGCGGTCTTTTACTACACACATGGAAAAACTGGTTGTATAATCGGCAAAGGGTTACCGCTCGTTGATATGCCATATCTCCGTAGGTTGTATTTTGTTTCTTTGATCCATAGACCTCTATGGCTTCCCTTCTTTCTCTGACAGAACTCCCTTTGTTGTGCAGCTTCAATGCATCTGCAATGAGCTGTGGAGTGATCTGTACTTCAACTGTTTCTCCATCCATGGCTGTCAACGTGGCTTTCCCATCCTTCTGAATGGATGTTGCCAACTCATACACTCTTCTTGTGTCTACACCTGATGGTCTCGAGGTGAAGAACCTGTGTAAGTCAGCCTTTTCCAGGTATCTGCTTATGTTCTCTGATCTGCTATAATCCACTAATTCTCGTGGGATCATAGGTACATCGACCGATTGCCCTTGAGGATCTCTGAAAGTCCCCTGGTAGATCTTTATTCCCTCTTTTTCTAGTACTGCTTCCTCCACCCAAGTCTTGGTTGGCTTTAGGGTTTCTGTTGGAATATCAAAAGGTTCTGCTTCTGCAAGAGCGTCCTTGATGGTTGGTCTTTTTCTCTTAGTTGCCGATGACTTAGCGGAATCCATGGATCCTGTAACTCCAATTTCAGAAGTTAGCGTCTTTTTAGTACTGAAAGCCAAAATGAAGCTTTTAACTATTCAAATGACTTGAAAATTGAAACATGAGCTATTCAGGGCCTAAGGATGCAATGTAGGTGAAAAAATATGCAAACTGGGCTCAAAAACATGCTTGAGACATCATACGCGTATGATGTCTTTTGTGTCAGAATGACTTCATATTGGTTGTGCTTGTAGCTGATAGTGTATACATGAGTGTCATATGCTTGGATTTGAGTTTGGATCCCATTCGATCAAGTTTTGGCCAGTTTACTCCAGTTCAGGCTCTTGGCAAAATTTTGAAAGGGAATTGGATTTTATGATCCAAATTGGATAAAACTTGGTGGATTACTTTCAAATGGCATGTAGAACACTTCTGTTTGGTGATTGAAGCCCTGAGGTGCCAAAATCACATAGTGAGACATCATACGCGTATGATGTCTTTTATTGCATTTTTGGACCAATTTTCTCTATAAGCTTGGTTTTGGCTTTAGATAGGCTTATTCAGTGGATTTATCAAGTTTGGATAGAATTTGGGCTAAAAATGGCTCTGGAGACATCATACGCGTATGATGTCTTTTTCATCAATTTTTCATGGGATTGGTTCTGTGGACTCTCCATGTGCTAGTGAAGGACTGTTTATACTCAAATCTTGGTTTGGACTTGAATATGTTGGATTTGGGACAAAAATAGGCTTTGTATGAAGGATTTTCTCTTAATTGGGCTAATGGGGTGATCCACTTGACCAAATGGTTCCAAACTTCATATGCAGCATGTATTAGATATATATAATGGATGTATGATGACAAATGAGCATTTTTGGCTCTGTAAGTGCAAATAGACATTATACGCGTATGATGTCTTTTGTGTCAAAATGGTGCTTTTTGGTTCCAGATAGCTTGTAGAGGTGTTAATCAACAATCCTACAAAGTTTCAATGAGTTTGGAGTTATTTTGACAAAATTAGGACCAAAAATCAATTTTATGGCCTACTTTGCGTCTTTTTGGTTTTCCTTGAGTTTTCTAACTCCAATTCTCATGATACTTGGTTCATAGGATGTGATTAACATGTGGAATGAGGCTATACACTCAAATGTTGAAATGGATGTGAAAATTATGCTGTGAGACATCATACGCGTATGATGTCTTTTCTTGAAATGTTGGTCTTTTTGTGCAAAGAATGCTTTGTGCTAGTGCCCTAAGCCCTGCTAACTAGTTTTCAACTTAAAAAGTCATCAGTTTAGCTAAAAAGCCCCCTTATAGGCATTTCAGTCTCCGAAGTCGTCTTTTTGCCTTGGAGTTGAATTTCTTCAACTTTTCTTCTGGAGAGTTGCATTTCCAGCTCATTGGATATGTTGTGAAGCCACCTATTCGGTTGAACTTGACTTTGGCTCCCCGTTCTCCATCTTTCTCCATTTGGTTGCCCGAAAGCGTCTTTTTCACCATCGGTAAGTGAATCAGCTTTCTTTTGGGTTTTGCTTGCAAACATAAGTCATCCATGTATATTTTAAGCTGCTTGTGAAGTTTCATGTCATTTGGTCGTCAATTTTAGCTGTTATGCCAAAATGACGCTTTGTGTGTCCACAGCCGAATCGGTTGTTCCGACCTACTTTTGGTGATCCAAACCCGGAGATACTCCATGGTTGCATTGCCCTCGATGTTGTTAAGCTTCTTGAGAAGTTTTGTGTCGTTCCGACAACTTTTTGCTGTTTGCCTCTTGCAGGCTCTGTTGACCTAGGGTTTTTCCAGTCGTTCTTTCTCGAGCTTTGAGTGCTAGAAACTCATCTCCTATACTAGGGTAACCCACCTCTAAGTTCTTGCAAAGTTTGGTTAGGCGGTTGTGCCCCTACCTAGCGTTCTTCCCCATTCCCCGTCTGCTCTTGTTTCTTGGTTTTGGTGAGTTTTCGCGACAAAAGTTAACGATAAGCATCAAAAGCTTATGGCAACGAGTCTACCTCTCATGTCTGGTGTCCTCTGAGCTCTCGTAGCAGTCGTAGAAGGTGGTAGAAGGTCGGATGCTCCTGTGTGCTCTTTGCTCTCTCCAAGAAGGTAATAGTGGAAATGAGCTTGATAGTGAAGTGAAAAATACTTAACTTCGGGCTTCCCGGATCACTTGTTACCAAATTTGACATGTGCTCCTATCTCGTCGTGAAATGCACTTTAGGATTTGAAATTTCTCAATTTGGACTCCATTTGACCTGTTTCTGAGAAATCTGTCCACTTTGCCAAAATTCTGTCATTTCGGGCTTTCCGCAACTTTTTCAGAATTGTACCCAATTTTTATCCTGGGTTTCCCTTGTCATGAGGATCATCACCGTCTATTCTTTTCTTTTTTCCGATCTCATTTCAACTGCTTTTTTATTTTTCTTTTATTTTTATTAAGAAAATCATAAAAAATAAAGGAAAATAGCAAATTGAAGCCAAAAAATTCAAAACATACATGATAAATAGCTGGTAGCCCTGTGTATATGAATATACACTTCTTTGTGATTTCTGGACTTGGATTACCACTTTTTTCCACTTTTTAGCTCCAAAAACACTCTTATTTAGTGATATTTACACATATATAGACCCAAATTCATCATTTGATCTCTTCTTGTTGCAAAACAAGGTATATAAGGGCATAAATATTATCAATATCCGCAATCAAACATAAAAAATTGCAAAATCATGTAAGACACTGCCCTTGTAATATAATTTTTGTTTTTCTTTGTTTTTTCCTCTTGTAGCTGCTTTGTAGCTCCTGTATAGCTCCCCCCTTCCTAGTCTGAGTCCTCCCGGACGACTATGAAGTGTCTGTGGGTGAAGCATTGTAGTTGTTTTGGTCATGAGTTCCCAATGCAGTTGTAGAGCGACGATACAACATTCTTTCCAATAAAGCTGCTCTTTGTTTGATTGAAGGATTGGTGGTCGGGTTTGGGGTTGGTTTTGGCACTTCGGTAGTAGAATCAGTAGATGGATTCTTTGTTACCTTGTTGTCATTTTTTACAATCCAAATCTGCCTCCGCTTTGCTTGTGCTTGCCACAAACTCTTTGCGACCCAAACTTGCTTTGTTCTGTGTGTTGATTTCCTCGCCTTGAAATACCTAGGAGTTTCCGTTGATTGTATTGAAGGGAGTTCCTGTTTACAAATCTTTGGGATCCAAATTTGCTTGCTGTAGCTTTGTGCCGTCATGACCTTCTTTGGAATCCAGATCTGTTTCGCTTTCCTTGATTGTCGGGGATCACTCCGTTGTCTGGTATTGAAGACTCTGTTTTCCACCTTTGTGTTCTCTGGCACAGCCTTTTTTGGTCTCCATACCAACTTTGACTCCGTTTTTTTCCAAGGTTGAGCTGTTATATTATTGCTTGTCTTCGTTATCCACTGTCGAGAATTCCTCGTCGAAGAGTAATTCGGTTGTATAGAAACTTTTGGTTGCCATTGCTTCTTCTTTTCCTCTGTTTGTTGTTTGCCCTTGTCCGTGGATTCTTCCTTTGGAGTTGGCTCTGCTCCTTTGGTGAACTTAACTGATTGACTTTCACCTTCGTATTTGATAAGCACTGATTTAGAACTCCAGTCAATCATTGCATTGTATTGCTTCTGCCATGGTTGTCCTAGCAATAATGGATGTTGTGTAGCTTGGTCTTCAACCACGTAAAACATATGAGGATACACATACTGGTTAATCTGTATATGTAAAACTGTGCATCCGACAGTTTTGATTGCATTCTCAGAGTAACTCTTTAACTCTTGCTTGGCAGTTTGCAGTTTAGTGTCATTTGTCAATTGTCTATACAAACTGAGTGAAAGTAGGTTAGCTTGAGCTCCTGAATCCAATAGTGCTCTGGCTTTGATTTGGTTGGTTCCTACTTTGCATTCAATGATGGGTTCTTCTTTGTCATTATCCATTTCTGTTATACTGACTGCGTTTATTCGTATTGCTCCTTCATTGCGCTGTTTCTGACGCAGTAGTCTTCTTTTCTCCATTCTTTCCTTCGCCTCGGCTTGCGCTTCCTCCTTAATCTTTTTCTTTTTCTGGACACGCAGCTTTTCTTGATGTATTTTGAGAAGCATGTCTTGTGTTAGCGGCAACAGATACTTTTTCACTCTGCATCCACTAATCCAATTGGGCATTTCTTCTCCGTCCAATGTAGCAAGCTTGACGGCTCCACTTGGTGATAGATCTTTAATCACCAGAGGACCCATCCCTCGCTTTTTAAGCTTCTTAGCATGCTGCTTCAGAGTGTAAACTAGGACATAGTCCCCAACTTTAAACTCTTTAGTCCGCACATGCTTATCAAAAAATTCCTTTTGTCGTCTTTTTTGAGCGTAGATGGAAGCTACTGCTTTTAGGCGAAGCTCATCTAGCTTTTCCAGGTCATCTATTCTATCAGAGAGCTCGTGCCCTGTCCACTCTAGATCCTTAGCCACCCTTAAGGTTGAAATCAAGAATTCTATTGGTAAGATAGCATTTAGCCCAAAAACCATGTTATATGGGGTCGTTCCTATTGATGTTTTATATGCTACCCTATATGCCCATAATGTTGAATGCAACTTCTGGTCCCAGTCAGTTCTCGACTCAGATACAATCTTCGTAAGGACCGTGCATATGGTTTTGTTTGTTGCTTCAGCTTGTCCGTTTGCTTGTGGATGATACGGGGCTGATTTCCTATGGATTACCATGAATTCATCTAGAAGGATCTCTATCACTTCATTTATGAAATGTGTGCCTCGATCACTCACAATTTCTATTGGCAATCCATATCGTACAAAGACGTATTCATATAGAAATTGTGCCGTGGTCCTGGCATCTGCTTTTTGAGTTGCCTTTGCTTCGACCCACTTTGTTAGATAGTCTGTAGCCACAATGATGTATTGTGCATGAGTCTTATATGCAGGAGGTGAAATGGGTCCAACATAATCAATCCCCCATTTTGCAAAAGCTCTTGCCCCCATCATTGGTCTAAGCGGCATATCATCTCTTTTAAGTGGTACTTTGGTCCGCTGACAGTCATCACACCGTTTAACGTATTCCTCAGCGTCCATATGTAATGTTGGCCACCATATTCCTGCGGCTAAGACAAGTTTTGCTGTCTTATCACCTGAGAAATGGCCTCCACCTACTCCTCCATGAGCTTGCTCCAGGATTATCACATACTCAGACTCTGATGCGCAAATCCTAAGCTGGTTGTCTTTACCTCTCTTATAGAGTTGATCTCCTATTAAAGCGTAATCTCTAGCTTCTGTCTCTACAGATTTCTGACGAGCTTTTGACGTTCCTTCTGGGAAAGTTCTATTTGTGAGATATTCAACAATATACTGACTCCATTCTGGAGCGATCATTATCTGATATAATGTTGAATACTCAGCTGGCGGTTTTGATGAACATACAATACATACAGTGACATATTCCTGTACGCTTTCTTTCATTCCTGGCCAATAGACTCCCAATTGTAACAAATTCCTACATGTGTTCCTTCTTGAACAATGAAATGCACATTCCTGAACATGTGCTTCGCGCAGATATATACTATATTCCTCAGGATTGATGCATAGTCGTAAAACATGATCATTTCCCAATTGATACAACCTTCCTGCGATCAATTGAAGACTCTTGGATTGCTGAATAGCAATATGTTTCAGGTTGTAATTTCTTCTATCAAACTCTCCTCCATAGGTTAATAGGTCAACGACATTTTGAGACCACCTCGGTATCATTTCTATGTTGAACAAGTACGCGTCTGGCATGTCGTCATCTACTCCTATAGGGTCTTCTCCATTCGTCAATCGCGAAAGATGATCAGCTCTAAGATGTGTTTTTCCTTTCTTTACTACTACCATGAAGTCGAATTCCAGTAAGATAATGAACCATCTCACTATTCTCCCGGTATTGCATGGTTTATTCACTAGGTAGAGCAAGGCTTGGTGATCCGTAAAAAACACAAACTTGTTGGCTAGAAGATAATGCCGAAATTTCTTCACAGCATATATCATTCCTAATCCCTCTCGCTCTGTTGTGGTGTAATTCTTCTCTGCATGGTTGAGCTGTCGACTGGCGTAACAGATAGGAAAATCCATGTTTCCTTCTTCTGGCTGAGCCAGAATGCATCCTATTGCATATGCCGAAGCATCTATATGCACATGGAATATCTTCTCCCAATCTGGTGATTTCAAGACTGGAGCGGTAATGAGTGCCTCTTTCAATTTCTTGATTGATTCCTCACATTCCTCTGTCCATTCAAAGTTCACTATTAGCCTGTAAAGTGGTTGGCCTATTATAGCGTACATGTAAATGAATCGTCTATAATATCCACAATGTCCCATAAAGCTCTGTACTTGTTTCGCATTGGTTGGTTTAGGCATATCCACTATAACTTTTATCTTCTCTAAATCCGTGGATATTCCGTTTTGTGAGACAATATGTCCCAGAATTCTGCCCTGTCGGACCATAAACACACATTTCTCAGGATTGAGACAAATGCGATATGTCCTACATTTCTCAAATACTTTTCTTAGGTGTTCTAGATGCTCATCTCTCAGTAGAGAATGTACACATAAGTCATCCATGTATATCTCGAGAAACAGCCTTAAGTATTCTTTGAAAGCATGCGTCATCAGCCTCTGGAAGGTTGCGGGAGCATTGGTTAGACCAAAAGGCATAACCCGATAAGCATAAATTCCCCACTCCGTTGCAAAAGCTGTTTTATGTTGATCTTCCAGTGCTATGGCTAGCTGGTTATATCCTGAAAAACCATCAAGAAAGGAGTATGCTGTTTTCCCTGATACACGCTCTAGAACATGATCAGTTATCGGCAGGGGATAATTGTCCCTGATTGTTGCAGCATTCACTTTCTTTAGGTTGACACACACTCGGAGTTTTCCGTTCTTCTTAGGTACTACCACAATCGGAGATACCCAATCAGTGTGTTCAATCTTGTATATGAATTCAGCTTCCATTAGCTTATCTATTTCTTCTTTAATTCGCTTAGCAAACGTATCATTATATGTGTATGGTCTCTGTCTGCTAGGCTTTGCGTCTTGTTTCAGTGGGATTGTGTGTTGGCATATCGATGGGTCAACTCCCTTTAAGTCCTTATAAGACCATGCAAACACATCCCTATACTCTCTGAGAAGACTCAAAAGTCTCTCTTCCTCGCCTGGAGACAAATCTGTGGCTATGTATACCGGTCTAGGTGGCTCACCTGGAGCTGCTAAATCAACTTTTTTTGCATCCTCCGATCCGTCATAAGATTCGTTCTCCTTCCTCTCTCGAATAGGTGGGGTTAATATCACCTTCCTATCCTCTATTGTGAATTTCCTATAGTGAGACGGAACATCCATGTTTTCCTTGATTTTGGCGTTTTTGTCCTCTCCACTCTCAATTTCTGTAGTCCAAACTTCTTTCAGAGTTTTCTTGAGCTCTCTGTACTTGTTTCTACGTTCTAACTTGGACTCTGTGTATTCTCTGTTGCGCTTGTTCTTTTCTGTTTTTTCTGTTTCAGTTTTTGTTCCATTCTTTTGAACTTGATGTCTTGAGCCTCTTTTGTCTTTACGTAAGCTCTTTTGATCACTGCCTCTCATTCTTCCAGAAATCTTATCCTTAACACAATCTTCAGCCTTTACTAGCATTAGGAATTGATTTTTTCCTCTTATTCTAGGCATCGGATTGGTTCTAACCCCTTTTGTTTTTTTCTTTGCTCTATAGTGTTTCTGGCGTTGTTTAGTTTGGTTCGGAAAATCATAAAATCGGACATCCATTATAGTTTCTTCGTTTCCGCTTGAATTGTCCGTTGACTCGTTGTCTGCTTCATTTCCCCACTCTGGATGATTGGGAATGTCGTGAAACACCTCTTCTTCATCTTTCTTTTCCAGTGTATCGTTCTTTTCAGTTTCTTTTTCGAGCACAGTTCTCAACATGAAATACGGAACCACGTCGTACCCGTCCTTGTCGCAAAATTTCGTTGTGGGACCATCCGGAATTGCACAAACATCTAGGGTTGCTAGAATGTGTGTCCACTCTAATGGTTCAAACGTATCCTCTGGAAAGGGTTCTCCTACATAAGTTTCGTCTTCGATAGCCCTTTCTAAAACACATTCTTCTCGTTTCAGACTTCCACATTTCGAAGCTCCACACATCCATAACTCCTTGGGTTTACCGCTAAAGTAGCCGAATCAAACTCCTCCACTGGTGTTCGGTTCACATCTTTGTAGCTATGGTCTTTCAGGTTCACACGTGTAGTGGTTTCCATATTTCTCAGGTATATGTGATCGTAGCCCCAATCTTGGACCATTTTCAATTGTCTCATGAATGGTCTTCCCAGTATGATATCATAGTTATTCTCCTTGCCAAAATCGACAATATCAAAAGTATGTTCGTATTCAATGCCGCAAGAAGTCATTGCAAAGTTTGCCTCTCTCACTTGTTTCCAAAATTCATTGTAATCCTCGTCTCTTCCGTAAGACCTCTGTATGACTGGATGAAAACTCTCGACCTCCTGATCGGTTGTGTTCAACACTATGCGGTCATCCTTTTGTGTATCTTCAGGCTTTTGTGCACTAGGAGTCTTTTCAGCTACCCGTGAAACGATAGTCTCTTGCTGAATTGGGTTTTCCTTTCCACAATTCATTGTTTCTTTTGGTGGTTCTAATAAGGCTTGTGCAGTCTCGATCATTCTCTGGCACATTTCAAGTCTCTGCTTTTCCAATTCCGCGTTTGGGTATGTCATCCACCTCTGTTCTTGTGTTTGGTTGTTCCTTAACCTAGCTTCGTAAGCTTTCATCAGTGCGTCCAATGGTTCGTGTACCTTGTCGACTAGCACTGATCCCCCGGAGCTTAAGCTCGTTGTTTCTTTGATACTCTTTTGTTTCGTTCTTTCCGGGCTCATCTCTCGTTTCCCGTTTTGACTCTCAAGTTTTTCTAATCTAGCTTTAGTTTGCTTTAGTTCCTCAGCTAGAATAGCGTCTTCACGTTCTTTTCTCAACTTCATGCGTGCTTTTCTAGCTTTCCATGTGTTTTTCTGACTCCGCGGTCCTTGACTAACTACGTCAGTCGCCAACTTTCCATTCTCAGGTTCTCTAGTGGTTTTCTTAGCTTGAGCTCTAGTAACAACTTGCGTTGGTATCAGAGTTTCATTTTCAGACCCACTGCTGGTAGGAATAGTTTCTAGCATATTCAATGTCGTCTTTTGCACTTTGTTTGGATTCTTTGAACAATCCTCAATGAAGTGAGTAACCCCACACTCAGTGCAATAAGCGTTAATTCGAATGATTTCCGTATGTGGGCAAACATTCATCAGATGGTCACCTCCACACTTGTAACAAGGTCCTAGTGTTGGTCTTGGTCCCATTTGATTCGTCCTTTGTGGATAGGATGGTCTTTGTCCTGTTAACCCTCCATGAGCTATGAACATTAAGGTTCTTGCGTCCAAATTGTATCTCTCTTCATCAGAAGCACTTGTAATTGTTGGTATTCCAACATTCCCCATCATGTCCCATGGTTCTGGTTGTTTTGGTTCTTCTGGTGGGTAATACACTGTCGGAGACATGTGTGCACCCGATTCTTCGTAATAGGTTTGAACAGGCACTAAGGCTTGTTCTTCCTGATTCTCTAAGGTTGGTGCATATCTAATGCCCACTGGTCTTGCTCCTGGTAAAGGTGGTTGTTGTCCCAATACCGGTTGCGGTCTTTCTATCCCCATAGGTCCAGGTACATTTCCCGTTGGGTATCGAGGTACTAGATGTATCTGAGGTGGTGCTAATAGAGCAGGAGGTGCGTACTGGCGCTCCCTTACATACCCTTTGTTGTAATAGCACTCCTCTGTTGGATGGTTTGTCCATTTTTGTTCAATAGCACACCATTTCAGTGTTTTTGGCAATGGTTTTTGGTATGGTGCCATCCTTTTTAGAGCATCTTCTATCATTTGCTCTACGTTTGGCATGGTTGTTGTTTGAACATTCTTTTTAGTGGTAGTCTCGCTCGCTACGGAGGAGGAGCTACTGGATGCAAAATCTGTATCCGCTGACACTTCTCCATAAACCGTACAGTTATCCACTAAGTACAATGCCTCTCTCGTTACTTGCTCGAAACTTGTACAAGCTTTCAAGTGCAAGTCCTTCTTGAGAGTGTCGTTCCTCAGTCCCTCAATAAAGAGAACAGATAGTCTGTCATCTTGTGGTCGTTCACGTACTAGACATCTCTCAATGTATTGTTTGAAGCGAAGTGAAGCTTCCTTCACCTTTTCGTGTTCTCTCTGTTTAAAAGCATATATTTGTGAGACCGTATTGTGCTTAATCCCTCGTTTTGAGAATTCCTCAGCAAACTCTCTTAGCAAATGGTCAATGTCATGGAATCCCCCAATGTTCATTGGTTGAAACCATGTCAATGCAGTACCTTCTAGAGTAAGACCAAATCCCTCGTATTGTGTATGGAAATCTGTTATCTGCTCAGCTCTTAAAACTTGCTTAAAGAGTGACACATGTGCATACGGATCTCCTGAACCACCATACTTCTTTGGCATACACTTGGCTACTTGAGATGGTCTCATACGTCTATGATCTGCTACCAATCTCATTGCTCCTGTGTCTCGGCTAAAGCTTTCTCTAGCATCATGGACTTCATGGGTTACCCTTGTCGGTTCCCCCGCCCTGAATCTACTACTAGGAGGTAAATGTGATGGTTCCGCTTCAAACCTTGGACCTGGCGTGGTATAGGTGGGGATTGGAACTGCACTACCTCGATTCGTCTCCATTGACTCTCTGGAATGTAATGATCCCATTGGTCCGAGCTTCGAGTCCCAAGGTTGACTGAAAGAGTCAGCAACCTGAGTTCTTTGTCCTCCTGTTGTCATTGAGTTTCGCACTCCAGTTGTTGGTGCTGGTCTATGTGAGTTAGAAGTAACATAATACTGATGTAGTGGTCCCCCAAAGTATGTATATCCTTCTAATTCTTTCTTGCCCATTGTTGAGTATTGCCTGCCATACTTATCGTAAGCGGCAATTTTCACTTCCGATCCCTCTGTGTAGGTAAAGACATAGAGTCTTTTTTTGTCTGTCAACTCTCCGGTGTAGGGTTCTTCACATCTATAATAGAGATCTTGCTCCCCATTATTATATTTGTACAACCCCACATAGATGTTATCAGTGTTGATCCTTGTAGTTTCATTCTCTCTTCTTAACCTCACATTAGGGAAGTTCATTATTGGTGCTTTCTCCTCGAGTTCTTCATCTATTTTGGCTTTGGTGCCCATCAATCCCCACTTGTCCACAATGTTAGGGTTTAGGACTACCAAGTACATGGTACCCTTGTCATCTAGATATCTATCTCCGCTATAGCTCACAGGCACTAAGTCCTTGAACTCACTAGGTCTATCTTCTATCTTTACACAATAGCGGTCCATTCCATCTTTGTAGATCTTGGCACCTTGCTCATTGTCGTACTGGTATTTTATGAACAATAGCTTCATTGTGGCGGAAGGGTTTGATGATCCTGCTGCCATATTTTCTCTGTTGTTCAGGTTCAAGTGTTCCAAGTTTTCGGTGAAACTCTCATAAGATCTCTCCGAAGAAGTATCAGAGACACTTCCTTCAAAGATCGGCTCTAATGGTTGCACCCAACTTTGGTTTACACTTCCCTCGGTTGATATGACACTTGCTGGTTCCCCTTGTTTTGGTTGATTATTCCGGAGATTCCTGCCCGATCTCAAATTCATCAATTCCCCTAAAGGACTTTAACTTTTCCGTCTCGGCAATTTGTTTTCCTCAAGTTTTTGTGGTTAGAATTGATCCAAACTGACTAATACTTGGTCAACTGTTTAATCTTGTCAGTTGGACAACTTCTGTTTCATCAAGTGAGAATTTTGTTACTGTTATGCTGAAAAAGACATTATACGCGTATGATGTCTTTTTTCACAGATTTTGACTATTTTGGTTATGCTCACTCTCAGTGGCCCCTTTATGCTCTGTTCACTCACAAAATTCAGTTTGAACTCTGTTTGAGCAAGTTATGGCTAGTTCAGGCTTTTCTTGGCAATTTTCTGCTTTTGACTTGTTTTCTGGGTCAATTGTGATCCAAATGGGATGAAACTTGAAATATAACCTCTAGACAGCTATTACAATGGATCTGGGTTAGCAAAGTATCAAAATATGTCCAAAATTAGGTCAAAGACATCATACGCGTATGATGTCTTTTTCATCAATTTGGGTCCAAACTTGATATTTATGCTTTCAACAGTGTTTGTGACAATCTTGTCAGGTCAGATTTCAAAAATAAGCAGTGGAAGTGCCAAAAGACATTATACGCGTATGATGTCTTTTGTCCCAGATTTTGACTATTTTTGGTTTTAAGCCTTCTCCAATGTTTATAATTGAGTTTCAAGTGTTTTTGTCAGGTTTGAATGTAAAAACAAGATTTGAATCCAAAATTTCCTATTCTTTGCGTTTCTTGGACTCCGACTTGTCTTTTTGGGTTTCTTTGAGTGTTAATGCTCTTGTTTTAAGTTGATCTTAGGGTAAAATCCCCCTTCTAAACACTCTGGCAATGTCAAATTTTCAATTTTAGTCTCTGTTTAGGTCCTAAGACATCATACGCGTATGATGTCTAAAGTTGCAGATTTCCAGTTTTTCAGCACAGAACTCTTCCAATAGCTCTTTTAAGTGCTCAGCAACAATCAGTTACACAGAAAATTTTTCTAAACATTGTTTATTGCATATTTCACTACCAAAGCGACTTTTTCAGTGATCTAACATGCAATCAAACACATCAGGCAAATAGAACACCAATTGATAGCTCTAGATCAGGATCAAATCAGGCCCTACCTAAGCTACTTCTAATCATAAAATGGATTTTTTGCAATTGAAAATATAAAGAGATTTACTACCACACAAGGAGTAGTAAATGCTTTTTATGTCAACAACCACTTAAACACCATCAAAAACAATCTAATCTAAGCTAAACTAAAAATACTGTCAACACGGAAGACCCAGGAATACCCCACTTCCTAGTATCTCTCGAGACCTTCGGAGTCCACCACTCCTAGATCTTTTCTAACTAAAGTATACAAAGTAGTTTATACGACTCACCTCGTAGGATTAGTCTAAGGTCACCTACTTAGGGCTCTCGTCCCCGGCAGCGGCGCCAAATGTTAAGGCGGTTACGCCGCTAGCGGAAGCTAAATAGCGAGAACTCAACCAACAACAGAATTTGTCAGACGAGGACGAAGCTTGACCCGCAGGCGCATGGAAACAACTAGGTGGGTGTCAAATCACCTACTCGACCTTCTAATGACAATCACTACTAAGGAAATCAAATCTAAGTTCTAAAATACGCAAGTGACTGAAATCCGGACTACGAACGAATGCTATACGAAACAGGATCTAGAATCATCGAATCGATCTCAAACTCAAGGGGAAGTCTATACACTAGGTAAGAACAACACCCTAAAGAGTTGAACTGCAAAATCAACCTATAACCACTCCGTGCGGTAAACGCGTATGAAGACAGGCCGAAAAATACAGGTGACCGAAACTTGACCCTGATGGTACTAATGTGTAGCTCTACTCGTTGTGGTTCTATAGATATGCTGCACGCTCTATTCCGACACACGAGTTGGAAGAAAACTCACACCGAAGCTCGTAGGAACTTACCACACATAGAAGCCGATAACGCGCACTCTTGGTATCAGTGCGTAGCTCTCGCCGTTGCTAACACAATGGCGGTGTCGCTTCTCCAATGGCGGCTCCGTAGCTCGCGTAGCAAGTAGATAAGACTCTCTCTCTCTCACACTCTCTCTCAGACACAGTCACGGCGCTCAAAAACTCACTTTGATTAATAATTGAATCTCCCCCTTAGGTTACAAAACTTTGGCTTATATACCTCAGCCTTGGAGGTGAGAACATCTCTAATTATTTACATTAACAGGTGAAATTACTTCGGGATTACAAGCTGGAAACTCAATTGAGTCCCGTTACTTAATGAATGGCTCAAATCAAAATTAATGTCGGAAAGACATTTATTACAATCAATGGTTACAAAATGATGGGTGTGAGCAAAAATGCAGGTGTGATCCTCTGCTGGCTCAACAGTAGGAGAAAATCACAATTTTTTCTTGGACTTTAGCTATTGCAATCATTTTGAACCAACATTTTTACCAAAGGAAGACCTCAAGGCTAGGAACACACCTATAAAGTCAAAACTGGAACTAAATCCCTATGCACAAACTTAAGCGAAACTCCATCTAGAAAGTAGGCCAAAAGTGGGTTAAGTGACCCTTGGGACCATCAAAAGAGTCTAAACCTTAGTATTGTTGCAAGTTTGGGTTGTTGGGAGTGTGTTATAAGCCTTTGAAAGAGTTCAAGTGAAAAATACCTCAAAAGGCCCCCAGGCAGGAGAAAATCTCGATTTTCTCCCACAAAGTGCAAGGAGCAAAGTTTTTCAAAGAACTTTCGTTCCATCCCCTGAAGTGAGATTTATAGGTCAGTAGTGGGTCTAGAGATTGATAAAATTGTGCATAAAGTCTTGTAATTGGCTAAAGTTGTGTATACATCAGTTGCCAGCTTGTCATAACTCCTTCAGTGCTCAAGTTTGTACTTGAGTCTTGTACAGGCAAGGAGATTAGTGCACGAGAAAAGTTGAAATATGGAAAATTTTTCAAAAGATCCAAAGAGTTCTAGGTAACATGTTAGGTTTGAAATTCCTAAATTGGTCATGTTCTTGAGATTAGGAGCTTGGTATCGGTCAGGTGTCAGACTGCGGAGAGATCAAGTAAGTAGAGGATCTAGTGAAGAGAGTGTCAATCAAGCTAGCCTAGAATACTTAGCAGTGGTGCAAGAAGAAATGGTCTCTGACATTTCTTATGAACCAACCTTCATTGTCCTTATGGCCGAGAAAGTACAAAAAATGAGGTATCATAGTGAGGAAAATGGAGAGGACACCTCACGAAAACCATAAAATCCACCGACCATGCAATTGTACTACCATTATACTAATGGTAAGGGAACAAGAATCTAAGTAGACATCCATTATGAGTGCTATGTTTGCGAAGACTTGGGAAACCCTAAGTTTCGAGAGCATGTTGAGGATGTTGACAATGGAGACCGATATATTGATGAGAGAGGGTTGCCTATCTTAGGACCGATAACCATGATCTTGTAGATGCCATGGGAATGATTGGAACCAAAGATAAAGTCTACAAAGGAATTGAGAGAATTCCATTGGAGAATGACCCAAGAGCTAGACTCATAGCCATTAAAGAGATAGAAAGAGTGCTTGTAGATGATCCTACGGTGGGATTATACAAATTAATGACCAAAAAGGGGGAAAACTATTACATAAGGGAAGATGTGAGCCTGATAGAACTTACTGACATCAAGCAGACATATGTCTACCAGTTTGAAACACAAAAATGGCCTATTTTGATAGATAGAAAGGGGCATGAGTATAGGTATGTATATATGACAGACATGGAAAGATTTCCTACTGGGGAGAATTGTTTTCTGTCATCTACTTAAATCAAATGGCCTGCAACAAGCCGATTGAAAAAGAGGTAAGTTTTATGGATAGAGTCACTAAAATTCTACCCCATGTAAGAGTACTTGTAGGACTGTATTGAGAAAACTAGAAGTTCCCTGGATGAGAAAGAGTCACTTTCCAAAACCAGAGCCTATCAAAGGTGACTATACGACCATTATAGGGTCATCCATGCCACACCATACTAAATAGGTAAGACCAGATGTGACTATGAGAGAAGGACCGAGAGCTTACATTCAGAATGTTAGCATCTCCATACAAGGAATGGTGAGATATGTCATTGAGCCAAGGCCCCTGCATCCGTCCCAAGTTACAAAATGCATGGCTTTGAAGTACAATGGATTAGGTGATCCCTATGCACATCAACATCATTCAAACAGGTAATGAGATTTGAATATGTCACAAATTTCCACATCCAATTTGAAGGCTTTGAGTTAGCCTTGGAAGGCACAACCCTTACTTGGTTCCAACCTTTAAAAAGGAAGACTATGGGAATACACAAGCATTGCTACAAGATTTTGTAGAGGATTTTTCCATGAGAGGAATCAAACACAATACTATGTCACAGATTCATTCCTTCAAGCAGAAAGAGGGTGAAAAAGTCCGACAGACTGCCTTGAAATTCAAGCAATACATTGAGAGATGGTCACCACGTGAGAAGCCTCAGGAGGATTGCCAAGTAGTGTGGTACATTGAGGGGGCTCAAGAATGAGCACCTCAAGAAGGATTTGCACTTGAAAAAATGTATGACACTGGACGAGGTCACAAAAGAATCCATCTACTTAGTGGAGAACTACCAAATTGTGGAGAAGTGTCGCAAGATGTAGATGTGATTTGAATAGATTCTCGATCCACAACTAGTGGATCAAGTACAACAAAAAGGCCACCACGGCAACAAACACCCATGAATATTGAGCATCTTGGAGAGGAATTTGTGAGGAGAATGGGGTAGAAGTTGGAAATTTAGAACTAGAGAGTATCACCATTGAGAGGATGCTTAACTTGTGGAGATCCAACACAACAGTGCACTATGTTGTCGTAACCATATCCTAAGGAGAAGTAAACGGGGTTGAGAACAAGTAAACGAACCATACCATTGAGGAATGCTACTACAATTGAGGACAAGTTAGGGAAAGGCCTTATCAACCTAACTCTTAGTATCAGTAGAAAATGCCATTAAATCCTTACTCTCAACCAAACAAACAAACACCACCAGTGATATGTCACCCACCCCACCCCAGGTATGCACTCTTCCAATCTAGCAAGGCTGCTTAAAATTATGTGAGCTTACTTTTGTCCAAGAATGCTTCTTTACAAAGTGAAAGATTTTATCAAGTGATTTCCACATGTTTTCCTTGTGATTTTGGATTGGGAACTGTGCATTGTCCTGAGAGTATTCCTTTTGGTAAATTTTGATCTACAAAACAATATTAAAACATTCATGGTCATAAGTGGGGTGAGTATAATGGAGTCAAGTCCTTGAATTGTTTCCACAAAACTTTTTGTGGTTGAAACACCCAATGTAGTGAGACAAGACCACATCCTTGTGTTGTACTCCAGTGACAAGGCCTTGCCTTGAGCCTCTTGCTCTTCTAAGGAAATTATCATCATACACAAGCACTTGTCAACAAGTTTGATTGATCTCAATATTACATCATTACAATCTCCAACAACATCAAAATCTTTAAAAAAATAATTACCATCTAATTATTATCCATTTCAAGCATGGACCTTCCCACAAGTAAATAGAGCAACTATTTGCTATCTGGGCTATAGGCACCACAGGGACGGCCACATTTCCAAGCCAAGTTTTATTGTGGTTGATTGAAACTGCTTCTCTGCTGGAAATTTGGCTTCTCTAAACTTTGCTTCGTTGAATGTATCTTTGAGCAGTTGTCCCCCTAGAGTGAATTGTGTGTCATGGACAATTGTGTCCACAAGGAGATGTTGGTCCACTCCATCCTCCACAAATCCCATGTCTACCTTGAAAAAGTTAGTGATTGCAGCTAGGTAGTAGTCCTCACATATATTTAGCTCTTGCATAATATCCGTGAGCAGAATGTAGTGAATGTCGCCCGCCATATCCAAGATGGGAACGCAATTCAAAGGCAAAGATCCTTCCTCATTTGGACTATCTTGCTTGCTTCCTAATGCTGCATTTTCAAGAGAAGCAAGAGTTAAGCTTGCATCAAATGTTTCCTTTAATACCTCTACCCACTCTTCTTCTGGGTCAAATTGTACCTCCACATCCTCTACATCTTCCTCTGGCACCAATGGGCAACTACCAAAATTTGATGCTAGGAAGACTCTCACCATCCTTCAACAAGTGCAAGTAACAGAAAAACTCATGGTTGAATTCCACTAAGCAACACTTTTTAGAGTACCTTGGACATTTATCTTGGACAATCAGTGCATTGGAGTACCGAGGTACACCTCAGGACCAATAAATCAACAACCAAGAGTAGAATTCCCAAGACCGGTGTTAGGCCATCAACCGCCACTACCTACAGAAGATTATGCAACAGTGAGGTATGTGTATCCAGATCAATACCAAGAAGAGAATGCTCTAGTACCAGTACATACATATTACGAAGAGGAAACCCACGAACACTACCATCCAAGTGATCCCTATCCATCAAGGGTCATGGAATCTATGAGAAAGAGAGTGTCGTTTCATCCTCTAGAGCTTCATAGTCGATGATGAGCAGAATAAACCAAAGTGAAGGGTTTACTCTAATTCAAGGAACACTAATGTTCATAGCTAATTAGGGTGATTCTAAACCAAAAGCATATCCCCAAAGACCATATGTTGAGCAACCTAAACAACAGAGAACTCTAGGACCTTGTTTCAGGTGCAGAGGAGACCGTTTAACTAGAGATTGCCTTGAGGATCAACTAAATGTTGTAGTTAACACTCCTCATGTGAAGAAAGGTGAGGGAGGATATTGTGGAGGGTGCAAAATTGAACACTTATACCAATACTTCCCTCAAAACCCAAATAAAAAGGAAAACTGACAATGAACATTGTGGAGGTTATACCATCTTCAAGTGGGTCAAACTCAGAGAAACCAACAAAACCTAGGTCTAGTGTCATACTAGATGAAATATCAAAGACTGAAAAAAAAAATCGAGTGAAACAAAGCCAAAAGAAGCTAGTTCTAGAGCTTTCATACTAGTCAACAAGAAAATTGAGCCATTGAACGCAATTTTGAAGGCATATGAAGCCAGAAAAACAATGGAACATAGATGGAATTCAGAGTGGAAAAAGCTTCGGCTAGAGATTACAAAAATTTGATTGAGACAGCTCAAGCCCTCATGAAGCCTCCACCAGCTATGTCTATCCAAGATAGGATAATATCTAAACCATCTATAGACCTTCAAGACCCCAATGAAGGAGAAGAAAAGAGTGAACGAGAACAAGGTCACAAAATTTTAGTTACACGCAAAAATTGATAGGAAACAACCAATGTGAGGCAAGGAAAAAGAGTTGAAATACCTTCAAGGAGGCGAACAAGTAGAACATGTCAATACGACTTCATAATTCAAGTGGCTGAGAACATTATGGATAACTCTATGTAACAAATACCACCTAATGTGCCATAGGTCAAAGATGATTGGCTCCACAAACTTTGGGACATAGTCAAGAAGGCTAGAGATAAGCATTAGAAATGGATTTTAGCTCCCATTGCTAAAGTCAACCTAGATAAAGGCATGGAAGATTTTGACATGCAATCCATGTATGAAGACCAAGGTATAGAGAAATCAGAGGATAGTAGGGAGGAAATATTTAGGGGGTTACCTTCTTACTTCGGTCCTTATGAAGGAAAATATGATGTCATGATCCTACCATCACAATGAGTAACCCTCAAGCCAATCATAGATTCTCTGCCGGAACTCATGTCAGCATTAGTGAGATGTACACTAATGGTGGTTGAACTGTTGAAAACCAAACCACAAATGTGAAAGATGTTGGAAAATTTCTTAAGAAAATCGGAGTGAAAAACCTACTTGAAACTCTAAACCAAGAAATGGAAGATTGGAATCAACCCAAAAAGAATGCAATGCCAATTTTAATAAACAAAGTTGGTGATTACTGCGGAGGAAAAGATCCCATAGAGCACCAAGGAGTAGAAACCATTGTGATCCTCGATAGTAAAGTGGGGTTGCCATTGCTACTAAAATGATTTAGGAGAAATGGGGAAAACCTGTCCTTCGAAGAACACGGAAAAAATTCCAGCTAGTTGATGGCTATATTGCAAAGCCTATTGGTATCCTAGAACAAGTGGTAATGACTTCTTGTGGAATTGAGTATGAACATACATTTGTGATAGTAGATTTTGGTACTGAGAATTACTATGATGATATTCTAGGAAGGCCATTCATGCACCAGTTAAAGATGGTGTAGGATTGGGGTTGTGATTATATCTACTTGCACCACATGCAGACCACTACTCACATCAATTTAAGTGGCCACGACTACAGAGATGTACGAAGAACACCCGTAGAAGATTTTGATTCAGCAACTGCTACAGAGTCCGAGATACCTATGTGGGTGAACTCTAAATCTTTAGGCCGATAAAAGACGAGTGCAAGCGAGATAGATCATTTGAAGATTTCAACTATATAACTGAGCCTTTTCTTGAAGAAAGAATGGGACCCTTGGAGTAGACTCAAATTTTGGCCACCTTAGATGTGTGTGTCAATGAAATCACAGCTACCAAGTTTTGCAACAAAATGGCCTAGACTTGGTTCCTTTTTGCATGATTAGGGTGAATCCAGAAAGAGGTAATAAGGGAACACCAAGAAATAATAAAGTGATATGAGAATTAGAGACTGTAATACAATGCTTGCATATCCAGAATGAGATTTCTATTTGAGATCTTACCATGGAAAATGATTTGAGCAACATTCTAAGGGGTAATAGGGAGACAAGTAATGAATGTTATTATGACACCCTTGATACTCAGGAATACTAATAAATTAGTACACATGGTAAAAAATTAGAAGGTCATCAAAGTGATCTTGAAACAAAATTTCAAAAGTTATCTGATTTTCAAGATCAGAAACCCAAGACACAACAATTTTACAAGAACAAATTTCCAAAAAGGGGAGTAAAAAACAACCCGGTGCCATGAATTGATGGGAAGCATTCTTACTTAAGATTACTAGGAACGCGCGATTGCATAAATGAAAAAATAACTAGAAAACCCTCAACACTTTCTCAGCCAAATAAATTGAGACCAAAAAAAGGACAAACGATGAAACCTCCCAAGGACACATTGAAGAAATTGGACGCTGTCAGCAAGTCTATATGCACAACATTCAAGAAAAAAAAAGAAATACAGTGAGCTGAAATGGACTTTGAAAGAGGTGTGGAAATGGTCAGTGAAAATGAAAAAGGGAAAGAGTCATGAAAGGACGAGATAAGTGTACCTTCTCATTACAAGAAGTACACTATTCATGATCACAAAAAATCCATTAGGGAGAAGGCTGGAACAAGAAATTTGCCATCTAGCATCTTCTTCTTGGCTAGCAGCTCACATATGGGGAGATCCCCTGTCGGTATTCTCCACAAAAGGACCTTGTTCTTGAAACTTATTGATAGGCACCATACATTTGCTAACTTTTGTAACCACCTGCTTTGAGAATACTTGAGCTGCCATATCCTATTACATCTGGTTTGAATCTGAGATTGTTAGTGGGTGAAGATCACCAGCTGATGGTAGTGTTTGGCTACGTCCAATCCTTGAATCTAAGAGTAACATCCTAGGTGCATGGTATCTTGAGATTGAAGACATGAGCAAAAAAGGGAGAAAGATCTTCAAGCCATTCAAAGCCAAGTCTATCTTTAACTTCAAAAAGCGATCAAGGTTTTCAACTTCAAGCACTCAAAGGCAACCTCGAGCTTCAATAAACAGGTTTCAAAGAAGAAATTTCCTAGCAAAAGCTTAGGCTCCAAGAGGGATTTAAAGCAATATTTTCAAGCTTCAAAAATGGCAAGCAAAGTTCCCAAACCAGTATCTCTCATTAAAACACTATAATTCAACTTGAGAATTTGCATTTGAGCACAACAAATCAATGTATGCCACATTCATCATCAAGGATATGAGCATGTGCAATTGTACAGTTCCACACACTGGCCTTGGAGAGTCTCTAAGTGCAACTTACAACCGTCTAGTTCCAAAACAAGCAATTGAACAGATGATAACTAAAACAAAATCTCATAAATTGAAAGGGAGGCTTGTTAGCAGCAAGCTAACTTGGATACAATTTTTTGGAGCTCTCATTGTAAAAACACTTATTATTTTGATAAATCCGGAATATTGTAACTCCTATTTTCCGGATAAAATTTGTAGTTAATGAGCCGGGGCTACAAGCTTCCAGATTATATCATTCTGTCTTTACCCATCTTTAGTTAGAGCTCCCAGATTATTAGTTTTGACCACCGAAAACCCTGGCTAAGGTATAAAAAAAAGGCAAATTTTGTAAGTTATTTTCAAGTTTTGGATATGAAATACACAGCGTGAGCTAATGGCGCTCACTTCTCTCCTTATCGCGCTTCCTACTCCCTCCCCGATTGTTACATTGCAGTCGCGTCTGTTGTGTTGCAATCGCAGGTTAGAGCTCTACACATTGACGTAAGCATTTCACAGTATTTCGTAGCTTTTGGCGTCGCCGACCCGTGGCCTTATTTCATCATAAGTAGGAATTTACACTTCAAAATCAAAAACTAAGCATAGACGGGGTATTGGGGCATCATTGCCAAGCATTTAGATGCATTCTGGGTCGAAAACAACTAGGTCAAAAATCCACTGCTGTTAATAATTGCGATTTTTGCACTTGACCTAAAGTGGGATTTGAGACCATAAATATGTGTGTTTAAGTCTTATAAACTTGTCCTAGAAGTTTCGTTACATTTGGATGTCATTTGATACTGTAACGGATGTGATTTGTTTGTCAATGAACGATTGTCTTTTGGTGATTTCAATCACTTGAGTGTAGCTTGACTTAGATGCGAGTTGTTTGTTGTTTTTCGAGAGATTGACAACCTCTTGTAGTCTTTATGCACTAGTCGAGTCAGCTCCGTCCCATGGATTGACAATTTAATCGTGGTTCTCGCTAAATCTGCAATAAGATAGGAGTGAAGCTAGACACCCGTCCCACATTTGGCGCCGCTGTCGGGGATCGAAGAGACCTAAACTCGGGAAAAACACGAGCACCTTGTGAAGTTATCCTTTAACTTCCTCTAGGATCTCCTAGAGTAGAAACTTTCTTTTAGAAATCGCATAGCTTAAGATTGTCGTCTTTTGCTATGTAGAGGTAGATTGGAAGTGATCGTACTTGCTGAGTGCCTTTAGGATTGTAGGATTGTAGAATTAGATTAGGGTTTCGAGAATGATTGATGGACGAGACAAGCCTTAAGATCAAGGCTTGCCTTTCCCTAACTTGTCCTCAATTGTAGTAGCATTCCTCAATGGTATGGTTCGTTTACCTTTCACAACCCCATTGTGGTAGAACCTAGGAGTAGGGTAAGTAGAATCCCATGTGGATTTCAGAACATTGCTCTCTCTGAAAGAATCAACTGTGAATTGTTATTTGAAGTTGCAAAATTCAGGTCTACGGGCAAAAATAGCACGAAAAGACTACCAACAACTCAATTCGACTGGAGAGTATGCTTAAAAGTTGTATGAACTAGTGGGTAAGCTCAAGGACACATTGAGGTAAAAATTTCAAGAGTCTGCAAAAACTCAGATTATTTACTTTTTCTCGACACTTTAGGCCAAATTAAGTTTTGACTTGATTCATAGGCTTAAAATAGCTCATGAAAAGACTGTCCATTGAAAAAGTGCAAAAAAGTGTTCATTTTGGGCTTAAAGTAAATAATTACGATTATTTATTAGTCAGATCAAAACTGAACAAAGTTAATACCAGTGACTCACTACATGTGTACAAAACAACTTTTATAAAGGCACATAGAATTTGGATCACCAAATTTGACCAAGAACTGGGTAAAAACTAAAGTTTGTACTAACTTTCGGTGTAAATTGGAAAAAATTTTGTTCAAAATCAATAAAACTTGATTCATAGTCTTATATTGATATGATAAACATGTGTACATGCTCAGTTGACCAAAAGATGCAAAAATTTATCAAAAGTAAATAATCGCAAATATTTACATATGTCCCATTTTTCAACTTTTTTGACCAAGTTAGCATACCAGTAGCTTTACCATGTTATAATAAGCCCATAAATCAAATTTGGTAAGATTTGGATCATTGGATTGAAAATTGTGACCAAATTTGCAAAGTGAGTCTGCAGATATTAAATTGATGACCATTTGAACCAAACCAATGATGGGAGCTAGAGCTTTCACAAAATGGGATATAGATTTTGTTGGGCCAATACAACCACCTCCTTATAGAACCCAAGCTCAATTTATCATTGTAGCTACGGACTATTTGACCAAGCGGACCGAGGCTAAAGCAACTCAAAAGAATGTTGGGAGCTAGAGCTTTCACAAAATGAGATATAGATTTTGTTGGGCCAATACAGCCACCTGTTTATAGAACCCAAGCTCAATTTATCATTGTAGCTACGGACTATTTGACCAAGCGGACCGAGGCTAAAGCAACTCAAAAGAATGATGCCAGAACCACCACCTCATTCTTATATGAGTATGTGTTCACAAGATATGGACTGCCAACAGAAATAGTCAATGATAAGGGAACTCATTTCCTCAATGAGGTAATCGAGTATCTGCTTAATGAATTTATGGTCATCCATAACAAATCAACTCCCTATCACCCACAAGTGAACCGACAAGCTGAGCATACGAATAAAATTCTTAGGTGGGTATTGACTAAAGTGGTTAGTTCAGGAAGGATAGACTGGGAAATGAATCTCCATGCAGATCTATGGGCTTATCGAGTTTCATTCAAAACATCTTTAAATGCTACACCCTTTAACCTTGTTTATGGTCTTGATGTCATACTGTAATTAGAGTTTATATTGCCGACACTAAGGGTAGCTAAGGATCTTGAGTGGACGGGACATGAATTGTCAGAGAGACTTGAAGATTTAGAAAAGCTAGATGAGCAAAGGTTAACTATTGTAGCTCACATCTATGCACAAAAGCGAAAACAAAAACAATTTTTTAAATCCCATCTTATTCCAAAAATCTTCAAAAAGGGGGACTTAGTTTTAATCTATTCCCTTGAGCAACACATTCCCAAGTTTAAGAAAAGGGAAAACGGACCGTTTATCATTGAAGATGTATCTCCAAGTGGAGCAGTTAAGTTGTCCACCCTAGATGGTGAACCAATGGCTAATTGGATTAGCGAATGTCATTTAAAGAAGTACAATTTGCCACAAACCAATGAATTGCTAGAAAGAATGCATGCAGCTAAGCAAAGCAAGATAAAATGGCAGCAGGTTATTGATGAAGCCCAAGAAGAAGCTCGGCTTCGAGTACTCAAAAGAAAAGATGCTCTCAAGAATCAACAAATGGTGAACCAATGGCTAATTGGATTAGCGGATGTCGTTTAAAGAAGTACAATTTGCCACTAACCAATGAATTGCTAGAAAGAATGCATGCAGCTAAGCAAAGCAAGATCAAATGGCAACAGGTTATTGATGAAGCCCAAGAAGAAGCTCAGCTTCGAGTACTCAAAAGAAAAGATGCTCTCAAGAATCAATAAATACCTATTCCCATCAACACTTTGGAAACAGATGACTGACAATGGGAATTGCTGAAAGATGTTGTGTCAACAGATGATGAATGGTTAGATGGAATGGACCTTTGCATCAAAGTACAACTTAACAATCATAGCACAAATGCATTGGTCGATACGGGAGCTTGAGTAAATGCAGTCAGTTATTCCACATACAAGAAAGCAATCAATCAGTCTTTGACAGCAAGAATAGCAACTATCAAAGGATGCAACAAGAACCCAATACCAACATTGGGAGTAGTCAACTTAAATGTGATAGTACATGGATGTTCATGTCCTCATCAATTTGTATGCTTACCAGATGAACACATGAATGAGACAATGATTCTTGGAATCTCATGGATACAGACGTACAAGGCAGTGCTAGATTGGGATACCAATCAGCTCAAGCTATCACCTAAAGGTGGACAACTCGTTGTTCCAATTGTACCAAGCAAAGAGGAATGAAAAAGAAGTTACTAGCAGAGCAAACCCGAAGCAATCAATCTTCCCCATCCTATCGACAAGTAAATGCTCCAAGTAGCATGCAAGGAGTCAGGCAAATTTGGGTACCAAAAGCACAGCTTAAGGACAAGCTGATTCAAATCTGGGTGCCCAAAACATCATCGACAATACCAAAGACGGTTCCAAGTATCACAACACAGAGACGAGCATCTCCGAGCAAGGAACCTAACATGAAATGGATTTGGAAGAAAAAGGAGAACTTATCTTCTCTGCAAACTGTAAAACCAATCAAGCAATGGAGAGTTAAGTCTCCAAAAACTCAACCACACCATTCTGACCAAGACAAATCAAGATATCAATGGCGGCTAAAAGCTCGACAACATTCAAAAGTGATACCAACAGCTCAAAAAATCAGCATGCCAAAGCATCCTGATGGTACAATCAAGCAAAGAGTACATAAGCTACAAGATTTGCTCTTTGGAAGAAAGAATTAGAAAACCTTGACATCAGAAACCCTTGAGTTAATTACTCAAAACCAACTCTTGCACAGCAGGACGGTTGAATTGCATCGATCTTCAAAGCATGGTAGAGCCAACCAAAGCTATGCATAGACACGATTGTTAGACCCATACACATAGTCGTCCCGGAGTACGCCATCTAGGAGGGGTGAAAGGGAACTAAGTAATTAAGGGCAATGTTTGAAGAGAGAGGAAAAAGTTTGATGTTAATGTGTGATTTTTTACAAAATTACCTAATAATTCCCTTATAAATCATCAATAGGGGAAATTTAATTGATAATATCTCTCCAATGAGTGTAAATAGTGTATATACTATCATAAAATCATCAAAAAATAGTCTTTTTTGTTATTTTTCATCATTTTTCTTGATATTGAGACTTAAACATAGAGAAATCCAACAAAAAAAAAACTATATTTTTCATTGGATTTTCTTAATTATTGGATTTTCACTTTGTTATTTTAGCGCATTTTGTTATTTTCTTTGATTTTTTTAATAAACAGGTCAAAAATTAATAATAAATAGCAAATGAGCTCATATGGAAAAACTGAAGATACGATGATGATCAGAAGAACAAGGCAAACAGGCACAAAAAATTTCAATCAAATCAGCAGATAGAAGTGGGAAGCCTAAATTAGGCGGCCAAACCTACTTTTGCAAAATTCTTGCAGAATGAGTTGCCTTTGGAGAGAGAGCTTTTCGACCTTCTTCGCGCGCATTTTTTGTAGCCCACGGTTGCCTGTTTTCAACGTCGTCTCACACAAGACATGAGGGGTAAGTTCTGTATTTATCAATGATCCATTATGTACGGCCGATACCTAGTCTAAACCCCAAAAAAAAAACCCTAGAATCCGAGCAGTGCACGAAGATCTACAACCAAAAACTGACCATAGCGGCCTGTTAGCTCAACCAAATCAGACGAGACTTGAACTGTAACATGCCCCTAGATGATAGAACACTTCTATATCTACAGTTGACCATTCGGCAAGGGTCGAAGGGGGTCCCAAGTAGAAAAGCTAGGTTTTTGGCAAATGTCAGAATTGGATTCTGACTCCACAGACAGCTTATAGACTGGGTCTATACACAATGTATATGGTTGATTTCATAAAATCAATCAAGGCAAGTCCTCGAAAAGTAGAAAACCTCCCAAAGGCTATAAAGCATCAAATTTGACATACGAGGTCAAACTGACTCCAAATGGGCCAAAATTGAAAGAGTTGCTTAAGGACTATGTAGCGGACAAGTACATAGCCTCAAATATGACTAACCAAGTCCACAGGCCATGTAGTCACAAAAATCGGTGATTTTAGAGTCGACAAAGCACGAAGTGATGCCGGCAAGACAAAATTTTACCAAATTCAACTTAGGACTTGTTTTAGGTGTATAGAATATGTTTAGGTCAAAATTCTCAAATTTTGCAAGAAAAAGTTGATTGTTGTAAATAATCACGATTATTTACTTTTGCAATATTTTGGCTTGAAAATGGTATCATCACCTCACCTATCACTTGTACACACCTATTAAATGCCACATTTCAAGTATGAGTCAAATTGATTAATGATAACTTGGAAAATTGTCAAAAAAAATGCAAAGAAGTCCTTGCAAACCAATTTCTGAGTTATGAGTCACATTTTTTTATCCAAATCACCTCAAATCTTATACACATAGTCTACATCATGCCTAGAACCAAGTTGCACCAAAAAATATCCATTTTGGTGAAAAAGTTAATAATCACGATTATTTACTTTTTGGCCAAGATGGGGGAAAATTGCAACTTTGACTTCATGGGGCCAAAGTACATGATGTCCTAAGCCCACTAACCAAGTTTGAACAAATTTGGAGCTCAAAATCTCAAAATTCCTTCATATCTACTATTTTAGAGACCTAAAGCCTATATTTAGCACCATTCTCACCTTGTGCACTCAAATGAGGCCACACTTCACGTAGAGTATCTATTTGATATATACATCAAGCCTATAATGCCAAAATTGTAAAAAGTTGAAAAAATTTCTCATGTGTAAATAATCGCGATTATTTACTTTGGTGCAAATTTTTGCTTAAACTTCAAGAATTTGATCTTTACATGTTTTTATGCATTTATACATGTTCAAAAATTGATTTGAAGCAAATTGGACTCAACTTGTCAACAATTCAGACTGAAAGACATTTCAGAGCGAGATCTGTTAAATCTGCTAACTTTGACACTCTATTCACTTAACAGAAGCCATGCAAGCTGTAGAAAAGGCCAAGAAGAGGGCCTCTCAAAAGGAGAAGTTGCAAGAGCTACCACCATACCAACTAGACCCCATTTCAGTAAAAATAGCCAAAGCAACCTATCTGTCAAAAGAACAGCTTGAGGAGAATAACACAACAGTTTTCATAGGTAGATTCAAAAGTGAAGAAGGACATCAGGTAGAACTACAACTTCTGCCAAAAGAGGTCTATGATGTCGCAGCAAAGCCCGAGACAAAAGAAGCTAACAGGAGGCTTGGACTTAGAGAATTCTACGACCAAGAGCCATGTGGTGTAGATTTTCAAAAAGCTTATGAGCTCTTGTCCACAATCAAGGAAGATGGAACAACCCAGATTACTGACTAGCAAGGGCACAAGGTAGAAGTGGTAATTAATAAAGAAATAGTAGTTGAAGCTCTCAAGCTGCCGACAGAAGGGATGACCATGAGGGCTTGAGATGGAAAGACAGCAGGTACCTTCACCAAGGAAACCGCTGCTGCAACCTTTGCTGATCTTATCCAGAAGCAAGTGGAAGAACCAACAAGATTATATCACCAACACTTCCACTTTCTCGCAAAGAGACCGCCGAGATACACAACACCAAATTGTGCAATTGCGACTACATTTACACAAGTGTTAAAGTCGACAACCAGGCAACCCATCGGCCACGCACAATATGTGCTATCCACACTGAAGGGTATAAAGAAAGAGGGCAAGATACCTTATTTGGGAGCACCTGAGGTACTCACAAGAATAGCCTACCATGGTATCGGCATGGCAGACAATTTGCCACCTGCTCCAGATCAGAACACATGGATCGTGTCTGCACAGCCATCCCCTCGAGCCACAAGGTCCACCAAAAGAACTTACAAATCCGATGAATCTGCTGAGATCTCTCCAAAAGGGCATAGTAGCAAAATCTCAAACAATGAGGAAAGAAGAGCCCGCATTGCAGAGATGAGAAGAACAGCAGTGGCTGCACATCAAGAGGAGCCTCAACAGAAGAAGGCACGGTTTGAAAGGGAGAAGCACTCTTATGAATGAAGCCGCCAAGCTGCAGGAGAGGACCCTGTAAAGTGGGTACTTAAAGAAGTAAAAGGACCAAGAACAAAGCACCCTGCTAGGAAAGAGGCTGAAGACCCCACAGAATTTTTAGAATGCATGTATGTTGAAGCAGAGGCATTAAAGCTGAAAGAAGCTCAAGAAGCAAAAAGAAAAGCTAGAGAAGATGCATCCGAGCAAGAAAAACAAGCAAAAGAAGCAACAGTACAAGGAGAGACCCAGCATGAACAAAGTGATAGTCTCCCTGACCATCTTCACCTGCTACGGAACAACACGACCACCCCATGCCAAGCCCTCCACCATCACCGACAGTTAGATCCACTGAGGCTGAACAAACCAAGAAACAAGAGCCTAGACCACAAGAAGCAGCAGGATCCGAACAACAAGCAACAAGTGAACCAACCAAAGCAAAGGATCCAAAACCAGAAAGGGCAGCAAGTCCTGAACCAGAGGGAGCCACAAGGTTTGAGCAAACAAAGACACAAGAATCAAAAACCACACCGTCTACCACCACCCACGAGGAAACAACCAAGGCATCCATGAAGCCTCAAGAAGACAAAGCAGTAGAGACAAAAGCACAACCTCAAGGGGAAGAACAACCCCAGCCGATACCACAAATAGCCACCACCACCCCACCAAAGGAATCACAAGAGACTGGAGAAATGTCTAGGCAGCCCACGGAAACTGAAGACTGGCAAACAAATGATGAGGTAATTCTCCAAGTTAGTGAATATGCAAAGCAGATGAGGTAATTCTCCAAGTTAGTGAATATGCAAAGCAGATGCAGGAGATGACAAAAAAATTGCAATCAACAGCACTTAGCTGGAGCACTAAGGCTAGAGAATTGGAGATGGTGATCGACGCTCTTCAAGGAGATCTGGAGAATAGATTAAATTTCATCACCAATTTGCAAAAACAAGTCCAAGAATTGAAAGCTGAAGCTGAGCCAAAGAAAAACAGCAAAAGGAAATGGAAGAGCTAGGCGAATTGCTCATGAAGTTGACAGATGCCTGTAAGACCAAGGACGAATAGCTGATAGAGGTTACCAACAAACTCTTAACTACAACTTTGTCAGTGCAGAGGATCAATGCCTCATTGCAATATTCAGAGCAGAGTATCAATGATCAGGCAACCTTTTTGTGACAAATAAGAGAAAATCCCGCAGTTGCCTCGATCAAACGTACAGACAAAGTGTACAAAGCACTGGAGAAAAAGAATAAAGATCTCGAGCTAGAGCTAAAGCTAGAGCAGTCACACACAGAGACCTTGCATTAATGCGGGTACAAAGAGAAGAAGAGTTGCTCTCAAGGAAATAGTCGAGAGAGTCAACTAGCTACTGCGAGATGGACAACAAGAGATGCAAGAAGAAGCAGGTACGTCAGAGCAGCCACACATTGATATTCCCTCAATCTCTTTCACTGAGATGGAAACACATCCAACAGAAGAGCTAGGTGGCGAAGAAGAATTTCAAGTACCATTCATAGAAGCTAATGAAGTGCCAATGGTCTAGCTATCAAAAGCTGAGAAAGATGCACTTAAAGAAAAGGTTATCCAAGAAGCGGATGAGCAGTGGAAAGCAGCGATGGATTGGGAGTTGAGAGTTCTTCACACTATCAATGTTACTAAACTCACTCCCAACCAAATCAATGCACAATGTCATCAACAATCACTACCATATCCCTTGATCAAGGTAGAGCTGCTACTACAGGTCAAGGAAAGACTCTATAAAGACATGCAAGTAGAAGGTGCAGATGAAGTCCACCCCAAGTGGAGAAAGAGCTGGTTGAACAAGAATCCTAGATACTTGATTCTGTTCACAAGAGCACCTACGACACTTCAAAAGGGCCCAACTTTTTGTCATGTACCAACAGTAAGGACGTGGCAAGCACATGAGGCAATGACAAAGAAGCGGCCTACATGGTTGAATTATCCGAGATTGCCAACTCCAGAAAAGGGAACGCTGATAGAGGAATACATGGTGAAAACCCTAATAGGCACCATGTCATTCTTCAAAAGCCTCCCTGATCTCTCATGTGCTATGCTCTACAAAATTTTCCGAATGCTGCTCACCTGCATTGAAGTCTTTCATGGGCCAGAGCAAGCAGGAGCCCTGTGGATGTCCTTCCTTGAGGGCAATAAGGGTTTATGCTATGATCTTAGTGGCCAACCTTCCAAAGAATTTCTCTATGGCTTCTATGTCCGCTGCATGTTTTTGTCATCTCATAATATGTTGGCGTTTGAGGAAGCGTTCTACACAGGGTTTTTCACTTGGCAAACGAAGATTTTTGGGCCAGTGATGATCAGCAATTTGACTTCCAGATTCGTAGGCTACTCCGCAATCGAGCTAAAAAACAGATTCACTATGCAATTTTTGCAGGTGCCAGATAAAGAGAGAAAGATCAGGTACGAAAAGGCTCTACATGCACTTAAAGACCGCCTCGCAAGTCGTCAACCCGAAGATTATTTCAACCCATAAATCCATGTCAAGGGCCGACAAAGGCGAGGACAGGGGAATGTTAGCAGCAAGCTAACTTGGATACCATTTTTTGGAGCTCTCTTTGTAAAAACACTTATTATCTTGATAAATTGGGAATATTGTAACTCCTATTTTCCGGATAAACTTTGTAATTGATGATCCACGGTTGCAAGCTTCCAAATTGTATCAACCTGTCTTTACCCACCTTTAGTTAGAGCTCCCAGTTTATTAGTTTTGACCACCAAAAACCTTGGCTAAGGTATAAAAGCCAATTTTTGTAAGTTTTCAAGTTTTGGATAATGAAATACACAGCGTGAGCTAACGACGCTCACTTCTCTCCTTCTCGTACTTCCTACTCTCTCCTCGGTTGTCACATTGCAGTCGCGTCTGTTGCGTTGCAACCTTAGGTTAGAGATCTACGCATTGATGTAAGCATTTCACGGTATTTCGTAGCTTTTGGCATCGCCGACCCGTGGCCTAATTTCATCATAAGTAGGAATTTACACTTCAAAATCAAAAACTAAGCATAGGCGGGGTATTGGGGCATCATTGCTAAACATTTAGATGCATTCTGGGTCAAAAATGACTAAGTCAAAAATCCATTGCTATTAATAATTGTGATTTTTTCCCTTTACCTAAAGTGGGATTTGAGACCATAAGCATGTATTCTTAGGTCTTATAAACTTGTCCTAGAAGTTTCATTACATTTGGATGTCATTTGATGCTGTAACAGATGTGATTTGTTGCTGATGAGCGATTGTCTTTTGGTGATTTCAGTCACTTGAGTGTAGGTTGAGCTAGATGCAAGTTGTTTGTTTTGTTTTGAGAGATTGACAACCTCTTGTAGCCTCTATGCACTAGTCGAGTCAACTTTGTCCCATGGATTGACAATTTAATCGTGGTTCTTGCTAAATCTGTAGGAGTGAGGTTAGACACCCGTCCCACAAGGCTCTTTGCCTCCTTCATGAAGCTGGAACCAATGAAAATGTAGGAAATACTTGATGAGAGTGGCATCTCATAGATGGGTTACATGGCACTCTTCAAAGCATTAGCTAAAAAGTTTCAAAATAAGTTATAGAAAGGATCATTACTACCAAAGCCATCATATGTAAAGGCTGCATGTCAACACGTAAATGATGAGGTGTTTGAGAAACTTGGTTCACCATTTCATATTGAAGCAAAATTCTTGGGCAAGGAGGGTAGTAGAGAGGTATAGTATTATGATCATAACAATCTCTTTGTTGATCTTCAAGCATTGCAAAGTTATGCAGTTCACTTCTTTGATATGAGTTGAGAGGAGTGCAATGGGGCGGTTCTCAAGTTTTCTTTGAAGCTCGACCAGCGTGAGGTCTTGAGAAGAACAAGAAATTGGAGAGAGTCACCATTACCCTCATGAAAAAATCTTTGGATCCATCAATAACCAAAGAGGACCCATAATACTTCATTTTGCAGTTCAAAAACAACATTTTGGCACTAGATCATTTGAGGTATACTTAGTTCAAGCTATAATAACAAAAATATTGCATGCATGGATCTTGATTATACGTTCCCACTTTTAATTATAGGTTGATAAGGAAGATTTTGAAATCCTCCATTGGGTTTTTTGTCAAACCAAAATTCCTTCTATCATCAGTAAACAAGGAAATAGAGCTGTGCTTTTGGTGGAAGGTTTTGGTGACTATACAATCAAATGGCGCATGGCACGTGTAAGTGCATGTATAATATAACACACGGTGCAATTGTGGAAAACACATGCTTATACTGCATGGTTGATTCGCAATCTCATGAGTGTGCAATGGACTAGAGCTCCCAGCAAACAACTTTAAGATAAATCTTTTAGGATAATTTTGATAGAGAAATAGTTTGCACTACACGTCTTTGTCATTGGGTATGGGTGCCAAGCACTAAGAACCCCGTATTTCCTATCCTACACAGCTCATGCTTTGGAGGTAGGAGTTAATGAATCGAGGAGCTTAGATCCATACAACAAAGGGCTATTTTTTAGGGAAAGAAGACGCTTGATGCCCACGGGGATGCTACCATCAACAGAGGAAAGAGCTCGTCTAAGAGGGTTGCACATCAAAGAGGTACACAATGAGGAAGAAGGATATGCACCGAAGAGGACAAAAGAGACGGACTTAGGCCCCTGTTCTCCCGCTCCGGACTCGTGATTGTTTCCACCTTGCACGGTGTTTTTTGCATTTGAGTTTCCCCAAGCCCTTTGCCTTTTTTCTTTGTGGATGTGTTGTAAAGAACGTGTAATTTTTGAGCTCTTAAGAAGCTCCTTCTACCTTGCTCTATGGACGAGTCGTCTATAAGTCCATTGGTGTAACTCTAATAGGCTATTGGCTCTATCCTTGTCTCCCGCATCTCTGGTTTGCTAAAGTAACCTATTCTTGCCATGTAGTGGGTCTTTTCCATGCCTTGTGTGGACCATATTGATAATGAGCCGTATGTCTTGGCAAAATATGGACCATGGTTGAACATTATATGCTGCATTGGAATAAAACAAAATGGTGAGTAGAGTTTTAAATGTTATTTGTTTATGGAGCATGTTAATTATATTCAAAAAAGTAAAATGAAAATATGAAATTTTGAGAGCTTATAATGTACTTGCAAATTATAGGATTATTTAGCAAAATATAGATTGTGCCCTTGTGATTGTTTCCTATCCCAATTATCATCTAAAAAGTCCAAAGAGCTCTCAAATTTGCAAATGAACGTTGTTGTGGTAGTTCGTATTTGCTTATTGAAGAAAAAATCTACAAACACTTCAACAAACATAAATACAGTGAGCCTAACACACTTTGTAGCAATAGAATACTAAAGGGGCTTTTGTATATTCCAAAACAACATGTTCCTGAAGCTTTCACTAGCTTGGGATGCTGGCAAAGACTAGCCCTTGTTGTCAAAGGATGGAAGTGGCAAAGGAGTTGCACAACCCTAGCCAGACAAAATTTTGGGTTCCAAATATGACATATTATAAAAGAATATTCCATTATTTGCAAGCTCCTTCTGCAGTCTTCCTCAGAAAAATTGCTCACTGATAAAAAAATGGAAAATATCAAAAATCCCAACTATGCTCTCAACTCGTTGCCAGTACGTCTTGTTAGATGGATAAATATCTACAACATACCAAACATGATATCAACCCCAAACCTACCAAAATAATCATACACTAAATGAGATATATGCTCATAATAACTTCCAGCCGGGTCGATGTTGTGGAAAACTAGGAGGAGATGTTTGCCACCTTGAGTCTGCATGTTGGAGATCATGTTGTATCACGACCCCTTTCACGGGCTTGATTTGTGCACACACTTAAATTTTTTTAACTTGTCCCTTGAAAGCCTCCACGAAATCGTTGCATTGCCTCATTTTCATCCTCCTCATCTGCAATAATACCCAACTTTCAATAGTTATTCTAGATGGTATCCATGCTCAATCATTTGTAGTATAATTGTTAAAAATGCTAGTACAGTCAATGGTAGTGCGAGGACTTTGAGAGGTAGTCATGGTGTGCACTAGAACACACAATAGAGTCAGCACAAATATAGAAAGGGGAAGACAAAGTTTTGAAAGGGAAGTAGAATTACTCAAGGAAAGATTTGGGCAGGAACATAGATATTGCAGTCTTCAATGCAAATTCTGAAATTCATCGGTACAAATTTAGTACGACTAATGGCATTTATGCTTTGGAAGTATGACATTGTATAATTTGAGTAACCAAATTATTATTTTTTCTTCCTTTTCTCGACGGGTTTGGTTCTAAAATACCAATTTTCTATGTAACACAAGCCTCTTCCTCATTGGTCGAGCGCCACTCTCTCTCTAGAGCTAAAGGCCCAAAAGTGAGTCCAAATTTCTCCTAATGGGTCATAATCTATCAAAACAAGCTCTACATCATTAGATATTTAGTGTTAAAAAATTAGGCTTTTGTAAACAAAAATTCTAACAAAGAAAAATAAACAATATTTATGTGGAGATCCATAAACTTATCAAAAAGCCAAGTCAAATTACTTGGGAAAATTGATGTGCAAAAGTGAAAGTAAAACAAAGAAGCACATTTAAAGTTATAGGTATTTGTTCATCAAGAACACAATGTTGTGACAAGAAGTGATAGGTTGAACCTAAATAGTACTTGCACACTATAATTTCTATTTTGGCGTGAAAAATTGAAGATCAAAACTTCCATTTTTTTTACAACTATGTGTTTTGTGTGGCCACCAGATCTTGCCTCCTCTTCAAAATAACTGCAAGCAAGTCAAATGTACATTGGAGTGTCAAAAAAGAAATTGTTTTGTGGTATTCTTGTTGGGGGAAACTACTGAAATTGGGCACACCTTATCATGCATACACCCAAAAAAAAATTCAAGTTCCATGTGGATGGCTTCAAAGGTCCCTGTGAAGGATTTTATCGACTGCCACTCTATAAAAGCAAATGGTAAAATATCTGCAAAAATGAAACATATATGATGCACACATTTGACGGAACCTAATAATTGAAAGTAGAAACTAGAAAATCCTAAGCTTTTACAGAGAAGTGGATACACAGTGTCAGAACAAAGGTAGGATACTTGGCAAGGCCGGCTAAGCATGTGTAGTCAAGGGGTCTCCTAAAGGTGGGCCAAACAGCTTATAAAAGGAGTAGGCATCCTGGAAAACTCTAGTCTCTATGTCTATCTTCCAATTTTGGTTGTCCAAAAAGAGGTAGGCTGAATACATGTGCTCCCAGTTGGTGCCACAGTCCTCTGGACCTGACGCCACATTTGTATTGTCTTCTAGCTGTAGAAAATAGTTTCAACTCAAGGTTAGAGTCTAGCATTTGATTAATTTGAACCGTACTTTTTGAATAAGGTAATAGAAGGTTTTCCCATCAATTTAGCTGGAGGAACTTACACAAAGCTCCAAAATACATTTTCAGCACCCAAAGAATTACCAATGTACCTTATTCTGCCTTCCCAATGCAAAATAGAGTAGCTCTTTTTCCATGATTTTACTAGCATACTGGAAATGTCAAACCCAGTTTTTAATGGAGCAGCTGAGAACGGTTTATCCCAAGCATTCATATGCCAAACACCATGAAAATACTACAACTGGATCAATCAATTTCCACAAGCATATAGAACAATCATTATCATTATTCAACCTATGTTTTATGAGGCAAGCCCTTCTTGCATGAGCATGGAATTTCATGTTTAGAATGTGTAGGCCACCCAATTTGTATGGGAAGGTTAGTTTATTCCAGGCAATCAAGGCAGTGGCGACAGAATGAATCCTCCACAAAAACCTAGACATGGACGTTGTACATTTTTGTAACATTTTGTCAGGACAGTCCAACAAAGGCAAGTAGTACAACATGTAAGGGATGAAGATGGATTGAATTATCCTTAATCTACATGTAGGGTCCATTCATCACAATATCAAGCTGCAATTTTGGCCTACACTTTTCCACTACCCATTTTTGCAACTCCGTTTGAGACACGCCCACTCCAAAGGGGTATCCCAAGTGTAGGAATACATGGCCTTTTGGGTACCTCTTCCCAAACTAGATGAGAGCATCAAACTCCTTGGCTAAAATGTCTATGAGGGCAGATTTGGTTAAATTCAAATTTAGCCCAGTTGCTAAAGCATATAAGTCTAGCACTTTTATACATCTCAATACATTGATATTGTTTGCTTTGAGAAACACAAAGGTATCGTCTGCAAACCCTTTACCTGTTACTTGTTTAGAGCCCATATGAAGAGTTTGCAGGTGCCCATTTGCAGCCAGAAAATCCAAATAAGAATACAAAGGGTGAGTTGCAATAGCAAAGAAGAGTGGCCTTGCCTAACAGATCTTGCAATACTCACCTTATGAGAAAGTCTACCATTGATCACAATTCTAGAAACGGCCTTTTGCCCCAAAAAGTTAATGAAATTGCTTATTCTGTTGCCAAACCCCAACTTCTTTAGTACACTTTGGACAAAGTCCCACTCCACTGTGTCAAAGGCCTTGACAAAATCAATTTTAAACATGACCATGTCCTGCTTAGAATTTATAGCATGCTCTATACCCAGTTGAGCTGTAAGTATGTTATCATAAATAAATATGCCACCAATAAAACCTGTTTGGGCAGGGTGAATGTGCTTTCTCAGCTCAGGTGCTATTATGATAGCAATACATTTAGCCAGCAATCTGTAAAGAATCCCCATCATGGTGATGGACCTCCAGTCAACCAAAGTTTTAGGGAAGGTGTTCTTAGGGATCAGCTTTATGATTCCCTGCTTGAGGGCAGAATCCATGCATTGAGACATCCAAATCGCATTCAGTAATGGGCCCACTATTACTTTATATTCTAACCAAAAGGCATGCATAAATTCCTTTGATAGTCCACAAACTCCAGGACATTTTTCATTTGGTAATTTTCTCAAAGCATATTCCATTTCTGCCTCATTCAGTGGCTACTCCAATCTATTAGCATTTGCAGCCTCAATGCATGGGGTAACTGCACTCAAGAGAGAGTCAATAGCATTTATTCTTTCAAAAGATACATCTGGGCTTACATTAAGTAGATCACTTCTCTCTCTCTCTCTCTCTCTCTCTCTCTCTCTCTCTCTCTCTCTCTCTCTCTCTCTCTCTCTCTCTCTCTCTCTCTCTCTCTCTCTCTCTCTCTCTCTCTCTCTCTCTCTCTCTCTCTCTCTCTCTCTAACACAAAGCTTCAATGGTGGACTCAATTGAGGGGTAAGTCGCAAGAGAAATTTTGTACGTCTTCAAAGAGGCGACGACATTGCTTATGCCTAGTGTTACATTTGTAGCAGTTGCATGCAAGACATGCCAATTTGGTAGACTTGACTCCACTCAAAAAAAAATTTAGTTACGTGTAATGCTTTTTCTACGACATCGACATAGGACATTCTATCAAGGACAACGTTGATTATATTTAACATATGCAAGGCATGCACAATGGTGCATATGTACATAGGTTTTTAGCTATGCATTTTGACATGTGGGTGCTTATGAAATTCCGTATAAAAGAGCACGATGATGTTTTCTATTCTCGGCAAGTGTTATTACGAATAATGGCTAGCCAATTTTGATGGCATTTAGATTGCATTATCTTATAGCAAATTTGGACTACAATAGTCTCATCCCATCAGAAGATTGAGAGTGGGCTCAACGTTTTTTAGTTGTTCTCTAAGTGAAACATTAAGGATGTTTAATGACATCTACGGAATTTGTACGTATTGTGGTGTACCCAAATGTAGAGCAAGATTGAGACCCAATGAGCGTGTCCTCTCTCAAAGGAGAGCACCTCTTCTTATACTAAAGGGCGGGGTTACATTCCAAGATGGCTAGCATCAAGAACTACCAAGTGTCCTCCCACATTGGTCGGACACACAACCTAAAGGACCCACACACCACACCTCCCCCCTTAGGGAGAAAAAGATGGACATCTTTTACAAATTTGGACTGAGAAGGGACTCAACACAAAGGGATCAACTCCGACGCCTCATCTGGGGGAGTGATCATACAATGGCTCAAGGGACTGAACTTGGCTACTCGACAAGAGAGAACATCATCATGCCGAACACATCAAGGCATGGAATGCGTACGTCTCGCTTATGCAAACATCAGGTCGCTATCCCGATGTAATGGAGAAGAGGAGGAAGGATTGAGGGCTGCATCATAATAACCAGTATGGGATCTTTTTATGACTTACATCTTTTCCAAAAGGGGTTTTGTGGGCTTGACTTGATGCTCAATACAACGGGAAAAACTCTCCTAGAAGATAGGAAAAAAAACTAGAACTTTATGAAGAAAACTGTCTGAAGAACCAACTTTGCATCACAACTATGAAAGCGGAAAGACCGGGCACCTCTGCAACAAAGCTGCAGCAACTCCCTTGTTGTTCCATCGTAGCCTGGTTTTTATGCAGCATAATTTTGATGTGGTAGAATTGCCTCATTCGAAGCCCTTTCTTGCACAACCTCTGTCATTCGAAGTCCTTTCTAGCACAATCTCTTGGCATCCCACATTTGTTGGGTGAGCTCTGGCACAGTAAGGGCTCTATACTGCTGAGAGCCACGAGAAGTCAATGGAGCAAATCCCTCCATAAAGAAATGCAAACAAGGGAAAGGAATCAGATTGACCGCAAGCTTGTGTAAATCTGAGTTAAGCTGACCAGGAAATTGCAGGCAGCAGGTCACTCCACTCATGGTAGAAGAGAGGATATGGTTCAGGTCACCAAATGTGGGGGTAATAAGCGTCAGAGTGCGGATGCAGATATCATAGAGGGCCTTATTGTCAAGAACCATGCATTCATCTGCGTCCTCCACCAATTGATGGATGGACAGTGGGGCGTTGTATGGCTCGTAGGTGGCTAGAAATAGATAGGTGAAAGCCTGTGTGGCTGCAGGCAAAAGCCTGTGGTGAAGGCATGTGTGCTCGGAAGCCTGCCTTGGTGAACTAGCTGACGGAGAACTAGCCTTCATTCCTTCGTTGTTGCTCCCAGCTTGCACCCGAAATTGCTCGTTCAGCTGCAGCTCCTTCCCTTGCTTCTGCTACCGCTTTCTCCCCAACACGTTCTTGTGCTTCTGCAGCTACCCATCCACATGCCTCAGCAGCAGCCCTCTCCCCAACATCTCTAGTCGATGGGCTTCCCTCCTCTTAGCACCTCTCTCACCCAGTATCAAACAAGAACGTCATGCTGCATACAGCAAGCAGTGGGAGCAAGAAATGTGGAATCAAGAAGGGTCCTCTAACTGCCTAAGTGCCCGCAGTCTCCACCAATGTGGTGTACCCAAATGTAGAGCAAGATTGAGACCCAATGAGCGTGTCCTCTCTCAAAGGAGAGCACCTCTTCTTATACTAAAGGGCGGGATTACATTCCAAGATGGCTAGCATCAAGAACTACCAAGGGTCCTCCCACATTGGTCGGACACACAACCTAAAGGACCCACACACCACAGTATGAATGAATTTCTGGTTTATGTTTATTCAATCAACAATTCTAAGTACAACTCTTTCATTACCTTTAAGAGGTGGTATGGTATGAATTATAAGGTCCTAGTAAATCCAGATTCATTCTCAATTCATACAAACATGATGAGTGTGTCGTGTTCCTTATAGTATTGACATATGTATGATCATCGTTGGTAGCTCTAGGTTATGGAAGTTTAAGTATATCCCTTATTAAATACTACGTGTGCTTCTAGCTTTTCTTTTTAGCGATTCTATTGCAACACTTTACCAGTCTATCTATGATATCATTATCTACAAGATGGTATGATGTGTCACGAGTGTAAGGCTTTGGGAAAAGTGTATTCAAAACTTCACGTTCACTATAACAAGCCACTACATGTGTGTAGTGGACATGCTCCCAGTTTTTTTTTTAGCATCCATATTTCATTTTATTTTTTCTGATGATGCTAATAGGGCTACAAGAAAGTATGCATTGTGTTTTTTTATGATATCTTGGTCACATTTCAGACCACCTTTTCTATTCAAACTTGAGGCAATGTGTAATAGTTAGAGTGTCATGTCTTGGGAGCTATACAAGCCTTGATTTGGTTGCTCTATCAAGACACTATGAGTCTGAAGTAGGAAGTTAGCCGTGATCAAATCTAGGATCATGTTTGGCTATGCAAGTAAAAGCAATGTGTAGTTATAGGGACACATAGTTTAAGGAGAGGTATGTAGGTGCAACTCTAGTACAATCATGATGGGGCACACTGCAACATGCATCAGATTATGGACTTAAGAATTTTAGAGATCTAGCTATGTTCTGCAGAGATACTCCATAGACGGATCTTCTTCTTTCATAAATAACAATGATTGACTCCGTATGTGGAGGGTTGCACTTAGACACGAGACGCCAATCTTTTGATAGGTGTCACAGGCAAGTCCAAATGCTCACCAATGGACTGATCTGAATAAAAAAGAAGCATTATCGCTTTTAAAAGGAATTTCTTGAGACGAGTGAGTTGCTTTTGTTCCATCAGAGTAATTTATGGCAATAAATATTAGAGCATCTCGATTGAGATAGGCTCTCATATTAGCTACCTAGTAGGAGAAATCAATTTGCTCAGTTTGAGCATCTCATTTAACATAGGCTCCACTAACAATATGAGGAATAGTTTGAGGTTCCTTTTGGCCCAAGGAATATTCTCTTACAAAGATAAGGATTGCAATCATTCAATCGTCTTTTTGATATGAGCAGATATTTCCACATTTGAATACCGTCTTTGGTATCATCACGTGAATCAGTTCATCTGATACATGTTAGATTAGAGAAACATTGATGTTCTCAAGAAGAAATTAAATTGATGTTTTTGCAGATTAAAACTCTCCTTCGAGAGGGAGGGGTAATAATGTAAGGACATGGGTCCTACGGGCAAGGCCACCAATACGACCGGACAGTGTGTATACTAAGGGGAGGCTATAAGATAGCATGGTTGGGTGGAGACTAGCACACAGCATTACTCTCGTTCTTCACTATTATCCGAGCTATTTTTGGGAAAGGGGAAAAGCTGATTGCATGTGCATGCCAGCACATCTTCTCTCTAGGCAGGGAAAACGACGCCCCTGCAGCGCAGCAAAAAGAAGACATACATAGAGTTATGTGCACAACACGAGAAGGAAAGCAACGAACAACCACCATAGCCGTCCTACAAGGCGGGCAACCAAGGCAAACTTGACTAGCAACTCTCCAACATCGAGGCTCTGTTGGTGCCATGGTAGAGAGGCACTCTAAACCCTTGCATGAAAGAGGGTTGAACCCACCCCATGAGGGTAAGAGGCTAACACTCTACCATCCAAGCTATTGAGCCTTGTTGTATACAACAAGGAAAGATAGCATACTTGAATTGACAAAGAAGCTAGAAGGAAAGGAAAGCTACAAACTTCAAGGAAGTAGTTTCACCCTTCCTTTTCACTCCTTAGAGAAAGGCAAGTTTTCCTCCAAAATTCCTTTTTCTTGAAGGAGGAAGCTTCACAAGTGAACAAAAGCCTTCACAAAAACGATGAGTTTTTGTGAAAAATCAACGAAGGTGTTCTTATGAAGAACAAGTTGTGAAGCGCTACAATTTCTGTAAGGCAAGGATCGCATGCAACACAAAAGTCACCGAGCATAAAAAAACACAAAGACTTCAAGCTTTACAAGGTACAAGTTGACATTTTTTCTCTCTCTACATTAGCATATGTTTAACATGGCAAGCGAGGATATCTCACCTATACACACTTTTGATTTTGAGCAGGCACATCAAAATCCGGGCACCACGGGTACTACCAACATCAATATGCATGACAATGATGATCTAGGAGATCATGGCCTTGTAGGTATGGCAGATTTCAAGACTTTGGAAAATCGCCAAAGCGTACTTGAACACAACCTCTCTACACTAAATGCAAATGTTACAAATCTTATTGAGCTACTTGTGAAATTTACGAATTCACATACGACTCAAGGAGCCCCACCTGGCACTGTTCAAGGAACCCAAGCTCGCACGACTCAAGGAGTCCAAGAGACAAGTGCTTCAGAAGATGTAGAAGGTAGCAACGCATTACTTAAGAATATCACCATTCCTGAGTTTCACGGTGAAGAGTGTGATCACAACAAGGATGCGGTCAATACGTTCTTACACAAATGGAGTGATATTCATAGGTTGAGACACACCCCAGATATAAAGACAGTTGTGGAAAAAAGTCTCTCTTAAAGGCAAGGCCTTTAAGTGGTGGATGACATTTCCAATAGATGCTTGTCATCCGTCTTGGGCTACGCTTCAAGCTTTTTTCTCCAAAGAGTTTTTGGACTCCAATGAAGAGGATAAGGATTGGTTAGCATGGGATGCATGCCGCATGTCTGGCCTCTCTCTCACTCAGTATCTTTCCAAGTATCAAGAAATCATATTAAAACTAGAAGTTCTAGATGAATTCCAAAAGATACGGGGTTTTAATAGGAGTCTTGACAAAGACTATCGTCCTCATGTCAAGATCCAACATCCAAAAACATTGGAAGAAGCCATCGGTCCATGCCCAAAGATATGATGATGACCAAGAGAGGAAGGGAAATGTTCCCTACTCTAAGAATACTTTTTCTAAGAGCAATGTGGCTAAGAGCCAATGGCAAGGTAGATCTCCCACACGTTCCAAGAGGAATAAGAGACAAGGCTACCTCTCCACGTCCATAAGAGGCTAAGAAGCCTAAGCAATCACGAGATACTCCACAAGGGTCTCTCAGCACTGCTGATTTTGAGCGTGCAAAGAAACACAATTTGTGTTTCAGATGTCTTTCGGACCAACATAACAAGAAGGATTGTCCTCTTTTGCAAGGAAACGAAAAATCCATGCACACGGTGCAACGCCTCACATTAGATTCATCTCCTAAATATTGTGTTGTAGAGGTTCTTTATATGGAAGAAAAGCACAAGCGTTGTGTACCTACTTCAATGTGGCAGCCTACCTTTTGCCCCCATGAGTTGATTTGCATGCATGGCACTATTAACGGACAATGTATTCCTATTTTAGCGGATGATGGTGCAGCTCATAACTTCCTGAACTATAAGCTAGTCAAGAAATTGAATCTTACACAGACGGGACACAGACTCCCTGCTCCCACAAGTATGTGGTAGAACAGATGTCTGGAAATGATAAAGAAGTATGGGACACGGTAATTCAGGGGGTTGGGCTTATTGTTCAAGATCATACGATGACCCTTGAATTTCAAGTTATGAACATGAATCGTGCTGATGTAGTTTTAGGACGGGAGTGGCTGCATGGTTTAGGAAACACATTGCACAGTAGTTATGAACACAACTCCTTATCCTTTATGGCCAATGGTAAACATGTGCTTTTGCTTGGTTGCTGAGAAAAATATACCATCTGCACCTCTTATATGTACAGCCAAACTTTCTATTTTACAGAAAGCAGATTTAATAAATGAAGTCTTTTTGTGTTACTGCTTGTCTCAAAGTCTTGTGAATTCTCAAGAGCAAAGTGTTGTGAATGCTAGTTATGGTATACAAAGTGCAATGAAGTTTAATGATAAGCAAAGTGTTAACAATTCTAAAGAGCAAAGTGCTCTCAACTTTAATTCTATTGAGCAACGTGTAAAACAAACATTACACGAATTACAAGATTCTACATCCCAGCATAACTCTAGATTACTTTCTCCTTTTGCACGGCAAAAGCTGACCCACTTACTCACGGAGTATAGTGATGTATTCTCAAGTGATTTACCACCAGGTTTATCCCCTACACGTGATGTGCAGTTAGATGTCCTGCCGAGCACTAAACCAATGAGTAAACCACCTTATTGTATGAGTGCTAGTGAGGCCAAGGAGGTTGAGAATCAGTTGGCTAACTATCTTACCCGTGGTTGTAAAGAAGTCACTACCATTCTTTGATGGCCACATCCCAACATGGTTGAGGAGCTTCAAATCTTCTTAAACATGGCTTGATTTTATAGAAAATATATCCGTGATTATGCCAAAATCATTGTTCCTATGACAGATCAACTTAAAGCAAAAGGTAAGACCTTTTCTTGGGAAGAAGCCCAACAATGCAGTTTTGACCAACACAAGGTAGTTGTAGCCATTGCTCCCATCCTAGCAATCGTTGGCCCACTTAAGCCATTTGTGGTAGAGACTGATGCTAGTGATAAAGCAATTGGTGCGGTACTTCTCCAGGAGGGAAGACCTATAGCCTTTGAAAGAAAAAAGTTGGATAGATCTCAATAGAATTATTATGTCTATGAGAGAGAGCTCTATGCCATGATTCACGATTTACGAAGTGATGACACTATTTATATGGTGTTGAGTTTGAAGTAGTTTTTGACCGTGAGAGTATAGAATGGTTTACTACTCAAATAGACTTGAAGGGTCGTAAATCTAGATGGACGGAGATCCTTCAAGATTATGATTGTAAGCTACGATATCGCAAGGGGTGATATAATGTAGTAGCGGATGCACTAAGTCGGATACCTCATATTAATACACTTGCTTTCACAAAAATAAAGAGTGAATTTTTTAAGTCATTACGGGGCAAGTGTGGACAAGATCAATCATATGCTAAAGTGCGAAGTGCAATTTTAAGAAGAGAACCCTCACACTCACATTTCTCTGCATAGCCAGATCAACATGTTTCTGCACGTGTAGATAAAAACTCCAACACACAGAGCTCCACCCCTACTCAGGAAGAGCTTAAGCGATGGAAGAATTTTTCCATTGGCGATGGCTACTTATTCCACAAGGGTAGAGTATGTGTGCCAAAGGACTCAAACACTAGGCGCCAAATATTATTTGAGTGTCACGATAGTCCAAGTGCTGGTCATCTAGGTATTCGTAAGACACATGCCTTAGTTTGATGGCAATTTTATTGGTCAGGCTTACATCATGATGTTCAAGAGTACGTACTAAACTGCCAACAGTGCCAAGTTAGTGGCCTTTTACATCCTTTAGAGATTCCACAAGGTAAGTGGGAGAGTATCGCTATGGATTTTGTAGTAGGACTGCCTACTATATTGTGGCCATGATGCCATATGGGTAATTGTAGACCGTCTAACAAAGATGGGTCGATTCATTCCAATTAAAACTACGGTTAAGACACCGAAATTAGCACGGCTATTTATAGAGCATATATATAGACTCTACGGTCTTTCAACTAGTATCATTAGTGAAAGAGATCGAAAGTTCGATAATCACTTCTAGAGAGTTGTGTTCCAAAAGTTGGAAACTACACTTAATCTTAGTAAGGATGATCATCCAAAAACAGATGGTCAAATCGAAAGAGTTAATCAAGTGCTAGAGGATATGCTACGAGCATCCGTTAGCAAGAAGCAAACCAATTGGGAAGACTACTTGCCTATATTGAAATTTTCTTATAATAGTTCAAAGCATGTGACTATAGGGTTTAGTCCATTTATGCTTTTATATGGTTCTCAACCTAGATCACCCGTTACGGTGGGGTTGGCTAAGGTGAAGATACAACAAGCGAAGGACTTTCTCAAGGACCGTTTTGATATGCTTCGAGTTGCTTGATAGATTGTTAAGCAAGCTCAAGATCAATATAAGAAGTACGCAGATGAGCATCATCGTCTTGCTACTTTCAAAGAAGGAGACAAGGTTTTCCTCAAGGCTCCGGAGCATTCAAAAAGTCTGAAGACGAGAAAAGTTGATAAACTTTCACCACGATATTGTGGACCGTTTACCATTCTCAAAGGTATAGGTCAAGTGGCCTATAAGTTAGCTCTTCCTGAGCACTCACGAGTTCATCCTGTTTTTCATGTTAGCCGTTTGCGAAAACAACTAGGACAAAATGATAATGTCATTGACACAAGTGTGTTAGTTGACCTTATCAAACCACCAAGCATCCCTCATTAACTCAAAAAGATTTTGGATTCTCATGAGCTTCGCACCAGACATCATGTCAGACGACAAGTATTGGTAAAATGGCTAGATAGGCCTCAATAAGTGTTGGGGTTAAGGCCTATGTGCCTTGACCACTCGCCTAGGTCATGGGCGCCCGCCCACTATTACCCTATACTTATAGTGAGTATACTGTATAGGGGGAGCTGCCACTTCACAGTCTCCCCACCCATATATGTGTGTGTGTCTCCTTCTCTCTCTCTCACTCTTCGTCTATGGTGCTCCCCGATCCCCTTCAATTGGTATCAGAGCGTAGATGCAGAGGGAGCGTGTGTGTGCACAGTCACGACGACAACGGAGAGCCAGTTTCATTCCCGAAATCGCGTACGCGCACTTTCAAGAGTGCAAACAGGGTTTCGACTTCGGCATCGGCAAATTCAGCTTTCCGAGAGCGTTTCCAACAGGTGCCCTGCCGTTTTACCCCCTTTTCGAAGCCATTCGAACCATCAAAAACTTCATTCGAGCTATGGTTGAGGAGCTGCATTTTCAGCCCTCTTTTGGCAGTTTATGTTGCGTTTTTGGGTCGAAACGGAGGTTTTTTGGCATAGCTTTCACTCCCGGACTCAGATACATGTGATCCAGGAGTCTATCTTGGGGTTTTGGCACGCTCCGGAAGCGCTCGTTATATCAGAATTTTAAAATTCTGAATGCTAAATTTTATGCAGCAGCAGTTGTTTATTGTGTGTCGAGGATTCCACACATGGTTTGCTCTCAGATGTGAGAGTGATATTTGCTGCAAGTTTCCTCACAGGTGGGAGGATACAATGTATGCCTTATGTGGTTTGATGCTCAGGGAGACTAATATAATTGCATTTTGAGCTCGGCAATGTATGCCTCGAGCATGTTTTTTGGCAGTCACAGGTAGAGCAGATATTTGTGTACTAGATTTGCAGGTGTTTGCAATGATATATGCAAAGTGTGGAGATTGGTGCATGCATTTGGAGTGCGGCTTGATGCGCTTTGGTTTCTCATGGTTTTGAGCGTGCAGTCAGTTTGGTTACTGGTTTTGTGGCCGTTTTACTGACGAAACTCTGGCGAAATTTTCCCAGGAGTTTTCTGCACATCATTGATGCGATCTAGGTAGAGATTGCGGGTTGCACTCAGCATTTGCGTGCGGTGTTCTCTGCAGGTGGGAGATTTGTGCGTGTGTATGCATCGATACCGCATAGTGTGGGCTTGGTGATTAGCTCACAGATTACAGTGTGATACTAGAGCATGCGAGGCTTGTATTGACATTGCGGGAGCTGTATTTTGGAGTGTGTCTCACAAGTTTTACATTGTGTTTCTTGCCATATTTGTAGACAGTTTCCAAGTGTTGTTGGTGAGGTGGTTTTGCTTTCTAGTTTGCTACATTGTGCTCATGGCAGAGACAGGTGATCTCTCAGATTATGATCTCTCCGAAATGTGCATGTTTGATGGGTCAGAATTTGCAGCATGGAGAGAGTGTATGCTTGATGCATTGACACAGCAAGGGTTGCATCGACCATTGAGTGGTGATGCAGGTAGACCTTCAAACATGTCTGATGATCAGTGGCAGGAGCTAGAGGAGATGGCACTATCTACACTCTCTTTGCACCTTGCGGAATCTGTATATGCTCTTGTTATGTATGAGACTACTTCGAGAGCACTTTGGCGAAGATTACATGATATGTATGATAGATCTAAGTCATCACGGACTCGTGTGAGACATGCACATTCACGAGCACGCCGACAGGTGACATGTTGGTATTGTGGTCATTCTGGACACGTTAGACGGCGTTGTTTTCATCGTATGCGACATCGTAGGAGACATGGCAGTCTCAGAGATGTATGTAGTGATGCCATGGACTCAGTTGCTTTGACAGTTGAGGCAGATGTAGTGTCGGAGTATACTAGTGACAGGGATGTCACTTTTACCTCGAGCTATGCACGAGATGCTATACATGTGGATAGTGCACTCCCTTCGCAGTGGTTGCTAGACGCAGATGCTATGTTTCATGTCACGCCGCATCGTGAATGGTTTTGTAGCTATTCTAGCGGGATGCTTGGCAATGTACGTTTGACCGATGGATCGGTGCATGCGATAGCAGGTGCAGGAGATGTGAGACTGTCATTACCGAGTGGTGCATCTTACTTGTTACGACATGTGCGCTATCTACCAGATTTGACATTGAGTTTGATCTCGATTGGTCAGCTTAGAGATTGTGGATGTCAGATTTCGCTACGAGAGCGAGATTTTGTGATGCATTTGGGTTCGCTAGTGATTGCGAGAGGTGCCAGGAGTGGTATAGGTTACCCATTGCATGTGGATCACGGGAGAGACGGTGTTGTCTCTGTGACCATGCAGCCAAGTAGAGAGCGAGAGAGCAGGCGAGTCTCTTTTGCTTGTGGGTTGCAGGATGCTTTGCATAGAGTGCAGAGCAGTGACCTTGTTGTGCAGGTTGCGTCTACGGATGCACAGGTAGAGCGGGACAGCTCTAGTGAGTCACAACAGGACAAGTCATCAGAGGTGATGACAGAGATGACTCACATGGATGCTGAGATATCGGCTATTGTGGAGTCATTTCTTGATATGCTTATGCCAGAGCTTCATGCAGATTCAGGACAGATGGATACTCTTGGTACACATGTGATATGTGGTGGGCACGAGGAGTCACTGCAGAGCTCGGAGTCAGAGTGCCATGGTCTCTATGATAGGGGACAGGATTGCCATGAGTTGAGTTCTGAGTTGGAGGTGGCAGAGGTTGCCAGGGTTGCATCAACGTTCGGTGTCCTCATGTACGAGATGCTGATCTCGAGGCCCGACATAGCAGCTGCAGTGGGAGCATTTGCACAGGGTTGATTAGTTGTTCGATGACTGATCTCGACATAGAGCATAGGGGAGGTTTGCAGGTATTGGACCGATACTTGCAGGAGTGCATGAGCTCTTGTAGACTCTTTGCAGAGCTTGGAGCTAGCTCTGTGTGGCTTCCTCAGCAGGATGTTTGTCTATCAGTAGAGCCGGATGCACTAGCTCATCGAGAGTCAGTGGGCATAGGTTGAGAGAATATCTCACCTTCTATTAGTTGTACACTAGTAGATCTTGCTTAAAGGCACATTGGCCTTTAAGTGGGAGGTTGTTGGGGTTAAGGCCTATGTGCCTTGACCAGTCGCCCAGGTCATGGGCGCCTGCCCAATGTTACCCTATACTTATAGTGAGTATACTGTATAGGGGGAGCTGCCACTTCACAGTCTCCCCACCCATATCTGTGTGTGTGTCTCCTTCTCTCTCTCACTCACTCTCCATCTGTGGTGCTCCCCGATCCCCTTCAATAAGGTTCTCTATGGGAGAATGTATCCGCACTTAAGAAACGTTTTTCGACATTCGTTTTTTAGGATGAAAACGATTCTCCAAGGGGGGGGGGGGTAATGTAAGGACATGGGTCCTATCGGCAAGGCCATCGACACGACCGGACAATGTGTATGCTAGAGGGAGACTATAAGATAGCATGGTTGGGTGGAGACTAGCACACGACATTACTCTAGTCCTTTCAGTTAATGTCAGGAAAAAATTAGGATAGGGGGGCATGCAAGGTCAGTTAAGCATATGTAGTCAAGGGACCTCCTAAAGGTGGGCCAGGTGGCCTATAAGAGAAGTAGGTATGGGTGGAGATGAGCATCTGTGTGCACCTCTTGAACTTGGTTGCATTGTCACCCACATAAATCTTTTGTAGGCCAACAACCACTATCGTTTTGCACATTGCTACAAGAAAAAAAGTTGATAACACTCCTAGGTCATCGAGCACCTCTTGATGCCATGGAAGAAAGTATCACTTGAACAATGAAATTTACGATTAGTCCATGCACATGTATATTCCTAGCTGCATAAAGAGTAAGATTAGAAGGTAAACAAAGACGTTCAATGCCATGGCTATGTCTCTCCTCCTACAAATTGGCTTAATGGGGAAGAAGGAGCATGGAAGATGTTCAGGAAGTAAATACACTCAAGCGAGCTAAATGGGGAAGAAGGAGCAGAAAAGCTATTGAGGAAAGTAAATTCACTTAGAGAGAAGCTCTAGAAGTAGGATAAGGTGAAGATCTACAACTAAAGGGAGAGGTATGAAGTGAGGTTCATAGAGCCATAGAGAGCTTTAATAGGTGGCGGCTACCATTGAGGAGAATGCAACAAGCTTAACGAGGGAAAGGAAGTTTCAAACCTCTATTGAAAGAGCCTTTTGGAAGGAAAAGATAACATTGAAGAAAGAGTTATAACTTGCAAGGTGGAGTGTAGAGAGGATAGAGATGGTACAATAGAGAGGGAGGGAGGAAATGGCTAGCACATTTATTAAGGGACCCCTTTTAGGAGAGAGGGGGGAAGAAACTGGTAGCCACTAGAGAGAGAAAAGATTGGTTTTTACCCCAAAATTTCTTAAAAAGTTTCAATCTTTTTCTTTTTCTTTTTCTTTTTCTTTTTCTTTTTCTTTTATAAGAGGTTTTCTTGTTACATAAAAAAGATGTATTTCCCACCACCTATAAGCCCACAAGTTTGACCAACCACTTTTAAACCCTTGCATATCCACCATTGCAATCCACATGGGATCCACCCATTTGCCCATTCCATAATCTGATCTTTAATCCCATGGAAAATAAAGAGGCCCTCCTAGATCTAGTTCCCTTTCTAATGTTGTGTTTACATGTAGCATGTTCTAAAAGTTGTGACTTTTGACATGGATATCACATGAACACAAATGGGTTTGTGCTTACATGACTAAGCAGCATACACAAAAATTAGTCAAGCGTGAGGCTTATTTCCTACCGAATGGCTACACCATGTATTGTCTCTTTAAGCTTCCGTTTAAGCTAATCCCTTGTAAAGTTCCATTTTTATGAGAGATGTTCTTCCAAGTGTGAATCATAGGGGAGGATTCTATGTAGGTATAAAGTAGCTTTTGAAAAAAAATTAGGGCTTATTTTTGTCATTTGAATAGTGAAAACTTTGAGGAAAGAAGAGAGCACAAGAGATGGATCTCCATTTCCCTTAAAGGTTTGTACTCTTCTCTTTCTCAAGCTTTCCATGCTTGTACAAGATGGTAATCCAAGAGCATTCTTCATCTTTATTTCTACTCTCTCAATTCTCTAACAATCTTGAATGCATGCAAGATTAGTGCTTAATTGTTTGTGTGTGCATGCTCATTGTCTAACCTCCAAGATTGCTCTTGATGCTTCCTTGTTTATGTAGAATCTTTTCCGTAGGTTTGTGCCCATGCTTAACATTGCATATTTAAGTGAAGGAAGAGAGCTCTAAATATGAGGGTTGGAAAGAAGCTTCCTTAGCTTGTGAAGGTGCTATGTCTTACCTCTTTCAAGCAAGGGTCGAATCTTTCATTGTGTGCATGAGCATTGCATTAGTGGTATGTCTTACCTCTTTCAAGCAAGGGTCGAATCTTTCATTGTGTGCATGAGCATTGCATTAGTGGTATGTCTTACCTCTTTCAAGCAAGGGTCGAATCTTTCATTGTGTGCATGAGCATTGCATTAGTGGATTGAGTGAAAAGTATTGAGAGGGAGAACACTTTTTTACCCCCTTCTTCCATGTAGGGAAGGATACTTTCCATAGCTATTGTTTGAGTTGGTAACCTTGGATTGACATTTTAGGATATGAGCTGAGCACCTCCATGAGTGTATGCTATACTACACAAGCGACACCACCTTGATTACCAAGGCATACAAACCTCCTAATGTATCATGAATATAGGTATGCAAGATTTCATGCTTCTATGATCGATCTAGAACCCAACCCCTTTCATGATACAGAGATAACAGTGATAACACATCCCAATATAAGCCCACACTTAATATTGTAACTCTAAGACCAACCTCCATTCATGGTTGTCCAAGTTTCTCATTGCTTTGCAACATGCATGCCCCTGTTGATGAGTTTTAGCTTGAGATTAGGACAACTTATATACACACCTCCATTCCATCTGCTAAATTGACAACCACAAACGATGAAAAAGCATTTGCCTATTGACATTGATTTAATCTGCAAGGCTCAATAAAAAACGAGAGAGAGAGAGAGAGAGAGAGAGAGAGAGAGAGACCATACAACTAAAATACAGCAAATGCGATTTGCTAACATATCTTCATTTTTAATGTGATGGAAATCTTGGTTGTAACTCCATTGGCCTTTGATTTTCAAGGTTAAAATTAAGGGATTCTAGTTATAAATTTTGGCAAATACCTTAGATTTTGGCATAAATCCCTATTATGTTGACTGTTTTTTCCCTTTAAAAAAACATGGCCAAGAAATGGTTTATTTGGAGTAGTGCAACCCTTAGGTTGTGAGCTTAAAAGGCACTCGGGTAAAGGGGACAATTAGAATACGAGTTCCAATTTAAGGTCAATTGTTAAGCCAAGTAATCCCACACTACCGAGCGAATTGTATTTTTCCAACAACTGACGTCCTTTCTTTCTATTTGTCCGCGCGATGGCTCAAGCCTCGCTGGAGGCGAATTCCTATCTTTGGGGGATGGTGAGGACTCCTATTAGCTCTCACTTTTGTTGAACTGGAAATAAAAAAGGAAAAATTACCAAAATACCCCTCTAATTTGTGGAAATTCCCAAAATACCCCTCAAATTTCAAAAATTACCAAAATACCCTTGCATCTATTTTGGTTGGACTGTTGAAGATTTTCTAATCTTTGTTCCTTTTTGACAATTAAGATCCGTTTTTGAGTGTTTAGCATGTAATTTGTCAAAAATTACCTCGGAAAAAGAGAATTTATGTCTAAAATTAATGAAGAAATTCATCTCCAAAGCCTACGTAACATACCCTAATTCTAGTTTTAGCGTCTTGTGTTGATAGACAATCGGTTTTCTTATGAGAAGCTACAATTTTTTTCGTTTTTCAAGAAATTTAATCTCACGACCAGGGGTACTTTGGGAATTTTGGAAAAATTGAAGGGCATTTTGAGAATTTGTGACAAAATATTGGGGGTGTTTTGGGAATTTTTGGAATTTGAGGGCTATTTTGGGAATTTCGGTAATTAGAGGGGTATTTTGGTAATTTTTCTCCAAAGCCTACGTAACATACCCAAATTCTAGTTTTAGCGTCTTGTATTGATAGACGATCGGTCTTCTTATGAAAAGCTACAATTTTTTTCGTTTTTCAAGAAATTTAATCTCACGACCAAGGGTACTTTGGGAATGTTGGAAAAATTGAAGGGCATTTTGAGAATTTGTGACAAAATATTGGGGGTGTTTTGGGATTTTTTGGAATTTGAGGGCTATTTTGGGAATTTCGGCAATTAGAGGGGTATTTTGGTAATTTTTCCAATAAAAACTTTGCAAGAACTTTGTGAGCCAGGCATCGGAGGGAGAGTCCTCCTATACTAATGATCATCAGCTATATACAGAGCCCTTCAATCTAAAAACGGTAAATTATATTAACATGATCAAAAAATTACTTAAAGTGGGGCTTTTACGCTATATGTAGGCACATTAGAGTCAAAATTCTCACACCTAAACTGAGTGTCAATAATTTTGTGAGTTGAACTTACAAGTTAACTTCAAAGTTGGATGGCAGAGAATGATGTTCACAAAAAAGGTAAATAGCGAGTGGAGACATGGGCGTGCGGCGTACAATGTGGACATGCACCAAGGTTCAAGAATCAACAGCCCATTTCCAAATGAGAGACGAGCAAGAAGGAGCGCGTCTCGAGAGAGAGAGAGAGAGAAGAGAAGAGGGAGAGACTCTGATCAGTGATGAGTCATGACGAGAGAGAGAGAGAGAGAGAGAGAGAGAGAGAGAGAATGCGTGCGTGCGCCTTGATGTGACCAAAAAAGTACCATCACTTTTGCCTTTGGACTCTGGAAAAGCGAGTGTCGCTCAAGTTTCAACTCTCAAAGCCATATATATATATATATATATAGAGAGAGAGAGAGAGAGAGAAAAAGATCTGGCCGACGAGGAGAGTTGAACTCAAGACCTGTTATTGGAGAGAGAGAGAGAGAGAGAGATAGAGAGAGAGAGAGAAAAAAAAGAGTCTCGCTCCTCCTGAGTCCTCAGTGCTCACATAGAACAAGTCGACAAGAGAGGGAAAGGGGGAGAGACGGTGAGACCCACACACGCGGTGCCAAGCCAACAAGAGAAGAGAGAGGCCTAGACATGAAATGACAGGTCGTATGTCATCATATTGCTTTGTGACATCTTCTTACTAAGAGTTCAGGACGCGTGTCAGTGATTGTGAGTGTGTGTGAGAGAGAGAGAGAGAGAGAGAGAGAGAGAGAGAGCGTGTGTGTGTGTGTGGGTACCTCCCTGCTCACACATGTGAGCACCGAGAGCCTGAGAGGGGCTGACATTTGTGTGTGCGCGCGCGTGCGTGTGTGAGCCGAGTGAGTGTGAGTCTTGACAGAACAAAATTTACTCTTACTGGTTTTCAGCTCACAACTCACACGAGAGAGAGAGAGAGAGAGAGCGCGCAACTCGGGTCACACGTGTGTGTGGTGAGAGAGAGAGAGAGAGAGAGGGGGGGGGAAGAATCGTACCAAATTTTTTGTGAAGAATATCTGGGTAGGACCCGCCCATTCATTCGCAATCTACCTTTTGATTTTGGAAAAGCTCTGCCATGCAAACTGTGCTCTGAGCTTTCTCTTTCTTTCTTTTCATTTTTCTGTTGATGTTTTTGGCCCGGAGCAAGTCTGTGAGAGACAGGAGGGGCCAAACTCCTGCTGAATGTGAACCGCCTTCCTTAAAACAAATCAACCAAAACCCTCATCCTAATGTTTGGATAGAGAACATTTTCCAATAGCAATTTGACAAGGAAGGCTAACATGAATTCAACCTAAACACACACTCACGCACTCGCTCACACAACCATAGGTAAAGTTTCCCTCTAAATGGTGGAAACCGTATCGTGTAGCCTTAGCTCATTGGCAAGGTGCTTCAAAGTTCAATCTTGTCACAACACCGAGGTGTTTAGCCAATAATGCCAACCTAGGAGGAAGTATGGTGACATAAGGGTGCATTCCCACAGACATGGTAATAGCGTTTTGCGTACGTACGCAAGCATTTGTTGCCCATCTCTCTCTTATGCAGAGTCCAAAATGACAAGGCCTTACAGAGAGCGCTTAAACTCTTTACGTGCAACAAGCAAAACTGTTGACTTCACCCAAAATGTTGTCGAACCAACGTGCGAATGCGCTCTAAGTGGAAGTGGATGCTGTCTCCAAGTTTAATAGAATCACATTGTATCAAAAAGAAGATTGGTTATCTCATTCCTTCTAGGTCAACTAGTTTTGAGTTCAAGCCTCATCCTATAATTGTGTCTTTGAGCTCTCTAAGGGTTATTCACGCACATGGTCAGTGTGAGATGCGTTTCGACAAGGATGAAACCTTGAAACTCCTATCATGTTTTGGGTGGTGCTAAAATGCCCATCATGAACATTGGTTGAAAAGCCCCTTCATTTTTTGATATAACTCACCATTTTAGGCAATGAATATCTCTTGATTATACATATTGATGGTTTCCATTCATCTCCTCTTCCCTATGGGGTGAAACGTTTGGTACGAAAACTCCATGTTTCAGAATGAAACAGTTTGGGGTTGATGAGTTTCGCGGCGATGACAATTTTTTCCCTTACACTCTACAACTTGACCTGTACGTTTGCATAAGAAAGCTTGTGTGGCAACATCGCCCTCAATCCGCCAAGGACGAGAATGGTGGGGGAGAGGCGGTAGAGCTTGCTAATGTGTGCAAGTTGGGATTAAGTATGCCATGTGTGAATCGCCTACTTACGGATATGGGCATCAAAGGAAGTGATTTGCATTGGATGATTGATCTCAACCACATCTCCCATAATTAGTGGTTTGAAGTATCAAAACATCAAACCAATGATGGATTTTTTTCATTACAAAAGGCAAGTTGATTGTAGGTCCTCCCGTGAGACTATGTGTGCATATGATATGATGACTCATGTGACAACAACCACTACTTAATTCTCAAATTCTCAAGGGTACCATTCCTTATCACTAGGAAAAAGAGGCAACTTTGATTAGCTCATGTAGGGCCCGAGAGCCATGTGACTAAGAGAAAGGGTGGGGTGGGATGGGGTGGGGGGAAGGGGTCAATTTTTCTTGCAAAATAAAGCAATGATATTGTAAGGACAAATTACAATATTCATGCAATGGCCTAAGGGTCAGTTGCCAATGCATTGGCAGAGGCTTGGGAAGTTGGGGTTGAGGAGACCAAATCTAGCTGGCCTCCCTCCCCCTTTAAATTAAGAAGAAAAAAAAAACTATTTTTTTCCTTTTCTCTTTAGATTTTATGTAATTTTCCTCCTGTTTAGAGTTCATATAATATAATAATATGAAAATTCCAATGCCTTTTTCTTCCAAGAAAAGAAAAAGTGTGAGTGAATCTTGTTGATGTTTGTGATAACTACACATATTGATAAGAAATGTGCATGATTACCATGCTACTTAGGAGTGGGTGCAATAAGAATAAGAAAGAGTCTGAGAGTGCTTTTGTGTAGGTAAGCCAATGCTTTTCTAGTTGAGAGGCACCTAGGAGCTATCTATATAAATTGCGAGTCCCCTCTCTCTCTTGCCTTCTTCCTCAGCTCCCCTCCTTTTCCCTGTTGGGGGCAGTGCGCATGATGAGAGGAGGTTGGCTTATACATGTCAATCAAGTGATTCAGAATTCTCTGTTTCTTTGATTAGAGGCCTAATCCACACACACACACACACACACACAGAGCGAGAGAGAGAGAGGGACTCACTTTGCAAACTATATTGGGCCTATCCACCTGTGAATCTTCTGCTAGGAAGCTAGTTTGCCACTGAATGTGCAACTTATCCTTGTATGCACTCATCACAGCTTAATTCATGAGCTTTCTGCCTGTAGCGAGCTCTTTATGAGCTAATTTGCATTCAACGTCAGGCCCATTAAGCTGCCTGGCACATCAATTTATCAGAGCTTCATCTCTGCATCCAGGTAATTCAACCACACCATGATCAACACAGCCTCCTCGAACATCCGTCTATGCGAGCTTCTAATCGGCTGGGAAGCCCCACTGCGCGTGCACTTACTCTAATCTCGACTCCTCAGAACAGCTCGATCAGCCTTGATTACTATTGGGCTCTTTCAGTCCACAGAAATTCCATGTATGAGGTCTTTCAGCTCAATTGGGTTCGGTAATTGATCGGTGAAGCTGCCCCTTCAAGCTTAATTATGGTACTCTCAGCATGAGTACGGTAAGGTGTGATTAGCAGGACCTTATTACCCACATGAAGTAGTAGGTTCAGGCTAAATACATAAAACCAGAGAGGTCAACAATTTGGCATCATGGGATCAACCTGTGCTGGCGTGCAATCCACCATGCCTAGAAGCCGCTTTGTGAAGCCGTACGTGGAAGCCCCCCGCCAAGTGATCGGCTTCGACTTGTCGCCCAAAGGAGGAAAATCGGAGGCAGTACTTATACCTGCCGATACTGATGATGATGATGTATGTAGGATCGATCCAAGTGCAGTGATACACTCTAATTGCATGAATTCATGTTCAATTAGCTCCAAAACAGCTACCCACAAGGGTAAAAGCACCACTGTCACCTCCCCAAGATCTGCGCTACAGCAGCTGCTGCTTCCTCCCCTCCTTCAATCAGAGCCAGCAGCCAAAGCTTGTGGCCTCTCACACGGACCCTTGCTTCCAGCACCTATCTGCAAATCCCAATTGGAAGCCAAACAGACATCCTTGAGAAGCAGAGTGCCGACGTCAATCGGGAAGCCTTGTGCTATGGTTGAGTGTGATCCAGTACCAGCAGCCCACTTAAACTGGCCCATATTCAGGGGCATTGCAGAATTGGTCACCCCATCGCGACATGCCACTTCAATCAATGATGGAAAGAATGGCAACTCATCTACAGTAGCTGTCAGTGCAATCAAGTGTTGGGCAGAAGATGGTAAGAAAAGCTGTGGCCATACCGAGGAGACAATTCATGAGCTTCCACGGAGCTCCCAAAGAGATGGTGAACAAAGCAACTGGAGTTTTGAGGAGCCTTCCCCTTTCAGAGAAAGATGCAAAAGCATTTGGATGAAGGAGGTCATGATCAGTAGTGAGCACCCGAAGAGCACCGGTATAGAGATCACCTGGAAGCAAGCCAATATGAATATGCCAGAAAAAAGCAAGAAAAGCAGCTTGTTTGTGCTGTCAGCGAGCTCCCCTACAATTGAATATAGTAAGCATTATCATCTCCATGGCACCATCGAGAATAGCTCCCGCAACATGGATATGCAATTTCTAGACTCTTGCTATCTCTGCAAGCGCCTTCTAGGCCAAGGACATGATGTCTTCATGTACAGGTGAAAGTTCAAAACTGTGTCGAGCGCACTGCGTTGTTGTTTTTTTTGTTTTTCTTAGTCTTTTTCTTCAATATTGCATTGAATGGAAGAACGAAATGCCTGCAGCCTCATTTTTATATGCGTGTGCATGTAAAATTCAAAACTAATTAGCATTAGTGATCATTAAGCAAGGTTGCTATACTGTTGAGATTTTAAGTGAACACCTTGATTGAAACCACTCATTGACTGCTTCATTTTGACAATGTACAGTGGAGACAAAGCATTTTGTAGCATGGAATGTAGATATCAACAGATTGTAATTGACGAGCGCAAGGACAGACATGATGCTCCTTCTGTGATACGCTCAGGTGCTTCTCCAGTTTATCAAAGCTACAATATGGCCTCTGCAGGTGCAGCTGCCATTACTACTAGTGTTGCAAGTGCCACAACCCACCACCCGATCACAATCAGCAGACCGAATTTCATGAATCCCGCAGCTGCTGCCTAACGCACCATGTGTTCTACAGTACGACTCAACTATCTGGTCTCCTTATTAACGTTTATTCTATCGAGCTCTACAAATAAGCAGCTCTGGCTTGATCGGTTTCCTTCCCAATGATGCTTAATTTCAATTCACTAATGAATTGATTGCTGTAGTATATCGATATCAGATTTTTCACTACCTACTCTTATGGTATCATGATATTATTCCAGGGAGACATAGCCAGACCTAGTTGAGGCTTTTGTGCCTATTATTATATGAAATGATGATTGTAATATAGAGGTGAGTTGTAACCCAATTGGCAAGCAAGGCAATTTTAGTCTGCCATGGACACCGTGAATTGCTCCATCATAATATTTGTGACAGCATTGAGAGGGAGAACTTTACTAGTCTCTAGTCTATGCATCCGGTGAATCTAATACCATGTCTGGGTACAAAACATAGATCCTATAACTTCTTTTGCATCTGGCGAATCTAATACCAATTCTGGGTACAAATCATATATCCTAAAATGAATAGCACTTCCTAGAACTATGTGAGGCATGTGTGATCATTGATACAATGGGTGCTCAATACAAGGTGATATAATGGGTCATAAATCTATCCTCATCTGAACTCTGGATGTTGAGATAGTATGGCTTGAATCCTCAACTACAGCCGGTGTGAAGCAATGAGTAATTTATCTCTGGGATTATCTCTATTCAGATCTCCTTAGTAAATTGACTTTGTGTCTATGTAACTCAAGCATATACAATCCAAGACATCTCTCATCCTGATAACCCATGACTATGGAAAAGGGTCCAAAGCCTTCTCTGAATAGACAATGGAAGCGACCCTCGTATCTCGAGATACACTATGCATTGACATGTATAATGCATCTCCCTCTCTGGCTCTATATAGTGTAGGCAGCATATCTCCTCCGCAAAGCTATAATGGAATCCATGTCCTTGCCAACCGAACACTTGTATCACCCTCTTTATCAATGTAACCAAAAACCTCATCTATATATATACCAAATAGAGTGGAGGGCAATGGACAACCTTGTTCCACTCCAATAATGCATTACACTAAATCAAATATTCCCTCTACAATGCATACAAGTCTCACCATTGATCTATATAGAGCCATGATACCCCAAATCAACTCATTGGGCCCTCCCATCTCCTATAGTCTGTGCATCAATACAGCTCTGGAAACCATGTCAAATGCTTTGCGGAAATCCACAAAGCTACAATAAATCCGTCTCCCATTTGCTTGTCTCACTACTCACACTCCAACTCTCTGCCCATCTGCTTAACTGCTACGAGAGAGAGAGAGAGAGAGAGAGAGACAGAGAGAGAGAGAGAGAGAGAATATTCGATGTGGCCCATTGAGTCCAAAAGAGAACAATGAAAATGTACCTCTGGTCTAGTTGAGAGAATTAGAAAAGCCAAAATAGAGCTAAAGGTCTATCAAAAATTACATCGATGATCTTAAATATACAAGGCACTATTGAATAGCTCTGTTCAGGCGTATTTGTTGCCTTTGCATCTTCCTCTGTGGCGCTCAATAATAGCTCTTGTTTGCCTATGAGAGAGAGAGAGAGAGAGAGAGAGAGAGAGAGAGAGTATGCTTAATGTCTTCACAAAAGTTTAAGGTCATGAGCCATGCATGCAATTTTCTAAGTCTCAGATTCATAATGCAGAGATGGTTTGACAAATATATTTTTGTACCAACTGATTGATTAAGGGCATCATAAAAAGAAAGTGCAAATCAACATTAAACAATGAGAGCAATGACCACACGGCATCCCATATAGCTAGCCATCGTAAGTACGCCCATCAGAGCTATCGAGAGAGCCTCACACACAATATTCACATTTGACCACAACAAGGTTATAAACCTCCCGTGCATTCAAGATCAGAGGCATGGCAAAGACTCGTCTATAGCTCACTCTAAGCAAAAAGTATCTCTATATGGGCTCAACATTTCTATGCAGCAGTCTACACTAAAGATAACACCATCGATCTCAATCTAGAATTCACCACCACGATCAAAGTCTTCAAGACAAAACTTCTCTCTCCATGCCTTTCTGCTCGATAACCTTTGTGCTCGTTGGCCATGCCCTTCACTTCTGCTTAGTTATAGGCGAAACAACACGCAATGAAGTGTGACAGCATGAAATTTTGAGATTATGGGGCAGTCATGGCACACTGCAATGAAATTGTGATTATGTGTGAAATCAGGTTGATTCCAACTCACTGCTTCTCTTTGAAGCCCATGGGACCAAACCATAGTGTATCATATCACAATGAATGAAACAACCTTGTACTTGTCTTGTTTGCAGTTCCACTTGCTGAATAAACCCGAGGCTCTTCAGCTGGCACAATGTCTCTTCAATCTTCTCCTGCATACACATTTCAAATTAACAGCTCAGCCTTCCATCCTACAGTCTTATCAATAAGCTTTCCATTGATACACCAGGGGAGTAAAGCTGATTCCAAAAATGTTCAATAACACAGACATCCCTCAAAATCCAAACATAGACATTGATTCCATGGACCATACTCCAGAGAGAGCATGTCATGGCTCAGGCATGAGTTCTTTACTAACTGCAATCCAATGAATCTAGATATAGCCAGTTTTGCTTTGAGCTAACATCTATGGTTCCAAACCAATATACAATGAAGGATACTTATCAACTCGGACATGATGATTTTAGACAAATACTGTTTACTGCATAAGCAATTAGAACCAGCAGCAACTATACCCCTGTCAAAAGGGGGGGAAAAACAAGAAGTGGCCAGGAGCTGAACTCTCCTAGACATCGGGCCATAAGAAAAGCTACCTTCCAAGGTTCACCCCACACAGAATACACCACATTGAATGACGTAGACGTGCGCACAACTTGTAGTGAATATGTCCGACACACTATCTATAAAATGTCAGTAAGCCTCGTATAGATATTACAGGACCATACTTGTCAAATAAACTCCTTCTGTGGAGACTTTGGATCACTAGAAAAGCAGGTATGCTGAAGTGGAGTTTAGAACCGATATATTTCCATAGCAATGTCCTTACTGATTCTCTTGGCCACGCTGTTCTTCTTCTGTGACATTCAAAAGGAACAAGGCCAATGTGATGTAATAGGGCCCTTGCTTAAAGACTGTCTATAAGTGGTAAAGCAGAAGAAGCACAATAAGTCAGAAGAGAGATAGAACAAAGAGACTCTGAATGTAGACGCTAAGTCAAAATGGTAACCCTTGCCTGTGTGTAAAGCCTTGCCTGTCTTATGCCCCCCTTCTCTGTTCCTTGCACATTGTCCACCATCTGGAAGACACTCAAAATAGCATTCAGCTATTTTTCAATTTGACTGTTAAACCACAGTGCTCTTTTTTCATACCAATGAAGGCCTCATTTGGCACACTATCCCACCAGCAGCAAAGGCCCTCGAAGCACAAACATTCCAATGTGCATAAACAGCCACTATAAGAGACACTGATGAGGACCCATTTTTAGCTATAGACAAACATTTTGTCACAGTTGAGGAGGGCCACCTGCAAACCAAATGAGATTCTTAATCGATGACACTAATACACACACAAAGCCCTGTTCATTACTCTTTATTATACAAAGAGACCAGATGAAGGAACACTTCGATTGGGTACCTTAGACGGAGAGCAGAACATTAAAGCATTGTGAAGAGAGCATTTCAGCTGCAGTGCATTCTCTTCAATTACTGCATTCTCTCCAAGGGTGATCTCTTCACTTGGTTCTATAAAGCCGGTCTTCTTTACTTCACTGTCATATATAAAGTCATGGCGTTGTAGAGAAAGGTGTCTCAGGTACTCTACCGACAGAGTATAGCTACAGTTTGATGGGACTCTATAGGCAAGTTCATCATCTTTGAGGGTCCAGGAAGCTGTATTTGGTACATCATGAGGTTTCACAACAGTGAAATGCTCAAAGTTATCAACTATGCTTTTCACAGCTCCAGCAGCTTTTTCAGATGCTGAGATAAATATAGAACGGCCTCTTCCATCAACAGAACCTTTTTGAAGACATAAAATGCCATGGTCACCTTCAAAAGCTTCGGAAGTAACCCTGATACTAACACAAGCATTCTGATCCTCCATAACTCCGAAAATTGCCGGATCCAAACTGGTGGCCAAAGATTTCTCCATGGAGCATAGCTGTAAATTGCAAGATAAACAAACAATGAGTATGCATGTAATGTAGTGGGGATGGAAAATTACATTTCTGACTCGTTGCAATATGTTCACATGAATATAAGTAACCCCCATCTCCACTAGAGAGTTAAGGACACCCGAATCATCTAGATCACCAATAACTTGGCCATCACCACCTGCACCAGCAATAATACTCCACTGTGACTCCATCAAGATTTTCTGATCACCTTCCACATCACAACTGACGTATGGCAAGCAGCTCAATCTGACAAAATGTACCTGTTTGCACACACTGAAACGTATTAAAGCAAGACACTAAATTGTCATGCACTGTATTTAGCACCACAAAATTGCATGGACTTTTGAAACTTCACATCAAATTCAAAAGCAAATTCTATGGAACAATTCAAATATGAAATCAATTTTGTTACAAATGTGGAGTCAAAGCATCTGATCTACGATTGTCCGCATGTTATTGCCACCAGCATCATGAAGGAGATAGTCACCTCACTGAAGAAGTTTTGCATTTAACATTTAATATTGAAAAGTACCTGCTGTTCAGAAAGTCCAAAGTGTGATTCAGCTTTGAGGAGATTTTGAACATACTCAGACGATGACTCTGCGGTCACCACCACCCATGGTATTAGGGGCTTTTCCCCTGATATCATCTGTCCAAGCAGAAACGAGAATATGTAAACAGTTGCACAACCATAATCATAAAATTTAACTCAGCAGAACTCCCAATACCTCAGCCAGTTCTTGCATAGCAAGCACTTGACCTGCCTGATCCTCCAAATTTGACTCAAAGCAAGAATCAGTTAGCTCCGCATCTGCAATGTCTCCTGTGGCCAATGAAACAATGGCCACTTTTCCCTCAGCAACCAGCCCAAGTCCATGACGCCATAACCTCCAAGTTGATTCATTGACTTCATCACCACATCTCAACCCCTTTGGAGAATCCCTGAGCCATCCTGTCAGTCCTTTCCAATCGAGAGGAGGAGGTATAGTGGAGCTAAAAGCATTCACATCAGAACCCAAAGACCTGCATGCGGAAGATGAAATGCCCGTCGTTCATTTATGCAAGCAAGGAAAGTACAAAAGAATAAATGCAGACCTGCAGGTAACTTACGACTTGAAATCTTCTGACGACGTCTCCATTGCACGTTTCAGTGAACTAAAGTCAATGCCTAACAGTTGCATTTTCAATGCCTCCCTTTGAGGATCCTCTCCACAAGCTAAACCAGCCAGAATATGTTCTTGCTTCATTGCTAACACCTTCTTTCTAACTCCAGCCATCCTATCTTGCAATTTTCTTTTACTTCTCAAAGCCTGGGTTAAACAACAGGCTGCATTCAAAATCTCTACATGCCTTTAGTGGTAGATCAAGCGCAGAAGTCAAGTTCAAGTGATTCTGAGCACAGCCAACAAATTTAATGTAAGGAAAAAGCAGGCAAGACTACTTACTTCCTAGACCCTAAGCTTCCCTACATTTTCTTCTCCTATCCCTACATCGTAGAGACATAAGATGCACACTCTTCCACTTTACATAGGGCAATAGACCTTTTCCCCTTTCTATATGCAGACCAAGCTCAAACTCCTCCAATCTGTACACAAATGGCAAACATACCAACCCCCATGCAGGTGTGTTGAGTGCACCTGATGAGAATGATCGCTAGAAAGATTCATGTATGCTTCATCTTAGATCTGGACCTTAATCAAGCAGATAACAAACCTAATTTTCAAAATTAGTTTGACAACAGCATAATTGCATCCTACAAACCGGTCTGCATTGCATACCTTTCTTGGGCTGTTCTACGGGATCTCACCTTTTATCTGCCAGCGCACTAGAAACCAGCGAAGGTAAAGGTATCTCAAACCTAATCCTTAACAGATAGGGACCTAGCAAAGAGTCGGCTCATTTACCAAAGCAACTAAATGCTAGTTAAGATTGTACATCATGGACATGTCTACCCTATTCATTGACAATACAGCTGCTTCAAACTCTCTGTTCTTTGAAGCAAACATACCTACGCTTTACATTCACTGTCAAAAACAATAAAAAGGATTCGCATAATAGGCCCAGTTAAAACTTCCAATTTACATACCTGCTTTCTCAATTCTTCCTTAAGAGGTCTTTTGGAGGGAGCATTCAATTCCAGAAGTCCTTGGGGAGGAGTAATCGCTACAAATCTGCTTTCTCTATCAACAATGGGCACAATCTCCTTTACAAATGGTATCCAAACAAGGTTGTCCTTTGTTTCCGTATCTCCTCCATCATTCTCCACCAAATAAGAAAGTTTCACTCGTAACAAATCGCTGGCACCACTGTTGAAAATATCCACAATGCTCCCTATTACGTTCCCAGAATCCTGGAAAATATCAGACATAGACCACCTGGATTTTAAAGACAGGAAAGTTTGACATGCCGAAAATGAAATGATCAACCTTTTTATAGTTCTTTTTAGCCTCAGATAAAACTACATCAAGTCAAGATTCTTTTTTGGGTAAAAAGATCCTTTCATTACTAAAGAAGGTGCCCATGGTTACAAATCCTCCTATAAAGTCATCCCTCTACCCTCATCAATGAACAGTCTAGCTAAATGGTCCGGCTTGGCTTTTTCTTGATTGGAATAAATGAGCTTGCTTGCTGTAACAAACTTGGACACTCCAAGTCAAGATTCTACCGCGACATAGCAGAGATTCACTTTAAAACAGTTCACAATTCACAATTGATTCGACACAGCCAAGCGGAGTTCCGTGCCTAGAGATATTGGCCCCAAAGACTAGCACCCCTTTCGGTATTTCCTTTTGTATTAATCTATGTTCAAAGTACAAGAGAGTGGGAGGGTTCTCACTCTCACACTCTGCGTCCAGATGCTCTGAGTTGTGAGGGCCCTGCCACTTATTTATAAGTTACAAGGGATACCCAAAAGCAGAGCCCCAAAAGCTTTAAATGAAAAGCCTTCAAAATCAAAGCACTTGGCTCAAAAGCTGCCAAAACTCAGCCACGCAATTTCAGCCCTGCGTCGAAACTGCTTTTTTTTTTTCAGCAGCGTAAAAAGCGGTTTTCCGTACAACCCTGCCACGTCAGCCTGTTGCAGCAAATTGCGCCGCAATTCACGGAAACCCGTACCAACCTGTTGGCGCATTTGGCTGGCCTGCTTTTCCGGGGTGTGTGGGGATGCTCTGCTGCCCCATGTCCAGGTCATGCCACGTCAGCCTGTTGCAACAAATTGCGCCGCAATTCACGAAAACCCGTACCAACCTGTTGGCGCATTTGGCTGGCCTGCTTTTCCGGGGTGTGGGGGTGCTCTGCTGCCCCATGTCCAGGTCATGCCACGTCACCAATTTGTGACATATCCCCCTCTTGAAAGCATTGTAATTGCCCTCGATTACCCCTGCAAAACAAACAGAGGCCATAAACTGTCTTAGCAGACACTGACTGTTAGTACCGACGCACTAGAAACAACACATCTAGCACATGTACCAATCGACAGTCACATCAAAGGACATCACATGACAAATCACATTCAACAATCATTCCAATCTCAAACCATGATTAATCGGCAATGAAATAGCAATCGCATCTAGATCGAGTCGGGACCTCTTAGATGTCCGATTGACTAATCCTTATTGCAATCATGTCTATAGAGATTTATCAAACAGAAATGTTGTGTCACGTGACACATACAACCCTATGTGTCCGTGGACAAGCTACACCACAACCAGCCTAGCTCTACTATCTTTGCCGTGGCCAGGGAGCTATAAAAGCATCACACGCCCTCTCCCAGAGGAGAGACCAGTTTTCGCAAGGAGGAGATCAGTTCTTGCAAGAAGAAGATGCTGCTGCAGATTTCATCCACAAAGAAGGCGTTGTCGGTGATGCCCATGGTTGCCCCAAGTGTAACAGATGTCGGCAAGACCGAGTGCGCGAGTTCCCTCGCAAAGAAGTGCCTACGGAGCGTGTTTCCATCGCGACAAGCTGGTCTCTCTGTTTTCACCCCATAAACGTCGTAGACGGGGCTAATTTACGAAAAGGAACCCGAGAATACACCTCTTTTGTGTGTAGGATTGAAAGAGAGGATTTTCTCTGTAGAGATCTCTTCCGGGGAATTGCTTTTCGAGAACCGAGCTGCGTCTCGAGCGTCGAGATTGTGGAGGTAACGATTTTCATGTTATGATCTCTGAGTATTTGATTGCAGGTGTAATTCCTCTTCGTGAGAGAGCGGGAGCAGAGGAAGGCACGGAGCCTCTACAAGATAAAAGCGCTCTGAGAAACTAGAGCCAGATCAGCCCAAGGGTTTTGTACCCGAGTTAGGGAAGTAGATCCACGGATCTGAGAGTGGTACTCTCAAGATGTGATCCGGAAGTTGAAATTCCCAAGGGAAGGACTTCATGTCAGGGAAGGTTGAGTTATTCTGCAAGAAGAGGTCTCTGGGAACAGAGTCGGAAAAGAGTTGCAAGGATGTCATGCCCCGAGTCTGGAAGGTGAGATCCAAAGGCGAGAACCTTGATTCTCGAGGATTTGGAATATGGAACGGAAGTTCCTTGGAATAGGGTTTTGCCCTAGGAATAGGAAACCGAGGCTTCCGAGAACCATCAAGTCTTATTCTAGAACGAACGTGGTATTACGTTCGGTTCAAGTGCTTGTATAGACTTCTCCTCAATAAATAATATACTATTACGGGGAGGGGGGGGATCGGCCCATCTTCTGGACCCCAATACTGTGTCGATCTTTTCTCTCTCTCTCTCTCTCTCTCTCTCTCTCTCTCTCTCTCTCTCTCTCTCTCTCTCTCTCTCTCTCTCTCTCTCTCTCTCTCTCTCTCTCTCCTTTGGCTTCAGTAATAAGTGATAAATTCTATTTTTCTGAGTCTATTCTATACTGCGATGGGCTCCCGTTTGTGACAAGGAGCATGGATAACCGCCAAAAGCTCCTTCTCATATATCTGTGCTATCAATTCCGGCCTTGAAAACAATCGGCTCTCGTAGGCAATGACATGGATTCCTGCATTAAGACCGCACCCAGACTACAACCACAAGCATCACAATATACTTCGAATCACTTCTGCAAATACGGCAAAGTCAAAACTGGTCCTGTAGTCAATTTCTCTTTCAATGTCTGAAAGACAATCACCTCCGTGGGTCCCCACGAAAAAGGGATTCCTTTGCGAAGGGGAAGCAACCTCTGCAAACTTCTTAATGAACCCCCGATAGTAAGAACATAAGCCCAAGAAGCTTCTAACTTCATGGACATTCTTCAAATCGGGCCAATCATGTATAGTCTCAATCTCGGCCGGGTCCATCTGCACTCCTTCTGCTGAGACAACGTGACCCAAAAAGTGTATCTCTGGTAGAAAAAATTCACTCTTCTTTGCATTAATCACCAACTTGTGAACTCGCAATGCCTGAAAGACCTGTAGCAGATGTTCTCTATGTTCAGCCTCATCCTGGAGAAGACAATAATGTCATCAAAGAAAGTGCCAACAAAATATCTGTACTCTCTGAAAATCTTGTCCATCATTCGGTTAAAGGTCGGTGGAGCATTGGTAAGGCCGAAATGGATCACCAAAAATTCGAATAAACCGAAGGTCATCCGAAAAGCTGCCTTGTAGACATCTCCCGACGCGATTTGGATTTGATGATATCCGCTCTTCGAATTGATCTTGCTGAAACAAGAGGATCCTTGTAGTCGGTCAAGAATATCATCGATCATAGAAATTGAGAATCTGTTCTTGATGGTGATTTTGTTGAGAGCTCTATAGTCAATGCACATTCTCCAAGATCCGTCTTTCTTCAATACCAACAACACCGGAGAGCAGTAAGGTGAAGTACTCAGCTCGATAACACCCTTTCCAAGAGGTCTTTCACTTGGTTCATAATCTCTTCATTCTTGGCTCAACTCACACGGGAAGGTGGTCGGTTCGGTGGTATGCTTCCAGGCATCAGATCAATGGTATGATCCTCAAGACGAGCTGGTGGCAACTCGTCTGGCAGGCCCTCGGAAAAGCAATCGGTATGAGTGTGGAGAAAATATTGGCGTTCTTTATCAAGGTCAGACATATTTGCCCTATGTTCATCATTCAACTCTTTCAAAAACATCGAGTACACAAACTGACTGGATTTCATCAATTTTGAAACGGTTGAAGCCCATACAATAGGGACAGACTCGCCCTTAAGTTTCATATCAAGTACAATGGTTCGGCCCTTTTCACTAGTCAATCGCTTTCTTCGCCCAATAATCGACCAGGACGTTGTTCTTAGGGTACCAAGGGACTCCCAGGAGAACATCACAACCTTCCAAGGGCATTATGTAGAAGTCCTCGTACCCCAAATACCCCTGACAATGCAACCAAAGTTTGCCAATGACAGGTGTAATGGCCATGTCCCTGCCGAGTGCCGCTAGAACTGCCTCTGCTTGTGGTCCCATCTGATCCGGTGTAATCTCGAGCCGCGCCGCCACATTCAGGTGAAATGAAGTTGGCCTTGGCTCCTCCATCAAAGAAAATCAAGGCTTCCTGATCTTTCACTTTGCCCGAAGCTCGACAAAGTTCTGTACTCTCATCAATCGTGCTTGGGTCAGTACCCATGCAATCTGGAACCAGTCATACTTTCATCTTGCCTTTTCGTCCACGTTCCTCAGTTGCTTTCGAACTCTCTGGCCTTTCTTCATCTTGTTCTTTCTATGCCTTTTCACAGCACTTCGCAGAGATGTGCCCAGGTTCCCCGCATCCAAAACACTTCCCCTCTTTAATGTAGTTGGCTCTCTCCCGAAGAGTGAGCCGGGGTCGTGCATCCTTATCTTTCTGTTCTTGGGGGCTCTTCTTCTTTCTACTTTCATTTTTAGAAGTATGTTCGGTTCTCTGCGTCATGATCTCATCCGTGAGGTAAGTCAAACTGTCTGAATGTATGGCAACGCCCCGTTTCGCATGACTCATCATCTCTTGAATAGAATCTCACTTTTGTTCTAGCAGTGATCTCGGATCTCTGTAGGAAGTCCGGAGCTAAACCGCTCAAACTGTTCTTTAAACGAGATCTTCTTAAATGAAGAAGCGGGTAGAAAAGAGCTCCAATATCTCTCCCAATATGCGTCCAAAGTATCTTTCTTGGTCATCCGGAGATGATTCCAAGCAGTTCGTATGTCTCGTTCATACTCCCGAGTCAACCAAGAAGAAATAAAAAGCCTTTTAAATTTCAGCCATTTAAGTGGCCCTTTCTTGTTCAATAGAAGAGTAGACCACCATGTTCGAGCATTTCCCTTAAAGTAAGAGGTAGCCCTCCGAATCTTGGAGTGCTCTGAGTAATGCCCTCTTGAGAAAGCTATATCAAACTACTGTATGAAGGCCAAAGCCCTTGAAGCATCTCAGAATCCAAAAAAAGTATCTTCTTTGCATAAAATTTGTGATCATTGGAGTTCGAACTATCTGAAGACGAGTCCTCTGTAGAACTGTCAGAAACTAGGCAAAATTTAGGCTTCTTTCCCTTTTTCTTGCCCTTTCGGAAGCTTTTTGTATTATTATGTGTTCAAAGTACAAGAGAGTGGGAGGGTTCTGACTCTCAGACTCTGCGTCCAGATGCTCTGAGTTGTGAGGGCCCTGCATACTTATTTATAAGTTACAAAGGATGCCCAAGAGCAAAGCCCTAAAAGCTTGTAAATGAAAAGCCTTCAAAATTAAAGCACTTGGCTCAAAAGCTGCCAAAAATCAACTCCGCAATTTCAGCCCTGCATAGAAACTGCTTTTTTTTTTCTAGCAGCACAAAAAGTGGTTTTCCGTACAACCCTGCCACGTAAGCTTGTTGCCGCAAAATCCGCCGCAATTCACGGAAACCCGTACCAGTCTGTTGGCGCATTTGGCTTTTTTTGCTTTTCCAGGGTGTGTGTGGAGGTGCTCTGCTGCCCCATGTCCAGGCCATGCCACGTCACCAATTTGTGACATACCCCCCTCTTGAAAGCATTGTAATTGCCCTCGATTACACCTACAAAATAGACAGAGGCCATAAACTGTCTTAGCAGACACTGACTGTTAGTACCGACACACTAGGAACAACACATCTAGCACATGTACCAATCGACAGTCACATCAAAGGACATCACAGGACATCACATGACAAATCACATTCAACAATCATTCCAATCTCAAACCATGATTAATCGGCAATGTATATAGCAATCGCATCTAGATCCAATCGAGACCTCTCAGATGTCTGATTATCTAATCCTTATTGCAATCACGTCTATAGAGATTTATCAGACAAAAATGCTACAGTCATTTCATCTATCATTTCCTGCACTCAAACAAGTTAAGTGCGAATCAATCAGTAACATTTTCATTATCAGGAATTCCAGTCCATAAAGTCATACAGCAGAATACTGTCAGCTCAAGAGTATCCATGAAACCCAAAGGAACATCAGTGACTCTATATCAAATCAAGGTATCGGGGCAATCTGTCGACAAAGGTGTGGAGTGACTCCCCTCTTGTGCAAACCTACTGCACTAGATTCGCCCATGCTGAAGTTGGGGTTCTATCGGAGTAGACTATGCTAAACCGAATGGTTCAAGGTAAAGGTTCACAATCTGAGGAGTATCTGCCAGGTCCTCCTCCATCCACTTGCATCCAATGCGGGATAGTTCTTGAATTTAACCAAGAACGGCCTTATCGCTTTACCTTTTATCTTTCTATCTTTATGCGCCCATATCTATTCTGGAACAAGTATCTCCTCGTTTTCCTCCACTTCGGGTTGCTCATTTGGCTGCCCATCATCGGGCACATCGCCTTTGAAAGGCTTCAAGAGACTCACTCACATGAAAAGCATTGTGAATCCTCCAAGTATCGGGCAGCTTCAGTCTAAAGGAGACATCATTTATCTTTTTCTTTTATCTGGAAAGGTCCAGAGTATCTCAAGCTAAGCTTTGGAACAAGGTGGAAAGGTACATTGTGTACAGTACGGTTTAGGTACGTACGGAACGTACTTCCGTACTGAAACCAACCTTTAAGTGCATGATAGGTACATACCATTTGTAAAAAAATAAAATTACACTAAATTTAAGTTCACAGACCTTTCAAAATTCAGCCTCATTAACAAATTAACAATGCAATGCTGAAAATGAACATATTGATCATAAAACTTAATGACTCAAGACTCAATACTCAATGAGAAAACCAATGACCATAAATCATAAAACCAAATAACAACTACAAACATCATGTCCATGGCATCAACCAGAAGTTGGCATATACCATACAAACTGAATCAAGATCCAAAACAAAGTACTGTGAAATACTACAATGCCATAATAACAATAAAAATCTGCTGCAGCCTGTCCTCCAAAGCATGCAGTCACCAGTGTGCACTAAGACGTGCAGCCTCAAAAGTCTGTGTCAGATGCGGAAGATGAATCGTCGGTAGAGAGCAAGCCCACATCATCAAGGACATTGCCCTCCTCATCAAACTCACGGTCAGGCTCAGCATATGTCAACTCTCGTACAAGCACCTCTGCACCACAAGCCTCCTCAGGCATATCAACAATCTCTGCATGGATGAGCCGGACAGCTTCATTCGCTCACCTACGATTGGAGCGAATAGGAAGCTTCACCCTACGAATACTCTCTCGTCTCACAGTGTCTGGATCTCCTCCCACAGTGCGTAGAGGAAGGCTAAGAGCTTGTGCACGTGATCTAGTCACACCACGATCCACGCTCTCAAGCTCTCTATGCAGCTCTCTGAGAATCTCCTCTTGCTCGTCTCTGATTTGTCGGTTAAACTCCTATGGTCTAGGATCATCTACCATTTTCAGCTCTGTCGCATCCACCTGTTGAAGAGTAAAATAAAGTTTAAATGACTTATTTATGGCATATGCTTGCAGGTTGAGTTTAAAGTGGCCAACATCGAGATAATTTACTTGTTTGGGTTGCCCCAAAGAATGGTAACTCCGCACGAGCCTCATGTTGGCTCTGCAATACACCAACTTCTCCAACTGAGAAGTACTTGCTAACGCGATTTCGAATCTTCGTGTGTATGAGAGAGTAAGCACTCCAATTGCGCTCACATGCTCCAGCCGAGCAATCCTGCTCAGTGCTCAAGCAAGAGCGCAATCATCAATCTACACAAAATTAGGAGAGTGAAAAGTAATAAAAAGATGAAGAAGCTAAAAGTAGTATATACAATGGAATCATGGATGGCAGTTTCCTAACCTGCGAAAGGACACGAAGAGCAATGCGGGAGAGGTTGGGAAGACCAACTCTCCCATACGAGTGCCACCACGTCAAAGGATACTTTGTGGCTTCCTTCCTCAAAGAAACTGCTCTCGTGAAAGAAGCGCCAATGCCATTCATGTAGTTGGTGAATTCCTTGTCTGATTATCCTCTGAAAACATGAGCCCAACATACTCTGATTGTTTTGTGCTGAGCAAGGTATCACTCCATAGCTCTGGCGACCTGTAGAGAGGATGAAGCATGGCAACCATCGCATGTATGGGATGGCTCATGAAAGTCCAACGGCTCTCAACACATCCCAATAAATCTAATCGGCTGAAATATCAAAACAACTTGTCAATCCAAGTTAGAACTTAGACTTGATGATTAAAATAGATAACCATTAGAACATGAGGAACCCCTTACCGATCAATAGTCAACAGAGAGCATTTGGAAACGTGGTCTTTCATCTGCATAAACAGATGATAGACTAGTCCCAAGGTCGATCCCTCCATATCCGTCAATCGAAGGAGGACGTAGACTAGCTTGAGTGCCACTAAAAGAGCGTGCACTTCCTGCCAAAAGCTCTCATCAAGGATCCGCCTCTGCGAGTATTTTGTAGATTCATCCTACGATCTTGACATGTCTCGCCATTTTGGATCCACCACTGTCTGGAGTAGAGGATCTCTAAGTTTGTAGAGCCTCTGTAAAACCAAGTAAATGTAGGAAAACCTGGTTATGGAAGGTCGCACCATATCCAAAGTGCTATGGCTGCGGAAGATAGCAAGAGCCTGATGTTTCTTGCGAAAGCATGTGGTGACCTTGACTACATCTGCAACTATGGCCTGCACCCATGAAAGTTTGCCAATATCCTCCATGAGCAAATCCAAACAATGTGCAGCACATGGAGTCCACACTATGCCAAGAAACTGTTGCTCGACCATAAATCCCATTGTCTTGCAATTAGCTGCATTATCTGTCACCACCTGCACAACATTCTCCTTGCCAACCTCCTCTATGGCTGTTTTGATGTGACCAAATATAAACTCAGCGGTGATCTTTTCCCCTGCTTTTCCTGCATCCACAGCACGAAAGAAATAGATGCCCAAAGCAGAAGATACTAGGATATTGATTATGTGTCGTCTACGTATGTCTGCCCAACCATCTGAGATAATGGTGCATCCAAACTCCTTCCATCCAGCTTTCACAGGCGTAAGTGCCTTCGCAATTAAGGCCTTCTGTTCATCTAACATAGTGGTGCGTATCTTGGTGTAATCAAGACATGTCCATGTCTCAGTAGGCCCAACCTGTGCAATGGCTTTTACCATTCTTTTCCACTGATCTGTGCGCAAAACATTGAAAGATATGTTGCACTCAATAAGAATGCGACATATCTCCATCTCTGCCACCCTCTGACGCTCTTTGACCCAACCTGAGAAGACATGCGACTAGGCAAAGTGGTCTGCGTTGGTGTTTCAGATGTACCTTTTTCACATGGTAAGGAATCCTCATCTTCACCGCCAACACGTGCTCTCTTCCTGGAAGTAGGGGGTTGCATGGAGGCCGAACCTCCTCTAACCTCTGTCTCTGCACCTAAAGTCTCCAACTCTCCAACAAAAGCATCATGTAAAGCATCCTGTGTGCTGGGAGGACCTCTCAAACCAGGAGCACCAACAAGAAAATACTCTTCAATAAGCTGCTCCCTCAAAGGTGGTACATGCACCAATTTGATCAGTGCACCTGATGCCCGTCAAGTGCTTTTTGACTCGCGTAATAGTGCTGTTGTACTGCTCCCCACAATACTTGCATTGCCATAAGCGTGTGCTATAACCTTGCTGAGAAGTGGTCGTGATGATGCTCAACACATTGGAGTGGAGCGACCAGTTGGGGTTGGTTTTACGCGGCATAATGAATTCTACACATTGCAAATGCAAAAGAGTGTACACACATGAGGAGTACGGAGTGCCAGAAGAGTATGGAGTGCATGGTGGCAGAAGCAGTACCTTTTCACGCACGTAGCTCGGCTCTGCAGGTCTCTGTGCACTTCTCTGTAGGTATCTGTGCACTTCTCTGTAACACAACAGAGAGTCTTTTGTTATTGGTATTTAAAGTGAGAGGGTTTTTCTCACTGGACACATCCGAGTACAGAGTATTCCTAGTGCGTCATTCAGAGGTGACGGGAGCATTATGAAAGGGAATATCTGTAAGGCCACCAAGAACGGGTACTTCTGATGCGTCACATCCGATGGGTAACAGGGAGCATTGCGAAGAAGTATCCGACCATCCGGGAACGGACATCTCTGATGGTTCATAGGATGGGTGACATAGAGCATCGTGAAGAAGATTGTACTGTAAGTTCGGTAGGAAAAGACTAGGTGATGGGTATTCGTGATGCGTCACAAGGTGGGTGACGGGTGCATCAGAAAGAGAATATCCATAGTCAAGAGGAAATTCCGAACTGTGTTAGAATTGTGCACAAGGAAAAGCAAGCACTTGAATGAAGATGGATTCAGAAGAAACTTTGAGGAAAAACAAATGCTTTTTGAGAAACCGGGATTGCTTTTCGGGAAAGCAGATGCTTTCCCACGAGGAAGTCTATGTCTGCATTGCAACTGTGCATGTGATTGCATCCAGGGACGCCTAGAAAGTGATGTAAAAGCATTGTTTTTAACTCATAACATTTTATTGAGTTTTTGGGTAGATTCAGACTATTTTTAAAATACGCCGGCCGCCCTCTCCATCTGATAAATAGAGCAACAAATCAGCCAACGTTTTTTTCTCTCTCTTTTGATGGCAGAACAACGCACGAAAATTAAAAAAACCGAAAAAACGGCCTCGATCTCTACGCGAGCAGCCAATGCTCTGCTATCTTTGTCGTGGCCAAGGAGCTATAAAAGCATCACACGCCCTCTTCCAGAAGAGAGACCAGTTTTCGCAAGGAGGAGATTAGTTCTTGCAAGAAGAAGGTGTTGCTGCAGATTTCATCCGCAAAGAAGACGTTGTCGGTGATTGTCACAAACGGGCACCACGTGCCAATAGAAAAGAACAGACTGAACAGACTTTTAGCACTTCAATAACAATTGAACTAGAAGAGAGAGACGACACGCGACACGGAGTGGCAAAATTCCACCCCAGAGAGTATTGGCCCCAAACCTTGGCGCCCCTTTCGGTATTTCTTTATATTGCATCAATACAATACAAGCCGGTACTCCAGACTCTGCATCTTCTCCAAGAAGCATGCCAGAGAATGAGCCCTAACCTCATATTTAAAGGCCCTAGGCTCCAAAAGCAGTTTACAGTAAAAAGCCTTCAAACACAAAAGCTTCTAGTCCAAAAAGCAATGCCAATAGTTGTGAGTGTAATTTATGGAAATCCGTACAGCTGCCACGTCATCAGCCAGCGCAAAACGCGGAAATCCGTACAGCCTGCCACGTCATCATGTCAACGTAATTTTCGGAAACTCTCACGTCATCAGCTCTACGGATCCTGCTTTATTTTAATATTTATGTCACTTGGGGCCCCATCGGACGGGGTCCCCATAAGTTGGTAGGACTTCTTCTGTACTTGCTCTTCTTAGGGTTTAGGCCCCTCCGCTGGCATCTGTAAGTTGGCTCCATTCTTTAGGCTTTGACATGTTAGCAATTTGTGACATCTCCCCTTCTTGAAAGAGAGTAATCGTCCGCGATTACAACATATCTGCAAAATCACTCAAGTTAGCTCAAAAATTTCCGAGGAACAATCAGTTTGTTGTTTTTGTTAAGGAGTTAGCTTCTTCTTTCGGCTCTTTTGATCAAGGAGTTAGCTTCTCCTTTCGTTCAGATCGGAACTCTTGATATTCCGGTGTAGTAAAATTAGCAATCACACCCAGACCTTACTTGATCTTCCACGGGTGTCTTGATGCACTAAAAATTAAAAAATTACATACCCATGCAATCTGATCCAAATTAGGAATATTCAGTGGTTGACACATCACAATGCAACACAAAATCTCACATGTACATGTTACAAGACATAGAAACATAAAGCGGCCGATGAACACTCCCCCCGCAAATAACCATCCAGGTCCAGGCCATGAGCTGTTCAAAGACTCCCTCATCACTCCTCCCGCAAATAACCTAAAAAGGTCTGGACAATGAGATATAGAGACCTTTTACAACCAAACGCGCCCCAAACCGCAGCCTGCTTCGTTTGGAGGTGGTGAGAGTAACCACTAAACAGACTTCTTAATACTCCCCCCGTAAATAACCATGCAGGTCCGGGCCATGAGTAACAACACTTTTCAATCATTCAATACTACCCCCGCAAATAACCACAAGGGTCCGGGCCATGAGTATGAACAAGCATTCTCAAACATCATTTCTCACAACTCCACCCGGGAGTAAACTCACCAACCATTGAAACCAGTATTACAACCAGAGTCAAATAATTCAAATCGGCAGCAAGACAGGTTCAAAACAAATACCATCCATTTCAAACAAATTCCAAACAGGATCACCAAATAAGTTGTCAAACAGATTTCAAACTTAAAAAGCAATCTCGATATCGATCGAGCTCGAAAAGTCGATTGACTTTTCATCTTGAAACCTGCACCAAAAATTAGGGTTAGGTTCATTCCATAAGGCCGTAGCCGAGCACAGCATGGTCCATCGGCTCTTGGACAAACAGTGTTTTCTTTGGCGGCGATGGTAGTCCCAAGATAGCAATCGCACTGGACCTCCAAGGTCATCTGATCGTGAAGAGATGTCTCTTGGGAGATGTCGAGAAACTTCAAGTTATAATCTGCTAGGGTTTCCATGGCAAGCATTTCAAGATACCCCACTCTCCCAGAAGTTGCACTCCGAAGGAAGATGTCAGAAACCATATAACTTCAGGCAAAAAAATTTCTTGAAAGCTTGCCAAGTCCTTGGGAGTGTGCGGCTTGGTAGCTATAGACATCTGTCTCTGAGGAAAAACAGCAACTCGGAACAAATCTTGGATCCTTCTCTTGCAAGTGATCTTAATGGCTTATGCCCTGTAAGACATGAGCAGTGAAGACCGGAGCGCGCCCGATGCGTGATAAAGTAAGGGTGGGAGTGGCTAATAAGTCCGAGTTGGAGGGCGAAGATACCTCTGTATGCTCTTTTGTAGGACCGGTATGCTTTCAGAAAAGCACACGCCTGATGCTCTGATACTACTCTCACAAGACGGGCACCACGTGCCAATAGAAAAGAACAGATTAAACAGACTTTTAGCACTTCAATAACAACTGAACTGAAAGAGAGAGACGACATGCGACACGGAGTGGCAGAATTCCACCCCAGAGAGTATTGGCCCCAAACCTTGGCGCCCCTTTCGGTATTTCTTTATATTGCATCAATACACTACAAGCCGGTACTCCAGACTCTGCATCTTCTCCAGGAAGCATGCCAGAGAATGAGCCCTAACCTCATATTTAAAGGCCCTAGGCCCCAAAAGCAATTTACAGTAAAAAGCCTTCAAACACAAAAGCTTCTGGTCCAAAAAGCAATGCCAAAAGCTGCCAACGTAATTTACGAAAATCCGTACAACTGTCACGTCATCAGCCAGCGCAAAACGCGAAAATCCGTACAGCCTGCCACGTCATCATGTCAGCGCAATTTTCAAAAAATGCCACATCATCAGCTGCGGGTCCTGCTTTATTTTAATCTTTATGTCACTTGGGGCCCCCTTGGACGGAGTCCCCATAAGTTGGTAGGACTTCTTATGTTACTTGCTCTTCTTAGGGTTTAGGCCCCTCGGACGGCATCTGTAAGTTGGCTACATTCTTTAGGCTTTGACACGTCAGCAATTTGTGACAGTGATGCCCATGGTTTCCCCAAGTGTACCAAATGTCGCCAAGACCCAATGCGCGAGTTCCCTCGCGAAGAAGTGCCAACAGAGCGTGTTTCCATCGCAGCAAGCTGCTCTTTCTCTCAGTTTTCAACCCATAAACGTCGTAGACAGGGCTGATTTAAAGGAAGGAACCCGAGAACACACCTCTTTTGTGTGGAGGATTAGAAGAGAGGATTTTCTCTATAGAGATCACTGCCGAGGAATTGCTTTTCGAGAACCAAGCTTCGTTTCCAACATCGAGATTGTGAAGGTAACGATTTTCATGTTATGATCTCTGAGTATTTGATTGCAGGTGTAATTCCTCTTCGTGAGGGAGTAGGAGCAAAGGAAGGGACGAGCCTCTGCAGGATAAAAGCGCTCTAAGGAACTAGAGTCACATCAGCCCAAGGGTTTCGTACCCGAGTTTGGGAAGTAGATCCACGGATCCGAGAGTGGTAGACTCTCAAGATGTGATCCAGAAGTTGAAATTCCCAAGGGAAGGACTTCATGTCCGGGAAAGTAGAGTTATTCTACAAGAAGAGGTCTCAGGGAACAGAGTCGGAAAAGAGTTTCACGGATGTCATGCCCTGAGTCTGGAGGGTGAGATCCAGAGGCGAGAACCTTGATTCTCGAGGATTTGGAATAAGGAACGGAAGTTCCTTCGAATAGGGTTTTGCCCTAGGAATAGGAAGCCGAGGCTTCCGGGAACCATCAAGTCTTATTCTTGAACGAACGTGGTAATACGTTCGGTTCAAGTTGCTTGTATAGACTTCTCCTCAGTAACAAATATACTATTACCGGGGGGGGGGGGGGGGGGCAGCCCATCTTCTGGTCCCCAGTACTCTCTCTCTCTCTCTCTCTCTCTCTCTCTCTCTCTCTCTCTCTCTCTCTAAGACATCCATGTACTTCTGTGTGGCTATTGCATGTGTTAGGTGCAGCGGAATAAATGTTGTATTTTCTCAAGATTAGTGATCTTTACTGCTCAAGGTTCCTTTTAGTTCTTAGGGAAAGAGAGAGCTTTCCATCTTCTGGAGAGTGCTATGATCACGAACAAAGTGAGTGGATTGTGCGTGCAAGTGAATGAGACTGAGAGAAGGAGAGAGAAGAGATACGACTCCCAGAGGTTGTAAAACCCTCCTCCGAAGGCCCCACTCTCGTCGGTGAGAGTGGTCTACTTGATTGCACAAATGCGTACAATGCAAATGCAATGGACTGATGCAATGGGACTATGCCGATGACGACGACGATGATGACGGCGGCGACTTAGGCTGAAATCTGGGATCTTCTTGGTGGCTGAAAATGGCTGTTTTCTCGCTGTGTTAGTGGCTGAAAATGACTGTTTTGGTCGGGGTCGAATAGGTGATGAAAAACGCTGCTGTCCTCTGCTTTTTGGCTGCGTTTTTGGGGCGAAAGTCCTTGCTGAAAAACGCTGGACAGCAGAGGGGTTCTGGCTGAAAACTGCAGGTTTTCAGGTGCTAAAGGAAACCTTACCCGGCTATGATGACCCGCTGTAAATGGCTTGCTGAAATCGCTGCCTTGGCTGGGATTCTCTGGCGTTAGTGGATGGCAAAAACGCTGATGCTGTCAATGTGAAAAACGCAGGCCCTTTGCTACTTGCTGGCGATCTCTTGCATGTGAGGAAACGCTAGGGCAGCCAGGAAGATGGCGATGGCAGATCTTGTAAACGCTAGTGGATGGAGATCTGGCCCGGCGAGGATTAACTCCAAACGCTGGGGGTGCTGAGGGGGGGTACTGCTGAGAAGTTGCCTGTTGAGCGGGAAGCTCCTGCTGCCTCTTCTGCCAGAAAGTGTGAACTTTGGTTTGCTTATATATTAACTTAGCAAAATTGCCCTACCTACTTTTGTAGGAAAGTCACTTAAAAATAATAAGTGAAAATCCCAATAAATAGAAAAATAGGCTAAATGCACTGGAAAATTCCCCTAACTGATGCTAATGGATTCTGATGGGAATTCTGATCATCGTGCTGTGTGCAACCGGAGGATATGCATCTATGCTAAGTGACTGGGCATGCACGGTCTACGAATAGACTCACAAAACTGCCAGATCACTGCTAATCTAAACTGACTGGACTGACTGAACCGTGTTGTGGTATAGCTTGTCCACGGACACATAGGGTTGGGATGTGTCACGTGACAGCATGACTCTATGCAATCATCGCACATTAACCAAAGGATATCAAGAAGCGGTCGAATAGTGAGCTAATCACCTATCAAAACAATGCCGAAGGACAACCCCCACGCCCCCCAAGGAATCAAGGGACATGACAATTACATCTACTACCTAGGACATATGTTGACTGCTACTGTCTATCCACGAACAGGTACGACAACAGAATGAGGTGATTTCACGTCAAAATGACGACATCAAAGCCCTGACACTGCGCAACCAAGAGGTGGATCATACCATTAAATTACAAGCTCTAAAGCTTCAGCAACAAGAAGACACCACGAAAACGCTGCAATCCCAAGTGTTGGAACAAGGAAATCACATAACACAGGTCACCAATAATGTAATCGATGCACCCGAGGGGTCTCCTCCATCCTGGGCACAAATAGTAAAACAAGAGAAGACTATGGGGCACATGACAGGAGAAATGTATACGCATGAGAGCATGTATACGCATGAGGATCCTATTGAGTACAAGGAACGGGAGAAAAGATCCCGAAACATTGTTATACGAGGCATGCCAAAACCTGAGGGGGAAACAGTCATGTCATTGAACGTAGATGTTACCACCTTGTTAGCAGAAAAGCTTCAAGATACAGGAGTATATGGGGCACATAGAGTGGGCCAAAAGAAGACTTATGCTCATCGGGCAGTTGTATGCACAATGTTGGATGCTCGTAAAAGGAACATAATTTTGGAAACTGCACGCTTCTACTTGAAAGGCACTCAGTAGTATGTAAGTGAAGATAGAACACCGGCACAACAGGCAGCAAGAAGGAAAGCATATGAGGAACGCCTCAAGGAGAAAAAACCGACATCACCATCTAAGGATGCATAGGGGTACGCGACCCATGGGATCGCGACCATACAGGTTACGAGTTGGAATTGTAGAGGTTTCCCATGGCATAAGGGAGAAGGGTTGGTAGATATTCTACCACAAGCTGACATACTCTTTCTATTGGAAACATGGGAACAAAACACATGCAGGCTGACGGACCATTCACTGCACCCTGCAGATAAGAATGGAGAACTTATACTTGGTCCTATGTGGGACAGATGTTCAAGTGATAACATCATGAATGCACAAGGGTCATCTATGATAAGTATGATGAACTCAATGCAACTTGTAGCCAAGAATGGTGCGGATAAGTTCATACACTCTGGATCATACACTTGTTACACGGAAAGTCGTGGGAGGAGTACAAATGATTATGCCTTGGTGAGATACGATGCATTGGACTTGGTCCACCGTTTTGAAGTGGGTAGCAGGTTACCGACCTCAGACCATACACCAATCCATATATGCCTACACATGCCAAGTATGCCTATTGTCAACATAATGAATACACCAAACTAGTCATACAAGATGCAACTCACGAAAAGAGAGGACTATGCTAGTCTCTTAGATAGCTTACTGTTTGACCGGAACATGCCTTGTGACATTCAAGAGACGTGGAAGATCTTCCGACATGCAATGGAGGAAGCGGCAAGAACCATTATGGGCAAATATCAAAGTGGCAAACAGTTAGGAAGGGTTTACCTCATAATCCTTGGTTTGATGCAGAATGCAAGGAGGCCAAACGTAAGATGAGAGGCCTATCACAACACTCAAATGAATGGGAATGTGCTGCTAGAGAATACAATACACTCACGAGGAAAAAGAGACGCATGTATGAACTCTCAAAAGAACAACTAGACTTGAGCAGGTTCAAGAAAGAGCCAAAGAAAGCTTGGTGTAACATGAAGGGGAAGAAAGGGGACGTGATGGGAGATTTCAGACCACACGAAATGTATGCTTATGTACAAACTCTGTATGCCCCGCCGGGGGCTCAAGAGGTGATATACACAGGGCCTTAGGCTGAATATCCAAAGCCCATCACCTTCCAGGCAGTCATTAAAGGCCTCAAAAGCCCGGCGAATGGGAAAGCAGCTGACACACTACACCTTAACTCTCAAATGTTGAAATGGTCAGGTAGTGAGGCTAAGCAATGGATACACCATATGATGAATCGAGCAATCAGCCAATACCTACATCAAGACTGGCAAGAGAACTGGGTGAAAGCGTTCTTTAAAGGAGATGACCGCAATTTGCTTACTAATTATCACACCATCATGGTGAGCTCATGTATGGCAAAACTTTTTGGAAGCATTATCGAGAAAGATCTTAGCACATGGGCTGAAAATAACGAGAAACGCGCCATTGGACAAGCAAGATTTAGAGCCCGTCATAGCACGATAGACCATTTAATGACACTCCGGGTCTTCATGGAAGAAGCCAAGCTAAAAGGCAAAACTCTGTATTGCTGTTTTGTGAACTTTAGAAAGCGTTTGACACAGTACCCCGTCAAGGTCTATGGTCACGTATGGAAACTCTATGAGTTCCTATGCATATCAGGGCAACCGTAGGGCGCCTATACCAAGAGGTCAGATGCAAACTCAAGACAAAAACAGGTTTCCCACAAGAATTCAGGAGCACCATGGGAGTTAAACAAGGATGCCCTTTGTCACCTACGCTTTTCGGACTATGCATAGACGAGCTTGATGACTTCATCAACAAGGCTATGAGAGAGGGGGGAGATCACCCTAGTATTGGCACTTTCACGCTTCTTCTCCTCATAAATGCCGATCATGTAGTTCTCCTTGCCTACAATGCCCTCATTCTGCAGAAACTTCTGGATGCAGTACATGCATTTTGCAATGCAACAGGCCTGTCAGTCAATGTAGCCAAAACAAAGATTATGTCAGTCCACACATGTAGAAATGAGAATCAGCCCATCATCACGTATGACGGGCAAACACTCCAAGCGGTTGAGAGTTTCAAGTACTTGGGCATCTATGTTCCCACAAACCATGCATGGGGGAGTTGCGTGCAAAACAGAATTGATGCAGGACATGCAAAATACTATGAATTTGAGAACATGTCCAAGCAGAGTGTCACAAAGCCACAAATTTCAGCTGTGTCAATTCCTTATCATCATGAGTTAGATGACATGAAGGAACAGTATACTGCTGATGAAGATTTTGCAAGGATCTTTGAACAGTTACAAGAGGGGCAACATCACGAGCACTACCTCCTCAGAGACGGTTTTATGATGATGCATGGCAGACTTTGTGTCACTAGGCCACTGCGACATAAGGTCATGGAAGAGAGTCATGTCCCACCGTATGCAGGGCATCGTGGCATTGATGCAACAGTTAAAGCGGTAGAGACGTTCTTCTATTGGCCTACCTTGAGGAGAGATGTGGATGCCTTTGTGCGAGCATGCATAGTTTGCCAAAAGGTCAAGTTTGACAGGCAAAAGGCACCAGGGTTGTTACAATCACTGCCGATTCCGGATAAGCCATGGGAAAGCATTGCTATGGACTTTATCTTTGATCTTCCAAGGACGCCAACAGGGAATGATGGTATATGGACCATTATCTGCAGGTTCAACAAGCAGGCCCATTTTATCCCTGTCAGGAAGAAGATAAAATCTGATCAGATGGCACGCTTGTTCATGTACAATGTGTTTAAGTACCATGGTATGCCACAATCGACTATCAGTGATCGTGATCCTCGCATGACCAGTTTGTTCTGGAGAGGATTGTTTGAGAACATGGGTACTACGCTCAAGTTCTCGTCTTCGTTTCATCCACAAACTGATGGACAGTCAAAAGAGGCCAATTCTACTGTCTTAGATCTGCTGAAATGCTATGTGTCAGATAATAAGGGCAAATGGGAACAGTATTTGCCTATGCTTGAGTATGCGTACAATAATACGGTGCATTCGTCTACTGGCAAAGCACCTTTTGAAATTGTTGAAGGCGGCAAAAAGGTTCCTCCCATTTTGCATACAAAGGACAAGATCTTTGAGGCAGATCGATATGTTGAGAACATGGATGAGATGTATAAGAAGATTAAAGTTGCCTTGGAGAAGACTCAGGCAAAACAGAAAAAGGCTGCTGATCGTCACCGTCGTGAATTGTTACTATCACCTGGTGATTGGGTTCTCTTAAGGTTCGAAAAGGCAAGGTTAAAGAAGATGAAGGGCAAGGAACGGCTGTTTCCTAAGCTCAGCATGCGTTACTATGGGCCTTTTCAAGTGCTTGAAAAGATCAGCGATGTGGCTTACAGGCTGAAATTGCCTGATGCATGGAAGATTCATAATGCGTTTCACGTGAGTCTTCTAAGACCCTTCCTGGGTGATGTGCCAGAAGATATGCCAGTTGAGGATCAGCCAGAAGTTGAGGAACTTGATGAGATCCTGGTACCTGAGCAAGTTTTGGCACATAAGGACAGAAAAGTTAAAGGACAAGTTGCAAGACGCTATTTGGTGAAGTTCAAGAACTATCCGCCTATGGATGCAAAGTGGATGGAAGAGCATGAACTGTCAGAGTCACCAAATGTATTGCAGCTTTACCTTGAAGCCTTTGGGTTACAGCCTACTTATGCCCCAACCCAACGTGTGCAAAGGAGGGGTAATGATAGAGCAGGTACATCAAATGTACATATGAATATGTCACGAGGACGTGGCAGTTATTAACCATGTCACAGTGATGTGGCAACTGCTAACCTTGGTTGTTGGTTTCTTTCCAATGGGGTTTATTTTATTTGTTTTGAGACCCTCTTTTTGAAGTAGCAAACGGTCGGACATTGTATGGCCAATGTGAACGGTAGATTCACCCGCAGACGGGAAGGGGTCGGCACTGGAATTCGTATGGTAAGAGGATGTCTAGGCTCAGAGCAAGATCATATAGGTCCCCCCGTCGCACTTAGCAAGTTGGTGGATACTAGGAAGTGAACTCAATTAAGGCGTAAAGTCAAGGTGGGACTACCAACAAAAAGTATCCGACAGTTGGGCCACATTGCATTTTTGGATGCGGTCCCAATGAGGATAGATGGTCAGAAGACCAGTGGGAGCCCAACGGAAGCATCTCCTAAAATTTAGGGAACTGCTATTTTGGGCCACGAAATGTGTTCGCGTCATTACCTTCGGTATGACTAGGGGAACACTTTACAACTCTGCCGCGAAGTCAATTGACGCACCAGTTGAGATATTTTTAGCAGGGAAAGCCCAAACTCGGAAACTGGGCGACGTGTCAGCTTGTGAGCGATTCTGCCACTCTGGGAGGCAAAAACGAGCTGCATATCAACAAAGGGGACGCCATTTTCAGCCACAGGCGGATTGCAACAGGTACAGAAGCTATGGAATGCTTACCTTGCCCTCTATGCACAGTATGGAGACGGGAGTGATGCCCCGCACGCTACATACTGCTCTCTTTCTCCCCTACGTGCAGTTATGTGATGCCCCACAAGAGGGCTACTCATTTGACTGATGTACAGTTGTGTGGGTTCATGCTTTTGTGCTGAGGCAAGAGCCTCCTTGAGCAGGAACGGGGGTAGCTAACTGCTGCTCCAAAGCAGGCACTGGTGAGGGTCATAACCTCACCGTACAGGTGCAAAATCAGCGCTGTGTATGCGCCGTAATTTGACTGTTTTTCAGCCATACGGACGCCAGGATCATTGGGAATCGTGCCCCACTGGCAAAGGACAGTTAGGGGACTGTTTGGGGCTGAAAACAGGGCAAAAACTAGTAAATACAGCGTGCTGAATTTACTGTTTTTGGACAAGAATCAGAGGGTATACGACAGTGCAAGCGAGTTCCAGCAGGGGAATTGGTTTCGCGCAAGTTTTGGGGCTGTTATGCTACCGAAATTTGGCCAAATCAAATGGTATCTAGGTGGATACACGTGAAGGATTCCCAGGACCTTACCTTGTAATTTACCCTCCTAAAGAATAAAGAAATACCGAAAGGGGCGCCAATTTTGGGGCCTACAGGTTGTCGGCGTCTACTCAGAGCATTCTAGCTTCCGAGCCGTGTGTGTGATGAAGTGTTAACTCCCGTCGCAGGTTCTCTTTGCAAAGTGCTCTGTGTGTGTGTTTAAAGTAAAGAATTTCGGGTGAAAGCCAACGCCTACCGCCCTACGGGCCGGTTTCATGGTTCCATCGCCGGGATATCAATCACTTTTTCCTCAAAGAGTGAGCCTGGATTGTTCAGGGTAAAGACACACAGTCCAAGAACGCGGGGATTACACTATGGCCGACAAGGGGAAGGGAATTATGGAAGAGGGTTCCTCTCCAAAGGACAGGCAGGAGATTCCTATGGTTTTTGAGATTGGCGAGAGCTCACGGCCACGTCAGTCTGTACCTCCTGTCAACGTGAATGTCCCTCCAGTAGTACAGGGCTTTATGACAGGCCAACTCGAGGATGATGCGTTTAAGACTCAGTTAGTTGCCGCGGTGAATGTCTTTTCGCAGCTGGTGCAGAATCCGAGGTTTATGGAATTCTTGCAAGCGCCACCAGTGCAACAGCAAAATAGGCAACCTACGCCGCGTACGGAGCTTGTTGAAGCTCAAGCCCAGGTACTTCATGAGGCGCAGGAGGAAAGGGAACACTCGCATGTTGCGGAGTCGGGGGCTCCAAAGCAGATTCCTCCCGTGCTTGAACAGGTGGCTAGAACGCCTATTCCACAGGTTATGCCAGTTCAGCCCGCCACCTTTCAGAGCCAGCATGCTGTCTTGAATGGACAGGGAGCTGGATACCAGGCTATGCACTCAGTTTTTCCACCACCCACGGTACATCCTGGGTATTTCGGGGGTGGATCAGTGTTCCAAAGTATGGCTGGTTATGCGTCTGGAAGTCAGCCGTACATGCCAGGAACAGTGTTCGGGGGTATGCAAGGCATCATGCCAAACCCCATGTATGGTACTATCGGCATGCAGCAAGGTTTCCACGGCAACCAAGGCCAGTTTGGGGTGCCACAGGGTCATTTTGGCATGGCTGGTTTTTCTGGACAGCAGCCAGATATCGCACCTCTGACGCAAAATGTGAATGGCCAACACGTGCCGATCATGCCGAGTACAGTGCCCATGTTGCAGACCATTCCGTATGACAATTTGGGGGCACTAGAGAAGCCGAAGGCTTACAAAGAAGGTGGTGCAGCGGTAAAGTTCAGTACCTTCAGTGGTTTCGAGGACAAGACAAAGGCACTCACTTTCCTCCAGCAGTTTGATACAGCTTATGCGGGAGGGAATTTTACAGAGGCCTCGAAGGTTAGGAAAGCTGCCACTTTCTTAAAGGACAATGCGCTGACATGGTGGACGACATTGTTAATGCAAGGACAGGCACCCGCCACTTGGGTTTACTTCAAGCAAATGTTTGCATCTGCTTGGCTATCAAATGAATTTGAAGCCGATGTCTTGACAGATTGGCACCAGCTTACGGCAGCTTCGTGCAAGAGCTTGCTGGAGTACAATAGGAGGTTTTGTAAAGCATTACTCTCAGTGACCTCCTACAGATTTGTGCCACTGACAGAGCAGATAGAGAAGTATTGTTGTGGGTTGCCTAAAGGGCTTCGCGATTACTGTACAAAGAATAGAGTGGCTACCCTTACTCAGCTTATGGAAGTTGCGAACACTGGTCTTGCCCTGTTGAAAGGAGAGGACAGTGGATTTCCGAGCAGTGATAAAGGAGGGCAGCAAAAGAAAAATTCAGCGAAGAAGCCCTTTGTGAAGACGGCTCCTGATGCGTCACAGGGGTCTGAACAGGCCACCAAAGACAAGGATTCAGCTGGGACTTCTGGAGCGCAGGCAAAGAAACAGAAAAGGAAGCCTTTTGTGCGCAAGTCGCTCGAGGAAAAGAAGGTCCTAATGGCTGAGAACAAATGCTTTATATGCGAGCAGCCTGGTCACTTTTCTATCAATTGTCCACAAAGGAAAAGGCCAACTAACTCAGAGGATAAAGAAGACCAGAAAGGCAAGAAGCCTAAACCCACGGCAGGTTTAGTGCCAGACATGGTGGGTGACAGGCCCAGCACAGATGCCAGTGAGTTATGCAGGGCATGGGGTAAAGTTAGGGATCAGACGGCACTCATCTTCTTTGATCCAGGTGCCAAAGCCAACTTTATCTCACCAGAGTTAGCTATGAAGCTCGGCATCAAAGCTGAAGAGATGGGGTACACCGCAGAGGCAGGGTTGGCATGTCCTGGCCACTCAGAGTGTGTTACTCCCATCATTGGAAAACTGCGTCTGCATATTCAATCGTATGTGGACACTGAAGAGTTTTACATCATGCCGCTGGAAGGTTGTGACGCCTTGTTGGGGATCCCGTGGATGTTCCGAGTGCATGGAGTCTTGGATGCCTACAACAAAAAGATCACTGTACAGCATAGGGGCAAAACTCACATCTTGGATGTAAAGCTTAAAGGAGAGTCAGTCCCTATTGTATCTGCTTCTGCTATCACTTCTGTAATAAAGAATCATCTTTCTGTGTACTTGATTTTTGCACGTGATGTCTCAGATAGTGTGTCATAATAATCAATATCTAATTCTCCTAAATGATTTTCTCATATTAAACTGATCATTTAATGTGGGGAAGTGCCAAGGGAGAAAAAGCTAGAATATTGGTTAAGTTAGCAGACCGGCCACAGTAGGGATCCAAAGGAGGGAAAATAGGGATCCAAAGGGAGGGCCATCTGCAAAAGAGCCATGTGAAACAATGGGCCAAAAAGACCCTAAGGTTCAGCCCATTAAGACTTCCAAAATGCTAAGGTTCCAAAATTCAAAGGTTGTGTCCAAAGGTCATCCCTAGGGAAAATTGGATGCTTAGTGTGTGCCCTAAAAGTCTTTGCATATCCCTACATGGGAGGGGGCGAGCCCCAAAGCTAGGGGATGAGAGAGAAAGCCACACACACACACACAGGCTCCCTTTACACAAAGGGAATGAGGGACACATGTCAGCTCCCTAGGCCAGATGCCCACAAGGTGTGCCCAATTCCTATTGGAAGACCCTTGAAGTGGACCAATGAGAATTAAGCTAGAGTAAATCTAGTTTAATTAATTTAAAAACATTTAATAAAAGAAACCAATAAGAATTAAGTGTCCTAGAAGACTATTGGGCAGTCTCCCAAGGGGTCCAATGAACATTCAGGAGCCCCATGGCTTGCCTGATTCCTATTGGCCAGGAGGCAAAGGGGTCCAATGAGAGTTTAGTTTAATTATTTAATTACCTAAAGCTCTCACAAAAGGGGAAAGGGGGACACATGTTAGAAGGCTATCACTTATGCTGCTTAATCCCTATTGGCTTGACCTGGGGAGGTCCAATGAGGCAAAAGCCAGACTTATTTAGCAGCTAGGGCTCGCCCAAGAGAGGGGGGGGGCTGATTTTTGCTTGGCATTGACACACACACTCTCACACTTGACCATGTGTGAAGGGAAAATACTCTATCTCCTCCCAAGCTTTAATGGAGAGCTCATCACCTACTCCAAGCTTGTGAGATAGAAGCCTACATCAACACTCTCTTGGCATGTGGATGCAAATCCAACCAAGAGCCAAGCTTCAATGCATGCTCATCTTCTCTACCAAGCTAATTACTAAGCTAAGCTATGCTAATATGAGTGATTATGTGAGGAGATGTACTTCTTTCTCGTAAGATACTTCTTTTTCCTCTCAATCTACTCTCATACCCTGCTAGCTCTCACCATCTTCGAAGGTGTGTGAGGTCTTGGGTCTGAGAACGGGGATAATTCAAGTTGTGTTTGATTAAGTGTTTTGCTTGGTGTATGAAGCTTCCATCTTCATTGCACTAGCTAGTCTTGAAGGAACACAAAGAATTGTATCGTACAATGTCTCTCTTGATGGGAGAAACCATAATACAAAGCCTTTTGGAGGGGGGACCGGCTCCATGCAAATCCGGTCCTCAACTGTTGTCAATAGCTTAATTGCTCTCTCTTTTGAAAGTATTGTCGATGCTATCTAACTAGGTGTTATGCTTTTTGTTGCTCTCTCCACCCAAGCACTCTTGTAATTCTCATTAGGAATCAACTCTAATGAAATGCCCACTATGTTCATGCTAAATTCCGCTACACAAAAGATTTTAGGCCATTAAATGTTACATAGTGATCAGTCAAATTTATCTGTGTTAGATAAAGAAAGGTCAGCATTTTTGCAAAAGTTTAGTGACTGTTTTTCTGATCCATTACCGTCGCAATTGCCGCCAGAGAGACGTGAGGACCATCGGATAGATTTGGTGCCAGGGTGTAGCCCACCAAATAGACCTCCCTACAGGGTTAGTGCGGCGCAGCAGAAAGAGATTATGGGCCAGGTTGAGGAGTTATTAGAGAAGGGGCTGATTCAGCCTAGTTCTTCACCCTTTTGCTCCCCAGTGCTCCTAGTGCAGAAGAAGGATGGCTCATGGCGCATGTGTATTGATTACCGTGCGTTGAATAAGAATACCATCAAGAATAGGTTTCCTATTCCTCGCATTGATGATATTCTCGATCGTTTAGAGGGTGCTGCAATTTTCAGCAGGATAGACCTGAAGAGTGGGTACCATCAGATTCGTATAAGCCCAGAGGATGTGCACAACACTGCGTTTAGAACGACATTTGGTCTTTATGAGTTTCTAGTGATGCCGTTTGGGCTAACAAATGCTCCAGCCACGTTCAACAGAATGATGGACCGGATTTTCCGCTCGCATCAACAGTTTGTTGGAACATTCTTCGATGACATGATTGTGTATTCGAAGAATGAAGAGGAGCATAGGCGTCACTTGACCATTGTGTTCGAAGAGCTGCGCAGTCACAGGTTACTTGTCAATCCTAAGAAAAGTGAATTCTTCCTTGAAGAGATCCACTTTCTGGGCCACATAGTCTCAAAGGATGGTGTTAGAATGGATCCCGCAAAGGTCGAAGCTATCAAGACATGGCCAGACTTGAAGACTGTGCACGATGTCAGAAGCTTCTTGGGATTGTGTTCCTACTATAGAAGGTTTATCAGAAATTTTGCAGAGATAGCATCGCCTCTTCACGCATTGCAAAAGAAAGAGGTCACTTTCAGATGGACCCAAAAAGAGATTTCAGCTTTTAGTCTCTTAAAGGAAAAGTTGACTTCAGATCCAATTATTGTTCTGCCAGATCTCAAGAAGTCATTTGTGGTCCAGTGTGACGCGTGTGGCAATAGCATCGGAGCAGTGCTAATGCAAGATGGACGGGTAGTAGCCTATGAAAGCCGAATTTTGCAAGGGCCAGAGAGGACTATGCAAGTCTATGAGAAAGAGCTCTTGGCCGTGATTCATGCGCTTTCTAGCTGGAAGCACTACCTCTTAGGTGCTGATTTTGTTGTCCAAACAGATCATCAGCCCTTGCGATACTTCTTGACACAGTCAAAGTTATCCGAAAAGCACATGCAATGGGCAAACATTCTTTCCATGTTCCACTTCCAGATTATGCATGTGGAAGGCAAGAAGAATGTTGTGGCTGATGCGTTATCAAGAAAGCCACAAATTTCAGCTGTGTCAATTCCTTATCATCATGAGTTAGATGACATGAAGGAACAGTATACTGCTGATGAAGATTTTGCAAGGATCTTTGAACAGTTACAAGAGGGGCAACATCACGAGCACTACCTCCTCAGAGACGGTTTTATGATGATGCATGGCAGACTTTGTGTCACTAGGCCACTGCGACATAAGGTCATGGAAGAGAGTCATGTCCCACCGTATGCAGGGCATCGTGGCATTGATGCAACAGTTAAAGCGGTAGAGACGTTCTTCTATTGGCCTACCTTGAGGAGAGATGTGGATGCCTTTGTGCGAGCATGCATAGTTTGCCAAAAGGTCAAGTTTGACAGGCAAAAGGCACCAGGGTTGTTACAATCACTGCCGATTCCGGATAAGCCATGGGAAAGCATTGCTATGGACTTTATCTTTGATCTTCCAAGGACGCCAACAGGGAATGATGGTATATGGACCATTATCTGCAGGTTCAACAAGCAGGCCCATTTTATCCCTGTCAGGAAGAAGATAAAATCTGATCAGATGGCACGCTTGTTCATGTACAATGTGTTTAAGTACCATGGTATGCCACAATCGACTATCAGTGATCGTGATCCTCGCATGACAAGTTTGTTCTGGAGAGGATTGTTTGAGAACATGGGTACTACGCTCAAGTTCTCGTCTTCGTTTCATCCACAAACTGATGGACAGTCAAAAGAGGCCAATTCTACTGTCTTAGATCTGCTGAAATGCTATGTGTCAGATAATAAGGGCAAATGGGAACAGTATTTGCCTATGCTTGAGTATGCGTACAATAATACGGTGCATTCGTCTACTGGCAAAGCACCTTTTGAAATTGTTGAAGGAGGCAAAAAGGTTCCTCCCATTTTGCATACAAAGGACAAGATCTTTGAGGCAGATCGATATGTTGAGAACATGGATGAGATGTATAAGAAGATTAAAGTTGCCTTGGAGAAGACTCAGGCAAAACAGAAAAAGGCTGCTGATCGTCACCGTCGTGAATTGTTACTATCACCTGGTGATTGGGTTCTCTTAAGGTTCGAAAAGGCAAGGTTAAAGAAGATGAAGGGCAAGGAACGGCTGTTTCCTAAGCTCAGCATGCGTTACTATGGGCCTTTTCAAGTGCTTGACAAGATCAGCGATGTGGCTTACAGGCTGAAATTGCCTGATGCATGGAAGATTCATAATGCGTTTCACGTGAGTCTTCTAAGACCCTTCCTGGGTGATGTGCCAGAAGATATGCCAGTTGAGGATCAGCCAGAAGTTGAGGAACTTGATGAGATCCTGGTACCTGAGCAAGTTTTGGCACATAAGGACAGAAAGGTTAAAGGACAAGTTGCAAGACGCTATTTGGTGAAGTTCAAGAACTATCCGCCTATCGATGCAAAGTGGATGGAAGAGCATGAACTGTCAGAGTCACCAAATGTATTGCAGCTTTACCTTGAAGCCTTTGGGTTACAGCCTACTTATGCCCCAACCCAACGTGTGCAAAGGAGGGGTAATGATAGAGCTAGTACATCAAATGTACATATGAATTCAGTGCCATAGATGGAAATGACAAAAGTATGAAGGCCTCATTAAGTCATTTGTATCTATGTATGTTACGACCTTTCTTGCGGATACATGCGATGATAAAAGAGTGTTAATAGCACAATATCATCAGTGGCGTGTATTTATGGTATGCAATCGAGGACGTTTGCGATTTCAAGAGGGGGGTATGTCACGAGGACGTGGCAGTTATTAACCATGTCACAGTGATGTGGCAACTGCTAACCTTGGTTGTTGGTTTCTTTCCAATGGGGTTTATTTTATTTGTTTTGAGACCCTCTTTTTGAAGTAGCAAACGGTCGGACATTGTATGGCCAATGTGAACGGTAGATTCACCCGCAGACGGGAAGGGGTCGGCACTGGAATTCGTATGGTAAGAGGATGTCTAGGCTCAGAGCAAGATCATATAGGTCCCCCCGTCGCACTTAGCAAGTTGGTGGATACTAGGAAGTGAACTCAATTAAGGCGTAAAGTCAAGGTGGGACTACCAACAAAAAGTATCCGATAGTTGGGCCACATTGCATTTTTGGATGCGGTCCCAATGAGGATAGATGGTCAGAAGACCAGTGGGAGCCCAACGGAAGCATCTCCTAAAATTTAGGGAACTGCTATTTTGGGCCACGAAATGTGTTCGCGTCATTACCTTCAGTATGACTAGGGGAACACTTTACAACTCTGCCGCGAAGTCAACTGACGCGCCAGTTGAGATATTTTTAGCAGGGAAAGCCCAAACTCGGAAACTGGGCGACGTGTCAGCTTGTGAGCGATTCTGCCACTCTGGGAGGCAAAAACGAGCTGCATATCAACAAAGGGGGCGCCATTTTCAGCCAGAGGCGGATTGCAACAGGTACAGAAGCTATGGAATGCTTACCTTGCCCTCTATGCACAGTATGGTGACGGGAGTGATGCCCCGCACGCTACATACTGCTCTCTTTCTCACAGATGAGAAAATTTTCTCTCTGTAGAAGTCGACACAAGACTTGGGATTCGCTGAGAAAGCGACAAGAGCATGATGCTCAAGAATCTAGAGAATCCAAGGAGCGGAATGCTTAAGATCCTTCAGAATCCAGAAAATATCCATGAACATCAATCCAAAACCATAGACATGAAATCCCATCATTCCGGGAAGGATATGAAGAAGGTCTATAGACCTCAAAACACTCCGGTCAAGTTTGATACTTTTGACGGAAGGGAAGATGTCCCGAAAGCTACCGCTGTCATTCGACAGTTTGAAGTTGCCTTTGCAAATGGAATTTCTATAAAGCGTCAGAGGAGAGGCACGTGACACAACACCTCAAGGGGATTGCAAGTACTTGGTGGTATACCAAAGCTCTGCAAGGAACTTACAACAGGACTTGGATTCAATTCAACGCTGAATTTTCCGACAAATTTTTTTCCTCTACGCTTTGAGGAAGGCATTCAAGAAGATTGGGATCGGTTGCCCAATGGGAACACGAGCGTGTCAAAGCAAGTTGTAAGGTGCAGCAAAATGAATGTTGTTCTTTCTCAAGATGAGTGTTCCATATTTTGCTCAAGGTTCCTTTTAGTTCTTATGGAAGGGAGAATCTTCCGTTCTTACTGGAGAGTGCTATGATCCCGAACAAAGTGAGTGGACACTGTGCGTGCAAGTGTATGAGACTGAGAGATAAAGAGAGAAGAGAAATACGACACCAGAGATGTTGTAAAACCCTCCTCCGAAGGCCGCACTCTCGTTGGCGAGAGTGGTCTACGATTGATTGCACAAACTGGTACAAAGTGTATGCATGTGAATGATGCAACTCGAGGCTATGTCGGTGATGACGACGGGGATGGCGAGACCCACCTAAGGGCTGAAATCTGTAATCTTTTATCTGCTGTCCAAAAACGCTGATGGCTGAATTCTGCCCTGCTTGAAAACGCTAGGAAAACGTTGATCTTGCTGTCTTTTAAGGCTGAAAATCTGCTGCTGTGTCAGGGTCGAATTGGCTATGAAAAGAAGGCTGAAAATCACCTACTGACACTGTCCAAAGGCTGAAAACTGGAGCTGCTCTGGCTAGGATCAAAAACGCTAGGCATGGGGGTTCTGTGGCGATGGCAAGGTCTGAAAACGCTGATGTGTTGCAGCTTTGCCGGCGATGAAGCTAATGCTGAAAACGCAAGGCAGATAGGGGGAGAGAGCCTAGGCGATGGATGAGGAAAAACGCTGGCCTTGTTTGCTGATGAAAACGTTGATGTGTTCTTCTTGATGGAAATCGCCCAAGTGCTTGGGGAGTCTTGCTAAGAGAGAGGGAACCTGTCGCCGAAGCCTGTTGTTCTCTTGCTCATCTGCCATTTAGTGCTAACCTTGGTTTGCTTATATATTTGCTTACCCAATTTGCCCTACCTACTTCCCAACAAAAGTCACTTAAATTAATAAGTGAAAAATGTCAAAAATAGGTAAAATAGGCTAAATGCACTCGAAAATTCCCCTGAACGATTCTGATGGATTCTGATGGCAATGCTTATGATCATGCTGTGTGCAACCAGAGGATATGCATCTACACTAAGTGACTGGGCATGCACCGTGTATGAATAGACTCACAAAAGTGACAGATCACTTCTAATATGGACTGACGGAACCCTATTATGTCGTAGCTTGTCCACGGACATATAGGGTTGGGTATGTCACGTGACATCCCCTCTTTTTTAAAGTGAGGTACTGGTACCGAGCTACATGGCTTCCTTGTAGTCGGCCAACAACTCTGGATAATCTTTTGCAAACTCTTCGTCGACCCACACCGCTTCGTGGGTTCCTCGATCCTTGAACTTCAAAAAGTATTGTCTCACTTGCTTCTTCGAACCATGTCGGAACCGATGCAACAACACTTGCTCTGGCTCCATGACTTCAGCTTCATCGATGATCTCCGGTTCTTCTTCTTCCAAAATGTTCTTTGGAGGTGTTCCCTCAAACACTTTCAACCAAGAAACATGGAAAACGTTGTGCATTGACCATGAGTTAGGCAATTGCAATTTCATTGAAACCTCATTGATCTTTTCAATGACTGGAAATGGACCATACATACGAAAAGACAACTTGGGACACTTCTTTCCAACTTGCCTAAGACGTTACTTCATGATTCTTCAATACACCCAATCTCCTTCCTTGATCGAAACATCCTGACGATGCTTATTAGCCTGTCGTGAATAAGATTCTTGGCCTTGCTTGGCCGAAGCTTCACACTCTCAGAAATCTCATCCAATGACTGACTTTCAGTATTGGCATCAGGCATTTGACTGACCGAACGAGTCACAAGTGACTGAACGGACGGCCAAAAGCTGCCTCATATGGAGTTCAACCAATAGCAGAAGAAAAAGAGTCATTCAAAATAGCCTGAACCAATGGGAGATAGAGCTCCCACTGAGACTGTTGATCATGCACATATGACTTCAAAACATCAAAAGCCAATTGATTGTAAATCTCTGTTTGACCATCTGACTGTAGATGAAAAGGCGATGAAAAATTTAACTTAATGCCAAAATTTTCAAAGAGTGCGCGCCAAAAATTGGACGTTAACTTAACATCCCTATCTGAAACAATTGATTTTGGAAAACCACAGAGGGGGTACCAATGCTTAATGAACAACCGTGCTACATCTTGTGCAGTAACTGCGGCTTTACAAGGAATCAACATGCAAAACTTGTTGAAACGATCAACAATTGTCAAACATTGAGTGTTCCTTGAACGCAAACTTGGTGGTAGGTTAGTCACAAAATCCATAGAAATATCTTGAAAAGGTCCATTGGAAATAGGCAGCGGAAGCAAAAGGCCTTGCTGCTTACCCCGAGGAGCTTTTACTTTTTGACATATAGTGCACTGTGCGATATAACGAAACAGATCTTTTCGCATTTTAGGCCAAAAAAAGAATCTTTCAATTTTTTCCAAAGTGGTGTTCATTCCCCTGTGCCCACCCGTGAGAGAATCATGTGCATCATGCAATATGGTTGGCTTGAGAGAGGGCAACACACATAAACGTTGACGAAAATACAACAAACCATCACGAATGAGATAGTTGCTTGCCCCTTGGGAAGCAAGAGCCTCCAAACAATGCTTACCAAACTCGGAATCCGCATATTGATTCTTCATGCTGTCAAAAGACTCACCCTGAATAGAAAATGTGGATCTTGACTCAAGAGCCAAAATCTGTCCTTTGCGACTCAATGCATCTGCAACAAGGTTAGCTTTTCCAGGCACATACTCAATCAAACCTCCAAATTGCTCAAAAATTTGTGACCACCGTGCTTGGCGATCACTCAAATGTGCACTAAGCATAGACTGGAGCCACTTGAGGGCTTGATGATTTGTGCGCACTGTAAACTCTCTACCATAAAAAAAATGCTCCCAATGCTTAAGAGAGTGAATGACAGGCAAAAGTTCTTTATCATAAACTGAATAATTCTTTTCCGCACTATTGAGCTTCCAGCTAAGGAAAGCTACAGGACGACCATGCTATTAAAGCACAGTGCCTATGGCGACATTGCTCACATCCGTCCATACCTCAAAGGGATCATCCCAAGAGGCAAGGATAAGACACGGTGCTTCTGTCACCGCAACCTTGAGAGCTGCAAAAGCCTCAATGGCTACATCGGGCAACTCTACGCGCTGACGGCGAGTCTTTACCCCTTTCAAAACATCAGTCATAGATACAACAATGCGTGCAAAATTCTCTATGTGTGAACTATATCCTTGACATAAACCAAGAAAAGAACGCACATCATATGCAGTTTTGGGCAAATCCCAATTACGAACCTGTTCCACCTTCGCGGGATCTAGCTTGACGCCTTCTGCAGAAATGATATAACCCAGATAAGTGACTTCAGTAAAAAAAATTCAAACTTCATAGCTGCAATGTACAACTGACACTCATCCAAACCAGTTAGTACCCTTTCAACATCTCTTTCATGTTGTTCCCACGATGTAGAAAAAATGAGAATATCATCCAAAAAGATGAACACACATACACCAACCATATCACCGAACGACCTACCATGAGACGATTAAAAGTACCCACAGCACCTGTCAATCGAAAAGGCATAACAATATACTCCCATTGCCCTCGCTCGATGCGGGAAGCGGTCTTGAAAATGTCGCCTTTGAATACCCGCACCTGATGGTATCCACTTTTGAGATCGACCTTGGTGAAAATCTTTGCCCCATTGAGCCTATCGAGGATATACTCAATGCGAGGCATCGAAAACTTATTCTTAACGATCATCTTGTTTAATGCCCTGTAATCAACACACAAACGAGACGAATCATCCTTCTTGCAAACAAACAAAATAGGGGCAGCAAAAGGACTTACACTAGGGCGTATGAATCCTCTAGCCACCAACTCCGTGAGTTGTCGCTCTAACTCTTCCTCCTGTGTCTTGTTCAAACGATAGAGAGCCTTACTGACACAATGTGACCCCTCCATAAGCTCGATGCGATGGTCCTCTCGCCACTCGGGTGGGAGACGAGGTGGAAGATCATCCTGCAAAAAGAGATGTTTAAACTTCGTAAACAAATCTGAATACTTAGCTGGAGCCAGAATGCTCTGGGAAACTGGAGCAGCATAGATAAATGCCGCTTGTGCTCCTCGTCGTAATTCACGCTTTCCCTACACATGAGAGATGAGAGGCAAAGAATGCAAGCCCTCCTCAACATGAATGATGAGAGGGGAGTCAGTTTTGGCATGTAAAGTGAGAGTGTTAGCCTCCCAATCAATGAGAGGGTTGAGTTCACGAAACCATCTTATGCCCATATCACATCCTGAGAGACGAGACGCAAGAAATTTCCTACTGAAAGAAGCTTGTTGAACGGTAAACATCACATCAAGGCACTCCTTCGTGATGAGAGAGTCCATACCAAGAGCGAAGCCAGAAACCTCGAGAGGAGATTTCTGACTAACCTCTAGGCGGCCTCCCTCAACAAGAGAGGGACTAATCACATCATGCATACTGCCTGGATCAAACAATATGATAAAACGCTGACCCTTTACATGACCATAACACTTCATGAGAGACTCATCAATGTGGGTGTCAGAGTCATGAGAAGATTCAGGGTGGTGTGTTATAGTGCTTGTGGTTGCTGTAGGTGCGTTTTGTTCTTTAGGTGGGACTGTCTTAGGACAAGCCTTCTTAATGTGACCCTTAACGTGACATTGAAAACATCTACCTTCCTTAGCATAAATCGCTTGTTCTTCAGCCGTGATGTATCCTCCTACGATTCCTTGTGCAGTTTTCTCATCTAGGGTTAGCTTAGGTTTTGCAGGTGCTTTAGCTTTACCCTTAAATTCATTGTTAGAGTTCTTTTCCAAGGAATTAGAGAAAGAAGGGCTAGAAGAATTACCGTTCTTACCGTTCTTACCATTTTGCGTGTTCTAAGAATTCTACGGGGTTCCTTGAGAAGTCTTGTTTTCCTTAGGCTTTCCCTTATTGTGCTTCATCTCGTGTGCGAGAGCAATCACTACCTCCTTGTTGAGATCGATTGGATCAAGTACCTCGACATCATACTTGATATACTCGTCCAATCCGTAAAGAAATACCTCCTTGCACTCCGCATCCGATTTGCGTAATTGAGTGTCAAGCTGCAACACACGATTAGAGAAAAACATAACCGGCATACCATTTTGCTTGAGAGCGCGCCAATCATCCTTCAATCGTGCGAGGTACTGAGGTGGCATAAACCGCGCCTTGAGCTCGTCTTGGAAATCAACCCAACTGAAGAACAAGAGCATGAGTTCGTCGGCTTCCTCTAGGTGCGCAGCTAGCTGTGCCTCTTGCCATGCGTGGTACCAATTGATGGCATCACCGGCAAGGTACATAGCTGCCGTCAATACTTTGCTATATCTGTCTTCTTCGTTGTCACAAAATAAGCATTAAACCAAGAATGAATAACCGTAGCATCCATCTTACCATCATACTTACTGAAAGTCAACTTCTCTGTGACTGGGTTGTTGGAATCCGCATCATGGCTTGCGCCACTTGAGGAACTCCCACGATCTTTGGTTGGTTCGGACTTCGAGACAAGTACTTCTCGAACCAATTCTTGAGTACGTAGTTCTCTTTGAGCCTCGCGCTCGGCCTCCCAGACCGCGCGTCTTGCTGCCGCTTCCTCCTTTCTTTGTGCTTTTCTTTCTTTCCATTCGTCGCGTTCGCGTTCCAAGGCAATGCGAGTCTCTTCTTGTTTGGCCATCATGTCCATCATCGACTTGACCATTGCCTCCATAGGATTTGGTACACTTTGTGGCGTAGATGGCGAAGGGGGAGGGTCAAAAAAATCTCTTGGAGGGGAAAATTCTTCGTCACCTCTCTCATGCTCATCACATGTATGCGAAGTATCCATTCCGCTTCAGGTGACGACCATGCACTATGATCTTTGGTTCTTAAGTTCACGAGGAACTAGGGTTCTTGAGGTTCTTGAGGTTTTCTTTTGCTTGCAAACCGTGTTTGAGAAGGATCTTCTCTTCATCCGAGTTCTACTCCTTTCCGGGGGCGCACCCCTTCGCGGCCTTGCGCTCACACCAAGGTTGCTTTTTCCCACCTCACGTCGATTGGCCGGCCACTAAGTGCACGGTCCGCTCCCAATGAGTGAAAAGAGACACAAGGGAAGGCTGGACAAGCCCTTCTTTCTTGGGATTCCTGTCACTCTTCTTGTGGTTCTTGTGGTTCTTTCCTTGAGTGATACAGAACACTGCCAAAGCTTTGATACCAATGTAAAGTGCACCGGAATGAATGTTATTCTTTCTCAAGATGACTGTTCTATATTTTGCTCAAGGTTCCTTTTAGTTCTTATGGAAGGGAGAATCTTCCGTTCTTACTGGAGAGTGTTATGATCACGAACAAAGTGAGTGGACACTGTGCGTGCAAGTGTATGAGACTGAGAGATAAAGAGAGAAGAGAAATACGACACCAGAGATGTTGTAAAACCCTCCTCCGAAGGCCGCACTCTCGTTGGCGAGAGTGGTCTACGATTGATTGCACAAACTGGTACAAAGTGTATGCATGTGAATGATGCAACTCGAGGCTATGTCGGTGATGACGACGGGGATGGCGAGACCCACCTAAGGGCTGAAATCTGTAATCTTTTATCTGCTGTCCAAAAACGCTGATGGCTGAATTCTGTCCTGCTTGAAAACGCTAGGAAAACGTTGATCTTGCTGTCTTTTAAGGCTGAAAATCTGCTGCTGTGTCAGGGTCGAATTGGCTATGAAAAGAAGGCTGAAAATCACCTACTGACACTGTCCAAAGGCTGAAAACTGGAGCTGCTCTGGCTAGGATCAAAAACGCTAGGCATGGGGGTTCTGTGGCGATGGCAAGGGCTGAAAACGCTGATGTGTTGCAGCTTTGCCGGCGATGAAGCTAATGCTGAAAACGCAAGGCAGATAGGGGGAGAGAGCCTAGGCGATGGATGAGGAAAAACGCTGGCCTTGTTTGCTGATGAAAACGTTGATGTGTTCTTCTTGATGGAAATCGCCCAAGTGCTTGGGGAGTCTTGCTAAGAGAGAGGGAACCTGTCGCCGAAGCCTGTTGTTCTCTTGCTCATCTGCCATTTAGTGCTAACCTTGGTTTGCTTATATATTTGCTTACCCAATTTGCCCTACCTACTTCCCAACAAAAGTCACTTAAATTAATAAGTGAAAAATGTCAAAAATAGGTAAAATAGGCTAAATGCACTCGAAAATTCCCCTGAACGATTCTGATGGATTCTGAGTGCAACCAGAGGATATGCATCTACACTAAGTGACTCGGCATGCACGGTCTACGAATAGACTCACATAAGTGCCAGATCACTACTAATCTAGACTGATTGGACTGACGAACCCTGTTATGCTGTAGCTTGTCCACGGACACATAGGGTTGGGTGTGTCACGTGACACAAGTAGTGGTTCACTCTTGCCAAGGTAGCTTCACTCTTGATCCTCTCTAAGGAAAGAAAGATGACGAAATTCAACGATGGACTTTTGCTTGAAATTTGTAGACGCATCTGCAAGATACCTTACAGCGGATGGTGGAGTCAGCAATACAAGCTGAAAGTGTACACCTTAGTGTACGTAGAATCTAGTCCCCACAGTGGGACGGGAACCACTGAACACAGAAACATCAAATTTTTCTTATCCCTCCTAAGATTTTGAGCAGAAGACCCTCAAACTTTAAGTGAGAGGGCGGGTTTTTGATCAAAGTTACATCTTTGCAGAAATCATAAAGTGCATTGTGCTTGTTTGCTCTTTCGCACGAGGAATGCATATGTCTAACCAGGACTGATCACTCGAGTGTTTATGAGAGTAGGGTTGAGTCAGAACATTGTTTTATACGATGCACTGCTTTGCTTCACCATTCGAAAAGTCCATGATTGATCTGGTATCCGGTAATTCTCGAACAGATTACCTGCTACTGCGGGTAGGAAATTATCAAGGAACCATTCGGAGCTTTCAAGCAAAGAAAAACTTTCATTAAGCTTGAGTACTCTTTAAGGCCACACCCCCTACCCGGTAAGGGAAGATATGGTAGTGCTTTTTGCACAAGTGAAGGAATACTCTCTTTATGAGGGAAGAAGTGAGAGATGGCCTTGGCCTATGCTCGTAGAATTCCACATTTGACATCCAAGTTTATTTGATGAGCAGGTTTTGCTCGAAGATCGAGCCAAGGGATCGTCAGGTTGAGCGTCTTCGCTCTAAGGATCTTACGAAGGGAAGGTAATTTCTCACGTTCACTGAAACTCTAACACAGCTTAAGAATTATGTACACCTTTGGGTACATGGATAACACATGAAGATGCAGACGTATGCCAAGGAATTGGATGAGAGTTTGTGATAGTCTCTTGAGCGCCTTTTTCCTCACAAGGATATTCCGACACGAGAATCTCTATTTGAGATGTGTTCGGTAGAAGGACTTTGAGTCTCTACGAAGAAGAGGTTTTCTGATGGTCATTGATCATTAAGTACATTATGTGCTTTCAATTACAGTAGCAACTTTTGGTTGCGGTATATGTTTCTCCATGAGCAGGTCAAGTAGCATTTACACGCTGCTCGAATAAATTCGAACTATTATGTTCGTAAGTACATTAACTACACTATGTGCTTTTACCATTACAATAGTAGCTTTTGGTTGCGGTATATGTTTCTCCATGAGCAGGTCAAGTAGCATTTACACGCTGCTCGAAAAAATTCGAACTATTATGTTCGTAAGAGTATAACTAGCCAACCGTTTTAAAATGGTAAGAATTACCTTAACCACATGTATGAGAACATCTATAGTGAGTTCGCCCTTAAGTGGGTCGAGTTTGAACTTATGTTCACAGAATGATATGGCTAGAATTTGATATGCCTAAGACTTTGTGAGCGGGAGCAGTCCTAAACGCTTGCAAGGTGAAACGATTTTTTTTTTGGATGGCCTCCGCAAGGAAGAGACGCTAATGGGCGTCAGGAAAACACTGCTGGTGGTAATAGCTCGCAGGAGGAAAAGATTGTAAGGAAGTGCCGCCGTGCACAAGAAACCTTCGGATTGGAAACGTCCGCCTACGTTGAGCGACGACCCAGAACAAGAACCTTCTTTAAGATGATCACAGACTTTGTTTGTGAAAGAAAACATCCAGATTAATGCTCTATGATTTGGGCATTCCCTATGTGGGAGGACGCAAGAGGTTTAATATCCTCGTGACTAATAGCGCAAGGAGAGAGACCTAGATTGATTTCTAGGAGGATTATTCTTCTCGGGATTGAGAAGGTGGAATTGAGTTAACAGACTCTCGGAAAGACGTGAATGATGAGTTCTTACGTGGCTCGTTACTTTGATGATTCGTAAAGGATATCCTCGAGGTACTAGAGGAAGGACATGAACCAATAAGGTTAAGTATTTAATTATTGAATTTTAATCAATTTAATTTTTAAGTTCTCTTTTGAGAAAGGACTAGTTCAACTCACCATTGAGCAAGATTTGGAATCTTTCCAGTTTCTACCGGGTAGTTCAGTTGGATCTCTACAGTTGAGGACAACTCTTTATAAGTGAGAGGGATGTTGCTAAATTCACTTTATTTGACAGGAAAATAATTCTAAATGAATTATTGGATTTATACGTGAGAGGGTTTTCTCGCCTGGAACACCAAGAAACATAATTCTAAATGAATTATTGGAATTTTAAGTGAGAGGGTTTTTCTCACTGGACACATCCGAGTACAGAGTATTCCTAGTGCGTCATTCAGAGTAATGACGGGAGCACTGTGAAAGGGAATATCTGCAAGGCCACCAGGAATGGGTACTTTTGATGTGTCACATCGGATGGGTGACACGGAGCATCGAAGAAGTATCCAACCATCCGGGAACGGACATCTCTGATGAGTCATAGGATGGGTGACATAGAGCATCGTGAAGAAGATTGTACCGTAAGTTCGGTACGAAAAGACTAGGTGATGAGTATTCCTGATGCATCACAAGGTGGCTGACGGGTGCATCAGAAAAGGAATATCCATAATCGAGGAAATTCCGAACTGTGTTAGAATTGTGCACAAGGAAAAGCAAGCACTTGAATGAAGATCGGTCCAGAGGAAACTTTGAGGAAAAACAGATGCTTTTTGAGAAAGCAGGATTGCTTTTCGGAAAAGCACATGCTTTCCTGCGAGGAAGTCTATGTCTGCATTCCAACTGTGCATGTGATTGCATCCAGGGACGCCTGGGAAGTGATCTGAAAGCATTGTTTTTAACTCATAAGGTTTTATTGAGTTTTTGGGCAGATTCAGACTATTTTTAAACGTCGGCCGCCCACTTATTACTCATAAATAAAGCAACAAATCAGCCAACGTTTTTTTCTCTCTCTTTTTATGGCAGAACAATGCACGAAAAAATAAAAAAAAAACCGAAAAAACGGCCGTGATCTCTACGCGAGAAACCAATGCTCTGCTATCTTTGCCGTGGCCATGGAGCTATAAAAGCATCACACACCCTCTCCCAGAGGAGAGACCAGTTTTCGCAAGGAGGAGATCAGTTCTTGCAAGAAGAAGATGCTGTTGCAGATTTCATCCGCAAAGAAGACGTTGTTGGTGATGCCCATGGTTGCCCCATATGTACCAAATGTCTCCAAGACCCAGTGCGCGAGTTCCCTCGCAAAGAAGTGCCTACGGAGCGTGTTTCCATCTCGACAAGCTGCTGTTTCTCTATGTTTTCAGCCCATAAACATCGTGGACGGGGCTGATTTACAACAAGGAACACGAGAACACACCTCTTTTGTGTGTTGAATTGGAAGAGAGGATTTTCTCTGTAGAGATCTCTTCCGGGGAATTGCTTTTCAAGAACCGAGCTACATTTCAAGCGTCGAGATTGTGAAGGTAATGATTTTCTGGTTATGATCTCTGAGTATTCGATTGCAGGTGTAATTCCTCTTCGTGAGGGAGTAGGAGCATAGGAAGGCACGAGCCTCTGCAAGTTAAAAGCGCTCTGAGGAACTAGAGCCAGATCAGCCCAAGGGTTTCGTACCCGAGTTTGGGAAGTAGATCCACGGATCCGAGAGTGGTAGACTCTCAAGATGTGATCAGGAAGTTGAAAATCCCAAGGGAAGGACTTCATGTCCGCGAAGGCAAGAGTTATTCTGCAGGAAGAGGTCTCTGGGAACAGAGTTGGAAAAGAGTTCCAGGGATGTCATGCCTCAAGTCTGGAAGGTGAGATCAAGAGACAAGAACCTTGATTCTCAAGGATTTGGAATAAGGAACGGAAGTTCCTTGGAATAGGGTTTTGACCTAGGAATAGGAAGCCGAGGCTTCCGGGAACCATCAAGTCTTATTCTAGAACAAATGCGGTAATACGTTTGGTTCAAGTGCTTGTATAGACTTCTCCTCAGTAACAAATATACTATAACGGGGGGGGGGGGGAGGCGGTGGACCAACCCATCTTTTGGTCCCCAGTACTGTGTCGATCTTCTCTCTCTCTCTCTCTCTCTCTCTCTCTCTCTCTCTCTCTCTCTCTCTCTCTCTCTCTCTCTCTCTCTCTCTCTCTCTCTCTCTCTCTCTCTCTCTCTCTCCTTTGGCTTCAGTAATAAGTGATAAATTCTATTTATCCAAGTCTATTCTATACTACAATGGGGCTCCCTTTTGTGACAAAGAGCATGGATAACCGCCAAGAGCTCTTTCTCATATATCTGTGCTATCAATTCCGGCCTTGAAAACAATCGGCTCTCGTAGGCAATGACATGGCCTTCTTGCATTAAGACCGCTAGAACTGCGTCTGTTTTTGGTTCCATCCGATCGGGTGTACTCTCGAGCCGCGTCGCCAATTCAGGTGAAATGAAGTTGGCCTTGACTCCTGCATCAAAGAAAATCCGGGCTTCTTGATCTTTCACTTTGCCCGAAACTCAGCAAAGTTCTGCACTCTCATCAATCGTGCTTGGGTCAGTACCCATGCAATCTGGAACCAGTCCTCCTTTCATCTTGCCTTTTCGTCCACGTTCCTCAGCTGCTTTCCAACTCTCTGGCCTTTCTTCATCTTGTTCTTTCTATGCCTTTTTAGGGCACTTCGCGGAGATGTGCCCAGGTTCCCCGCATCCAAAACACTTCCCCTCTTTGATGTAGTTGGCTCTCTCCGGAAGAGTGAGCCTAGTTCGTGCATCCTTATCTTTCTGTGTAAGGTGCAGCGGAATGAATGTTGAACTTTGCTCAAGATGAGTGCTCCGAGCTGTGCCCAAGGTTCCTTTTACATATGGAAGGGAGAGCCTTCCTTTTTTTAATGAGATAGTGCAATGGACACAAACAAAGTGAATGGACATTGTGCGTGAAGGTGCATGAGACTGAGAGAAGAGAGAGAAGAGAACACGACACTAGGGAGTTGTAAAACCCTCCTCCGAAGGCCCCACTCTCGATGGCGAGAGTGGTCTACTATTGATTGCACAATCTGATACGATGATGCTGATGTAAGTCTAATGGCTATGTCGATGTCCGGACGGTGTGGACGACGAGGACGAGACTACGGCTGAAAACTGGGTGCTTCGATGCTGACTATGGCTGGATTCTGTTGCCTTCCAACTCTGTTGTATTGCTGAATTTGCCTTGCTGAAAACTCAGGTTTGGCAATGCAAAAACGCTGATGAATTGGCCAAAATCGCTGAAGTGGCTGGCTGATAAACGCTGGACTAAAAACGCTGGTAGGGCTGAGTACTACTGCTGCAAAAACGCTAATGCAGGGCTGATGTAAACGCTGAACTAAAAACGCTGGTAGGGCTGAGTACTGCTACTGCAAGAACACCAATGCAGGGCTGATGTAAACACTCAAGAGGCTGTCAAAAAACGCTGAATGCTGAGTTCTTTTGCTGGCTGAAATGGCTAATGCAAAAATGCTGGTGAGTGCTGCTGGTGGATTGCCAAGGGAAGGGGCTGAAGTTGCTGAGTTTTCCTTGTTGAAAACGCCAGGTCCTTGTGGTTGTCTTGCGTGAGAATTGGCATGTTGTGCAATGCTCCTGCTGCCTCCTCTGCCAGAAAGTGCTAACTTTGGTTGCTTATATATTATCTTAGCAAAATTGCCCTACCTAGTTCCCAACAAAAGTCACTTAATAAATGAGTGAAAAATGTCAAAAATAGGGAAAATAGGTTTAATGCACTAGAAAATTCCCCTTATGGATTCTGATGGATTCTGATGGGAATGCTTATGATCATGATGTGTGCAACCGGAGGATATGCATCTAATCTAAGAGACTGGTCATGCACAATCTGCGAACAGACTCACAAAAGTACCAGAGCACTTCCTATCCTAGACTGACTTGACTGAACTGAACCCTGGTCATGCTGTAGCTTGTCCACGGACACATAGGGTTGGATGTGTCATGTGACATCCCCTCCTTTTCAACGTGAGGTATTGATACCGAACTGTATGACGTCGAGGGAGATCGCCAATAGCATCCGAAATCTTGGAAAGGACTCCTCGCCGGTCCACTCTGATATGTGGGTCGTGCGATACTTGTACTTCATAAAGGTCTACAACGCTTGCTTCTTTGGGCCGCGCCGAAAGCGACGCAAAGGCTTCTGTAGCTCCTTCAATGCTTCAACTTTGTCTATGGACGTAGGTCCACGTTCTTCAAGAATCTCCAAAGCTGAAGATCCTTGAAACCACTTCCAACACAAAAACATGAACATACCTATTCCATGTAAAGTGACTGGAAAAAATCTCATCTTCCTCAAAGACTGTGCATGCAATGTAGATGAACAAATAGACGAAGTGCCAAATTGTTCACCACATACACGCAAACAATGAGATCGAATCTTGTCTTTCTGATCTAAATCAATCAATTGTGGTAATTCACAACGGAAATGCCCATGCTTGGTGCTCATACTTTCTGGTGCTCTTTCTACAACTGTGTCGTGCCAAGGAAGAGACATGGAATGCGACTTCCTTGAATGCCCATGCTTGGTGCTCATACTTTCTTGTGCTCTTTCTACAATTGTGTCGTGCCAAGGAAGAGACATGGAATGTGACTTCCTTGAATGCATATTTTTCAGCTTTTCATGAATAATTCGCATAAATCCGTGCTCATTCATGAGAGTTCATCGTACAATAAGTCAATGCCTATGAAAAGGGATCACATAAAGACGCTGACTAAAATACAAGAAACAATCACGAATGAAACACTCGTACAATGCGTGCTGACTAATCATACGAACACATAGTACTTCCTGTGAGGGTTCTCTGGACCTAGGCTTGAGAGCCAAGATCGGTTCTTCGTGTTTGATTGAATCTTCCTGTGGGGGCTCTGTGGACCTCGACTCGAGAGCCAAGATCGATTCTTCGTGATCAATCAAATTTGCAGCGAGGTTAGCTTCGCTAGAAAAAGCATCAACTAAACCATCATCCTTGTGAACAATCACGTCGTGATCATACAAATCATCTTGCTCGTGACAAATCACATCTTGATCATGCAAATCATCATGCTTGTCATTGTCATCCAAATCATCATGCTCATCATTATCATACAATTCATCATGCTTACCATCATGCAAATCCTGTGTGTCATGCTTTGGCGAAGAAGAGACTGAGACAGTCTCCTTTTCCCGATTCTTTTCAACCTTTGCCTGCACATTAGAAATGAGAGAGGAAGAATGAACAATGTTCTTGCGATCCACTTCTATTTTTCTTTCTGCGTACTTGCGATCAAATTCTTTGGCCTCCATGCGTAATTGCTCGCGCTCACGCTCCATCGCTGCCATTCTTGCTTCGTGCCACGTTGTCATCATATCCATCATCGTCTTGCACCAAGCCTCCATAGGATCTGGTGTAGTCCTTGGCGTAGATGGGGAAGGGGGAGGGTTAGAAAAACCTCCTGGTGGGGACAATTCTTCTTCGCTACCCCCATGCTCACCACCTCCAAGCGAAGTATCCATTCCGCTTCGAGTGATGACCATCCGCTGCAGTCGTGGGTTCTTGTGGATTCTTGTGGTTTTGGGTTCTTAAGTTCACAAGGAACTTGGGTTCTTGGGGTTCTTGAGGGTCCTGAGGTTCTTCGGGGTCTTGAGGTTCTTGGGTTCTTGGGTTCTTGAGGTTCTTGAGTTCTTGAGGCTCTTCTTTCGCTTGCAATTTGTGTTAGAGAAAGATCTTCTCTTCACCCGAGTTCTACTCTTTTCCGCGGGCACACCCCTTGGCGGCCTTGCGCTCACACCAAGGTTGCTTTTTCTCACCTCACGTCGATTGGCCGGCCGCTAAGTGCACGGTCCGCTCTCAATGAGTGAAAAGATGCACAAGGGGAGGTTGGACAAGCCCTTCTTTCATGGGTTTCCTATCACTCTTCAAAAACACGATTAGGAATCAACACACCCAAGAGGACTTGGGTTACGTGCAACCGCAACAAGCAAAAAAAATTATGTGGTTCTTGTGGTTCTTTCCTTGAGTGATACAGAACGCTGCCAAAGCTCTGATACCAATGTCAAGTGCAGCGGAATGAATGTTGCACTTTGCTCAAGATGAGTGCTCCGAACTGTGCTCAAGGTTCCTTTTACTTATGGAAGGGAAAGCCTTCCGTTCTTTAATGAGAGAGTGCAATGGACACAAACAAAGTGAATGGACACTGTGCGTGAAGGTGCACCAGACTGAGAGAAGAGAGAGAAGAGAATACGACACCAGGGAGTTGTAAAACCCTCCTCCCAAGGCCCCACTCTTGATGGCGAGAGTGGTCTACTATTGATTGCACAATCTGATACAATGATGCTGATGTCAGTCTAATGGTTATGTCGATGTCGACGGTGTGGACGATGAGGACGAGACTATGGCTGAAAACTGGGTGCTTTGATGGCGAGAGTGGTCTACTATTGATTGCACAATCTGATACAATGATGCTGATGTCAATCTAATGGTTATGTCGATGTCGACGGTGTGGACGATGAGGACGAGACTATGGCTGAAAACTGGGTGCTTCGATGCTCACTATGGCTGGATTCTGTTGCCTTCCAAAAAAAAAATTCCTGCTGAATTTGCCTTGCTGAAAACGCAGGTTTGGCAATGCAAAAACGCTGATGAAATTGGCCAAAATCGCTGAAGTGGCTGGCTGATAAACACTGGACTAAAAACGCTGGTAGGGCTGAGTACTGCTGCTACAAAAACGCCAATGCAGGGCTGATGTAAACGCTGAACTAAAAACGGTGGTAGCGCTGAGTACTGCTGCTGCAAAAACGCCAATGCAAGGCTGATGTAAACGCTGAAGAGGCTGTCAAAAAACGCTGAATGCTGAGTCCTTTTGCTGGCTGAAATGGCTAATGCAAAAACGCTGGTGAGTGCTGCTAGTGGATCGCCAGGTCCTTGTGTTTGTCTTGCATGAGAATTGGCCTGTTGAGCAATGCTCCTGCTGCCTCCTCTGCCAGAAAGTGCTAACTCTGGTTTGCTTATATATTATCTTAGCAAAATTGCACTACCTAGTTCGCAACAAAAGTCACTTAATAAATAAGTGAAAAATGTCAAAAATAGGGAAAATCGGTTTAATGCACTGGCAAATTCCCTTGATGGATTCTGATGGGAATGCTTATGATCATGCTGTGTGCAACCGGAGGATATGCATCTAATCTAAGTGACTGGTCATGCATGATGCATATTCTGCGAACAGACTCACGAAAGTGCCATATCACTTCCTATCCTAGACTGACTTGACTGAACTGAACCCTGGTCATGCTGTAGCTTGTCCACGGACACATAGGGTTGGATGTGTCATGTGACATTCTGTTCTTGGGGGCTCTTCTTCTTTCTACTTTCATTTTTAGAAGTATGTTCGGTTCTCTGCATCATGATCTCATCTGTGGGGTGAGTCAGACTGCCTGAATGTATGACAAAGCCCCATTTCGCATGATTCATCAGCTCTTGAATAGAATTTGACTTTTGTTCTAAGCAGTGATCTCGGATCTCTGTAGAAAGTCCGCAGCTAAACCGCTCAATCTGTTCTTTAAACGAGATCTTCTTAAATGAAGAAGCGGGTAGAAAAGAGCTCAAAAATCTCTCGCGATATGCGTCCAAAGTATCTCTCTTAGTCATCCGGAGATGATTCCAAGCAGTTCATATGTCTTGTTCGTACTCCCAAGTCAACCAAGAAGAAATAAAAATCCTTTTAAATTTCAGCCATTTAACTGGCACTTTCTTGTTCAATAGAAGAGAGGACCACCATGTTCGAGCATTTCCCTTGAAGTAAGAGGTAGCCCTCCGAATCTTGGAGTGCTCTGAGTAATGCCCTCTTGAGAAAGCTATATCAAACTGCGATATGAAGGCCAAAGCCCTCGAAGCATCTCGGAATCCAGAAAAAGTGTCAAATTTAATTGACTGTCCACCTTCTTTAAATTCTTGAACTTTCTTGCTTTTATCCTCGAGAGAGTCATACTCGTTGCCTTTGTAGAAGTATTTCTTCTTTGCATAAAATTTGGGATCATCGGAGTCCGAACTATCTGAAGACGAATCCTCTGTAGAATTGTCAGAAGCTGAGCGAAACTTACGCTACTTTGCCTTTTTCTTGCCCTTTCGGAAGCTTTGCTTTTTGCTTCGCTTTTTCCCTTTCCTATCTTCTTCATTCGAGTCAGAAGAGCTAGAAGAACTGTCAGAAGAAGAAGAACTTGGATACTCCTTCAAATCGCACACGCTTCTTCTGCTTTCTTGCTGAGGCAAAAGTAGATTGACAACCCAAATAACCCAAGAAGTCAGTTCCTTTCTTCTGCTTTTTGTCGTGCTTTTTGGCTTTGTTGTTCACGTCAAAAAGCTGGGTAATTCGTGTATCAACCACCTCTTCCAATTCTTGCTCTGTAAACATCCTCAGACTAGGAGGTTTCTTGAGTGCCGGTTTGAGGGGTGGTTCTGTGGCCTTCTGCCACACTGGGAGTGCACTTCGTCGAAGGATGTCTAAGTCAAAAAATTTGCAAATTTGGATCCTTCGCAAGATTGATCATCATCTTTGTCGCATTGTCAACCAATTGTCGACGTTCCATCTCTTTAATCTCTGCCTAAGTAGGCCGAGTCGGGCTATACTCTTTGTGAGAATCTTCTTCGTGATCTCTTCCCACATCCCCAACTGTAGCAGAAGTCGAATGTTCGTTGTTAGAACCCATAAGTTCTGCGTGAAAAGGATCGGGTTTCCCGGTAGAAGAGAAATCGGCCGCGCTCTGATACCACTGTAACAAACTTGGACACTCCAATGTCAAGATTCTACCGCGACACAGCAGAGATTCACTTTAAAACAGTTCACCATTCACAATTGATTCGACATGGGCCGGCGAAGTTCTGTGGCTAGAGATATTGGCCCCATAGACTGGCGCCCCTTTCAGTATTTCTTTTTGTATTAATTTGTGTTCAATGTACAAGAGAGTGGGAGGGTTCTCAATCTCAGACTGTGCATCCAGATGCTCTGAGTTGTGAGGGCCCTGCCCACTTATTTATAAGTTACAAGGGATGCCCAAAAGCAGAGCCCCAAAAGCTTGTGAATGAAAAGCCTTCCAAATTAAAGCACTTGGCTCAAAAGCTGCCAAAAATCAGCTACGCAATTTCAGCCCTGCGTAGAAAATGCTTTTTTTTCCCAGCAGCGCAAAAAGCGATTCTCCGTACAACCCTGTCGCGTCTGCCTTCTGCTGCATATTACGCCGCAACACCGTCGCAATTCACGGAAGTCTATACTAGCCTGTCAGCGCATTTGGCGAGCCTGCTTTTCCGAGGTGTGTGTGGGGATGCTCTGCTGTCCCATGTCCAAGCCATGCCATGTCACCAGTTTGTGACACTTGCGAAATCTGTCAATGACACTCCAAATGCCATCGTGCCCACTCTGTGTCTTCGGGAGATCAAAGATGAAATCCATTGCAATACTTTCCCAGGGGCGGGTGGGAATGGGTAAAGGCTGGAGTAATCCCTGTGCCTTATCCCTGTCAAACTTGACCTTTTGGCATACTAAATCACTGCGAACAAAGTCGTCCATATCTTTTTTGAGTCTCGGCCAATAGAAGTAACGCTCCACACCCTTCAAGGTGGTATCAATGCCGTGGTGACCCGTAAAAGGTGGACAATGCCACTCTGTCAAGACCTTTTCCCTCAAAGGCTGTGTAACACACAACATCGTTTTCTTCATCAAGTAGCCATCCCGAATGGAATACCTTGGAACTATCGCCCCATTCTGTATCCGAGTAAAAATGCCAGCAAAGTCGGGATCTGTGGCCAAGTCAACCATATCCTCGAAGCTTCTGTGATGAATTAACGCTCTTTTTTGAATCTCGGCCAATAGAAGTAACGCTCCACACCCTTCAAGGTGGTATCAATGCCGTGGTGACCCGTAAAAGGTGGACAATGGCACTCTGTCAAGACCTTTTCCCTCAAAGGCTGTGTAACACACAACATCGTTTTCTTCATCAAGTAGACATCCCGTATGGAATACCTTGGAACTATCGCCCCATTCTGTATCCGAGTAAAAATGCCGGCAAAGTCGGGATCTGTGGCCAAGTCAACCATATCCTCGAAGCTTCTGTGATGAATTGCGGAAATAGCCAAGACTATGGGCTTCCGAGACAAGGCATCTGCCACTAAATTTTTGTTAGGTGCAACGGAATGAATGTTGTATTTTCTCAAGATTAGTGATCTTTATTGCTCAAGGTTCCTTTTAGTTCTTAGGGAAAGAGAGAGCTTTCCGTCTTGTAGAGTGTTGTGGTCACGAACAAAGTGAGTGGATATTGTGCGTGCAAATGAATGAGACTGAGAGAAGGAGACAGAAGAGATACGACACCGCGAGGTTTGTAAAACCCTCCTCCGAAGGCCCCACTCTCGTCGGCGAGAGTGGTCTACTTTGATTGCACAAAGGTGTACAATGCGAATGCAATGGACTGATGCAATGGGACTATGCCGATGACGACGACGATGGTGACGACTGCGACTTGGGCTGAAATCTGGGATCTTCTTGATGCTGAATTTCTGGGACTGTTTCGGTGGCTGAAAATGACTGTTTTGGGCTGTGTTCTTATGGCTGAAAATGGGGAACCATCTGCAACCTTTTTCGGCTGATTTGCTACCTTTGCTAAGGCTGAGAACCTGCGTTTCGACTGCTGAATTTCTGATCCAAAAGCGCTGGAATTTCTGATACCAAAAACGCTGGTTTTTTAGGGTTTGCTGCGTTTTCAGGGTTTGCTGAAAACGCTGGGATCTGCAGGTATTCCAAGGCTGGAAACGTTGGGATCTGCAGGTATTCCAAGGCTGAAAACGCTAATGAAGCTGAGGTTCTGCTGTGGATTGAAAACGCTAAGGGGAGTGGGAGGATGACGCGCGGTCATAAGGGGGGTACAGCTGAGAAGTTGCCTGTTGAGCGGGAAGCTCCTGCTGCCTCTTCTACTGTGGAGTGCTAACTTGGGTTTGCTTATATATTAACTTACCCAATTTTCCCTACTGACTACCCAACAAAAGTCACTTAATAAATAAGTGAAAAATGTCAAAAATAGGGAAAATGGGATAAAGTCACTTGAAAAATCCCCTAACTGATGTTAATGGATTCTGATGGGAATTATGATGGTCATGCTGTGTGCAACCGGAGGATATGCATCTATGCTAAGTGACTGGGCATGCACGGTCTACGAATAGACTCACAAAAGTGCCAGATCACTGCTAATCTAGACTTGACTTGACTGACGGGAACCCTGCTATGGTGTAGCTTGTCTACGGACACATAGGGTTGGGATGTGTCACGTGACATCCCCTCCTTTTCAAAGTGAGGTACTGGTACCGAACTGTATGGCGTCGAGGGAGATCGCCAACAGTATCCGGAATCCTGGAAGGGACTCTTCGCCGGCCCACTCTGATGTGTGGGTCGTGCGGTACTTGAACTTCATAAAGGTCTGCAACGCTTGCTTCTTTGGGCCGCGCCGAAAGTGACACAAAGTCTTCTGAATCTCCTTTCTTGCTTCAACTTCCTCTAGAGTCGTGCTTCTTCCATCTTCAAGAATCTCCATGGCTGAAAATTCCTGAAACCATCTCCAACACAAAACCATGAACATACCCATAACATGTAAAGTGAAGGAAAAAAATCTTGTCTTCACTAAAGACAGTGTATGCAATGTAGATGAACATATAGACGGAGTGATAACCCGTTCATTAAACACATGCAAACAATGCGTTTGAATCTTTTCTATTTGATCGGAATAAATCAACTGTGGCAAATCACAATGGAAATGCCCATGCATGGTGTTCATATAATCATGTGCTCTTTCGGAAACTGTGTCATGCCAAGGAAGAGACATGGAATGCGACTTCCTGACATACAAACTTTTCAGCTTTTCATGAACAATCCGCATACATTCGAGCTCATCCATGAGAGAAACGTGCTCAACATACAATATGTCATGCCTAGGAAAAGGGATCACATAAAGATGCTGACTAAAATACAGGAAACCTTCACGAATGAAACACTCGAACAATGCGTGCGTATCAATCATGCGAACACATAATACTTCCTGTGATGGTTCTTTGGACCAAGGCTCGAGAGCCAAGATCGCTTCTTCGAGATCTATCGAATCTTCTTGTGGGGGATCTGTGGACCTCGACTCGAAAGCCAAGATCGATTCGTCGTGATTGATCGAATCTTCTACAAGGTTAGCTTCGCTAGAAAAAGCATCCACTAACACATCATCCTTGTGAACAATCACATCATCGTCATGCAACTCATCATGCTTGTGAGAAATCACATCTTGATCATGCAAATCATCATGCTTGTCATTGGCATCCAAATCATCATGCTTAGCAATATCATTCAAATCATCATGCTTATCTTTGTCATCCAAATCATCATCATGCTTCACACAATCATGCAAATCCTGTGTGTCATGCTTAGGAGAAGAAGAGACTGAGAGAGTCTCCTTTTCCCTATCCTGTTGAATCTGTGCTTGTATTCTAGAAAAGAGTCGCAACATCTCTTGCCTTATTTCTTTGTTCTCGCGATCAAACTTGGCTTGCATTTCTTTGTTCTCGCGATCAAATTCTGCTTCTCTTGCTTTGGCTTCCAAGTGTGCTTGCTTGCTCTCACGCGCTATGGCTTCCATTCCTTCTTTGTATTCACGATCTATGGCTGCCCTTCGTTCTTCGTAAGCCTTTCTTTCTGCTTCTCTTTCTTGGTTTAACTCCTCCATAGGAGTTCGTGCAATCTTTGTTGTAGATGGGGAAGGGTCGGAAAAACCTCCTGGTGGGGAAAATTCTTCTTCGCCTCTCTCATGCTCATCACCTCCGAGCGAAGTATCCACTCCGCTTCGAGTGATGACCATTTTGCAATCGTGGGTTCTTGTGGGTTCTTCGGGTCTTGGGTTCCTAAGTCCACGAGGAACTTGGGTTCTTGGGGGTCTTGGGTTCTTAAGTTCACGAGGAACTTGGGTTCTTGCGGGTCTTGAGGTTCTTGATTCGTGAGAATCTAGGGTTCTTGAGGTTCTTGAGGTCCTTGATTCGTGAGAATCTTGGGTTCTTGAGGTTCTTGAGGGTTTCTTTTGCTTGCAAATCGCGTTGGAGAAGGATCTTCTCTTCACCCGACTTCTACCCTTTTCTGCGGGCGCACCCCTTGGCGGCCTTGCGCTCACACCAAGGTTGCTTTTTCCCACCTCACGTCAATTGGCCGGCCGCTAAGTGCACGGTCTGCTCTCAATGAGTGAAAAGAGACACAAAGGGAGGCTGGACAAGCCCTTCTTTCTTGGGATTCCTGTCACTCTTCAACAAAACACGATCGCCACGCCCAAGTAAACTTGGGTTCGTGCGATCGCAACAAGCAAAAAAAATTCTTGTGGTTCTTGTGGTTCTTTCCTTGAGTAATGCAGAACACTTCCAAAGCTCTGATACCAATGTTAGGTGCAGCGGAATGAATGTTGTATTTTCTCAAGATTAGTGATCTTTATTGCTCAAGGTTCCTTTTAGTTCTTAGGGAAAGAGAGAGCTTTCCGTCTTGTAGAGTGTTGTGGTCACGAACAAAGTGAGTGGATATTGTGCGTGCAAATGAATGAGACTGAGAGAAGGAGAGAGAAGAGATATGACACCGCGAGGTTTGTAAAACCCTCCTCCGAAGGCCCCACTCTCGTCGGCGAGAGTGGTCTACTTTGATTGCACAAAGGTGTACAATGCGAATGCAATGGACTGATGCAATGGGACTATGCCGATGACGACGACGATGGTGACGACTGCGACTTGGGCTGAAATCTGGGATCTTCTTGATGCTGAATTTCTGGGACTGTTTCGGTGGCTGAAAATGACTGTTTTGGGTTGTGTTCTTATGGCTGAAAATGGGGAACCATCTGCAACCTTTTTGGGCTGATTTGCTACCTTTGCTAAGGCTGAAAACCTGCGTTTCGACTGCTGAATTTCTGATCCAAAAGCGCTGGAATTTCTGATACCAAAAACGCTGGTTTTTTAGGGTTTGCTGCGTTTTTAGGGTTTGCTGAAAACGCTGGGATCTGCAGGTATTCCAAGGCTGGAAACGCTGGGATCTGCAGGTATTCCAAGGCTGAAAACGCTAATGAAGCTGAGGTTCTGTTGTGGATTGAAAACGCTAAGGGGAGTGGGAGGATGGCGCGGGGTCATAAGGGGGGTACTGCTGAGAAGTTGCCTGTTGAGCGGGAAGCTCTTGCTGCCTCTTCTGCTGTGGAGTGCTAACTTGGGTTTGCTTATATCTTAACTTACCCAATTTGCCCTACTGACTACCCAACAAAAGTCACTTAATAAATAAGTGAAAAATGTCAAAAATAGGAAAAATGGGATAAAGTCACTTGAAAAATCCCGTAACTGATGCTAATGGATTCTGATGGGAATTCTGATGGTCATGCTGTGTGCAACCGGAGGATATGCATCTATGATTTAGGTATCGGCGCGTAGCTCTCGTCAGGGGCACCACGCTGCACTTCTCCACAGTCGATTCCGACCATCGGTGCGTGACTGGGCATGCACGGTCTACGAATAGACTCACAAAAGTGCCAGATCACTGCTAATCTAGACTTGACTTGACTGACGGGAACCCTGCTATGGTGTAGCTTGTCTACGGACACATAGGGTTGGGATGTGTCACTTGACAATTTTTAAGTCCCTGAACATGGACAATCTGAAAGTGAAACTGTGACAAGATGTTAGCCCACCACATCTACTTTTCCGAAAGCTGCTTCTGCGACAAGTTCATTCTTGGAGAAAACTATAATGTCATCAAAGAAAGTGCCCACAAAAGATCGATGCTCTCGGAAATTCCTATCCATCATTCGGTTGAAAGTTGTTGGAGCATTTGTAAATCCGAAGGGCATCACCTATAATTCGTACAATCCAGAAAGGCTGTCTTGTAGACATCTCTCGGAGCGTTTTTGATATGATGATATCCGCTTTTCAAATCAATCCTGCTGAAACAAGAGAATCCCTGAAGTTTGTCAAGAATATCATCGATCCTTGGGATCGCGAATCTATTCTTGATGGTGATTTTATTAGAGCTCTATAATCAATGCACATTCTCCAAGATCCGTCTTTCTTTAGTACTATTAAAACCGGAGAACAGTAAGGTGAAGTACTAGGCTGGATGAGACCCTTTTCAAGAAGGTCTTTCACTTCGTTCATAATTTCTTCATTCTGGGCTCGACTAACACGATAAGATGGCCGGTTCAGTGGTGTAGTTCCAAGGATCAAATCAATGGTGTGGTCCTCAGGACGAGATGGAGGTAACTCGACTGGTAGGCCTTTTGAGAAACAGTCAGCATGTGTGTGCAGAAATTCTTGTCGTTCTTTATCCAATTCAGACATGTTGGTTCGTTGTTCATCATTCAATTCTTTTCACGTAGATCAAGTAAAGAAAAAGATTGGATTTCATTAATTTCGAAATGGCCGAAGCCGATACAATAGGGACGGACTCACCCTTCAATTTTACATCAAGTATAATTTTCTTGCCCTTCTCATTGGTCAAAGTCCCTTTCTTGGCCCAATAGTCGACCACGGCGTTGTTTTTGTGGTACCAAGGGATTCCTAGGAGGACATCACACCCTTCCAAAGGCATGATGTAAAAGTCCTCGTACCCTAAATACCCCTAACAATGCAAACGAAGTTTGCCAATGACAGGTGTAATGGCAATATCCCGTCTTGGGCGCCGCTAAAACTGCCTCTACCGGTGGCCCCATCCTATCGTGCATAATCTCAAGTCAAGCCGTCAATTCAAGTGAAATGAAGTTTGCATTGGCTCCTGCATCAAAGAAAATGAGAACTTCCTGATCTTTTACTTTGCCCCATGCGCGGCAAAGTTCCGTACTTTCGTCCACCTGACTTGGGTAGGTCCCCATGCAATCCGGTACCAGTCTTGCTTTCATCTTGCCTTTTCTGCCACGTTCCTCTGCTGCTCTAGAACTCTCAAGCCTTTCTTCAGTTTGTCCTCGTTGTGCCTTTTTTGGGACACTTTGCAGATATGTGTCCTTGTTCCCCTCAACCAAAACACTTCCCTCTTTAAGATAGTCAGCTCTCTGTTCGGCAGTCAATCGGGGTCATGCATCCTTCTTTTGAACTGACGAATGCTCCAACAACATTTAATCGAATGATGGATAGGATTTTCAAAGAGTAGACACTTTCTTTGACGACATTATAGTTTTCTCCAAGAATGAAGCAGAGCACCGACATCATCTGCTATAGATATTTCAAGCCTAACGGAAGTATAGATTGGTTATTAATGCGAAAAAAAGTGAATTTTTCTTGCCCGAGATACATTTCTTGGGGCACATCATCTCAGCGGAAGAAGTGCAGATGGAACCACCAAAATTGAGACTATTTGCGATTGGCCTGACCGATAGAATGTTCATGAAGTTCGAAGCTTTTTGGGCTTGTGCTCTTATTATTGGAGGTTCATTCGAAAGTTTGCAGAGATAGCTTCACCTTTGCATTTATTGACTCAGAAAGGAGTCCCTTTCACATGTGGGGACTAACAAAGGTGACCACTTTTCAAACGCTCAAAGAAAAATTGACTACCAGACCAGTGTTGGGTTTGCCAAACTTGCAAAAGCCATTCGAAGTTTATTGTGACGCTTGTGGTCATAATCTGGGAGCAGTTTCGATGCAAGAAGGCCATGTCATTGCTTACAAGAGCAAGATGTTTTCACGCCCAGAGATGGTAGCACAGATTTATGAGAAAGAGCTATTGGCACTTATCCATGCTCTTACACAGTGGCGACCCTATTTACTCGAAGTTGATTTCACAGTCTTTACGGATCATCAGAGTTTACACAACTTGTCACAGAAGCAGCTTTCGGAAAAGCACATGCGATGGGCTAACATTCTGTCACAGTTTCACTTCGAAATTGTCCATGTTCAGGAACAAAAGAGCTTAGTGGCAGATGCATTGTCTTGGAAGCCCTTGGTTTTGGCTATTTTCGCGATACATCACCGAAGCTTCGAGGATATGGTTGACCAGTACGCCACAGATCCTTACTTTCCTGACATTTTTGCCCGAATACAGAATGGGGGGACAATTTCAGGCTATTCCATACGGGACGGCTATTTGATGCGGAAAACGATGTTGAGTGTTACATAGCCTTTGAGGGAAAGGTTTTGACAGAGCGCCATTGTCCACCTTTTACGGGCCACCGCGGCATAGATACCACCTTGAAGGGGGTGGAACGTTACTTCTATTGGCCGAGGCTCAAAAAGGATGTGGATGACTTTGTTCGCAATTGTTTAGTATGCCAAAAGGTCAAGTTTGACAGGCATAAGGCACCAGGACTTCTGCAGCCTTTACCCATTCCCTCCCACCCCTAGGAAAGCATAGCTATGGACTTCATCTTTGATCTTCTCAAGACTCAAAGTGGGCACGATGGCATTTGGACAGTCATTGACAGATTTAGCAAGCAAGCTCACTTTGCTCCAATAAAGGAGACGATCAAGCCTAATCATTTGGTGAGACTATTCATTGCACAGATTTTTCGGTTACATGGCATGCCTAAGACGATAGTTTCAGAGAGAGATCCCCGATTCACGAGTTTGTTTTGGAGGGCAATTTGGGAAAACATTGGCACGCAGTTGCAATTCTCATCATCATTCCACCCCAGACAAATGAGCAATCTGAGATAGCCAATTCAGTGGTTTTAAATTTATTGAAGTCTTACATCTACGATCAGAAGACTCAATGGGAAAAGTACTTGCCTTTGTTGGAATTTGCCTACAATAACACGGTTCACTCCTCGACAGGGAAGGCGCTATTTGAGGTAATCGAAGGTGCTAAGAAGGTCCCTCCATTTCTAAGCATCAAGGACAAGATTTTTGAAGAAGATCAGTACACAAGGGATTTGGACACTGCTTTTGCCAAGGTTCACGAGGCTTTAGAGAAGTCTCAAGCACGGCACAAGAAGGCAGCGGATAAACATAGACGCGACTTGAAGTTGAAGATGATTGGGTGCTCGTTTTGAGAAGGCACGCTTAAGGAAACGAAAGGGAAAGGAGCAACTTTTTCCAAAGCTAAGCATGAGGTATTATGGCCCTTTCCAGATCCAAGAAAAGATAAATGATGTATCCTTCAGATTCAAGTTCCAGACACTTGGAAGATTCCAAATGCTTTTCATGTGAGTCTCTTGAAACCTTTTAAGGGTGAGGTGTCAGTTGACACGGAGCTTGATTAGCAACCTGAGGTGGAAGAGAGCGAGGAGATACTCGGTCCAAAACAGATACTGGCCCATGAAGAAAGGAAAGTGAAAGGTAAAGTGATTCGGTGGTTCGGTGGTTCTTAGTGAAATTCAAGAACTATCCGGCATTGGATGCGAACTGGATGGAGGAGGCGGACCTAGCAGATACTCCTCAGATTTTGGAACTTTACATTGAGGCTTTCGGCTTAGTTGCATCTATTTCGAAAGATCCCGCAAATCAGCAGGGTTGAATCTAGTGCAGACAGGGTTGCACGAGAGGGGAGTCACTCTACTCCTTTGTCACAGATTACCTACACGGAATAAAGTCACTAATTTCCCTTTGGATTTCAGGGATACTGCTATGCTGACAGTATTTTGCTGTATGACTTTATGAATATTCCCGAACTTGATTCCGATTGATGTGTACTCTCTCAAGTGACTTTTGTTTAAGTGCAGGATTGAAAGACGAAATGATTTTAGTCTTGAGAATCTATAGGCATGATTGCACTAATCCGACATCAGTGAGGTCCAGTGTGGATCTAGATGCGATTGCTAAATACGTTGCCAAGATCATGGTCTTAAATTTGGAATGAATTTTTAGGTGATTGATTTGGATATGATTTGAATATGCACTGACTGAGTCGTCTTTGTGCAAGTGCTAGGTTTGTGTTGTCTAATGTGTCGGTATTTAGAGTCAATTTGGAATGAATTTTTATGTGATTGATTTGGATATGATTTGAATATGCACTGATTGAGTCGTCTTTGTGCAAGTGCTAGGTTTGTGTTGTATAATGTGTCGGTATTTAGAGTCAATGTCTACTGAACTGGTTTATGGCCTCTGTCTGTTTTTGCAGGCGTAATCGAGGGCGATCACAATTCTTTCAAGAGGGGGGTATGTCACAAAATGATGACATTGTGGGGGAGCAGGAGAGAGAGCCCACTTGCTACTCTATGCAATGAGAGTGAAGGAGAAGAGGAGATTGGCGCAGAAGAAGCACACGCAGAGAAAGAACGTGAGAGAGAGAGAGAGAACGCTCGTAGAAATCTGGGAGAAGTCACGATTCTTACACTTTGGGCTTGACCTTTGAGTATATGAGTAAGTGACTAGGGGGCCATTCACACTTGGGCCCCCTCACTTATAAGTCTTTTAACTTATAAGTTAATAAGTACAAGGCACTTAGGCCTTTATTCCCTAACAACCTCCCACCTATAGGCAATGTACCTTGGGAGATCAAAGAATCAGCTAACTATGATACACCAACTGATCATGCACTTACTCATCCAACACCCATCATCTGACGGCAATATGCAAACCGCTCTGCTGGAAGACTCTTGGTCAAAAGATCTGCAGGATTGTCATCTGTGTGCACCTTGACAAGTGTAATGCTCTTGTCATCAAGCACACTTCTGATAAAATGATACTTCACCTCTATGTGCTTTGTCTTGGCATGAAAAACAGGATTCCTTGCAAGCATAATAGCACTCTGACTATCACAGTGTAGCACAGGAACCGGTGACTTAATGCCAAGCTCTTCTACCAAACGCATGAGCCACAAAGCTTCTTTGCATGCCTCGGTGGCAGCCACATACGCAGCCTCAGTGGTAGACAAAGCAACACATTTTTGCAGTCTAGAAATCCAAGAAACTGCACCTCCTGTGAATGTAAACACATATCCAGAGGTAGACTTCCTGCAATCTGGATGTCCAGCAAAATTTGCATCTGTAAAGCCATGCACAGATGTCTCACTCTTCCCAAAACAAATGCACAAGTCTTTAGTGCCTTTCAAGTATCTCAAGATACACTTCACTGCTTCCCAATGCTTTTTCCCAGGATTGCTCATGTACCTGCTTACCACTCCCACCGCAAATGCAATGTCCGGACGTGTAGCAACCATAGCATACATCAAACTGCCAACGGCTGATGCATAAGGAATCTTGGCCATTTCAGCCCGCATATCATCTGTGTTTGGGCAGTCATGTGCAGTCAGTTTTACATATGGAGGCAGCGGAGTACCAAGTGCCTTTCCCCCATCCATATGAAAACGATGTAGCACCTTATTAACATAATCTCGTTGAGATAGATACAGACGCCTGTTGGGTCTATCTCGAGAGATACGCATGCCCAAAATATGATTAGCATCACCAAGATCCTTCATGTCAAAGCGATTCTTTAAGCTTTGCTGTAATGCATCCAACTCCGTGACATTTTTACCCGCAATAAGCATGTCGTCAACATACAAAATCAGCAATAGAAGAGATCCATCACTTGCCGTTTTGATATACAAACAGTGATCAGAATTACTTCTTTTGTAGCCTTGAGACCTCATGAATGTATCAAACTTGTGATACCATGCACGGGGAGACTGTTTCAAACCATACAAGCTCTTCAAGAGTCTACATACTTTCTTCTCTTGCCCCTTTGACACAAAACCTTCTGGCTGTATCATATAGATCATCTCAAGCAAATCGCCATGCAAAAACGTTGTTTTGACATCCATTTGCTTTAACTCCATATCTTCAGAAGCAACCAGGCCTAAAACAAGACGTAATGTGGCAAGCTTTACAACAGGAGAAAAAATCTCATCAAAATCCACACCATGCTTTTGCTTGTACCCTTTAGCAACCAAACATGCCTTGTACTTAGAAGAAGCATCAGATGTGACCTTGGTCTTGTAAACCCATTTACATGGCAGAGCCTTATGCCCTTTAAGCAAATCAACCAAGTCCCATGTATGGTTTTTCTCCAAAGACTGCATTTCCGAAACCATTGCTTTGAACCATTTCTTACTGTCTTCCCGTTGCATAGCCTCTTTATAGCAAGACGGCTCACCACAATCAGTAAGCATGACATAGTCCAAAGACGGTTCATATCTATCGGGGGGCCTTGTCACCCGAGTAGACCTACGCACCCAATGATCCATAACAGGTGGATTTTCAGCCTGTAAACCATCAAAAACAGCAGGCTGTTCAGCCGGTTGCATCGCAACAACGGGCGGTCTAGGAGCATCAACCTGTTCCCCTACCTGTGGTGCATCAATGGCAACTTGTTGGGGCTGATTTTCAGCAGCTAATGGCTCATTTTCAGCACCATTTTCAGCATGTATAGGCTGCTGAACATTGGGCCTTCTTGGCTGTCCATATGTAACATCTTCACGAAAAACAACCCGGCGCACTTCCTCGACCTTTGTGGGCTGTTTGTGCATGCAATTCTCATTGAAGATGACATCATTGCTGCGTATGATTTTCTGTAATACGGGATCCCATAATCTATACCCCATTTCACCATCCTCACCATATCCTAGGAAAATGCATTTATGAGACTTTGGTTCTAGTTTGGTGCGCAGTTCACTCCGGATGTGAACATAGGCCTCACAACCAAACACTCTTAAATGTGCATATGAGGGTGGCTTGCCAGACCACACCTCCTCAGGCACCTTTCCACCCAAAGCCTTGCTAGGTGAGCGATTAATCAAGTGAATAGCTGTTTGCACAGCTTCTGCCCAAAAACCATGAGGTAATGCAGCATGTGACAGCATACTCCGAACTTTCTCTTGGATAGTCCGGTTCAATCTCTCTGCAACTCCATTCTGAGAGGGATTAAAAGGAGCCGTGAGCTCTCTTTTAATACCTTTAGTAGCACAAAAGTCAATAAATGCTTTTGATACATACTCCCCCCCATTGTCTGAGCACAAAGACCTAAGCTTCTTGTCAGTTTGATTCTCAACAAACGCAAGAAACTTCTTGAAAGTATCCAAAACATCGCTTTTAGCACGTATTGGATACACCCACACCTTACGTGTAGCATCATCGATAAACGAGACAAAATATTTCTTTCCCCCTAAGGACAACTGTGGCATTTCACATACATCGGAATGCACTAAGTCTAACCTGTCAGACTTCAAAGAAAGAGACCTTTTGTGCGGTGTTTGACTGTGCTTACCATAAATACAGTGCTCACAATGAGAAAAATCAGCATACCTCAAACACGGCAAATAACCACAACGAGACAGAGTTTCCATTCCTCTTTTACTCATGTGTCCCAACCGGCCATGCCACAAAGAAACACTTGGCTGCTCGGTTACGGCGACAACATGGTCACGCACACTAGATACATGCAAAGGATACAAAGTGTCCGATTTACAACCCTTGGCTAAAATCCGGGCCCCTTTACAATTTTTCCACTTGCTATCACCAAAAGTGGTGTGATAGCCTGCATCATCTAGCTGCCCTGTACTAATCAAACTCTTCTTGAGTTGTGGCACATGGCGCACTTTGTGCAAAACAAAAGTCATACCATCAGCAAAGGAAAACTGGACACTGCCAATACCTGCAATGTCACATGCATAGTTATCTCCCAGATAAACAGTGCCCTGCACCTCACCTGAGTACTGTGTAAACCAATCCCTATGAGGTGTTACATGAAAGGAGGCACCTGAATCAAGAATCCAAGTATGCATGTCCACATCAGAACCCATAGCAAGGGTATGTGCATCCACAGAAGAGGCATTGAGTACATCAGTGCTGCTGTCACTGTCACAACTACTAGCAACATTGATTTCCTCAATCAACACAGTGCTCTTCTTGGCATTTCCCTTGTCCTTTGCATCAGTTTCAGCACCCTTGTTCTTCTCTTTCTTCCACTCATAGCATTCCCGGTTATAATGCCCTTTCTTTCCACAATGATGACACACAATATCTTTCCTACGAGATTTGTTGCGTGCCCTGTCCTTACTGTCAGATTTCTCCCTCTGTTGAGACCTGCCTCTCAAGTGCAATGCATTAGAAGACCCACCTGTGGTGTTCTTCCTGTTCATCTCTTCCATCAAGAGAGAACTCTCTACATCTGCATACTTAAGTGACGCACTTGAGTTACTAAGAGCTGTCCGGAATACATCCCAACTCTCGGGCAATGTGCATAGCAGAAAAGTAGCTTTGAACTCCTCATCAATCGTGAATTTCAGCTCTGTCAGTTGGCTGAAAATAGAATTGAATTCATTGAGGTGCACTGACATGTGCGTGCCCTCCTTCATGCGGAGATTCATAATCTTCTTAAGCCAATACACTTTACTGGTAGCACTCTGCTGTGCATACAACTCGTCTAAACGCTTCCACATGCCCCATGCTGTCTGCTCATTCTCTACATTGAAGAGTAAATTGTCAGACACCGAAAGCATGATCGTGGAGCGAGCCAACTCGTCCACTTCTTCCCATTCTTCAACCTCCATATCAACCGGTTTCACACCCTGTAACTTAATAGGTTTCGCCTGTTTCTTCTGCAACATCACATTATAACATTGCTTCTTCCATATAGCAAAGTTATGGGCACCTTCAAGCTTGCGAATGTGCAACAAATTGCCACTTTCACTGCTAGAAGCCATTCTGAGTGATTGCAAACACTGAAACCCTGTTTTGCCGACCTAAACACGCCCAAATGTGCGCAATCGGGCAAAAAACAGCTTGCTGTTACAGAAAAACAGCGAGCAAATTTCACGCGAAATCACCCCAAAACGGCGTACATTCACTGCCAAACCCTTACCAAAGGTTTCCACAAGGTGTATACATCATTTGCTTGCTGAAATTCCCTGTTTTGGGGCAAAAATCAGACCTGTAAACACCTGTTTTGCTGAATTTTCAGAACCTCGTTGGTGGAAACACCTGTAAGATTGACCTGTGAGACTTGCCCTAATGAAATTGCATCAAATTGACCCCGAAATTGGTCAATTTCAGCATAAATAGGCTGCTGTTCGCCAGTTTTTGAAACCCTAATTTTGGGGAAACTATCACCGGAGGTCGATTCTACACGGTGAGAGGATCCCTTCGCGACAGAGTTGATCGAAAACGGTTGAATATCCTTCCCGCAGCGAGCAAGAACGGAATTCTGATCTGTGTTGCGAAAATGGCTCTCTTGGAAACCCTAAAGCTCTGATACCATGCACGGGGAGACTGTTTCAAACCATACAAGCTACTCTATGCAATGAGAGTGAAGGAGAAGAGGAGATTGGCGCAGAAGAAGCACACGCAGAGAAAGAACGTGAGAGAGAGAGAGAACGCTCGTAGAAATCTGGGAGAAGTCACGATTCTTACACTTTGGGCTTGACCTTTGAGTATATGAGTAAGTGACTAGGGGGCCATTCACACTTGGGCCCCCTCACTTAGAAGTCTTTTAACTTATAAGTTAATAAGTACAAGGCACTTAGGCCTTTATTCCCTAACAGACATGGCATGCTATAAGTTATTCCAACTTATGGGCACCTACCGACAAGGCCCCAAGGAACAATAGGCTTAATGAAAGGGTTGGCGGGCTTGCTGTGCGGACGCCGCAATTTGCACTGACATACTGACGTGGCTGGCCGTACAGAATCCCGCGTTTTGCGCTGACCAGTGCAGACGTGGTAGTGTACGGGCACCCGCGTTTTTTGCTGGCAGCTTTTCATGTAATTGCTTTGCCATGGCCAAGGGCCTTTAAATAAGACCCCTGGGCTTCTCTTTGGCTCATATGTGCTAACGAGTCATTGAGCAGAGAGGACCTGCAGGCAACTGTACTTTGCTCAAGCATTAATAGAAAAAGAAAAAACGAAAGGAGTGCCAATCTTTGGGGCCAATCTCTCTGGGCACGGAACTACGTCGGGCCGTTTCGACTCAAATTTAACTGTAATTTAAGTGTGAAGTACTTTTAAAGTGATTATCTCGTGTGTCGTGCCAAATTCTCAAGTTGGGGTGCCCAAGTCTGTTACAGTCGATCCAAGATCCAGTGGCTACCCACTCTCGAGAGAAGATTTGCTCGCATTAGCACACTTGATCATCATCCGGTTCACCTTTCCCGCTCCACCTTTGACAGCTTCCTTCCACAATTGGAACAGTACCGCTTCTGCATTGTTGAGAGTGGGACCATATAATTGTGTTTAGACTTGCTCCCACTTTATGATTTGAAAAACGATCTATTTTCTAAATGAGGGTACTTAAATAGTTAGCGTAAAGCACCCAATGGTGCACATAAAGAATCAGTGTGAGGTCCGGGTGTGCAGCGAGCCAGTCCATACCAAGGTCAGCCAAGGAACTAATCATGACTTCAAGTCTTTTTTGTTTCGTGTAAGCATGATCTGGTGGTATATAACCAAATCAACCACACGTACCACCATGACGGTATACAGAATTAGGTGCATGGCAAACTCATAACTGGAAAAGGTAAGGGATCAAATCCTCAAAGGCTTGACTAATAAGTCCAAGGAACAAGATCTGACGGCCACGATACTCTCCTCGAGAATTCACTTCACCTGATTGCTCATCAACACACTATGATTGACTGCAAGGCAACCCAGAAACCTAAATCCTCCACTCTTGAAGAAGCTTAAACATGCAAAACTCATTAAAGCCGTAGTCCGTCATTTTTCCCACTCTATAAAGATGTTCTCCCCAAAAATGACAATCATTCTACTTGTAACAGGACCTGTACAACATGTCCTTGTCTTTGCAAAAGTACCTGATGTTTTGATAGAATCAAGATTTTTTTCAGAATAAAAGTCTTTTAGAGCTTAACTTTGCAGGAAACAACAATGCAGTACCTTCATGTGAACCAACATGCCTATGAGTTCAGGAATGTAAAACTGATCTGCATTTAAAACTGGTCGGTTTGCATCTTCTACAAGGATGGTGGCCCCTACGAGTTCTGATGCCTGGCCATAAAGTACTACAATTAACATTTCAGGTTTTCTCAACCATAATATTTAGTTGGAAAGCATCCGCTTATTGATGCTTCAAAAGATGTGTGTTTTGTCCTAGCACCCTAAATTACCTTTTCCTTTGAGTCAAAACCTTCAAAGGTTAGAAGCCAAGCAGAATCCTTGCCTTGCATGATCTTCCTCCCACATAAAAGTTTGATCTTCCGTGGTCCCACCAGCTTACCCATCCGATAAAATCCAAGCCAGCGGATTCCTGGCTGGACATAGAAACCCACAAACAAGGCAAACATGTCATGTGATTAATCGTGGCAATGCAGAACATTGAGAATAATAAGACTTAAGTAAACAGCTTACAGATAATGTTTTCACATTCAAGACAAAATTTTATAGATCTAAATAGTCAGACCAATGAATTATGAGTAAACAACCACAAAAAAAGAACTCATTTAAGTATTAAAAAATCCATACCATTTTGAAAAATTAGAAAGGAAGCTCTTTGTTTGAAGATGTAAAATAGCATACCCTTTCAAACCGCTGCTCAGGAAAGTCTGTCAGAGACATAACTTTCAACTCCCCTTTAACACCATGTGTGCTACGTATCAGCCCCACTTCCACAAAATCATCAATGTCGTCAGCCTCCATAACCATAGTGACCCCTGCAATAGTAAGATTTTCCATACTTGTCAAAATGTCATGAAGGACATGGCATGATATATAGTAGCTACTGGTGACTACACTGTAGAAACCTTTTTCCATCCAAACACAAGAGAATACATCTCGGCAAGACAACCAATTGCGTTTGATGCAAGCAGCAACAACATCGTCCTCTATGTCCATGCTTCATAACTTGAAAATGATAGCTTTTTTTTCATATTATCTGTAATGATATGTTTGTTCTTAATCTTCCTCCATTTTATCTATTGGTCAAATCAATCAAACTGAAACAAGATATAAACATCTAAGATGATACTGAAGAAATCTATAAAAGTCAAGGTCCATTAGGGCTATTTCACAAAGGTATGGTTGATAGCAGAATGGATCGACTGCAAGGACTAAACTGTGAGTCCAGAAATAGGACAATTGTATTAGCTAAGCCCAACACAACCTGCACATAGCATAGTAAATCTCTTTAGAGGATTCTTGTCAAATTGTATTGAACCAATCCGTTAGACTTACCAAGACCAAGATATACTCTTGGTTTTCCTGATATCGTATTTTATACCTCTGTTGTAGTTGGTCATTGTATACTTTACCTTGACCTAGGGGCATTTAAGAGTGCTTAATCAAAGACATTTTTCAATAAGTAAAAAAGTAGACATCACTTGCATAAACCCAAGCATTTAGATTAGTTGCATACCCTCTGATTGCACATGAGCACAGCCAATGTCTACTAGGTGTAGGCACTGAGGAGTGTTCCTATACAGTTGCATTAGTACCAAGCCTAGGTATTTACCTGCATGTGAAGCACCTCTTAAAGTGACTTTATTAACTTACTAATAAGTGACATTTTAGCCCAACAATTAAAATTGTGAGGTTTATTAGAAGATTGCCCGACCCAACAGTTTTTACCTATATAAGTGACCCTAAGGATCATCCTCTCATCACAAGTCAGTTTCCTCAGTACAAGCACCAAGTACCTGCAGTACCTCAACATGCTAGCACTTTTCACCAACACATCCAACACCCATGGCGTTTTTTCCTAAAATCAGCCTACAATACCCGATTCAGCCCGCAGTACCAGATCAGCCCTACCATTAGCAGTTTTAAGCCATTACCTTGGCATACCGTTGCAAATCTAACAATCACACCAGCGTTTTCAGATTCAGCCCTCAGATCAGCCAGCATTTTCAACTTTCAGGTCAACCTCAATCATCGTCATCAACACCCTCAACATCCACATTAGCAGATCAGCCCATAGCCTCGTCAAGTTGCAGATCCCAGCAGCTTCACTAGTGTTTTCAGTTTTCAGCCCCTGGCCTCGCAGATGCAAGCACCAACAGCAAGATCCCATCAGTGTCTCGACATCTAGGACTATTGTATCAACATTTCTGCAATCTAAAGCAAATGCCTCTCTAGCGATAGAGAGGGGGGCCTTTGGAGGGGGGTTTGGGACCCCATCTGATGTTGGTCTCTCTCAGTCTATGATCTACCCTCCGCCTTTCTGCCCACCCCTCGCTCTCTCTCTCTCAGCCTGATGGCGTGAACTTCTCCTGCCTTGTACTCGCACTGCGCGCAGGTGGTAATTGGTTGCAGGCTGAAGCCCCTACTCCTCGTGCGCGCTTCAAATAGGGTGCGTAGACCAGCAGCAGACCAGCGACTGTGCAGCACGCCCTCACGATAGAAGCAAAGGAAGAGGGACTCGCGTAGATTTAGGCCTTGCAAGAATAGAAAACAGGGGCCGTTAGGATGGAGGTCATGAGCGCTTCACCAATTTGCAAGTCCCGTACGAAGGCAACCTTCATGCTTACAAGCAAGTGGATAACACAAGTGGAAAGGGAGATGAAGGAGTGGAGAGCAGAGATGGAAGGAAGGTGGAAGGAGACGGAAAACCTTCTTCAGATGTTCCTCAACGAAGGCACGCAGTGGAAGAAGGAGAAAGAGGACATGCACGTAGAGATACAAGCACTTAAGGCGGGTTCACAAGCACTCAAAGAAGAGGTCTCGGCCCTCAAGCGAGAGCTTGCTGATAGAGCAAGCAACAGACTAGAGGAAGGTGAATTCCAACCCTCGGTGATCGAGGAAATCAAGGTCATCAAGGAACAGGTACGGATGATCAAAGAGGAAGAGAAACAAAATGGGGCAAAGACGTCTTCGTGGGTGGATGTAATCACGAAGACACAGAAGAAGGCGGATGAGGCCGAGAAATGGATAGAAGTCGCTAAGAAAGGGAAAGGAAAAGAAACCACATCTATCCCCACTTCTACAATCATCAACATGACTTTAGAAGAAGAGCAGCCAAGGAAGACTAGAGCTCTGCACATACGAATAACCGGTCTAAAAGATCGAGATGATGTGGAAGGGGAAGTCAAAGAACTTCTCTGCATGATGGCTAGTGAGGCTACTGATACAAAGGCATGGTGGGTAGGGAAGCAGACACAAGGAAATGGGGAGACTTAAAAGAAGAGCTCTAATAATGCGCTTCTTCAAGAAGGACTTCTTGAAGAAGCGTCCTACACTAAAGAAAACGGGCATATTTCTTGGAGATGACCTCACACTCACACAGCTTGCTCATATGAAAGAAGTTATGCCCGAGATAATGACAGCTCGAGAGAAGGGGAAAGTGGCCTTCTACAGGGATGGACGAGTGGTTATTATGGAGAGCGTCCCGCATGACGGTGCGAGACCTGTGGGACCGCACTCAGAGTGGCTACATGGAATTGTAATGAATCTTTGTGCCTTGATGTAGGGGCCTTTGAGGATAGTTTCACAAGGAGAGACATCATTTTCTACTCTGAGACGCATCAAGCCCCGGGGCAATCCATGCCCCATGTGAGCGGATACAGATGGGAGACGACTTGCAGATAGGAGACTCGATCAAAGCACAGAGGACGAGGTTCAGGAGGAGTGGCAGTCTTATTCAGAGAGGAGCTACAGTCTCTGATACATATAGCTCGAAGGGATGAGCATGCTAGGTACATGTGGGTGAGACTGAAGGCAATGCTAGGACTGCCCATCACAAGACAGTATTTTATGATACCTCAGAGGAGTTGATGCAAGAGCTTGATATTACAGAAATGGGCATGTCTAGATTATCACAGGATGAGGAGCACACTGAGTATGGCAGATACTTGATCGATATGGCCACTACACATGGATTGGCCATTTTGAATGGCCAACAGAGATTCCCTGCAGCAGGTGGTTTTACATGCTTTCCACATCGGCATGGCGCTAGTACAGTAGATTATGTTATGGCTCCGCCAGGACTCATTCCTTCCTTTCGGGATTTTATGGTGGGAACTAGGTTAGTTGAGGTAGCAATCGATCATGCTATCTTGTCTTTCACTCTTATCGTTCCAATTCAACACAGCTCCATTGGGAGAGGCCTCCACACGCACTCGGCATACCTTCACGAGGGAGACGGATCCCATGTACACTAATGAGATATTATACAGGAAGCTATGCACTCACGAGCCAGGACGACCACTAGATGAGCTCACCTAGATTTTGACAAAGACGCTCCACGATGCAACATCAGAGGCATATCCCCACAGCCAACCTACACGCAGACGATCTAGGAGCATGCCTCAGGACAGTTGGTATGATGAGGAGTGTAGAGAAACGAGGATCAGATTACAGAGAGAGGTGTTCATGGGTACTACTACACATAGACAGTCACGGATTATCTTTCGCCACCTAGTGCGACGAAAGAAGAGGGCATACCTATCTCAACTAGAGCGTAATCTGTATTAGTTGTTTATGAGTCAGGACTCTAGTGAGGCATGGAGGCTTTTCAATGAGCACTCTCCACCGCCAGCCATCACTTCCACAAAGACATGGGAGGAATATGCTACATCTCTGTATACAGCATCGGGGTAGTCACCTTTGCCTGATCCTCCAGAGGCATGCCCAAAAACATGCACTTTCTTTACTTCTGAGAGGGTAAGGAAAGCCAGTGACAAGATGAAGATAGGAAGAGCACAGGATCACGATGGTCTGGTAGCAGAGCACTTTATCCATGCCCGAGATATGCTTTCAGAGCCTCTTGCTATGATGTTTAATAGAGCCATGTACGAGGGTTTCCTTGAGACTTGGAATATGTCCACTATTGTGCCTATCTTCAAGTCGGGAGATCCTATGCTTCCCGGGAATTACCAAACCATCATGGTTGATCACACTCTGACTAGGCTATTATGCATCAATTCTTGAGCATGAGTTGAGTGGATGGGCAGAGAGAGAGGGCATACGGACAACAAGACAGGCAGGGTTCAGGAGAGGTTTCTCCACTCTTGTTCAGATTTTGACACTCAGAGTCATTATTGAGGAGGGTAGACACCATGGCAGGAGGATATATTGTAGCTTTGTGGATTTCCGCAAAGCCTTTGATACAGTGCCACGAGCCATACTCATACGCAGATTGCAAGACATGGGGGTGCCCACAGAGCTGATATGGGGGATCTTAGCTTTATACACGACAGTGGTAGGACAGGTACGCACTACTCAGGGCATGTCCGTCATGCTTCACTCCAACATTGGGGTGAAGCAGGGTTGTCCCCTATCTCCGACTCTCTTTGGGGTATATGTAGATGAGTTTTCAGATTATGTACAGGCAGAGGGTGATAGAGATGCTCAGCTTGCAGGGACATGGATTCCGTTGCTATTATATGCTAATGATATTGTGCTGATCTCAGATTCTCCAGAGGGGATGCAGTGTCATTTGGATGCATTGCATGTATTTGCATGGGACAGTGGATTGTCTGTGAACCTTGGTAAGACCAAGGTAATTGTGTTTAACACCACGGCGCAATGGGTAAGGAGGTGAGCCCCACTTTTACATATGGTTGAGAGACTGTGAAGTATGCAGATACATACACTATCTTGGGGCGGTTTTCAGTGGTCCAATATTTTCCCTAAGACGTGCAGCAGATACGCGATGGACCAGAGCCTATGCAGCATTGGGGAGACTTGAGAGGATATGTTTGCAAGTTCAGTTCTAGGAACCTCGGACAAAGCTTTGGCTCTTTGATACTTTGGTCACTTCAGCCATGCTGTACTTTCAGCCATGCTGTACTTTCAGCCATGCTGTACTGAGTGGAGATATGGGGCCCCTCAATTGATCATCATAGCAGAGCTGGCAGTAGTGATGGATGGAGATGTATGGAGAAGCCCTTGGTGTCTATGATTTCTCGGATGATTACGGCCAAGGCCTCAGTACCACATGACATTATTAGGGCGCAGCTCGCTACTTCTCCATTGGCAGTGGAGGCACTCACTCGATCAGTTTCATTTATGAATAGCACTTGGGCTCTCCCTACAGACAGATATGCTCAATTAGCACTAGTCTTTGCGACAGCTGGCATTGAAGGGAGATAGATCATGTTGGTATGGAGAGATGGCATCTTGGCTTCAATTACATGGCTTTAGTATGGATCGGCTACCCCCATTTCAATACTCTCTGGATGCACCCTCCATCTCCCTCACTAGGGCAGAGATTACCAGGCTCATCAGACAGGACTTGATTCAGCTGGATACGAAGAGGACATGGATACAACCTACACATGAGCTAGGTACGAAGATGACTTTCTAGAGAGAGCATCTTCTCCAACTCACGGAGGATGGTTTTGTGATCAGACCAGGATACATGGACACTCATCTATCCCACGAGATACGATGTGCTATTGGTCAGATACGCACATCCTCACATCAGCTAGAGATCAAGACATGCAGATTTAGAGGAGTACCAGCTGAGTCTAGGATTTGTCAGGTGTGCCAGATAGAGCTAGAGACAGAGCTACATTACATATGTCACTGCCCAGTATACTATGAGATGCAAGGCCGCTTTCACTGTCTATTTAGAGAGGGTTTTTGTTAGGTGCAGCGGAATGGTTGTTTGCGCTTTGCTCTAGATGAGTGCTCCGAACTTTGCTCAAGGGTTCCTTTAGTTCTTATGGAAGGTAGAGCCTTCCGTTCGTAATGGAAAGTGCTAGGATCACAAACAAAGTGAATGGACATTGTGCGTGCAAGTGAATGAGACTGAGAGATAGAGAGAGAAGAGAGATACGACACCAGAGACGTAAAACCCTCCTCCGAAGGCCCCACTCTCGTCGGCGAGAGTGGTCTACTTATGATTGCACAAAGTGGTACAATGCGTATGCAATGGACTGATGCAACTTGGACTATGTCGATGACGACGACGGTGATGATGATGACGACTTAGGGCTGAAATCTGTGGTCTTCTATCTGCTGAATTTCGGGACTGTTTCGGTGGCTGAAAATGACTGTTTTGGCTGCGTTTTTCGAGGCTGAAATTGGGGGAACTTCTGCAACCAATTAGGGCTGATCTGCTGCTGTTTTGAGAGGTTGAAAAACGTTGTTGGGCCTGCTAGAAAAACGCTGGATAGCTGCGTTTTTGAATGCTCCAAATGTTGAGTATCTGCAGGTCTTTGGGCTGCGTTTTTGCTACCAAAAACGCTGATGTGGATCCTCTTTGTTTGGGCTGAAAACGTTGTCTACCTGCAGCTTGTGATGGCAATTACAAACGCTAGGATTGGGCTGCCGGTTGTGGGAGAAAAACGCCAAGAATGGAAAGTATGGCGCTAGGTCTTGAATGGTGTTGGCGGTGACAACAATGGAAAACGCCAAGGTTCTTGCTGGGTCCTGCTAAGAAGGTGCCTGTTGAGCATGTGCTCCTGCTGCCTCTACTGCCAGAAAGTGCTAACTTGGGTTTGCTTATATATTAACTTAGTAAAATTGCCCTACCTACTTTTGTTGGAAAGTCACTTAAAAATAATAAGTGAAAATACCAAAAATAGGGAAAATAGGCTAAATGCACTGGAAAATCCCCCTAACTGAATCTGATGGATTCTGAAGGGAATACTGATGATCATGCTGTGTGCAACCGGAGGATATGCATCTATTGCTAAGTGACTGGGCATGCACGGTCTACGAATAGACTCACAAAAGTGCCAGATCACTGCTAATCTAGACTTGACTGAACTGACTGAACCCTATTATGTTGTAGCTTGTCCACGGACACATAGGGTTGGATGTGTCACGTGACAGTTTTGGGCCACTTTCTAGAGTCATGAGATACCAGGATCAGAGATGCCTCGGATTATACTTACTGGAGATTCACAAACACAGAGAGGACCTCTTGAAGAGGGGCACAATGAGAGAGATCCAACGATAGCAGAAGATTACACATTTCTTTCAGTCACAGACAGAGGAGTCCGAGCAGCCCCAACAGCATAACAATACCAGAGGCACCAGAGGCATATTGCTTGATCGGGCGATAGAGTTGGGGTGGTCCCGTCGCCCACGGATGAGGGGGTCCTCTCGACATCGACGCATATTGCGACAGAGGATCCATACCATACTGGCGCGACATAGAAGCCTTCCTAACAGAGTGCCTACCTTGGAGGACATTGAATCTATATAGCCTTTTGGATACTGATGTATATGTATATGATGCCTCGACTGTCAGAGAGCTCCATTGTATCAGCTCACCCTTTGTATTCCCCTTGTATCAGCTTTCGCCCCACCCCTACCCACTATTTTCTTTTCAGTTCTTTGTACTTTTTGTACCCAGCCCTGGTATTAGATTCACCACATGTAACCTTTTTGTCTCATAGGTCATTTTCGCCTTTTGAAGACGTTAATATTACATTTCATTTCATTTTCTCCCCCATAGAACCTTCACAGTATCTCTCTTCTCTCTCTTAGTCTTTGCAATTTGCACATCTCTTTCATGAAATAAAAGGAACCTTGAGTACGCATTGACCACTCATCTTGAGTATTCACCATCAATCCCTTTCGGTAAATGTTCCATGGAACATATTATTGAAACCATAAAGACCAATGCTAGCTACCAATTGTTGTAAAGTATCCGCAAGCAACGAAGAGGACAAGGAGGGGTAGCATGTATGATTAAGAAAGGGTTGGAAGATTTCATATCAATTTCAAAGATGACAAGCAAAAACGTTATGTATGGCTAAAAATTATGACACCAAAAAGAGCTCCGATATTTGTAGCCGGTTGCTACATTCCTCATCATGATTCTCCCTTTTATGCTTGCATGGATAGAGATCAACCATTTGTTGGTTTAGAGGAAGACATTGCTTATTTTTAAGACAAAGGTGATGTTATTGTCTTTGGGGATATGAAAAAGCCCACACAAAAACATTGCAACATTGTATACAACAATTTGAGATGCCCTATATTTCAAGGGAGTTGGAGGAAGTTCACTTGTATGATCGTACTTCAATAGATGAGAAAGAGCTGGATCACTATGGAAAATTACTTTTACACATGCGCAATAGCGCGGGTATGCACGTTGCCAATGGTGTATTTTTATGAAGTGGAACCGATGGATTTACATGTAGAAAACACAATGAGGATAGTGTGATTCACTATATGCTACTCTCTGAAGCCATCATGTATCGCATAAAGAGTTTTATGCTTGGCCAATAGACCCCGGAATCAGACCTCGGACCTTATGTAATGACCTTACATGTGGAGAAACAACTAAGCGTGATAATCTCAGCCAAAGAAACGAGAAGTTCTCTCATTGTATGGATTTCAGACGGGCAACAATGTATATTGAAATGGTTGGGCAAAAGTTGTGGATCGCAAAGCTCCAATACGATGGACCATTGGAAACTAAATGGAAAGCTTTCAAGACAGTTATTTGTTCTTGTGCCGAAGAATGCTTTGCCATAAAGCATGTCCATGGTATCAATAAAGGTAGATCACACAAATGTGGTTTGATAAAGAGTGCCAAGATGCTCGAAATTCCTTGATAAAGTTAGATGCAACTATGGGCAAAGAAAACTATATTAGTCATTTGAATGCATACAAGGCATTGATTCAAAACAAGGGAAGTCAAGCATCAATTTTTCCAAATCCAAGAAAAGGCACATGCATGTGGAAGGTTTTGGAGAAACTTGAAGGACAAGCGGATTGAGAGTTTTGGTGACTTGAGTCTTATCAATATATACATGCATTGTAGGCAACTATATGAGCAAACAAATGCCGGAAAGATGCCATTTTATGGTTCACTCCCATGTATGCCCTCTTTTTTACTATTGAGGATGTGTGCTACGGGCTTGAAAAGTTGGCCACTTGCAAAGTGGGAGATCTTCAAGGTATCAAGTCGTAAATGATTAAATGGACACGAGATTTTACACATGATTGGATGTGTGATATGTTGAACAGTGCACTTGAACATGGTATGCCTTGTGATTGGAGCACTAATTGGGGCATGCCTTTTCACATAGGAGAGGATGTAAAGAATGTAAATAACTACAAGACTATAATGATTGGATTTTTATGGCAAAGTTATTTGGGTGCATAATGAAGATGAAATTGAGTGATTGGGTTGAAAAGAATGGCAAGAGTGCACAAGGACAAGCATGTTTCCGTCAATTTCATAACACCATTGACCATCTTGTTACTCTTCGTGTTCTCATGGAGGAAAGCCGGTTGAAGGCGAGTGATTGTATTGTTGCTTTGTGGACTTCAAGAAAGCCTTTGATATGATTCCACATAACAATTTGTGGAGAAGGATGGAAGAACTCCAAGTGTCAAGTGAATTTATGCTTGCAGTTTCTTGAGTCTATGAGAAGGTGATATGTCAATTGCGCATGGGAAGAGAAATTTCAAAAAAATTTGCAAGCATAGTTGGGGTTAAACAAAGATGTCTGTTGTCACCAACCCCCCTCTTTGGTCTATGCATCAATCAATTGGAACAAATAGTACTCATGCAACAAGAAGGCATTAAAGAGGATGCCTATACCGTAAGGAGAAGCCATGCATTTTGTACAACAATGAGACACTTGAAGTTATTGAGAGCTTTAGGTACCTTGGCCGTGATATTCCAGCCAATCATAAGTGGCATGAATGTGCTATGCATCATTTGGAAGCTACGGAGAGAGCGTACTATGTTAGACTTAGAACACTCTGCTGCTTCACAGTTCTAGGGCATACTTGTACAGCTAGTATGTCTCCGGGCTGGCCACCCATAGTCTAGGTTGTACCTGGTCCGGCCGCCCGAGTTTGGGGCCCGACGCCCACTTTTGTCCGAGCGCCCACATAGATTTCTATATATCAGTTTTTTGTTGGGTCGTGGGGATTTTCATCAGACCTTGCCCTACCTCCCCTTGGGCACCTATTTATGGGGCCAAGGGAGTACCCACTTCCACATATCTCATCTCACAGAGATCATACTGATAGTGTATTGGGTCTTCTGCTCATGGTAGTCATGGGGGGGCTGATCCCCCCTTTTCACCATCTCTGGCGTTTGTGTCTACTGTCTCTCTCTCTCTCTCTCCTCTCTCACGCTTCCGCACAAGCGCACTCTCACATGGTATCAAACGCCAGTTCACATAGTATTAGCAGCTTCAGGCTTTGCCGTGTTCCAAGGCGCATTTGAGCAAAGGTGTCCTTTCCAAAAGGATCAGATCTGCCAGCGTTTCTGCAAGAAACAGCTAGTGTTTTTACATCAGCCAGCGATCAACAAAAGCCAGGCAAACGACAGCATCTAGAGCATTTTTTGTCACGGGAATCCCCAATTTCCACCTACGTTTTTGCTTCCTCCATTGGCGCTCCTGCTGCCAGCACTACCATTTCTGGACATCTTTGTCGCAGAAAACCCCTCCAGATCCATTTGCATTTTTTACCTTCATCTGCGTTTTTGCGTTTTCAGCGGTTTTATTGGTTACTTTGTGTCGTTGATACCTTCCACAAGTTGTTGGGCACCCAGGGTACCCATCAAGCCTTTGTTTTTCAGCAAATATAAGTTTTTTGGTGCCAAAAAGTGCAGCAAAAGTGGGCTGCAAATTGACCTGCGTTTTTGCAACAGGAGGGCAACGCTCAGCTTCTGGGCCCCGGATCTTGCCACCACCTACCCGGCCTTGGCATCCGGTGCCTTGCCGGCGGAGTTCCTCTTCAAATCTACAGATTTCAGACATTACCCCTTCCTGTTTTCTTTGTTTTCAGCCCATCTGGGGCAGTGACAGTGATTCACCACCCCTCCCTACACCCTCTGCACCGCTCCGGACCCTGCTAGGAGTGTACGAGCACCCTGAAAATCGCTGGACAGCAGCGTTTTTATCACCTCGCTGTTGCGTTTTTGGGTGGACAACAAACACATGGCTTGTATTTTTCACAGAGGATGAAGTCACCTCCTGCCAGGATACCATCCGGTGGTGGTTCGTGCGGTCTCTCGGTGACTTTTGCAGTACACGGTATCTTCGACATCTACTTGATCATCTACAGGCATACGATCCTTGGGAGATCCATTCATTCCAGCCATCATTCGGCAGTTGCGCACTCCAAGAGGGGTGGTGACTTGTGGTTTGCTATAGACACACCTATGCACGCATCAGAGGAGTACATACGAGCTATGGCCATGCTCATGGCATATGGGATTACGACATTCCCAGAGAAGACACCACCATCTTGGTTGGACAGACACTTACCACTTGACCTCGACACATCAGATCACTTGCTTACACAGGAGCATCTACATGGACTAAGGGAGAGGATCTTGGACCTCTTCTTGGACAGGTTCATTGCTTGGATCTACAGACTGGAGTGGGACTTCAGTGCTTTGGGCTCTCTTGGGAGTTTACCCGCAAGATGTAGGAGATCAAGCATGATTACATGACTACATCGAAGTCACCTGAAGCTTGGCTCGGATGGTAGTGCAGTTGCTCTTCTACACTCCTGATCATTTGGATTGCTGTCTTCAGAGTTGCTTACACTGTAACATTTAATGGCCTAGTAACTTGTGTGTAGCGGAAAATAGCATGAACATAGTGAGCATTTCATTAGGATAGATTCCTAATGAGAATAACGAGAGTGCTTGGGTGGAGAGAGCAACAAAAAGCATAACACCTAGTTAGATAGTATGAACAATACTTCAAAAGAGAGAGAAATTAAGCAATTGACAACAGTTGAGGACCGGATTTGCATGGAGTCGGTCCCCCCTCCAAAAGACTTTGTATTATGGTTTCTCCATCAAGAGAGACCTTTTACAATACAATTTCTTGTGTTCCTTCAATACTAGCTAGTGCAATGAAGATGGAAACTTCATGCACTAAGCAAAACACTTATCAAACACAACATCAATTCCGTCACGGTCTCAGACCCAAGACCTCACACACCTTCGAAGATGGTGAGAGCTAGCAAGGTATGAGAGTAGATTGAGAGAAAGGAGTATTCTTACGAGAAAGATGTAGATCTCCTCACATAATCACTATATTAGCATAGCTTAGCTTAGTAATTAGCATGGTACAGGAGATGAGCATGCATTGAAGCTTGGCTCTTGGTTGGATTTGCATCACAAAGCCAAGAGTTGTTGCTGTAAGCCTCTTTTCTCACAAGCTTAGAGTAGGTGATAAGCTTTCCATTAAAGCTTGAGAAGGAGAGAGAGTCTTCTTACTCCACACATGAGCTAGTGTGAGTGTGTAGGTGATAATGTCTTTGAAAAATCAGCCCCCTCTCTCTCTTGGTCGACCCCTCTTGCTATTTGCTCTTGCTAGCATCCTATTGGACCTCTCCAGGCTTAGCCAATGGTAATTAAGCAGCATAAGTGATAGCCTTCTAACATGTGTCCCCCTTTCCCCTTTTGTGAGTAATTAATAAATGTAACTAAACTCTCATTGGACCCCTTTGCCTCTTGGCCAATAGGAATCAGGCAAGCCATTGGGTTGTTGAATGCTCATTGGACCCCTTGGGAGATTGTCCCATAGTCTTCTAGAGAGCTTAATTCCCATTGGTTCTTTTATTAAGTGTTTTTGAATTAATTAAACTAGATTTACTCTAGCCTAATTCTCATTGGTCCACCTCTAGGCCATCCAATAGGATTTGAGTACACCTTGTGGGCATCTAGGCTAGGGAGCTGACATGTGTCTCTCATTCCCTTTGTGTAAAGGGAGCTTGTGTGTGTGTTTTTCTCTCTCATCCCCTACTTGCAAGGCTCGCCCCCTCCTATGTAGGGGTGGATGAAGACTTTTGGGACACACACAAAGCATCCAATTTCTTTAATGTTTGACCTTTGGACACAACCTTTGAATTTTGGAACCTTAGCATTTTGGAAGTCTTAATGGGCTGAACCTTGGGGCCTTTTAAGCCCATTAGAGCACATAGCTCTTTTGCAGATGGCCCACCCTTTGGATCCCTATTTTCCCTCCTTTGGATCCCTTCTGTGGCCGGTCTGCTAACTTAACCAATATTCTAGCTTTTTCTCCCCTGGCACTTCCCCATATTTAATGATCAGTTTAACATGAGAAAATCATTTAGGAGAATTAGATATTGATTATTATGGCATTACCTCTCTCTTGAAATCATAGTCGTCCTCGACTACGGGGTAGTGAAGATAAAGCATAATCATTAATCCTTTTTCCTAGTGGGTAGAGGATCCCTATGTTACACTACGACATCGTTCCACAATGGATGACTAGTCCATTTGGCGCTTAAGAGCCTGAGGCTGCCGCAAGCATGTCTGCACATTAGTCATATCATCTTCTATAGTAGAGTGACAAGCTCTACTTGGTGTTCGGGAGACGATGTCTCCGCAAACTTTATCTAAGCATGCATACTACTTCATTTTTGTGCACAATAAAGAAAAAGAGTCTTATAAGACAAAAATTTTGTTCATTTTTAACATTTGTACAATTTGTATATTTGCTTACTCTTGGGAAGCATTGTAAGCATTGACAAGGGTTAGGTTATCCTTTAATTGTATGCCTTGCATCCATCTAGCATCTTCAAAAGGATAATTCTTAAACTTAATAAGATATCGTCGGATAGTCTTACCGCCTCTTAGTACCTTGTCTTCATGTCGGAGAATGGACTTGGGCTGCAGCACCTCTTCTTGGTCCTTGATCTCCGGTGGGTCTTCAATTGTTGGTTCTAGCGGTGGCTCTCCTTTGTAAGGCTTTAGTAGGCTCACATGGAAAGCATTGTGTATGAGCCAATGGTTGGGCAACTTGAGTTGATAGGCCATCTCATTGATTGACCTAAGAATTTGGAAGGGACCATAGTACCTTTTTGCTAACTTAGCATAGTACTTTTGGTGTCCCGTAGGATTCTTGCCCGTTATGTGCCTTAATCGAGCCTTGGGAAATTTGAGTAAGACCCAATCATTTTCTTTAAAGGCTTGGGCTCTTCTGTGCTTGTCATCATCAGCCTTTTGCCTTTGCTGTGAGATAGAGATAGCATCCTTAATCTTTTGGAAAGATTCTTGTAGGTCTCGGCTATACTCATCTGCAGCGAAGATCTTCCCGTGTACCTTAAGTAGCAAGGGTCTTTTTGATCTTTCCTCAATTACCTCAAAAGGTGCTTTTCTCGTGGAAGTATGTACAGTGTTATTGTAGGCATACTCCACTAAGGGTAAGTACTTCTCCCATTGGCATCTTTGATCTACTTCCGTTACATAGGCTTTTAGTAGATCGAGGATTGTTAGGTTAGCTATTTCACTTTGGCCATCCGTTTGCGGGTGATAGACCGAAGAGAAGTTTAGCCTTGTTCCTAAATTCTCAAAGAGACCCTTCCAAAAATTATTGGTCATTGTAGGATCTCTATCCGACACTATGGACATTGGCAAGCCATGGTACTTGAAGATTTGTGAAATGAAGAGGGTTGCCATTTGATGGGCTTTGATAGTCTTTTTGACAAGTATAAAATGAGCTTGTTTACTGAACCTGTCTACTATCGTCCATATTTCCGTATTCCCATGGATAGACTTAGGCAATCCAAAGATAAAATCCATGGATATGCTCTCCCATGGTGAATTAGGGATTGGCAAAGGTTGAAGCAATCCAAGTTGCTTCCCTCTATCAAACTTCGTCTTTTGGCATACCACACATTTATAAACATACTCTTGTATGTTTGCTTTCATGGTAGGCTAATAGAAATATGTTTCAATCCCCTTTAGGGTAGACTCAATCCCTCTATGTCTTGCATAAGGAGAAGCATGAGATTCATACATTACTTTCTCACGTAGTGAGCTAGTAACGCATAGTCTATTGCCATAGAGAAGATAACCATCTTGTAAAGTAAATGGTTCCTCTTTCTTTCCTAGTGCAAGGGCTGAAATCACATCTCTAAAATCGGGATCAATAGAATACTCATCTATCATAGAAGATAGATCATTGTGAGTTGCTATGGAAACCGCATTCACTCTTGGCCGTCTTGAGAGTGCATCGGCTACTTGATTATGCTTGCCAACAATGTGAGCAATATGAAAATGAGATTGCGAAAGAAAATTTGCCCACCTCATTTGTTTGTAAGAGAGCTTGGTCTGCGTCATGAAGTACTTAAGACTTTGGTGATCCATTCGCAGAATGAAAGGAGTCCCCAATAAATAGTGCTTCCATGAGTCTAAGGCATGTAGAACTGCCAGGAGTTCCTTTTCATATATGCCTAGAGCTTGCCCAACAGGGTCGAGCCTTCGACTTTCATAGCCTATGGCGTGCCCTTCTTGAAGCAAAACAGCTCCAAGGCAATCACCACAAGCATCACATTGGACCTCAAATGGCTTTGAGAGATCCGGTAGTGTAAGCACATGTTGAGAGATAAGCTTTTCTTTAAGCTTTTCGAAAGCATTGCTCTCCTTGGCAGACCATGTGTACCTAACGTTTTTCTTTGTTAGGTCATGTAATGGTCCTGCTATTAGTGAGAACTTTTCTAAGCGTCTATAGTATGCGCACATACCTATAAAGCTTCTTAACTCATGAAGATTCCTTGGTTTAGGCCATCCTTTTATTACCTCTAACTTTGATGGATCCATTTGGATGCCATCTTGAGAGATAATGTGACCTAAATACTGAATCTCTTGTAAGAAAAATTCACTTTTCTTTTGATTAACATAAAGTTTATTCTCTCTTAGAACTTAAAATATTACCTAGAGGTGTTGCTTGTGTTCGTCTAATGAATTAGAGTAGATAATGATATCATCAAAGAACACTCCAGTAAAGGTTCGGTGAGGCCTGAATAGCTTCTCCATCAAGCGGTTGAATGTGGCTGGTGCATTGGTCAAGCCAAAAAGACATATACCTAGATGAATCCAGGATAAGCCCAGATTCACCCCTAAAGGAAAGTGCAAGGTATAGACCCATGGTAGTCACCCAGAAGACCATATAGCCATCAGCTCCATCATGCATAGTATTGACTAAATACCACGACATCCCCATTGACATCGTCAGTGCCCAATAGTGACAATATATTCGTAAAGACCAAACGTAGTACGAAATGCGGTCTTTATAATGTCTTGATCAACTATCCTTATCTGATGGTAGCTACTTTTTAGGTCAATCCTACTGAAGTAGGTCGATCCTTGTACCTTATCAAATAGGTCTTGTACCCGTGGAACGGGAAACCTATTTTTGATAGTGATCCTATTTAGTGCTCTATAGTCGACACACATACGATATGTGTCGTCTTTCTTTTGCACTAGTAACACGGATGAGCAAAATGGAGATGAGCTAGGCTTAACAATGCCCTTCTCAACTAACTCATGCACTTGCCGCATAATCTCCTCTTGTTGAGCTTGAGAAACTTTATAAGGAGGTTTGTTAGGCAGTGAACTTCCTGGAAGAAGTTCAATTGCATGGTCATCATTACCTCGTTTAGGAGGTAGCTCATAAGGGATGTCGTCAATAAAGACATCTTGAAACCCCTTGAGAAAATTGAATAACTCTATTTCCTTTTGATTGTGTATATTTTCTTTTGCTAAAACATTAGGTTCATTTTGAGAATCTTTAACAAAAATCATGTACACGTAAATAGAGCTCTTTATTGACTTGTTGAAAGCTTGTGTATGTACAATTGGTATAGTGTTACCCATTTCCTTAGCATCTATATACATATCTTTTTCCCTAAACTTAAAGGAGATTCTCCTTTCAGGGACTTTAACATTGGCAGCCGTGCGATCAAACCATGGTGCCCCTAGGATTACATCCTCATGCTTGAGAGGAGAGATAAAGAAGTCCACTTTGTCCACATAGCTTTGGACATGGAGCCTCAATTTCCCGATTAAGGGACTGACTGAAGCTTCTTGCTCCTTGAAAGCACCGTCTGCGGGTCGGACATCTCCCATCTCGTAGGTTTGTATGTCTAGCTTGGTGGCCAACTCTATCGATATAAAATTATGACTAGAACCGGGGTCAAAGAGAAGAAAAGCATCATGTTCTCTTACCTTTCCCCAAGCATAGCATGAAGAAGATCCTCTATGGTGAGTTTCCTCCTCTTGGATTTCGACCAAGGTAGCTCTAGGAGGATCATGACGGTTGTTCTTTTGGGGACAAGCGCGGTACGCATGCCCTTGTTCGCCGCACTTGAAAGACCGGTTATCCTTGCGATAACGTTCAAGCTCTTCAGGAGAGAGTTTATTTTTGCCTTTGTAAACTACCTTCTCCTTAGCTTTGTTGGAATTACCCTTAGGAGACTTTTGGACATTGTCCTTCCCCTTACGCTCATTGGAACCCTTGTTTTCAGGGGGCTTAGAATTCCTCTTAGCCCCTGTTTGGAAATTGATTCGAGAGGCCACCATAGTATGATGTATTACCGTCGATATGGTACGTGGACTTTGGGAGTTGACATACTCTGCCATTTCTTCGGTTAAGCATGCACAAAATTGCTGGTTTTGCTCTCCAAAATCCAACTTTTTGAAGACAGTGGCTTGAGTTGTAGGTCCCAAAAGTTGTCTACATATTTGTGGATTGATTCATACGGAGAGAGCTTCAAGCTTCGCCATTCGGTGAGTACTTTGTCTTTGGCAACGGTGGCCAAAAACTGCTTCATAATGGAAGCTCTTAAAGCTTTCCATGTTCGTGGAGGTTCACCGTTGGCCCGTAGGCTAGACCACCATTGTCTGGCCGACTTTTGAAAGTGCATAACTACATGGCGTAGCTTAGAGGACTCCGTGAAGCCCTCATCTCCGAACGCCGCATCAAATTGTTGGATAAAGGCCAAGACTTTGTCCGTAGCACCAAAAGTGCCATCATAGATAAGGAAAGAGATGCTCTTCCCTCCCTCTTTGAATTTCTTGAGCTTGGACGACCTCTTCCACGCGGCATAGGATTTCCTATGGCCTCTTCTTTTTGATGGTTCAAAGGTTGCACCATCACTTTCTTCAGAAGATGAAGAATTTGAGGAAGAGAGAGAAGAGGGTGTCCTCTTTCTCGCCTTTTTCTTCTCTTGCTTTTGTCATCCCTCTTTGAAGTATAGTGTGGAGAAGTATGCAATGGTCTTCTCCGTTTTGGAGGTGATGGAGAGCGTTTAGCCTGCCGTCTTTGTGGAGCCATCTCCGCCGAGGTGGCGGGAGACTCATTTCTTTCTCGTTCCTTCGGTGGAGGCTCTTGAGTTCACCTTTGAGAAGGAGATGCGTCATCAAGGAGCAAATCTCTGAGCCCTTCATATGGATCCTCTTCCTCTTCCCGAATCAAAGAGATATCTCTTTTCGAAGTCTCGCAAGGAGGCTTCCTAGGTGTCCTCTCGTCATGGTGGGGAGCTTGGAGAATCCCATGAGCACGAAGCTGCCGTTGAACTTCGCTTTGGAGGGATGGATTGCCCATGGCTTGTTGAAGCCTAGAAACAAGATAGTTAACAAGTATCAGGGCATCATTAGTAGCTTGCTCATTAGTAAAATCAAAGTTATCAACATTAATTTCACTCTCTTTACTATTGTCAGGCATTCTAACAACTTTTAGGTGTAAACTTTTTAGGTGTACTTTGGCACTTCAAGCCCTAGTTGCTACTCCTCTTTACCCCTTTAGAGAAAGCACTCAAGCTACTATACCCGTGGCTCGAATACCATTAATTGCAAGGAATAGAAGAGAGGGTCGTTCAACACCAAAACAACACCGGCTCCTGTCAAGCTTCTAATAGCTCAATAGTGGTTAAGCCGTAGGCAAGCCCCGTAGGACTCCAATATTAAGACCATAACTCTCGACGATGATGCCCCGTTAACTCCACAAAGACAGGCGCACTGCAAGGCTGAGAAATCCCTATTCTACTTACTCACATACAATTAATAGTACCAACCATTTATAGCTAGTTTGAAGACCTCCCTTCTTGAGCAAGAAAAGAGAAACCTTGTGCTCTGATACCAATGTAACATTTAATGGCCTAGTAACTTGTGTGTAGCGGAAAATAGCATGAACACAGTGAGCATTTCATTAGAATAGATTCCTAATGAGAATAACAAGAGTGCTTGGGTGGAGAGAGCAACTAAAAGCATAACACCTAGTTAGATAGCATGAACAATACTTCAAAAGAGAGAGAAATTAAGCAAAAGATTAAGCAATTCACAACAGTTGAGGACCGGATTTGCATGGAGCCGGTCCCCCCTCCAAAAGGCTTTGTATTATGGTTTCTCCCATCAAGAGAGACATTTTACAATACAATTTCTTGTGTTCCTTCAATACTAGCTAGTGCAATGAAGACGGAAACTTCATGCACTAAGCAAAACACTTATCAAACACAACATCAATTCCCTCACGGTCTCAGACCCAAGACCTCACACACCTTCGAAGATGGTGAGAGCTAGCCGGGTATGAGAGTAGATTGAGAGGAAGAAGGAGTATTCTTACAAGAAAGATGTAGATCTCCTCACATAATCACTCATATTAGCATAGCTTAGCTTAGTAATTAGCATGGTACAGGAGATGAGCATGCATTGAAGCTTGGCTCTTGGTTGGATTTGCATCACAAAGCCAAGAGTTGTTGCTGTAAGCCTCTTTTCTCACAAGCTTAGAGTAGGTGATAAGCTTTCCATTAAAGCTTGAGAAGGAGAGAGAGTCTTCTTACTCCACACATGAGCTAGTGTGAGTGTGTAGGTGACAATGCCTTTTAAAAATCAGCCCCCTCTCTCTCTTGGTCGACCCCTCTTGCTATTTGCTCTTGCTAGCATCCTATTGGACCTCCCCAGGCTTAGCCAATGGTAATTAAGCAGCATAAGTGATAGCCTTCTAACATGTGTCCCCCTTTCCCCTTTTGTGAGAGCTTTAGGTAATTAATAAATGAAACTAAACTCTCATCGGACCCCTTTGCCTCCTGGCCAATAGGAATCAAACAAGCCATTGGGCTGTTGAATGCTCATTGGACCCCTTGGGAGACCGGCCAATAGTCTTCTAGAGAGCTTAATTCCCATTGGTTCTTTTATTAAGTGTTTTTGAATTAATTAAACTAGATTTACTCTAGCCTAATTCTCATTGGTCCACCTCCAAGGCCATCCAATAGGATTTGAGTACACCTTGTGGGCATCTAGGCTAGGGAGCTGACATATGTCCCTCATTCCCTTTGTGTAAAGGGAGCTTGTGTGTGTGTGTGTTTTTCTCTCTCATCCCCTACTTGCAAGGCTCGCCCCCTCCTATGTAGGGATGGATGAAGACTTTTGGGGCACACACAAAGCATCCAATTTCCCTAATGTTTGACCTTTAGACACAACCTTTGAATTTTGGAACCTTAGCATTTTGGAAGTCTTAATGGGCTGAACCTTGGGGTCTTTTAAGCCCATTAGTGCACATAGCTCTTTTGCAGATGGCGCCCCCTTTGGATCCCTATTTTCCCTCCTTTGGATCCCTTCTGTGGTCGGTCTGCTAATTTAACCAATATTCTAGCTTTTTCTCCCTTGGCACTTCCCCATATTAAATGATCAGTTTAACATGAGAAAATCATTTAGGAGAATTAGATATTGATTATTATGACATACACTCACCCTCGGTAACCTTACAACAGAGTTATCCCCCGACCTGGACAGTAGGCCACTTCCAGCTCATTTACATTGAGAGCCACACCAAGTTGCGGTTTGGTGGCGTTGTTGGCGTGGATTATGTTTTGGTTGACAGAGGAGCATTGGAGGCAGTAGATACAGGCAAGACGGCGCAGACAGTTTGGTCTCGCCTTTCCTCTTCTCAGAGGAAATTCACAATGCAGGCTTCTCAGTCTGGCTTCCCTACTTCATACAGGATGATTACGGTGCAGACAGCTTGGTCTCACCACACCTCTTCTTAGAGGCCCTTCACAGCACAAACTGTTGTCTCGCTTTCCCCTCATCTTGGATTACCCTACCTACTGACAGGACACCATCCGGTGGTGGTCCGTGAGGTCTCTCAATGACTACTGTAGCTTACGGTAGCTTCTACAGTGCAAACTGCTTAGTCAAGATTTCCTTGATTCGGAGGGAGTTTATGGCGTAGATTACTACATCTGGCCTTCCTGGAGTTTCATAGCTTAGCCACCTGGCCACACTGTTATAGGTTCATGCATTGACAGGCTTCCGGTCATTCTCATGACGGCTCTCGGGCCTCCTCATTTTCTCCGAACGTTTTGACTGCAGACACCACAGATCCTATTGGGCAGGACACTTGCAGGTATATTGGCACTTCTTACGACAAGGAGTTCTTTTCACACTCAGTTCACGACCTCCACGTAGTACCTTCACACTATATCGACGGAGAACAGCAGTTTGCTACACTGCTCGTGACGACACTTTACCATGGGGATCTCTCGGAGGTTGGGACACCCCAGATTGTTGCTACATTCGCGGAGTCTTGTCCTTCAGTGGACATTGCCGCAAACGTCTTCATCATTTGCCTCACATCTTCAGATTCATGCGGTTTGTTCAGCATCCGGTGCTGAGAGGGGGTGTTAGACTTACACCACTCTGCTGCTTCACAGGTCTAGGGCATACTTGTACGGCTAGTATGTCTCTGGGCTGGCCACCCATAGTCTAGGTTGTACCTGGTCCCCGCCCGAGTTTGGGGCCGGCCGCCCACTTTTGTCCGAGGGCCCACATATATTTCCATATATCATTTTTCTGTTTGGTCGTGGGGATTTTCATCAGGCCTTGCCCTACCTCCCCTTGGGCACATATTTATGGGGCCACGGGGGTACCCACTTCCACATATCACATCTCACAGAGGTCATACTGATAGTGTATTGGGTCTTCTGCTCATGGTAGTCATGGGGGGGGAGGGATCGCCCCCTTTTCACCATCTTTGGCGTTTGTGTCTATTCTCTCTCTCTCTCTCTCTCTCTCTCTCTCTCTCTCTCTCTCTCTCTCTCTCTCTCTCTCTCTCTCTCTCTCTCTCTCTCTCTCTCTCTCTCTCTCTCTCTCTTCCACACACATGCACTCTCACATACTATGCATTTGAGAACATGTGTAATGCACGGATGTCAAATGTTGGGTTCTCAAAAAGTACCTTTTTGACACACTGGTGACACCGGTTCTTCTTTATAAAGTTGAAATACGGGGCAGGAGCATCTTAAATTCTACTTGGAAAGAGTTAGAGAATGTTCAAAAGCGTTTTCTTACAAACTTTCTCCAAGTTACAAACTTTCTCCAAGTTAAGACATAAACGCCATATATGCTCCTACTTCTTGAGTCGAGATCTCTTCCAGTTGAGGTTATGGGTATGGAAAGGGTCGTGGAGTACATGAGAAAGATGCGTCAAAACCCCTCCCATCGACTTCTTGCAATTGCATGGGAAGCAAGCAAAAGAGTTCAAAAGACGTATAAAAGCAAGATCTTGGGCACGGGATGGATGCAAGACATAAAGAAGTGGTTTGGGAGATGGGATGCATTACACTTGCTACATGATGCCTCAATAGACTCCCAAGTGATTGAAGCTTTTCTACAACGCCAATGTGTATTACAGCTTGGGAGGAATTCGGTGGGTCGCACTTCATACATTACACCACCTAGAGTGCCCCCAACTACAAAACCATGTTCTTCGCCGAAAGAGGAAATCGCACTCACCTTTACATGCTTGAGCCTATCCCCTTGTCGGCGATACGCACTATTGCAGCCATACGGCTTAGCTCCCAATCCCTTCAATGCGAGACAGGGCGTTGGGGCAATGGAGAAGAGTCAAATCGACTCTGCATATTATGCTCACTGCTATTTTCGAGAGTCTCAGTACCACACACTACTAAAGTGCTCAGCTTTTGCTCACATTTTGAGCTCGCTTCTCTCCGATTTTCAGCCATGACTTAGACCTACACACTTTCCTCTCCCAGCCACAATGTGGGCTCTCCATTACAACTCTCATCACCCAATCCTGGAGCATCAAGAATTACTTAACAGCCCCATACATACATCACATGTATCTTTGGTCCCATGGGTCATATTTTGACCTCCAAGAACGGCAGATGATGGGTTTATCTCACGCCCCAAGTATATGGACACCCACCTATCTCATGGCACTAGATGTGTTATTGGTCAGCTACATGCCTCATCTCACCAGATGGAGATAGAGACTAGCCGATACAACGGTATACCCCTAGAGCAGAGATCTCAAATTATGTCAGGTTTGCCAGAGAGATCCAAAGCACTATATCTGCCAATGCACAGCATATTGTGAGATCCACGGGCGTTTTCATTGCTTATTTAGGGACAGCTTTGGCCCCTTATCCGACAGCATGGATTACTATGATCAAAGGTGCCTCTTCTTGTTGGAGATCCATAGACTCAACGAGACTACCCTTAGGAGCAAAGGACCTAAACATAGAGGATCATACAGAGCCAAATCACTACTTTTTAGAGAGGTACTCCTTGGGATGGCCCACCACACGTTACCCAATCACACCCTCATTGGGGCATTCTTCTTGATCGAGCCATCCAACTTGGCCGCTCACGATGCCCAAGGATGCTAGGATCTTCACACAGTATACAAGGTCTGCATTGGAGGCTACGGAGCATCATTGAGCGACATCGAGCTCCCCCCACTCGCCCCGAGAGAGCTGATCATGGAGGACATTGAGGCCATACTGCAGAGACCCGTGAGAGAGCTCATGGAATGATCACCATTGTCCACTTTCCCCATTGTGCACCTCATTAGCCTTCATGTGAATGTACCCCTCCCCATATGTTTTGAGTTGATGTATTATGTGATGAGGATGTAGGTTAGGTTTAAATACCTACCCACTCTAAGTACCCTCATTTATTTTTATCTTTATGTTCCCCTGACACTATACTGGCGTCACACATGTATGTAACCTTTTGGTCTCATAGGTCATTTTGGCCCTTTGAAGACGTTGATATAGCATTTCATTTCATTTCTCATGACTTTGACTGGAACAATGATCTTCGGTGGTTCTTCTTTGGGATTGCTCCTTGAAGTCACCCCTTGTGGCGGCAACTCTTCACGTCCACTTTGGAAACTCGTCGTGCATCTTGTAGACGCTCCAAAGGAACGGCTATGTGAGGTCTCAACGTTCGGCATTTGACCATCCTTGTCCTGAGTGCCATGAAATCCACACAGAAATGGAATGAGTTTGGTTTCTTAACGAACAGAGCGAGCTGGTAACCCAAAAGACCTGACCTTGGGAGGGCGAAGCCTCCTACACAAGAATTCACTTGGTTTTGGCTCCTCTTTATCCGGTTTATGGAAATGAGAGAAAATTTTACCTACGTGTTCCGCGTCATGTAATTGGTTGGAGACAATGTCCATAGGTTGATGGGGATGGTGTGTAGAGCATTGGTGATCCTGAGTAAGCACGGAATTGACCTTGAGAAATCATTCACTATACCTATCAGGAATACCCAAGTTCCTTGATGTGGGATTGACACAGATGACCAACGCTTGGGCTCCTCGATGTAGCTCTCTGTTTTCCTAGACGTAAGAGATCAGAGGGAGAGAGGGAATCCTGCTCTTGTCTCGAATGAGAACAGGTTGCGACACATTATCTTTGATGAGAAACGTGAACTTCTCCCGATCGATAATGGGCTTAAACCTGCGAAACCACTTAATGTTCAAAATGATATCAGATCCTGCAAGCATAGTTACCGGAACAATAAATCGGAACGAGGAACGGGAAACGGCAACATACATGAAAGGTCATTCCTTGTTTTGGATACTCACGTTTGAAACACGAAACGAGGATCCAGAACAGGAAATTGGGATGGGAACAAGGAACAAAACCCTCAAAAAGGCCATTCCCTGTAACTATGCCTACAAGAAAAATCTTATCCTTGGTGCTTAGAATAGGTGGAACCTTCTTAGCACCCTCAATGATCTCAAATGGCGCCTTCCCCGTAGATGTATGCATTGTGTTGTTATAGGCACCCCACCAAGGGCAAAAACTTCTCCCACTGAGCTTTCTGATCAGAGATGTAAGACTTCAATAGGTCCAAAACCACTGAATTTGCAATCTTCGACTTCCCATCTGTCTGCGGGTGGAAAGAGGACGAGAATTGTAACCGAGTACCAATATTCTCCCAGATTGCCCTCCAAAACAAACTAGTAAAACAGGGATCCTATCTAAAACTATAGGCTTAGGTATGCCATGTAGTTGAAATATCTGTGAAACAAACAGTTTAGCCAAATGGTCTGGCTTAACCGTCTTCTTGACCAGAACAAAATGAGCTTGCTTGCTAAATTTGTCGATGACTGTCCAGATGCCATCGTGCCCACTCTGATTCTTGGGAAGATCAATAATGAAATCCATTGCTATAGTTTCCCAAGGTCGGCTATGTATAGATAGAGATTGCAAAATACCTGGTGCCCTATGCCTATCAAAACTTGACCTTCTGGCATATCAACCACGAACAAATTCGTCCACATCCTTTTTGAGCCTCGACCAAAAGAAAAACTGTTCCACACCTTTCAAAGTGGTCTCCATGCCACGATGGCCCGAAAAAGGTGAACAGTGACACTGTCAAAACTTTATTCCTCGGTTCTTGTGTAACACACAACAAATTCTTTCGCATCAAATAGCCTTCATGAGCGAATAGCCCGTAACTACTTCCCCACTCTGTAGATGGTCAAAGATGTCTGCAATATCCGGATCCGTGGCGTATTGATCTACCATAACCTCGAAGTTGTGATGATGAACTACCGAAATAGCCAAAACCAAAGGCTTACGAGATAGTGCATCTGCCACCACATTCTTCTGTCCCTAAATATGCACAATCTGAAAGTGAAATTGTGACAAAATGTTAGCCCACTGCATCTGCTCGTCCGAAAGTTGTTTCTGGGACAAGAAATAGCGTAAACTCTCATGATCGGTGAACACTATAAAATCGGCTCTTAGTAAAAAGTGTCACCATTGAGTAAGAGCATGGATAACTACCAACAGCTCCTTCTCATTAATATGTGCAACCAGTTCTGGTTTTGAAAACATTCTATTCTCATAGGCTACGACATGGCCATCCTGCATCAAAACCGCTCCCAGACAGTGGCCACAAGCATCACAGCATACCTCAAATGGCTTTTGCAAATCTGGCAAAACCAATACTGGGTAGTCGTCAACTTCTCCTTGAGACCAATATGGTCCCCGCGAGAAAGGAACCCCTTTCTGCGTTAAAGCATGCAGAGAAGAAGCAGTCTCCGCAAACTTTCGAATGAACCGCCGATAGTAAGAACACAAACCCAGAAAGCTATGAACCTCATGAACATTCTTCAAATATGGCCAATCTCTGATGGTCGCTACTTTGGCCGGATCCATTTGACACCCTCCGCACAGACAATGTGTCCCAAAAAGTGAATCTCTGGTAAAAAAACTCACTCTTCTTTCCATTCACCACCAATCCATGTTGCCTCAATGTCTGTAACAGGTGGTCGATGCTCTGCCTCATTCTTGGAGAATACGATGATATCATCAAAAAAGGTGCCCACAAATGACCTATTTTCTTGAAAATCCTATCCATCATTCTGTTGAACATTGAGGAGCATTTATGAGACCAAACCGCATCACCAAATACTCGTACAATCCGAAGGACATCCTGAACGCAGTCTTGTATACGTCTCCAGGAGCGATCCTGATTTGATGATAGCCACTTTTCAAGTCGATTCTACTGAAACAAGTAGAACCCTGTAACCTGTCCAGTATATCATCCATCTTGGGTATTGGAAACCTGTTCTTGATGGTGATTTTATTGAGAGCCTTGTAGTCAATGCACATTCTCCAAGGTCCATCTTTCTTTAAAACTAAAAGCACGGGCGAGGGTGAGGTGCTTGGTTGAACCAATATTGTTTCCAGCAATTCATTCACTTGGTTCATAATCTCTTCATTTTGTGCTCAGCTTACTCTGTAAGGTGGCCAGTTCGGTGGCGTACTGCCCGAAAAAAAAAACCAATGGTGTGATCTTTAGGACGTTGAGGAGGTAGCTCTCCTAGTAAACCTTTTGAGAAACAGTTAGCCTAAGCTTGCAAAAATTCATGTCGTTCCTTCTCAAGGTCGGACAAATTTGACATTTTCTTGTCGTCTATCTCATTTAAGAAGATCGAGTAAACAAACAAACTGGATTTCATTAATCTGGAAATGGCCGAAGCCAATACGAGTGGAAATGACTCGCCCTTCAATTTTACAACAAGTACTATCTCTCTACCCCTTTCATTCTTCAAAGTTGCTTCTCTCGCCCTGTAGTCCACCGCCACATTGTTCTTGTGGAACTAAGGGAGACCCAAAAGGACATCACACCCCTCCAAAGGCATGATATAGAAGTCCTCGTGCCCCAAATACCCCTGTCTGAATGAAGTTGGCCTTGGCTCTTTCGTCAAAGAAGATAGAAGGGCTTCTTGATCTCACACTTTGCCCCACCTCTGCAGAGCTCCGTACTTTCATCCATTTGCTCAGGGTTGGTCCCCACGAAATCTGCTACCAATCCAACTTTGTCTTTCCCTTCTTTGCTCGCTCCTCCGTTGCTCTAGAACTCTCTGGCTTGTCCTCTGGCTGTTCTTTTGGCGCCTTGTTGAGGCACCTGGCTAAAACATGCCCATGTTCTCCACAATCGTAACATTTTCACTCCTTGAAGTATTTCGCTCGTTGTTTTGCCCACAGTCGAGGGCCTGAAGGTCTCTTCTTTTGTTGCTTTCCCTTCCTTTTGTAACTATTGTTCATATCTTGTCCACTTCCAAGTTGTGACCAATCTATTTGTGGGTACGTAAGAGTGCCCCCATGCATTGTAAACCTTGCTTTGCATGTCCCATCAATTGTTGCATGGACCGGACTTCTGCAGCAAACAATAATCTCGTATCTCTTTAGTAGACCATAGCAAAATCGCTGGTCTGCTGCTTGAACGTAATTTTCTTGAACGAAGAGGCCGGTAAGAAAGTGTCCCAAAATCTTTGACAGTAAGTATCTAGGGTGTCTTCCTTGGTCATCCTCAGATGATCACATCACTTTCATATTCTTGAGTGAGCCATGAGGAAGTAAATACTCAAGCCAGTTGGTGCCTCCCTCCATAGAAGCAGGGTCGACCACCAAGTCTATGCATTCCACTTAAGGTAGGATGCCGCCCTTCGGACTTTGGAGTGCTCTAAATAGCGCCCTCCAGAGTATGCAATATCAAACGGTTGAATAAAAGCAAGGGCCCTCTGAGTATCTTAAAGCTAGAAAAGGTGTCAAAACTTTATTGTTTGCCCGTCCTCCTTAAAATCTTTGGGTTTCTTCTTCCTGTCCTCTTGAAAATCAAATTGATTGGCTCTTTAAAACTGCTCCCTTTTTGCAAACATCGGCTCATCAGACTCTAAACTCTCCGAGGAAGAGGAATCCTTGTCTGAGCCATCGAAATACTTCCGAATTCTTCTGTGGGATCCACTCTATGCCTCTGCTGTGTCTCTGGATCTTTCTCCTCTTCTTGCCCTTTCTTCCCTCATCACTGGATTCGGAGTTGTCAGAGCTATCAGAAGAAGATGGGGACGAACTGGAATTATCCTCAAATCTAACTCTGGCGTTTTCTAAAGTAGATCTTTGACCCAAGTAGCTTGGATAATTTGCTACTCGACTCTTCCTTTGGGTAACTTCCTTGTCTTCACGAGTCTGCTGACTCGTCGTTCTACCGCTTCTTCAAACTCATCCTCTGAATACACCTTCTGAGCAAGAGTCCTAGGTGTAGTCGACTTCTTCAGTGCTGACTTCAAAGGTGATCTGATGACAGAGCACCATCTGGAATGCATCCCTCTGAGTGTGTATGTAGTGGAGACAAACCAAATCGATAGTCTCATAATAGATAGTGGTTTTTTTGAATCGCTGGGGAAGTTAGGAAAACCCGTTCATACTTCAATCGGACTCAAATGCATCCTCTAGTATGGTTCCCCAATCGGACTAGTGTAAAAAAAAACTATGATGGTAATGCTGGATTCTAGAGTTTCTGATCTACTTAATCCCCGAATGTTATGCTGAACATGCACAAATGTATTAATTCAAAGTCTCTCTCATAGAAAGATCTAATTACTACAATTTTTTTGGAAGGGGGGTCGGCTCGCCCTCAGTCGGTGACAATCTCTCTCTTTTTTCGTATCAATACATGTGTGTATGCAACATTGATCTAGCAATCGTTATGTGAAGTTTGCAAACTGTTATACATGTAGACTAACCTGTTCACTTTAATCACAAATCCGCTGCAATTCACTACCACTATCATTAGTCTAGCAGTGGCTTTGGTCTAGAGTCTTGAGTTCAATCTTACTTACCAAGTCTCACAGCACCCCTCCATGCCTCTACACCTCATGGTATCCTATTGGTCGTAAGTCTAGAGATGAGTGTGCTGCCAGCCAGTCACTTGTAGATGGTACACCATAAGTTTATGGGTCCAGCTGAGCATTGAGTCCCCTAGTTAACTTGTGTATGTAGGTCGATTAGTCCAAGCTGGTCAACTGGGAGCTCCTATACAAAGTCGACTGGTCCAAGTTGATCAATTAGTCCAAGTTGGTCAACTTGTCCAAATAGTTGACTAAAAACTGGTCTAGGTCCAAGCTCAACTCACCCAAGCTGGTCAACTGAGCTGGTCTAGAACGCAAGCTGGTTGACTGAGCTAAGCTGGTTGTCATTGTACTAAGAGTCACCCACCTCTCAACATGTTAGGCATGCATGAGCGGGGCAACTCATGTTTTGGTGAGCGAGCATAGAGATCCCTGCACGCAGCCTGCTTCAGGCGAGTTGTACTTGAGAACACCTAATCCAATGCTGCTCTTAAGACTTATGATTTCTCCATGCGCAAGTAAACAACGGCAAATGAAGCAATTAAGAGAATGAAAAAGGACATGGAAAAAAAAGAAGTTATTTCTTTGGAGCAAAAAATGCACACACACTGACCTTCGGGTACATCTAATCCAGCACAAGCATTTTTCTGCAAAATTTGATGCCCAGTACAAACTTCAGAGAGATGCTTTAAAAAGAAACAAAGGGTAAAAAACACACACAGTTATCGCAATGTCCTTCCACAAGAGCACTCTCTCTCTCTCTCTCTCTCTCTCTCTCTCTCTCTCTCTCTCTCTCTCTCTCTCTCTCTCTCTCTCTCTCTCTCTCTCTCTCTCTCTCTCTCTCTCTCTCTCTCTCTCTCTCTCTCTCCAAAGGAGGCTGACTTCTATTAAAAAGATCCCTCATAATGCCCAATTGGTGCCACTCTGAGGGCAAGTACATCATTGATTACAAAGCAGGTCCGCAGAGGCAATAATCTGGAAACTATAAAAACTGGAAATAACCAGCCTACATTGTTCCATACAGATAAAAATCTTAGGTACGTAAAATAAGTACCATTGGCAAAACTACCTAATAAAATGAGTTTTTTAAAATATTTCCAGTCAACATCTTCAGAGACGTAGCGCATGATACATTTAGAGACTATCTACACCACTAAGCACCCAAAGTCGATGGAATCTATGCACCGGAGTGGCAGAGTGCACTCTTTGCACCACACTTTGCAGGTTCTCTATGAGTCTCTTATGTTAGCATTCAGATTTTTGTCCAGTGGTGGCCCTACTTTCTCCCACGAGCAGATTAGGGAGTGAGGGTTGTTTTGTGGATGTGCCCAGCCGTATCTGAGGTAGAGGGGCTGGCATGAGGCGGGGACCCTTGTTCCTAGGGTTACCCATGGGTCAAAGGCCTACATTTCTGCTACTAAATATGTGTTGCAAGTAACTTTCGATGAGTTTAAACATTTATTAGCATTTTGGCCATTTATTAGGATCGTGGGGTTTTTATGTTGTGTGGTGAAATTTGCCTATTGCCCTATATGTATTGTGCAACGGAAGTGAATGATGGTGTCTGGCTCAGGATGAGTGAACATTAAGTGCTCAAGGTTCCTTTTACTGACGGGAAGGGAGAGCCTTCCTTGCCTTAAGGAGAGAATGTGTAATGACCAAAACACGAGAGTGGAATGCAAACTGTGAGTGAGTGTGCAAGAAAGTGCTAGAGAGAGAGAAGAGACGACACCAGATGGAGTCCCAAACCCCCCTCCAAGGGCCCCCCTCTCTATTGCTAGAGAGACATTTGTTTTAGATTGCACAATGCTTCTAGATGATGTGGTACTTGATGATGCCGAAGTTGACGAGACGATGTCGACAACAACGATTGACGATGACGACGATGGGGTCGTCGTCAAGATAGGGATCTGCAATGCTAATGGCTAAAATCTGAAAACGCTAGGTCATGCTGATGGAATCTCTAACTGTGGCAGTATTGCGGCTTGGATCTGCAACCGCCAAGTCGTACTACGGCTGAAATGCAAAAACGCAAGGCTGTCTTGCCAGAATCTGCAAAACGCTAGGCTGATCTGGCTGGAATCGAAAATGATAGGCTGATCTGGGATCTGCTTGCCTCATGCGGCGAGGATCTGCTGCGGGATGTGGTGGATCCGCGAAGCTAAGGGCCGACAACTGAAAATGCTGGTGGCTGTGGCTGCAAACCTTGGCTGAAATCTGAGAAAACATTGAAATCCTAAGGGTTCCTGCCTGCTCTGCTGCGGGTGCCTGCCTTGGCTGTGTCCTGCCTCTTCTGCCGAGGTTGAGACATGGCAGGCAACTAACATACCCAAAGAGGATAGGACTTGCAGACTAGAGCGAGAGACAAAGAGGCATTTTAGATATGAATCCCCGATATACGATGAAATCAAAAGCGAGATATCATTGCCTCTTCAGGCCGGGCATTGGACAAATCGGTCACATCATGAGATTAGAGCATCAATGATGCCTCTACCTCTTCTTACTAGAGATGCACACGCATTAGGACAATCTTATGGCTACCATGGAGCACCCCTGGAAACCACACGTTAGACAGACAGCGGACAATTGATCTACCAAAGCCCAGCCATCGAGAAGGAGGCCTACTCAAGGTTTCACCTTGAGAGGACCATTGGAGGCTCAAGCCTGACGGCCTATGTAGTATGCTTACCTGGCCTAGAGCGTCCACATTGGACTCTCCGACGGGTAGCAGAGATTAATATCAGAAAAATAGCACAACGAGAAGAGAGGCATTGCCATACCCTTTTCTCAGTTCTACTCTGAGCAGCCATCTCACCCTCTCCCATGTATATTATCCTTAACCATAGCAATCCTCATGAGGGGAGTAGTTTCTTCCATAGAGGGCATATTGTACATTGTGTTGCACGAAACATTCCTAAACTAGAAACACATAACTGCATAAAACACCATGAAATGGCAACATCCAAAACCAAGAAACGCCAAGGGTACACCCAATTGGGGGTAGCCAAGTATACAAATATCCCAAGACATCTACAACTACATCAAAAATGCATCTAACAAGATTTGCATAAACACGTGAATAGAACAAAACCAAATTTCATAATGCTTACACACAGACGCTTCTCTTCTTTGTGATTGTGCCAAGAGGAATATTTTGCAGAGGTGGTATAGTTCTCTGTTCTCTGTAAAACGTACTGGGCTCTCTGCTTAGTAGCATTACAGTATTCAGAATCCAAATAAGGACTCCAAAGGAGCCCTTTTTGTTGTCAAGAAGTCTACGGTTCAACACCCAACTCACACTGAGGACGGGTTTTTTAATGTGGCTGCTGTTGACCTCTTAATAAAAGAGCCACTGTGGCTTTTTCAATACCGAATGTTTAATCCCGTTTCAAGACGTTTCTCCAGCACTGGAAATGCAAGCCCCATAGAAACGCGTCTCCTGGCCTCATGACTACATTTCCTGCAACACAGATTGTACACCTATAGCATGCTAGAGTTAGGATGCATTTTAGGAGCCTCTATCTATCTATAGTTTCAGCTGAGTACATCATTGTTCTACATACCCCATGATCCAGTTTTATTCAGTGATGTCATCTACCAGCTTTTCTTTTTGTTTCATGCATGATACTACAGGGACATGGACATCATTGTATATTGTTTGTCTCATAGGCTAACATGGCCTTTTGCAGGCGTTAGTCCCCTCTCTCTCTCTCTCTCTCTCTCTCTCTCTCTCTCTCTCTCTCTCTCTCTCTCTCTGGCAGACACACCTTGAGAGGAGGAGCAGCGAAGGATAATGAGCAAGGCAGTAACGAGGAACACCACTGAGCTATACAAGCATGATGGAACGAAGGGAAGAGGGAGCCCTTGTTGAAGAAAAGAGGGCGAGCTTCAACAGCTGCCAGTGAGCTCGTTCTGCTCATCATCGTCATTTCGAGCAATCCACAGCAGAAAAATCAGACAACTTTTTTACGATAGGAAAATTGAAATTTATTGGCACCAGGGTAGAGGAGCCAGTAGGGGGACTGGTAACTTGGGGAGCTTGAATCTCTCTCCTCCGAGCTTGAATCTCTCTCTACCCTAGCTCATTTTAATTGCCTTTTCACAAGCTTTCAGGAGAAATAATTTGGGATTGGTCGGGTTTGAGAACCGATAGTCGCGACGCGATTTTCGCTCTCTACCCTAGCTCATTTTAATCGCCTTTTCACAAGCTTTCAGGAGAAATAATTTGGGATTGGTCGGGTTTGAGAACCGGTAGTCGCGACGCGATTTTCGAAATCCAGTGTATCAAGAATAAGAACACCAACCAGGGCCAAAAGAGGTAAAATGCACCCACGGAGGCTTGAGCCCATGCACTGGCCAATGGAATGGCGTTATTTCAAATCAGCTAGCCGTTTGGGCTTCTCTTTTTCGTGCCTTTTTTGGTCATCAAGCGTAACATAAAAGGGCCTTATTTGTCCTGTTTCTGGAGGCCGTACCACAACTGGCGCCTCTACCCTACCGTAAGGCAGGTCTATAGGGAGGAATTTTGCTAGCATGGCCATAAGGGCTTTGGCCAATAAAAAACTCGTGTGTGAGGGTGTTCTTTTTGTGTGATTTGCATGCAAGCAATTAACTAATTTTGGGGTGAACGGGGTAGAATCTGGGCGTGTGAACTATAATCGGCCAGCTCTAGTTGTTGTGGTGACTTCTCGCATTCTGCAGCTCTTCTCGTCACCAAGCTCCTCAGTCTTGCGCAAGATTTTAGGGTTCGCTCGAATTTGTTTATTCCTGAGAAGGTTTTGGGGAAGAAGCTTCAACTATAGAAGCTCCTTGTGGCGCAAGCCACATGTGTTTCACCTCATCAAAGCATAAAGCCTATTGCTACAACGACTATTGTTGCTTGCTATTTTGGAGGCGCAGCAGTCCTTTGTGCAACTATAGGGTTAAATTGAACATCCTCAAGATTGTTGTATTTTTTCTCTTTTCCACCGGTGCGGCTCTTTTATAATGTTACAACTGTTGCTACCAGTTTCTGATAACTGCATTCCTCCTACGCCTATGGCGAGGGCTATTGGCTCCACGATGTTTCCTCCCAACAACTACAAGGGTCTCAGGTCGTGAATGATTCTCTCTCTTCGACAGTGCCCTCGTCCATTAGACGTCTTGTTTATAAAGTTAAACAAGGTGACTATTCACGAAGGCAAGGTATGCACAAACTACCAGACCCGAAACAATTTGGAAAGGAACATTCGAGTCTTTGAAAGTAGTGGGTCCACATGATTTAGTCCGCCTTCATGTGTATATCAATGGGCACAAGGTGCCATACTTATCAACAATGGAGCAAGTCAACTTATGCTATGGAGAAACGATTGAAGTTTTCAGAGACAAAGAGTACACACAGCTACGCAGTGTCTCTTATGCACAGGCAAGGCTCGTATATTTGAGATATTATGGTTAAAGATGTGCCACTGGAAGTCTAGGGCCTGTGGGGGAGCAGGAGAGAGAGCCCACTTGCTGTCCTATGCAATGAGAGTGAAGGAGAAGAGGAGAGTGGCGCAGAAGAAGCTCACGCAGAGATATACGAGAGAGAGAGAGAGAGAGAACGCTCGTAGAAATCTGGGAGAAGTCACGATTCTTACCCTTTGGGCTTGACCTTTGAGTATATGAGTAAGTGACTAGGGGGCCATTCACACTTGGGCCCCCTCACTTATAAGTCTTTTAACTTATAAGTTAATAAGTACAAGGCACTTAGGCCTTTATTCCCTAACAACCTCCCACCTAAAGGCAATGTACCTTGGGAGATCAAAGAATCAACTAACTATGATACATCAGCTGATCATGCACTTACTCATCCAACACCCATCATCTGTTGGCAATATGCAAACCGCTCTGCTGGAAGACTCTTGGTCAAAAGATCTGCAGGATTGTCATCTGTGTGCACCTTGACAAGTGTAATGCTCTTGTCATCAAGCACACTTCTGATAAAATGATACTTCACCTCTATGTGCTTTGTCTTGGCATGAAAAACAGGATTCCTTGCAAGCATAATAGCACTCTGACTATCACAGTGTAGCACAGGAAACGGTGACTTAATGCCAAGCTCTTCTACCAAACGCATGAGCCACAAAGCTTCTTTGCATGCCTCGGTGGCAGCCACATACTCAGCCTCAGTGGTAGACAAAGCAACACATTTTTGCAGTCTAGAAATCCAAGAAACTGCACCTCCTGTGAATGTAAACACATATCCAGAGGTAGACTTCCTGCAATCTGGATGTCCAGCAAAATCTGCATCTGTAAAGCCATGCACAGATGTCTCACTCTTCCCAAAACAAATGCACAAGTCTTTAGTGCCTTTCAAGTATCTCAAGATACACTTCACTGCTTCCCAATGCTTTTTGCCAGGATTGCTCATGTACCTGCTTACCACTCCCACCGCAAATGCAATGTCCGGACGTGTAGCAACCATGGCATACATCAAACTGCCAACGGCTGATGCATAAGGAATCTTGGCCATTTCAGCCCGCATATCATCTGTGTTTGGGCAGTCATGTGCAGTCAGTTTTACATATGGAGGCAGCGGAGTACCAAGTGCCTTTCCCCCATCCATATGAAAACGATGTAGCACCTTATTAACATAATCTCGTTGAGATAGATACAGACGCCTGTTGGGTCTATCTCGAGAGATACGCATGCCCAAAATATGATTAGCATCACCAAGATCCTTCATGTCAAAGCGATTCTTTAAGCTTTGCTGTAATGCATCCAACTCCGTGACATTTTTACCCGCAATAAGCATGTCGTCAACATACAAAATCAGCAATAGAAGAGATCGATCACTTGCCGTTTTGATATACAAACAGTGATCAGAATTACTTCTTTTGTAGCCTTGAGACCTCATGAATGTATCAAACTTGTGATACCATGCACGGGGAGACTGTTTCAAACCATACAAGCTCTTCAAGAGTATGCATACTTTCTTCTCTTGCCCCTTTGACACAAAACCTTCTGGCTGCATCATATAGATCATCTCAAGCAAATCGCCATGCAAAAACGCTGTTTTGACATCCATTTGCTTTAACTCCATATCTTCAGAAGCAACCAGGCCTAAAACAAGACGTAATGTGGCAAGCTTTACAACAGGAGAAAAAATCTCATCAAAATCCACACCATGCTTTTGCTTGTACCCTTTAGCAACCAAACGTGCCTTGTACTTAGAAGAAGCATTAGATGTGACCTTGGTCTTGTAAACCCATTTACATGGCAGAGCCTTATGCCCTTTAGGCGAATCAACCAAGTCCCATGTATGGTTTTTCTCCAAAGACTGCATTTCCGAAACCATTTCTTACTGTCTTCCCGTTGCATAGCCTCTTTATAGCAAGACGGCTCACCACAATCAGTAAGCATGACATAGTCCAAAGACGGTTCATATCTATCGGGGGGCCTTGTCACCCGAGTAGACCTACGCACCCAATGATCCATAACAGGTGGATTTTCAGCCTGTAAACCATCAAAAACAGCAGGCTGTTCAGCCGGTTGCATCGCAACAACGGGCGGTCTAGGAGCATCAACCTGTTCCCCTACCTGTGGTGCATCAATGGCAACTTGTTGGGGCTGATTTTCAGCAACTAATGGCTCATTTTCAGCACCATTTTCAGCATGTAAAGGCTACTGAACATTGGGCCTTCTTGGATGTCCATATGTAACATCTTCACGAAAAACAACCCGGCGCACTTCCTCGACCTTTGTGGGCTGTTTGTGCATGCAATTCTCATTGAAGATGACATCATTGCTGCGTATGATTTTCCGTAATGCGGGATCCCATAATCTATACCCCATTTCACCATCCTCACCATATCCTAGGAAAATGCATTTATGAGACTTTGGTTCTAGTTTGGTGCGCAGTTCACTCCGGATGTGAACAAAGGCCTCACAACCAAACACTCTTAAATGTGCATATGAGGGTGGCTTGCCAGACCACACCTCCTCAGGCACCTTTCCACCCAAAGCCTTGCTAGGTGAGCGATTAATCAAGTGAATAGTTGTTTGCACAGCTTCTGCCCAAAAACCATGAGGTAATGCAGCATGTGACAGCATACTCCGAACTTTCTCTTGGATAGTCCGGTTCAATCTCTCTGCAACTCCATTCTGAGAGGGATTAAAAGGAGCCGTGAGCTCTCTTTTAATACCTTTAGTAGCACAAAAGTCAATAAATGCTTTTGATACATACTCCCCCCCATTGTCTGAGCGCAAAGACCTAAGCTTCTTGTCAGTTTGATTCTCAACAAACGCAAGAAACTTCTTGAAAGTATCCAAAACATCGCTTTTAGCACGTATTGGATACACCCACACCTTACGTGTAGCATCATCGATAAATGAGACAAAATATTTCTTTCCCCCTAAGGACAACTGTGGCATTTCACATACATCGGAATGCACTAAGTCTAACCTGTCAGACTTCAAAGAAAGAGACCTTTTGTGCGGTGTTTGACTGTGCTTACCATAAATACAGTGCTCACAATGAGAAAAATCAGCATACCTCAAACACGGCAAATAACCACAACGAGACAGAGTTTCCATTCCTCTTTTACTCATGTGTCCCAACCGGCCATGCCACAAAGAAACACTTGGCTGCTCGGTTACAGCGACAACATGGTCACGCACACTAGATACATGCAAAGGATACAAAGTGTCCGATTTACAACCCTTGGCTAAAATCCGGGCCCCTTTACAAATTTTCCACTTGCTATCACCAAAAGTGGTGTGATAGCCTGCATCATCTAGCTGCCCTGTACTAATCAAACTCTTCTTGAGTTGTGGCACATGGCGCACTTTGTGCAAAACAAAAGTCATACCATCAGCAAAGGAAAACTGGACACTGCCAATACCTGCAATGTCACATGCATAGTTATCTCCCAAATAAACAGTGCCCTGCACCTCACCTGAGTACTGTGTAAACCAATCCCTATGAGGTGTTACATGAAAGGAGGCACCTGAATCAAGAATCCAAGTATGCATGTCCACATCAGAACCCATAGCAAGGGTATGTGCATCCACAGAAGAGGCATTGAGTACATCAGTGCTGCTGTCACTGTCACAACTACTAGCAACATTGATTTCCTCAATCAACACAGTGCTCTTCTTGGCATTTCCCTTGTCCTTTGCATCAGTTTCAGCGCCCTTGTTCTTCTCTTTCTTCCACTCATAGCATTCCCGTTTATAATGCCCTTTCTTTCCACAATGATGACACACAACATCTTTCCTACGAGATTTGCTGCGTGCCCTGTCCTTACTGTCAGATTTCTCCCTCTGTTGAGACCTGCCTCTCAAGTGCAATGCATTAGAAGACCCACCTGTGGTGTTCTTCCTGTTCATCTCTTCCATCAAGAGAGAACTCTCTACATCTGCATACTTAAGTGACGCACTTGAGTTACTAAGAGCTGTCCGGAATACATCCCAACTCTCGGGCAATGTGCATAGCAGAAAAGTAGCTTTGAACTTCTCTTCAATCGTGAATTTCAGCTCTGTCAGTTGGCTGAAAATAGAATTGAATTCATTGAGGTGCACTGACATGTGTGTGCCCTCCTTCATGCGGAGATCCATAAGCTTCTTAAGCCAATACACTTTACTGGCAGCACTCTGCTGTGCATACAACTCGTCTAAATGCTTCCACATGCCCCATGGTGTCTGCTCATTCTTTACATTGAAGAGTAAATTGTCAGACACCGAAAGCGTGATCGTGGAGCGAGCCAACTCGTCCACTTCTTCCCAGTCTTCAACCTCCATATCAACCGGTTTCACACCCTGTAACTTAATAGGTTTCGCCTGTTTCTTCTGCAACACCACATTATAACATTGCTTCTTCCATATAGCAAAGTTATGGGCACCTTCAAGCTTGCGAATGTGCAACAAATTGCCACTTTCACTGCTAGAAGCCATTCTGAGTGATTGTAAACACTGAAACCCTGTTTTGCCGACCTAAACACGCCCAAATGTGCGCAATCGGGCAAAAAACAGCTTGCTGTTACAGAAAAACAGCGAGCAAATTTCACGCGAAATCACCCCAAAACGGCGTACATTCACTGCCAAACCCTTACCAAAGGTTTCCACAAGGTGTATACATCATTTGCTTGCTGAAATTCCCTGTTTTATGGCAAAAATCAGACTTGTAAACACCTGTTTTGCTGAATTTTTAGAACCTCGTTGGTGGAAACACCTGTAAGATTGACCTGTGAGACTTGCCCTAATGAAATTGCATCAAATTGACCCCGAAATTGGTCAATTTCAGCAGAAATAGGCTGCTGTTCGCCAGTTTTTGAAACCCTAATTTTGGGGAAATTGTCACCGGAGGTCGATTCTACACGATGAGAGGATCCCTTCGCGACAGAGTTGATCGAAAACGGTTGAATATCCTTCCCGCAGCGAGCAAGAATAGAATTCTGATCTGTGTTGCGAAGATGGCTCTCTTGGAAACCCTAAAGCTCTAATACCATGTGTGGGGGAGCAGGAGAGAGAGCCCACTTGCTGTCCTATGCAATGAGAGTGAAGGAGAAGAGGAGAGTGGCGCAGAAGAAGCTCACGCAGAGATATACGAGAGAGAGAGAGAGAGAGAGAGAGAGAGAGAGAGAGAGAGAGAGAGAGAGAGAGAGAGAGAGAGAGAACGCTCGTAGAAATCTGGGAGAAGTCACGATTGTTACCCTTTGGGCTTGACCTTTGAGTATATGAGTAAGTGACTAGGGGGCCATTCACACTTGGGCCCCCTCACTTATAAGTCTTTTAACTTATAAGTTAATAAGTACAAGGCACTTAGGCCTTTATTCCCTAACAGGGCCTTCCAATGAAAGTCAATTTTCAAGTTATGGACACGTCAAGTGTTGATGTAGTTCTTGGGCATGAGTGGCTTTACAGCTTAGGAACTTTGAAGCATAGTTATTAGCATAACACTCTCATGTTTGAGGTTGATAGTAATCATGTTTTACTTTTTGGACAAAGAAAATTTGATTTTTAATCGATATAGAGAGCTGGATTCTTTTGTGATCCTCCCACATTTGCAGCCTTACAGACTGTGCCCTACAGGCTGACTAAAAACAACATACATCAATGATTTCCAACATCTTCCCACCTGAGATCAACACACCTAACATCGGTGACAACACGTCTACACATCCACATTTTCTTCCTATGATTTTCGGCTCCAACACGACATTAGCCTCTTCTTCAACACAAATGCATGCTCATATAGGATTATAACACTCGGATTTCATAACCATCATATCCAGAGAGATCTAGGCTCCAACAACAACGGCCTAACCAAGGTCAACAATGTCCTCCCACCACATCTAGTCGAGAAGGACCATTAACCAAGTAGTGTTCATTGCCTTCATGGTTGCCATGAGAAGAAATAGCAAGCTCCAATATGCTGCCTACTTCTTGAATGACAGCTTGTAGACCAAGAAATAGATATGCTGGAGGTAGCAGACTTTGAAGATAATAAGAGCTAAGAAAAACCTTACCATTAACGACGCAGTCTCATTCTGGTAGCAAGAAAACAATAGGAGATAGAAGCACGTAGTGGTAGACTTTGTTTTTGTATTTCAAAAGATGAGATGTTTTTTCATGCATTGAATAAAGTGTATGTGTTTGTGATAAGAGTATGAATTAATAAGCATTTAATCTCCAACAGTAAAAAAAAAGAACTATATCCACACATATATCTACAGAACTAATTCTCCCCTAACAAAATTAAATTTGTAGCACACCCCTTCTATTTTCATATATAACTAATCTATTTATCACTCTCTGTCTTGTTCTCTTTCTTTATGTTATCAATATAAGATAATATTTATAAGAGTAATATACTATCTATATCTAACTAAAGAGTATGATATCATGGCATTGTTTCATGATATATATTTGTTATGATTGAAAGAGTGATGCGATGGTCCTTTTCCATGATAATTTGTTCCATAAAAATCATATCAATGTAGTGAAATATACGGACATAGTATGTCATGTTCTCATTATTTTCATGTATAATTAAATAGTTATATTATGTTAATATTTATTTCTAATCTTAAATAATTGCAATATTTTACTAGTATTATAACTAATTTTGATTATAAAAATATTAAAATTTTTAATTTTATTTATAAATTTATAGAGCAAAAAGATTTTGAACTTGGTCGCGAACTCATTTTGAGCTGTTCGCGGCAAGAAGCAGATCCACCATCTCCAAGTTTGTTGTAGGTAAGCTCCCCACCCCTCTCTCCCTCTTTCTCTCTGTTTTCCTCTCTATCTCTATCTCTCTCTGTTGTGTGGTTGTGAACAAAGAAATGTTGGAATAAGGGTTGCAAAGAAACGCACACAGCTTGCAGAAGGCGAAGGAAGCTTAAGGCACATAATAGAGAGTGTATTACTTAGTATGCAATGGAAAGATAGATAGCCCTAGAGTTATGGGCGTATGTACAATGCACGGGGGGAAAAACCTCCTAAAGAGGGAAAAATGCCCCGGCGGTCCTAATGTGTTCACACACATCACTACCACATGTATATGGTAACAAATCCCCCCTGGAGTGATGTGGTGAACGAGAGTTGGCACATGAGTAAAGGGAAGTGCCATGCCTTGAGAGACATGATCACTACACAAAGGGGAGTAAGCCCAAAGCTTTGCGGAAAGCTTCGAGCTTCTCATGAGACAATGCCTTTGTGAAAAGGTCTGCAAGGTTGTCCCGTGTTGGCACATAAGCCAAGCTGATCTCTCCTGCTAAGAGCCTCTCCCTGACATAGTGGTATAAATGAGGCATCCAACAACAGTTTGGTAAAGAGTGACATCAGCAGGATCACAACGTCATGAAGACTCAATTTCAAACCTATTTCCATGGGAGTGGCAATAGCTTTGCAATCCTCAAGTCCAAACTTACAAGCAATGTCTCTATGTAACTTTTCTGACACAAGGCAATACCACCATCAGACTGCTTAAACTGTATACCCAAGTAATGATGCAACAGCCCCAAATCTTTCATCTTGAAAGTAGCATTCAAATCAGCCTTAAATTCAGCAATATGTCTCTCATTTGGTCCATTGATCAGCAAATCATCTACATAAAGAACCACAATGAGAAGTACATCACCCTCACGCTTCACATACAATGTGCTTTTTGTTGGACTATTACGAAAGCCTTGTTTGACCAAATGAGTGTCAACTTTCTCATACCAAGCATGAGGAGATTGCTTCAACCCATACAAAGCCTTGTTACATTTGCACACTTTGTCCCCTTGTCCTTTCTTGACAAAACCGTGAGACTGCGTTACATAAACTTCCTCAAATATGTCACCACTCAAGAAAGCAGTAACAATATCTGATTGATGTACATCCCAATCAAAATGAGCTGCCAATGCACATAGAAAACGCACAGTAGTCATACGACAAGTTGGAGCAAAAGTCTCTTCATAATCGATGCCTTTTTGTTGTGCATAACCCTTTGCAACAAGTCGAGCCTTATGGCGATCGATCTCACCATCCGGCTTGCGTTTCAACTTGTAAACCCACTTCGTACCAATGGCCTTTAATTCCATGTGTCATTTTCTATAAGTGCATCATATTCTGATTGCATGGCCACCATTCAATTTTTTGAATTATGTGCTTCATCAAAAGAGAGAGGTTCCTCAACATCATGTAAGCTAGACACAGCCAAAGCATAACAATCTAATGCATAAGATGCATGGCGAGAGCCTAAACGAGTACGACTAGACAAAGGTACATCCAATTTACTGTCACGCAATGTATGCACCAGCCATTTTGGCATACCTCTAGCCTGCTCATTTTCAGCCCTTTCTTCATCAAGTACATCATGTACATCTGCATCAGTATAATTGGATGATCTGTAACATTTTTGGAAATCCCCATAGGCTGTACATTTGCCTCATTGGAATTTACATTCGAACTTCCACCACTAAAAAGAGGCAACAAAGTGTCATAAATGTCCCGTGAGCTTACAAAACTGTCTCTAGTGCATGACAACAAGGGCTGAATAGAATCTTCCACAAACACTACATCTCGTGAAACCAAAATACGTTTTGTTTGCGGATGATAGAGCCTGTAACCTTTGCTTTCAGTACTATAACCAAAACACATACATTTCACAGCCTTATCATCTAATTTTCTGCACTGCACTTGTGGCACTAAACCATAAGCCAAACAGCCAAAACACGCATGTGCTTAATAGATGGCTTTCTATCATGCCATGCTTCATATGGAGTCATAGACTGCAACGCTTTCGTAGGCCACCACTTGAGTACATAAGTGGCACACATGACAGCCTCAAGCCAAAACGAATGTGGTAAAGCTTGACTCTTGACCATACGTCTTGCCGTTTCCGTAAGAGATATGTTTTTCCTCTCAGCAACACCATTTTGTTGAGGCGTAGACGGGACTTTACATTGGTGTTTTATCCCACGAGTAGCCAGAAATGCATTAGATTCATGAGACATATACTCCCCCCCTCGATTGGAACGGAGGGTGCCCATAGTACATTTCGATACATTTTCAGCCATAGCCAAAAATTGTTTGAAGCACATAAAAACTTCGGACTTTGCTTTAAGCGGAAATACCCATGCATGCTTGGTAATCATCAATGAAAGTCACAAAATACAGGTAATTGCCCACGGACGGAGTTCGCATGGACCCACAAACATCACTATGCACAAGCTGCAACCTGCATGTGGCCCTAACCGAACCATCCTTTGGAAACTTAGAACGCTGCATTTTACCCAAAATACAGCCTTCACAAACATGGTTGACAAGTGCTTCAAGAGGCGGCAAAGAAGCAACCATATCAGATTTCCGCAAAGCAGCAAACTGACAAAATTCAAATGACCAAAACATGCATTCAAAAGTTTTGCATATGAAATAGCCCTTGAATCTGCAACTGCATTTGCAAAATTTTGTCCACACTTGTCATAAAAAGTGAGCTTATACAGCCCACGGCACAAAAGCCCAGATGCAACAATTTCAGCACCAAAACTGAGATCATGAAATGTACATCCGTCATCCACAAATTTGACTACAAGTCCAAGTCTAGCAAGTGCAAATACACACAACAGAACTGCCATTTGTAGCAGTAAGCACAACTTTCCAACTCCTTGAACCAGATAAGAGGCATTGTTGCACAAGTGACTGAATTCCCACGAGGGAAAGACTCGAGAGAGGTGAACAATTCACAATGTGAGGTAATGTGCTTTGTAGCACCACTGTCGAAATACCACACTTGTGATTCTGCAGCAACTGACATGCATGCATTATGGACAACAAGATTGTAAGTGCACTCTGCACTAAAGCCCATTCTGCATCAACATTAACATCACAGTCTCCTTTCACAGAAGACTTAACAATGACTGCATTTGTAATGGAACCAACATTTGCAGTGGAACCACCCTCTTTCTTCTTAGCCTCTTTGGCCTTCAACTTAGGACACTGCTTGATCAAGTGATCATTAGCTTTACAATAATGGCAACCCATCTTCTTTTTGCCCTTATAACCAGAATTCCACACGAATTGCTGCCAGCAAAAGCATTGGGAATAGAAGTTTTGCCACTCGCAGCAGAACCATAAGAAGTGGTTGCATTGCTGTTACCACCCTTTCTTTGAGAAGCAATTAAAGCCTTTTCAACTGCACGCTGCCTAGTCCTGTTTTTTCTGGAAAGTGACTCTTGCAACAGTAATGTGCATAATGCATCAAACTTTACAACTACATGATTTCCTTGGGTCATAAGTCTCCAAGTACTAGCAAAAGTCTGGTAAGAATTTGGTAACGAATCAAGAACAGTCTGCACAAGGGAACTGTCTGAAATGACTTCACCTGCAGAAATAAGTTGCTCATTGATATCCTTGATACCAGCAAGGAAAGTGTCCATATCATCTTCCTCATGCATAATCTTCAATTCCAGCTCTTTACACAGCAAAGCAATTTTAGCCTCATTGCGGTTTGCATAAAGACCTGCTAGAATATCCCAAGCCTGTTTTGCAAATTTTGATGAACGAATGTGAGGAACAATGGTGCGCTTCACAGACAACGCAATCAATGCATGGGCCTACGCATCCTTTACATCCCAACAACCTTGTTCTGCCGTAGGCAAAACAACTCTAATAGCAACAATCCTTGCAGCAAGACCTGCAACATCCTCAACATCGCTTACATCCTTAGAACCAAGACGTACATCAATCCCCTGCACAATGTTCCAGACGCCCTTTGACACAAGGACATGTTGCATCATACAAGCCCATATAGGGTAATTGTCCCCATCTAACCTGTCCTCAACAACAAACATAGTGAACACATTTGTGTTGTTGTCAGCCATGGTAAATGCTGCACATGATGTGAAAACTCCCCGAAAACAAGAGAAACGAAACGGGAACAACACGTGCTATATAGCACAAACCATAGAAGATTGTAAGGCACCTATTATGCAGAAAATGGCACTGACAGAAATTCTCCACAAAATGACAAAATAGCCTGTGTAGTATTGCATGTAGTGGAAACAGAGGCCGAAACGAGCCCGAATCAGAAATCTGAGTAGACTGAGCTCAATGAGCATTCCCAAAATTTATGTCGACTTGCGAACGCTCGCCAAGCTCACTGAAATCAGAGAAAATGAGCAGGGGTGTGTTGGAGAAGCTGGCTACTAAGCCCGGGAGGATGCAACCTGCTCTGATACCAATTGTTGGAATTAGGGTTGCAGAGAAACACACACAGCTTGGAGAAGACGAAGGAAGCTCAAGGCACACGATAGAGAGTGTATTACTTAGTGTGCAATGGAAAGATAGATAGCCCTAGAGTGATGGGCGTATATACAATACACGAGGGGGAAAACCTCCTAAAGAGGGAAAAATGCCCCGGCGGTCCTAGTGTGTTCACACACAGCACTACCATGTGTATATGGTAACAAGAAAGACACACGCATACATACACTCTGCAGATCTACACATACATAATGTGAATCTGCATACACATACACATAATCAAATACAAGCACATATGCACACAAAATTTAGAGAATTTTAGAGGAAAATATTTCTTACAAATAATTTTAGATTAATGAAATTAATTAAAATATCAAGGATTTCAAAAAAAATTGTTAGTTAATTACAATTGTTTTGAGTATCACTGTAAAATTGAAGAGTTAACTTAAGTTTTATTTTAAATTTAATTTTTATGTTTTATTTTGTTATCAATTTTTGTTAAGTTTAAAATTTGAATTTAAGTTTGAGATTTATATTTTTTAATTTGAATTTAAGTGTTCGATTCACTTTTTTATTTTGTTATCAATTTGTGTTAAGTTTAAAGATTGAGTTTAGATTTAGGATTTATATTTTTTAATTTAAATTTAAGTGCTTGATTCACATTTTCAAAATTTCATTTAAATAGGTATTTTAGATTTGTATTTATAATTAAGTTCAAATTATAAGTTTAGGTTTATATTTAGTGTTAAGTTTAAGAGTTTAGATTTTACGTTGTGTTAATTGCAATTATGTTTAAGTTTAATTTAGAGTTCACATTTTGGTTAGATTTAGGTTTTGAGTTAAAACTTAAAATTTAAAGTTTAGGGTTCAAGTTTAGATATGTGCTTAGCTAAAATAGCAATACGACAAGCCGTTTTTTAAGTCGATATGTTTGTGTTTTTTCTTTTGAAAATGCAAACAAATTTCAAAATGACTTGCCCTTTAAGCTTGTGCAAACCATCAATAGGCAAGTGGGCAAGTCGTATACCAAGCGACAAGCACATTGAGCAAGGGTGTCAGCCTTGAAGTCCCTTTACGTTAAAGGTCCTTAAAAACACAAACGGACTTCAAAAATGCCTTGTGCACTTGCCATCTCTACTTGCCACTTTGCATACGGTTTGCCCTTATACCTATTGATGGTTTGGGTAAGATGGAAATTGAAAATGGCAAGTACGCAACCTATTTCTAAAGTCCATTTACAGTTAGGGAACAAAAGATGCAAAACGGACTTTAGAACAACTTGCACACTTGCCATTTGTGCTTGCGACTTTGCATATGGCTTGCACACTTGTCTATTGATGGCTTGGACATGCTCCATGCAAAGTGGTTAGCACAAATGGCAATATGGCAAGCCGTTCCTAAAGTCTGTTGTGATTTTTATGTTAAAAACATAAACGAACGTTAGAAAAAAATTTATATCTTGCGGTTTGTGTAAAATGGCTCGTCCAAACCATCAATAAATAAGTGGGTAAGCCATATTCAAAGTGGCAACCACAAATGGCAAGTGCACAAGCCAGTTCTGAAGTAGTTTGCATTTTTTTCTCTTAAAATTGCAAACCGACTTCATATATGACTTGCCCTCTTACCACTTGTGCTTGAGGCTTCGCATATGGCTTACAGAGTTACTTATTGATGGTTTAAGCAAGCCGTATGCAAAATGGTTAGTACAAGTGGTAGGATGGAAAGCCGTTCTTGAAGGCCATTTGTGTTTTTTCTCTTAAAAATGCAAACGAACTTCAAATACCGTTTGTGCTAACAAGAATGCATACACTTGGTCGCTTACGTACCTAGCATGTAATCGGCTAACTTTTCCAAGGTAATTGGCTCGCATTGTGTGGGATCTACTAGTTCTTCCTTCTTCACTGACCCTATCTGTGCATAAAATCATGGTGTTTGAATGGCCTCCTTGCTAGAGGTGACATCAGACCACGAGGGGCCGAGATCATTGTATTCACACTCCCAAGGAGAGAAACTTTTGATTCTTCCGCTCTCTCTCTCTCGTGTTAAGGGTCATGCCAACTAGCTGAACACCCATCACATTGATCATACTAACCTTACCTATTCTTTTGATCATATAGAACAATAAGTAGTGAGGTAAACCCAAATCCTCACTAAGAGCTCCACCCACATCGTGCTTATGTCTACTATTCTTCTCCGTAGCACTCCACATGCACCACACACTCTTCAAGTGGAATCAGAGTGGAGTGAAGGTCTTGGATCATTGCACCATCGTGACGGAGATTGCGGTGAAGCTATGAAATTTTTAGCACTGTCTTGCAACAAAAAATTGACTGAGTAAAATGTCAATTTTTAGCTTGGTTCTCGTTACCCTTCCCAGAAACATCGTCGTCTAGAATTTTTTGGTTGAAAGTCTTTTCAAATTTTGCACCAATTTTGTTGTATGTTTGGCAGATTGCCTACAGGTTGAGGGTAGACAGCTGTTGATTTTTACAGATCTGTTGACTTGTAAAAATAGCCATTTCATGCCTATTCTTGCAATTCTTGACCTTTTTTTGAGATCTGCAACTTTGCAAAGGAAGTTTCTGCCAATTCTGAACGGTTTGAGAGATATTGATTGCCTAGCTCCTGCAAGGTATTTTGGAAGTTGTGGATAGATATGCACACCATGTATGCATATTGTGATGATTTTGAGTGCATTTATGGTTTTCTCTCTAGACACAATAGATTCACGAGCATCTTTGGCATTGACAGCCATTACAGTTCCAGTGGGAGTTTTGGATGCATATGATTTTGTATGACTAGCACTTGAGAGTGCTTGTGCTCTATTGAGAGCATTTTACTCCCCGCAGGGAGGTGAATTTGTGCTCGTGCTCGCATACTCATTGGTGCCTTTTTTAGCATGTATCTTACAGTTTTGCAATGACAGATTCACTTATTGCACATCATAGTGGAGTCGATTTTGGCTTGTTTTGGCAGTTCCAGCCATTTTTGAGACTTGGTCCGGAAAAGCCCTTTGAGAGATTGTAGTTAGTCATGTCTGCATAACCTTTTGTGATGGTCATTGACTGAGGTTTTTTGAAGCCAAGCACTGGGGACCGGGCTACCCAGTGTGAGGTGGATTAGGTTGCTAGAGATCCCCATTTGTGGCCTTGCCGTAGGATATGTATAGAAGGGTATAGGTGCTTTGACGCCAAGTTAACAGTCACTCAACACTTTCTTTGAGTGGTATATGCCATTTCATGCCCAAAGAGACTCTTGATACTTTATGCATTGATTTTGTCTTGAAATTTTCTTGACATTTTGATCTCCGTACATAGAAGACTCAGCCAAAATTTTCCCACATGTCCTCTAGTTTGCCTATAGCACTCTTTTGCATTTACATTAGAGTGATTTTGTTGAGTTTTCAGTTACGAGTATCATTTCTGAAGAAAGGAGACTTTGCCAAAATTTCCACATAAATTTTCCATAAATTCCTAGTCTCACTCTCTTGCACTAACTCTTGTCATTCATGGCTGGAACTTCTGAGAAAGAAGAATATTATATCAAGAATATTAATGGCACAAACTTCATGATATGGAATCAACGTATTCTTGATGTCTTTGTCAATAAGAGCCTTGCAATGCCATTAAAAGAACATAAAGAGGGTGTTTACATTGATGACAAGTGGGAGGAGCTTGATGCTCTTGCTATGGCGTCCATTTGCCTACACCTTGGTGAGTCCACTTTCTTTACGGTTATGGACAATATTACTACAAAGGAATTATGGGAGTCATTATGCTCAACTTGGGATGGTTAGAGTGCATCGAACTCGTGTTTTTTATGAAGAAGCTTATATGCTTGAATATGAAAGAAGGTAGCACTGTTAGTTCGCATTTGAAACGAGTTCAATAGTGTTTTCACACAGTTGATTTCTAAAGGGTTGAATTTTGATGATGAAATGAAAGACATTTTATTGCTATGCTCTTTGTCTACATCGTGGGATACATTTAACACTGCAACCAGTAACTCCACCCCTTTGGGCAAGCTTGTTCTCAGTGATATTACTAGTGCTTTTTCTCACAAAAGAGATTAGACATCGGTCTCTTGACTCTAGTGGGCATGGTGATGCGTGTATGGCTAGTGGAAGTAGCAAGAAAAACCATCAATTGCAAAGAGGTTGTAGTCGCTCGCAGTCACGGTCATTCTCAAGATCGCAAGAATGCACGTAGCACGAGTCATGGATGTGACATAAGGAGCATTGGATGATACCATTTTCACAAGAAAGAACACATAAAAAAGGATTATCCCTTTATTGCAAAGAGAAAGGGGTAAAGCCATTGTTGTAAGTCCTGCACCTCCTAACAGTAGTCTAAAGATAGAGGAGCTCAATGTCGTTGACTCTTCACATGTTGATGTTGTTCGTGACATGCCACAATCATAGGATATACTAGTTTTTACTTCTAATTCAAGTTTAGAGGTGTTATTAGCTCTTGACGAATGTTATGTGCAAAATTGGATTTTTGACTCAAATGCTAGTTTTCATGTTACTCCTCACAAGGATTGCTTCTCGAGTTATGCTTCTACACATGGTTCAATTAAGTGGTGTGAATCTCATCATCTTGAGATATGTCACATTGGAGATGTGAATTTGTGTATGCGTAATGGTACCAAGTTCATGTTACGAGGTGTTTGAAATGTGCCAAAGCTAACTAAGAGCTTGGTTTCAGCAAAAAAAACTTGATGATCTTGGATGCACTAAGTGTTTGGCAATGGTTCTTGGATAATCAAAAAAGGTAACCTGGTCATGCTCAAAGGCCAGAGTTCTAGCTCATTATACTCTTTGTATGTCTCTAGTGTGAAAGAGTTAAGGCATAGCCGGCTTGGTCATATGAGTCAGAAAGGAATGAAGCAGTTACAACATTTTTGCTATATCCTTGTGCTAAAACTATTTTGATTTCAGTTTGTGTGAGCATTGCATATACGAGAAACAAACTAAGCTTACCACTTTGCCATTGGATAGAAAGTTAGGAAATCCTCTAGATTTGGTTAATAGAAATCTATGCGGGCCTATGCCGCATAAGTCTCTAGAGGACATTATATATCTTGACTTTCATTGATGATTCTACTCAAAAGGTGTAGGCCTACCTCTTGACGAGGAAAGAAGAAGTCTTTAATGTCTTCAAGAAGTTCCTTGCTATGGTTGAAAACCTATTAGGAAAGAAGTTGAAGGCTTTGCGCACTGACAAAACGGGGGAGAGTACGTCTCCACTGAATTCAAGAACTTTTGTAGCAAAAGAGGAATTCATAGGAAATTTACTACACCGTTCACACCTGCTCAAAATGGAGTTGTTAAGCATATGAATATAACTATTCAGGAGAGGGTCACTTCCATGCTAACTATACCGAATTTACCTCAAGAGTTTTGGGGAGAGGCTGTTATGACAGCGGTGCATATATTCAAAAGGTCGCCTAGTACACCGTTGAACTCCAAAATTTCATACGAGATGTGGACAGGCAAGAAGCCTAATTATGATAGATATGGGTGTTTGGGTGTGAGACATTTTCACATAATCCTAAGGAGCTTAGAAAGAAGCTGGTCCCCAAGTCACACAAATGCATCTTCATTGGCTATGGTGCAGATGGAGAGATGGGTTATCGTCTCTAGCAATGGAATTTCATAAGAGTTATTCGCAGCTCACAAGTGACCTTTAATGAATCAAAGATGCATAGACAACCTGTGAAAGAGGTTGAGTATCACAAAGTGATATTCAAGATCTGCAAAGGTGTCCTATGTTATCACATAAGCCAAGATGATCTCTCCTGCTGAGAGTCTCTTCTTGACATAGTGATAATGCACCTCATTGTGCTTTGTGCGGGCATGAAAAACTAGGTTTCTTGCAACTACCAATGCGCTTTGACCATCATTGTAGATGATGTTGTGTTGGCAGTGTCCTATCCAACACTCAAATCAACCATGAAACAAAAACCACTTGTGGACACTCTTGTGTCATAACAACTAGCCCAATGAAAGTTCAAAAAAGCATGGAAATCTAGTGGAGATGATCACCCCTTGGGATAAAACAACTCAAGATGTAACTCAAGTAGTGAAAGATCCTCTTAATAGCTTGCCAATGCTTATACCCTAGGCTATACATGTATCTGCTGACATGTGAGACTACACACTGAATATTTTGGCCTCGTATTGCATACATAAAAATGACATCCAACAACAGTCTGCTAATAAAGAGTAGCATCAAAGAGATCTCTAGCATCATGAAAAGTCAACTTTAAACCTGTCTCCATTGGACTTGCAATAAGTTTGTATTCCTTAAGTCCAAAATTACATAGTAATGTTTCTATGTATCTTGCTTGACACAAAGTAATACCTCCATCAGACTGCTTAAATTGTATGCCCAAGTAATAATGCAAAAGCACCAAGACTTTCATCTTGAAAGTAGCATTCAAATCAACCTTGAATTCATCAATATGTGTCTCACTCGGGCTAGTAATAAGCAAATCATCTACATATAGAATGACAATGAGAAATATATCACACTCACGCTTGACATATAAAGTGCTTTCAGTTGGACTATTATGAAAGCCTTGTTTAACCAAATGAGTGTCAACTTTCTCATACCCAGCATGAGGAGACTGCATCAACCCATAAAAAGGTTTCTTACATTTGCACACTTTATCTTCTTGTCCTTTCATGAAAAAGCACGAAGCTACACTACATATACTTCCTCAAATATACAATGTTTGATTGATGTACATTCCATCCAAAATGAGTTGCCAATGCACGTAGAAAATGACCAGCAATCATTTGACAAGTGGGAGCAAAAGTTTCTTCATAGTCAACACCTTTTTGTTGTGCATAACCTTTTGCAACAAGTCAAACCTTGTAGCTATCAATCTCACCATCCGGCTTGCGTTTCAACTTGTAAACCCACTCCATACCAATGGCTTTTTTTTCAAGAGGCAAATCACATAAAGTCCATGCGTCATTTTCTATAAGTGCATCATTCTGATTGCATGGGAGCCATCCAATTTTTTGAATTTTGTGCTTCACAAAAAGAAAGAGGTTCCTCCTCATCACATAAACTAGAAACAGGCAAAGCATAATAATCACATAAAGTCCATGTGTCGTTTTCTATAAGTGCATCATATTCTAATTGCATGGGAACTATCCAATTTTTTGAATTTTGTGCTTCATCAAAAGAAAGAGGTTCCTCCTCATCACATAAACTAGAAACAGGCAAGCATAATAATCTGACGCATAAGATGCATGGTAAGAACTTGAACAAGTACAACTAGACATAGGTGCATCCAACTTACTATCACACAAAGTATGCACTAGACATTTTGGCATACCTCTAGACTCTTCATTCTAAGCCCTTTCCACATCAAGTACAACATGTATATCTGCATCAATAATAGACTGATCCATAATATTTTTAGAAACCCCCATAGGCTTTACATTTTGCCTCATTGGAATTTACATTCAAGTTTCCACCATTGCAAAGAGGCAACAAAGTGTCATATATGTCTTGTGAGCTTACATTATTGTCTCTCATACACGATAACAAAGGCTGAATAGAAACTTCCACAAACACAACATCTCGTGAAACTAAGATACGTTTTGTTTGCGGATGGTATAACATGTAACTTTTGATTTTAGCACTATAACCAACAAATTTGCATTCAATAGCCTTATCATCTAGTTTTTTGTGTTGCGTTTGTGGCACCAAAGCATAAGCTAAACATCCCAACACATGCATGTGATCAATAGATGGCTTCTTATCATGCCATGCTCCATAAGGATTCATAGACTACAAGACTTTGGTAGGACACCTCTTAAATACATAAGTAGCACACATGATAGACTCAAGCCAAAACGAATGTGGTAAAGCCTAACTCTTGACCATACATCATGCCATTTCTATAAGCGACCTGTTTTTCCTTTTAGCAACACCATTTTGTTGAGGTGTATATGTTACTGTACATTGGTGTTTTATCCCACGATTAGCCAAAATCCATTAAATTCATGAGACACATACTCCCCCCTCGATCTTAATGGAGGGTGACCATAGTATATTTAGAGACATTTTCAGCCATATCCAAAAATTTCTTGAAGCACATGAACGCATTGGACTTAGCTTTAAGCGGATGCACCCATGCATGCCTGGAGTAATCATCAAAGAAAGTCATAAAGTATAGGTAATTTCCTAAGGATGGAGTTTGCATGTGCCCACAAACATCACTATGCACCAGTTACAACCTACATGTTTCCCTTGTTGAACCATCCTTTGGAAACTTCAAATGCTACATCTTACCCAAAATAGAACTTTCACAAACATGCTTAGAAGGTGCTTCAAGAGGCGGAAAAGAAGCGGCAATATTGGATTTTTGCAAACGTAGTAAACTGGTAAATTCTAGATGCCCAAAACATGCATGCCAAAGTTTTGCATCTAAAGCAACCTTTGAATCCACAACTATATGCTTTGTCATACGTGTCAATGCTGGGAACGTGCTTGTGCACTGTGTGCGAGCCTCAAAAGACTGCAAACACACAACTAGAAGAGCCTAGCAAGCTCAAAGGGGCAGGGGTGTGTCACTCACCATTCAATGCTTTCGTCGTGAAGGATCCTGTACTGCGAAGAAGAAGGAGCCGCCGTCGATGCCACGCTCAACCGCCGATGCTACTGCAATGCTCGATCATACTCTCTCTCTCTCTCTCTCTCTCTCTCTCTCTCTCTCAAGCATACACACACACACACACACACACTTGTGAGCACACGAAGGAGAAGGAGACATAGATGGAGCAAGAGCACTTCTTAGCTTACACATCAGAGAATATGGATTTTAGGTCAAAATAGACCTTTTATAAGAGTTTGACCCCTTCACACACTGGGCAATCAAGTAAAAATAGTGTCAAATGAAATATGTGGTGCGTCTCTCATCGGCGATCTCCTACACACTTATTGGACCAAGAAGCTCGGCCCCTGACTCAAAACAATGTGATATCCATGGATATTAAATGGGCTGACGTCCATTTGCCAAGGTCAACACCAAGCGATGGTGGGGAGTGTTGGGTAGTCACCAAGCTTCTTATTCTCCCGGTGTTGACTCCATTTATGACTTGTAATCACATCGCCACAAGGGTCTCCATTGTCGGTTATCATGCCCCAAGGTCTTTACTATCGCTTGTAATGGCTTTAACACCAAGGTCAACACCAAGCGATAGGGAGTGTTGGGCAGTCACCAACAAGCCTCCTATTCGCCCAATATTGACTCCATTGTCTGACTTGTCGGTTAGCATGCCCCAAGGTCTTTATTGTCGCTTGTTATGGCTTTAACACTGAAGGGGATCGGGGAGCACCACAGACGGAGAGTGAGAGAGAGAGAAGGAGACACACACGATGTGGGTGGGGAGACTCAAAGAGTGAGCAGCCCCCTATACACTTATGCTATGTATAAGGTATACAAGTCAGTGGGTGCCCAGACTCTGGGCGGCCGGGCAAGGCACAGGCGCCTATACCCGAACAACCTCCCACTTAAAGGCGAATGTGCCTTTAAGCAAGGGAGCCTAGTCTAAAGACTAAAAAAGGTGAGAGAAAACCGCTCTCAACCGATGCCCACTGGCTGGCTGTGATCGTGTGCATCCGGCTCTACTGATAGACAAACATCCCGCTGCGGAAGCCACACAGAGCTAGCTCCAAGCTCTGCAAATGGTCTATAAGAGCTCATGCACTCTTGCAAGTATCGATCCAATAACTGCAAACCTCCCCTATGCTCTATGCCGAGATCAGTCATCGAACGACTGATCAACCCTGCTGCAAATGCTCCCACTGCAGCTGCTATGTCGGGCCTCGAGATCAACATCTCGTACATAAGGACACCGAACGTTGATGCAACCCTGGCAACCTCTGCCACCTCCAACTCAGAACTCAACTCATGGCAATCCTGTCCCCTATCATAGAGACCATGGCACTCTGACTCCGAGCTCTGGAGTGACTCCTCGTGCCCACCACATATCACATGTGTACCAAGTGTATCCATATGTCCTGAATCTGCATCAAGCTCTGGCATAAGCATATCAAGAAATGACTCCACAATAGTCGACATCTCAACATCCATGTGAGTCATCTCTGTCATCACCTCTGATGACTCATCCTGCTGTGACTCATCCTGCTGTGACTCACTAGAGCTGTCCCGCTCTACCTGTGCATCCGTAGACGCAACCTGCACAACAAGGTCACTGCTCTGCACTCCATGCAAAGCATCCTGCAACCCACAAGCAAAAGAGACTCGCCTGCTCTCTCGCTCTCTACCTGGCTGCGTGATCACAGAGACAACACCGTCTCTCGCGTGATCCACATGCAATGGGTAACCTGTACCACTCCTGGCACCTCTCGCAATCACTAGCGAACTCAAATGCATCACAAAATCTCGCTCTCGTAGCGAAATCTGACATCCACAATCTCTAAGCTGACCAATCGAGATCAAACTCACTGTCAAATCTGGTACATAGCGCACATGTCGTAACAAGTAAGATGCACCACTCGGTAATGACAGTCTCACATCTCCTGCACCTGCTATCGCATGCACCGATCCATCGGTCAAACGTACACTGCAAAGCATCCCGCTGGAATAGCTACAAAACCATTCAAGATGCGACGTGACATGAAACATAGCATCTGCGTCTAGCAACCACTGCAAAGGGAGTGCACTATCCACATGTATAGCATCTCGTGCATAGCTCGAGGTAAAAGTGACATCCCCGTCACTAGTATACTCCGACACTACATGTGCCTCAACTGTCAAAGCAACTGAGTCCATGGCATCACTACATACATCTCTGAGACTGCCATGTCTCCTACGATGTCGCATACGACGAAAACAGCGCCGTCTAACGTGTCCAGAATGACCACAATACCAACATGTCACATGTCGGCGTGCTCGTGAATGTACATGTCTCACACGAGTCCGTGATGACTCAAATCTATCATACATATCATGTAATCTGCGCCAAAGTGCTCTCGAAGTAGTCTCATACATAACAAGAGCATATACAGATTCCGCAAGGTGCAAAGAGAGCGTAGATAGTGCCATCTCCTCTAGCTCCTGCCACTGATCGTCAGACACGTTTGAAGGTCTACCTACATCACCACTCAATGGTCGATGCAACCCTCGCTGTGTCAATGCATCAAGCATACACTCTCTCCATGCCGCAAAGTCTGACCCATCAAACATGCGCATCTGTGAGAGGTCACAATATGATCGATCACCTGTCTCTGTCATGAGCACAATGCAGCAAACTAGAAAGCAAAACCACCTCACCAACAACACCTGGAAACTGTCTACCAATATGGCCAGAAACACAATGTAAAACTTGTGAGACACACTCCAAAATAGAGCTCCCGCAATGTCAATACAAGCCTCGCCTGCTCTAGTATCACACTGCAATCTGTGAGCTAATCACCAAGCCCACACTGTGCGGTATCGATGCATATACACGCACAAATCTCCCACCTGCAGAGAACACCGTACACAAATGCTGAGTGCAACCCGCAATCTCTACCTAGATCGCAAAAATGATGCGCATAAAACTCCTGGGAAAATTTCGCCAGAGTTTCGTCAGTAAAACGGCCACAAAACCAGTAACCAAACTGACTGCACGCTCAAAACCATGAGCAACTAAAGCGCATCAAACCGCACTCCAAATGCATGCACCAATCTCCACATTTTGCATACATCATTGCAAACACCTGCAAATCTAGTACACAAATATCTGCTCTACCTGTGACTGCCAAAAAACATGCTCGAGGCATACATTGCCGAGCTCAAAATGCAATCACATTAGTCTCCCTGAGCATCAAACCACATAAGGCATACATCGTATCCTCCCACCTGTGAGGAAACTTGCAGCAAATATCACTCTCACATCTGAGAGCAAACCATGTGTGGAATCCTCGACACACAATAAACAACTGCTGCTGCAGAAAATTCAGCGTTTAGAATTTTAAAATTCTGATATGACGAGTGCGTCCGGAGCGTGCCAAAACCCCAAGGTAGACTCCTGGATCATATGTATCCGAGTCCGGGTGTGAAAGCTATGCCAAAAACAGTGTTTTTGGGACCCGAAAGTGCACAAATAAACTTGCTGCTGTACCTGCTATAATTCAAAGCATAATTTCAGCAAATAGACATCACCATCGCGTCCGAAGCGTGCCAAAACCCTGACCTAAACTCCTGGATCATGTAGATCTGACTCTGTATGACGGAGCTACGCAAAAAACTGCGTTTTAGAGCCCGAAAATGGCAAAAACGAGCTGCACACAGTCTTGAACCTGCTCCTGCTCCACTCTGCGTGATGCAATGTCCTCTCAATGCAAGCTCCAACACAAGAGCTTTGCCACAACAGCATCCAAGCACTCGAATGTCAAGCTCTCCTCCGCCGAGCACTTCTCTAACGAGCTCCACTGAGCTCAAAAGCTCCTCTCACCAAGGAAGCCGCAACCGCCTCCTCGACCAAGCTTGACCACACCAAGCTCCTAAGCTCCAAAGACAATGCTCCTCAAGCTAAAATCGCTCTCCGTGAAACTCCGCGATCGAACTCCACCGTCGAGAGCGAGCGAGCTATCGCCTCGAAGCTCTCAAAGCCGTCGTGCTCTCCGCGGTCACCATAGCTCTGATACCAATTGAAGGGGATCGGGGAGCACCACAGACGGAGAGTGAGAGAGAGAGAAGGAGACACACACGATGTGGGTGGGGAGACTCAAAGAGTGAGCAGCCCCCTATACACTTATGCTATGTATAAGGTATACAAGTCAGTGGGTGCCCAGACTCTGGGCGGTCGGGCAAGGCACAGGCGCCTATACCCCAACAAACACCAAGGTCAACACCAAGCGATAAGGAGCATTGGGAAGTCACCAAGCCTCCTATTCGCCCAGTATTGACTCCACTGTTTGACTTGTCGGTTAACATGCCCCCCTTCCTGATGTAGATTCCGTCCTTGGAAGCTATTAAGATGAAGCCCATTCGTCGAGGTGGAAGAGCATTCAAGATTAAATGTCCTTAGCCTTCTTCATCAGTGTAAAATGAACCGAAATTGACACAGCAATTGTATTCTATGTATAATAAAAAAACATATACAGTTGTAGGCACACAAATTGATTGGTAACAGAATATTAAACAATTTGTTAGCAGTAAAACATTAAACTGTAATATAATCAAACGCATAAGCAATGTAAAGGTCAAAAAATAAACAAGTATGGGGTTGCTAATTTAACGGTTGAGAGGCACTAGAGGTCAATTATTAATACCATGGGTAAGCTTCTCAATTTTCTCTGGTCAATGAAGCTGTTTAATGGCGAGAGCAAAGGATATGATGTTCAAGGGCTGACTAGAGGCTATACCTAGAAGACCTTGTAGTTAAGCTACAATAAAAGGAATTGCTCATGAAATCATCGCCTGAATTATTCCCTTTCTTTGATCCCCCAAAGTTTTTTCACATTGAATCAATTTTGATGTGTGTGCTTATTTTGTATGCCTTGGGCTTTTTGCTTTTGAATGAAAAGCACCCACACTGAGAACCTCTAGGACTCTAGTACCATAGGCAATACATGTGTGTAAAGTACCAAATCAAGCTCCGATTTCTCTTCCAGCTTAAGTTTTTACATTGTGGCACTTTTGATTTTTTTTGTTTGGTCTTTTTTCAGCATTTCAATTTTGTAACTTTGGGGGATCAATGACATTGTTACCCTCCCCAGGCTCATCACACTAGTAAACTCCCTTTATAATACGTAAGCTAAAAGGTCAATAGGGACTAAGCCCACTAGAAAGCCCTAGTACATTGCACACAATGCTTCGTAAGTCATATTAAGAACCTAAAGTAACCATTGATTATTAGGAAGGCATTCCCCATGGTATTAAGAGAAGATCTCTAACTCCTAACTTGGTCAAACTAGCTTAGTCAGACTGCCTGATTTTGAAACCTAGACAAGAGATTATGACAAAAAATTATATAGAATCTAATGTTTAATCTAAATGTGATGAATATTGTGCTACCAATCACATTTAAAGCAGACAAACATGGATGCAAAAACAAAGACAAGTGGCAATGTTAATGGATAAGAAACACCTATTGATGTTGATGATCGCACTCGATTCGAAGAGTGAACGAGAGAAAGATTCCATGAAGTCCAAAATCCTAACAACGGCAACATGTTCATGTACACACTAGAAAACACAAAGAATACCTCTAGGAGGCACATTAGTGGAAAGAGGCACCAACCTTTATTGAACACAATCAAACAAGATAAGGAACCCTAACCTAATTATTTGCACTCCCCCTAGAGAGTAAAGGGAATAGGATATTGTAGAGATGGGGAGGTAACCCTAAGGCTAAACCCCTATCATCATCATCGTCGAGAAAAACAAAGTCATCACCCGTGAGACCATACGTGCCATCCGTGTAATCATGTAAATCTTCTTCATCATTAGAGGCACCATTGTTTACTAAGAAGGTCACTAGACGTCTATAGTCATCTTGGTCAAAAGGACAGGCTTGTGTAATGAGAGAGATGCTCTCTACTAAGTATGGATCAGTCGTGGTCAAGAGACGTATCAACCATTCTAACTCCTCGAAATTCCTCTCACATGCTAGCGTACCTACCAAATCCCATTCACATGCAAGCACCGGAAAGACTATGTGAAACACTTGTGAAAAGTAAAGAGGGTACCTAAAAGGGCGGTGGTAATGTGTGCGCTAATCTCCGCCCAGCCGTGCTATCTTATAGCCTCCCCCTAGCGTACACATTGTCCGGCCGTGCCGGTGGCCTTGCCTGTAGGACCCATGTCCTTACATTACCCCCCCCCTCTTGGAGAATCGTTTTCGTCCTCGAAAATGAATGTAGGAAAACGTTTCTTAAGTACGGAGACATTCTCCCATGTAGAACCTTCTTCAGGTCTACCTAGCCATTTTACGAACACCTATCATCCGACATGATGTCTGGTGCGAAGCTCATGAGAATCCAAAATCTTTTCGAGCTCATGAGGGATGCTTGGCAGTTTGATAAGGTCAACTAACACACCTGTGTCAATGACATTATCATTATGTCCTAGTTGTTTTCGTAAACAACTAACATGAAAAACAGGATGAACTTGTGAGTGCTCTGGAAGAGCTAACTTATAGGCCACTTGACCTATACGTTTGAGAATGGTAAACGGTCCACAATAGCGTGGTGAAAGTTTAGCAACTTTTTCTGTCTTCAGACTTTCAGAATGCTCCGAAACTTTGAGGAAAACCATGTCTCCTTCTTCGAAAGTAGCAAGACGATGATGCTCATTTGCGTACTTCTTATATCGATCTTGAGCTTGCTTAACATTTTGTCAAACAACTTGAAGCATGTCAAAGTGGTCTTAGAGAAAACCCTTCGCTTGCTATATCTTCTCCTTATCCAACCCCGTCGTAAAGAGTGATCTACGTTGAAATCCATACAAAAGCATAAATGGACTAAACCCTGTAGTCACATGCTTTGAACTATTATAAGAAAATTCCAATATAGGTAAGTAGTCTTCCCAATTGGTTTGCTTCTTGCTAACTTACGCTCATAGCATATCCTCTAGCACTTGATGAACTCTTTTTGTTTGACCATCCGTTTCTGGATGATTAGCCGTACTTAGATTAAGTTTAGTTTCCAACTTTTGGAACACAGCTCTCCAAAAGTAATTATCGAACTTTCAATCTTTGTCACTAATGATACTAGCTGGAAGACCGTAGAGTTTATATATATGCTCTACAAATAGCCGTGCTAATTCCGGTGTCTTAATGTAGTCTTAGTGGGAATGAATCGACCCATCTTGGTAAGACGGTCTACAATTACCCATATGGCATCATGGCCACAATTTGTAGTAGGTAGTCCTACTACAAAATCTATAGAGATACTCTCCCACTTACCTTGTGGAATCTCTAAAGGATGTAAAAGGCCACCTACCTTGAGGCGCTCTGTCTTATTAACTTGGCACTGTTGGCAGTTTAATATGTACTCTTGAACATCATGATGTAAGCCCGGCCAATAAAATCACCGATAAACTAAGGCATACGTCTTACGAATACCTTGATGACCAGCACTTGGACTATCGTGACACTCAAATAAGATTTGGCACCTAGTGTCTAAGTCCTTTGGCACACATACTCTACCTTTGTGGAGTAAGTAGCCATCATCAATGGAAAAATTTTTCCATGGCTTAAGCTCTTCTTGAGTGGGGGTGGAGCTCTGTGTGTTGGAGTTTTTATCTGCGCGTGCATAGACATGTTGATCTGGCTGTACAGAGACATGTGAGTGTGAGGGATCCCTTTTTAAAACTGCACTCCACACTTTAGCATATGATTGATCTTGTGCACACTTGCCATGTTATGACTCTAAAAATCCACTCTTTATTTCCGTGAAAGCAAGTGAATTAATATGAGGCATCCGACTTAGTGCATCCACTACTACATTATATCGCCCCTTGCGATATCGTAGCCTACAATCATAATCTTGAAGGATTTCGGTCCATCTAGCTTTACGGCCCTTCAAGTGGGAGCAATGGCTATAGCTACCTTGAGCTGTTCAAAACTGCGCTTTTGGGCTTCTTCCCAATACAAGGTCTTACCTTTTGCTTTAAGTTGATCCGTCATAGGAACAAAATTTTTGGCATATCATGGATATATTGTCGATAAAATCCAACCATGCCTAAAAATATTTGAAGCTCCTCAATTGTGTTGGGATGTGGCCATCGAAGAATGGAAGCGACCTTGTCAGTGTCCACTTTGATGCCAGAATAAGAGATCACATGGCAGAGGTAATGTATCTCTGTTTTAAAGAAATCGCACTTGCTTTGCTTAGCATACAACGTGTCAACTCGTAGCTATTCAAACACTAATTGTAAGTGTTCTATGTGTTCATCTTCAGTCTTACTGTAAATGAGAATGTCATCAAGGAAAACCACAATAAGTTTTCCAAGATAGGCACGTAAGACACTATCCATGAGTGTCATAAATGTAGCTGGAGCATTGGTTAGACCAAAAGGCATAACCAAAAATTCAAAATGCCCGAACCGTGTTCTAAAGGTAGTTTTGGAGATACCTTGCAGTAGGATACGCACCTGGTGGTGTCCTGAACAAAGATCTATCTTTGTAAAGTATCTTGCTCTGTGGATTTGATCAAACAACTCATCCACTCGAGGTAGAGGGTACTTGTTCTTGATGGTTATCGCATTTAATCCGCGATAATCTACACACATGCGCATAGTACCATCTTTCTTTTTTACCAATAGAATTGGTGATGCCCAAGGCAAAGTGCTAGGTCTAATGAAACCACGAGCAAGGTAGTCATCCAACTGACTATCAACCTCCTTGGCTTCTTTAGCACTAATACGAAAGGAGGTTTACTCACCGGTTTAGTGCCTGGCAAGACATCTATGCCATGCTGCACATCACCTATAGGGGGTAACCTGGTGGTAAATCACTTGAGAACACATTACTATACTCCGTGAGTAAGTGAGTCGGCGTTTGTCATGCAAAAGGAGAAAGTAAACTAGAGTTATGTTAGGATACAAAATCTTGTAATTCGTGTAATGTTTGTTTTACAACAATTGCACGTTGCTCTATAGAATTAAAATTGAGAGCACTTTGCTCGTTAGATTTGTTAACACTTTGCTCATCATTAGAATTCTTTGCACTTTGCATATCGTTACTAGAATTCATCGCACTTTGCTCTTGAGAATTCACAAGACTTGGAGACAAGCAGTAACACAAAAAGACTTCATCTATTAAATCTGCTTTCTGCAAAATAGAAAGCTCGGCTATACATATAACAGGTGCAGATTTTTCTCACCAAGCAAAAGCACATGTTTACCATTGGCCATGAAGGAAAAGGAGTTGTGTTCATAACTAGTGTGCAATGTGTTTCCTAAACCATGCAGCCATTCCCGTCCTAAAACCACACTAGCACGGTCCATGTTCATAACTTGGAAGTCAAGGGTCATCGTATGATCTTGAACAATAAGTCAACCCCTTGAACTACCGTGTCCCATACTTCTTTATCATTCCCAGACATCTGCTCCACCACATACTTGTGAGAGCAGGGAGTCTGTGTAAGCTTCAATTTCTCAACTAGCTTATAGTTCAAGAAGTTATAAGTTGCACCATCATCCACTAAAATACAAAAATGTTGTCCGTTAATAGTGCCATGCATGCGAACCAAATCATGGGGGCCAAAGCTGGGCTGCCACATTGAAGTAGGCACACAACACTTGTGCTTTTCTTCCACATGAAGAGCCTCTACAACACAATATTTAGGAGATGAATCTAATGTGAGGCGTTGCACTGTGTGCATGGCCCTTTCTTTGCCTTGCAAAAGAGGATAATCTTTCTTGTTATGTTGGTCCGAAAGACATCTAAAACACAAATTGTGTTTCTTTGCATGCTCAAAATCAGCCGTGTTGAGAGACCCACGTGGAGTATCTCGTGAGTGCTTAGGCTTCTTAGTCTCTTGTGGGCGTGGAGAGGTAGATTGTCTCTTATTTCTCTTGGAACGTGTGGGGAGATCTACCTCGCCATTGGCTCTTAGCCACATTGCTCTTAGCAAAAGTATTCTTAGAGTAGGGAACATTTCCTTTCCTCTCTTGGTCATCATCATATCTTTGGGCATGACTGATGGCTTCTTCCAAAGTTTTTGGATGTTGGGTCTTGACATGAAGACAATAGTCTTTGTCAAGACCCCTATTTACCCTGTATCTTTTGGAATTCATCTAGACCTTCTAGTTTTAATATGATTTCCAAATACTCAAAAGGTACTATGTGAGAGAGAGGCCAGACATGCAGCATGCATCCCATGCTAACCAATTCTTATCTTCTTCATTAGAGTCCAAAAACTCTTTGGAGAAAGAAGCTTGAAATGCGCCTAAGACGGAGGACGAGCATCTATTGGAAATGTCATCCACCACTTATATGCCTTGCCTTTAAGAGAGATTTGTTTTCACAGCCGTCTTTATATCCTAGGTGTGTCTCAATCTCACTCCATTTGTGTAAGAACGTATTAACTGCATCCTTGTTGCGCTCACGCTCTTCCTCGTGAAACTCATGAATGGTGATCTTCTTAAGTAATGCATTGCTACCTTCTGCATCTTCTACAGCACTTGTCTCTTGGACTCCTTGAGTCGTGTGAGCTTGGTTCCCTTGAATCGTGACACTTGTGGCGTCTGTGAATTCATAAATTTCACAAGTAACTCCGTAAGATTGGTAACATTTGCATTGAGCGCAGAGAGGTTGCTTTCAAGTACGCTTTGGTGATGTTTCAAAGTCTTTAAAGAAGACATATCTACAAGCCCATGATCTCCTAGATCATCATTTATTAGTGTCAGCAGCACCCGTGGTGCCCTAATTTTGATCTACGTACTCAAAATCAAAAGTGTGTGTAGGTGGGATATCCCCACTGGCCATGGTAAACACACACTAATGTAAAGAGAGAGAAAATGTCAACTTATACCTTGTGAAATTGAAGTATTTGTGTTTTGTATGCTCCGCAGTTTGCGTTGCATGCGAACCTCGCCTTGCGAGAATTGTAGCACTTCATGTGTCGTTCATCGTACGAACGCCTTTGTTGCCTCTTCACAAAACTCGTTGTTTTTGTGAAGGCTTTTGCTCACTTTGAAGCTACCTCCTTGAGGAAAAAATAAATTTTGGAGGAAAACTTGCCTTCCTCCAAAAAGTGAAAAAGAAGGGTGAAACTACTTCCTTGAAGTTTGAAGCTTTCCCTTTCCTTCTAGATTTCCTTTCAACACAAGTATGCTATCTTTCCTTGTTATACACAATAAGGGTCAATAGCTTGATGGTAAAGTGTTGGCCTCTTATCCTCATGGGGTAGGTTCAACCCTCCTTCATGCAAGGGTTAAGCGGGCTCTACGTGCGCAGCCAACGGTGCCAACGGAAGCCTACGGAGCCTCCATTTCGTCGAGTTACCGGTCTTCTTTTTGCTACAACATAGCGGAGACGTCGCTGTCTGCGGGACGTGTGAGAGAAGCAGCATGTAGCATGCACATGCAACCCGCTTTTCCCCTCCTCCCAAAAATAGCTCGGATACTAGTGAAAGGGCGGTGGTAATGCGTGTGTTAGTCTCCACCCAATCGTGCTATTTTATACCTCCCCCTAGCGTACACACTGTCCGGCCGTGCCGGTGGCCTTGCCCTAGGACCCATGTCCTTATAGTACCTCTCACCCTAGGTAGAAGTGGATGACTCTATCGTACTAGCCATATCTGTACACACAGACAGATGATGGTTAGTGTGCAAATATTATAAGGGTCATGTCAAAAGCTCGTGTCCTTGTGCATAATGTGTTTTTATGATTTTGAGTCATGTACTAGAACTCGTAGGTTTCCAGATTTTTGTTTGGTGGCTCTTATTCTTTTACTTTTTTATTTTTGTTTTTGTGAGTATAAGGCTTTATATATACATTCTCTAAGATTGGGAGATTGAGAGGTCAAGAAGGAAGGTTAAGAGGGAGAGAGTGAATGATGGATGTCAGCAAACACTCCCACCTTCCTTGGGTAGATCATACCTTTTGGAATGATGTCGTTACCTTTTGAAACCAATTGTTCCAAGTTGTCTTGGGTGAAGACTTTGAACAATAGTTTTGACCGCCCTAGGTAGTTGTAAGGGTGGTAAGGTACTCTCCCATGCTTTTATTTTCAACGTTGTTGTAGGTGGGGAACTTACAACGGGAGGTGAAAACTCTTTTTTGTTTATGTGGATATGTACAATGGTAGGTGGAGGTTGTGTCGAAGCTTCTATTTCCATATATGAACTACATGAAGAGCAAGAAGCTTCATTTGTTAATTCTATCGTTGAGCTGAGCGAAACAAGCCTTTATGACTTGGGAACCCATACTAGCTCCGAATTCGGTGTATAGTGTTCTGTGATTTTTCCTTTCCCACGATCTTCCATCGGCTTTGTTGTCACAAGAATTGACTCACATGAGTCAGGTGACAGGTAAGAACACAATTTAAGTTTTGGCACCCATATTTGATCATTTCCTTGATAGTCGCCTTGGGCTTCCAATAGTCGTTTAGGAATCTAACGCCACGTTTTCTTACATTTCTGGGAGAGCGAGTGGAGCGTTTCTTACAAGGCTCCTGTTTTTTAGCATTTGCCACGGTTGCTAATAGGGACCCACTTGTATGTTTTCTTAGTTATTTTGCGGTGGGTCTTGTGTGTCTCAAGCTTTGTTTCAACTATAGAAGTTGAAGCTCTAGGGAGTTGGGCTATTGGGACATATGGTTCAACCTCCTGGACATGCATTGTTTTTTACTTTATTTCCTCAAGAGGTAAGATCTCAGGGACTATGGCTTGAGTGACAGGGCTAAAAGTTGGTTTTTGCGTTGTGACACTCCCTGGTCCCCCAATCAATAGTGCATTTGGTTGATATCATCCACGTGTGTCCTAAGTTTATATTGCCTTTCATAGTTCCAGCAGGCATAACCAAAAAGTTTTGAGCTACGACTCCGTGTCATAACTGACAGAAGTGTGCCAGATACCAAAAACCGCAGTTTTTTTCTTGTTGACACCCTTGACTTGGATAGTACTTTTAGATAGAGATGGCTTTCCTAACTGACACCACACTCCATATGAGAACAAATTATATTTAGCACCCGTGTCTAATAAAACGTTATATAACACTTTTCCATAGGTGCTATTTAGTTCAATAGGGTGTCATAGAGATGCGTCAGAGTCCAACCAATCATCCTCTGTTTCAACGTGGAATGAATGTGTAACTCCAAGGTTGGCCTCTCGTTGGCATCTTATGCATCATTGTGGCTCCTTAGCCTCTTCTTTTAGCCACAGTTTGAGCTTGTATCTTTTTCAATCCTGTATGTGCCTTGGCTGCCTTTTTTTGATGGATGGCACGTAGCTTCTCTTGGCTTAAAGGATCATAATATCTTTTAAATTTGCTCCCATTGAAAAATCCAATGGTTTCAATTTCATCAAGAGTTTCCACACAAATGGTACCTTGTGGGGTGATTTCACATACTCTATATGGTCATTTTCTGGCATATTTCAACTTTTTCTTCTCGTTTCGCACTCCATACATAAGGACTTTATCACCAACATTGATATCTTTGTTCTTTAGATGACAATCAAACCATTTCTTCCTCCTATTTTTCTCCACAAGTGCATTTTGCACAACCAATTTGTCTTTCTTCATCTAAGCTCTCAAGGATATATAAGCACTCAACTAAAGGATTACCATCCCAACCTTCTTCCGAAGCTACACACAAACTAGGAATTACAAACTCCCATGGCATAACTGATTCTTGGCCATATACCATTTTGAATGGTGTACAATTAATAACAACTTTGGAAGAAGTACGATAAGCCCATAGAGCTGATGTCAGCTTCAAATCCCAATCCGTGCGATGAGATTCTACTGTTTTGGTCAAGATAGAAATTAAGGTCTTGTTAGTGCTCTCATCTTGGCCATTTACTTTTGGGTAATACGGTGTAGACTTATGGTGAGCTATCATGAAGTTTGTTGTGAGTACCATTGTCACTCACAATTTCAAAGGGCCAACCAAATCTTGTATAATGTTCTCAAAGAGAAACTTGGCAATTGACCTTGCATCAGCCTTACTGTGGCCTTGGCTTCCACTCACTTTGTCACATAGTCAATGGCAATGATAATATATCAAGATTGAGTGTTACGAGCTGTCAGACTAATTGGGCCTACACCTTAATAGGATGTAAGGGCATCTTATCCTTTCGTTGTGTGATCTTGTAACGTTGGCATTCATCACACCCTTTGGCAAAAAGTGATGCATCTTTGAATAAGGTAGGCCACCAATAGCCCAATTGCAACACCTTTCTAGGAATTAGCTCCCCTGAGAAATGTCCTCTGGCTATACCCATGTGGACTTCTTGCAGTATGTATAAATACTCATCTTCACGAGCACAACGTCTAAGAATATCGTCCTTCCCTGGCTTGTAGAGAGTTCCTGCAATGAGAGAATAAAGTTCACATTCTTTTAATAGTTTTCGAGCTATATCCTTACGAAGCTCCTTGGGTGGAAAACCATTAACTCAAAAGTCCACAATCTTCTCACTCCAGTCAGGCATAGTCTCGACTAGGAATAAGGAAGTATCGGGCAATTCATCATCGACTCTAGTAGAGGCTTTACCATTGGGTATGCGAGATAAATGATTCACCATGACATGTCTTTTACCAGGTCTCACCACAATGGTGAAATCAAACTCAAGAAGAATTAACAACCATCGTGTAATTCTTCACGTGGAACAAAGTTTATTTACTAGATACAACAAGGCTTGATGATCAACAAAGAAAACAAACTTGTTGGCAAAAAGGTAGTAGCAAATTTCTTCACTGCGTAATTCATAGCTAAACCTTCTTGCTCTGTAGTGGTGTAGTTTTTCTCAAAATCATTCAATTGACGACTTGCAAACCTAATGGGGTAGTCTAATTTATGTTCTCCTGGTTGAGCTAGAACACACCAAATAGCAAAGTTCGATGCATCAATATGCACATGGAAGATTACATTCCAATCAGGAACTCGTAGAATGGGAGTGCTTGTCAAGGTCTTTATCAATGACTCGTAAGTAGGGTCACACTCCGCGGTCCAGTGGAACTCAATAAGAAGCTTGTGCAAAGGATGAGTTATCTTGGTAAAGTTTAAAATAAACCGTCGGTAATAACCAACATGGCCAATGAACCTTTGAACTCTTTTATAGTTTATAGGTGGTGGCAAATCAACAATGCCTTTAATTTTGCTCTCATATGTGGAAATCCCATGTTTGGACACTATATGCCTAAAATGACTCCATGTTTAACCCAAAATTGGCATTTAAAAGGGTTTAAGGAGACGCGATACAATTTGCACTTCTCAAACACTTTTGTAAACATGATAGATGTTATTTCCAAGAAGAATAAACACAAAGGCCATCCAAAAAAGCTTCACAAAACTCCCTCAAATATTCTCTAAAAGCAGTGTTTATTAATCTTTGGAAGGTAGCAGGAGCATTGGTTAAGCCAAAAGCCATAACACAAAATGCGAACACTCCATATTTGGTTACAAAAGCCGTTTTAGCTTGGTCTTCTAAGTCAATTGTGATTGATTGTATCCAGAGTACTCATCTAAAAAGCTATAAGCTTCCTTTTCAACAACTCTTTCAAGCACATGTTGTGAATATGGCAAGTGGTAATGGTCCCTACTAGTGGCGGCATTGACCTTCTTGAGATCCACTCACACTCTGAGTTTCCCGTTCTTTTTCGGCACAATCACTATTGGAAACACCCATTCTGAGTGCTCAATAGGGTATATGAATTTGCATTTGACAAGCTTTTCAATCTCTTCTTGAGCAATCTTTGCATACTTAGGATTCATTGGGTAGGGTCATTGTTGGACTGGTTTAGCCATGCTATTCATAGGGATTGTGTGTTGCACCACGAAGGGTGGAACACCTTTCATATCATCATATATACAAACAAATATATCCTTGAATTCCTTGAGAAGTTCTTTAAGTACATACTCTTTAGTCTCTGTTAGATCTTGGGCAATGAAAACAGGTTTGGACTCTTCTCTTGGGTATGCTAACTCTGTTTCCTTTACTATCGTTGGACCATCATAGACTCCATTACTTCCATCGATCGGTGTCCTCTTTGCCTTTGTATACACAACCTTACGTTCCTCTGTGGTGTAGGATTTGAAATGTTATAGTGCAGGGTGTAAGTCTGTGGGGTCTTGTTGTTCTATGAACTGTGCTTTCTCTTCCACTTCCTTTTGTTGTTGAGCTAACTCTCAATTTTGTCGTTTCCTTATGGTACGGCTCAACTTTGGCTTCTCTGTAGCCTCTAGCTGTGATGTTAATGGGTTGTGGACTACACCACATAACACTTTGAAGGTATTCACCCCACTTATCTACCGACGTCCGATGAGCATCACATGCCCCTATATAATTAAGCCATTCTCCGGTAGATTTCTTTTTATTTATTCTAGCATGCACATTTTGCTTGATAATGTCGCTTAGATTGTCATCTAGGGTACCATTGGGCCCTAAATGGTTTGTCCCCACATTTGCATTAAGATTTAACTGAGATTCTTCGTCCTCATAGTCAATTTCAACTGATGATTCTGACTTTGAATTGTGTGGGCTATAGTCTTGTGAGACACTACTGGTTCCAATGTCAGTCAAGCCTTCATCCTGTAGGTCATCAGAAGCTATATGCATTGCTTCTAGCATATTTAAGGGTACGAGTTGTGGCATTTCATCCCCCTCAGGTGTTACCTAAGTCGTCCCCCTATTTCCCCAGGTGTCTGTGGTTGCTACTAGGTGGACCCAATCCACATTGTCAGACTCAGTCATCCCAGGTAGAACATCCATATAAGGAGAATCTTCCTCAACATCAGTGTCCATTTTACATGTGTAGTAATACTGCACTAGGGCCGAGTAAACTGTGGTGTCAAATCTATGATCAATTATAAATATGTTTCCTAGAGGAAGTGCTTGACCAGTTACAAGATCTACTCAAATGACAGAATCTTGGAACTGCAAGTAGACATGGTTTTTAGACCAGTCATGCACCATTTTTGCTTCCCTCATGAAAGGACGTCTTAAGATCATCTCAGATGACATAATGTGCTTGGAGAAATCCATAACAATGAAGGTATTCCTTATTTTGTGTCCAAAAACCTTGATCTTGAGATCTTCTAACATCCCAATAGGTTTAACTATAGTCCTATTGTCCATCTTTACTACTATGTTTGTGGTCCCAAGGTGAGGTATTCCCATAGTTCCCAGCAATTTTTAGTCACAATGCTAACCCCAATGCCCCCATTAAGATTCCCTTCACAGTTAATCCCTTGATAGTGATTGGTATGGTCGCATTGGATTCATCGCCCTCAAAGTATTGTCCCAACTTGTTAACAAGTATTTCTACAATAGAGTTCTCATCTAGGTTGGGTTGTGGATCTAAGTGTTCCTCCTCTATTGGCATCTCCCTAGCTCCATCCATCTGTGAAAATTGTGGTAGCTCGACTTTCAGTTCTCCATTGACGAAAGGTCAAAGAGCTAAGAATAGCTTGGGGTCTCTATATAGTTTGGACTTGATGGTGGTTCTAACTTCTAAAGCCATGAAATCCATCAACTTGGCAATATTTAACGGCACCTTTTGGGCTTCGGTCCCTTGACGTGGGAAAGGTGGGATCTCCATTTCTTCAATAGGGTCAGGTAGTCCCTCTGTAAACATTCTTTTCAACAAGAAGTGAGTACGCCCACTTTCCCATGACTTTAAGTCACTTTCTTCTTGGATGACACTAGGTATGGCTAGGGGTCTATGGACTTTGTGAGGTTGTTGTTGTGTAGGGAACACTGTGTCTGTAATTTGGATCAACCTAGGTGCCGGCTTTAGATCCCTTTGGGTCTCTTCTACCAAACTCCTTGATTACTTGACTCGCTCGATCTCCTCTGTAGGGTTTGGGTAAGTTTCTAACTTTTTCTTGGGTCCTGGCCATTGTGGCTCATAAGGATCTTCCTTGTTGGTTTCTTTCCTAGTGGTTGTTTTGGTCTCCATGGTTTCACCTGAATCAGAATCCTCTTCAGTGTCGTTCATATATATGGGGTTATCACCAGTCCCTATGTTGGTCTTTGAACTGGGGTTTGACTTCGCTGCTTTTTGCGATCTCTTCCTTTGTGTTTTCTTCTTCTTCTGAGATTGGGCAATTGATGTCGTGTCTCTTTCCTCTTTTTTTTTTTTTTTTTTGGGAGCATCGATCGTGTGAGTACATTTATTGGTACCATAGGTGTACTTGGTGATGGCTCCTCGGTAACCTCAATCAAGTTTAATGGCATGATCCTCGGTGCATTTGGATTATTCGGACATTGGGCAATCAAATGATCTATGCCACATTGATTACACATGAGTATCGGCATTGTAGACGTGCTCGCTTGATTGGTTTGCATTAGTGTAGCATTCTTTTGTAGCCTAATAGGACACCCGGCTACAGGATGTAGACCCCCACACTCATAGCATGGAAGAGGTGGTCTCTTGGCAGTGTAATTGATATTCTGGCCTCTTACAGCAAGAGCAACTACTTGATAGTCAGGTTTGACTTGTCCCCAATAGTCCTCCATGTAGTATTGTGGACTTTCTTCAAGTGCATCAATCCCATAGGCAATATCAGGGTCTACATCTTCCTCACAGCCATCCAAACAAACAATAGATGACTCACAACCCACTTGGTTCACAGAAGTGATTCTTGGATGTGGTGATTGCGGTCCTAGCACTGGAGGTAGTAAGGGTGTTGTTTGAACAGCATTTTGGGTTCTAGAGACCATGTGTTGTGACGTTTGGTCAAGAGGTGGGGCCGACATCAATGCAGGCACTCAAGGTGGGTCCGTCCATTCTAAGGTTGGTCTATTGGCCATCGCGCTCTTAAATACTATGCAATCCTTAGCTTGATGACCATACCTCCCACAGACATTGCGATTCCCATTAAGTTTTACTCTAAAAGTAGGGCATTCACTGGTACTATGCAGACCATAGCAAACACAACACCATTGTTTCTCCCTTCTTGGATACATATGGTTGTTTTGCGAAGCACAATTGTTTCTAAGACTCTCTTGAATAGCCTTGGTGAGATCTGCTAAAGTCATCTCAGATATCTTTGGCTCCTTAGCAATAGGCTTTAGGGTCATTGGATGATGCCTCGATGCTTGCGAGCTAGTGAGCTAACATGTAGCGATTCTTTACTAACAAAAGAGGTCCATGGCGTGTTTCTTGGCATGCCCATCACTAGGGTAGGCATGGTAGTCCTGGTGTCGTCAAGACAAAGATGAGCTAGACTTGTAAAGGTAAAGTTATCACTTGTGGGCTCAGATTGTAGTGAGACCCCTGGTGAAACAACATATGGAGGATGATCGAACTTACCGAGGAGTCTCTAGTTGCGATAAGGTTGGTTGCTTAGCCTTCCCTGTATCCAAGAATCTCATGAGACCCGTTGAAGGCATGTGGATCCCCTTTTTCAGTCTCTCCAGCTCAATACCTTATAGATGACCTCACAAACTCTTTGTTTTGTTGATTCTCTATACTAGTAGCACCCAATGTGGATTGTAGGACATCTAACCAACCCACGTGATAGGTGTGACCTATGTATAGGTCAGTTAGAGTTTACGTTTGTAGTTCGTACTCCCAGTTTTTGTTTAGAAATGCTCCATCTAAGATTGAGGTGCTAGGGGTGTCCTTTGAACTAGATGCAACGTGGCTCTCTATGGATTGAAACTTGGGGGTCACTAATTTAGGGGCACTCGATTGCTCACCTGGCATGGATGTTGATATAGAGGCTTTCGCTTTTAACTCTGTTCATTGCTCTGCCCTACGTAAGCTCTCAATTTCTTGTTCCCTAGCCGCAATGATATACCACTCAACCTCTTGCACTTTGGCAAGGCTTCTACCATCAGTACTATAACCTCGGAGGGGAATAGCTCTGAAGAGTCAAGGGATGTAGTGAATGGAGTATTCAGGGGCACATTCTCCAAGAGCATGGGATCTATGTTGGTCATGAATGGCCTCATAGGCACATACTGAACATTCCCATCATACTTTGGTTGGTAATAGCACTCATTGGTCTCATGGTTGGTCCATTTATCCTCAATTGCACACCATTTCTGCGGCCTAATTGGTTGTCTTTGTTGAGGTATCCCTTGCCCTGGTCCCCTCATAGGTGCTTTTTGCATGTTATTCATTATTTCATTCATCCTTTTGAGCGTGTCTTCTATGGTTATAAGCGGTGCTGCAGCAGCTGTTCCCACTTGTGCTGGTTTGTGGATGTTGTTTTCTCACTTAGATTATCCTTAGGGACATCCTGTTCATTGAAAATATCACAATTGTCTCTTAGGTCGATAGCATCTGACACGCACTCTTCTAGGGTCATATGTTTCTTGCTATACAATATAGCATGAAGTTCTTTGTTTAGCAGTCCCTCTAGAAACAATGATACTAATCTTTCTTCTACATGTATTTCTAGTTATGGGCATCTTGCAATGTATTGTTTCATTCTAGTTGCACAATCCCTAACAGGCTCACCTTGTTTCTCTTTGAAGCAATAAATTTGAGCTACCATATTATGTTTGATCCCCGTTTTCGAACATGCAGCTACAAATACTTGAGCTAATGTATTGAAGTCCATGATTGACCTTGGTGGAATGTTTTGGAACCATGTCAGTGATTCCTTCTAATGTCATTCCAAATCCCTCGAATTGAGTATGGAAGTCAAAGATGCGTTCAGCTCTTAACACTTGTTTAAAGCTTGCTAAGTAGTATCAGAAGTAAATAATCACGATTATTTACTTTTCTCAATCTTCTGCACTTTTTGGCTTGATTTGCCAAGTATTCAACTTGTTAAGGTTTATGGACAAGTTTCATTGAGTTTGAACAAGATTTGTTCAAGTTATCAACTGTTTCATGTCCGCAGACTTAGTTTTCAAGAATCTAGCTTAAGTCTCACTTTTGTAATCCAAATTTCACCAAAATTGATTTGTGTGGTCTACTTGATATGCTTGACCTTGTGGTATACTCAAATGTGCAAAAATATCCAATTTTGTAGCAGATGTAAATCATCGCGATTATTTTCTTCTACTATTTTTATGCAAGTTTTTGCCACAATCTTGACACAGAATGGTGAAGTGGCTCAACTTAAGCTCCCTAGCCAAGTTTCATCAAGTTTGGATAATCCCTGTTCAAATGGTTAACAGTTTTGTGTCTGCAAACTAATTTTATAAATTTGGCCACAATTTTCACTCCAATGATCCAAATCTTACCAAATTTGATTTGTGGACTTAATATAACATGATAAAGCTAGTGGTATGTTGTGTTGTTCAGAAAAGTTGAAAAATGGGACAAACGAAAAAAACCGCGATTATTTACTTCAAACAAATTCTTGCATCTTTTTGGTCAACTGAGCATGTACACTTGTTTAACATTTCAATATAAGGCTATGAGTCAAGTTTCACAGAATTTGAACAAAATTTTACCAATTTACACTCAAGTTCTCGACAATCAGTACAAATTTCAGTTTTTACCAAGGTTTTGGTCAGTTTGGTGATCCAAATTCTATGGGCCTTTATAAAAGATGTTTGTACACATGCATAGAGTCTTTGGTATCAACCTTGGTCACTTTTGAGCTAAAAGTAAATAATCACGATTATTTACTTTTGGCCTAAAATGAGCACTTTTTTCAACTTTTTCGGTGGACAATCTTGTTATGAACTATTTTAAGCCTTTGAGTCAAGTCAAAACTTAATCTGGCCTAAAATGTCAAGAAAAAGTAAATATTCTGAGTTTTTGCAAACTCTTGAAATTTTACCTCAAATGCGTCCTTAAGCTTACCCACTGGTTCATCCAACTTCTAAAGCATAATCTCCAGTCGGATTCAATGCTGGACAATCTTTTGGTGCTATTTCTAGCCGTAAACCTGAAATTTTGCAACTCCACAAACAAATCACAATTGATTCTTTTGGATAGAGCAATGTTCTGAGATCCCACCTCGGATTCTACTTACCCTACTCTTAGGTTCTACTGCAATGGGGTTGTGGAAAGTGTCCACAAACACTCGTTTTCTTGTTTTTTATGATTTTCTGAGCCTTGATCTTAAGATTTGTCTTGTCCATCAATCATTCTCAAAATCCTAATCTAATCCTATAATCCTACAATCTTAAAAGATACTTAGCAAGTACAACCTACTTCCAAGCTACCTCTACACAGCAAAAGACGACAATCTTAAGCTATGCGATTTTAAAAAGAAAGTTTTGACTCTAGGTGATCCTAGGGGAAGTTATAGGATAACTTCACAAGATGCTCGTGTTTTTTCCTAGTTTAGGTCTCTTCGATCCCCCGCAGCGGCGCCAAATGAGGGAGGGTGTCTAACCTCACTCCTATCTTATTGTAAACATAGCAAGAACCACGAATATAATTGTCAATCCATGGGACGAAGCTGACTCGACTAGTGCATAGAGGCTACAAGAGGTTGTCAATCTCTTGAAAACAACAAACAACTTGCACCTAACTCAAGCTACACTCAAATGACAGAAATCAACAAAAGCTAGCCGCTCATCGGCAAACAGATCATAATCGTTACAGCATCAAACGACATCTAAACGTTATGAAACTTCTAGGACATGTTTATAAGACCTAAGCACACATGCTTATGGTCTCAAATCTCACTTTAGGTCAAGTGCAAAAATCATGATTATTAACAACAGTGAGTTTTTGACCTAGTCGTTTTCGACCTAGACCGAGAGAGAGAGAGAGAGAGAGAGAGAGAGAGAGAGAGAGAGAGAGAGAGAGAGAGAGCTCTGAAAAGCTCACTCCAAAAATTGATTTTGGAGCGAAGCGAGTTTTTTTTTTTAATTGCTCAGTTGAGAAAAAATCTAAAGAAATCTCTCTCCAAAGCTCCCTCAAAACCTCAACTCTTCTCAACGGAGCCTCTATCCACAGAAGACAGGTGTCCATCAATGCCTTGCACAATATTCCAGACACCCTTTGAAACAAGGACATATGTCATCATGTAAGCCCACATTGGGTATGTTGGGGTATAAAGCCCAATGTGGTCGCCCAGGTAAGTGGGCGGGCCGCCAGGTATGTACACATATTCTTTTGTAAACACCTAATAAGAACTCACTATGCTCTACACATTACAGTAGAGGAAGTTCACCATATCGTCGTGCTCTTCTTCCCGCACTCTCTCTCTCGCGTCGCACTTCCGCTCGTACTCCTTCAATTGGTATCAGAGCTCAGATCGAGGCTCGGGGCAGCACTGCAGGAGGCTAGAGTCACCAGCTCAGATTGGAGTGAAATTCGATAGGCAAAGACACGGCCCAAAATCTTGTGGGCAAGCCCATAGGGCTTGGTGTGCTCAGAAATTCATTCTGAGGTCATCTCGGCCACCGTTCGGCTTCGACAAAGGTCTGCGCAGGCCATTTTCGATTACGTGGTCTCGACGGGTGCAGATCCGACTCTGCAAATTTGGGGTTTTCAGCCTACGACTGCAAGTATTGAGGATATCGACACTCCCAAAGTGTTGATTTGTGGCTGTCTACACATCGAAGGACGGCTCACAGTTCTTGGAGGCGTGTCACATACGACACGGACGCATCTACACACAGACTGTAGGCGACATCCACTAGTTCATCAGGTAGCTTGTGTTTGCTGCTTGATATTCCAGATTTCATCCTGACATTGCAGGTACTTCCACATGGGATGTATTGTCAGAGATTATGTATGTCTGATGAGGGTTTGCTGGCTGTGAGTCACGCAGCAAACAACCGCCGCAGCGGTTATAGCATACAGTGGGAAATTTGTGGATGTATGACTTTGTGGGAAGTCTATGTACAGTCAAATTTACTGCAGCCTTTGTTGAGGGTCGAGTGAGGTTTTATTGAGCTGGGGGATTCTCGAATGTTGAGATCCTTTCGGTGATACAGGTCTTGGAGCGATCCCTCAAGCACCCTTAGATAGGCAGCTAGGATGTATTGACTGTGAGTTAGACAGTTGGGATTGCATCTTTGCTTTACTGCCATTGAGGCATTGTCGCAGTCTATGCTTACAGGACAGTGACAGGACAGTGAGAGACAGTATAGGTGCAGGACAGGTTTACCCACAGCTTACAGTGTTCGAGAGACAGTGGTTTTTTGAGCTGTTTTTTGGTCTGTTTTTTGAGTACACCAGAGCCATTTTACAAAGGAGACTCTCCCAAAATTTATGCAGAATCTGAAGCTTTCTTGGTTCATTTGACAGGTTGATATTGGTTCAGAGGTCAGTTTACAGTGGAAACTCTGCCGAATTTTTCCAAGGAAAGTAAACTACTGTGAAGCGTAGATATGGCTGGATCATAGGACACTGCTCTTTACAATATCAAGAAGCTGGATGGAAGCAATTTCCCATTGTGGAAGAAGCAGATTTGGCACGTGTTGGTACAAAAGAAGCAGATAAAACCTATAAAGCTCAAGGGGATAAAACCAAAAGATATGGACAAAGATGAATGGAGCGAAATGGATGAATTGGCACTTTCTACCATTATGCTGACTTTGGCAGAAAGCGTTTACTTCAATGTAGCAGACGAGATGTCGGCTTATTAAGCATGGTTAAAGCTGAGTGATCTTTATGAGAAGCAGAGTGCAGCTTCACAGGTATACTGGCTTAAGAAGCTTGTTGATTTGAAGATGAAAGAAGGGACACCTATGTCCAATCATCTGAATGAATTCAACACAATCTATAGTCAATTGTCAGCTCAAGGTGTCAAGTTTGATGAACCTGTTAGAGCTATGTTCCTGTTGATCACATTGCCGGAAAGTTGGGACACTTTTCGCACAGCTTTGAGTAATTCTGCACCTCCAGATGGTTTGAACATAGCAGGTGTAGAAGGAAGTCTGCTTACTGAAGAAACCAATAGAAAGACAATGGACAAAGGCAAAGGAACATCCTTAGTTGTCAGGGGAAGGACCAAAGAAAAGTACAAAGGTGGAAAGAGGAATCAGTCTCGTAGCAAGTCCCGCAGTGCTAAAGGCAAGAGTGACATAGAATGCTACCATTGTGGCAAGAAGGGTCACATGAAAAGAGAATGCAGAGAATAGAAAGTAGAAAAAGGCAAAGAGAAAGCTGAAGACCATGGTGAGAAGAACAAGTCCTCAGTGAAGATTCAAGAAATAAACGTGACAAACACTGTTGCAGAGGATGACAATCTAGTGTCAGGAGACATCTACTTCTTGAAGAATACAATGGACTCAGCTCTTCTTATAGCATCTGATGGAAATGCACTAAGTGACTGGATTATAGACTTAGGGGCATCACTTCATGTGTCTCCAAACAAGGAGTGGCTTACTTCTTATGTGACCACTAAAGATCATTTTCGGCTAGGCAATGGGCAGACATGTGAGATCTTAGGTGTTGGAGACGTTCAATTGAAGTTTCAGAATGGCTCTTCTTTCACGCTGAAGAATGTGAGACATGTTCCCGCAATTACAAAGAGCTTGATCAACACAGGTTTACTTGATGATGCTGGCTACGTCACCATTTTTGGATAGAACATGTGGAAGATATCCAAGGATTCTATGACAGTAGCACATGGAGTAAAGTCTGGAGGACTTTACATGATTTATGTATCAAATGTCTCTAAAAATGTAATCAATGTAACCGAGCAGCCGAACGTTTCTTTGTGGCATAGCCGGTTAGGACATATGTCCAAGAAGGGAATGGAAATCTTGTCTCGTTCTGGTTATTTGCCTGGATTTTTATTTAATGATTTTGAATTCTGTGAACATTGTCTGTATGGTAAGAAAACACAGCAGCCACATAAGCATAGAAGCAATAGAAGAGATACACAGTTGGCACTTGTTCATAGTGATTTGTGTGGACCTATGCCTAACCTATCTCTAGGGGGAGCTTCTTACATTATGACATTTATAGATGATTACTCGAGGAAAGTATGGGTTTACTTTCTCAAGCACAAGGATGAAGCGTTGAGTGTTTTCAAAACGTTTGTGACACTTGTGGAGAAGCAGAGTGGCAAGAAGCTTAAATGCTTACGCACTGACAATGGTGGAGAGTATGTTTCAAAGGCCTTTCAGGACTTTTGTGAGTCAAAAGGTATAAAACGTGAACTTACTGCTCCTTACAATCCTCCTCAAAATGGTGTTGTTGAGAGGATGAATAGGACCATACAAGAGAAGGTCAGAAGTATGTTGTCTAATGCACAGCTGCCAAATGGGTTTTGGGCTGAAGTTGTATCAACAGCTGTTCATCTTGTAAATAGATCTCCTGGCAAGGTTTTGCAGAAGGATTCAGTGCCAGAGATGGTATGGTCAGGCAAAATGCCCTCATACAAGCATCTCAGAGTCTTTGGATGTGTTGCATATACTCACGTTCTAAAGGAATTTAGGAACAAACTTGAGCCAAAGAGTAGAAAGTGCATCTTTCTAGGCTATGGTAATTCTGGTGAGATGGGGTACAGACTGTGCGCTCCTTACCGCATTGTCGAAGCAAGGGACTTGCCGATACACCGTGTGTGAGCCACAAATGGCTCCAAGCACACAACAAGACTAATCTAGCAAGGTCAAGAGAGCAAAGGGTGTGTCACTCACCGCTCTACGCTCGCCTTCGTGGTGGATTTCTCGCCACGATGAAGAAGAAGCTGTAGTCGTGCCGTGCTCAACCGCTTCGCCGCCGTCGTGCCTTCGTAATGCTCGATGGCACACACACTCTCCCTCTCTCTCACACACATACACACACACACGAGGAGGTGAAGAAGAAGAAGATGGAGATGGAGATGGAGCAAGAGCACTCTTCTATTGCACAAATGAGAGAATAAGTGAATTTTAGGTTTCGTTCGCTTTTATAGGAGCTCACCCCATTCACACTTGGGCGCCCAGGCTTAGCCAACTAATCCCTTGAATGTCCCAGTTAGAGTGCACCTCTCATCGGCGATCACTCTTACCCTTTTCCTATTGGTCCGACAAGCCCGATACTTGACTCTACCAAATACATAATACACGTCCGTCGTAGGTGATGGGGTGTCCATGAGCCGTGAGGGTTAACATGCCCCCCTTCCTAATGTAGATTCCGTCCTTGGAAGCTATTGAGTTGAAGTTCGTTCGTCGAGGTGGAAGAGCATTTGAGATGAATGTCCTTAGCCTTCTTCAGTCACTACAAAATCAAACAACATTGGCACAGTAATTGCATTCTCATAAGTGATTAAAAAGCATATGCAGTTTTAGGTAGACAAATTGATTGGTAAAAGAATTTCAAACAATTTGTTAGCAATGAATATTAAATTGCAATGTAATCAAATGCATAAATAGATGTAAAGGTAAAAAATTAAACAAGTCGGGGGTCGCTAATTTGACGGTCGAAAGGCACTAGAGATCGAATATTAATACCATGGGTAAGCTTCTTAATTTTCTGTGGTCAATTAAGTTGTTTAATCACGAGAGCCAAGTATTCATGTTCGAGGGCTGACTAGAGGCTATATCTAGAAGACCTTGTAGTTAAGCTACCATAAAAGGAATTTCTCATGAAATCATCGCCTGACTGATTACTTTTTCTTTGACCCCCCAAAGTCTTTTCACAGTGATTCAATTTGATGTGTGTGCTTATTTTGTATGCCTTGGGTTTTTTGCTTTTCAAGGAAAAGCGCCCACACTAGGAACCTCTAGGGCTTTAGTACCATAGGCAATACATGTGAGTGAAGTACCAAATCAAGCTGAGATTTCTCTTCCAGATTAAGATTTTACAGTGTGGCACTTTGATTTTTTTTTGTTCATTTTCAGCATTTTAATTTTGTAACTTTGGGGGGTCATATAACACTGATACACCTCCCCAGGCTCATCACACTAGTAAACTCCCTTTATAATACTTAAGCTAAAGGTCAATAGGGTCAAGCCCACTAGAAAGCCCTAGTACATTTCACACAATGCTGCCTAAATCGGATTAAGAACTTAAGTAACCATTGATTATTAGGAAGGCATTCCCCATGGTATTAAGAGAAGATCTCTAACACCTAACTTGGTCAAACTAGCTTAGTTGGACTGCTTGATTTTTAAACCTAGACAAGTGATTATGACAAAAAATTACATCGAATTAAATGTTTGTTACTAAGCAAATGTGCTGGATATTATCCTACCAATCACAATTAAAGCAGACAATCATAGATGCAAAAAAGATAAGGGGCAATGCTAATGGACAAGAAGCACCTGTTTGTGTCGATGGTCGCGCTTGATTTGAAGAGTGAGTCAAGATAAAGATTCCATGAAGGTCCAAATCCTATCAATCGCAACACACTCCTGTACACACTAGGAAACAAAAGGAATACCTCCAGGAGGCACATTAGTGGGAAAAGGTACCAACACTTATTGAACACAACAAAAAACATAAGGAACCCTAACCTAATTATTTGCACTCCCCTAGAGAGTCAAGGGAATAGGATATTGTAGAGGTTGGGGGGAAACCCTAACGCTAAACCCCTATCCTCGTCGTCGAGATAAACAAAGTCATCATCCATGAGACCATATGTGCCATCCGTGTAGTCGTGTAAATTTTCTTCTTCATCATAGGTGCCCATGTTTACTAAGAAGGTCACTAGACGCCTATAGTCATCTTGGTCAAAAGGGTAGGCTTGTGCAATGGGAGAAACGCTCTCTACTAAGTATGGATCAGACGTGGTCAAGAGACGTATCAGCCATTTTAACTCCTCAAAATTCCTCTCACATGCTAGCGTACCTATCAAATCCCATAGCACTGGAAAGACCATGTGAAATATTTGTGAAAAGTAACGAGGGTACCTCTCACCCAAGGCAGGAGTGGATGACTCTAGCGTACTAGCCATATCTGTACACGCAAATAGATGATGGTTAGAGTGCAAATATTACAAGGGTCGTGTTCTTGTGCATAATTTGTTTTTATGATTTGTGTTATGGCTCTTGCACTTTTACTTTTTTATCTTGTTTTTGTGAGTATAAGGCTTTATATATACATTCCCTAAGATTGGAGATTAAGAGGTCAGGGAGAAAGGTTGAGAGGGAAGCAAGTGAATGATGGATGTCCACAAACACTCCCCCCTTCCTTGGGTAGATCATACCGTTTGAAATGATGTCGTCACCCTTTGAAACCAATTGTTCCAATTGGTAATAGGTGAGGATTTTTGCCAGTAGTTTTCTATTACCCTAGGTGCCTCATCAAGTTGCAAGGGTGGTAAGGTACTCTCCCAGGATTGAACTTGAAGTGGTTCATCAGGTGATTCTTGAACACTGGGAGGTGTGGATTCTTTTGTAGCTTCATGGAGGTCCACTACTATAGATGGAGGCTGTGTAGAAGCTTTTACCTCTATGGATGTATTACATGAGGAGCTAGAAGCTTCATGGAACTCCCCCCTTCCTGAGCTAGGTGGAATAAATTGGTTTTTCCTTGGAGCCCAAACTAGCTCTGGACTAGGTGTGTAGCATTCTGTGATCTTTCCCTTCCCATGGTCTGCCATTGGCTTTAGCGTTACACTGTTTGCCTCATAGGGGTTTGTTGTCAATAGGGAAGGACACATTTTACGTTTAGGTACCCAAATTTTCTCATTTCCATCATAGTAGCCTTGGGCTTCTAATAGTTGTTTTGGAATCCATCGTGATTTGGTCTTGACTCTCCTAGGGCGCGCTCTTGGTTTTCCCGGGAAATTTTTTCTTGGAATGGATGGGAGGGTTGAGGTAGTTGGAAATAAGGCCTTGGGGACCCATTGATATGTACTCTTAGGTCGTGCAGGTTGAGTACTTGCAATATTACTGCTTGCTGCGACTACAAGTGTTGAAGTGCTAGATTCATGGGTAGCCGGCAAAGACGACTTAACCACCTTGGCTTGTGAATGTTGGCTATCCTTCAACTTTGCTAGAGTTTGCAACGTAGGTGACTTTGCTTGAATGATAGGGGTAAGAGTCGGTGGTCGCGTCGTGACACTACCAGTATCCAAATCAATAGTGCATTTGGTTGCCAACATCCACGTGCGTCCCAGGTTTATGTTGCCTTCCATAGCTCCTGCGGGCATGACTAGAAACCTCTGCACTATGCTTCCATTGTCATAGACAACAGGGGTCTGAAGGACTCCAAGAATAGCAGTTTTCTTTTTATTAATTCCCTTGACTTGCATCGTACTCGGGGATAGGGTCGGTTTCCCTAATTGACACCAAACTCTATAGGATAACAAATTGTGTTTAGCTCCCGTATCTAATAAGGCATTGTATAGTACTTTCCCATAGGGGCTATTTAGCTCAATTGGGTATCGTAGGGGTGGCTCAGATTCTAATGAGTCGTCATCTGTGTCCTCGAAAAATGCTTGCGTGATTCCCAGATTAGCCTCTCGTTGGCGTCTAAGACGTTGTTGTCGTTCTCGAGCCTCAACTCTTGCTTGGATTTTTTAAAGCTCTGCTTGTTCCTTGGCAGCCTTCTTTTTAAGGATGGCTTGCAACTCTTCCTGGTTTAGAGGATCATAATATCTTTTGAATTTACTCCCATTAAGGAATCCAATGGTTTCAACTCCATCTAGAGTCTCCACACGAATGGTACCTTGCGGAGTAATTTCACACACTCGATATGGTCCCTTACCAGCGTATTTCAATTTCTTCTTTTCATTACGTACCCCGTACATAAGAACTTTATCACCAACCTTGATGTCTTTATCCTTTAAATGGCTATCAAACCACTTATTTCTCCTATCCTTCTCCACTAGAGCATTTCGCACAGCTAATTGCCTTTCTTCATCTAGCCTTTCCAGGATATATAATCGCTCCACTAAGGGGTTACCATCCCAACCTTCTTGAGAAGCTACTCGAAGACTAGGAATGACAAACTCCCATGGCATAACTGCTTCTTGGCCATACACCATCTTAAACGGTGTGCAATTAATAGCAACTTTATACGTAGTACGATAAGCCCATAAAGCTGATGTAAGCTTTAGGTCCCAATCAGTACGATGAGCCTCGACTGTCTTTGTCAAAATGGAGATGAGAGTTTTGTTGGTACTCTCAGCTTGGCCATTTGCTTGGGGATAATAGGGTGTAGACTTGTGGTGAGATATCATGAAGTTTGATGTGAGTTCTTTTATTACTTCATTTATAAAATGAGTTCCATTGTCACTCACAAGTTCAAAGGGGCATCCAAAACGTGTGATAATATTCTCAAAGAGGAACTTAGCTGTTGTTTTTGCATCCGCCTTTCGTGTTGCTTTTGCTTCAGCCCATTTGGATACATAGTCGGTAGCGACAATGATATATCGTGATTGCGTGTTATGTGCAGTCGGACTAATCGATCCTACAAAGTCTAAGCCCCACTTTTCAAATGGTTGGGTTACCTTGATGGGATGTAGAGGCATCCTATCCCTTCTTTGTGGCTTGTTGAAGCGTTGGCATTCATCACATCCCTTTGCAAAAAGTGATGCATCCTTAAACAGAGTGGGCCACCAATAGCCTGACTGTAAGATCTTTCGGGCAGTCAGGTTTCCTGAAAAGTGACCACCAGCTACGCCCATGTGTGCCTCTTGTAGAATATATAAATACTCATCCTCGCGGGCACAGCGTCTAAGAACATCATCTCTTCCTCTCTTATAGAGAGTTCCAGCCAGTAAGCAATAGGGTTCGCATTCCTTGATTAATTTTCGAGCTATATCTTTTCGCAGTTCTTTGGGTGGAAAACCATTAACTAAGAAGTTAACAATCTTTTCACTCCATTCAGGCATTGTCTCAACAATGAACAAAGGAGTATCATGCAATTCATCATCAACCCCCGTAGGAGCTTCGCCATTAGGGATACGAGATAAATGATCCGCCATGACATGTTTCCTCCCAGGCCTCACAACAACGGTGAAGTTGAACTCAAGAAGAATTAACAACCATCGTGTAATTCGACCTGTGGAACACGGCTTGTTTACCAAATATAGCAATGCTTGATGATCAACATAAAACACAAACTTGGTAGCAAGAAGGTAATAGCGAAATTTCTTTACTGCGTAAATCATAGCTAGACCTTCGCGCTCTGTAGTAGTGTAGTTCATCTCGGCATCATTTAATTGGCGACTTGCAAAGCTAATAGGGTAGTCCAATTTATGTTCTCCTGGTTGAGTTAGAACACACCCAATAGTAAAATTTGATGCATCAATATGCACATGAAAAGGTACATTCCAATCAGGTGTTCGCAGGATTGGAGCACTTGTTAGGGCCTTCTTTAATAACTCATAAGATTGATGACATTCTTCTGTCCAGTGAAACTCGATAAGAAGCTTGTACAATGGACGCGCTATCTCGGCAAAGTTTAAAATAAACCTTCGATAATAACCAACATGGCCCATAAATCTTTGAACTCCTTTATAGTTAGTAGGTGGTGGCAAATCAACAATGGCTTTAATCTTACTCTCATTTGTGGATATTCCGTTCTTGGACACTATATGCCCTAGAATGACTCCATGCTTAACCCAAAATTGGCATTTGAAAGGGTTCAATGAGATACGATAAAATCTGCACCTTTCAAATATTTTTCGTAGATATAACAAATGCTTCTCCCAAGAAGAATAAACACAAAGGTCGTCTAGGAAAGCTTCACAAAACTCCCTTAGAAATTCTTTAAACGCACTGTTTATTAATCGTTGGAATGTAGCAGGGGCATTTGTTAAGCCGAAAGCCATAACACGAAATTCGAACACTCCAAACTCTGTGATAAAAGCAGTTTTAGCTTGGTCCTCTAATGCAATTGTGATTTGATTGTAACCAGAGTACCCATCTAAACAGCTATAAGCTTCCTTGCCCACAACTCTTTCAAGCACATGTTCTGAATATGGCAAGGGATAATGATCTCTCCTAGTAGCTGCATTAACTTTCTTGAGGTCCACGCACACTCTTAGTTTCCCATTCTTTTTTGGTACTGACTATCGGAGAAACCCATTCTGAGTGCTCAATAGGGTATATGAATCCACATTGGATAAGTTTTTCAATCTCCTCTTGTACAATTTTGGCGTACTTAGGATTCATTGGATAGGGTCGTTGCTGGACGGGTTTAGTAGTGTTGATCATGGGAATTGTTTGTTGCACCACAGAAGGTGGGACGCCCTTCATGTCATGATATGTCCAAGAAAAGATATCCTTGTATTCCTTGAGGAGCTCCTTAAGTATAGCCTCTTCAGTTTCGGTAAGGTCTTGAGCAATAAAGACTGGTTTAGACTCCTCACCTGGTTCTGCTAATTCTATCTCTTTAACTACCGCTGGACCATCATAGACTCCACTGCTTCCATTGGTAGGTATTCGTTGGGCTTTGGCATACACAACCTTTCGCTCCCCCGTGGTATAAGATTTAAAATGTTCAGGAGCCGTATGTAAGTCAGCAGGCTCTTGTCCTGACGAAGACCTTTCTTTTAGTTCTGCCTCCTTTTGTTGTTGTGCTAACTCTCGGTTTTGACGTCTTCTTATACTTTGACTCAATTTCGGCTCTGTAACCTCCAATTGAGCGAGGTCAATGGGTCGCGGGCTGCACCACATGACACTCTGGAGATGTTCACCCCAATTGTCTACTAGCTTTCGATGAGCATCACATGCCCCTAGATAGCTAAGCCATTCTGCAGTAGATCTTTCCTTGTTTATCCTAGCTCTCACATTTGCTCGATATCGTCGTCTCTTATATGACCTTTGTTTCTTGTTAAGGTTTTGATTTTGGTAAATGTTTGAACTCGACTCGCTTGATAGGTCTTCGCTTGTATCTTCTTCACTCTCATATAAATTACCATAGATGGTCGTACTAGACCTTGAGTGTTCAGTTTCTATACTTGGCTCACTCGATGTTTCCTCAGGTTCTGAATCCATTTCTCCCTGAGATTCCGTTTCTGATGTGTATTGGCCTGAAGCCTTTGAGGAATCATCGGTTTCACTCTCAGGTAGGTGTGCCTCTTTCTTATCATCAGATGTTACATGCGCTACACCTAACATGTTTACTGGTGCAATGTGTGGTATCTCTTCCCCATCTGGTGTTACCCAGGTTGTTCCTCTAGCTCCCCATGTATCTATAGTTGCCGCTAGGTGTACCCAATCGACATTGTCTGACTCAGCCATTCCGGGTAGGATATCCATATAAGGAGAGTTCTCCCCAATATCCGTGTCTTCGTTACATGTGTAACAATACTGTAATGGAGCTGAGTGAATTGTTGTGTCTGATCGATTATCAATGATGAATTTATTTCCTAGAGGATGCGTTCGACCACTTAAAAGATCAACTCGAATGACAAAGTCTTGGAACTATAAGTAGACGTGGTTTTTGGACCAGTCATGCACCATTTTTGCTTCCCTCATGAATGGACGCCCTAAGATCATCTCAAATGACATAGGATGCTTGGAAAAATCCATAACAATGAAAGTCTACCTTACCTTGTGTCCCAAGACCTTGATCCTGAGATCCTTAAGCATTCCAATACGCGTAACAATAGATCCATTAGCCATTTTTACCACTACGCTTGTGGCTTCAAGGTGAGGTCGCCCCATAGACTCCCAACAACTCTTTGTCACCATGCTGACTCCCGCACCACCGTCAAGGACTCCCTTTACAGTTAATCCTTTAGTAGTGATTGGCAGAGTAGCATTAGATTCATCACCTTCAAAGTATTGCCCCAACTTGTTAACGGGTACTTCAATTACAGATTCATGTCCCGTTAGGTTAGATGGTGGTGCTAAATGTTCCTCATCATTCATTACCGAGTCAGGTTTGTTCATATGTGCAAACTGTGGTAATCCGACCTGTCATTCTCCATTGAGGAAGGCTCGAAGAGCTGAGACTAGCTCGGGGTCTTTATATAGTTTGGACATGATGGTGGTTCTAACTTCTGAAGACATGAAATCCATCAATTTGGCAACATTTAATGGCATCTTGTGGGACGTAGGACCCTGACAAGAGAATGGTGAAGATGGAATCTCCACTTCCTCAAGGGGGTCGGGCATTCCCTCACCAAACATTCTCTCTAGTAGGAAAGGTGTGTGTCCACTTTCAGATGTCCTACCCTCACTCTCTTCCCGAATGATACTGGGTATAGCTAACGGCCTGTAGTTCTTGTGAGGTTGAACTTGTGTGGGAAACATTGTGTCCGACATCTGGATATGTTTGGGTTCAGGTTCTAATGTTCGTTGAGTTTCTTCCACCAAACCCCTCAGTTGTTGGACTCGTTCAATTTCCACTGTTGGGTTTGGATAGGTTCCAATCTTTCTCGATAGGTTCCAATCTTTCTCTTGCAATCCTCATTTTTTGTCTCTCGTGGCTTATCTTGGGGGTTCGCAACTGGGTGGTTTAACTTAGAATACTCTTTTGGTGTTCGTCGTAATTCCCTCTCGTGATCCTCCTCACTGGCTTTTTCCTTTGTAGTAATAGTTTTGGTCTCCGTGGTCTCTATCGAATCTGAGTCATCCTCAGGGTCATTCATATACACGGGATCCTCTCCTGTCCCTATGTTATTCTTTGAACTAGGTTTTGAGCTAGAAGCATTAAGGGATTTCTTTCTTCGTGTTTTCTTCTTTCTTGCTCGGCCAATGGATGCAGCATCTCTCTCTTCGAGGATGTAATTTTGCTTTTGGAGCATCGACCGTGTGAGTGCATTCACTGGTGCTATGTTTATAGTTGGTGGTGTCCCATCAACAATCTCTATTAAGTTCAATGGTGTGATTTTCGGTGCGTTTGGATTGTTAGGACACTGTGCGATCAAATGATCTATGCCACAACGATTACAAATGAGTATTGGCATTGCCAATGCACTCCCTTGACTTGTTTTCATTAGTGCAACATTCTTTTGCATTCTAATGGGGCACTCAGCTACTCGATGTGGTCCACCACATTCGTAGCACTGAAGAGGTGGTCTCCTGGCAAAACTATTAATGTTTTGGCCTCTTGCTGCTAGCGCAGTAGCTTGATATACCGGTTTGATTTGTCCCTAATGGTCTTCCATATAGTACATGGGACACTCCTCAAGCATGTCGACTCCATAGGTGATACTAGGGTCTATGTCCCCTTCGCAATCTACATAAGTACTAGATGACTCGCAACCTATTTGGTTCATAGGTGTAACTCTTGGATGAGGGGGTTGCGGTCCTAGCACTGGAGGTGGCAACGGTGTGGTTTGGACCACATTTTGGGTTCTAGGGACCATGTGCTGTAATGGCAACTGTTGCTCCATGGGTGGGGTAGGCATCAATGCAGGAACTCGATGTGAGTCTGCCCAATCTATAGGCGGTCTATTTTCCATGATGTTTTTAAGCATTAGGCAATCCTTCGCTTGATGGCCATACCTACCACACGCGTTACAAGTCCCGTTAAACTTTACTCTGAAAGTAGGGCATTCACTCGTAGTATGTGGGCCCAAGCAAATTGAGCACCATTGTTGCTCCCTTCTTGGATACATATGAGTGTTTTGTGGAGCACGATTACCCCTAAGGATTTCTTGGATGGCCTTGGTGAGATCTGCCAAAGTCATCTCAGATATCGTTTGCTCTTTCACGATTGGCTTTATCTTCATTGGCTCATGCCCTGATGCTTGCGAGCTACTTGACTTCGGCTCGGTAGACACTCTTTCTCCTGCAATCATTAAATTATCCTCCAATTGGATTGCATTCATGGTGACTGCTTCCCAAGTAGTGATACCTCTAATGACTAGGCCATTATAGATACTTTCATGTCGTAGTCCCCTAATGAATCTATCGAGCAATTGGTTGTTGTTGAATTGCTCGTTTGGATTGCATCGAGAATTCAAATTCTTTAGGCGACTAATGAAGTCTCTCATGGATTCACCTTCTTCTCGTTGGGCTTTCTGGAGCTGAGAGGCTACACCCCAAAGTACTCCCTCTCGTATGTATTCTTTTAAGAACAGTCTCCTAAGAGTAGAGTAGATCGTTTTCTCTTCTACTCTTAAGGTTCTATACCAACCTCCAGCCTTTCCGCTTAGGGTCAAACTCAAAGCCTTACACTTATGTAGCTCATTGTGCTCTTCCAAGGAATTGCACACATGTTCAAAGACTTCCATATGCTTTCTAGCATCTCCGTCTCCACTGAATTTTTGTGTGAGCTTAGCTACTTGAACTGCCTTGCTCCTAGGCTCTCTATCAGGTGCACTACGCATGTTTTCCGCAATAGAGCGACCTATAGTTTGAGCAAATGCTGCCAAATCTCCTATTTGAGCAGGTATAATGGGTGTATGTGCTCTTGGAACCACATGTGAGATGGGAGTTGGCCTTGGCCTTGGCATACGCGCGGCTCTTGGGTCCCAAATTTCGTATGGTGGTGTACCAGACGGTGGTCCAAAGTTTACAGGCGTGGCCCTAGGCATAGGGGGTGTGTGATATGGCATGTTATTATTAAATGGCATGGCTCCACTTGTATAAGAGCTTGGATAATTCCATTGTGGATTGTAAGCTCTTGGAATAATCGAAGGTGTAGGAGCTACATGAGGCTGAGGTACGACAGGTGCACATGATTGATACATACATGTAGGTATAGTTGGGGGCACTGTGCTACTAGGCATCGGTGCCGTGTTAACAAATGAACTCCATGGTGTACTTCTTGTGATGCTCACCATTGGGATATGCATGGTAGCCGTAGTGTCATTAAGAGAAAGATGAGCTAGATCTGGGAAGGTAAAGCTGCCACTTGTGGGCTCAGATTGTACTGAGGCTCCTGGCGAAACAACATATGGAGGATCAATGGGGCTCACTGAGGGAGTCTCCATTTGTGACAGGGTTGGTTGGTTGGCCTTTCCCGTATCCAAGAATCTCATTAGGCCTGTTGAAGGCATGTTGATCCCTGTGTTCTGTCTTTCTAACTCGACAATCCTATGGAGGACATCACAGACTTTCTGTTGTTGCTCATCTATGCTAGTAGCACCCGATGTGGATTGTAGAACATCTAACCAACCCACATGATAGGTGTGTCCTGTGTACCGATCAGTTAAAGCTTCTGCTTGTAGGTCATACTCCCAATTTTCGTTTAGGAATATCCCATCTAGGCCTGGCGTGCTGGAGGTTTCCCTTGAAGTGGAAGCATTATTGCTCCCCATAGCTTGCCCCTCCGTGACTGCTACCTTGGGAGCACTTGGTTGCTCGGCTGGCATGATTGTTGTCATAGGAGCCTTTGCTTTCAGGGCTCGACTTTGTTCTAGCCTTCGTAGGTTCTCAATTTCCCTCTCCCTTGTTGCTTGCATATAGCGTTTGATCTCTTGTACTTCGGCAAGACTCCTACCATCGGGTAGTAAAACTTCAGAGGGAGATAGTCCTAAAGGATCAGGAGGTGCAGTGGATGGAACATTCACATGCACACTCTCAAGAAGCATAGGGTCCATTTTAGGCATGAATGACGAATTTACTTCCCCACTCCCTTCATTTATTTCATTAACCGGATGTTCGGAGCGAGTAGCTCTACTAAGGGTCTCTTTTAAGCGGCTAAACACGCTGGACCCGGGCCGTGGGCCCATGGCATGCATGTCTTGACTTGAACTATCAGGGTTTGGTGTAGGGTACCCCTCCATGACTTCGTAGTCAGAGGAAGAATCACTAGACGCGATATGAGGATCTTGGGTCGCGCTACCTTGAGTCCCGGCCGAAGGTCCAGAACCTAGGGTGGAGGAATAATAGGTGCCCGCGTAAATGGAGGTACTACCAATATGCTCGTGATCTAACACTCGTCCAGAGCGTAGGTTCATATGACTTGGATCCCCTAGAAGTGTCAGTGAGGGCCCGTGAAGGCTGCTCACCTAGTAATTTTGGGTGTTTTGCAACCCAAGTCTTTTCTTATTTATTTATTTATTGATTTTTTGGTCCTTTTTTTTTGACCCAGCTATAGAATAGAACATATGATAGCTCAAAACAAGCGTCTCGGTCAGAGGGACATGCCGTGCTTTACAGCCCTCCGTTTGGTCACTTTATGCCCTCGGAATCCCTAAAATCGTCAATTTCTAGTAGGGAACTAGGCCCAAATTAGAAAGTCTAAGGGTGCAAGTGGGAAGAGAAGGGAGGAGAGGGGAGGACTTGCCCCACATGCTCTCATTCCCTCTTGAGGGGGTAGGGTATATATATAAGAGTGAGTCTAGTATATATCATAAGACTGAGGACTGAGGCCTGGGCCTGGGCTTGGGCTTGGGCTTGGGCTTGGGCTTGGGAAAATGATCCCGATCAAAATTTTAGTGTAGCCCCCCAGTCACTCACGTTTAAATATTTTCGGTTTTTTTTTAATTTATTTTTTTGGCGATGACCGCGCGCGGTTTAGGTGACCCTTTCTTGGCCACACACACTCTCACCTACCTAACCTCCCAGTCAACAACTCACAGACAACTCACTACCTTATCTACTTATTAACAGTGCTGCTAACCACTGACTAATCTGTTAACTGCTTACTGGCAGTGAGCTAACTGTCCACCTACTTCCTCTCTCACTACCTTGCTGTGCAAAGACTGTGTGCAGTCAAACCTTGACAGAAAATTGTGTACAGACTGTGTGCAAACAGAAATTGCTAACTTCCTTCCTACTTATTCATTCACTGCAAACAAGCTAACGACTACTAATTGTGCAAAGACTGTGTGCAAACAGAAAACACAACATTATGCAGAAATCACAGAACTTGCAGACAACACAGAAATTAACAACTTACAGAAAAACAACTCATTCCTCTTCCTCTTCCTCTTCCTCTTCTTTCCTACTACAAACAACTCATAGGAGAAGCACAAAGTGCCTCTTGGGCTTAGTGCAGGGCGATTCCCCGGCAGCGGCGCCAAAAATGTGCGCTCCTTACCGCACTGTCGAAGCAAGGGACTTGCCGATACACCGTGTGCGAGCCACAAATGGCTCCAAGCACACAACAAGACTAATCTAGCAAGCTCAAGAGAGCAAAGGGTGTGTCACTCACCGCTCTACGCTCGCCTTCGTGGTGGATTCCTCGCCACGATGAAGAAGAAGCTGCAGTCGTGCCGCGCTCAATCGCTTCGCCGCCGTCGTGCCTTCGTAATGTTCAATCGCACACACACTCTCCCTCTCTCTCTCTCTCACATACACACACACACGAGGAGGTGAAGAAGAAGAAGATGGAGATGGAGATGGAGCAAGAGCACTCTTCTATTGCACAAATGAGAAAATAAGTGAATTTTAGGTTAAGTTGGCTTTTATATGAGCTCACCCCATTCACACTTGGGCGCCCAGGCTTAGCCAACTAATTCCTTGAATGTCCCAGTTAGAGTGCGCCTCTCATCGGCGATCACTCTTACCCTTTTCCTATTGGTCCGACAAGCCCGGTACCTGACTCTACCAAATACATAATACACGTCCGTCGTAGGTGATGGGGTGTCCGTGAGCCGTGTGGGTTAACACAGACTTTGGGATCCCAAATCCAGAAAGGTTGTCCGCAGCAATGATGTTCACTTTAATGAATCCAAATATCATTCTAAACCAGAGAGGGTTGAGGAGATTAGAAGAGTTGTCTTCCAAGAAGATGGACCTGCACGTGCAAGACAAAATGTCAGGGCTCAAGAGGAGCAAGGACAGGATAGAGTGGAACCACAGGTTGTGGCTGAGCCTGAGCCACCTATTGTGCGTAGATCTGGACGTGTCACGCGACCTCCTGATAGGTTTGTTCCATCTATGAATTATGTCATGTTGACTGATTGCAATGAGCCTTCATGTTACAAGGAAGCAGTGCAAATGAAGGACTCCGGGAATTGGCAATTGGCCATGCAGTCAGAGATGACAACTCTGCATAAAAACCAGACATTGAAGCTAGTTAAATTACCACGGGGCAAAAAGGCTCTACCCTGTAAATGGGTTTACAGGTATAAGATCACCGCTCATGATAGTCAGCCAAAGTACAAAGCAAGGCTTGTTGCCAAGGGCTTTAAGCAAGAACAAGGCATTGACTTTGATGAAGTCTTCTCTCCGGTGGTCAAGATGACTACATTGAGATGCTTTCTTGCATTGGTTGCCATATTAAATTTGGTGTTGCACCAAATGGATGTCAAGACAGCGTTCTTGCATGGTGATTTAGATGTGGAAATTTACATGCAGCAGCCAGAAGGGTTTGTTGAGAAAGGCAAGGAAGATTGGGTATGCTAGTTGTTAAAGAGTCTTTATGGCTTAAAACAATCACCGAGGGCATGGTACCATAAATTCCACAAGTTTATGCTTTCTCAAGGCTACAAACGTAGTGAGTTCGATCACTGTCTATATACAAAGAAAGCTAAGGATGGTAGTTGGCTGATCCTTATTTTGTATGTGGATGACATGTTGATTGCTGGCAAGGACTTGGAAGAAATTTCAGCTTTGAAGTCAAAGATGGAAAAATCGTTTGACATGAAAGACATGGGTGAGGCAAGTCATATACTTGGTATGCGCATTGAGAGAGACAGATCAAAGAAGTTGATTTGGTTATCTCAAACAGAGTATATTGACAAGGTTTTGCAACGTTTCAATATGGAGAAGGGAAAGGCATTGAGTGTTCCATTGCCACCATATGTGAAACTTAGCAAACAAGATTGTCCTGTGTCTGAGGAAGAACATGCTGAAATGGATAAGATTCCATATGCGTCTGCAGTGGGTAGTTTGATGTATGCAATGATTGCTACTCGCCCAGACATTGCATTTGCAGTGGGAGTAGTAAGTCGATACATGTCAAACCCAGGCAAGAAACATTGGGAGGCAGTGAAAGGAATATTGAGATACCTGAAAGCTACAAAGAGTATGCGTATATGCTATGGGAGTCAGGAGCTAAGTGTAAAGGGTTTTACAGACTCAGATTATGCAGGTGACTTAGACAACCGAAGGTCTACGTCAGGGTATGTCTTTACATTGGCTGGTGGAGCAGTATCATGGCGTTCTAGATTACAAGATTGTGTTACTCAGTCTACTACAGAGGCTGAATATGTTGCAGCATCAGAGGCATGCAAAGAATCAATTTGGCTTAATCGACTAGTAACAGATTTGGGAATCAAAGAAGAGATGCCTGTGTTATATTGTGATAGTCAAAGTGCTATACAATTGGCTCGCAATCCAGTTTATCACTCAAAGACAAAGCATGTGGATGTGAAGTATCATTTCATCAGGGAAATGCTCGAGGATAAGCAACTTCAGCTTGTCAAAGTTCACACCACAGAAAATCCTGCTGATCTACTTACAAAAGGACTTCCCTCAGAGAGCTTTGCGCATTTTCGCAAGCAGATAGGTGTAGGGTAGTACATCACTTCTCTACATCTCTTGTATATTAGCTTGTATAGTAGCTTCTCTCACACTTAAAGTACGACATTGGACTTTAAGTGGGAGGTTGTTGGGGTATAAAGCCCAATGTGGTCGCCCAGGTAAGTGGGCGGGCCGCCAGGTATGTACACATATTCTTTTGTAAAAACCTAATAAGAACTCACTATGCTCTACACATTACAGTAGAGCGAGTTTACCATATCGTCGTGCTCTTCTTCTCGCACTCTCTCTCGCGTCGCACTTCCGCTCGTACTCCTTCAGGGTAGCTATCCCCATCCAATTTATTGTCAACAACAAGCATTTTGAAAAGATTTGTGTTGTTGTCAGCCACGGTGAGTGACTACACCTGATGTAAAAACTGGCCCAAAAGAGAAAAACCAAAGTAGGACTAGCACATGCTATATATCACAACCTGAAGAGGACTATAAGAAACCTATTCTGCAGAAAATTGTAGTGACAGAAACTCTGCACAAAAGAACAAAATTGCCTACACATTATTGCTTGTGGTGAAAACAGAGGCCGAAATGCACTCAGATGAAAAAATTGAGCCTGAAGTATTAATTGATCTGCTAGTGCTTGTCAAAGCTTGCAAAATTTTGAGAACATGAGCGGAGGGGTGTTGGCTACAGTACAGGAGGACCTGACCTGCTCTAATACCAACTATTGGAATTAGGGTTGCAGGGACGCACACACAACTTGGAGAAGATGAAGAAGCCCAAGGCACGCAACATATAGTATATTTCTTAGTGCGCAAATAAAAAGATATGGTAGCCCTAGAGTAATGGGGGTATATACAATGCACATGGGGAAAACCTCCTAGTGAGGGAAAAAGTGCCCCAATGGTCCTAAGTGTGTTCACACACATCATAACTAGATTTATGGTAGCACTGCGCATTGTCATAGCCATTAGGCTAGCCCTCTTGCTGTGGATCCTTCATTTCCTAGGGGCAAATCCCCTCTTTGTGTCGTACCCATTGACCCCATTGCCACCATTCTGACAATCAATTGACATCCCACTTTGATTTGAGTTTGGGTTTGAGAGAGAGAGAGAGAGAGAGAGAGAGAGAGAGAGAGAGAGAGAGAGAGAGAGAGAGAGAGAGAGAGAGAGAGAGAGAGAAGAGAAGACAAATAGTAGTGATTTGCATGCAAGAAAATAGTAAGAGATAGATAGAAATATAGATAGATAGATCTTATTATCTCCTTAGAGGTCAAAAATGACCTATTGGACCACATATACATGTGATGTAGTATGTATGGGGCTGATAAGTGATTCTCAATGCTCCAAAATAGTGATGATGAGAGTCACAATGGCGAGCCCACACTGTGGTCAGTAGAGGAAAGTGTGTAGGTCTAAGTGATGGTTGAAAATGTGAGGAAAGCAAGATAGATTTTATTATCATCCTCAGAGGTCAAAAATGACCTATGGGACCAAAGATACATGTGATGTAGTATGTATGGGGCTGATAAGTGATTCTCGATGCTCCAAAACAATGATGATGAGAGTCACAATGGAGATCTCACACTGTGGTTGGGAGAGAAAAGTGTGTAGGTCTAAGTGATGGTTGAAAATGTGAGGGAAGCAAGTTCGGATGTGTAGGTCTAAGTGATGAGAGTCACAATGGAGAGACTACACTATGGTTGGGGGAGAGGAAAGTGTGTAGGTCTAAGTGATGAGAGTCACAATGGAGAGACCACACTATGGTTGGGGGAGAGGAAAGTGGGTAGGTCTAAGTGATGGTTGAAAATGTGAGAGAAGCAAGTTTGGATGTAAGAAAAAGCTGAGCACTCTAGTAGTGTGTGGCGTTAGGAAATATGACGTAGCTAAATAGAAAGTGATTAGCTTACTTAATGGAGAGAGATAGATTTTCACACACGAGAGATTATAGAATGTAGAGAGAGAGAGAGAGCACACACAATATACGTGGTTCACCCAATGTGAGCCACATCCACGGAAAAGCAGCCACTCAATGGCTTTAGTACTTCAAACAAGAAGTAGGTTACAAAGGGATCAAACCCTTAATAGAGCTCCCGCCTTGCTTCACTCTCACCACCTCACACCCACCTTGTTGCATCAACTTCACACTCTAAAATGTGTGTAGAAATGGCCTCCTTTTATAGGCCAAAATGATTGCCCTCTCTCATGAGAGGCAAGCGTGTGTAGCCGCCCCTTGTGTAGACAAGGACCCTCCAATCCGCCCATATGTGGCCGCCCTTGAGAGGACAAGTCCGTCTTTGAAATCGGCCACTGGTCATTGACTTCCAACCAAACGATCGGCCGTTTTTCGACCACTTTCTGGCCGCCGTCCGGCCCCATAATATTCCAACGAAAAGGAATATTTTGGAGCGGTAAATCAGGCTCCTACTTAACATGTGGTACTCAAACTCTTGAAATTGCAATGAGCATAATGTGCATAGTCGAATTGACTCTTCTCCATTGCCCCAATGCTTTGTCTCACATCGAAGAGAGTGGGAGGTAAGACGAATGTCTACGATGGTGTGTATCACCGACAAGGGGATATGCTCAAGCATATAAGGGTGAGTACGATTTTCTCTTTCAATGAAGAGCATGATTTTGTAGTTGGGCATGAAGCGAGACCCACTGGGCTCCTTCCAAGTCATAAGACATTGGTGTTGTAGAAAAGCTTCATTCACTTGGGAGTCTATTGAGGCATCATGTAGCAAGTGTAATGCATTCCATCTCCCAAACCACTTCTTTATGTCTTGCATCCATATCGTGCTCAAGATCTTGCTTTTATGCATCTTTTGAACTTTTTTGCTTTCTTTTCATGCATTATAGAAAGTCGGTGTGAGGGATTTTGACGCATCTTTGTCATGTCCTCCACAACACTTTCCATGCCCATAACCTCTATTGGAAGAGATCCCGACTCAAGAAGTAGGAGCATATATGGTATTTGTGTCTTAACTTGGAGAAACTTTGTGAGAAAATGCTTTTGGATATTCTCAAACTCTTTTCAAGTAGACTTCGAGATGCTCCCGCCCCACACTTCAACTCCATAAAGAAGAATCAGCGTTACCAATGTGTCAAAAATGTACTTCTTGAGAACCCAACATTTAACATCCCCTACATTACACATGTTCTCAAATCCATAGTATGCTCTCTTCCCAACTTCCGATCGATACATAACACATTCATGCCACTTGTGATTTGCCAGAACCTCAAGGCCAAGGTACTTAAAGCTCTCAACAACTTCAAGTGTCTCATTGTTCTACACAATGCATGGCTTCTCGTTATGGTTGGTTTTTAGAAGCATAACCTTTGTTTTGGATTCATTCACAATCAGCCCACTATGCAAGCAAAAGTTCTCAAGGACAACCATAAGCGTTTGTGCATCGTCTAAAGTGTGTGCTAAATCATCGAGAGAGAGAGAGAGAGAGAGAGAGAGAGAGAGAGAGAGAGAGAGAGAGAGAGAGAGAGAGAGAGAGAGAGAGTACAACGATTCTCTTTATTTTGGGCTTAAAATGAATCGGGATCACCTACCCTCTTAAAATCATGCTTCCTGCTAAGATCTAAAATAAAGTGCACTAGTTGGAAGATGTTGCCTTTTTCGTCATCGCCTTGCCCTCACCTCCACCTGCCCGCATCGGCTCGGTCTTGCAGGGCTTGTTGCATGCTAATTAGCACGTAGCTGCTACTATTCTCTGCAATTGGATAGTTTGCAACAACAACCCTTGCAGGCTATAGCCAAGGATGATGCTTTCTCCCAAGAGCCCCTCACTAGCAATCGCCTCTCGAATACTCTCATTGATGTGTCTTGCCGTAAACGTTGAAGGCGAAGGTATAAGTGATTGGTTATGGAGAAAGACGTTCCCTTCAACGCCTATCCATGACACAAATGAAAGTGGAAAGATCGCTCTCACGTGAAACGGAAGTCGACCTCCATATCGAGGCATATAATAAAAGTCGACCTTGCATATTCAATTTAATAGAAACTTTTTTCATTTTTTGTAAACGGGTTCACAAACTCATGAAAATTTTGATTTCATCCGACGAAAAAAATCGCTTAGGAAGTATATAAACGGCTTGAAGACAGTCCTACCAAAAGTCTTAAAGCCGTAGTGGCCATGGCTGCTGCCTCGTTGAAGCAGTTCCTTTTGGAGGCTCTCAGGCACGATCAGCGCCTCGATGGTCGCGGACCGTTCGATTTTCGTAGTCTCACCATCAATTGTTCAAGGTGAGAGAGAGAGAGAGAGCGAGCGAGCTTCGTTTCAAGAGGTATAGGTCCTACGATGAGTCCTCGATAGTACTCCTGTTCATTCATGATTTGTTAGTTATGGGCGTGGTCAGAGCTTTGTTAACTAGCCACCCTACTGATCAATCTGCTTCCAATGCTTTAAATTCTTTTTTCCAAAAACTTAGAAAACCTTCTTATGGGAAATTTTAGACGTAAACTGACTATATCTAAAGGTTTTTACACTAAATTTCTCTAAACTTCGTAGGGTTTCAAATTTTAATTTAAAAGCTAAATTGCAAAATTTGTAGATGGGATTACACTAAATCTAGGTTTTTTTCTCTAGCCCTTCTCACAACGATGCTTTTTTTTTTTTCACATGATTTTAGATATCTTTTGGCTATTAATAGGCATATTGTGGTGTACATAGGACTGGACCACAACGAGCCTCTCCTTCTTGGGAGAAGGCATATTAGAAGTAGTTAGTTACAACAAGATTCACACCAAGGCTCATCCGGCCAGGCACGATCCACATACGTCAGTATCTACATCCACACACTTAAAATGTTAAATATAAAGGAACAGACCAATCAAGCTACCCATCCATCATCCAACAAGCAAGGCCACACACACATTAAAAACCAAATACATTGATTATCAAATAACACCAAACACCTTATGTGACTACTTAAGTTAATAGAGCAACAATGGATAAACAAGACTCGACTGGATGCTTGGATTTTTAAAGAAATCCTATGTAAATGGTGGGAAATTTTTTGACTTTTTCAACTTTGCAAGCCCATACGATACTTGTGGAATGTGTGAAAATTAGAGCCCAACTTGTGTCAAAGACTCTCATCCAAGTATTTCTTAGACCTTTCTTCCAAGTATCTTGTGAATGCGCATGTTTTTCAAAAAAATCGCCTCAAAAGTACCATTTCTCAAACTACATAGAGTCATCAAATGGATTGTTGCTCCAAGATTGTATCCCATACCTATCGTTATATATCTATTCACATCATACGCCAAGAAACGTTTGTGCCTATTTGGAACTTTGCTCATTTGGAAATACTTCCTTCACAGGACTCTCTAAGGACATTGAAGATTGAGACGGCTTTTGCAGTTTGAGATGGCCATGGTTGGATTCTTTATAGCGGTGCTTCATGGTACGCGACATCTTTGAAGGATCTTTTGTCCAACATTCAACGACACTACGATGAAGTTGGGTTTTCATCTAATGTCTGTGCATGAGGTGTGCAAGCTAGACATGGAGGTGATCTTCAAAGAGGATGCGGTATTCATTCGAGCCTCCAACAAGGAGGTTAGAGGGGGCATGGTGGAGAATGGTCTCTATAGACTCCATGCTCTTTCTTCAATAACTAGCACTTCTGCATGTGATTTATGGCATTATGGGTTTGGTCATTTGAGCATTGATGCTCTTCGTCGTGCTTTTCGTGACGAGATGATTGGAGGCTTATCAAATGCTGGGAGTAAGCATGGTAAATGCATTACTTGCATTTGTGGGAAGCAACATAGAGAGGCTATTTAGAAGCACTCTACACGTCGAGCGACTGCGGTTTTGAAGTTGGTTCACACCGACCTTTGTGGACCTATGCAGACTCTGTCTTTAGGCAGAGCTCTCTACTTCATATTGTTGGTGGATGTTTTCAACCGCTTTACTTGGGTATATTTTCTATAGCACAAAATTAGAGGCACTTGATTTTTTCAAGAATTGGCGGGCTCTTGTGGACAGCGTAACCGCGAAACGCGTTTCAGCAGGCCTGAAATGCGGAACGGCCCACGTGTGAAACGTTTCACCTACAAGGTGAAACGCCTGAAATAAAAAAATTCCTTTAGAGAATTTGGCCATTAAATAGTTATGTACTTATTATGTATATGCTATTTTAAGGTTAACATAGCATATGTCTCTACTCACCGCACTGTGAACACCTATTTTGTCGATACATAACTCTATATATACACAAAATTGGCGTTCCGCTCAGACGTTTTAGTGAGGCCTTAGCCTAGGGAGAAACGTTTTGGGGTGAAATGCCACGTTTCGGGGTGAAATGTTTCGTGGTTATGCTGCTTGTGGATAAAGAGAGCAATGAAGTGTTGAAGAGATTTCAACTTGGATCTGTGGTGTGACGGTTGCTCTTCCCAATGCATCCAAGCAATCGTTCCTATGTTTTGTCTTCCAAATTGGCCCCTGAAGACTATACCATTCAGGACACACCTACTTCCCTTAGCCTTAGATTGGCATGTTGCTTCGCACAGGTGGATATTAGTCCTTGGACTAGGAAGGCTGTCTTCTTGGTTCTCCCAAATTTGGTTCCAAGTTCCATAGGTATATTATTTTCCTTTCGGATTCACCTCCCTTTGGTGATCCAGTTACACAGGCTGACATTGTTGGAGAGTTATGATAGTTATCCATGGTTCGGGTGTTCTCCTATCAGAGGGGGATGTTGAGCCCGCTTGGGACTTCCATATAGTTCTTGTGGTTCCATGTGCATTGGATAGGATTGACAACCTACTTGGTTGCTTTTTACAGCACCTTGTTCTTCTCTTGCAGAGCTTGGGAGCAGGATCTTCTCATGATCTTGCCATGTTAGCTGTAGTCTCAATATTGATGTGTGTTCTTTTCTGCCGGATGTTTATTCTGATTCACTTCGAGAGTGGGGTGACATTCTCTTGGGTGGTGTTCCAGACAGATGAAGATCGATTCACCAAAAATTTTGATGAAATTTCTTCACATATAGTTTGCAGATCATTGATGCAATTCTTTGGTTCTTCGTCATCGGACAACTCATTCTTAAGTAGCCTCGGTTGTCCCATTCTTTGGACTTCTTGTAGCAACTTGGAGTTTCTGGCATGTCGTATATGACCGGAGATACAAATTTTCAACTCTTTCTGTAACAGGATTGGACACTCCAAGCGAGAAATCAATAGCAACACACGAACGGAAACTTCAAAATCTTTGAACTTTGAGAGAGAGAGAGAGAGAGAGAGAGAGAGAGAGAGAGAGTGCCTGATGTAGTTTTGTGCCCAGAGATATTGGCCCCAAAGTTTGGTGCCCCTTTCGGTATTTCTTTGTCATTAATCATTACTCCCGAGGGACCTCTGCTCTCCGACTCTGCGTCCAGATGCTCTGTAGAGTGAGGCCCCAAGGGCTCTTATAAAGAGTACATGGGATGCCCAAAAGTAGAGCCCCAAAAGCAATCAGTTCAAAAGCACTTTCACGCAAAAGCTCTGGTCCTCAAAAGCTAGCGCTAGAGATTCCCAAATGCAGCCATCGTAAGTTGCAAAATCCGTACAACCTACCACGTGGCACTTGTTGTGCAAATTGCGGAAATTTCGTACAGCCCTGCCACGTCAGCATTTGTACGCTCTGCCACGTGGGCATGTCAGTGCAGTTTACGGAAATCTCTTTCAGGGTTCAAGCTTCTGTCTTTTAGGGTTTCGGGCCCCATGACGCGTGTGGCGGGCAGCCTGTAGCTGGGCTACAATGTGACTCTACACGGAAAGACAGTTATAATTGGTCGTGGGTTCACACTTGGTGGACTTGACAAGTGGTAGGAGTGGTGGTTTATAGGACACTGTGGCCAGTTCTTCTCCGCCACAGTTGGGGATATGTGCAGTTGGACAGTTAGAGATATTTGATATATCTGTTGGTTGCCCTTTTGGGGTTGTATATATGTTCACATTTGCTTAGTTGGGATACACTGTTCTAGATGGTTTATGAGTCTTGAGTCTAGCATCAAGTCGGGTCTACATCACACGTAGCACCCTCCGTGCACATCTTGAGCCTCGACACCCCCATTGTACCCGTGAGTTCTGGGCTTGGAGCAGAGAGTGTGCTGTCATGCCAGAGTCTGTACTGGTTCATCTGAGTTAGTCGAGTCCCATGCTATTCAGGTTCTACTGTTTAGTCTGCTGTTCTATTGAGTTACTTGTTTGCTATATTGTTCATCGTCTACAATGTTTTCATTCTGTTGGATGTGAGATTTCATGCACATTGCATTGAGGAGCACCCACAGTAGAGAGCACAACACATTATTCCCGCTATAGGTGCTCTCATTTTTGGCACGCCCGGTGTGACCTCAACTGAAGTTTCACTCCGTTGTGCCTACAGGTCGAGGAGCTAGCCTGTTTATGCTCTCTCCTGTGTTGTGTTGGTGTGCTAGTCTGGACTAGAATAGCCTAGCGTGGTCTGTCCAGCTCAGTCCTAGACCAGCTGGTTTAGTCACTCGCCCCTGGTCTAGTCACTCGTCTTGGTCTAGTCTCTCATCCCTGGGCTAGTCCAGTCCCTCGTCCTGGTCTAGTCTCTTGTCCCCCCGTCTAGTCACTTGTCCTGGTCTAGTCTCTCGTCTTGGCCTAGTCACTCATCCTTAGCTAGTCTCTCGTCCAAGTCACCCGCACCGGTCTAGTGGAGTCTGGACTAGCTAAGTAAAAGTCTTAGTGCCCAAAGCTTGGGTGGGTTCTGATCACTGCATGACACATACAAGGGAGTTCAAAGAAGGACAAAGTCCATTAGTGAGTCTGTCACAAATAGGTGAGGTGGCAATGCCTGGACACAATTGCATTGGGGCAGCAGTACCTACACCGGCTGTCTGAGAGTAAAGCACGCTGGAATGCTGACGTGGCAGGCTTGCAAATTGCGGCGGAAAATACGGAAACCTGCTGACTTGACATGATGTATGGAATTCCATGTTTTGCGCTGGGAGAAAAAACAGGAGCCTGATTCTACCCAAAAAGCATTGTTACCATATACATGTGGTAGTGATGTGTGTGAACACACTAGGACCGCCGGGGCATTTTTTCCCTCTTTAGGAGGTTTTTTCCCCCGTGCATTGTATATACGCCCATCACTCTAGGGCTATCTATCTTTCCATTGCACACTAAGTAACACACTCTCTATTGTGTGCCTTGAGCTTCCTTCGTCTTCTCCAAGCTGTGTGTGTTTCTCTGCAACCCTAATTCCAACAATTGGTATCAGAGCAGGTCACGTCCTCCCGGGCTTAGTCGCCAGTTACTCCAGCACACGCCTGCTCACTTTCTCCGATTTCAGTGAGCTTTGGCGAGTGTTCGCAGGTCGACAAATATTTTGGGAAAGCTCGAAGAGCTTGGTCTGCTCAGAATTTTGATTTGGGCTCATTTCGGCCTCCGTTTCCACTACAGGCAGTACTGCACAAGCTATTTCGTCATTTTGTGCAGATTTTCTGTCAGTGCCGTTTTCTGCATAACAGGTGCCTTATAGTCTTCTACGGTTTGTGCTATATAGCACAAGTTGTTCCCGCTCCATTTCTCCTATTTTCGGGCAGTTTTCACATCAGGTGCAGCATTTACCATGGCTGACAACAACAACACAGATGTGTTCAAGATGTTTGCTGCTGAGGACAGGTTGGATGGGGACAACTACCCTATGTGGGCTTATATGATGCAACATGTTCTTGTGACAAAAGGTGTCTGGAACATTGTGCATGGCATTGATGTACGTCCTGGTTCTGAAGATGTAGGTGATGTTGAGGATGTTGCAGGTCTTGCTGCAAGGATTGCAGCTGTTAGAGTTGTTTTGCCTACGGCAGAACAAGCTCGTTGGGATGTTAAGGATGCGCAGGCTCATGCATTGATTGCGTTGTCTGTGAAGCGCACCATTATTCCTCACATCCGTTCAGCAAAATCTGCAAAACAGGCTTGGGATATTCTAGCAGGTCTTTATGCAAGCCGCAATGAGGCTAAAATTGCTTTGCTGCGTAAAGAGCTAGAGTCGAAGATTATGCATGAGGAAGATGATATGGACACTTTCCTTGCTAGTGTCAAGGATATCAATGAGCAACTCATTTCTGCAGGTGAAGTCATTTCGGACAGTTCCCTTGTGCAGACTGTTCTTGATGCCTTACCAGATTCCTACCAGACTTTTGCTAGTACTTGGAGACTCATGACCCAAGGAAATCCTGAAGTTGTCAAGTTTGATGCATTATGCACATTGCTGTTGCAAGAGGCACTTTCTAGAAAAAACAGGACTAGGCAGCGTGCAGTTGAACAGGCTTTTATTGCTTCTCAAAGAAAGGGTGGTAACAGTAATGCAGCCACTTCTTATGGTTCTGCTGCGAGTGGCAAAAATTCTGTTCCTAATGCTTCTGGTGGCAGCACTTCGTCTGGCAATTCTGGTGATAAGGGCAAAAAGAAGATGCGTTGCCATTATTGTAAAGCCAATGATCACTTGATCAAGTCGTGTCCTAAGTTGAAGGCCAAAGAGACTAAGAAGAAAGAGGGTGGTTCCACTGCAAATGCTGGTTCCACTACAAATGCAGCCATTGTTGAGTCTTCTGTGAAAGGAGATTGTGATGCTGATGTTGATGCAGAATGGGCTTTTAGCGCAGAGTGCACTTACAATCCTGCTGTCCATGATGCATGCTTGTCAGTTGCTGCAGATTCACATGTGTGGTATTTTGACAGTGGTGCTACAAAGCACATTACCTCACATCGTGAATTGTTTACCTCTCTCGAGTCTGTCCCTTATGGGAATTCAGTCACTTGTGCCAACAACGCCTCTTATCCAGTTCAGGGAGTTGGAAAGATTGTGCTCACTGCTGCTAATGGCAGTTCCTTCACACTTGTTGATGCACTTTATGTACCTGGGATCAAGAAGAATCTCTTGTCTGTATCCGCACTTGCTAGACTTGGACTTGTAGTCAAATTTGTGGATGACAGATGTACAGTTCATGATCTCAGTTTTGGTGATGAAATTGTTGCATCTGGGCTTTTGTGCCGTGGGCTGTATAAGCTCACTTTGTATGACAAGTGTGGACAAAATTTTGTAAATGCTGTTGCAGATTCAAGGGCTATTTCAGATGCAAAACTTTGGCATGCACGTTTTGGTCATCTGAATTTTGCCAGTTTGCTGCGTTTGCAGAAATCTGATATGGTTGCTTCTTTGCCGCCTCTTGAAGCACCTGTCAAACATGTTTGTGAAGGCTGTATTCTGGGTAAAATGCAGCGTTCTAAGTTTCCAAAGGATGGTTCAGTTAGGGCCACATGCAGGTTGCAGCTTGTGCATAGTGATGTTTGTGGGCCCATGCAAACTCCGTCCTTGGGCAATTACCTGTACTTCGTGACTTTCATTGATGATTACTCTAGGCATGCATGGGTATTTCCGCTTAAAGCGAAGTCCGAAGTTTTTATGTGCTTCAAACAATTTTTGGCTATGGCTGAAAATGTCTCAAAATGTACTATGGACACCCTCCGTTCCGATCGAGGGGGGGAGTATATGTCTCATGAATTTAATGCATTTCTGGCTAGTCGTGGGATAAAACACCAATGTACAGTGCCTTATACACCTCAGCAAAATGGTGTTGCTGAGAGGAAAAATAGGTCACTAACGGAAATGGCACGATGTATGGTCAAAAGTCAAGCTTTGCCGCATTCTTTTTGGCTTGAGGCCATCATGTGTGCCACTTATGTACTTAACAGGTGTCCTACGAAAGCTTTGCAGTCTATTACTCCATATGAAGCATGGCATGATAGAAAACCTTCTATTGAGCACATGCGTGTTTTTGGCTGTTTGGCATATGCTTTGGTGCCACAAGTGCAGCGCAGAAAATTGGATGATAAGGCTGTCAAATGTATTTTTGTTGGTTATAGTGCTGAAAGCAAAGGTTACAGGTTGTATCATCCGCAAACAAAACATATTCTGGTTTCACGGGATGTAGTGTTTGTGGAAGATTCTGTTCAGCCCTTGCTGTCATGTACTAGAGACAGTAATGTAAGCTCACAGGACATTTATGACACTTTGTTGCCTCTTTTCAGTGGTGGAAATACGAATGTAAGTTCCAATGAGGCAAATGTACAGCCTATGGGGGTTTCTGAAAATGTTTTAGAACAGCCTATCACTGATGCAGATGTACATGATGTACTTGATGAGGAAAGGGCTGAAAATGAGCAGGCTAGAGGTATGCCAAAATGGGTGGTGCACACTTTGCGTGACAGTAAATTGGATGCACCTTTATCTAGTCGTACTCGTTCAGGCTCTCGCCATGCATCTTATGCATCAGATTGTTATGCTTTGGCTGTGTCTAGTTTACATGATGTTGAGGAGCCTCTGTCTTTTGATGAAGCACAGAATTCAGAAAATTGGATTGCTGCCATGAAATCAGAATATGATGCACTTATAGAGAATGACACATGGACTTTATGTGATTTGCCTCCTGGCAAAAAGGCCATTGGTACGAAGTGGGTTTACAAGTTGAAACGCAAGCCGGATGGTGAGATCGATCGCCATAAGGCTCGACTTGTTGCAAAGGGTTATGCACAACAAAAAGGCATAGATTATGAAGAGACTTTTGCTCCCACTTGTCGTATGACTACTGTGCGTTTTCTATGTGCATTGGCAGCTCATTTTGGTTGGGATGTACATCAATCAGACATTGTTACTGCTTTCTTGAATGGTGACATATTTGAGGAAGTTTTTGTAACGCAGCCTCGCGGTTTTGTCATAAAAGGACAAGAGGACAAAGTGTGCAAATGTAAGAAGGCTTTGTATGGGTTGAAGCAATCTCCTCGTGCTTGGTATGAGAAAGCTGACACTCATTTGGTTAAACGAGGCTTTCGTAACAGTCCAACAGAAAGCACATTGTATGTAAAGCGTGAGGATGATGTATTTCTCATTGTGGTTCTTTATGTTGATGATTTGCTGATCACTGGACCAAATGAGAGACATATTGCTGAATTTAAGGCTGATTTGAATGCTACTTTCAAGATGAAAGATTTGGGGCTGTTGCATCATTACTTGGGTATACAGTTTAAGCAGTGTGATGGTGGAATTGCCTTGTGTCAGAAAAGTTACATAGAGACATTGCTATGTAAGTTTGGACTTGAGGATTGCAAACCTATTGCCACTCCCATGGAAACAGGTTTGAAGTTGAGTCTACATGATGCTGGCGATCCTGCTGATGTCACTCTTTACCAAACTGCTGTTGGCTGCCTCATTTATGTATGCAACACGAGGCCAGATATTCAGTTTGCAGTCTCGCAGGTCAGCAGATTTATGCATAGCCCAGGGTCTAAGCATTGGCAGGCTGTCAAGAGGATTTTCCGCTACCTTAGTGGCACTTTACATCTTGGCTTGTTTTATCCCAAGGGGGGATCATTGCCGCCAGACTTACATGCTTTTTCGGACTCAGATTGGGCTGGTTGTTTTGACACGCGAGTGTCCACAAGTGGTTTTTGTTTCATGCTTGGCAGTTCATGTATATCATGGTTGAGCAAGAAGCAACCTACTGTGGCCACTTCGAGTTGTGAGGCTGAGTACAGGGCAGTCTTCACAGCTACGGTTGAGTGTGTATGGCTCAGACGCCTTATGGCTGACTTGGGTGTTGGACAGGACACTGCCAACACTATCTTCACTGACAGTCAGAGTGCATTGGCAGTTGCGAAGAACCTAGTTTTTCATGCTCGCACAAAGCACATTGAGGTGCATTACCACTATGTCAGGGAGAGGCTCTCAGCAGGAGAGATCAGCTTGGCTTATGTGCCAACACAGGACAACCTTGCAGATCTTTTCACAAAGGCATTGTCTCGTGAGAAGCTTGAAGCTTTCCGCAAAGCTTTGGGCTTACTCCCCTTTGTGGACTGATCCTGTCCTCAGGGCATGGCACTTCCCTTTACTCATGTGCCAGCTCTCGTTCACCGCATCACTCCAGGGGGGATTTGTTACCATATACATGTGGTAGTGATGTGTGTGAACACACTAGGACCGCCGGGGCATTTTTTCCCTCTTTAGGAGGTTTTTTCCTCCGTGCATTGTATATACGCCCATCACTCTAGGGCTATCTATCTTTCCATTGCACACTAAGTAACACACTCTCTATTGTGTGCCTTGAGCTTCCTTCGTCTTCTCCAAGCTGTGTGTGTTTCTCTGCAACCCTAATTCCAACAAGCATGAGAGAGAAGCTTTTGTTAAATTGCTTTAATTGTTAAGCAAGGTTTGGGGGAGAGAAATTGCTTTATTTTAGAAGCTTTTGAAAGCTTTGCTTTATTTTTACAAGGCTTTTGATTTACAGCTTTTGGGACTCTGCTTTTGGCATCCCTTGTAATCTCTTTATAAGTGTTGGTGGGCTCTTACTTCTCAAAGCATCTGGAAGAAGACAGAAAAGGGAAAAAGCGAAGCTTTCGAAAGGGTAAGAAAAAGGAAAAGAAGCCTAAATCTCGCCCAGTGTTTGACAGTTCTACAGAGGACTCGTCTTCGGATAGTTTGGACTCTGAAGACAACAACTTTTATGCAAAGAAGAAGAATTTTTATAAAGCCAACCAGTATGACTTTTTGGAAGATAGAAGCAAGAAAGTCCGAGAGTTTAAAGAAGGTGGACAATCAATTAAATTTGACACGTTTTCTGGATATCGAGATGCTTCGAAGGCTTTGGCCTTCATACAGCAGTTTGACATAGCTTTCTCTGGAGGGCATTACTCAGAGCACTCCAAGATTCGGAGGGCCGCTTCTTATTTCAAGGAAAATGCTCGCACTTGGTGGTCCACGCTTCTATTGAACAAGACAAGGCCAATTAAATGGTTGAAATTTAACAGGGGGAGGTAGTTCTAGCAGCACCCGGACGGGTTGTTGCGATTACACCGATCATTGGCAAACTTTGTTTGCAATGACAAGGGTGTTTAGGGCATGAGGATTTCTACATAATTTCCTTGGGAGGTTGTGACGTACTACTCAAAATCCCTTGGTACCACAAGAACAATGCCGTGGTTGACTATCGGGCCGAGAAAGCGACTTTGACAAATGAAGGAGTCAGAGATTGTACTTGATGAACTTTAGTTTCTCTACTCACTTTTTTTTAAAAGAGAACTGAACGATGAATGAAGGTCGAATAGGTTTTGACATGAACAAAGAACGCCGAGATTTTCTCCACACTCATGCCGATTGCTTTTCAGAGGGCTTGCCAGGCGAGTTGCCACCAGCTCGTCCTGAAGATCATACCATTGATCTGATATTTGGAATCACACCACCGAACCGGCCACCTTACCGTGTGAGCCGAGCCCAGAGATACACTTGTTTGGGACACATTGTCTCAGCAGCAGGAGTGCAGATGGACCCGGCCAAGATAGAGATTATTTGTGATTGGCCCGATTTGATGAATGTCCATGAAGTTGAAAGCTTCTTGGGCTTATGTTCTTACTACCGGCGGTTCATCAGAAAGTTTGTAAAGGTTGTTTACCCCTTTGCATTTGTAACAGACTTGGACACTCCAAGTCAAGAATCTGCCGCGACACCACAAATAAACACTTCAAAACAGTTCACAGTTCACAATTGATTCAACACTTGCCCGGCGGAGTTCCGTGCCTAGAGATATTGGCCCCAAAGACTTGCACCCCTTTCGGTATTTCTTTTTGTATTAGTCTGCAACTCAAAGTACAAGCGAGTAGCCGGGACTCACTCTCAGACTCTACGTCCAGATGCTTTGAGAAGTGAGAGCCCAACTACTAATTTAAAGGTGTACAAGGGATGCTAAAAGCAGAGTCCCAAAAGCTGGTCAAATCAAAAGCTTTTAAAAATAAAGCAAAAGAGCTCTTTCTCTCTCTTTCTCAAGCTAAGTGGAAAATAAAGCAATTCCCAAAAAACCCTCAATGTAGAATAAAGCAGGCTAGATTTGCGTAGAAGAAACTGCCAAAATCCGTACGCTGCTGCCACGTCATTAGTTCCGCAATTCACGGAAACACCTGTACGACAGCTAGCCAGCCATGTCAGCATTTTCGGTTTTCTGCATAGGGTATGTGTGTGTATAGTGGGCAGCCATGTCACCAAGTGTGATAGCATTTGTCGACATAGAAAGGAGTCCTTTTCTCGTGGGGCATCCACAGAAGTGATTGCCTTTCAAGAATTGAAACAAACTTTGCCGGATTTGTAGAAGTTGTTTGAAGTATATTGTGATACTTGTGGTCGTAGTCTAGATGCGGTCTTAATGCAAGAAGGCCAATGTCATTGCCTATGAGAGCCGATTGTTTTCAAGGCCGGAATTGACAGTACAGATATGTGAGAAAGAGCTTTTGGAGGCTATCCATGCTCTTACTCAGTGGCGACATTACCTACTCGGAGCCGATTTTACGGTTTTCACAGATGGTAGGAGTTTACGCTACTTCTTATCACAGAAGCAGCTATCGGAAAAGCAGATGCGGTGGGCAAACATCTTGTCACAGTTTTACTTCCGGATTGTCCATGTGCAGGGACAGAAGAAATTGGTGGTAGATACTTTGTCCCGGAAGGCGTTGGTTCTGGCTATTTCCGCGATACATCATAGAAGCTTTGAGGATATGGTCAGTCAGTACGTCACAGATACAGATTTTGCAGATGTATTCAGTTGAATAAAGAATGGGGAGGTAGTAGCGGACTATTCCATTCGGGATGGTTACTTGATGAAGAAAACCATGTTGTGCATTACACAGCCATTGAGGGAAAAGGTTCTAACCGAATGCCACTGTCCATCTTTTACAGGTCACTGCGGCATAGCTACCATCTTAAAAGATGCGGAGAGATACTTCTTTTGGCCGAGACTCAAGAAGAACGTGGACGATTTGCTTGGCATGCCAGAAGGTCAAGTTTGACAGGCATAAAGCACAGGGAATTTTACAGCCTTTACCCATACCCACGTGCCCCTGGGAAAGTATTGCAATGGATTTCATTTTTGATCTCCTGAGAACACAACGTGGGCACGATTGTTTATTGCCCAGATCTTCAGATTACATGGCATGTCTGAGACGATTGTCTCCGACAGGGACCCCAGGTTCACCTCAAAACAAAATGAAAACAAAGAATGAAAACAAAGGAAACAATCGATAACAACCGATCAACACAGAGACATAGCAGCAACCAAAACATATAGACTCGACTATCTCAAAGAACTGATACAGACTCTGGCGTGGCAACACACTCAGCTCTAGCCCAGGACTCACGGGTACAATGGGGGTGTCGAGGCTCAGATGTGCAGGGGTGGTGCAGATGTGCTGTGTATAGACTCGCTACCTAGACGACGACGCTGGACCATATATGAAGAAGATGATACTCATGACCCAACAACTACTACTCATATGTATAACCATAAAGAGCCACCAACGGCTCATAAATGTCAGCCATCTAAGTCTATCCCCAAACTGAGTGGTGGTGGTGACCTGGCCACGATGCCCACTAGACCACCGTCCGTATCCCTGCCACGTTCTTTGCCCAGCCCAGAGAGTTCGTCCAGTGTGAACCAAACCAGACCAACTGTACTAACTGTGTGTCTTGTGAAAGTGACACTGTAGCCTGCTACAGAACTTTACCTTGAAGCATTCGGTTTAGCATATTCTACTTCGATAGAACCCTAAATTCAGCGAGGGTGAATCTAGTGCAGCGGGTTTGCACAAGAGGGGAGTCACTCCGCTCCTTTGTCAACAGATTACCCCGATTTTGAATAGAGTCACTGATGTCCCCTTTGGGTTTCAAGGATATTAATGGGCTGAGTAGCATTCTGCTGTATGACTTTATGACAGGAATTCCCAAAAATGAATATGATTGATTTATACTTGACTTGTTTGAGTGCAGGAACTGAAAGACGAAATGACTGGAGCATTTCGGTCTCATAAATCTCTATAGACATGATTGCAATAAGGATTAGTTAATCGAGCATCCGTGAGGTCTCAAATGGATCTAGGTGCGATTACTAAATACGTTGCCGATTGGTCATGGTCTGAGATTTGGAATGAATTTGTATGTGATTTGTCATGTGATGTCCTGTGATGTGACTGTGTCGATTTGTACAAGTGCTAGATGTGTTGTGTCTAGTGCGTCGGTACTAAATCAGTGTCTACTAAGACAGTTTATGACCTCTGTCTGTTTTGTAGGCGTACTCGAGGGCGATTACAATTCTTTCAAGAGGGGGGGGGGGTATGTCACAAACTGGTGATGTGGCAGGCCCTCGGACGCACACACCTTGCTGGCACAGTCTCCCGGTAATGCGCCGACGGGCTGACGTGGCAGCATAGTCCCGAAAAAAGCGTCGACATGCTGATGTGGTAGGCCGTACAGATCTCCGCCATTTTCGCTGACATGTTGACGTGGTAGTGTATAAACGCCCGTAATTTGTGTTGGCTGCTTTTGGCTGGCAGATTTTGAGTAAAAGCTTTTTGGGCATAATGTCACAAAGTGATGACGTGGCGGACAACAGAAACCCTAATTTCCGGAAATCGCGGAGGCTAAATTTTCTTTTTTTGGAAAATGATGAGCGACGCGAATTTTGCTTTTTTTCATAAAAAAAGAGAAAAGACTATCTAAGAGAGAGAGAGAACTGATGCTTTTTTATTTTAAAAGCTTTTGGGGCTCGGCTTTTGGGCATCCCTTGTAACCTTTAAATTAGTCGTGAGGGCCTCACTTCTCAGAGCATCTGGACGCAGAGTCTGAGAGTGAAACCCTAACGGCTCTCTTGTACTTTGATGATTGATTAATAAAAAGAGAAATACTGAAAGGGGCGCCAGTCTTTGGGGCCAATATCTCTAGGCACGGAACTCCGCCGGGCCAGTGTACATCTATTGTGATCTGTGACTTGTTTTGAAGTGGTTATTTGGTGCTGTCGCGGTTGATTCTTGACTTGGAGTGTCCAAGTCTGTTACAGTGGTATCAGAGCACAACCGATTTCTCTTCTACGGGAAATCCGATCCCCGAATTTTTTTTCCGCGGCACCTATGGCTTCAGGCAATGATCAGTCGACTCCCTCTGCATCTGGAGATGCGGGCTGGGATCACAACGAAGATTCAGACAGAGAGTATGGCCCGCCTTGGCCTACTCAGGCGGAGCAAAGAGAGATGGAGCGTCATCAATTGATTGGCGATGCAACAAAGATGATGCTCAATTTTGCCAAGGACCCAAAGATGGCAAAATATATGAACTAGACCTCTTTGGAAGAGGTACAGATGGAGTGGCAAAAAACCACAACACCACTCCCGAAACCCACTCTCAAGAAACCTTCTGCCTCCAAGAAAATATACGGAGAAGGAACTGGAGAACGTGGTTGATGCACGGATTGCTCAGCTTTTTGATGCGCAAAAGAAAGCCAAAAAGCACGGCAAAAAGCAGAAGAAAAGCACTGACTTTCCAGGTTATTTGGGTCGTCAGTCGACTTTTGACAAGGCAAAGAAACAGAAGAAGCGTGTTCGATTTGAAGGAGTACCTAGTTCTTCTTCTTCTTCTTCTTCTGATAGTTCTTCTAGCTCCTCGGATTCGAGCGAAGAAGACAGAAAAGGTAAAAAGAGAAGCAAGAAACAAAGCTTCGGAAAGGGCAAGAAAAAGGCAAAGAAGGCTACATCTCGCCTAGAGACTGACAGTTCTACTGAGGACTCGTCTACAGACAGCTCAGATTCCGATGACGGAAAGTTTTATGCGAACAAGAAGAATTTTTACAAAGCCAACCAGTATGACTTTCTTGAAGATAAAAGCAAGAAAGTCCGAGAGTTTAAGGAAGGTGGCCACTCGATCAAGTTTGATACTTTTCAGGATACTTAGATGCTTCGAAGGCTTTGTCTTTTATACAACAGTTTGACATCGCTTTCGTGTGAGGACGCTATTCAGAGCACTCCAAGATTCGGAGAGCTGCCTCTTATTTTAAGGGGAATGCTCGCACTTAGTGGTCCACGCTTCTATTAAGCAAGACTGTGCCAGTTACATGGCTGAAATTCAAGAGGCTTTTTATTTCTTCTTGGTTGACTCAAGAGTTTGAGCGAGATATACGAGCTGCTTGGAACCATCTCCGGATGACCAAGAGCGATACAGTGAATTCTTACTGTGAAAGATTCTGGAACTCTTTTCTACCCGCCTGTTCATTCAAGAAGATCTCGTTCAGAGAACAGATTGAGCGGTTTACCTTGGGTCTACCTACAGAGATCCGAGATCACTGCTTGGAACAAAAGTCAGCTTCTATTCAGGAGTTGATGAGTCATGCGAAGCGGGGCTTTGCCATTCACTCTGGCAGTTTGACCTACCCCACAGATGAGGCCATGACACAACGAGCCGAACAGACTTCTGGGAATGAAAGTAGAAAGAAAAAGAGCAACCTGTAGAAAAAGGATGCACGACCCAAGCTTACTTCTGAGGAGAGAGCTCTCTTCATCAGAGAGGGGAAGTGCGTTGGATGCAAGGAACATGGACATATCTCCGCGAAGTGCCCTAGAAAGGCACAGAAAGAACAAAATGATAAAGACGACGACAAGCCTGAGAGTTCGAGAGCAGCTGAGGAATGTCGCAGAAAAGGCAGATAGAAAAGCAGAACTGGTACCACATGGCGTGGGACCTGCACCGAATCTAATGAATGAAAGTACAAACTTTGCCGCTTTTGGGGCAAAGTGAAGGATCAGGAAGCTCTTTTGAAGGAGCCAAGGCCAACTTCTTTTTCACTTGGAATTGGCGGGTCGATTTGGAATTACGCCCAATAGATTGACGCCACAGGCGGAGGTAGTTCGACTGGCACCCGAATGGGATGTTGCCATTACACCGAGCATTGGCAAACTTCATTTGCAATGACAGGGGTGTTCAGGGCACGCGAGTGACGTTCTACTCAGGATCCCTTGGTACCACCAGAACTATGTCGTGGTTGACTACCGGGCCGAGAAAGCGACTTTGATAAATGAAGGGCTTAGAGATTGTACTTGATGAACTTCAGTTTCTTACTCATTCTTTTGGGAGAGAATTGAACGATGGATAAAGGTTGAATATGTTTTGACCTGATCAAAGAACGCCAAGATTTTTCTCCACACTCATGCCGATTGCTTTTCAGAGGGCCTGAAGATCAAACCATTGATCTGATACTTGGAAGCACGCCACCGAATCGGCCACCTTACTGTGGAGCCGAGTACAGAATGAAAAGATTATGAACCAAGTGAAAGACCTCTTGGAAAAAGGGTCTTGTCCAACCTAGTACTTCACCGTATTGCTCTCCAATGTTGTTGGTTTTGAAGAAAGACGGATCTTGGAGAATGTGCATCGATTATAGCACTCTCAACGAAATCACCATCAAGAACAGATTTCCGATTCCTAGGATCGATGATATACTCGACAGGTTACAGGGATCCTCGTGCTCTAGCCGGATTGACTTGAAGAGTGGATATCATCAGATCAAGATAGCGCCAGGAGATGTCTACAAGACAGCTTTTCGGACGACTTTTGGGTTATTTAAGTTTTTGGTGATGCCTTTTGGCTTAACCAATGCTCCTGCGACATTTAACCGGACGATGGACATGATTTTTCAAGAGTACAGGCTATTGGTTGGCACTTTCTTTGACGACATCATTGTTTTTTCCAAGAATGAGGCAGAACACAGAGATCATCTGCTTCAAGTCTCTCAGGCATTACGAGATCACACATTAGTGATTAATGCAAAGAAAAGTGAATTTTTCCTACCAGAGATACACTTTTTGGGACACATTGTGTCAGCAACAGGAGTGCAAATAGACCCGGCCAAAATAGAGACTATCCGTGATTGGCCCGATTTGAGGAATGTCCATGATATTGCACACAGATATTTTGCAGATATTTTCACACGGATACGGGATGGGGAGATAGTAACTGGATACTCCCTTCGGGAAGGCTACTTGATGAGAAAGACTATGTTGTTGAGGGAAAAGGTTATGACTGAATGCCACTGTCCACCTTTTACTAGTCACCGCGGCATTGCTATCACCATGAAGGGGGTAGAGAGATATTTCTTTTGGCCGAGACTCAAGAAAGATGTGGAAGAGTTTGTGCGCAGTTGCTTGGTATGCGAAAAGGTCAAGTTTGACAGGCATAAGGCACAGGGATTGTTAAAGCCTTTACCCATACCCACCCGCCCCCAGAAAAGTATTGAAATGGATTTCATTTTTGATCTCCCGAGAACACAGAATGATTTTCCGATTACACTGCACGTCTGAGACGATTGTCTCCGACAGAGACCCTAGATTTATGAGTTTGTTTTGGAAGGCAATTTGGGAGAACATTGGCACGCAGTTGCAGTTCTCGTCATCGTTCCACTTGCAGACTGACGGGCAATTTGAGATTGCCAATTCAGTGATTTTAGATTTATTGAAGTCTTGTATCTTGGATCAGAAGACTCAATGGAAAAAGAACTTACCTTTGGTGGAATTTGCCTACAATAACACGATACACTCTTCGACGGGGAAGACGCCATGTGCGATTGTTGAAAGTGCTACGAAGGTTCCATCCTTCCTGCGCACGAAAGATTAGATATTGGAAGCGGATGAATATTCGCGAGATTTGGATACGACTTTTGCCAAGGTTCGCGAGACTTTGCCGAAGTCTCAAGAACGACAGAAAAAGGCAGCGGATCGCCGTCGTCGCGACTTGAAATTGAAGGAGGATGATTGGGTGCTCTTATGTTTTGAGAAGGCACACCTACGTAAGAAAAAGGGAAAGGAGAGGCTTTTTCCAAAGCTTAGTATGCGATACTACGGACCTTTCCAGATAACTGAAAAGATAAATGATGTCTCCTTCCGATTGAAACTGCCAGATACTTGGAGGATTCACAATGCATTGCATGTGAGTCTCTTGAAACCTGTTAAGGGTGATGTGCCTGATGATGGGGAGCCTGATGAGCAACCCGAAGTGGAAGAAAACGAGGAGATCCTTGTTCTTGAACAGATTTTGGCACATCACGATACGAAGAAAGGTAAAGTCCGAATGCGGTTCTTGGTTAAGTTCAAGAACTTTCTTGCATTTGGTGCGAAGTGGATGGAGGAGGAGGACCTAGCAGATACTCCTCGGATTGTGAAACTTTACCTCGATGTTTTGGTTTAGCATAGTCTACTCCAAACGGAACCCAGAATTCAGTTTGGCCGAAGATCTGGTGCAGTGGGATGCACAAGAGGGGAGTCACTCCGCTCCCTTGTCAACAGATGCCTTGATTTTGATACTAAAGTCACTTATGTCTCTTTGAGCTTCAAGGATACTGAGAGCTGACAGTATTCTGCAGGATGAATTTATGAAATGGAATTCCTGATAATGATACTGATTTGATCTTGACTTCTTGTGAGTGCAGGAACTGATAGCCGAAATGACTGCAGCATTTTGGTCTGATTGATCTCGAATAGACATGGTTTCAAAAGGGGTTAGTCAATCGGACATCGATGAGGTCCCGATTGGACCTAGATGTGATTGCTAGCTACATGGCGATAAATCATGGTCTAAGATCCGAATGAATGTTGAATGTCATGTGATGTCCTGTGATGTCGTGTGATGTGACTATCGATTTTGTACATGTGCTAGATGTGTGTTCCTAGTACGTAGGTACTAACAGTCAGTGTCTGCTAAGACGGTTTATGGCTTTTGTCGGTTTTGCAGGCGTAATCGCGGTCGATTACAATGCTTTCAAGAGGGGGGCATGTCACAAAGTGATGATGTGGCGGAGAACAGAAACCCTAATTTTTGGAAATTGCGGAGGCTTTATTTATTATTATTATTATTATTTTTTTGGAAAATGATGAGCGACGAGAATTTTGCTTTTTTTTATAAAAAAAGAGAAAAGACTCTCTAAGAGAGAGAGAGAACTGATGCTTTTTGTTTTAAAAGCTTTTGGGGCTCTGCTTTTGGGCATCCCTTGTAACCTTTAAATTAGTGGTGAGGGCCTCACTTCTCAGAGCATCTGGACGCAGAGTCTGAGAGTGAAAACCTAACTGCTCTGTTGTACTTTGATGATTGATTAATAAAAAAAGAAATACCGAAAGGGGCGCCAGTCTCTGGGGCCAATATCTCTAGGCACGGAACTCCACCGGGCGAGTGTACATCTATTGTGATCTGTGACTTGTTTTGAAGTGGTTATTTGGTGTTGTCGCGGTTGATTCTTGACTTGGAGTGTCCAAGTCTGTTTCACATAATGCGTTTGAGTTAGAAGCTTTGCAAGCTAAAAGATTTTGGGGCTCTGCTTTTGGGCAACCCTTGTAACAATAAATAAGTCTTTTGGGCCTCATTACTTGGAGGATTTGGACGCAGAGTCTGAGTGTGAGTTCCTGTGGACTCTTGTACGTTGCACACAGATTAATATAAAAAGAAATACCGAAAGGGGTGCTAGTCTTTGGGGCCAATACCTCTTGGCACGGAACTACTCGGGCCGTTTCGTCTTTTGTGAACTGTTTAAGTGAATCTCCGTTGTGTCGCGTTAGAATCTAGACTTGGGTGTCCAAGTTTGTTACACAATGTGCCTACATCCTGGTGTATCTGGTGGTGTCACAGAGAATTTGGTCAACGGCCACAGAGTTTGTATCAAATCTGTCACCCCCAAGTCTCCCGTGTGATGAGAGAACTCGAGAGCCTGAGCGTGAAGCCAGTCCATCATTGAGTCCAAAGTCCACTCAGCTGAGTCCAAAGTCCACTCAGTCTGGTCCCTGCCGCACAATGAGAAGAAGAAACCAACTGCTGTGTCCAGGGTTTCTGCCACTCTAGCTACTCAAAACAGTATGTGGACTCTGAAGCAAGCCGTCTCAAAGTCGGGAGAGGAGTCGCCAAGGAATCGTGTGAAGCCGTAAGCGAAGAAGTCCCGCCTTCGACGGATGTCATGAAACTAGTCAGTCCTCGAGGGACTACTGCAAAAGGTGACGTTTGCACCAACAGGAATGGTTGCTCCTCTCTCGCCAGGCGGCTCGTGCAAAAGCGTTGCCAAGAGACCTGCTAGCTGTCGATGAATGTCCTGTCCCCTGAGCCGGCTGTGATACAGGAGAGGCAGTGTAACAGACTTGGACACTCCAAGTCAAGAATCAATCGCGACAGCACCAAATAACCACTTCAAAACAATTCACAGATCACAATATATTTGCACTGGCCCGGCGGAGTTCCGTGCCTAGAGATATTGGCCCCAAAGACTGGCGCCCCTTTTGGTATTTCTTTTTGTATTAATCAATTCAAAGTACAAGAGAGTGGGTCGGGATTCACTCAGACTCTGCGTCCAGATGCTCTGAGAAGTGAGGCCCTCACCACTAATTTAAAGGTTACAAGGGATGCCCAAAAGCAGAGCCCCAAAAGCTTCAAATCAAAAGCAACTGCTCTCTCTCTCTAACAGAGAGTCAAAACTTGAAAGCAAAAGCATTCTCTCTCTTTCTCATTCGTATAGAAAAAGCAAGATTCGCGTTGCTCATCATTAAAAAAAAATAAAAAAATTTATTTTTATTTTTTTAGCCTCCGCGATTTCTGGAAATTAGGGTTTCTGGCAGAAATTAGGGTTTGCAGGAATTTTAGGGTTTTTGGCAGAAATTAGGGTTTTTGCTGTCCGCCACGTCATCACTTTGTGACATACCCCCCTCTTGAAAGCATTGTAATCGACCGCGATTACGCCTGCAAAACCGACAAAAGCCATAAACCGTCTTAGCAGACACTGACTGTTAGTACCTACGTACTGGGAACACACATCTAGCACATGTACAAAATCGACAGTCACATCACACGACATCACAGGACATCACCAGACATCACAGGACATCACATGACATTCAACATTCATTCGGATCTTAGAGCATGATTTATCGACAATGTAGCTAGCAATCACATCTAGGTCCAATCGGGACCTCATCGATGTCGGATTGACTAACCCCTATTGCAACCATGTCTATTCGAGATCAAGTAGACCAAAATGCTGCAGTCATTTCTTCTATCAGTTCCTGCACTCAAAAGAAGTGAAGAAACAAATCAGTATCATTATCAGGAATTCCATTTCATAAAGTCATCCAGCAGAATACTGTCAGCTATCAGTATCCCTGAAGCTCAAAGAGACATCAGTGGCTTTAGTATCAAAATCGAGGCATCTGTTGACAAGAGAGCGGAATGACTCCACTCTTGTGCATCCCACTGCACCAGATCTCCGGCCAAGCTGAATTTTGGGTTCCGTTTGGAGTAGACTATGCTAAACCAAAACATCGAGGTAAAGTTTCACAATCCGAGGAGTATCTGCTAGGTCCTCCTCCTCCATCCACTTCGCATCTAATGCAGGAAAGTTCTTGAACTTAACCAAGAACAGCCTTCGGACTTTACCTTTCTTCGTATCGTTATGTGCCAAAATCTGTTCAGGAACAAGGATCTCCTCGTTTTCTTCCACTTTGGGTTGCTCATCAGGCTCCCCATCATCAGGCACATCACCCTTAACAGGTTTCAAGAGACTCACATGCAATGCATTGTGAATCCTCCAAGTATCTGGCGGTTTCAATCGGAAGGAGACATCATTTATTTTGTCAGTGATCTGGAAAGGTCTGTAGTATCGCATACTAAGCTTTGGAAAAAGCCTCTCCTTTCCCTTTTTCTTTCGTAGGAGTGCCTTCTCAAAACGTAAGAGCACCCAATCATCCTCCTTCAATTTCAAGTCGCGACAATGGTGATCCCCTGCCTTTTTCTGTCATTCTTGAGACTCCTGCAAAGTCTCGCGAACCTTGGTAAAAGCCGTATCCAAATCTCGCGAATATTCATCCGCTTCAAATATCTAATCTTTCGTGCTCAGGAAGGATGGAACATTCGCAGGACTTTCAACAATCTCACATGGTGTCTTTCCCATCGAAGAGTGTATCGTGTTATTGTAGGCAAATTCCACCAAAGGTAAGTTCTTTTCCCATTGAGTCTTTTGATCCGAGATACAAGACTTCAATAAATCTAAAATCACTGAATTGGCAATCTCAAATTGCTCGTCAGTCTGCAAGTGGAACGATGACGAGAACTGCAACTGCGTGCCAATGTTCTCCCGAATTGCCTTCCAAAACAAACTCATAAATCTGGGGTCTCTGTCGGAGACAATCGTCTCAGATGTGCCATGTAATCGGAAAATCATCGTGATCATTCTGTGTTCTCGGGAGATCAAAAATGTGTTGGAATTAGGGTTGCAGAGAAACACACACAGCTTGGAGAAGACGAAGGAAGCTCAAGGCACACAATAGAGAGTGTGTTACTTAGTGTGCAATGGAAAGATAGATAGCCCTAGAGTGATGGGCGTATATACAATGCACGGGGGAAAAAACCTCCTAAAGAGGGAAAAAATGCCCCGGCGGTCCTAGTGTGTTCACACACATCACTACCACATGTATATGGTAACAAATCCCCCCTGGAGTGATGCGGTGAACGAGAGCTGGCACATGAGTAAAGGGAAGTGCCATGCCCTGAGGACAGGATCAGTCCACAAAGGGGAGTAAGCCCAAAGCTTTGCGGAAAGCTTCAAGCTTCTCACGAGACAATGCCTTTGTGAAAAGATCTGCAAGGTTGTCCTGTGTTGGCACATAAGCCAAGCTGATCTCTCCTGCTGAGAGCCTCTCCCTGACATAGTGGTAATGCACCTCAATGTGCTTTGTGCGAGCATGAAAAATTGGGTTCCTCGCAACTGCCAATGCGCTCTGACTGTCAGTGTAGATAGTGTTGGCAGTGTCCTGTCCAACACCCAAGTCAGCCATAAGGCGTCTGAGCCATACACACTCAACCGTAGCTGTGAAGACTGCCCTGTACTCAGCCTCACAACTCGAAGTGGCCACAGTAGGTTGCTTCTTGCTCAACCATGATATACATGAACTGCCAAGCATGAAACAAAAACCACTTGTGGACACTCGCGTGTCAAAACAACCAGCCCAATCTGAGTCCGAAAAAGCATGTAAGTCTGGCGGCAATGATCCCCCCTTGGGATAAAACAAGCCAAGATGTAAAGTGCCACTAAGGTAGCGGAAAATCCTCTTGACAGCCTGCCAATGCTTAGACCCTGGGCTATGCATAAATCTGCTGACCTGCGAGACTGCAAACTGAATATCTGGCCTCGTGTTGCATACATAAATGAGGCAGCCAACAGCAGTTTGGTAAAGAGTGACATCAGCAGGATCGCCAGCATCATGTAGACTCAACTTCAAACCTGTTTCCATGGGAGTGGCAATAGGTTTGCAATCCTCAAGTCCAAACTTACATAGCAATGTCTCTATGTAACTTTTCTGACACAAGGCAATACCACCATCACACTGCTTAAACTGTATACCCAAGTAATGATGCAACAGCCCCAAATCTTTCATCTTGAAAGTAGCATTCAAATCAGCCTTAAATTCAGCAATATGTCTCTCATTTGGTCCAGTGATCAGCAAATCATCAACATAAAGAACCACAATGAGAAATACATCATCCTCACGCTTTACATACAATGTGCTTTCTGTTGGACTGTTACGAAAGCCTCGTTTAACCAAATGAGTGTCAGCTTTCTCATACCAAGCACGAGGAGATTGCTTCAACCCATACAAAGCCTTCTTACATTTGCACACTTTGTCCTCTTGTCCTTTTATGACAAAACCGCGAGGCTGCGTTACATAAACTTCCTCAAATATGTCACCATTCAAGAAAGCAGTAACAATGTCTGATTGATGTACATCCCAACCAAAATGAGCTGCCAATGCACATAGAAAACGCACAGTAGTCATACGACAAGTGGGAGCAAAAGTCTCTTCATAATCTATGCCTTTTTGTTGTGCATAACCCTTTGCAACAAGTCGAGCCTTATGGCGATCGATCTCACCATCCGGCTTGCGTTTCAACTTGTAAACCCACTTCGTACCAATGGCCTTTTTGCCAGGAGGCAATTCACATAAAGTCCATGTGTCATTCTCTATAAGTGCATCATATTCTGATTTCATGGCAGCAATCCAATTTTCTGAATTCTGTGCTTCATCAAAAGACAGAGGCTCCTCAACATCATGTAAACTAGACACAGCCAAAGCATAACAATCTGATGCATAAGATGCATGGCGAGAGCCTGAACGAGTACGACTAGATAAAGGTGCATCCAATTTACTGTGACGCAAAGTGTGCACCAGCCATTTTGGCATACCTCTAGCCTGCTCATTTTCAGCCCTTTCCTCATCAAGTACATCATGTACATCTGCATCAGTAATAGGCTGTTCTAAAACATTTTCAGAAACCCCCATAGGCTGTGCATTTGCCTCATTGGAACTTACATTCGTATTTCCACCACTGAAAAGAGGCAACAAAGTGTCATAAATGTCCTGTGAGCTTACATTACTGTCTCTAGTACATGACAGCAAGGGTTGAACAGAATCTTCCACAAACACTACATCCCGTGAAACCAAAATACGTTTTGTTTGCGGATGATACAACCTGTAACCTTTGCTTTCAGCACTATAACCAACAAAAATACATTTGACAGCCTTATCATCCAATTTTCTGCGCTGCACTTGTGGCACCAAAGCATATGCCAAACAGCCAAAAACACGCATGTGCTCAATAGAAGGTTTTCTATCATGCCATGCTTCATATGGAGTAATAGACTGCAAAGCTTTCGTAGGACACCTGTTAAGTACATAAGTGGCACACATGATGGCCTCAAGCCAAAAAGAATGCGGTAAAGCTTGACTTTTGACCATACATCGTGCCATTTCCGTTAGTGACCTGTTTTTCCTCTCAGCAACACCATTTTGCTGAGGTGTATAAGGCACTGTACATTGGTGTTTTATCCCACGACTAGCCAGAAATGCATTAAATTCATGAGACATATACTCCCCCCCCTCGATCGGAACGGAGGATGCCCATAGTACATTTTGAGACATTTTCAGCCATAGCCAAAAATTGTTTGAAGCACATAAAAACTTCGGACTTTGCTTTAAGCGGAAATACCCATGCATGCCTGGAGTAATCATCAATGAAAGTCACGAAGTACAGGTAATTGCCCAAGGACAGAGTTTGCATGGGCCCACAAACGTCACTATGCACAAGCTGCAACCTGCATGTGGCCCTAACTGAACCATCCTTTGGAAACTTAGAACGCTGCATTTTACCCAGAATACAGCCTTCACAAACATGTTTGATAGGTGCTTCAAGAGGCGGCAAAGAAGCAACCATATCAGATTTCTGCAAACGCAGCAAACTGGCAAAATTCAGATGACCAAAACGTGCATGCCAAAGTTTTGCATCTGAAATAGCCCTTGAATCTGCAACAGCATTTGCAAAATTTTGTCCACACTTGTCATACAAAGTGAGCTTATACAGCCCACGGCACAAAAGCCCAGATGCAACAATTTCATCACCAAAACTGAGATCATGAACTGTACATCTGTCATCCACAAATTTGACTACAAGTCCAAGTCTAGCAAGTGCGGATACAGACAAGAGATTCTTCTTGATCCCAGGTACATAAAGTGCATCAACAAGTGTGAAGGAACTGCCATTAGCAGCAGTGAGCACAATCTTTCCAACTCCCTGAACTGGATAAGAGGCGTTGTTGGCACAAGTGACTGAATTCCCATGAGGGACAGACTCGAGAGAGGTAAACAATTCACGATGTGAGGTAATGTGCTTTGTAGCACCACTGTCGAAATACCACACATGTGAATCTGCAGCAACTGACAAGCATGCATCATGGACAGCAGGATTGTAAGTGCACTCTGCGCTAAAAGCCCATTCTGCATCAACATCAGCATCACAATCTCCTTTCACAGAAGACTCAACAATGGCTGCATTTGTAGTGGAACCAGCATTTGCAGTGGAACCACCCTCTTTCTTCTTAGCCTCTTTGGCCTTCAACTTAGGACACGACTTGATCAAGTGATCATTGGCTTTACAATAATGGCAACGCATCTTCTTTTTGCCCTTATCACCAGAATTGCCAGACGAACTGCTGCCAGCAGAAGCATTAGGAACAGAAATTTTGCCACTCGCAGCAGAACCATAAGAAGTGGCTGCATTACTGTTACCACCCTTTCTTTGAGAAGCAATAAAAGCCTGTTCAACTGCACGCTGCCTAGTCCTGTTTTTTCTAGAAAGTGACTCTTGCAACAGCAATGTGCATAATGCATCAAACTTGACAACTTCAGGATTTCCTTGGGTCATCAGTCTCCAAGTACTAGCAAAAGTCTGGTAGGAATCTGGTAAGGCATCAAGAACAGTCTGCACAAGGGAACTGTCAGAAATGACTTCACCTGCAGAAATGAGTTGCTCATTGATATCCTTGACACTAGCAAGGAAAGTGTCCATATCATCCTCCTCATGCATAATCTTCGACTCTAGCTCTTTACGCAGCAAAGCAATTTTAGCCTCATTGCGGCTTGCATAAAGACCTGCTAGAGTATCCCAAGCCTGTTTTGCAGATTTTGCTGAACGGATGTGAGGAATAATGGTGCGCTTCACAGACAACGCAATCAATGCATGAGCCTGCGCATCCTTAACATCCCAACGAGCTTGTTCTGCTGTAGGCAAAACAACTCTAACAGCTGCAATCCTTGCAGCAAGACCTGCAACATCCTCAATATCGCCTACATCTTCAGAACCAGGACGTACATCAATGCCCTGCACAATGTTCCAGACACCTTTTGACACAAGAACGTGTTGCATCATATAAGCCCACATAGGGTAGTTGTCCCCATCCAACCTGTCCTCAGCAGCAAACATCTTGAACACATCTGTGTTGTTGTTGTCAGCCATGGTAAATGCTGCACCTGATGTGAAAACTGCCCGAAAATAGGAGAAATGGAGCGGGAACAACTTGTGCTATATAGCACAAACCGTAGAAGACTATAAGGCACCTGTTATGCAGAAAACGGCACTGACAGAATATCTGCACAAAATGACGAAATAGCCTGTGCAGTACTGCCCGTAGTGGAAACGGAGACCTGCGAACGCTTGCCAAAGCTCACTGAAATCGGAGAAAGTGAGCAGGCGTGTGCTGGAGCGGCTGGCGACTAAGCCCGGGAGGACGTGACCTGCTCTGATACCAATTGTTGGAATTAGGGTTGCAGAGAAACACACACAGCTTGGAGAAGACGAAGGAAGCTCAAGGCACACAATAGAGAGTGTGTTACTTAGTGTGCAATGGAAAGATAGATAGCCCTAGAGTGATGGGCGTATATACAATGCACGGGGGAAAAAACCTCCTAAAGAGGGAAAAAATGCCCCGGCGGTCCTAGTGTGTTCACACACATCACTACCACATGTATATGGTAACAAAATGAAATCCATTTCAATACTTTTCCAGGGGCGGATGGGTATGGGTAAAGGCTTTAACAATCCTTGTGCCTTATGCCTGTCAAAATTGACCGTCTGGCATACTAAGTAACTGCGCACAAACTCTTCCACATCCTTTTTGAGTCTCGTCCAAAAAAAAAGTATCTCTCTACCCCCTTCAAGGTGGTAGCAATGCCGCGGTGACTCGTAAAAGGTGGACAGTGGTATTCAGTCATAACCTTTTCCCTCAACGGTTGTGTAACGCACAACATAGTCTTTTTCATCAAGTAGCCTTCCCGAAGGGAGTATGCAGCTATTGTCTCCCCATCCCGTATCCGTGTGAAAATATCTGCAAAATCTGTATCTGTGGCATACTGATCGACCATATCCTCGAAGCTCCTATGATGTATCGCGGAAATAGCCAGATCCAATGGCTTTCGAGGCAAAGCATCTGCCACCACATTCTTCTGTCCCTGCTCATGGACAATCTGGAAGTGAAACTGTGACAAGATGTTCGCCCACCGCATCTGCTTTTCCGAAAGCTGCTTCTGTGACAAGAAGTAGCGCAAACTCTGATGGTCTGTAAAGACAGTAAAATCCGCTCCGAGTAGGTAGTGCCGCCACTGAGTAAGAGCATGGATAACTGTCAAAAGCTCTTTCTCATATATCTGTGCTGTCATCTCCGGTCTAGAGAACAATCGGCTCTCGTAAGCAATGACATGGCCTTCTTGCATCAAGACCGCACCCAGACTACGACCACAAGCATCACAATATGCTTCAAATGACTTTTGCAAGTTCGGCAAAGTCAAAACTGGTCCCGTAGACAATTTCTCTTTCAATGTCTGAAAGGCAGTCACTTCTGTGGATCCCCACGAGAAAGGGACTCCTTTCTGTGTCAAGATATGCAAAGGGGAAGCAACCTTTGCAAACTTTCTTATAAACCGCCTGTAGTACGAACACAGTCCCAAGAAGCTTCGAACTTCATGGACATTCTTCCAATCGGCCAATCACGTATAGTCTCTATCTTGGCCGAATCCACTTGCACTCCTGTTGCTGAGACAAAGTGTCCCAAAAAGTGTATCTCTGAAGCAGATGATCTCTGTGTTTTGCCTCATTCTTGGAGAAAACAATGATATCATCAAAGAAATTGCCAACAAATAGCCTGTACTCTCGAAAAATCCTGTCCATCATCCGGTTAAATGTCGCAAGAGCATTGGTTAAACCAAAAGGCATCACCAAAGAAACTCAAATAACCCAAAGGTCGTCTGAAAAGCTGTCTTGTAGACGTCTTCCGGCGCGATTCGGATCTGATGATATCCACTCTTCAAGTCAATCCTGCTAAAGCACGAGGATCCCTGTAACCTGTCGAGTATATCATCGATCCTAAGAATCGGAAATCTGTTCTTGATGGTGATTTTGTTCAGAGCTCTATAATCAATGCACATTCTCCAAGATCCGTCTTTCTTCAAATCCAACAACAGTGAAGAGTAGTACGGTGAAGTACCAGGCTGGACAAGACCCTTTTTCAAGAGGTCTTTCACTTGGTTCATAATCTTTTCAATCTGTACTCGGCTCACACGATAAGGTGGCCGGTTCGGTGACGTGCTTCCGGTTATCAGGTCAATGGTTTGATCTTCAGGCCCTCTGAAAAGCAATCGGCATGAGTGTGGAGAAAAATCTTGGCGTTCTTTTGATCAGGTCAAAACATATTCAACCTTTATCCATCATTCAGTTCTCTCCCAAAAGATGAGTAAAGAAACTGAAGTTCATCAAGTACAATCTCTGAGCCCTTCATTTGTCAAAGTCGCTTTCTCGGCCTGGTAGTCAACCACGGCGTAGTTCTGGTCGTACCAAGGGATTCCGAGTAGAACGTCACTCGCGTGCCCTGAACACCCCTGTCATTGCAAACGAAGTTTGCCAATGCTTGGTGTGATGGCAACATCCCATCCGGGTGCCAGTCGAACTACCTCCGCCTGCGGCGTCAGTCTGTCGGGTGTAATTCCAAATCGAGCCGCCAATTCCAAGTGAAAAGAAGTTGGCCTTGGCTCCTTCAAAAGAGCTTCCTGATCCTTCACTTTGCCCCAAAAAGCGGCAAAGTTTGTACTTTCATTTACTTGATTCGGTGCAAGTCCCACGCCGTGTGGTACCAGTTCTGCTTTTCTATCTGCCTTTTTTGCCACGTTCCTCAGCTGCTCTCGAACTCTCAGGCCTGTCGTCGTCTTTATCATTCTGTTCTTTCTGTGCCTTTTTAGGGCACTCCGCGGAGATATGTCCGTGTTCCCCGCATCCAAAGCACTTCCCCTCTCTTATGAAGCGAGCTCTCTCCTCAGGAGTAAGCTTGGGTCGTGCATCCTTTTTCTCTGGGTTGCTCTTTTTCTTTCTACTTTCATTCCCAGAAGTCTGTTCGGCTCGTTGTGTCATGGCCTCATCTGTGGGGTAGGTCAGACTGCCAGAGTGAATGGCAAAGCCCCGCTTCGCATGACTCATCAACTCCTGAATAGAAGCTGACTTCTGTTCCAAGCAGTGATCTCGGATCTCTGTAGGTAGACCCAAGGTAAACCGCTCAATTTGTACTCTGAATGAGATCTTCTTGAATGAAGAGGCGGGTAGAAAAGAGCTCCAGAATCTTTCACAATAAGCATTGATTGTATCTTTCTTGGTCATCCGAAGATGGTTCCAAGCAGCTCGTACATCTCGTTCATATTCTTGCGTCAACCAAGAAGAAATAAAAAGCTTCTTAAATTTCAGCCATTTAACTGGCGCAGTCTTGTTTAAAAGAAGCGTGGACCACCAAGTACGAGCATTCCCCTTAAAGTAAGTGGTAGCTCTCCGAATCTTGGAGTGCTTTGAATAGCGTCCTGCCGTGAAAGCGATGTCAAACTGCTGTATAAAAGACAAAGCCTTCGAAGCATCTGGGTATCTTGAGAAAGTATCAAACTTGATCGAGTGGCCACCTTCCTTAAACTCTCGGACTTTCTTGCTTTTATCTTCGAGAAAGTCATACTGGTTAGCTTTGTAAAAATTCTTCTTGTTCGCATAAAAGTTTCCGTCATCGGAATCTGAGTTGTCTGTAGACGAGTCCTCAGTAGAACTGTCAGTCTTTGGGCGAGATTTAGCCTTCTTTTTCTTTGTCTTGCCCTTTCCGAAGCGTTGCTTCTTGCTTCGCTTTTTACCTTTTCTGTCTTCTTCGCTCGAATCGGAGGAGCTAGAAGAACTATCAGAAGAAGAAGAAGAAGAAGAAGAACTGGGTACTCCTTCAAATCGAACACGCTTCTTCTGCTTCTTTGCCTTGTCAAAAGTCGACTGACGACCCAAATAACCTGGAAAGTCGGTGCTTTTCTTCTGCTTTTTGCTGTGCTTTTTGGCTTTCTTGTGTGTGTCAAAAAGCTGAGGAATCCGTGCATCAACCAACCACCTCTTCTAGTTCCTTCTCTGAATATTGTTTGGGATCAGAAGGTTTCTTGAAAGCAGATTTCGGGGTTGGTGTAGTGGTTTTCTGCCACTGTGCATGCACTTCTTGAAAAGAAGTCTCGCTCATATATTTTGCCAATTTCGGATCCTTCGCAAAACTGAGCATCATCTTTGTTGCATCGCCGATCAATTGACGACGCTTCATCTCTCTTTGCTCCGCCTGAGTAGGCTGAGGCGGGCCATACTCTCTGTCTGAATCTTCGTTGTGATCCCAGCGTGCATCTCCAGATGCAGAGGGAGTCGACTGATCCTTCCGTGAAGCCATAGGTGCCGCGGAAAAAAATTGGGGATCGGATTTCCCGTAGAAGAGAAATCGGCCCTGCTCTGATACCATTGTAACAGACTTGGACACTCCAAGTCAAGAATCAATCGCGACAGCACCAAATAACCACTTCAAAACAATTCACAGATCACAATAGATTTGCACTGGCCCGACGGAGTTCCGTGCCTAGAGATATTGGCCCCAAAGACTGGCGCCCCTTTCGGTATTTCTTTTTGTATTAATCAATTCAAAGTACAAGAGAGTGGGTCGGGATTCACTCTCAGACTCTGCGTCAGATGCTCTGAGAAGTGAGGCCCTCACCACTAATTTAAAGGTTACAAGGGATGCCCAAAAGCAGAGCCCCAAAAGCTTCAAATCAAAAGCAATTGCTCTCTCTCTCTCTAACAGAGAGTCAAAACTTGAAAGCAAAAGCATTCTCTCTCTTTCTCATTGCGTAGAGAAAAAGCAAGATTCGTGTCGCTCATCATTATTATTATTTTTTTTAATAGCCTCCGCGATTTCCGGAAATTAGGGTTTCTGGCAGAAATTAGGGTTTGCAGGAATTTTAGGGTTTCTGCTGTCCGCCACGTCATCACTTTGTGACAGGGAGTGGATGACAGAGCAGGGGGGCTAGTGGGTGGAATGGGAGGGGAAGGGATGGTAACGAGGGGAATGGGGGGAGGTGGAGGTGATGGAGGCGGGGGGGTTGCGGTGTAGGCGAAGTGAGAGGAGGGACTGCCGGCGGCGAAGCTGAGGTGGAAGGGGTATCTGTGGGCTCGTCCTGTTGTAAGGGTCGGAACGGTTTCTTGTGGGAACCCACTGCTGCTGGCCTGGTGTAGGTCGACCACCAGGGGTGTTGAAGTGATGTGGTGGTCCTTGGTGACGTCGACCACGGACGTGCTACCAGTCCTCCTCCGCTTGGGCACGAGTCTCGGAGGAAGAACCTGCAACCTTAGGATGCTAGGTCTGGGTCTGTGCCGCGGGTCAGGCCTCCTTTTGGATAGGCCTTCGCAAGATGGCCCGTCTGTCGACAAATGAAGCACTAATTCCGGAGGCCCTAACACTCCACATTCTGACGGAGCCAACCACCACTCACTCGAGATAGTAAAATGACCTTCAGGAGGGTGTGGGCGTCTCGAACCAAAACGCGTACTATAGGTACGCCTGCTGCCTTGGCCGCAACAGACATTGTTGTGCGAGGTGTCTCTAAGACGGTCCCAATCTCGGAACCGATCCTGGAAAGGAGCGGGAAGTACTCTCTTTTAAGGCCAAGGAAGCTGACTGAGATGGGTAGGTCTGCCTCCTTGACAAGAGCATCGGTAGCTAGATCAAAGCCATGGCGTCACTGTGTCAAAAATGAGCTTTGGCTGCTCGGATGGCCTGGGGGCTCATTGCAATGACCTTGGACGCCATCTCGGAAGTCTCAAACTCAATCTGATAGTAGCCGCACCCGAGAAGCTGAACGTCGATGATCTTTCCCACCTCTGCTAAAAGGAGGGCCTAAAGGAGATCACGCACCTCCCCTCTGCCAAGTCGGGTGTCGATGATCTTGCAGATAACAGAGGTGGCTTGAAGCCGCGCCACCTCTACCTAAGCTCGCTTGCTCTGTCGGCAAAAGAGCAAGTCGGATTGAGGCGGAGCAGAATCCTCCATCTGTGTCTGTTGCTGTGAAGGCGAGCGAGGGTGAATCGAGGGCGTCGACGAGGTCGAAGGTGGGGAGAATAGGAGTCTGCTAGAGAGCAAGACCGAAGGTGACCAGGGGGGCTCAAAACAGTGAGAAAGGGGAGCGGGAGGAGGGCAGCGTGAGGAGGGCAGCGTGAGGAGGGAGATAGGGGCGGGTGGGCAAGCTGAGTGTAATGCGAGGAGGGAAAGGGGGGTGGCGGGCTGCTGAGGGCAGCGCGAGGTGGAAGAGGGGGGGTCCTGGGGGGCAGCTGAGGGCAGGGCAAGGAGGGAAGGGGGGTTGGTGGGCAGGCTGATGGCGAGCTATAGCGAGAGCAGCAACGGGTGCGCTATAAACAAGGAGTTGTTTAGAAACGTTTCAAGTGTTTTGAGTTTCGTTTCATTTTGAGGGGACGAAACGGGTTTCCGTGTTACTATTATTGGAAGGAAATTAAGTGGATCTTTCGCTACTTGAGTGGCAGTATACATCTTGGGTTGATTTCATCCCAAGGGGGAATCATTGCCGCCAGGTTTACATGCTTTTTCAGACCTGGAGGTTGTTTGGTATTTCATAGGAGTGTCCACTCGTGGTTTAAGGACTGAGTGCTCCATGCTCGCACAAAGCACATTGAGGTGCATTATCATTATGTGCCTACGCAAGACAACCTTGCTGATCTTTTCACGAAAGGCTCTGCCTCATGAGCTTTTCGCAAAGTTTGGGCTTACTCCCATCTAGAGTTTGGCACTTCCCTATACATGAGTGCCAGCTCATGTTAAATTGTTACCGTATTATGGTAGAGATGTGTGTGAACACACTTAGGACCGCCCGGGCACTTTTTTCCCTCGCTAAGAGGTATTTTTTTCCCTTGGCTTGTATATACACCCATCACTCTAGGGTAAGCCTTATCTTTGTATTAGCGCACAGAGTAAAACTACTTCATGTGGCCTTCGGGCAATTTTTATTAACTAATGGAAGGATCTTTTTCTTGCAAAAAAAAAAAAACTGCTTCCTGTGTTGCCTGCTCTTGAGCTTCCTCTTCATCTTCTCCATCTTTGCGGGCCTTTTTTGCAGCTGTAGTTCAAGCAAAAGTTTGGGGAGAGGTATTGGCCCTTGCAGTATTTCCTATATCGATTGACCTTGCACACTTGCGTTCTTTATGAATCTCACCCTGTTTGTGGGTGGTTCTGCTTGTGCACTTACTCTGTACACAAGACTTCAGAAAATAATTACTGTCCCACAAGGGCTCCTTATGCAGGCTCCATAAGTCTCAGCACCAAAAGCAACATATAAAGAGCTTATGCTCTGAAGAGCAGGGGAGCCCAGCCCCACACTTGTGTACCTTTACCGAGCAATCTCTCTTTTTGGTCCTTCTGCTACTTTTTAGGCTGCTGTTCTGCAGTTGCGCACACTTGGGCTGTTTTCTCTCAGCTATGGCTGCATCTGCCTGCCATGCTAATATCTGCCATGTCATCATTTGATGACATGGGTGGAGGATACATAACCTTTTTTGCCTCAAGGAACTGCTGCTGCATACACATCATGTCCCATTTGACAATGGGAATAACTCTCATTAGTTCTTAGTGTGGATCATTAGTCCATAATGTGAAAAAATTATTCCTTTTTTGTGGGTTTATCTTCAAAATTGGGTGTCATAATTCTCATAGGGACTTCCTCGGCAATGCTTGGTTTTATTCCTTCGCAGGGAGGATGGTGCAGCAGAGGTTCAGCTTGGACAAACTCGTATATCATGTGTTGTCACCTGTCAATTGGTGCAGCCTTACTCTGATCAACCTAATGAGGGTTCGCTTGTGGTATACACAGAGTTTTCCCCCATGGCTGACCCTTATTTTGAAGTTGGTCGGCCAGGTGAGAATGCTGTGGAGCTTGGACGAGTCATTGAACGCGGCTTGCGGTAGAAACTACACTCTCACTGGAAAAGTTGAGGCAATTTTGTTTCTTAGGTGTCTGAAATATCTACACTATGCAGGGATAGCAGGGCAATCGACACAGAGTCTCTTTGTGTGCTTTCAGGAAAAGCAGTGTGGTCATTACGGGTTGAGATTCATGTGCTCGACAATGGAGGGTAATTGATTAATTCTATCATATGCCTAACATGCTCCTGAAAACCTTCAAACAAATTAGCTATAGCATGTCTCCTTTGGTTTTGTGCAGAAATTTGATAGATGCTGCTTGTGTCGCTGCTTTAGCTGCCTTGCTGTCCTTCCGGAGACCTGAGTGCTCCCTTGCAGGCGCTGAAGGACAGGATGTTGTTATCTATCCCCCTGAGGTCTTGAATCTTTCTGATCGACTTATGGTCTTACCCTTTTGCTTGTTCTAAACATTAATAGCTAGCTTTTCTTTTAGGTATGTGAACCTGTGCCTTTGATTATTCATTACCTGCCAATCGCCTTCACGTTCGGCTTTTTTGGTGATGGAGAACTCATGGTATTTTCTCTTTTGATGACAAATTATTTTTTGTTTTCTTGGTCTGCTGCTCCTTACGTTTGGTAACTGTGTAGAATGTCACAGGTCATGGACCCAAGCTTCAAGGAAGAGTTATTAATGAGAGGACGGCTTACCATCATTCTGGACATAAATGGTGACATCTGTGCAATTCAGAAAGCTGGTGGTGTTGGGGTCAGTTCTTGTGATATTTTACATTGCTTGCGGATTGCATCTACAAAAGTAGCAGAGGTCACATCGTCTTTAAGGAAAGCAGTGAGTATATCACTTTCTCAAGAATACATCTATAAAGGTTGGGGTTATCTTCTTTTTAATGATGGGAACACTTACATACATGGAGGTGTCTGTAGAAACTTATGTTTTACTAAAGCTAGTCAGTTATTTGCTTTTGCAGCAGAGATGATGCTTAAAAAAATTCTAGTGTTTTTGTGGAAGATGCTTGAAGAATTTTATTTGGTAAAGAGTACAAGTTATTTAAGAATACTCTCTGAGGTTTTTTCCACTTTTGTAGGCTCTTGTTGACTTCATTCTTTTGTTTTCGTGTCAAGTATGGGCACAAGGTTGGCCCATAACTTTTGTGGTTTGTGAACAGGTGGTGAGTATAGCCCTAACAAACTCTCCTCTAATGAACGGCTTTGAGAAGTTATAATGGTTTACTTCTGATTAATGATACAACTTCTAAGTTTCAACTGAGACAACATAGTACGTTTAGATGATGGGAATACAACAGCCCCCCTCCATTGAAACTTAGTGGAGAACTTGTTGAGGGTTTAGTAGGCACAGTTTAAGTGGCTTAGAATATGATAGTTTACAGCTGATCAATGAAGTGGATCCATATAAATTTGCACTCCAACTGGTGCTTCTTGGGCTCGGCTCTTTAGTCTCTCGTCCGGTCTGGGGCCAGCAGGCCATGCCACCAAGTTGTGACATACCCCCTTTTTGAGAAAAGTAATCTCCCCCCATTACACCTGCAAAAAGAAAACCGAGCAGTCCACACAAAATCCAATTCCACATTTAGATTTTATCTAGTCATCGCATCCTTTTCAGAACTCATGATATTTCAGAATGATAATCTCTCTGCCTAGTCATCTCATCCTTTTCAGAACTCTTGATATTCTAGAATGATGATTTGTGTAACAAACTTGGACACTCCAAGTCAAGATTCTACCGCGACACAGCAGAGATTCACTTCAAAATAGTTTACAATTCACAATTGATTCGACACGGCCCGGCAGAGTTTTATGCCTAGAGATATTGGCCCCAAAGACTAGCCCCCTTTCGGTATTTCTTTTTGTATTAATCTGTGTTCAAAGTACAAGAGAGTGGGAGGGTTCTCACTCTCAGACTCTGCGTCCAGATGCTCTGAGTTGTGAGGGCCCTGCCCACTAATCACAAGGGATGCCCAAAAGCAGAGCCCCAAAAGCTTCTCAATTTAAAAGCTCTTAAAATAAAGCAAGTGAGCCAAAAGCTGCCAATTTCAGCCTCTAGTGCTAAAGCAAAATTCCGTACAGCCTTCTGCTTTTTGTGCCGCATTTCACGGCCTGCCATACAGCTGCCACGTGTCGCAGTTTTCCGTGTTTTTCCACTGTTGCCACGTCAGCCTGTCTCCGCATTTCACGGGACTGCTAGCCGGGGTGTGTGTGTGTACTCTGCTGCCCCATGTCCAGGGCCATGCAACATCACCAGTTTGTGACATACCCCCCTCTTGAAAGCATTGTAATCGCCCTCGACCACGCCTGAAAACAGACAGAGGCCATAAACTGTCTTAGCAGCACTGACTGTTAGTACCGACGCACTAGGAACAACACATCTAGCGCATGTACCAATCGACAGTCACATCACAGGGCATCACTTGACATCACAGGACATCACATGACAAAACACATTCAACAATCATTCCAATTTCAAACCATGATTAATCGGCAACGTATTTAGCAATCGCAGCTAGATCTAGTCGGGACCTCTCGGATACCCGATTGACTAATCCTTATTGCAATCATGTCTATAGAGATTTTTCAGACCGAAATGCTGCAGTCATTTCGTCTATCAGTTCTTGCACTTAAACAAGTCAAGTATAAATCAATATCGTATTATCGAGAATTCCAAGTCTAAAAGTCATTACAACAGATTACTGTCAGCTCAAAGTGTCCCTGAAACCCAATAGGGACATCAGTGACTCTATTATAAAAAATCGGGGCAATCTGTTGACAAAGGAGCGGAGTGACTCCCCTCTTGTGCAAGCCTGCTGCACCAAATTCCGCCCAAGCTGAAGTCGGGGTTTTATCGGAGTAGACTATGCTAAACCGGAATGCTTCAAGGTAAAGATTCACAATCTGAGGAGTATCTGCGAGGTCCTCCTCCATCCACTTCGCATCCAATGCAGGATAGTTCTTGAATTTAACCAAGAATCTTTCTATCTTTATGTGCCAATATCTGTTCTGGAATGAGTATCTCCTCTGGTCGGCTTCAAAAATCTTACCTTTCGTGCTTAAGAAGGGTGGAACCTTCGGAGCACCTTCAATAATCTCAAATGGCGTGTTTCCTGTCGAAGAGTGTATCGTGTTATTGTAGGCAAATTTCACCAAGGGCAAATACTTTTCCCATTGAGTTTTCTGATCCGAAATGTAAGACTTCAATAAATCCAGCACGGCTGAATTTGCAATCTTACATTGCCCATTTGTCTGCGGGTGGAAAGATGACAAGAACTGCAACCGTGTGCCAATGTTCTCCCGAATAGCCTTCCAAAACAAACTCGTGAATTGGGGATCTCTGTCAGTCAGAGACAATTGTCTCAGGCATGCCATGTAATCTGAATATCTGGGCAATGAATAGTCTCGCTAAATGATCCGGCTTGACTGTCTTCTTCACTGGAATGAAATGAGCTTGCTTGCTAAATTTGTCAATAACAGTCCAGATACCATTGTGCCCACTCTGTGTCTTCGGGAGATCAAAAATGAAATCCATAGCAATACTTTTCTAGGGGCGCGTGGTTATGGGTAAAGGCTGTAACAATCCCTGTGCTTTATGCCTGTCAAACTTGACCTTCTGGCATACCAAGCAATTGCGTACAAAATCGTCCAATCCTTCTTGAGTTTCGGCCAAAAGAAGTATTCCTCCACACCTTTCAAGGTGGTATCAATGCTGCGGTGACCCGTAAATGGTGGACAGTGGCATTCGGTTAAAACCTTTTCCTCAATGGCTGTGTAACTCACAACATCGTTTTCTTCATCAAGTAGCCATCCTGAATGGAATATCCCGCTACCAGCTCCCCATTCTGTATTCGACTGAATATATCTGCAAAATCTGTATCTTTGGCATACTGATCGACCATATCCTTGAAGCTTCTATGGTGTATCATGGAAATAGCCAGAACCAACGGCTTTCGGGACAAAGCATTTGCCACCAAGTTCTTCCGTCCCTGCACATAGACAATCTGGAAGTGAAACTGTGACAAGATGTTTGCCTACCGCATCTGCTTTTCTGATAGCTTCTTCTCTGACAAGAAGTAGCGTAAACTATGGTGATCTGCGAAGACCGTAAAATCTGCTTCGAGTAGGTAATGTCGCCACTGAGTAAGAGCATGGATCACCGCCAAAATCTCTTTCTCATGTATCTGTGCTGTCAATTCCGGCCTTGAAAACAATCGGCCCGCGTAGGCAATGACATGGCCTTCTTGCATTAAGACCGCACCTAGACTACGACCACAAGCATCACAATATACTTCGAATGACTTCTGCAAATCCGGCAAAGTCAAAGTTGGTCCTGTAGTCAATTTCTCTTTCAATATTTGAAAGGCAGTCACCTCTGTGGGTCCCCACGAGAAAGGAACTCCTTTCTGTGTCAAGATATGCAAAGGGGAAGCAACCTCTGCAAACTTTCTAATGAACCGCCGGTAGTAAGAACATAAGCCCAAGAAGGTTCTAACTTCATGGACATTCTTCAAACCGGGCCAATCATGAATAGTCTCAATCTTGGCCGGGTCCATCTGCACTCCTGCCTGTTGAGACGATGTGTCCCAAAAGGTGTATCCTTGGTAGGAAAAATTCACTCTTCTTTGCATTAATCACCAACTTGTGATCTCGCAATGCCTGAAAGACCTGTAGCAGATGTTCTCTATGTTCTGCCTCATCCTTGGAGAAGACAATAATGTCATCAAAGAATGTGCCCACAAAAGATCTGTACTCTCTGAAAATCTTGTTGATCATTTGGTCAAAGGTTGTTGGAGCATTGGTAAGGCCAAAAGGCATCACTAAAAATTTGAATAAACCGAAAGTCGTCCGAAAAGCTGTCTTGTAGACATACCCCAGCGCGATTCAGATTTGATGATATCCGCTCTTCAAATCGATCCTGCTGAAACAAGAGGATCCCTGTAGTTGGTCTAGAATATCATTGATCCTAGGAATTGGAAATTTGTTCTTGATGGTGATTTTGTTGAGAGCTCTATAATCTATGCACATCCTCCTAGATCCGTCTTTCTTCAAAACCAACAACACTGGAGAGCAGTAAGGTGAAGTACTCGGCTGGATAAGACCCTTTTCCAAGAGGTCTTTCACTTGGTTCATAATCTCTTTATTCCAGGCTCGGCTCACACGGTAAGGTGGTCGGTTCGGTGGTGTGCTTCCATGTATCAAATCAATGGTATGATCCTCAGGACGAGCCGGTGGCAACTCGCCTGGCAAGCCCCTCAGAAAAGCAATCGGCATGAGTGTGGAGAAAATCTTGGCGTTCTTTATCAAGGCCAGACATATTTGTCCTATGTTCATCATTCAATTCTTTCAAAAAGATCGAGTAAACGAACAGATTGGATTTCATTAATTTTGAAACGGCCGAAGCCGATACAATAGGGACAAACTCGCCCTTAAGTTTTTTTTCCAGAAAGAGATCCTTCTATTAGTTAATGAAAGCTGCCCATAGGGCTACATCCACCTCTGCAAGAGAGGGCTACAACAAACATGATGGGGAGACTCTCCCAATGAAAAAACAGCATATATACAATGGGGCTAAATCAAGAGATGGGAGGAGGGAAAAGCCACACAGGTGGACAGTAGTGCCATCTGAGCACCCCCTGGACCATGGAGTAAAACGGCCCAGGGCGCCAGAGACGAAGGAAAGCCTTGCGGCGCTCCCGCATGCGGTCGTAGCTGCCCTGTAGTCCCTCAAGCTGTCCTCTGAGAGTATGGATCAGCTCTAGCCAAAAGTCACGAACAGTCTCTGCTGGTGGTACAAGGCGAGCCTCAAAGATGCGGAAACAACGGGCCCGCCAGATGAACCAGAGAGCTAGGCCGCTGATGAGCTCCCAACACTCCTCTCTCTCACTGCTCCACTCCTGTGGAGTAAGGTCTGTAGCAGGCTGGAGTGTAGGTCGACCCCCCTGTATCACTATCATCCTGCTGGTGGAAGATAGCTCAAACTGAAGTGCCGGGCCCGTGAGGGTGGACCAAGCCGCCGCCCCCCAAGTGTATTGTCGAGCCGTGGAGAGGGCAGGCATCAGCCGAAGAACTCGTAGCCACACCTGCTGGGCCGAGGGACAGTCCCAAAGACAGTGTCGCTGACTCTCCACCAACTGGTCATAGGCTGTACATGCGGCCGAGAGACCACAATGTACAAGCCAGCTCCCTACTGCTGTGGCTCTGTGTGCAACCAACCACTGGAACAAGGTGACGCGCCTCGGCTGTCTGGAGTCCCACAGCCTCTGCCAAAAAGCTGCCAAGAACTCAACTGTGAGACCCTCCTCCTGCCAATGACGTGCTGCAGCGGGGGGGGCCTCTCTCTGTGCTGCAAGTATATGACGTCCAAGCCGAACAGTGTACTGAAAGAAAGGGACTCCTGGGCGGTCTGCAGAAGAGAATGGGTCCCTCCATAGCCACTCACCAGGATCCCACTATACTCGTGCCAGTGGACAGCACTCCCAAGCCCATAGCCTCCAGTGTCCTGTCTCAAGAGCTGCTGGGTCAGGGTCTATGACGCAAGTCCTCCCACAGATGCCCACAACACGGATCCTCTGGAAACAACACTCTGCTACATGCGGGGCCTCTACTGCAACTCTCTGTAAACGTCCCCCACCCTGAAGCTCGAAGAACAGGGCTGGGACAGTCTCTGAGCAAGCCCTGACTGAAATGAGAACCTCCAGTCGTGTGAAGGCTCCCATCCACGGGGGTGCTACTGGCTCGAGAGGCGTGAGCCAATCAGCTGGAACTGACTCTGAGATGTCCTGACACATGCTCTGAACCCCTCTCATGCCCTGTAGCTGGACAACCTGCACCTCCTCTGACAAACCTGTGAACTCTAGCCAGTCACCTAGAGAGCGCGCTGGACCTACTGCCATGGGACCCCAAGAAACATGAGGCCTACTCCCAACCAAGTGGCCTCTCTGAGTGCTAACCATGGGGTTCGAGACGAGGGGCTGCCGTAGGCGCTCCTCCGTGCACGTCGGCTGTCGCTGCTCTAGGCCACGCCGCAATAGCTCCCAAGACCGAAGCAAACTCACAGCGAATCGGTCCTCCAGTCTCCTGCTCAAACCAACTCGGCGCAACTCTGTAAAGATCCATCTGGTCGAAGGTTGCCAAGGGCCTCCTGCCTGAGGCACCCTGGCACGAAGCCTCTGCAACAAGAACTCCTTCCAGGGCTCCTCGCCTGGAAGAAGTCCTCTGACGACGAACTTCCCAAGAAGGGCTCTGCTCTGCTGTGCTGGATCAATGATCCCAAGCCCTCCCTGAGAACAAGGAAGTGTGATGACCGACCAAGCCACCTTGGCTCGGGCAATCTGAGTGTCGCGACCAGACCAAAGGAAGTTCCTGATCAGCCTCTCTACCTGGCTGATACAAGAACTCGAGAAGATCCAGCAAGAAGTGATGTACCACATAGTCGCCAACAACACCTGGTTGGCAACTACTACTCTACCAGCCAGCGAAAGTCGTGCTGAGCTCCAATGTAACAGCTTTCTCCTGATGGACAGGAGAAGAGGAGCAATCTGCTGCTCGGGGGCCAAATCCAAACCAACCTGACAACCCAAGTACCGAACTGCAGTCCCTGGAGGAATCCACCTGAAACCCTCTCCTGGCATCCAATCTGGCACAGGAGCACTACCAACTGAGAAAGCCACTGTCTTTCTCCAGTTGATCAGTGCGCCCGATGCACAGCAGAAGGTCTCCAAAGCCTGCCCACATCTGTGTAAATTGGCCTCCTGGCCCTCTAAGTACAAGGCTGAGTCGTCGGCAAACTCAGCGTCCAGAAGCTCATCTCCCCGTATAGGGAGTGCTAAGCCCCTCAAACCAACCTGCTGTGACACCAAAAATCTGCTCATCGCCTCCGCATAGAACAGAAAGAGAAAGGGGGCAAGAGGACAACCCTGTCTGACCGATCGTGTGAGCATGAAGCGCTCACCTCTACCTCCTGCCAAAAGCACCTGACTGTGGGCCTGTCTGTACAAAGCTGACACCCCTCTGATCCAAGCCTCTGAGAAGCCCATCCTACGTAGCGTGCCCTCTAGAAAGTCCCAGTCAACTCTGTCGTATGCCTTCTCAAAATCGAGAAGAAGAATCACAAGGTCCTCCCCACGGAGCCGTGCAAGGGCAGAAGCCTCCCAAAAAGTGAAGATGTTGTCAAGGATACTGCGTTCCTTGACAAAACATGTCTGAGTCCCATGTATAAGGCTCTCCAAGAGTGGCTGAATCCTCAAACTCAGAGCCTTGGCAAGAATTTTGTAGGCTGAGTTGAGAATGGTGATGGGACGCCACTGTCGAATCTCATCCAAGGAGCCACCCTCCTTAGGAATGAGGTAAATCAGGCCCTCACTCATGCTATCCGGCATCACTCCTGTGTGCAGAATGTACTGAAAGGCACTACAAAGATCTTGGCCAAGCAGGTCCCAGTACTCCAAGAAGAAGCTGGGAGTCAGCCCATCCTCACCTGGACAGCTACCACGAGGGAGGGCCCTAAGAGCTGTGTGCAGCTCCTCAAGCTGAAGAGGTAACTCAAGCCTCTGCCGCATCTCCTCAGTCACAAGACAAGGCATCTGTGCCCAAACCTGCTCCCTGCACGCATCCTGTCTCTCTGACTCTGGCTCAGCCGACAGTAGCTCACGGTAAAAGTCAGTAGCAACTGCACGCATATCCTCTGGCTCGCAAACAACTGACCCATCGGGTCTCCTCAACTGATTGACCTTGGCATGCGAGTGCCGAGGTCCCACTGTCTCAAAAAAAACACCTGTCACTCTGTCACCCACCTGAGTCCACTGAGATGCATGCCGGTGGAAGGCAAACTCATGGCGCCTCTCCTCTGTGCAAGCAAGCTCCTGTCGAGCCTGCTGAAGCTGCTCCTCCAACCATGGACTGTCTGGATGCTGCTTCTGCATCCTCTGTAGTGAAGCAATGCCTCGTCTGAGACGCTGCTCCTCCTCTCTCGCTGCAGCCCGTCGAGCCAAAGACTCCTGGAGAAAGAAGTGGCTGAGCTGAGCTAGGCCTGAGGCCACTCTGTCTGCAGGAGGAGCCTGGCTGTCCATGCCCTCTGTCCATAGAGCCTCGACCCTCTCTCTGAGTGCTGAGTCCAACAAGACCCGCTCTGGGATGCGAAGCATCGTGCTCCCACTCCTCTGCCTGTCTGCCACTGTGAGGATCACTGGGGCATGGTCCGAGAAGGATGTCCCTGCCAGGATGCCCACTGATCCCCCCAAGTCACTGAAGTGGTCACTAGTGTAGAAGCGATCTATGCGCGATAGATTCACTCCTCCCACTCGGCGGTCCGATCTAGAGAAGGTAAGACTCTCTGGAGGCCTCACAAAGCCAGAATGCTGCCATGTATCCGAGACCCTCAACGTCATACAAAAACTCTCCCAAGCTGCTAACTCGACTCCATGCACAGTAGCATGGCTGCCTCCGATTCTGTCAGAAGGGTCCTCCAACATGTTGAAGTCCCCTCCTACACACCACTGGTCAACTTGTGGCAAAGACTCAACAATCTGTGACCAAAACTCTGCACGAGCACTCGCCACATTGGGCGCATAGATGTTCAGGAAACCCACAAGGCTACCCTGAACCTGCATAGTAATCCACTGAGCCCTGTCTGGTACAATAATCCCTCTGCCCACAATGGCCTGCTGTAATGAGTCCGCAATAGTCATACATACCCCACCCTGGATGCCTCCAGGTCCAAAAGCAGCTGACCAAAAGGTATCATAGTGTCCACGCAAAATCTGACCACATCGCCGAATGCGGCTCTCAGACAAATGGTGCTCCTGAAGCATAAGGAGATCAATCTCTCCTCCCACAAGGCATCGCTGAAGCTCCTGACGCAATTGGCCCCGCTGTCGCTGAAACTGGGGCCCACCGAGTCCCTGCACGTTCCACGAGACGATCTTCATGGGGAGCGAGAGAGAACAGATGCTGCCGCAGCAGCAAGACGAGCTATCTTCGAAGTAGGCTTGGATGGGGAGTAATCCGCATCCGAGCGTCCTCTAGATAGGCGAGACTGCAGTGAGTGCCTGGTCCAAGCCCGGTAGAGCGAGCCGTGCGTAAAGCAACCTCCTCTGTCCAGGAGTCCTCATGAATGAATACATAGCAAGGCAAACACTGCGTATCAGCAAAAAAGTACACCACAATGTGTCTACATCCTGCTGAATCTGGGGGTGTCACCGCAAACTTGGCCAGTGGCCACAAAGTCTGCAGCAGATCTGTAACGCCAAGTTCTCCCATGTGGGGAGAGAACTCGAGAACCTGTGTATGCAACCATCCCACCACTGAGTCGAGGGACCACTCTGTCTCAGTCCTGCCACAGAGGGGGAAGGAGAAACCAACTGCTCAGTCCAAGGCCTCTGTCCCCCTAGCGGCGAGGAACAAAGCGTGGACTCTGAAGCAAGCTGCCTCGTGGTCTGCTGCGGAATCGCCAAGAAAACGAGTAAACCCGTAATCGAAGAGATCCCAGCGGCGTCGGAGGTCAAAGCTCGTCAAACCACGAGGGATAGCTGCAAGAGGAGATGTCTGAATCTGCAGTGGGGGCCGCAAGAAGGGCTGACCCTCTCTCGCTAGGCGACTCGTGGCGAAGGCGCTGCCAAGAGATCTCCTGGCTGCCGGCAAGGGTCCAGTCTCCAGAGCCGACTGTGGTACTGAAGCAGGAGGAGGGGGAGAAGGGGCTGGGGGGGGGCGGGGGAGAGGAGAAGCGGGGTGGGGCGGCAGAGACATGGGGGGGGCGAGGTGGGGAGTGAGCGGTAGCAGAGGGCGGGGGAGGGCATGAGGAGGAGGAGGGGAGATCGGAAGGCGGAGCGGCTGGCGAGGGTGAAGCGGAGGTGGAGGCTGGCGAAGGGGGCTCCTCCTGCTCAAGAGGACCAAAGCGGTTCCCCGTGGGAACCCACTGCTGCTGAGTAGGCACCTGGGGGCCACTCTGAGTGCCAGGCTGTCGCTGTGGCCCCTGGCGTCGACGGCCACGGGCCTGCTGCCACCCCTCCTCCGCTGGAGCCCCAGGCTCGGAGGGTGGCGCTGGATCTGTGCTCTGCGTCGCAGGCTGTGGCTGCGGCCCAGCCTTGGGAGGCTGGGGCTGAGGCTGCGGTGCGGTCGTGGTCTCCTCCGTGGACAGGCCTTCGCTAGGTGGCCCATCTGTCTGCAAATGAAACACTGGTGCGGGAGACCCGAGTACTCCACACTCTGTCTAAACCAACCCCCACTCACCCGAGGCAGAAGGATGACCTTCGGGAGCGTGTGGGTATCTCTGACCAAAACTCGAACTGAAGGGATGCCAGCCGCCTTGGCAGCTACTAATGCTGCCGTACGAGGTGTCTCCAGGACAGTTCCGATGGCGGAGCCAATCCTGGAGAGAAGTGGAAGGTACTCCCTCCGTAAACCCGGAAAGCAGACTGATATGGGGATGTCCGCCTCCTCTACTAGCACATCCGAAGACGGGTCAAAACCATGTCGCCACTGTCGAAAGTGGGCGCGTGCTGCTCGGATGGCCAATGGACTCATAGCTATGACCTTGGAGGCCATCTCGGAAGTCTCGAACTCAATCTGGTAGTACCCTCGTCCGAGAATCTGGACATCCAAGATCTTGCCCACCTCTGCGAGGAGGCGGGCCTGGAGAAGATCTCGCAGCTCTCCTCTGCTGGGACGAGTGCCGAGAACCTTGCAGATGACAGAAGTCGCCTGCAAGCGTTCTACCTCTGTGGCAAGGCTCGCTTGCTCTGCCGGCGTAAGAGCAAGTCGAATGGTGGGCTCAGCGGGGTCGGGCGAGGGAGCTTCAGGCGAGTCCCTCTGAGGTGGAGCTGGAGCCTCCATCTGTGTCTACTGCTGAGTCGAAGAAGCGGGCGATGAAGAAAATCTGCGAACGAGTACGCCAAGCACTTGTCCGAAGAGAAAGCGTTGCCGAGCCAGGTGCAGAAAAACCTTCGGGAGCAACGAGGACGGGGGGGGGGATGGGGGGACGGCGAGGGCGAAGAGGGCAGCCGGGAATGTGCGGGTGCACAAGCGGCAGCGAGCGGGGGGTGGGGTGGGGATGGCAACGCGAGAGGAGGGCAGCGGGCAGCCTTTGGGGCAGCGCGAGAACAGGGGGGGGTAGCGGGCGGGCGGCAGCGCGCAGGGGCAGCGGGTTGGGGGGGGGGGGGGGAGAGGTTAGCGCGCAGGGGCAGCGTGTGGGGGGGGGGGGGGGGGGGGGGGGGAAGAGGGTAGCGATGGCGCAGCAAGGGGGGGCGAGCAGCAGTAGCGAGCGTCAGAATCCTTGTCAATTCACAAACTCGCCCTTAAGTTTCACATCAAGTACAATGGTTCGGCCCTCTTCAGTAGTCAATGTCGCTTTCTTCGCCCAATAATCGACCATGGCGTTGTTCTTATGCTACCAAGGGTCCCAGGAGAACATCACAACCTTCCAAGGGCATTATGTAGAAGTCCTCGTGCCCCGAATACCCTTGACAATGCAACCAAAGTTTGCCAATGACAGGTGTAATGGCCACGTCCTTGCCGAGTGCCGCTAGAACTGCCTCTGCTTGTGGTCCCATCCGATCGGGTGTAATCTCGAGCCGCGCCGCTAATTCAGGTGAAATGAAGTTGGCCTTGGCTCCTCCATCAAAGAAAATCAGTGCTTCTTGATCTTTCACTTTGCCCCAAGCTCGTTGTGCACTTTCATCAATCGTGCTTGGGTCAGTACCCATGCAATCTGGAACCAGTCCTGCTTTCATCTTGCCTTTTCGTCCACGTTCCTCAGCTGCTTTCGAACTCTCTGGCCTTTCTTCATCTTGTTCTTTCTGTGCCTTTTTAGGGCACTTCGCGGAGATGTGCCCATGTTCCCCGCATCCAAAAAACTTCCCCTCTTTGATGTAGTTGGCTATCTCCCGAAGAGTGAGCAGGGTCGTGCATCCTTATCTTTCTTTTCTTGGGGGCTCTTCTTCTTTCTACTTTCATTATTGGAAGTCTGTTTGGTTCTCTGCGCCATGATCTCATTTGTGGGGTAAGTCAGACTGCCTTAATGTATGGCAAAGCCCCGTTTCGCATGACTCATCAGTTCTTGAATAGAATCCGACTTTTGTTCTGAGCAGTGATCTCGAATCTCTGTAGGAAGTCTGTAGCTAAACCGCTCAATCTGTTCTTTAAACGAGATCTTCTTAAATGAAGAAGCGGGTAGAAAAGAGCTCCAAAATCTCTCGCAATATGCATCCAAGAATCTCTCTTGGTCATCCGAAGATGATTCCAAGCAGTTTGTATATCTCGTTCGTACTCCCGAGTCAGCCAAGAAGAAATAAAAAGCCTTTTAAATTTCAGCCATTTAACTGGCGCTTTCTTGTTCATTAGAAGAGTGGACCACCAGTTCGAGCATTTCCCTTGAAGTAAGAGGTAGCCCTCCGAATCTTGGGAGTGCCCTGAGTAATGCCCTCCAAAGAAAGCTATATCAAACTCCTGTATGAAGGCCAAAGCTTTGAAGCATCTCAGAATCCAAAAAAAGTGTCAAACTTAATTGACATCCACCTTCTTTAAATTCTCGAACTTTCTTGCTTTTACCTCGAGAAAATCATACTGGTTGGCTTTATAAAAATGCTTCTTTTTTGCGTAAAATCTGTGATCGTTGGAGTCCGAACAATCTGAAGACGAGTCCTCTGTAGAACTTTTAAAAATTGGGCGAAACTTGGGCTTCTTTGCCTTTTTCTTGCCCTTTCCGAAGCTTTGCTATTTGCTTCGCGTTTTCCCTTTCCTGTCTTCTTCGCTCGAGTTGGAAGAGCTAGAAGAACTCGAAGAAGAAGAAGAAGAAGAAGAAGAAGAAGAACTGGAGACTCCTTCAAATCGCACACGCTTCTTCTGTTTTCTTGCCGAGGCAAAAAAGTAGATTGACTGCTTCTTCTTGTTCCTTTCTTCTGCTTTTTGTCGTGCTTTTGGGCTTTGTTGTTCGCGTCAAAAAGCTGGGTAAACCGTGTGTCAACCACCTCTTCCTATTCTTGCTCTGTAAACATCCTCAAAGTAGGAGGTTTCTTGAGTGCCGGTTTGAGGGGTGGCTCTGTGGCTTTCTGCCACTGGGTGTGCACTTCGTCGAAGGACGCCCGAGTCAAAAATTTTGCAAATTTCGGATCCTTCGCAAGGTCGATCATCATTTTTGTTGCGTCGTCAACCAATTGTCGACGTTCCATCTCTTCAATCTCCTTCTGAGTAGCCTGAGGCGGGCCGTACTCTTTTTGAGAATCTTCTTCGTGATCTCTTCCCGCATCCCTAGATACAGAGCAAGTCGATTGTTCGTTGTTGGAATCCATAAGTGCTTGATAGAGAGTAGATAGAGATGGGAAAAGGATCGGATTTCCCGGTAGAAGATAGATGAGAAAAGGATCGGATTTCCCGGTAGAAGAGAAATTGGCTGGCGGGCTCTGATACCACTGTAACAAACTTGGACACTCCAAGTCAAGATTCTACGGCGACACATCAAAGATTCACTTCAAAACAGTTCACAATTCAGAATTGATTCGACACGGCCCGGCGGAGTTCCGTGCCTAAAGATATTGGCCCCAAAGACTGGCGCCCCTTTCGGTATTTCTTTTTGTATATCTGTGTTCAAAGTACAAGAAAGTGGGAGGGTTCTCACTCTCAGACTCTGCGTTCAGATGCTCTGTGTTGTGAGGGCCCTGCCCACTAATTTATAGATTACAAGGGATGCCCAAAAGAAGAGCCCCAAAAGCTTCTCAATTCAAAAGCTCTTAAAATAAAGCAAGTGAGCCAAAAGCTGCCAATTTCAGCCCCTAGTGCTAAAGCAAAATTCCGTACAGCCTTTTGCTTTTTGCGCCGCATTTCACGGGCCTGCCGTACAGCTGCCACGTGTCGCAGTTTTCCGTGTTTTCCGCTGCTGCCACGTCAGCGTGTCTCTGCATTCCACGGGACTGCTAGCCGGGGTGTGTGTGTATACTCTGCTGCCCCATGTCCAGGGCCATGCCATGTCACCAGTTTGTGACAATTTGCCTAGTTATCTCATGCTTTCGGAACTCGCGATGCACTAAGTTTACCATCCATGTACTTTGAGATATCCCCCTTAAGAGAAAAGTAATCACCCCCCATTACACTTGCAAAAAGAAAACCGATTCTTGAGCATACCCCCCTTTAGAGAAAAATAATCAAACCCCCATTGCCATAGAAACATGGTACAGGGACCGGGGTCGGGGCCCAGAAAGACAATGTTTTTTTGAAAATTTTTCTCTATTTTTTTTTGCTACACGTATGTACCATAGTGCTAAGAACACTTTGAGCATTGAAGTGTAGCAACAAGACAAGAAACATGAGAGAGTAGAATCTAAATACTTGATAGAGAGTAGATAGATATTAGAGAGATCAAGCTGTGGGAGTTTGATGCTTGAGAGAGTAGAGGGAGCTCGACTCTTGAGAGTGTGCAAGTTGCGAGAGGGGAGGGGCAAGTGAGGTTCGAGGCTTGAGCTAAGGGCTAAAGCATAAAGCTTGAGCTTGAGGCTTGAGTATTGCAATGTGCATAATGCATTGAGCAGGCCTTCTCTTAAGGCCTCCAAAAGAGCCCCTAAACCTTGTGTAAAAGGGCCCCAAAGCTCCCAAGAAACTAGCTGTTTCTACTCATTTGAACTAGCCGTGTCTGTCCGTTGGCCGTCCCCCTACCGTTCTAAATGGCCAGCCTTCTGATGCGCTGGAAAAGTCTCGGCTCCGTCTTAGCCATCCCCATCCCCTTGTTTCTATACCCATTGCACCTGCAAAAGGAACACCCATTCTTGAGCAGTTCACAAAAAATCCGGTTCCACAATTAGATTTTATATAGTCATCGCATCCTTTTCAGAACTCTTAATATTCTAGAATGATGATTTGCCTAGTCATCTCATTCTTTCGCAACTCTTAATGAACTAAGTTTACCATCCATGTACTTTGAGATATCCCATCTTGAAACTGTGGTGGTCAGAGAGGACTTTATCTTCATGAAGACCTCAAGAAGGCGTGCGCCTTGCGGGACAGGATGAATGTTTTAGTATCGAATTGGAACTCTTGATGCATTATAGTTAAGTTTCCAGAAAAGTACATTTGACAGAAGCAACGCCACGCCAATGCCAATGCCATAGATGCACAACTCACAGATGCATTTACGAAAACAAGAGTGCTGATTTTCTAGCTGAATTTTATTGTTTTCGCCCTCTAAATTATTTCCCTCTTCAAAAGTGCAGTTTTCTCTCATACTGTTCTCTCTCATGGCAGAAATTTCTCTCTAGAAGATCCGCTTCTCTCTCTAAAAATACTTGCAGAATTTCTCTCTAAAACAGAGCTGATTACCTGCTGCTGGAATCTGTGTGAGCCTATTTGACTTTGTTTGATATTGTTGTTGAGACCTTCGAACAGTTTAGGCCCGACTTGTCCTAGATGTTCTGTAGACCAGCAAGAGTGGGTTTTCTTGATCCTCTTGAGACACAGTTGTGACTAAGTGGTGTAGGCTCAGCTTAACAGTTGGATGTCATCCCAAGACCCGTTTTGATGGTGGATGCCATCCTAGGATCTGTTTTGACGGTGCACCCCAGACAACGCTTTACGGTCAGATGCCTTCCCAGGTTCCGTTTCAACGGTCAGATGATATCTCAGGACCCGTTTCGACCATCACAGTGATCGATTGGATGATTCTAGAACCTGTTCCACACAGTTTATGACTAGCAATCAGATCCAATATGGGGCTGAAAATACCATGCGAGAGAAGGACAATGGACACCAAGTGGCTACTGGTAGAAGATGATGGAGATGGTGAGCAGCAGTGTAGAAGCCTCCAATGTGCCAAGATATGGGCCGAGGATGGAGGGCAACAGGCTGCCAAGAAATGTTAAGGAGGATGAGACAAAAATGCCAAGGAATCCATCAATGTGTGGGTGCTAGGGCTAGGAGAAGGCTGCCTACATACCTACCTGATCGACCTGGTAATTTATAGGCTCCAACTTACTCACCTCTGTGAATGTCCTTATGGAACGCACAGTTTACCCCCAAGATAGCTGGAGGTGTAGGAGAAGTTTGAACATTTTTTCAGTAAACCATTTTGTTACATCACCTGACATTTGAAGGCTGTCATAGTCTCAGTACCTCGATTGATTATATGCTTAAACGGAGAAATTTATTGTTTGCAGGTTGCTTACATTGACATTCGCCATCTTGCAGGTTGAAGCGCATGAGCTTGAAAAAGCACATCTGAAGACTACAAGACAGTTAGACTTTCTTGAGATAAAGGCTGCAACAATAATGCAGAGTGCTCCAGAAGGGTGTGGTGTCATGCGCGAAGATGAAGATGATGCGGTTGCAAGTAGTGATGAAAGTTCCAACAGTTCAACCAGTGAGGAGGTGATTGATATCTTACACTCCAACCGTCTCAGAGTGAAGCAAGAAGGTAAGAGAGGCGGAAGCAAGTGCAAGCATCAACAATTTGCAAAAGGTCCTTTGGTTGCCCCACTGTCTGCTTCACAAACTAGCTGTAGGTAGGTTTTTTATTTACCCATTCAAGTGGTTGCTTTTAGTGAGAAGTTCTTAACTGGCATGGTTAAATCTGAACACAGAAAGGAGATTCATGACCTTTCCTCAGACTTAATCACCACCAACAGAGCTGGAGAAGTTCGAGGCTCTGCATTCGGGAACATTGACCACAGGCAGCAGGTATCAGAATCAGAAAGAGGGAACAATCTTGTCTCTCATGAGCTGGAGGGATTGAGCATTCAAATGTCAGGTGATGTAAAAATGGCAGGAGGAGGGAACATTGACCACAGGCAGCAGGTGTCAGAATCAGAAAGAGGGAACTATCTTGTTTCCCATGAGTGGCAGGGATTGAGCATTCAAATGTCAGGTGAAGTAAAAATGGCAGAAAGAGGCCATGCTTCCTCTTTGAAAGGCAAACCTCAAAGTCTTCTTGATGCTGTGAAATGGGAGAATGTGAAAGGAAAAAAGGCTGGTTCAATGCGAGCCTAATTTCTCCTCCGTCCTTGCTCATTTATGAAGCTGTTACAGGTCACAAGATTTATCTGGTTGTAGCATCCCGACAAAGGGGTTACCCCTTCTGCGGTCTTTGCTTTTTTGGAACACCATCTTCAAAATTTGCAGATAATGCTCAAAATGCTTGACACGAATTGCTGAGGACACTTATTCGGAGGGGCTCATCCCCTCTTGTGAACATTAGCTTCTAGAGAAGCCCAATTTGTGAGAGCACACTCGAGAAAATTGGGGAATGATGAAGGAGACAACGGTTTTGTCAGAGAGCTTTTGAGTATCGATTTTGTCAATGTGAAGGTCTTTGGAGCTTCCAGTTGAAAATACAGATGAGGCTCTTTGCTACATTAGGATGATGGCTGCATCTGTGAATCGAATTTTGCGCCTTCACTGTGTTGATCTATAGGAGAAGTTTTATTTTGTTCACACAATTCACAACATCTTTTGAATGATCACGTCTGACAAGACATGTTGTGCAATCAATTGCTGTTGTCTTTTTTTGTGCAATTACTGTTAATTTGATGGCTGTGGCAGTGTCTAAAACAACGCTAATGCAAGCTCTTTCCCTGTGACTAAAATAGTTGCTCTCAATCATACCCATGTCCACCTTGCTAGCAGCCATTGCCCGAGGATTCTGAATTGGTAGGCAATCACAATGTAATTTGTAGAGTAATATCTTCTTCCTAACTTAGAGAGAACATAGAACCAAAAGAACATAAGGTTCTCCTCAATAAGCCAACTCTATATTGAAGTAGATCACTAACTTGAAAAGGCACACATTAAGAGTAACTAGGTGCACATACTCACAATATAAGTGGCATTGGTGCACCATGCTTCTTGGGGTCTCCCGTGTGCGACTTCGCATAGTGTTTACCTATAGATGCTCAAGAGGAGGTAGCATATGCTTTGACAGTAAGAAAATATGATGATCCGCCCTTCATACTTGGGAGATATGTGCGATGCAAAGCTTCCTAGGCCTTTGAGAGACCTAGGCAAATTGCACCTTGGTTCAAAATTTGGCCTTCAATCGCACTTGCATATATGGCAATTTGGTGAATGCCTAATTGTCTATAATATTGCAGGCTTGTAGAAGACCCGACCTTTAGAATTCTGGTCGCTCCCCGCTCCCTTTTGCTTTACATTTCCCTTTTGTAAGATGAACTACGTAGACTCATCTTCCTCTTCACAACTAGTCATTGCTTAGAGTGGGCGTCTTATCAAAAAAACAATCTGAATCTCCAAGATCTTTTAGCCCTCTTTTTTATGCATTTTCAACATACAAAAGGGTACCAATCAAAGAGGACATACACATAATGAACTGGTACAACAACCACAACGGGAAAAGACCTCACGGCCGTAAATGAAAACCTCTCATTTCAAAGAAAACTTCGTACATAGCATTTCACATAGCAACTGCATCATTGTAACAAAATCCCAGGAACCTTTTGCCCAGTTTGGTAATAGACGGAATTGACTTTTCTCATAGAGACTTTTCAACATCAAGGTAGGAAAATCTTTTGCTAATGGCTGTGCTTATAGGACTTGGGATCAAGGCTCAACAGTCTATTCAACATAGCTACTCATATGAAAAGATTCATACCCGATCAAATAGAGCTTCTTAGGGTCTCTTGGCATGTTTTTAATCCTAACAATTTTTGGCATGTCAAAACAAATTGTACGAAATACAAAGCAACAAAAAAATACTAAATGCTTAAGTCTCAATGGATGACCTAGATGTCCTTCTGGAAAACATCTTAGTGAGTGGTTGTTGGAAGGCATTTACTCACATAACAACCACTCATTCTTCCAGTTGCATCGTTTGTAGAATGATCCAACATATACATGGGATTCATATGGAAGCCTTAGAACTTCCCATTCAGTGTTCAAGGAGCACTACAGGATGAGAAAACCAACATGTGAATGGGGTCTTGTAATAAGTGCTAGGCTGCTTGTGATAAGCAAATCACTCATATAGATTTGCAAAGAGGGGTCAACCCAAAAATTGGACAAAAAGGGCAGGCTCTGGTTTGGCATGCAAGGCATCTACTAAAATTAGCAAATGACACAACTTTCTGGTGTGTCGTCTCTTCTTTTGCATGTGTGTGTCTCTCTTGGACACACACTGCATCTTGAGGCTCATTGGAAAGCTCTCTTCTAGGTTATATCCTCCTCTACTTTGTTCTTACTCTTATCAGGTTATTTATTACAACACGGTGAAGAAGAGGAATTCTCTTGATTTTGAAAGCTTCTCGTTTAAATCGCATAATCGCGATTACTTACACATCTTCCGATTCTCATCTCTTTGCCTCTCCGTAAGATATCCAATTTTCATAATCGGATGCCTTTGAGAGGGAGTCCAACATTACGTGTGTTGTAAAACTAGAAAAATAGAGCTACTAATTATATGTTTTGTGAATTTCTAAACCTTCATAAAGCATGGTAGTTAACAAAGGTCTCAACAATTTTGTGAACACCCAATGCATATGGTTGTAATATCTCCTTTCATAATGGAAAAGTCCTTTTGAGAGAGGGTCGACCTTATGACACTGACCCTCTACGTTGTGTCAATGTCTACTTTATTTGTCTTGAATTTCCTTATCATCAGTTGAATTGTACAACCATTACCATATTAGTCAATTGCAACTTACAATTTAGTCACATTGGTATTAGAGCTAATTTGATCTTCCTTTGTCATTGAAGAATGGATTGTCCAAGGGCTTGTCCAAGGGCAACCACGAGTGGGGGTGCTATGGAAATTCTCCTTACTTCATAAGAGTAAATTCATGATGTTTGATAGTCAGTCAACCCAAGTAGAGCTAAGAGAGCTAGGAGTGAGAGAAGGAAAGAACAATGTGGAAAGCTAAAGGGCAAGCCAAAGAAGTGGACGAATGGCAAGAGTAGAGGGTTTTGGTTGCTCAAATCAATCAAGATATGGAGCAAAAAAATCCAGTGAAACTACAATGCTCAGAGGTCCAATCCATTCAAAAGCTTTCGCTTGTAGCTTTAGTGGCCTAGACAGTAGGAATTTTGCAGGGTCCTGAGAAGACAACAAAAATCCAAACAACTGGTTCCGATATGAATAATCCTAAGAAGGATTTTTTGCAAGTTAGAGCTAACTTAGAGAATGTTGATAAAAGGGATCTAGAAACATAAAATGTTTGGAGAGAAGAATCTAATTTTCCACTAGAGGATCCGTCAGCAAGGAACCAGAGAAGGACAACACAAGCATGGCGCTATGAAGACAGCTACCACTTTAAGCGTTATTCTTATATATTTGTATTGAGTCATGGGACGGGCTTGTCGGTTCCAAATGTGTAATCATGGGTGATCGTCAATGATATGTGCACACCAAATTTAGTAGACAAAGATAACATGTTTTGACCGTCAATTGAGTGTGGGCACCCATATGTGAACGCAATGACCAACATAAGTGGCTTGTAACCTAGTTTTTGGTCATTCTCGAATATATTGGGATTGCTCTTGCTCTCCTCATCTCTTGGGTTATCTCTTTGTTGTGCATGATTGTGAGAGAATGTGTACGCCCAAGCGAGTGCAAGCAGCAATACGACGGTGACGAGGTGGTTGAGCACCGATGGGGAGCTCCCTCTTCACTATGGCACGAGTTTCCTTCATCAACAAATACACAAAGGTGAGTGTACACCCAGTTGCATCGGTTGAGCTTGCTTGTATCATCTAGGTTGTGTGTTTGCACCCTCAGTGGCTCACACGCGATGCACAACAAGTCCCCTATGATCCGACTTTTTTGGGGCCGTTTCCAGGGAGGCGCTTTCCGTTAAGCTCCAGGTGTAGCTGTGCTGTTGTTTTTGCATTTTTTTTGTTTTATTATGTAGAAGGTTGGGAGCGGTGTGTGTTTTTGTTGTTTGTCTACACAAATCTGTGGGCAGCAAGCCATATTTGTCATTTTCGATTGTTGTTTTCATAGATCTGTTGTTAACATAGTTATATGTGCTATTTTTGTAATTTTTGCTATTCTTTTCAGTTGATTTAAGATCTGCGCTTCGTTAATTTCTAATTGCTCTGTTGTAAATCTGACTTGTGCAATGGTATGTTTTGCTATAATCTCTACAATATTTGTTTGGTAAAAAAAATTGAATTTTCCAAAGAAAATTAAATTTATTTTAAAAAAATATCCACACACAACCGCACGAGAAATCTGAACTGAGAAATTCTTTGTTAGAAAAAAATTTGAAACAAAAAAACCCCCCATAATCCTCATCCCCGAGCTCGAGCACAAGCTATGGTCTTTGTCTAATGGTTTTTGTCTTTGTCTTTGACAGAAGGTGTACATGGTTTTATATATATACCCTACTAAAAGTGGAATGGGGCATGTGGGATAAAGCCTCCTCTTTTTCCCTCCACAATCCTCCACTTAACTTTCACTTCCACCCACTTGCCTAGGTAGAGATTAGTTGTTTTGAGGGCCACGGGTACCTCGGTTGGCCAAAAGCTGTGTTGTAAAGTGCATGCAAACCTCCTAGCCAAAACGCTCGTTTTGAGCTATCGCATGTCCTTCTCTAAATTGTGAGCATAAAAAAACAAAGAAAATTTTTATTAAACAAAACGACTAACACATGAACAACCAAAACAAACAAAAAACAGGGAAAAATATCTTGGGGCGCCTATCAATGTTGGTAGGGTACTAAATTCACATGAATTTATGCTATTGTCGAGTCCTAGAGTATGAAAAGCTTTAGAGTGCTACAATAGATTTTGGACTTTCGGTAAGGACCCAAAATAGTGCAACCCAAGACTCACACATCGTGGCTAGTGACTCTTCCTCCAACTACGACATCATAGAGGGGTATCCTACACAAAATCTTGAGAGTTTGAGTCAAGACATGTATGGCTTGGCCCCACTCCCCGGGTTTAGCGTGTTTAGTCACTTAAAAGAGACCTTTAGTAGAGCCACTCACTCTGAACATGCGGCTAGTGAAGTAAATGAAGGGGGTGAAAAAGTAAATTCACCTTTCATGTCTCCTGTAGACCCCACACTCCTTGAGAGTACCCATGTGAATATTCCACCCACTGCACTCACTGGCTCTTTAGAGATATTTGCCTTTGAAGTTCTATTGCCTAATGCTACGTAGGAGTCTTGTTGAAGTGCAAGAGGTCGAGTGCTATATCCTTGCAGCTAGGAAAAGGAAACTGAACATTAGAGGTATCACTACTTGGGAAGCAGTCACCACCACTGCAATCCAATTGGAAGACAATTTAATGATTGCAAGAGAAATAGTGTATGATGAGCCAAAGTTTACTAGCTTGCAAGCAATTGGGCATGAGCCGATGACCATAAAACCTATTGTTAAATAGCAAAAGATATTTGAGATGACTTTGGTAGACCTCACCAAGGCTATTCAAGAAACTCTTAAAGATCATCGTGCTCCACGAAACAATCATATGTATCCAAGAAGGGAGAAACTACGGTGCTCTGTTTGCTTTGTTCCACATAACACCAGTGAATGCCCTATGTTTAGAGTAAAGTTTAACAGGAATTGCAATGCATGTGGAAGGTATGGCCATCAAGCCAAGGATTTCATAGTGTTAAAACGTGCGATGGCAAATAGACCACCTTTGGCTCGGACAGACTCACCTCGAGTTCATACATTGATGCTTGCCCCACATTTTGAGAATCCATCACATCACATGGTCCCTAGAGCACAACATGTTGTTCAAACAACGCCATTATTGTGTCCAGTGTTAGGACTACAACCCGTGCGTCCAAGAGGCACCCCTATGAGCAAGTGGGTTGTGAGTCATCTAGTTCTTATGTGGATTGTGAGGATGATATAGACCCTAGTATTGCCTACGGATCCGAATACTAAAAGACTATCCACAATACTACATGGAGGAGTAATCAATGGCAAAATATGTAGGTGAAAGGCTGCAAAGACCAACAAAATCCCTGCGTGCTCGCTACTGCTAACCCCCCCCCCCCCCCGCCCTCGCGCTGCCCCCTGCCCCTGCTTGTCCTCGCGCCCCCCCCCATGCTGCGCGCTACATTACCCACCCGCTGCCCCCTCTCAAGCTGCCCCAACTCCACCCGCTGCCCTCTCGTGCCGCCCACCCCCCCGCCGCTGCTCTTGCCGTCACCCCCCGCGCGCTGCCTCCTGAGCTTCTGCCCCCTTGCTCGCCTTATCCGCCTTCCTCTTTCCCGAAGTTACCCTACAACTGGCTCTGGCAGCATTGTTCTTTGGACAGTGCTCGGCGCGCTTGGTTGCAGAGTCTTTTCTCCGTCCGCTTCTTCACCACTGCAGTAGACACAGATGGAGGCTCCAACTCCGCCATAGAGGGACTTGTCCGAAGCCCCCTCGCCCAACCCCGCTGAGCCCACCATTCGACTTGCTCTTTCACCGATAGAGCAAGCGATCCTAGCCACAGAGGTAGAGCGCTTGCAGGCGACTTCTGTCATCTGCAAGATTCTCGGCACCCGACCAAGCAGAGGAGAGCTGCGTGACCTTCTCCAGGCCCGCCTTCTCGCAGAGGTGGGCAAGATCTTGGACGTACAGATACTCAGACGAGGTTACTATCAGATCGAGTTCGAGACCTCCGAGATGGCGTCCAAGGTCATCTCCATGAGTCCATTGACCATCCGAGCAGCACGAGCCCACTTTCGACAGTGGAGACATGGTTTGGACCCTACTTCGGTAGCTGCCAAGGCGGCTATCATTCCCTCAGTTCGCGTTTTGGTTAGAGACACTCACACGCTCCCGAAGGTCATTCTTCTGCCTCGGGTGAGTGGGGATTGGTTTAGACAGAGTGTGGCGAACCAGTGCTTCATTTGTCGACAGATGGGCCATCTTGCGAAGGCCTGTCCACGGAGGAGGCCTCGACCTACATCACAGACTCAGTCCTAGCCTGCAAGGGCTGGCCATCAACCACAGACAGAGACACAACGCACACATGCAGAGCCACCCTCTGAGCCTGGGGCTCCAGCAGAGGAGGGTTGGAAGCAGGTATGTGGTCGACGACGATAGGGGCCACAATGACAGCTTGGAACTCAGAGTGGTCCTCAAGCGCCTACTCAGTAGCAGTGGGTTCCCACGGGGAACTGGTTTGGTCCTCTTGAGCAGGATGAGTTCCCTGCTCCAGCCCCCACCCCAGCTTCACCCTCGACACCTCCCCCCCCCAAGAGTTTACCCCCTCCTCATCATCCTCCCCCCCGCCTCCTGCTCCCGCTGCCTCTTCCCCCCTCCCCTCTAGCTCTACTGCTCCCCCCGCCCCTCTTCTCCACCGCTCCCCCCTGCTCCTACTCCCCCCCTCCCGCTTAGATTCCACAGTCGACTCAGTGGGTAGGGACTTCTCCGGCTTCTAGGAGATCTCTTGGAAGCGCCTTTATCATGAGTCACTTGTCGAGAGAGGGACAACATTTCTTGCGACCCCCTCTACAGGTACAGACGTCTCCCGTTGCAGCTATCTCTCGTGGTCTGACGAGCATCGACATCCGGTGCTGATGGGACTTCTTCGACTACGACTTTACTCGTTTTATCAGCGACCCCTCAACAAACCATGTGGCAGCTTGCTTTAGGGTCCATGTTCTGTTCCTTGCAGCTAAGGGGACAGAGGCCTTGGACTTAGCAGTTGGCTTCTCCTATCCCCTTTGCGGCAAGGACCAGACTGAGTGGACTCTTGACTCAGTGTTGGGATGGTTGCACACACAGGTCCTAGAGTTCTCTCACCACATGGGAGAACTAGGAGTTACAGACATGGTGCAGACTTTGTGGCCATTGGCCAAGTTTGCGGTGACATCTCCAGATACAGCAGGATGTAGACACATTGTGGTTTACTTCTTTGCCAATACACAGTGCTTGCCATGCTATGTACACATTCATGAGGACTCGTGGACAGAGGAGGTTGCTTTATGTATGGCTCGCTCTGCTTGGGCTTGGTCCAGGCACTCGTTGCAGTCACGTCTATCTAGAGGACGCTCGGATGCGGATTACTCCCCATCCAAGCCAGCCTCGAAGATAGCCCATCTAGCTGCTGCGGCAGCATCTGCTCTCTCTCGCTCCCCATGAGGATCGTCTCATGGAACGTGCAGAGGCTAGGTGGGCCCCAATTTCAGCGTTGTCATGCTGTGACACGTACATAGTGGGAACACATGCTACAAGATCTATCTCGTAACTTTTTAGATACATAATTATATTTCCCATAATGTACATCTGCATATGTAAGTATAACAATAAGCTTTCTATCTCATCCTATTATTTATCTCAAGGGTAACGTATTCTTACTTTACCATAAAAAAGTACTATGGGAAAAGCGTCAATAGCTCCGCCTCTTTAACTTGGGGCCAAAAGCATTGACTCTTTCTTTCTACCATCTCATTATTATCTCACACCCTATCTAGATCCTATATCTAGGGTAATTTCCAATCTATATATATTCTATGTATTTTTCATATTTTTCTTATATTTCTTTTTAAATAGCTACTAGGAGGGAATCAAATCCTAGTGGGACACTAGGTGGCATGATTTCAAAGATACACTTATTTTAATGCATTATTGCAAGCATGATTACAAAACTTTGTCAAGGAGCAATGTCATGCTTTCATATGGAATGAGGTGTCCATTGGAATCAAATAAAAGTCTACGCTAAGGGGACCACAAGAAGACTTTTGCTGCCAAAACTGTACCCTATTTTGATGATTTTTTTACACAAGGTTCCAATCCAAATTAGAAAAAGCATATAAAAAGGAAGTCGTAGGTAACGAGCTGAAGTTTCTGCCCATATTTTTACTTTTTTAAATGGAGCCACGGTTGAAGAGATATGATTAAAATACTGGACCCTAGTCTGCCCACATCATGCAGGGACAGCTCATTTCCAACTTTTTCAATTTCTGTTCACACTGGCTCCTCTCTTCTTGTGTAAACCCTTGGGGGTTTCCTTCACCTATAAAAGGGGACCTCTTCTTCCTTGAAAACCACTCAAGCATTCAAGCCATTGATGAGAGGAATTCATGAGGGAGTGAGTAGTAATGCCATAGCCATTAACAGAAGCCTAAGCCTACACTTTCTCCTAGAGGAAGACTAGCCATTCTTGCATGCTCTCCTTGGAAGATCAACTCTAATCAAAGAAGGTCTTGGACTTGACGTATCAATCAAAGTTGAATTCTCCCCTCTTCTTCTCTCTCTATCAATAATGGTGCCAGAGGGTTTATCAAATAAGATGTGTTCTACATTGATGTTTTCTTGATTTTTTGTTGTTTTCTTTTTCATCTCTGATCCAACATATATATATATATATATCTAATCTCGTCTCCTTAACCAAACCTATCTCTCTCTCTCTCTCTCTCTCTCTCTCTCTCTCTCTCTCTCTCTCTCTCTCTCTCTCAGTAATTCATCCTCTCTACAAATTCTAGGTTCTCTTTGCTACAGGTACATCTCTCCCCGCAGTATCCTTATTGCCTACGGACAAGAATAGGGCTTGGGAGGGAAACTTCTCATCTCTTCACTTCTCTCATATCTACATTTCTCACATACTATCCTAGATGAATAACCCAGATGATGATAATTTCTATCTCTTTCACTATGTATGATCTATTAGAATTAACGTATGGATTAGCAGTAAAATACACCTTCAACAACATATAGTGTTTCTCTTTGGCTCAGAGAGGCTCAATGAAATACTTCTATCACCGGATCCCATCATACTACCTCTCATAGACTATAACTTTTCTTTTAACGTAAGCGTAGTTATCTTGCTATGAACCAAGAGGACTTGTACACACAATTAATCCCAATCACTAGACAAAATATATATATTATGGTAAGCACAAAACTACAATTCCAAAGAACAATTCTTAGCCTATTTGGTCAGCCAAGATTGAATGCCATTAACTCATCTATTAACTCTTTCATATTACCCATGATACGATATGACCATATCCTTGATGTTTTCATCTTTGTGTTGTTTTGACATTCTCTTTTGTGTTCTTTCTTTGTGTGTGTGAGTGCAAGAGAGAAAGAGTGGGTCTTCTTTGATTGCACTTCTTTCCAAACCCTAGTCTTCATGGCATCTATGGTTTAACTCCTTCATATAATTTTTGTTGAGTTCTCTCACAAACTCTCACAGCCATAAGCCCAGTGCTTTCCTGGCAAGACCGCAAATTTCTCGACAGCGTCAACGGGGCCGACTGTGTCAAGAGCTTCAGCGCTGCCTTGTGGGAGGAGAGATTGATCTCCTTATGCTTCAGGAGTACCATCTGTGTGAGAGCCGCATTAGACGTTGTGGTCAGATCTTGCGTGGACGATATGATACTTTTTGGTCAGTTGCTTTTGGACTTGGAGGCATCCAGGGTGGGGTATGTATGACTATTGCTGACTCTTTGCAGCATGCCATTATGGGCAGAGAGATTATTGTGCCAGGCAGCGCTCAGTGGATTACTATGCAGGTTCAGGGTTGCCTAGTGGGCTTCCTGAACATCTATGCGCCCAATGTGGCAAGTGCTTGAGTAGAGTTTTGGTCATAGATAGTTGAGTCCTTGCCGAAGGTAGAACACTGGTGCATAGGAGGGGACTTCAACATGTTGGAGGACCCTTCTAACAGGATTGGTGGTATCCATGCTACTGTGCATGGAGTTGAGCTGGCATCTTGGGAGAGGTTTTGTATGCTTCTGAGGGTCTCGGATGTTTGGCAACACTCTAGTTTTGTGAGGCCCCAAGATAGCCTTGCCTTCTCTCGTTTGAACCGCAGAGTGGGAGGAGTGAATCTATCGCGGATAGATCGCTTCTACACTAGTGACCGTTTCAGTGACTTGGGAGGGACAGTTGACATTCTGGCAGGGACTTCCTTCTCGGACCATGCACCAGTGATCCTCACAGTGGCAGACAAGCAGAGGAGAGGAAGTACGATGCTTCGCATCCCAGAGAGGGTCTTGTTGGACTCTGCACTTAGAGAGCGAGTAGAGGTTCTCTGGACAGAGAGCTTGGACAGGCAGGATTCTCTTGCTAACAGAGTGACCTTAGGACTAGCTCAGATTAGCCGTTCTTTTCTTCAGGAGTCTTTGGCTCGCCGGGCTGCAGCGAGAGAGGAGGAACAACATCTCAGACAGGGCATTGCTTTGTTACAGAGGATGCAGGAGCAGCATCCAGACAGTCCTTGGTTGGAGGAGCAGCTACAACAGGCTCGACAGGAGCTTGTTAGCACAGAGGAGAGGCGACATGAGTTTGCTTTCCACCGACAGGCATCTCAGTGGACATAGGTGGGCGACAGAGTGACTGGTGCTTTCTTTGAGGCAGTGGGACCTTGGCATTTGCATGCCAAGGTCAGCCAGTTGCGGAGGCCCGACGAGTCAGTTGCTTCTAAGCCCGAGGATATGCGTGCAATTGCTATCGACTTTTACCGTAAGTTACTGTCTGCAGAGCCCTAGTCAGAGCGTCAGGATGCATGCAGGGAGCAGGTTTGGACACAGATGCCTTGTCTTGTGATTGAGGAGATGCGTCATAGGCTTGAGCTGCCACTTCAGCTTGAGGAGCTGCACACGGCTCTTAGGACACTTACCTGTGGTAGGTGCCCAGGTGAGGATGGACTGTACTCCCAATTTTTTCTTAGAGTAGTGGGACGTGCTTGGCCCAGATCTCTATAGTTCTTTTCAATACATTTTGCACATAGGAGTAATGCCTGACAACATGAGTGAGGGCTTGATCTACCTCATTCCCGAGGGTGGCTCCTTGGATGAGATTTGACAGTGGCGCCCCATCACCATCCTCAACTCAGTCTACAAAATTCTTTCCAAGGCTCTGAGTTTGAGGATTCAACCACTTCTACAGAGCCTTATACATGGGACTCAGATAGGTTTTGTCAAGGAACGCAGTATCCTTGACAACATCTTTCCTTTTTGGGAGGCTTCTGCCCTAGCACGGCTCTGTGGTGAGGATCTAGTGATTCTTCTTCTCGATTTTGAGAAGGCATACAACAGAGTTGACTGGGACTTTCTAGAGGGCACTCTACGTAGGATGGGCTTCTCAGATGCTTGGATCAGAGGGGTGTCAGCTTTGTACAGACAGACTCACAGCCAGGTACTTTTGGCAGGAGGTAGAGGTGATCGCTTCATGCTCACATGTTCGGTCAGATAGGGCTGTCCTCTTGCCCCCTTCCTCTTTCTATTCTATGCGCAGGTGAGGAGCAGGTTTTTGGTGTCGCAGCAGGTTGGTCTACGGGGCTTAGTACTCCTTGTTCGGGGAGATGAGCTCTGGACGCTGAGTTTGCTGCTGAGTACATCACTTCTTGCTGGATCTTCTCAAGTTCTTGTATCAGCCAGGTAAAGAGGCTGATCAGGAACTTCCTTTGCTCAGGACGTGACACTCAGATAGCCCGAGCCAAAGTGGCTTGGCAGGTCATCACTCTTCCTTGTTCACAGGGAGGGCTTGTGATCATTGACGTAGCACAGCAGAGCAGAGCCCTTCTTGGGAAGTTCATAGTCAGAGGACTTCTTCCAGGTGAGGAGCCCTGGAAGGAGTTCTTGCTATAGCGGCTTCGTGCTAGGGTGCCTTAGGCTGGAGGCCCCTGGCGACCTTCGACCAGATGGATCTTCACAGAGATGCGCAGAGTTGGTTTGAGCAGGAGACTAGAGGACCGCTTCGCTGTGAGTTTTCTTCGATCTTGGGAGCTCTTGCGGCGAGGCCTGGAGCAGAGACAACCTACTTGCATGAAGGAGCGCCTACGGAAGCCCCTTGGCTGGAACCCCATGGTTAGCTTTCAGAGAGGCCACTTGGTTGGTAGTCGGCCTCATGTTTCCTCGTGTCCCATGGCAGCGGGTCGAGCACACTCTTTAGGTGATTGGTTAGAGTTCACAGGCTTGTTAGAGGAGGTGCAGGGATTCCAGCTCTACAGGGCATGAGAGGGGTGCATAGCATGTGCCAGGATATCTCAGAGGCAGTTCTAGTTGAGTGGCTCACGCCTCTCGAGCCGGTAGCACCCAGGTGGATGGGAGCCTTCACACATTGGAGGTTCTCATCTCAGTCAAGGCCTGCTCAGAGACTGTTCCATCCCTTTTCTTTGAGCTTCACGGTGGGGGACGCTTACAACAAGTTGCAGTAGAGGTCCCAGAGGTGGCATAGTGCTGTTTTCAGAGGATCCGAGTAGTGGGCATCTGTGGGAGGACTTGTGTCATCGATCCTGACCCAGTAGCTCTTGAGACTGTACACTAGAGGATGTGGGCTTGGGAGTGTTGTCCACTGGCACGAGTACAATGGGATCGTGGTGAGTGGTTCTGGAGGGACCCTTTCTCTTCTGCAGACCACCTAGGTGTCCCATTCTTTCAGTACACTATTCGATTGGGACGTCATATACTAGCAGCACAAAGAGAGGCCCGCCCCGCTGCAGCACCTCATTGGCAGGAGGAGGGTCTCACAGCTGAGTTCTTGGTAGCCTTCTGGGAGAGGTTGTGGGACTCCAGATAGCCGAGGCGAGTCACCTTGTTTCAGTGGCTGGTCGCACATAGAGCTACAGCAGTTTGGAGCTGGCTAGTGTATAGTGGTCTCTCGGCCACATGTGCAGCTTGTGACCATCTTGTGGAGAGTCAATGTCACTACTGTCTTTGGGACTGTCCTTCGGCCCAGCAGGTGTGGCTTTGAGTTCTTCGGCTAATACCTGCTCTCTCCACGGCTCGACAGTACACTTGGGGAGCAGCGGCTTGGTCCACCCTCACAGGCCCGACACTTCAGTTTGAGCTATCTTCCACCAGCAAGATGATAGTGATGTAGGAGGGGCGACCTACACTCCAGCCTGCTTCTACAGAGCTTACTCCACAGGATTGGTGCAGTGAGAGAGAGGAGTGTTGGGAGCTCATCAGTGGCATGACACTCTGGTTCATCTGGTAGGCCCGTTGCTTCCGCATCTTTGAGGCTCACCCTGTGCCACCAGCAGAGACTGTTCACGATTTTTGGCTAGAGCTGATCCACACTCTCAGAGGACAGATCGAGGGACTACAGGGCAGCTCCGATCGCATGCGGGAGCGCAGAGAGGCTTTCCTTAGACTCTGGTGTCCTGGGCCTTTCTACACCATGGTCCAGGGTGTACTTCAATGGCACTACCGACCACCTGTGTGGCTTTTCCCTTCCCCCATTTTTTGATTTAGCCCCATTGTACATATGCTGGTTTTTTCATTGCGAGAGTCCCCACCATGGTTGTTGTAGCCCTCTCTTGAAGAGGTGGTTGTAGCCCTATGGGTAGTTTCAGTAACTAATAGAAGGATCTTTTTCTTGAAAAAAAATACTACATGGAGGACTACTAGGGACAAGTCAAGCAATTTTATCAAGTAGATTCTCTTGCAGCAAGAGGCCAAAACATCATTCTCACTACTAAGAGCACATCATATAGGTGAGTGTCCTATTAGACTATAAAAGAATGCCACACTAGTGTAGACCAATCAAGGGAGCACATCTACAATGCCAATACTCACGTGATTATTTGATTGCCCAATGTCCTAATAATCCAAATGCACCATAGATCACACCGTTGAACTTAATTGATATTATTGAAGCAACATCACAAACCACATGTGTGGTACTGGTAAATGTACTCACACGATTGATGCTCCAATGTCCTAATAATCCAAATGCACCAAAGATCACATCGTTGAACTTAATTGATATTATTGAAGCAACATCACAAACCACATGTGTGGTACTGGTAAATGTACTCACACGATTGATGCTCCAAAACCAAAATTATATCCTTGAAGAGAGAGATATGGAATCAAAGAAGAAGAAGAAACCACAAAGGAAGAGATAACAAAAAGTAGCGAAGTCAAACCCTAGCTCAAAGACCAACATAGGAACTGTGCCGACCTCGTGTATATGAAAGACCTTGAAGATGATTCAGATTTATATGAGAGCATGGAGATTAAGATTTCCACTATGAAGGAAAAAATCAAGGAGGATCATCATGAGCGACGAGGACCAAAACTGGAGGAACCCATGAAGAAGATTGGGACTTACCCAAACCCTATAGAGGAGATTGAGCGAGTCAAGCACTTAAGGAGTTTGGTAGAAGAGACCCAAAGGGAGCTAGAGCCAACACCTAGGTAGATCCAGATTACGAACATAGTGTTTCCTACACAAACTCAACCTCACAAGGACCACAGACCCCTAGCACTCTTTCTTGTTGAAAAGAGTGTTCAAGGAGGGATTTCTCAACCCTACTGAGGAAATGGAGATTCCATCTTTCGCATGTTAAGAAACCAGAGCCCAAAAAGTGCCATTAAATAATTTCCAAATCAATGGATTTCATGGCTTCTGAACTCAGAACCACCATCATGTCTAAATTGTATGTAGACCCCAAGATACTCCTAATTGTTTGAGCTTTCCTCAATGGAGAACTGAAAGTCGGGTTACCACAATTTGCATAGATGGATAGGGCTAACGAAGTGCTAGTTGAGGAGGAACACTTGGATCCACAACCCAACCTAGATGAGAACTATGTTGTTGAAATACTTGTAATAAGTTTGGACAATATTTTGAAGGCGAAGAATCCAATGCGACCCTAGCAATCACTACTAAAGGATTAATTGTGAAGGTAATTCTTGATGGTGGTGGTGCTGGAGTCATTATTGTAACTAAAAATTGTTGGAAATCTATGGGAAGACCTCATCTTGGGATCACAAACATAGTGGTAAAGATGGCCAATGGGACTATCGTTAAACCTATTGGAATGCTAGAAGATCTCAAGATCAAGGTTCTTGGACACAAGGTAAGGTTTACCTTCATTCTCATGGGACTTTTCCAAGCATCCTATGTCATATGAGCTAATCTTATAATGTCCTTTCATGAGGGAAGCAAAAATGGTGCATGACTTGTCTAAAAGCCACGCCTATTGATAGTTCCAAGACTCTGTCATTCGAGTTGATCTTGTAATTGGTCAGTGCATCCTCTAACTTAATAAATTTATAATTGACCATCGATCTGACACCAAAATTCACTCAACCTCATTACAGTATTGTTACACATGTAAAAAGGACATTCATATTTGGGAAGATACCCCTTATATGGATGTTCTACATGGAATGGTTGAGTCCGACACCATGGACTGGGTCTACCTATTGGCAACCATAGACACCTGAAAAAATAGAGAGACAATTTGGCTAACACCTGAGGGGAAAAAGTGCCACAAATTGTACCTTTAAATATGATAGGAGCAATGCCTATAACTTTTGATGACATACAAGATGAAGCCCGACTGACATTGAAACTAGTAGTGCCTCAAAAGACTATAACACACACAATTCGGAGTCTGAATCAATCAATTGAAATTGACTTTGAGCTTGATGGAAAATCTGAACTGAATATTGGCACAAATATGAAAATGAATCATTCAGAGCCCAGGAGTACCCTATATGACAATCTAGCACCGGAGAGAAGAGGACATGAGTACCACTTCATCCAATGATTTTGCACTAGTAAAAGATTTAAGAGGCTACGATATCGAGCAAATGTGCATGCACGGATGAATGAAAAGAAATCCATTGTGCGGAGTGGCTCAGTTATGTGGGGGCATCTAATGCTCATTGGAAGTTGGTAGACCATTGGAGCAAATACCTTCAGAGTGTCATGTGGTGCAGTTTTCTACCCCTTGACATTGAACAATTAGAGATCATAGAAAAGCCAAAATTTAGTCATACTGCAGGGAGACGCCAAAACCAAAAGTTACGTCAAAACAACAAAAGAAAGTGACAGTAAAATCACAATTTAGATCACAACAAGATCCCACAGACTTGCACCCTGCACCTGAGTATGTCAAAGCTTACACCACCGGGGAGCGTAAGATTGTGTACACAAAAGCCCAAAGAACACCTATTGATGGAAGTAATGGAGTCTATGATGGTCCAACGATAGTTAAAGAAATAGAGTTAGCAGACCCAAGTGAGGAGTCCAAACCTCTTTTCATTGCTTAAGACCTCATGTAGACCAATGAAGCTATAGTTAAGGATCTTCTCAAGGAATTCAAGGACATATTTTCTTGAACATATCGCAATACGAAGGGTGTTCCTCCTTTCATAGTGCAACATACAATGATTAGCACTGCTAAAACAGTCCAACACTCCAACAAGGAACCTACCCAATGAATCCTAAGTATACGAAGATTGTTCAAGAAGAACATTCTTTGAAAGCAGTGTTTATTAATCGTTGGAATGTAGCAAGGGCATTGGTTAAGCCAAAAGCCATCACACAAAATACCAACACCCCGAATTTTGTTATGAAGGAAATTTTAGCTTGGTCCTCTAGTGCAATTGTGATTTAATTGTAACCCGAGTACCCATATAGAAAGCTATAAGCCTCCTTGCACGTTAATCTTTTAAGCACATGTTTTGAATATGGTAATGGATAATGGTCTCTCTTAGTGGCTGTATTACCATTTTTGAGGTCCACGCAAAATCTAAGTTTCCCATTCTTTTTTGACATGATGACTATTGGAGACACCCATTGAGAGTGCTCAATAGGGTATATGAATCCACATTTGATAAGTTATTTGAGTTTAGGGCCGTTTTGTGAAGTTTTCCAAAACAACCTTTGTGTTTATTCTTCATGGAAAGAGCATCTATCATGTCTACGAAAGGTGTTTGAAAAGTGTAGGTTATATCATATCTCATTGAACCCCTTATAATGCCAATTTTGGGTCAAGCAGCAGGGCATATAGTTTCCAAGAATGGTATCTCCAATGATGAAGGCAAAATTAAAGTAGTTCTAGAATTGCCACCACCCACCAACTATAAGGGTTCATGGGTCAAAGACTCTAATAATATTAAAGAGGCATCATCATGTGTACTCCCTTTAGACACTCCCCCCCCCCCCCCCCCCCCCCCCCAACCTACATATGCAAAAAAATGTGTCTTCATTGATGATGAAACACAAGTGGATGAAGCCTCTAATAATATTAAAGAGGAAATTGAGCACAAGGGTAGTTCTATTTGTTTATTCTAATGGCCATGATTGTCACGTTTGTATCATTATCTATTCTATGTGTCCATGATTTAATGCTATTGTGTTTTTATTGTTTGTGTATTTGTAGATGCTAATGTGGAAAATTAAAGACCGTAATGAAGAGGTGAGTGATGATAGTGATCAAGAGGAGGAGGAGGATGGTAAGGAAAAAAAACATTCAAGGAATTTAGGCAAACAAGTGTCACTCGACTTGATGGAATGATGTGTTGAGCCAGCTTAATGTGAAGAAAAGATGATGCCCTCTGTCATGCCTCTTTGTAGATTGGTGGCTCATGAGGCTAATGGTACCACTCCATGGTATAACGCTCCCTACAGATTGATTTTTGAGCTTGTGTGGAAGGTGATTACTTTACTTATTTCTCTATGAATCGTAAATTTCCTTCTCTAAGTTATAGGTACATAAAACTTTTTAATGTTAAGAAGAATTTCAAGTGTTCCTCTCAAAGAAAAAAGCAAAGATTGAAGCACTTGGTTTGGATGAGGCTAAGAGGAATAAATTTCTAGATAAGGCCACAAGAGTGGAAGAGGAGCGGCTCAAGGATAGGGGCTACAAGTACCTATCCATTTCCAATCCCCACAATCGAGAGGAGTTCTTCAAAGTGTTGTTTAGCATAAAGTGGGATGCTACTTGTATGATCAAAATTACAAGAGACAAGTTGTATTGTCTTACCAGTTCAAAAATCCCTCCTGAGAGGTAATTTGAATTGAAAAATCGTGTATGTTTTTTCTTAAGCAATGCTTTCTCAAAGTTTAACTTCTTATGCATTGTAGGAAGAAAATACTAATGCATCTTATGAGTCTAGCAAAGTCCAAAGACCCCTAGTACCCTTAATCGCAAGATTACCCTTAATCTCAAGATTACAAGCTCCTTTGTATCTACATGAAAAAAGAAGATGCATTTGGAGGCCTCACTCTTAATCCAAAAGATGCGCGTTGAAGGCCCAAAATTGCCATATTCATTTGATAAATTTTTCAGAACAAACTTGAAGAATCATGTCGTACAGGTAACATAATGTGGACAATTTGGTTGACCTGTTGTACATATGTATGTACACATGTTAAGTGATTGTGACATGTATGCAGACCTATGTGCATCTCATGGGAACAACCTCAATCGCAAGGCAACCTAAAAGTTTACTATAAAATCCTTGAGTCTGAATAATAATCCAACATGCGTGTCTAAAAAGGTATTTAGTGTGTTGGTAGCTAGAGCTCTAAACAAGAGTTTCCCCAGTGATCTAAGCACCATCTTGTACATTAGTGTGGTGGAACATACAGACAAAGTCAAAACACAATTTCTGTTTGAGGCATGCTACGTATGGAAATTTCTCTACTATAAAACTTGTGTGCCTACCCATCCTAGCATCATAGAAATAGCACTAAAGATGAAAGGATGAGAAGGTTGTCCTGAGCATGCAACAAAGAAACATCATCTTTCAAATGACCAAGAAGGCCATTTGAACCGGCCACAAAGAAAAAGAAGGTTTTGACTAACCAGAATGATGTACGGGACATGATTGAAGGCAAAGTAAAGATTACATCAAGAAAATGTGAAGAAAAGCACATTGTCTGCCTTAAAAGTGTGAGGCTATGACATTGAGCTTGCTATTTAATAATTGTGGGCTGGGAATTTTGGGCTAAAGTTGCATCACAAAGGAGCATGCCATCACCACATGCATGTCAAAGAAGGAAATATCAATGACACCTTTAGTTTGGATGACCGTTTCAAATATCTTGGCAATTTCAAAACCTCCTTAGTTGTGAGTAACTCAATGATAATTACAAGTATCTTTCACTCGTTATGTAGAGTAATTTGTGATTGTATCCTTGGACATTTTTCCAAGTACCTTTGTACTAGTTATAAAGACCTTTGGATTCATTAGCATATGTTCTTGAGTACCTTGGGGCTCCCCAAGCTTTGGGTTAAAATTTGCACCATTGTCAAAAATTTGCACCAAGGTGGATATAAATATAGAGAAACATAAGCTAATATTGGAAAAATTGCCAAAAACTAGACTTTCACAAAATCAGGCTTTGGGCTAATCTCGGACTTTCCAAAACTCACATCATGGTTTATGATATGTGAACACAATTATGATGAGGTTTTTATGTCATTTAGAGTGGTAAAACTTGATTAAAACCATCATTGGTATTTTACATTGCAAAAATTGCAATTTTGAGCTTTGAACCCATTAGAAATTGCTTCAAAACATTTTCCTTGGCATTTAATACAATATCCATTTGTCAAATTTTCCAAATTGCTTGATTGCACAAATCATGCACACACAGTTTGGAGAAGATGAAGAATCTCAAGGCACACAACAGTGAGTCATTGCTTAGTCCACAAAAAGAAAGATAAGTTAGCCCTCAATGCACGGGGGGAAAAACCTCTTATTGATGGAAAAAGTGCCTCAGTGATCCTAAATTTTCATTCACACACATCTCTACCACATATGTGGTAACAAACTCCCCCTGGGAGTGATGCAGTTAAAGAAAGAGCTGGCACAAAGTGTATAGGTAAGTACCATGCCCTAAGGACATGATCAATTCACAAAAGGAAGCAAGCCCAAAGCTTTGCAGAAAGTTTCGAACTTCTCATGAGGCAATGCCTTTGTGAACAGAATACAAGGTTGTCATGTGTCGACACATAAGCTAAGCTGATCTCTCTTGCTGAGAGTCTCTCCTTGACATAGTGATAAAGAACCTCAATGTGCTTTGTGAGAGTATGAAAAAATGGGCTCCTTGCAATTGCCAATGCGCTTTGACTCCTATGTAGATGATGTTGGCAGTGTTCTATCCAACACCCAGATCAGCCATAAGGATTCTGAGCCATACATTCTAAGCATAGGTATGAAGCCCCTTCCTAGTCTTTGTACACCCTCATGCAAACTGTCTTTGGCTGGTTGTCAATGTCTCCTCTGTGTTTTGAAAAATGCTGGATGGAGGTGAAGCTTTTTTTGGTAGTCCACTGTCTGGGCAGAAACATGACGTAGGCATACAACCCATGATGATGTTCTGGCTTGGTATCTCCTTCTCTAGATTCCACCATAGCCCTCTGCTTCCCTCTAAGAATACCTACCAAGGATACTCTGCCACTTCGATGTCCTCAAATGTTGTGATGCAAGTAATGATCATTGTTTTCACGAGCATTTGGCAAGCAAGGTCAGGGATATTGTTAACCCTCACAGCTCACGGACACCCTATCACCTACGACGGACATTGTATTATTTATTTGGTAGAGTCAGGTACCGGGCTTGTCGGTCCAATAGGAAAAGGGTAAGAGTGATCGCCGATGAGAGGCGCACTCTAATTGGAACATTCAAGGGATTAGTTGGCTAAGCATGGGTGCCCAAGTGTGAATGGGGCGAGCTCATATAAAAGTCAACTAAACCTAAAATTCACCCATTCTCTCATTTGTGCAATTGAAGAGTGCTCTTGCTCCATCTCCTTCTTCTTCTTCTTCATCTCTTTGTATGTGTGTGAGAGAGAGAGAGTGAGAGAGGGAGAGAGAGGGAGTGTGCGGGCGATCGAGCATTACGAAGGCACGACGGCGGTGAAGCGGTTGAGCGCGGCGAAGCGGTGGCTCCTTCTTCTCATTGACACGTGCGACATATGCGCACATTCTTGGCGCCGTTGTCGGGGAATGCCGTGCATTAAGCTCGAGTAGCAATCTGTGCTTCTCCGTGGTGCAATTTCAATTATAGGAAAGGTAAGGAAGGAGTGTGTGTGTGTGTGTGTTGAGAAGAGGGATTTGGTGTTATACTGTGTGTTTTTTTTGTTAATGGAGATTTCAAAAGTACTGTGTTTATTCTCTGTGTATTAAGGTAGTTAGTTTTCTTTGTTAATAGAGATTTCAAAGGTTCTGTGTTTATTCTCTGTGTATTAAGGTAGTTAGTTTTCTGTGTACAGTAAGTAGGAAGTAGATTAGTGAGAGTTAATAGAGTGTGTTAGTGTGTAAGAGTAGGTGTATTAGTTAGAAGTAGGTAGATAGAGTGTGTGTGTGCTCTCGCGCAGGCCGCGACGACCTTATCCTTTAACAAAAAAATTAAAAAATAAAAAAAAAGTAAAAAAATAATAATAATAAAAAATTAAAAAAATTTAAAGGTAGGACCGGGATCGGGAATATCTCCCAGACCCAAGCCCAGACACAAGCCCAAGCTCACGCTCAAGCCTAGGCCTCAGTCGCCTTTTTAAAAAAAACGAATTTTAACTTCACACGTAGCTAAAAATTGATTTTTTGAGGACCAACAAACGTCAGATGCCCAAAAATTGTGTTGTAAAGGACATAGCGACCCTCTAAGTGATACGCTCATTTCGAGCTATCACACACTTTAATAAAAAAAATCAAACATTAAAAAACATTCAAAAAACATCAAAAACAAGAAAAAATCAAGTAGAAAACGGGGTGCAAAACACCCACAAAACAAAGCAAGTAACCTTTGAGGGTACTTGCTGACACTTGTAGGGCACCCAAACCACATGTATCTACGCTCTGGTCGTGTGCTAGAGTCCGAACAACTAGCTAGTGCTTCGATTTACGGGGGTACTCACTATCCTTCCACGCTAGGGTCTACTCCCTCGGCGGGGACCCAAGGTAGTGCAACCCAAGACCCAAATATAGCGGCTAGCGACTCTTCCTCTGACTACGATATTATGGAAGAGCATCTTACACAAAGCCCCGGGGGAACAAATGAAACCGTGCCTAGCTGGGCCCAACAACCTAGAACTAGTGTTTTTAGCGGTTTGATGAAAACTTTTAGTAGAGCTACGCGCTCTGAACCTACAGCTAGTGAAGTAAACGAAGGGGGTGGGGAAGTAGAATCACCATTCACATCTCCTGTAGACCCCACAATCCCTCAGAGTGTCCACGTGGACATTCTACCTACCTGATTTAATGAGGGCCTTACCGAGCTACCACCTTCCAAAGTCGCCTCTAAGGTAGCGGTGACTGAAAGTCAAAACACGGGAAGCAACATTGCATCCACCTCACGGCAACCCTCTAGTACACCAAGTTTGGACGGGGTATTTCTCAATGAAAATTGGGAATATAACCTACACACGAAGACTTTGACCGACCTATACATGGGCTACACATACCATGGGGGTTGGTTAGGTGCCACTAGTCTGGAGGAACAACAACACATGATCTGCAATGTCATCCATAGGATTATCCAGTCCGAGAGGCAAAATCGAGGAATAAACATACCTTCAACGGGTCCTATGCGATTTTTAGACACGGGCAAAGGGAAACAACCCACTCTATCACAAATGGAGACTCCCCCAGTGAGTCCCATCGATCCCCCATATGTTGTTTCTCCAGGGGTCTCAATGCAATCTGAGCCCACAAGTGATAGCTTTACTTTTCCAAGTCTATCTCATCTTTCCTTGGATGACACCACGGATACCATGCCTACCCCAATGATGGGCATGCCAAGAAACACACCATGGACCTCGTTTGTTAGTAAAGCACCGCTACATGGTAGCTCAATGCCTGCAATAGTACCTACAAGTGCGTACCAATCGTATGTACCTATGGGTCCACGTACTCATGTAGTCCCTACCCCTCCCATTGTTTCATCTACCTATGCTCCACAACCACAATACACAAGTTCTTATTTCCATGGGACTATACCGGCTAGCATTAGCGTGTCACATCCGACGTCTGCTATGCCTAGGGCCACTCATATGAACTATGGACCACCACATGGCACAACATCGTACCCAACGTGGAACCCAAGGGCTTCCTATGCGCCAAGCCCAATGCCAGTACCTACTCCACATGTAGTATCTGGAGCGCCTTCACCTACGGTGCCTGCTCACTTAGGTGACTTGGCAACATTTGCTCAATCTATTGGTCGATCTATTGCTGAGAATATGTGTAACACGCCTGATAGAGAGCCTAGAAGTAAGGCAGTACAAATAGCCAAGCTCACACAAAAATTTAGTGGAGACGGGGATGTGAGAAAGCATATCGAAGTGTTTGAACAAATATGCGATTCTCTAGGAGAACACAATGACCTACATAAGAGCAATGCTTTAAGCCTAACCTTAAGTGGAAAGGCTGGGGATTGGTATAGAACCCTAAGGGTGGAAGAAAAAACGATTTACCCTACTCTTAGGAGACTGTTCTTAAAAGAATACATACGAGAGGGGGTGCTTTGGGGTGTAGCCTCTCAGCTCCAGAAAGCCCAACGAGAGGAAGGAGAGTCGGTGAGAGACTTTATAAGTCGCTTGAAGCATTTGAATTCTCGTTGTAATCCAAATGAGCGCTTCAACAATAACCAATTGCTTGATAGATTCATTAGGGGGTTACGACATGAGGATATCTACAATGGCCTAGTCGTTAGAGGTATCACCACTTGGGAAGCAGTCACCACCAATGCGATCCAATTGGAGGATAATTTAATGATTCAAGGAGAAAGAGTATCTGTTGAGCCTAGATCTATTAGCTCGCAAGCATCAGGGCATCAGCCAATGACCCTAAAGCCTATTGCTAAGGAGCCAAAGATATCTGAGATGACTTTAACAGATCTCACCAAGGCTATTCAAGAGAGTCTTAGAGACAATCGTGCTCCGCAAAACAATCATATGTATCCAAGAAGGGAGCAGCAATGGTGCTCAGTATGCTATGGACCGCATAGTACTAGTGAATGCCCTACTTTTAGAGTAAAATTCAATGGGAAATGCAATGCATGTGGAAGGTATGGTCATCAAGCTAAGGATTCCATAGTATTTAAGCGTGCGATGGCCAATAGACCAACCTTAGCATGGACAGACACACCTCGAGTGCCTGCATTGATGCGGGCCCCACCTCTTGAACAAACAACACAACACATGGTCCCTAGGGCCCAAAATGGTGTTCAAACAACACCCTTACCACCTCCAGTGCTAGGACCGCAACCACCACATCCGAGAATCACTTCTGTGAATCAAGTGGGTTGTGAGTCATCTATTTCTTGTTTGGAAGGCTGTGAGGAAGATATAGATCCTAATATTGCCTATGGGATGGATGTGCTTGAAGAAAGTCCACAATACTACATGGAGGACTATTGGGGACAAGTCAAACCTGTATATCAAGTAGCTGCTCTTGCGGCAAGAGGCCAAAATATCAATTACACTGCTAAGAGACCACCTCTTCAATGCTATGAGTGTGGAGGTCCACATCGTGTAGCCGAGTGTCCTATTAGGCTACAGAACAACGCCACACTTATGCAAACCAATCAAGCGAGCACGTCTACAATGCCGATACTCATGTGTAATCGATGTGGCATAGATCATTTGATTGCCCAATGTCCAAATAATCCAAATGCACCGAAGATCACGGCATTAAACTTGATTGAAGTTACCGAGGAGCCATCACCAAGTACACCCGTGGTACCATTAAACGTACTCACACGATCGATGCTCCAAAAAAAAAATTATATTCTTGAGGAAAGAGACACGGCATCAATTGCCCAATCTCAGAAAAAGAAGAAAACACAAAGAAAGAGATCGCAAAAAGCAGCGAAGTCAGATCCCAGTTCAAAGACTAACATAGGGACTGGTGACGACCCCGTATATATGAACGACGTTGAAGAAGATTCTGATTCAGGTGAAACCATGGAGACCAAAACGACCACTAACATAGAAACCAACAAGGAAGATCTTCATGAGCCACAATGGCCAGGATCCAAAAAGAAGATAGGAACTTACCCAAACCCTATACAGGAGATTGAGCGAGTCAAGCAATTAAGGAGTTTGGTAGAAGATACCCAAAGGAATCTAGAACCAGCACCTAGGAAGATCCAGATTACAGACACCGTTTTCCTACGCAACAACAACCTCACCAAGACCATAGACCCTTGGACATACCTAGTGTCATCCAAGAAGAAAGTGACTTAAAGTCATGGGAAAGTAGGCGTACTCACTTCTTGATGGAAAGAATGTTTACAGAGGGACTACCTGATCCTATCGAAGAAATGGAGATCCCATTTTCCCCATGTCAAGGGACTCAAGGCCAAAATGTGCCGTTAAACATTGCCAAATTAATGGATTTCATGTCTTCAGAAGTAAAGGACTACGAGCGGAAGTGCGACGCGAGAGAGAGAGTGCGAGAAGAAGAGCACGACGATATGGTGAACTCGCTCTACTGTAATGTGTAGAGCATAGTGAGTTATTATTAGGTTTTTACAAAAGAATATGTGTACATACCTGGAGGCCCGCCCACTTACCTGGGCGACCACATTGGGCTTTATACCCCAACAACCTCCCACTTAAAGTCCAATGTGGTACTTTAAGTGTGAGAGAAGCTACTATACAAGCTAATATACAAGAGATGTAGAGAAGTTGTGTACTACCCTACACCTAACTGCTTGCGAAAATGCGCAAAGCTCTCTGAGGGAAGTCCTTTTGTAAGTAGATCAGCAGGATTTTCTGTGGTGTGAACTTTGACAAGCTGAAGTTGCTTATCCTCGAGCATTTCCCTGATGAAATGATACTTCACATCCACATGCTTTCTCTTTGAGTGATAAACTGGATTGCGAGCCAAATAGCACTTTGACTATCACAATATAACACAGGCATCTCGTCTTTGATTCCCAAATCTGTTACTAGTCGATTAAGCCAAATTGATTCTTTGCATGCCTCTGATGCTGCAACATATTCAGCCTCTGTAGTAGACTGAGTAACACAATCTTGTAATCTAGAACGCCATGATACTGCTCCACCAGCCAATGTAAAGACATACCCTGACGTAGACCTTCGGTTGTCTAAGTCACCTGCATAATCTGAGTCTGTAAAACCCTTTACACTTAGCTCCTGACTCCCATAGCATATACGCATACTCTTTGTAGCTTTCAGGTATCTCAATATTTCTTTCACTGCCTCCCAATGTTTCTTGCCTGGGTTTGACATGTATCGACTTACTACTCCCAATGAAAATGCAATGTCTTGGCGAGTAGCAATCATTGCATACATCAAACTACCCACTGCAGACGCATATGGAATCTTATCCATTTCAGCCTGTTCTTCCTCAGACACAGGACAATCTTGTTTGCTAAGTTTCACATATGGTGGCAATGGAACACTCAGTGCCTTTCCCTTCTCCATATTGAAACGTTGCAAAACCTTGTCAATATACTCTGTTTGAGATAACCAAATCAACTTCTTTGATCTGTCTCTCTCAATGCGCATACCAAGTATATGACTTGCCTCACCCATGTCTTTCATGTCAAACGATTTTGCCATCTTTGACATCAAAGCTGAAATTTCTTCCAAGTGCTTGCCAGCAATCAACATGTCATCCACATACAAAATAAGGATCAGCCAACTGCCATCCTTAGCCTTCTTTGTATATAGACAGTGATCAAACTCACTACGTTTGTAGCCTTGAGAAAGCATAAACTTGTGGAATTTATGGTACCATGCCCTCGGTGATTGTTTTAAGCCATAAAGACTCTTTAACAACTGGCATACCCAATCTTCCTTGCCTTTCTCAACAAACCCTTCTGGCTGCTGCATGTAAATTTCCACATCTAAATCACCATGCAAGAACGTTGTCTTGACATCCATTTGGTGCAACACCAAATCTAATATGGCAACCAATGCAAGAAAGCATCTCAATGTAGTCATCTTGACCACCGGAGAGAAGACTTCATCAAAGTCAATGCCTTGTTCTTGCTTAAAGCCCTTGGCAACAAGCCTTGCTTTGTACTTTGGCTGACTATCATGAGCGGTGATCTTATACCTGTAAACCCATTTACAAGGTAGAGCCTTTTTGCCCTGTGGTAATTTAACTAGCTTCCATGTCTTGTTTTTATGCAGAGCTGTCATCTCTGACTGCATGGCCAATTGCCAATTCCCGGAGTCCTTCATTTGCATTGCTTCCTTGTAACATGAAGGCTCATTGCAATCAGTCAACATGACATAGTTCATAGATGGAACAAACCTATCAGGAGGTCGCGTGACACGTCCAGATCTACGCACAATAGGTGGCTCAGGCTCAGCCACAACCTGTGGTTCCACTCTATCCTGTCCTTGCTCTTCTTGAGCCCTGACATTTTGTCTTGCACGTGCAGGTCCATCTTCTTGGAAGACAACTCTTCTAATCTCCTCAACCCTCTCTGGTTTAGAATGATATTTGGATTCATTAAAGTGAACATCATTGCTGCGGACAACCTTTCTGGATTCGGGATCCCAAAGTCTGTACCCCATCTCACCAGAATTACCATAGCCTAGAAAGATGCACTTTCTACTCTTTGGCTCAAGTTTGTTCCTAAATTCCTTTGGAACGTGAGTATATGCCTCACAGCCTAAGACTCTGAGATGCTTGTATGAGGGCATTTTGCCTGACCATACCATCTCTGGCACTGAATCCTTCTGCAAAACCTTGCTAGGAGATCTATTTACAAGATGAACAGCTGTTGATACAGCTTCAGCCCAAAACCCATTTGGCAGCTGTGCATTAGTCATTATACTTCTGACCTTCTCTTGTATGGTCCTATTCATCCTCTCATCAACACCATTTTGAGGAGGATTGTAAGGAGTAGTAAGTTCACGTTTTATACCTTTTGACTCACAAAAGTCCTTAAAGGCCTTTGAAACATACTCTCCACCATTGTCAGTGCGTAAGCATTTAAGCTTCTTGCCACTCTGATTCTCCACAAGTGTCACAAACGTTTTGAAAACAATAAACGCTTCATCCTTGTGCTTGAGAAAGTAAACCCATACTTTCCTCGAGTAATCATCTATAAATGTCATAAAGTAAGAAGCTCCCCCTAGAGATAGGTTAGGCATAGGTCCACACAAATCACTATGAACAAGTGCCAACTGTGTATCTCTTCTACTGCTTCTATGCTTATGTGGCTGTTGTGTTTGCTTACCATACAGACAATGTTCACAGAATTCAAAATCATTAAATGAAAAGCCAGGCAAATAACCAGAACGAGACAAGATTTCCATTCCCTTCTTGGACATATGTCCTAACCGGCTATGCCACAAAGAAACGTTCGGCTGCTCGGTTACATTGATTACATTTTTAGAGACATTTGATACATAAATCATGTAAAGTCCTCCAGAATTTACTCCATGTGCTATTGTCATAGAACCCTTGGATATCTTCCACATGTTCTGTCCAAAAGTGGTGACGTAGCCAGCACCATCAAGTAAACCTGTGCTGATCAAGCTCTTTGTAATTGCGGGAACATGTCTCACATTCTTCAGCGTGAAAGAAGAGCCATTCTGAAACTTCAATTGAACATCTCCAACACCTAAGATCTCACATGTCTGCCCATTGCCTAGCCGAACATGATCTTTAGTGGTCACGTAAGAGGTAAACCACTCCTTGTTTGGAGACACATGAAGTGATGCCCCTGAGTCTATAATCCAGTCACTCAGTGCATTTCCATCAGATGCTGTAAGAAGAGCTGAGTCCATTGTATTCTTCAAGAAGTAGATATCTCCTGACACTAGACTGTCATCCTCTGCAACAGTGTTTGTCACATGGGACTTGTTCTTCTCACCATGGTCTTCAGCTTTTTCTTTGCCTTTTTCCGCTTTCCATTCTCTGCAGTCTCTTTTCATGTGACCCTTCTTGCCACAATGGTAGCATTCTATGTCACTCTTGCCTTTAGCACTGTGGGACTTGCTACGAGACTGATTCCTCTTTCCACCTTTGTACTTTTCTTTGGTCCTTTCCCTGACAACTAAGGCTGTTCCTTTGCCTTTGTCCATTGTCTTTCTATTGGTTTCTTCAGTAAGCAGACTTCCTTCTACACCTGCTATGTTCAAACCATCTGGAGGTGCAAAATTACTCAAAGCTGTGCGAAAAGTGTCCCAACTTTCCGGCAATGTGATCAACAGAAACATAGCTCTAACAGGTTCATCAAAATTGACACCTTGAGCTGACAACTGACTGTAGATTGTGTTGAATTCATTCAGCTGATTGGACATAGGTGTCCCTTCTTTCATCTTCAAGTCAACAAGCTTCTTAAGCCAGTATACCTGTGAAGCTGCACTCTGCTTCTCATAAAGATCACTCAGCTTTAACCATGCTTGATAAGCCGACATCTCGTCTGCTACATTGAAGTAAACGCTTTCTGCTTAAGTCAGCATAATGGTAGAAAGTGCCAATTCATCCATTTCGCTCCATTCATCTTCGTCCATATCTTCTGGTTTTATCCCCTTGAGCTTTATAGGTTTTATCTGCTTCTTTTGTACCAACACGTGCCAAATCTGCTTCTTCCACAATGGGAAATTGGTTCCATCTAGCTTCTTGATATTGTAAAGAGCAGTGTCCTGTGATCCAGCCATAGCTACGCTTCACAGTAGTTTACTTTCCTGGGAAAAATTCGGCAGAGTTTCCACTGTAAACTGACCTCTGAACCAATATCAACCTGTCAAATGAACCAAGAAAGCTTCAGATTCTGCAAAAATTTTAGCAGAGTCTCCTTTGTAAAATGGCTCTGGTGTACTCAAAAAACAAACCAAGAAACAGCTCAAAAAACATTGTTTCTCTAACACTGTAAGCTGCGGGTAAACCTGTCCTGCACCTGTACTGTCTCTCATTGTCCTGTCACTGTCTTGTAAGCATAGACTGTGACAATGCCTCAATGGCAGTAAAGCAAAGATGCAATCCCAACTATCTAACTCACAGTCAATACATCCTAGCTGCCTATCTAAGGGTGCTCGAGGGATCGCTCCAAGACCTGTATCACCGAAAGGATCTCAAAATTCGAGAATCCCCCAGCTCAATAAAATTTCACTCGACCCTCAACAAAGGCTACAGTAAATCTGACAGTACATAGACTTCCCACAAAGTCATACATCCACAAATTTCCCACAATATGCTGTAACCGCTGCGGCGGTTGTTTGCTGCGTGACTCACAGCCAGCAAACCCTCAACAAACATACATCATCTCTGACAATACATCCCATGTGGAAGTACCTGCAATGTCAGGATGAAATCTAGAATATCAAGCAGCAAACACCAGCAAACACAAGCTACCTGATGAACTAGTGGATGTCGCCTACAGTCTGTGTGTAGATGCGCCCGTGTCGTATGTGACACGCCTCCAAGAACTGTGAGCCGTCCTTCGATGTGTAGACAACCACAAATCAACACTCTGGGAGTGTCGATATCCTCAGCACCTGCAGTCGTAGGCCAAAAACCCCAAATTTGCAGAGTCGGATCTGCACCCGTCGAGACCACGTAGTCGAAAATGGCATGCGCAGACCTTCGTCGAAGCCGAACGGTGGCCGAGATGACCTCAGGAGCCCACGAGATTTGGGGCCGTGTCTTCGCTTGTCGAATTTCACTCCAATCTGAGTTGGTGACTCTAGCCTCCTGCAGTGCTGCCCCAAGCCTCGATCTGAGCTCTGATACCAGTTGAAGGAGTACGAGCGGAAGTGCGACGCGAGAGAGAGAGTGCGAGAAGAAGAGCACGACGATATGGTGAACTCGCTCTACTGTAATGTGTAGAGCATAGTGAGTTCTTATTAGGTTTTTACAAAAGAATATGTATACATACCTGGCGGCCCGCCCACTTACCCGGGCGACCACATTGGGCTTTATACCCCAACAAGAAGTTAGAACCACCATCATGTCCAAACTATATAAAGACCCCGAGCTAGTCTCAGCTCTTCGAGCCTTTCTCAATGGACAACTGAAGTTTGGGCTACCACAATTTGCACAGATGGATGGAGCTGGGGAGATGCCAATAGAGGAGGAACACTTAGATCCACAATCCAACCTAGATGAGAACCTTGTTATAGAAATACCTGTTAACAAGTTGGGACAATACTTTCAGGGTGATGAATCCAATACGACCATACCAATCACTACCAAGGGATTAACTGTGAAGGGAATCCTTGATGGTGGCGCTTGGGTTAGCATTGTGACTAAAAATTGATGGGAAACTATGGGAAGACCTCACCTTGCGACCACAACCATAGTAGTGAAGATGGCCAATGGGTCTATTGTTAAACCTATTGGGATGCTAGAAGATCTCAAGATCAAGGTCTTTGGACATAAAATAAGAGTTACCTTCATTGTTATGGATTTCTCCAAGCACACTATGGCATCAGAGATGATCTTAGGACGTCCTTTCATGAGGGAAGCAAAAATGATACATGACTGGTCTAAGAATCATGTCTACTTGCAGTTCCAAGATTCTGTCATTCGAGTGGATCTTGTGACTGGTCGAGCACATCCTCTAGGAAACAGGTTTATAATTGATCATAGATCTGACACCACAGTTCACTCGGACCCATTGCAGTATTGTTACACGTGTAATGCGGACACTGATGTTGGGGAAGATTCTCCTTATATGGATGTCCTACCTGGGATGACTGAGTCGGACAATGTGGATTGGGTCCACCCAGCAGCAACCATAGACACTTGGGGAAATAGGGGGACGACCTGGGTAACACTTGAGGGGGATGAAATGCCACCACTTGTACCCTTAAATATGCTACAGGCAATGCATATAGCTTCTGGCAAGACTCATCCTCATATAACGAAGAAAACATTCAAGTGGGTCCCTAAATCTTCTTTAGCGATCATAGCTAGTGCTCAAAACATAAGCCTTGTAAGAAACGTCCCACTTGCTCCAAGAAAAGTAAGATAATGTTGCGTTGGATTCCTAAACGATTATTGGAAGCCCAAGGCTACTATCAAGGAAATAATCAAATCTGGGTGCCAAAATGTAGATTGTGTTCTTACTTGTCACCTGACCCATGTGAGCTCAATCCTGTGGCTCCAAAACGAATCGACAATCGCTGAAAGGAAAAAATCATGGAATGCTACACACCCGCTCCAGAGCTAGTTTGGGTACCGAAGAAAGAACAATTTGTTCCACCTAGCTCAGGAACAGGGGAGTCCCATGAAGCTTCTAGCTCCTCATATAATGCATCCATAGAGGTAAAAGCTTCTACACAGCCTCCACCTACAATAGTGGACCTCCATAAAGCTACAAAGGAATCCACACTTCCCAGTGTTCAAGAATCACCTGATGAACCATTTCAAGTCCGATCCTGGGAGAGTACCTTACCCACCTAAGGTAAGAGAAAACTACTAGCAAAAATCCTCATCTATTACCAGCTGGCACAATTGGTTTCAAAGGGTGACAAGCTCATTTCAAACGGTATGATCTACCCAAGGAAGGGGGGAGTGTTTGCTGACAGTCATCATTCACTCACTCCCCTCTCAACCTTGTTTCCCTGACCTCTCATTCTCCCAATCTTAGGGAATGTATATATATAGCCTTATACTCACAAAAAACAAAAATAATAAAGAGCAAGAGCAATTAGCAAACGAGTATGCACAATAAAAGTCAAAACATTGACCAGACCTACACATTCGCATCCGGTACACTAAAACAAAAACCTATGCCATAAAACACCTTTAATCCTCATCACTCGAGTGATGGAGGGTAGGTAGAATTAGTATGATAGGAGTGTTCCTGTTTTACAGTTGAGTGATTACCAAAGTTCTTTTTTTCCACTAATGTGCCTCCTAGAGGTATTCTTTGTGTTTCCTAGTGTGTACAGGAGCGTGTTTCTCTTGTTAGGATTTGGACCTTCATGGAATCTTTATCTCGACTCACTCTTCAAATCAAGCGCGACCATCAACACAAACAGGTGTTTCTTGTCCATTAGCATTGCCCCTTATCTTTTTTCGCATTTATGATTGTCTGCTTTGATTGTGATTGGTAGCATAATATCCAGCACATTTGTTTAGTATCAAACATTAAATTCAATGATTTTTTTGTCATAATCACTTGTCTAGATTTAAAAATCAAGTAGTCCGACTAAGCTAGTTTGACCAAGTTAGGTGTTAGAGATCTTCTCTTAATACCATGGGGAATGCCTTCCTAATAATCAATGGTTACTTAGGTTCTTAATCCAATTTAGGCAGCATTGTGTGAAATGTACTAGGGCTTTCTAGTGGGCTTGACCCTATTGACCTTTAGCTTAAGTATTATAAAGGGAGCTTACTTGTGTGATGAGCCCGGGGAGGTGTATCAGTGTTATATGACCCCCCAAAGTTACAAAATTAAAATGTTGAAAATGAACAAACAAAAAATCAAAGTGCCACATTGTAAAATCTTAAGCTGGAAGAGAAATCTCAGCTTGATTGGGTACTTCACTCACATGTATCGTCTATGGTACTAGAGCCCTAGAGGTTCCCAGTGTGGGCGCTTTTCCTTGACAAGCAAAAAACCCAAGGCATACAAAATAAGCACACATATCAAAATTGAATCACTGTGAAAAGACTTTGGGGTTCAAAGAAAAAGTAATCAGTCAGGCGATGATTTCATGAGAAATTCCTTTTATCGTAGCTTAACTACAAGGTCTTCTAGGTATAGCCTCTAGTCAGCCCTCGAACATGAAATACTTGGCTCTCGCGATTAAACAACTTACCCATGGTATTAATATTCGATCTCTAGTGCCTTTCGATCGTTAAATTAGCGACTTGTTTAATTTTTTACCTTTACATCTGTTTATGCATTTGATTATATTGCAATTTAATGTTTATTACTGACAAATTGTTTAAAATTCTGTTACCAATCAATTTGTCTGCCTAAAACTGCATATGCTTTTTAATCGCTTATGAGAATGCAATTACGGTGCCAATGTTGTTTGATTTTGCAGTGACTGAAGAAGGCTAAGGACATTCATCTCAAATGCTCTTCCACCTCGACAAACGAGCTTCAACTCAATAGCTTCCGAGGACGAAATCTACATCAGGAAGGGGGGCATGTTAACCCTCACACCTCACGGACACCCTATCACGTACGACGGACGTTGTAACCTACGGCGGACATTGTATTATTTATTTGGTAGAGTCAGGTACCGGGCTTGTCGGTCCAATAGGAAAAGTGTAAGAGTGATCGCCGATGAGAGGCGCACTCTAACTGGAACATTCAAGGGATTAGTTGGCTAAGCATGGGCACCCAAGTGTGAATGGGGCGAGCTCATATAAAAGTCAACTAAACCTAAAATTCACTCATTCTCTCATTTGTGCAATTGAAGAGTGCTCTTGCTCCATCTCCTTCTTCTTCTTCTTCATCTCGTTGTATGTGTGTGTGAGAGAGAGAGAGAGTGAGAGGGGGAGAGAGAGGGAGAGAGAGGGAGTGTGCGGACGATCGAGAATTACAAAGGTACGACGGCAGTGAAGCGGTTGAGCGTGGCGAAGCGGCGGCTCCTTCTTCTCGCGGCGAGGAATCCGCCACGAAGCAAGCATAGAGCGGTGAGTGACACACCATCGCCTTCTTTGAGCTTACTAGTTTAGGCTTGTTGTGTGCTTGGAGCCATTTGTGGCTCGCACACAGTGTATCCGCAAGTTCCTTGCATTGACACGTGCGACATACGCGCACATATATCCTTCACCTAATTTTCAAAACTCCTTGAAGAGTGCTAATCATATACTTTCATAAGGGTGGAAAAGTGTTCATCAGCTTGGTTAGCACTGGGTAATTCACTACCACAGGTGTTTTGCTTTGCCATGTGTAGAAACTATCGCAGGATTGCCTTCTGTTGATAGGACAATAGGTTGGGTCGATCCTGAGATGCTATGGTGCATTTTTGTAGTATGTCTCATCTGTCGGGCACTTATTGAACCATTTCTTTCTCCACAGGGACTAGTTGTCGAGGTTTGTCTGTACTTGTTAAGTTGTTACTAGGACATCCCTGTAATCCTCTTTGTGATTTGGCTCTAGACTTGGCAGCATCTTCTTTGTCCATAGTAGAGCCTCTTATCGCATCAATGGTAGGGATATCATCTCGTGCCCATGGTTCTTTTTAACCTCATTGGGTGTGATTATCAGATTTGTGGCCAATTCTAGTACTTTGATCTCATATTGCATGTATGCCTTGTCTGACAGATCACGCACTTTTGAGATCCAGCTCTGAATTTCATCTCGGGCATATGTTTCTTCAAAGTCATGTAACCCTACCTCTATAGATGTGCTAGGTAGTTATACAAGGGGAAGGTCCATGTTATGTGCTTTGTACTCGTAGGCCAAGGGACTTCTACCATTGTTTGTTGAGCTCTCATCGCAGTGATGGCCAGATCTTTCTTTTGAATGGCTAGGACGTGCCTTGCTCTTTGTGCTACCATCTTCTTGGTAGCCTGATTTCTTCATCTTTTTTACCTTGGATGTCCTTGTGCCCCACTGTTATGACCTGTATGTCATACTTTCCTGAGCAAGAGCCTCCTTGAGATCTTTAAGATCTTTCATAATTGATGCTTGTGTTGATGAGATAGAAGCATGAGCTAGGGTCTCTTGCATGGCCAGTAGCTGTGTCAGTGTAGTTTTGAATACCCATAAGATTCTCCCAGCTTTATACTCTGTTGTCGTTCTTTCTTGAGCTCCTCTTCCAGGCATTGTTGCTCAACCTATAGATTTGTATTTGCCTCATTGAATGCTTGAGCTTCTTGGTAGTAATGAGCAGCATTTGCTTGCTCTCGTACTTTTTGTAATTCTTCAAGTCTTTTGTGTAATTGATGATTCGCCTCGATCGCCCTTGCTGCTTTAGTTTTGGTGTCTTCTAACTCCACTCCCCTTAGCTTATTGAGTTCTCTTTGACATTGAAACTAAAGTTGAATTTTCTCCAAATGCTCATCAATGTCAAAGCTGCTTACCAACCACTTGCCTTCTTCTATGATTGCTTTAGTGCGGGGAGACATACGTCTTGTGTTTGTGGCCTACAGTGGTCTAGAGGTTCCAGCTTCTCCTTTATCTTTTGCTACCTCCCTTTGGTCTTTATCTTCTAGCTTTAAAGATGCTAGTGGAGCCAAATTCTTCTTCGCTTTGTCTTCAGACCTGTCCCTTGGTTGGTCTATGGGTGGTGTTGTCATTACTTGCTCTCTTTCTTTTTCTGGTATCTCCATTGTCAACTCATCCTTCTCTTGGTTTGCTGGAGGGACCGTTGAGTCTTGATTAGGAGGAGGACTGGTTGGTGGATTTGTGCTCAATGGAACATTTTTTGTATGGAATTTGAAAGATTCAATGCCACCCTCCTCTCTAGTTTGCTCGTCTTCCTTGCTTTTGTTTTCTTCATCTCCTTCTTGGTTCTCTTGTTGGGTTTTCTCCTATTTGGTTTCTTCTTTCTCTGAGTGCTTTGAATCATCAGATGACTTTAGGCTATCTGTCTTTTGTCTCTTAGATTCCTATTGCTCTCTTTGAGCAGCTTTTTTTTTGAGCTCATTCAGAATCCTTTGCTGCATGTCGCGGACAATATCTAGATTTTCCTTGGCCGCTCTTCTTTTGCATTGTTTTATTTTTTCTAATGTTTCTGCTTTGCGCTATTCTAGTAAATTGTTCTCATCCTCCTCCCCTTCATCGTCCGCTTCAGCTCCTAGGTTTTTCTTTTCTTTCGCTCTCTTTCTACAAAGCTCCTCCCTTTGGGCTTGAGCCTCCTCCATAGATCTTTGAGTTTGCGTAATAGGTGTGGTGTCTATATGCTTAGCCGATCTTCTTTCAAACGCACCCTGTGGAGTTTATATTCTTCAACATCTGGGGATTGATACTCACAAGGAGTGTCCTATTATTTGGATTTATTTTTGGGATGAGTTGTATATTTGATTGCATCTCTTAGATTTTTTCATTTTGAGCTCTGTCAAGCATCTTTCTTCTTTGGGGGTTGTGATGAGGAGGGTCCCTTCACTAGCTTAACTACACATTTGGATTTGTGAATTAGATCCAGTTGATTCTCCACCGGTGGTAGTTCATCTATCATGCCCAATGCTTGGTAAGAAATGCTTGTCAACATCGGTCCCCCATTCATGTAAGTCTTGTTGCTGTCACTGTTCTTTAGATTTGACTCCACTAAATTTTCCAGAATGTATGTGTCAAGATCACACTTTATTGTTCTATGTTCAGACAGTCCAATGGCCATTACCACCACAATGTGGAGATTCGGTTCTATATACCTTGGTGGTTTGTGGACCTTGAGGTGTGTGTGATGAGTTGGAGTGGCAATTCCGTTTCTGAGTACACCAGGTCCTTGCAAGTAAACTTGTGTGCTTGCTTCTTTACAAAAGGTTTAACATTGTTTGAAGCCTTTGTCTTTAAGAGAAAATTGTGGTTTTTAGGTGGCAAGTGTAATGCTTGATTGATCATACCGAAGTGATTTGGACCTTGACCTTGGCTCCATCTTTGTTTGTAAGTATTGCCTCACCGTTGTATTGGATTGAGGATATCAACTCATGTGCCTGTTGAAAATATGTTCCCCATGGCTGTAGCCGAAAAAATGTGTTCATCTAAAGGCATCTTGTTCCTTCAAGCACTTCTTGTTGTTGGTGTAGATTCCAGATCTCTTTCGGGAATATGGTTGTCTTTACTTTTGTGCCACCAGCTGCTTCAAATCGTTCGATAAAGATATTTTGTTGGGATTTGTGTCAGCTCCTCATCTCACACATGGGCCTTCTCGTTCGATGCAATCTCTATGACCTGGTAGGGTGGGGCTTCCCACTGTTTCCTTGGTCGTTTGCAAGGCATTTTGTGATCATACATTTTAAAAATTAGATCCATAAATAGGCCAACAAGTTGTCGAGATAAGTCAAAAAATGAAAACTTTGACCATAGACTGAAAAATGAGTATAATTTGATCAAAACAAGCCCAACAAACTGAGCCAAACTTCACCAGTGCATCTAGGCTAGCTACATGCACTAGATCAAACTATCACAGGTCAAATCTGGCTCAAGAGGTCATGGATCGCGATCCATGTTCATCAAAATTTTGGACTTTTGGTGATACCATCTGATTGAGCATGAGTTGGGGATACTATGGTTCACTTCTTTTTGGATTTGGATCACTAGTTGGGATTTCATACCAAATTTTGGAATTTTTCTCAAACTTAAAGATTTTTGGCATTTTGGTAAGGATATTGAAATCCAAATGACTTGAAACTCTAGGGTTAGGTTATCCTTGATGTTTGGGATCAATTGATATGGTCTTTGCTAGAATAGCCTTTAGGGGGTCATGGATCACAATCCATTTTGGATAGCTTTCTGAGATGAAACTTTGAAGGCTTGTTCCTATAGTCTATCTTAACACGTGGTGAAGTTCTTTTCAAATTTGGACAAGTTTATCTCCAGTTTTCTCCAGTTTCCCAACTTATGATCTGATTTGGTCCCAACTTGCCATAAGTGGTTTTGGATGGCACTTTCGATCCCTGATGGTGATCAATCTATATGACATTTGACTTTTTTGATGATTTGGAATTGAAGTTGTACCCCAATCCCAGCTGCCTAATGAGCTGTATCTGATTTGGAGTTTGTTTGGACCCTTTAGGCTTTCTGGCCATTCTCAAGCACTTTTTATCATTTTTTTGGTCAAACAAGTTACCAAACTCTCTTTTAGTGTTTCAATTTGTTCAAATTCACAATTTCGATACTTTGCACTCTGACTTTTCTCACTTTGACATACAAGGGCCTTTGAGATAAGAAAACAGTCACAATTTGACACATTTCCCTACTTTAAATTACTACAACCCTTTTGCACTAAAATTATGGCCAATCTGCTCCAGGGGGTCATGGATCACGATCCATGATCTAACACCACTGTGGACAAGACTTACAGGTTTGCTTCTAGGTGTCTTCCCTAAGCTATTGGTGCACTTTTTATTGGATTTGGGTCAAATTTTCCCAACCATGGTTGAAAATGACCATTTGTAGACTAAAAACCCAATTTCGCTTGGTTTTTTATGATTGCATTGTCCATTTTATGCCAAATTTGAATGACACGTTTCCCAAGGCAGCTATAAGCTATCTGTGTTGGCAATTCTCGGTTTGGTCATGGATCGCAATCCATGTTCTGCAACATTTTTTCTCTATGATTGCATCAGTGGGCAGGCGACTTCCCCTCAAGATTTTGCATCATGTTTTCTTGCAATTGGACTTGAGGGATCGCGATCCATGTTCCACCCAAGTTCAGACTATGATTACATGGTTTTATTCTGCCAAATAAGAGGATCATCTTTATGCATTTCTTTTTGAATTTGACTTTGGTTTGCTCCCCCAAAAGTCCTCTGTCAATTTGTGAGAATCCCACTTTGATTTGATTGATACAGTTTTCTCTAGCATGTTTTGTACAGTTTTTACTATACAAGTTTGTTCATGCATTGATGAGGATCATATACATGAAATCTGGTGTGGTCTGGAGTCCCAAGGTGGCTGTAGCAGGCAGAAATGCACCAAGGGGCTCTAGGTCAAAATAGCTCTCTCTCTCTCTCTCTCTCTCTCTCTCTCTCTCTCTCTCTCTCTCTCTCTCTCTCTCTCTCTCTCTCTCTCTCTCTCTCTCTCTCTCTCTCTCTCTCTCTCTCTAAGTGCAAGTTGTAATAAAGTCAATTTTTCCCATTTAGCCTATATGTGTTCGACTTACCCCGAGTGCAATTTGCATACTTACCTTTAGTTGGCCATATCTTCCATGACATATCACCTGCAACTCAGATAGCTCATTGTTTGGATTTTTGGTCATCATTTCCTCTGGATTTTGCAATTCTGGTCGATTTGAAGTGCACTCGGAAATTAATTTGTCTCAAATCACTCCATATTTTTCGTGCTCAAAGCTCTTACTTTGTAGGTTTGGCGTTTGCTTTTAGAACTTGACTCCAAACTTTTTGGCTCTGATTGTTAATTTTTTATCATTGTTAGGTTTAAAAAAACAAAAAAAAATAAAATTATTATTAGTTGGCCAAAAAAAAATTCCAAAATTATTCCTCACACTCATATGTACATACTCTCATTCTTAGTATCAGTTCAGTCAAAATTTATTGATATGGCTCAATACTTTGCCAAAGAAAAGTAGAGATCTATTAAAAACGGTCAATAAAGAAAAATTAAAAGCATCAAATACACTTTATACATTGTACATGTAATCTCTCAATCATCTTGTTGCCTACCATCTACTATCTTGTTGTTACTCCCCCCTTCCCATTTTGAGTCGCCCCGGACGAAGGTTTCTACAAGGTGCATGGGTAAAAACATCGTGTCTATGCATGGCCATGTAACATGGCCCTATCATGCTGAGAGAAGAAATGCAGTGGGTAACAGAGTGTGGTGCAAGAGGTGGGTTTTGAACCAAGTGTTCAGTGGTTTTTGTTAGCGATATTTCCTCTTGTGCGTATTCTCCAAATAGAAGATTCTGAAGCGTGGATGCCCTTTCTTTGATGGTTGGTTTGTATTTTAGGGATCCGTTTGAGGGTTGTTTCCAAAGGTCGCGTCACAAGAAGGTTGTTTGTTGGTTTCTGTCGCCATTCCCATTTGGTTGTTGTGGATTTTTGTGGTAGCTCCACTTTGAATTTGGGCATCCATTTGCAGTTTGTGAATCCGGTTGAAGCTTGAATTGGTTGATATAAGTTATGGCATCGGGTTGTTTTAGCTTTGTTGGTTTGGGCACTTGAAAATCTACAGGGCGATGAGGCCAAGGATCGAGTCACAAGTATTATCTTTGGAATCCATAGCTGAGTTGGTTTTGATGCCATGATGGATTTCTTGATCCAGACTTGGGTAATTCTGTTTGTCGGATTACTGGCGGGTAGTTCAAGTATAGAACCAAACACTTCTTCCTCTGTTTTATTCCCACTTGAATCTTTTTGTTCATCATCCTAGATGTGATCTGTCTGCATGAATGGCATAACATAAGATTGATCCTTTAGACAATAATGAAGCGCATCATCCTTCCAATCTGGAACAGCTTTATAAGTTTGCATCCAAGATGGTGTGCTTTTGAGATCTGTATTAGCCATAATATGGAACCGATGTGGGTAGTGGTTCCCATGGACATTAATTGAGACAATGGCTTATTCCAAACTAACCATGGTCTCCTTATTAACTACTTTGAGTTCAATCTTGATCATTTCAATCATTGATTCTTATAGTTTCAGGTAGGTGGAATATTGCATAGCATTGACTCGTGCTCATGTATCCACAAGTGCTCTTTTTGTTGTGCCATTGGCTAGTCAGACATTGATCCGAACATCCATTCCACCAAGCCCAGTTTGTTTGACTTGAACTGCTGCAGTAGCATGCGGTGGTTGCTGTTTATTCTTTCTCTTAAAAATTTGTAATTTGGCTCTTTCATGTGCTTGATCTTTAAGAGTTTGAACTTTCTTCTGTTGCTCCTTAGCTAAATGTATCTTTTTCAGCATGTCTGTTGTGAGAGGTTGGTCATACTTTTTCAAACTGCAACCATTTATCCAGTTAGATATCACCTCTCCCTCTAATGTTTCCAGTTGGATGGCTCCACTTGGAGATATGTCATTGATCACAAAGGGACCGTTACCCTGCTTTTTCATTTTCTTGGAATATTGTTTAAGGATATAGATTAACACATAGTCACCCTTTTGAAATTCCTTGTTTTTTATGCGTTGTTCATGGAATTGTTTCAATTGTTGTTTGGGTGCATACATAGCTACAATGGTACGAAGTTTGGTCTCATCTAATTAGATTAGTTGGTCCAATCTATCAGACAACTCATGTCCAGTCCACTCCAAATTTTGAGCTACATGTAGTGTAGGAATGAAGAACTCTACTGACAGTATAGCATTTATTCCAAACACTAAGTTGAAAGGCGTTGTACTTTGTGGCATTTTATATGCTACCCGGTATGCCCATATAGTTGAATATAGCTTCAGTTCCCAATCTGTCCTAAATTCACTAACAATCTTTGTGAGCATTGTACAAAAAACTTTGTTGGTACTCTCAGCATATCCATTGGCTTGAGGGTGATATGGAGCCAATTTAGAATGAATGATCATAAATTCATGCAACAGGAATTCAATCATGTCATTGAGGAAGTGTGTGCCTCGATTACTCACAATTTCAATCAGAAGGCCATAGCACGTGAAAATATTCTCGTATAAGAATTGTGTTGTGGTGCGAGCATCATTCCTTTGGGTTTCCTTAGCCTCGATTCACTTGCTCAGATAATCCGTAGCCACTATAGTGTATTGAGCATGTGTTCTACATGCCGGTGGAGAGATAGGCCCGACAAAGTCTAACCCTCATTCGGCAAAAGCACACGTGCTTGCATCATTGGTCTTAGCAGCATGTCATCTCGTCACGCCAGTACCTTAGTACGTTGGCATGCGTCACAATGTTTTATGTAATGTTCCACATCCATAAATAGAGTGGGCCACCAAATCCCTAGTACAAGTACTGCTTTTATGGTTTTTTCTGCCAAAAAGTGTCCCCCTACTAGACCAGTATGAGCTTGCTCGAGTATGGATAGGTACTCGCTTTTTGTAGCACAAGTTCTTAAGTTATCATCCATTCATCTCCGATAAAGTTGGTTTCCAATAATAGCCTATTTTTGGCTTTGTGTTGTATCGATCGTATTGTGGCTCTACTCAAGTTCTCTGATAGAACTCCGTGTTCTAAGTACTCCACAATGTACTTCACCCACTTGGGTGATATTGCTTCATGAACAATGTAGCATGCTTGATTGGCTTTTTGATTGTGCAAACATTACATGAGCAAACATAGTCGTGCACAATTTTTTGCATGTGAGGCCAATATACCCCAAGTAGCATCAGTCTCTAATATGTTTTGCATGTTGGCATTATGTATGTCCGTGATTTGTATATGAGCTTGTTGCAGATACAACTCTTTTTTGCACGGCTTGATGCATAACTTGAGTATGCCATCGTGTCCTCTTTGATACAACCTCCCTGCAATCAACACTAAGTTGCAAGATTTATCTATAATTGATGGTTGTCTCTTGATCTATAGTGAACCTATGGTGAGCAAGGTGATGATTTGTTCGCTCCACCTTGGTACCATCTAGATGTTGAAGAGATAAGAGTCTCGCGAATCATCTTCAACCCCTATAGGACCTTCCCCATGTAGCATTCGCGAGAAATGGTCTGCTCTCTAATGTGTAATTCCTTTTTTTACCATTGTCGTGAAATCAAACTCAAGAAATACTAAGAACCATAGAACGATGCGATCCGTGTTGCATTGTTTGTTCACTAGGTATAACAATGCTTGATTGTCTACAAAGATCATGAAGTTTTTTGCGAGCAGGTAATGTCTAAACTTTTTTACAGAGTAGATCATTCCCAAACCCTGTCTCTTTGTGGTCATATAATTTTGTTATGCACTATTAAGCTATCTAATGGAGTAAGAGATCAAAAAATCCATGTTGTTTTCTCCAAGTTGAGCCAAGATACGACCAATAGCATAAGCCGATGCATCTGAAAAATCTTGTCCCAATCAGGAGCTCTCAAAATCGGAGTAGAAATGAGTTTCCGATTCAACTATTTAGAATCTTTTTCACACTCCTCGTTCCATTTGAATTTAGTGATGAGTGCGTAGAGAGGTTTGGCAATGATCGTGTACATGTAATGAATCCACAATAATACCCACAATGGTCCTTGAAGGCTTGTACCTCTCTAACTTTCATTGGTCTCCAAAGAGCAACAATCACTTGTATCTTTTCAAGGTCATTGAAAATACCATTTTTTGATACAATATGTCCCAAAATCTTGCCCTGTCTTACCATGAAAACACACTTTCTAGGGTTTAGACAGATATGATACATTCTGCATTTCTTAAAGATTTTCTTTAAGTGATCGACATGTTCATTTCTGTGGGGAGAATGTACACACAGGCCATCCATATAAATCTCTAAGAATTGTCTTAGATATTCCTTGAATGCATGACTCATTAGTCTTTGGAATGTGGCATGCGCATTGGTTAGACCATATGTTATTACCCAATACACAAATATGTCCCATGCTGTAGCAAAGGTAGTTTTGTGTTGATCCTCCAGCTTGATCGTGAGTTGGTTATAGTTTGAAAATCCATCTAGGAAGTTGTAGGCTTCCTTTCCAGCAACTCTCTCAATCACATGATCAGTGATGGGTAAGGGATAGTTATCTCTGATTGTGGCAACGTTTACTTATTTGAGATTTATGCACACCCTTAATTTACCATTTTTCTTAAGCACTATGATAATTGGTGACACCCACTCCGTATGTTTGACGTCATAGATGAATTTTTCCTCTTTCAGTTTGTCTATTCTTCCTTAATTTTCTTCGCAAAGGTTTTATTATAAGTATATGGACGTTGTCAGCGTGGTTTTGCATCACATTTCAAAGGTATCATGTGTTGACAAATGCTAGGATCTAGCCCTTTTAGATTGTTGTAAGACCAAGCAAACACATCTTTATATTGTTTGAGGGTAGCTATCAACATCTGGTCCTCCTCCTCAGTGAGATCTAAGGCTATGTATACTCATCGCAATTTTTTCACAGGTTGAACAAGATTGATCTTCTTTGTGTTTTCAAGTCCATATGATGTTCCCGGCTCTTGCATCGATTGCTCCACTACAATATGTTGGTCCTGAATCGTGTACTTCTTGTAATGAGAGGTACATCAAATTTTTTTGAGTTAGAATCCCCCTCACTTTCCATTTTCGTAGTTCAAACCTCCTTCAATGTCCATTTTTACTTTTGGTACTCATTTTTGCGTTTTGCTTTTGACATTGTAGGTGGTTTTTTTGTTGTTTCTTGGTTTGTTTCCTTGAATTTAACCGAGAACTTGTCAATTTCAAGGGTTTTTGTATTATTTTGTCTTGAACACAATCATCCACTCTCATGAACATAAGATATTGCATTTTGGTAGTCAATTTTGGCATTGGCTTGTCAACTTTGTTTTGTTGTTTCTTCAGTCGTCTTCTCTGATATCTCTCTTGTCTCAGCGTTTTTTGGTTAGAAAACTCGTATAAAATTGGCTCATCCTCTCTTTTCACAACTTCGTATTCAAAATCACCCGAGAGTTTGTCTTCTGCATTGTTCACTAATTCCTCGCTCCTTGAATCGTGGTATTCATCTTCATCATCATGTGAAAGTTCACGTATACAAACCTCGTCCACTATCCATTTATAGTCGCTTATCAGTTCTGTTTCAGTAGTTTCAGAGAGGTTTTCAGTTTCTTGGATCACCAAAACCATTAGAAAGGGTCCTATATCATAGGCATCTTTGTCGCAAAATGTGGTGTTGGTCACCTCATTTACGTAGACATCAAGAGTCGCCAGTATTTGATCCCATCCAAAGGGTTCAAACAACTCCTTTGAAAATGGTTCCTTCATGTAGTAGTTTTCTTCTACTACACGCTCTAGAATGCAATCTTTCTTTTTAAGACTCTCGCATTCTGATAGTCTACACATTTGAATGTGAGCATCCTTCACTAGCCAAGTAGGTAATTGCATTCCACCATTCGTAGTTACAACAAAGTGTTCTAGTGGAGTTTGGTTTACATCCCTGTAACTATGGTCCTTGGTGTTCACCTTGGTTATGACCCTTGTGCCGCAAATTGAGATAGTCATAGCCCTAATCTTGAATCTTTTTGAGTTGACGGATAAAAGGTCGCTCCAAAATGACTTCAAAGTTGTTGCCTTTTTCAAAATCTACCACTGCAAAGGTATGTTTGTATTCTATCATGCATGAGGATACTATCACTTGTTCTAACATTCCCAAGGGTCGTTCCATATACCCGTCATCTAGTTGCAATTTCATATGCATTTTTTTGAAAGCTGGCCTTACCCATTTCTCGAGATTCTTTTTGCAAAATGATGGCTATTCTAGACCCACTGTCATGTATCGCAATGGTGGTCACTACCTTATATTCTAGAGGTAAGCTGGTATAGGTTTTGCCTTCACAATAATCACCTACCTTATTTATTGGTATAGGTTTTGCTTTCGGTTTCTTAGGATGGTTTGTTTTTTTAGTTTCTTCCACGAGTTCATCTATTGGCTGGACCTTCACTCCCATCTGTCCTAGGTTTTTTTTTCATTTGTATCCACAAGTGTGGTTTCATTTTTAGCAACTCTACGAGGGTGATTGTGCACCTTATAGGAGAAAACAACAAATCATGCAAGCTCTTTGTGTATGTCACTTGTGGAGTAGAATTCCGGTGTGACGATATAACTCTTACCTCACATTTTGTCTCATATTCACTTACAAAGGATGGTAAGGTTCTTATGGTTGCAGGTTTTCTCTCTACATAAACCTCTATTCCTCCATCTCCATAGAATGACTAAATATCGTCCGGATAAATTTCATGGTCCAAATTGATTTCAGGGATTGGTGCTGACAGCAATGTAGCACTTCTGTCTTTTCTGTTTATAATTGTTTCCCATAATGATTGTCGCCATGGTTCGTCTACTTCTGAAATTTCTTGTATCTCTAAAGATCTTCCTTCATCTGTTGTGTTTGCCGCCACCTTCGTGCTCATCGTTTCTTCCTTCTTTGTTGTCTCGGGTTTGGTTTCTGGATTCTATGCACAATTCATTAGTACCTGATCTCTTCCACGTTTGTCACATAATCCTTGAAACACATACTTTTCACCTGTGTTTGTTTCTTTTTGTGTTCTCGTGTTCTCTTTTCCCAGCCCATACTTTACATGCTTGGGAAATTTCGGACCTTCAGGCTGCATTAGGGCTTGAGTAGTTTCTACAAGTCTATTGTACACCCCCAATCTTTTGGTTTCGTCTTTTGGATGCAGATAGGTCAGAAGTCTTTGTTCTAAATTCTGGTTGTTATCCAAACCTTGCGGCATAAGCTTGTAGCATTGCGTCTAGGTACTCATTTACCTTTTCCATCAAGATTGAACCACCAGAGTCAGTCTTTGACTCCTCCGATCCCTTTGCATTTTTCTTGCTTTCTTGCTCGTGTTTAAGCTGTTCTTTTATTTGGTGCAGTTTTGTTTCCAAAATTGTTTTCTCCTTCAGCCTATTCGCCTTCATTTTGTCCATTTTGGCTTTCCATGATTTTCTTTGAGTTCTCATTGATCTGTTTTCAATTTCATTTTGTTCTGAATGTCTCAAATCATTAGCTATAGGTCAATTTTTAGCCGCTCCTTGAGCTTGAGCTCAAGTCACCACTTTGATTAGAATTATTGGCTCAGATTTCGATCTGCACGTGCATGGTAAAATCATTATGACATTGATAGTTGCCTTCCTAGATTGTCAAGGTTCTTCACATAGTTTCTAAATCAGGTGATCTGTTCCACACCCATCTAAAAGGCCAAAAATTTTCGTTCGTTGACCTTTATGCAAACATTCTCGTGCCCAATGTTCGCCTCCACATTGATAGCATGGGCCCTCTGGTCGGGTTGCTGGTGGTGCTCATGTTGGCTGGGCTACTCTAGGCGGATAACCTCTCAGCTTATAGTTCTGGTTTGCTATGAACATGAGTGTATTTTCTTCCATTGTGAACTGATTTCTAGATGTGTGAGCACATGCGACGCTTCACTTGCTTCATCGGCACTAGCCCAAAGTGGACTCTCATTAGGTGTATAAGTTACTCCGTCCATCTCCGTTCCGTGGCCTTTGGCTGGCTCCTCAGAATACATAGTCAATGTCATCATTTGTTGAGTTAAGAGATGTTATGTTGGTTGCGCATAAGACACAATGTCCCGATTATCATGAGGTAAAAGCAGATGTTCCCTAGTGTTGGTTGCAGTTTTTCCCTCCCTGTATTGCATTGTTTAGTCCAATCTGATACCTTGGAGGTGATGGCAATTGTTGCATTGCCAATGGTCATACTACCTTTCCCTCACATGGTTCTGGCTATAGAAACACTCACTAGTGTCATGGTTAGTGTATTTTTTGCTCTATGGCACACCACTTCAACACTCTTGGATGATTGACTACTTGTGGCTATTGCTGCCTCATGCTATGATTTTGCCAGTAGGTCTGATTCATTTTGTGGACCATTTCATCCACCAATTTTCCATGTTTTGTGTCATTAAAACAAGAGCACTCTGTTTTGCAGTAGATTCACTGACAGTAAAAGAGGCATTACTAGGATTGGTCTCTATTGTTGGGTGCACCGGCTAAGGTGGGTGAAGATGAACCATGGCGAAGCTCTTGAAAGTGTGAAGAGAACAAGAGATATGAACGAGAGAGTTGACACGCTATATTGTCTATTGCTTTAAATAAAAGCTACATATATAGAGTATAAGGTAAACCTTCCATGCAAACTAAGGTTCTACTGCATGCCCTAAGAGGTAATTCCCACAGGTTTGACAGACTGGACAAAAATTGGGCTTGCATACCCAACAACCCCCCCCGCCCCCCCCTCCCCCCTCAAGCCCAAACCATTGACTATGGACTTGATACATACCATGGCAAAGTTCAATCACGTGAAACTGTGAGTAGAAGTCCCCCCCTTGACAACATAGGGGTGTGTGTGTGTGTGTGTGCACTTCCCTCAAACAACTTATCAGTGTGAGACAAACCAGAACTCAGAACCAAACATAAAAGGGCGGACTTACCATTGATGTGTGGCAGTGTCTATAACCCGTATGTGTTATTGACAAATGACTGACATAAAACCAACATAAAAACAAACTAAAAACTACAGGGCATCACTATCTATACAAGAACTATCGGTGCTTCACCATCTTCATCACTTTCAACCATGTTGATCTGTCGTTTATTTTTCTTAAAACATTTATCCGAAGGATGACTGGTCTTTCCACAGTGAATGCAAGGATTTTTGTTGAAATAATCCTTGGTTTGATGATTGCTGCATCCACATATTGCACAAGGCCTGGTTGAAGTTGTAATCCTGGTTGAATTTTTAGTCGAAGTGCAACCACGGGCTACATATGTAGTAGGTACGGCAGAACTAATACGTGGTACTCGTTTCTCTTCTTCCTGTAATGAATTAACAATACCATCCAAAGAAGGGAGCGGATCCTTCTCCTTAAAATAGTTATAATTTGACGAAATTCTGCAGATAGGTTGTTAAGGAAAACAGCTATAAGATCTTCATCTAGCACAGGGGCTTCAACATAAATCAGATAAGTGTGATTGATTTTCGATCTGTTAGCTAAAGCTGCAATATTCTCGTCATCACGCATAGAAAGAAAATACGGTTCCATTTTAAGGCTCATTTTTTAGTACTTTGCTTTGGGACCAAACACTTTCTCTAGTGCCATCCAAGCAACATTTGCAGATTGCATGTCATCCAGATAATGAATAAAATCATCTTCAAGAGATGTCAAAATAATTTACAACATATGTTTTATACCTAGGGCTCTCTTGGCCAATGGCCGACTTTACAAAACTCAAACCTTTTGCAGACTTTACAAACATCTCAAAGCTTGCCCATTTATAATCAAGGACTACAAATAATTACAAGGCTTTACAAAAAATAAATGAAGAGATATGGAAATTTGAGGCTCATGGAAGAAGGGGTCGACTCGAAGGGCACCCGTCTGGCTTGACCACCAACATGTATGCCCAAGTAATGTTGCAAAATCTCAAAGCCAGTTATCTTGAAAGTAGTATTCAATTCACCCTTGAATTCAGCAATGTGTGTCTCATTCATCATATACATACAAAATGACAATGAGATATACATCACCCTTATGTTTGGCACACAAAGTGCTCTCACATGGACTATTACGAAAGCCTTGTATAACCAAATGAGTGTCAAATTTCTCATAACAAGCATGAGGAGACTAATTCAACCCACATAAAGCTTTCTTGAATTTGCACACTTTCTTTTCTTGTCCTTTCTTGACTAAACTACTACGAGGCTATGTTACATATACTTCCTCAAAGATATCACCATTAAAGAAAGCCCTGACAATGCATGATTGATGTACATTCCATCAAAAGTGAGATGAAAACACACATAGAAAATGAATAATAGTCATACGACAAGTGGGAGAAAAAGTCTCTTCGTAGTAGTCAATGCCTTTCTGTTGTCGTAACCTTTTGCAACAAGCCTAACATTTTAGCAAATCAATCTGACTATTCGGCTTATGTTTCAACTTGTAAACCCACTTCGTACCAATGGCCTTTTTGCCAGTAGGAAATTACATAAAGTCCATGTTTCATTTCTACAAATGCATCGTATTCTGATTGCATTGCAGCCATCAAGTTTTTTGAACTATGTTCTTCATCAAAAGAAAGAGGTTCATCTTCATCACATAAACTAGAAACAACCAAAGCATAACAATCTCATGTATATGATGCACGACGAGAACATGAACGAGTACGACTAGACATAGGCGCGCCAATTTATTATCACATAAGTATGCACCAACCATTTTGGCATACCCCTAGCCTCTTCATTCTTAGTCCTTTCCACATCATGTATATCTGCATTAATAATAGGCTTATCTGTAATGTGTTCCAAAACCCCCAAAGGCTGTACATTTACTCCATTAGAACGTACATTCAAGTTTCCACCATCAAAATGAGGCAACAAAGTGTCATAAATGGCTTGTGAGCTTACATTAATGTCTCTTATACATGATAACAAAGGCTAAATGGAATCTTCCACAAATCCAATGGCTCATGACACCAAGATACATTATCTATGGATGGTAACACATGCTTTCAAGACTGTAACCAACAAAAATGCATTTGGGAGTCTTAACATCCAAATTTCTAGCGCCATATTTGTGGCACCGGATCATAAGCTAAACAACCAAAAATTTGCACGTGATCAATAGATAGCTTCTTAAACTGCCATGCTTTGTAATGAGTCTTAGACTACAAAGCTTTAGTAGGACACCGGTTATCATAGTCTAGGTGTGTGTCAGTACTTGATAATTGGAAGGGATGGTGAAAGGTTGACAAGCAGAGGTGCAAGTAAAATTGGGAATTGGAAGCAAGCAACTGTTCTCCCCATCTCCCCTTCCAACAATGGTATCAGAGCCTTGGTTCGAGTTATCGGCACGAAATATTCAAATTTTGAGAGAATCCTCAAATTGGCAGATTAATCGGAAAATTTCTTCCACAAATTTTGCTAATCGGCAACATAATCGGGTATGTGTAAAATTTAATTCAAACCGAATTGATAAAGCTTACAAATTTGTGAAGACATGTGGGCGAGCAACCGAGAATGAAGTGTTTCTGATGAGCTTTGAGAGAATTGGGTGAATTCAATTCGACATCATTAAAGTTAAAGAAGGAAGGAAGAAGGGACGTAGAGGAAGAAGAATTAAAGATCTATGCGACGAGGACAGTTGAACTCAAGACTTGTTATGAAATATCGATTTGAAGTCAAAATTGAACCCCGAAGGCTAGAAGGAAATCAACAAGAAGCAATTAAGCCGACTCAAGCTTGTAGAGGTTTCCCATGCAAAGAAAATTGACCCAAGAGCTAACCAAATTGAGTTTTTTTTCCGGCTCACACCTGCTGTGAGAAGGCCCGTCTACACACACACACACACACACACACACACACACACACACACACACACACACACACACACACACACACACACACACATAAAAGTGTCCCAGGACATAAAAGTGTCCCATTACCAACCTAGTGTTAAGGAGTAGGGATGTAATTTTTAACGAACAAAATATGTACAAAGATTACTTGGAAAGAAAACAAACAAAAGAAACATGTGATGAGTACATGGAGCTTGAGGACGGTGAAGACTTAAGGACTGCAAACGGTGACAATGTGCAACAACGTCAACCAAATGAGGAGCCTCAACCTATTCCCCGAAGACCTACAAGGGCAAGTAGACCTCCAAAAAGGTTTGTTCCTTCCTTCAACCATCTCTTGATCTCAGATTCTGGAGAGCCGGAATCATATGAAGAAGCTATGCAACATGAATCCAAAGAAGAATGGACGAAGAGCATGCAAGTGGAGATGGACTCACTACATCGCAACCAAACATGGGAGTTGGTTGAGTTGCCTAAAGATAAGCGGGCACTTCAAAACAAATGGGTGTACAAGCTAAAGGAAGAAGAAGGTGGGAAGAAAAGGTACAAGTCTAGGCTTGTGGTAAAAGGTTTTTCTCAAAAGAAAGGTATTGACTTCAATGAAATATTTTCTCCTGTTGTAAAAATGAACTCAATTAGGCTTGTCTTAAGCCTTGTGGCTGCTCATGATCTAAATCTCGAGCAAATGGATGTAAATACGGCATTCCCTCACGGTGACTTAGAGGAGGAAATCTACATGCTTCAACCAAAGGGGTATGAAGTAAAAGGTAAGGAGAAAATGGTTTGCAGATTAAAGAAGAGCTTGTATGGTTTAAAGCAAGCATCAAGACAATGGTACTTGAAGTTTGATCGATGGATGTTGGATCATGGATTCACAAGATGCAACTCGGATCACTGCGTCTACACGAAGAATTTGGGAGATGGGAAATTCATCATCCTAATGTTGTATGTTGATGACATGTTGATTGCAAGTGCTAACATGCATGACATCAAAGACCTAATAGAGGAGCTATCCAAATCTTTTTCAATGAAAGATTTAGGTGCTGCAAAGAGGATACTTGGTATGACAATATCAAGGGACAGGACGAAGAAGACAATAAAGCTATCTCAAGAAGATTACATCAAGAAGGTACTAGAAAGGTTTGCAATGCAAAATGCAAAACCAGTTTCTACACCTTTGGCTGGTCATTTTAAACTAACGAAGGATATGTGTCCAAAGACACAAGAGGAGATAGCCTATGTGTCTAAAGTTCCATATGCTGCAGCGGTAGGTTCTCTAATGTATGCTATGGTCTGGACAAGGCCAGACATTGCACATGCAGTGGGAGTTGTGAGTAGGTTCATGGACAACCCAGGTAAAGAGCATTGGCAAGCTGTGAAGTGGATACTTAGGTATCTAAAAGGGACAACAACAAATGCTTTGTATTTTGGAGGAACTGATATTTTTCTAGAAGGGTATGCTGATGCAGATATGGCAGGTGACAAAGATACTCGAAGGAGCACTACTGGCTATGTGTTCACGGTTGGAGGCACAGCAGTAAGCTGGGCTTCAAAGCTGCAGAAAGTGGTTTCACTTTCTACCACGGAAGCTGCAAAGAGTCTGCACCGGCACCCAAGCAAAAAAAAAATAGCAAAAAAGCCTTCACTTCAAGGACTTTGATGGCACGAAAGATGCTAGCACGGTTCTAGCATGGGTTGATCAAGTAGAGGACTATTTTCATGATGAAGACTTTCTCGAACGTGAAATGGTAAAGTGTGCATCAAATCATCTCACCAGTAGCGCTGCATTGTGGTGGAACACCACCAAAGAGCATGGTAAAAGACCACGTACCTAGCATGCATTCAAAAAGCTGTTTTTACCTCAATTTTTTCCCTCACAATATAAAGCTAAAGCACGACGCCAGTGGGATTTAATGCGACAAGGTCAAAATGATGATGTACAGGGCTATTGATTGTTTTGATTAGTTTTTAGTTCAATTGCAAGCGATTGAACATGTCATTTGCAGGAAATTAAAGCATAAATATATATATCTGGCTTAGAACTACAAGTTGGTGCTGAGGTAGACTATCAAAGGCTATTAATTTGGCCCTTAATGCAGAGAAAAAGAAAGGTGGACAACCCTCTCTCATCGAACAAACTGCTGGCACTAACCGTAACAAGAGAGCTTCTTTCTCTCTAACTTTAACAGGAACAAACATCAAAGCCATACCTTTTTCAAGAGACGCGGATTTGACAATTCTGCCACAACTTCTCAAGCTTGTAGCAACAACAACAACAACACGCAGCAACGAGGCAATTAAGATTCTTCCAGCTAACGTCCTGCTCAAAACTCTGATGGTAATAAAAAGGTGAAGTGTTTCAAATGTTTTCAGTATGGTCACTATGCAGGTAAGTGCCCAAAAGGTCCTGCTAAGAGCAATGGCCAATCTAATGGACTCACCTGAAATACAAGCCAAAAATCCTTCAACAACCGTCCCAACGGAGCTACTGTTAACCTCATCCAAGATGCTAATCCCGACGATAATGAAGTGGAAGCTAATTATGGTGAGGGATATGATATTGAGTATGATCACGATGACAACCCATCTTTAGGTACTCCTATATATCCTTACACTTTGTTTAAAGTGCAAGGCACAGTCAAGGGTGAAAGCGTCACCATTCTTTTAGATGATGGTAGTAGCCATGATTTTATTTCTGCACAATTGGCACAACAACTCTTTATCTCTAAAATTTCTTCACCTCACAAAGTCAAAACTATTTTTAATAATCATTTTCTAATTGCAAAACCCAAGTCACTATTGAAGTTTGCATTGGTGAATTTACACAACCACGTACATTTCTGGTAGCATCTTTGATGGTCTTGATACGATTTTGGGAATGTCATTTCGTCATGAATCTGATCCGTTGATTAATTATAAAAGACATACCATGTCTCTCACTCATAATAATTAAAATTTCTCCATCCAAGCAACACTAGCACATCAAAAATTTCCACTTCTCTCTCACACTCGAGACTAAAGAGCAATTTGAAAACAAGAGAAAATATATATGGTGTTGGTACATCAAATTTTCGTTGAAACTGAAACCTCACATAACTCTTCACACGATGATTTTCTCTTACAATTTAAGAAATATTTTATGCATGAGATCTACCACCTGGAAGTCCGGACACCTTCATGCCTAGAAGAACACAAAATAGATATTATACCGGGTAGTGAACCTCCTTGTAGAGCACCTTATCGTGTAAATCCAATTGCACACAGGGAGTTACAAACTCAAATCATTGACTTGCTTGATTGAGGACTTATAAGACCTAGTAGTTCACCATACGAAGCTCCAGTACTTCTTGTTAAGAAGTGAAAATCAAACTTTTTGTATGTGTATTGACTACAGGGCTTTAAACAAGATCAACATCAAGAATAGGTTCTCTATTCCTAGAGCGGATGATCTATTAGACAAACTAAAAGGGGCAAACATCTTTAGCAAAATTGACCTCAAATCACGGTATCCCCAAGTCAAAATGTTTGATCAAAATGTCTACAAAATCGCTTTCAGAACACAAACGGGACATTATTGTTGGAATTAAGGTTGCAGAGAAACGCACACAGCTTGGAGAAGACGAAGGAAGCTCAAGGCACACAATACAGAGTGTGTTACTTAGTGTACAATGGAAAGATAGATAGCCCTAGAGTGATGAGCGTATATACAATGCTCGAGGGAAAAAACCTCCTAAAGAGGGAAAAATGCCCCAGCGGTCCTATAGTGTTCACACACATCACTACCACATGTATATGGTAAAAAATTCCCCCTGGAGTGATGCGGTGAATGAGAGCTGGCACATGAGTAAAGGGAAGTGCCATGCCCTGAGGACATGATCAGTCCACAAAGGGAGTAAGCCCAAAGCTTTGCGGAAAGCTTCAAGCTTCTCACGAGACAATGCCTTTGTGAAAAGATCTGCAAGGTTGTCCTGTGTTGGCATATAAGCCAAGTTGATCTCTCCTGATGAGAGCCTCTCCCTGACATAGTGGTAATGCACCTCAATGTGCTTTGTGCGAGCATGAAAAACTGGGTTCCTCGCAACTGCCAATGTGCTTTGACTGTAAGTGTAGATAGTGTTGGCAGTGTCCTGTCCAACACCCAAATCAGCCATAAGGCGTCTGAGCCATACACACTCAACCGTACCTGTGAAGACAACCCTGTACTCAGCCTCACAACTCAAAGTGGACACAGTAGGTTTCTTCTTGCTCAACCATGATATACATGAACTGCCAAGCATGAAACAAAAACCACTTGTTGACACTCGCATGTCAAAACAACCAGCCCAATCTGAGTCCAAAAAAGCATGTAAGTCTGGCGGCAATGATCCCCCCTTGGGATAAAATAAGCCAAGATGTAAAGTGCCACTAAGGTAGTGGAAAATCCTCTTGACAACCTGCCAATGCTTAGACCCTGGGCTATGCATGAATCTACTGACCTGTGAGACTGCAAAACTGAATATCCGACCTTGTGCTGCAAACATAAATGAGGCAGCCAACAACAGTTTGATATAGAGTGACATCAAGAGGATTGCCAGTACCATGTAAACTCAACTTCAAACCCGTTTCCATGGGAGTGGCAATAGGTTTGCAATCCTCAAGTCCAAACTTAGATAGCAATGTCTCTATGTAACTTTTCTGACACCACAAGGCAATACCACCATCACATTGCTTAAACTGTAAACCTAAGTAATGATGCAACAACCCCGAAAAGTAGCATTCAAATCAGCCTTAAATTCAGCAATATGTCTCTCATTTGGTCAAGTGAGTGACTAATCAGCAAATCATTGACATAAAGCACCACAATGAGAAGTACATCATCCTCACGCTTTACATAGAATGTGTTTTCTATTGGACTGTTACGAAAGCCTCATTTGACCAAATGAGTGTCAGCTTTCTCATACCAAGCACGAGGAGATTGCTTCAACCCATACAAAGCCTTCTTACATCTGCACACTTTGTCCTCTTGTCCTTTTATGACAAAGCCGCGAGGCTGCGTTACATAAACTTCCTCAAATATGTCACCATTCAAGAAAGCAATAACAATGTCTTATTGATGTACATCCCAACCAAAATGATCTGCCAATGCACATAGAAAATGCACATTAGTCATACAACAAGTGGGAGCAAAAGTCTCTTCGTAATCTATGCCTTTTTGCTGTGCATAACCCTTTGCAACACATTGAGCCTTATGGCGATCGATCTCACCATCCGGCTTGCGTTTCAACTTGTAAACCCACTTTGTACCAATGGCCTTTTTGCCAGGAGGCAAATCACATAAAGTCCATGTGTCATTTTCTATAAGTGCATCATATTCTAATTGCATGGCAACCATCCAATTTTCTGAATTATGTGCTTCATCAAAAGACAAAGGCTCCTCAACATCATGTAACCTAGACATAGCCAAACCATAACAATCTGATGCATAAGATGCATGGCAAGAGCCTGAACGAGTATGACTAGACAAAGGTGCATCCAATTTACTGTCATGCAAAGTGTGCACCAGCCATTTTGGCATACCTCTAGCCTTCTCATTTTCAGCCCTTTCCTCATCAAGTACATCATGTACATCTGCATCAGTAATAGGATGATTTGTAACATTTTTAGAAACGCCCATAGGTTGTACATTTGCCTCATTGGAACTTACATTCGTATTTCCACCACCGAAAAGAGGCAACAAGTGTCATAAATGTCCTGTGAGCTTACATTACTGTCTCTAGTACATGACAGCAAGGGCTGAACACAATTTTCCACAAACACTACATCCCGGGAAACCATAATACATTTTGTTTGCGGATGATACAACCTGTAACCTTTGCTTTCAACACTATAACCAACAAAAATACATTTGACAGCCTTATCATCCAATTTTCTACGCTGTGTTTGTGGCACCAAAGCATATGCCAAATAGCCAAAAACACGCATGTGCTCAATAGAAGGCTTTCTATCATGCCATGCTTCATATGGAGTAATAGACTGCAAAGCTTTCGTAGGACACTTGTTTAGTACATAAGTGGCACACATGATGGCCTCAAGCCAAAAAGAATGAGGCAAAGCTTGACTTTTGACCATACATCGTGCCATTTCCGTAAGTGACTTGTATTTCCTCTTAGCAACACCATTTTGCTGAGGTGTATAAGGCACTGTACATTGGTGTTTTATCCCACGACTAGCCAGAAATGCATTGAATTCATGAGACATATACTCGCCCCCTCGATCGAAATGGAGGGTGCCCATAGTACATTTCGAGACATTTTCAACCATAGCCAGAAATTGTTTGAAGCACATAAAAACTTCGGACTTCGCTTTAAGCGGAAATACTCATGTATGCCTAGAGTAATCATCAATGAAAGTCATGAACTAAAGGTAATTGCCCAAGGATGGAGTTTGCATGGACCCACAAACATCACTATGCACAAGCTACAACCTGCATGTGGCCCGAACTGAACCATCCTTTGGAAACTTAGAACGCTGCATCTTTCCCAAAATACAGCCTTCACAAACATGTTTGACAGGTGTTTCAAGAGGTGGCAAAGAAGCAACCATATCAGATTTCTTCAAACGCAGCAAACCATATCAGATTTCTGCAAACGCAGCAAACTAGTAAAATTTAGATGACCAAAACGTGCATGCCAAAGTTTTGCATGTGAAATAGTCGTTGAATCTACAATAGCATTTGCAAAATTTTGTCCACACTTGTCATACAAAGTGACCTTATACAGCCCACGGCACAAAAGGCCAGATGCAACAATTTCATCACCAATACTGAGATCATGAACTGTACATCTGTCATCCACAAATTTGACTACAAGTCCAAGTCTAGCAAGTGCGGATACAGAGAAGAGATTCTTCTTGATCCCAGGTAATAAAGTGCATCAACAAGTGTGAAGGAACTGCCATTTGCAGCAGTAAGCACAATCTTTCCAACTCCCTGAACCGGATAAGAGGCATTGTTAGCACAAGTGACTGTATTCCCATGAGGGAAAGACTCTAGAGAGGTGAACAATTCATGATGTGAGGTAATGTGTGCTGTAGTACCACTGTCGAAATACCACACATGTCAATCTGTAGCAACTGACAAGCATGCATTATGAACCATTAAGCAAAATTTGGACTCACAAAGGGGCCCTTTAAGGAGTTTGACTTTACCTCTCTCTACCAAAACGGGCGCATAGATAAATTTTTGCAAACAAACTCCAAAGTTGTCGGAGGTTTGACAGTTAGAATGTCCTCTTCAAGCTCTATTTACTGATATATAGCACGCCATGAGATTTCTCATATTTTAGAAGATTCTTTTTTTGATTCACCTATAATGTGACAACTCTGTCAGAATCTAAGTGAATCAAAAAAAGAATCTTTTAAAATACGAGGAATCTCATGGCGTGCTATATATCACTAGATAGAGCTTGAAGAGGACATTCTAACTATCAAACCTCCGCCAACTTTGGAGTTTGTTTGCAAAAATTTATCCATGCACCCGTTTTGATAGAGAGAGGTACAGTCAAACTTCTTAAAGAGCCCCTTTGTGAGTCCAAATTTTGCCTAATGCAACAGGATTGTAAGTGCACTCTGCGCTAAAAGCCCATTCTGCATCAACATCGGCAACACAGTCGCCTTTTACAGAAGACTCAACAATGGCTGCATTTGTAGTGGAACCAACATTTGCAGTGGAACCACCCTCTTTCGTCTTAGCCTTTTTGGCCTTCAACTTAGGACATGACTTGATCAAGTGATCATTAGCTTTACACTAATGGCAACACATTTTCTTTTTGCCCTTATCACCAGAATTTCCAAATGAATTGCTGCCAGCAGAAGCATTAGGAACAGATTTTCTCCACTCGTAGCAGAACCATAAGAAGTGGTTGTATTGCTGTTACAGCTCTTTCTCTGAGAAACAATAAAAGCATGTTGAACTGCACGCTGCCTTGTCCTGTTTTTCCTAGAAAGTGACTCTTGCAATAGCAATGTGCATAATGCATCAAACTTGACAATTTCAGGATTTCCTTGGGTCATAAGTCTCCAAGTACTAGCAAAAGTCTGGTAAGAATCTGGTAAGGCATCAAGGACAGTCTGCACAAGGGAGCTGTCTGAAATGACTTCACCCCTGCAAAAATAAGATGCTCATTGATATCCTTGACACTAGCAAGGAAAGTGTCCATATCATCTTCCTCATGCATAATCTTTGACTCCAGCTCTTTACGCAACAAAGCAATTTTAGCCTCATTGCGACTTGCATAAAGACCAGCCAAAATATCCCGAGCTCTTTTGTAGATTTTGCTGAACGGATGTGAGGAACAATGGTGCACTTCACAGAAAACGCAATCAATGCATGAGCCTGCGCATCCTTTACATCCCAACGAGCTTGTTCTGCCGTAGTGAAAACAACTCTAATAGCTGCAATCCTTGCAACAAGACCTGCAACATCCTCAGAACCAGGACGTACATCAATGTCCTGGACAATATTCCAGACGTCCTTTGACACAAGAACATGTTGCATCATATAAGCCCACATAGGGTAATTGTCCCCATCCAACATGTCCTCAGCAGCAAACATCTTGAAGACATCTGTGTTGTTGTCAGCCATGGTAAATGCTGCACCTGATGTGAAAACTGCCCAAAAATAGGAGAAACGGAGTGGGAACAACACGTGCTATGTAGCACAACCATAGAAGACTGTAAGGCACCTGTTATGCAGAAATCGGCACTGACAAAAATTGTGCACAAAATGACGAAATTACCTGTGCAGACCTGCCTGTAGTGGAAACGGAGGTCGAAATGAGCTCGAATCAAAAATCTGAGCAGACCTATGACCTGCGAACACTCGCCAAACCTCACTGTAATTGGAGAAAGTGAGCAGGCATGTGCTGGAGCAGCTGGCGACTAAGCCCGGGAGGACGTAATCCGCTCTGATACCAATTGTTGGAATTAGGATTGCAAAGAAATGCACACAGCTTGGAGAAGATGAAGGAAGCTCAAGGCAGAGTGTGTTACTTAGTGTGCAATGGAAAGATAGATAGCCTTAGAGTGATGGGCGTATATACAATGCTCGCGGGAAAAAACCTCCTAAAGAGGGAAAAAATGCCCCGGTGGTCCTAGTGTGTTCACACACATCACTACCACATGTATATGGTAACAATTATGAATTTCTTGTCATGCGATTTGGTCTAATGAATGCACCAGCCACAGTCACATGCATGATGAATAGAATTTTCGTTGGCCATCAAGATTTTGTGATTGTATTCTTTGATGACTTTCTTGTATTCATAATCAGAACAAGAACTTAAAGAGCACTTAACATGTGTATTTGAACTGCTTGCACACAACCACTTGTATTTGAATACTGAAAAGAATTTATTTTACCAATCTAAAATTTAATATTTGGAACACGTTGTATCGGGAAAAGGAATACATGTAGACCCTAAGAAAATTGAAGCCATTCAATCATGGCCTAGACCCAAAAAATTGCATGAACTTTGTTCATTTATTGGAATATGCAGATATTACAGGAAGTTTGTACGTAACTTTGCTTACAAATCTCATTACTTCAGTCTCCTATGAAGGAAAAATTCTCCTTATGTATGGTCTGATTTGCAAGAAAGTTCCTTTAATGCACTCAAGAATGCCTTGATAAATGCACCACTACTGTAATCGCCTGATTTTGATAGACCATTCTTTGTCATACTCATTGATGCTAGTGGAAAAGGTATCGGTGCAATCCTTATGCAAGACCGTCTGAAGCAAAATTTAGTACATATGGCAAAGAGTTGAGTGCTATTGTACATGCTTTGAAATTTTGGAAACACTATTTAATGGGTGTTGATTTAATCATCAAAACTGATCAACAAAGTATCAAGTATTTACTGTCTCAACCCTTAATAGATGATAGATATATTAAGTGGGCTGCCTTCATTCAAAGTTTTCAACCCAACATTCAATACCAACTCGGTAAGGATAATGTTGTAGCTGATGCTTTCAGCTGAAGATCGTCTCTTAATAGTCTATCAACCATTACAGGTACTTCATTTGATTCAATGCCTGACACGTATGCACAAGATGATGATATCAAAACCACATGGTTGCATATGATTGAGAATTATGCGCACATATTTTTGGAATACACTATTCAAGAAAAAATTTCCTTAATTCAAAGAGAAATTGTGTGTAACTAATGGAATACACTATCCAACAAAACTTTCTTTATTTCAAAAAAAAATTATGTGTAACTAAACCTTTTCATACATTGATCATTGAAGAGTTGCAAAAACTACCCTATGCTGAACATAGAGGATTTGCTGCTACTTTTCAAAACTTATGTTGTGATTTCTATTGGCCTACTATGAAAATTGATGCTAAACAGTATGTTTCAACTTGTTTAATTTGTCAAAAGGTCAAAGCAGCAACATGTAAGAAATTGGGACTTTTACACCCTCTTCCTATCCATGAAAAACCTTGAAAACATATTTCAATGGATTTTGTCACTGGATTTTCACTCACTATTCATAAGCATGATATGATTTGGATTGTCATTGACCGTTTTTCTAAACAAGCATACTTCATTCCTCGTAAGAAAACACTCACAGCACATTAAGCTGCACTTCTATTTCTTAAAGCTGTCTTTCCACATCATGGTTTGCCTAAAGTCATAATATCTTATCGAAATTCCAATCTTGTAGTGCTTTTGGGACTACTGTTTTTGAAAATCTTGGAACCACACTTGATTTTACTTTTGCATTCCATCCTGAGTCTAATGGTCAAACCAAAGTCACCAATCGCACTATCATTGACTTGTTAAAAGCTTATGTTTCTCTCGATCGAATAAATGGGATGATTACCTGCATATCTCTGCAATTTTCATATAGCAACACCACTCACACTACCACCATAGGTAAATCTTCATTTGAAATTGTGTATGGTCATTCTCTACCTACTCCTACTTACATCTTTCTAATGTTGTACCTATCGCTGATGATTTTACTTCTAATTTTCATGATATTTATGCAGGTGTGCATTCTGCCATTAAACACTCACAAGAACTTTACACTAAGCATGCTAACAAGCACCGCCAGGCACACCAATTCAAAGAAGGTGATTATGTTATGCTTTGCATTGAAAAACGAAGGATCAAAAGAGTTGATGCTAATGTTTTTGTTAAACTTTCTTCTTGTTTTTACGACCCATTCAAAAATTTTGTTGTGATCAATGATGTTTCCTTTTGTTTAGACCTATCTTCACATTGGCACATTCACAATGCTTTCCACATTAGTCTTTTTAGACCCTTAAGAGGACCCCTACCTACACATCACATTTATGAGGATCCACCTTCACTTGTGGACCAAGAAGAACAACTCATCCTTGCATAAATAGCTGATCACGAGACCACCACCACACACACTGGCATTGTTTATAACCGTTATCTTTTGACCTTCAAAGGCCACCCTCGAGAGGATGCCAAATGGATGCTTGAAATTTTTTTTCACAACATCCCAGACCTTCTCCACACTTTCCATCACTCACGGTCCATTTGATTCTTTAGTGAGCAACTCAGGACAATTGCTATCCCTGGTGGGAGGGATATTACGAGACTGGGCACCATCCTGTTGCATGTGGTTAACTGCAATTGGGATAGCTGTGTTAATGGTTAATTATGTGATGTCTATTTGAATTTTACTAACAGTGAGTGCATAATGGTTTGTAAATTGGAATTTTGGGAGTTGACGAGGAGGAGGCAGCAAATAATAATTCTCTCAATCATTTTATTTTAACATAGTATTTTAGATCTTTTATCAATAAGCCACTATGGTTGCTTTGTAAATAGGACAGTGAGAACTCACCCTAAGAGGGTCATGCAATAAGTAGTGTGTACCACTCATAACTAAAGTAGGACTAAAGTGTAAAAGAGGGGCCTCCAATTTTTGGCACCAACAATAAATCAAATATCAAATATCAAACTCCACAAGAGGTGCCGTGGAGTTTGGGGCTGCAATCTTTAGGCCTTTCTTGTGTAGATGCTCAAATTTTTCCCTTTCCTCTCTCTTATGCTATGCTGTGTTTCTCTGTGTACTCCATGATTATGTCTACATCTCTTACACCCCTCTTACACTCTTCCATTGTAATTTGTTCTCTTGTGTGTGTGTATGTTGTCATAGTCTAGGTGTGTGTGAGTACTTGGTAATTGGAAGGGATGGTGAAAGTATGACAAGCAGAGGTGCAAGTAAAATTAGGAATTGGAAGCAAGCAACCGTTCTCCCCTTCCAACATTGTTTGGAACAAGTGACCATATTCCCATGAGGGACAGCCTTGAGAGAGGTAAACAAGTCATGATCTTTATTAATGTGCTTTGTAGCACCACTCTCAAAGTACCAAATATGTGACTCTACTGCAATTGACATAGATGCGTTATGAACAGAAGGACCATAAGTACATTCTGCACTAAATGCCCATTGTACATCTGCATCAACATCACAATCTGCATTTACAAAAGATTTTGAACAGAAGGACCATAAGTACATTCTGCACTAAATGCCCATTCTACATCTACATCAACATCAGAATCTCCATTTACAAAAGATTCTACAATAGCTGTAGTGATAGAAGATCCAGACCTTTCTTCTTGGCTTCTTTGGCCTTCAACTTAGGGCATTTCTTGATCAAGTGATCATTAGCCTTGCAATAATGGCAACGTGTCTTCTTCTTCCCTTTTTCACTAAAATTCACACACAAATTGCTACGAGTAGGGGGAACCATTTGGGTAAATTTAAAAAAAAAGGAATTTGAGGTGATACCCATTGGAAATAAACGAAAACATAAAATTTGGTGCAGGCACCAGAGCAAGACTGCAACGGCGACGAACGTGTGTGCGATAGCTGGTGCACTGGGGCGAAGTCTTTGATGCTAGCAAGGTGGATGGAGCGGAAGCATGCAGGGCCCAGAGAGAGAGAGAGAGAGAGAGAGAGAGAGAGAGAGAGAGAGAGAGAGAGAGAGAGAGAGAGAGAGAGAGAGAGAGAGAGGGGGAGGTCCCATATGTTTAACAAGATGAAGGGCACCTGAGTTTGTAGCACTGGTGTCTGCTTGGATGGCTTAGCCCAGCATCCAAAGTATAGGTATGATTTGGTGAGGTCTCAATTCCCACTCTCCCATTTTGTACGGGTAAGAGAAAAGGCAAGAGAGAAATTCTTCAAAGGTAAAGAAGGTATCACGAGGAATATCGATGATATTTGAATAAAATGCAGAAGCTGCCAATAGAAGCACTAGACATAGGTGACTGCTACTCATAAAGAACCTCACGAAGTGGCTGCATTATTGTTACCACTTCCTCTATAAGTAGCAACAAAAGCATGTTCAACAACATGATGTTTATCCCTATTCTTTCTTGAAAGCGATTCATGAAATAGCAATGTGCACAATGCATCAAACTTGATAGCTTGAGGGTTTCCTTGGGTCATAAGTCTCCAAGTACTCACATAAGTCTCCAAGTACTAGCAAAAGTCTAGCAACATATCAAGAATAGTCTATACAAGTGAACTGTAGAACTTCAAAAATGAGTGCTCATTTCAATATCCTTGATACCGGCAAGAAAAGTGTCCATGTCATTTCCTTTTGCATAATCTTTGACTCTAGCTCTTTACGCAACAATGTAATTTTTGCCTCATCACACGAGTTGCATAAAGACCAACCAAAGTATCGCAAGCTTGTTTTGCTCATTTTGTTGAGCGAATGTGAGAAGTAACAGTGCGCTGCACAGATAATGCAATGAATGCATGGGCCTACACATCTCTTACATCCCCATGAGATTGCTCAGTCGTAGACAAAACAACTCGAGCAGAAACAGGTCTGCTAGAACTTGCAACATCCTCAACAGGGCCTGTATCCATAGAAGGAGGACGTAGATCAATGCCTTGCACAACATTCCAGATGCCCTTTGACATAAGAACATGCGTTACCATGCAAGCCCACATTGGGTAGTTATCCCCATCAAATTTTTCCTCAATAGAAAACATCTTGAAAACATATGTGTTGTTGTCAGACATGGAAAGTGATTGCACCCGATGTGAGAACTGCCCCAAAAGGGGAAAACGACATAGGATGAACACATGCAATATAGCACAACCCAAAGAGGATTGTAAGGGACTTATTCAACAAAAAAGTGCATAGGCAAAAAATTTGCACAAAAGGACAATATTGTTGCGTAGTATTGCTTGTATTGGAAATGGAGGCCAAATATGAGCTCACCATGCTCTACAAGCTCACCCAAAGTATTAGCCGACATGTTGATACTTGCCAAAGCTTGCAAAAAATAGAGAACGTGAGCGGAAGCGTGTTGGCAACAGTACTAGGAGGACACAACCTACTCTATTACCAATTGTTGGAATTAGGGTTGCAACGCACAATTGGTAGAAGATGAAGAAGCTCAAGGCACACAACAGAGAGTGTTTTGCTTAGTGTGAAAATATAAAGATAAGTTAGCCCTAGAGTGATGGGCATATATACAATGCAAGGGGGAGAAACCTTCTAATGAGGGAAAAAGTGCCCCAATAGTCCTAAGTCTGTTTGCACACATCCCTACCACACATATGGTAACATGAACCGGGTCATGCTTTGGGTGATATTAGTAGCAACTAAAAATTCTTACCATACCATTTTAAATACTGAGACTCCTAGATCATGTACGTGTCCTCAAATTGGAAAATGCACACAAAAACCTTGACCAAAGAGCACTAAAAGAGTTTGCATGGTGTCAAGAGGTCTTTTGCCTTGGCACATCACTTCCATTTGATATCAAAATCAAGTGGGTCGATCCAAGGTATCGCATGCAACATGATAGTACTCATTATTGTTCATATTGTAATTTGGGTACTACAAGCATCCCAACAAGATACTGATGCCAATTGATATCCCTTGATGAGATGGATCCAACCATCTTATTTTTTTGCAATTTGAAGTTCATTTCACCATTCAGAAACTCAGCTTTGTTGGAAGACCATACTCTAGAAAGGTCATTATAGGAAAGTTATGGATCAACTAAGAACATGGTAAATAATTAGAACACATAGACCAAGCATAAGATAAATACCCACTAGGCCATTGACTTTGAGTACAATCAAATCAAAAGATAATTTGAGCACCACAAAGTGGGTCTCCAAACTCTAGCAAGTCCACAAATAACATATGTCTTTCGGAAGACTTTAGGTTGTTTCTTTGAGCTCTAAGTGTTTCACTAGAAGGACGGACTTTGATTGAAGATATACTACAATATACTTGTGGCATGTGCAAGTTAGAAGTTGCAAAGAGCTCAGTGAATCCTCAAGTTTTCACAAGAATTTGATCAAGAGTACCAGAATCCAGATGGAAAGCAACAACAACGACAAGTAAGAGATTAGGTTTTATTGCAGTGTTAAGCGTGTGCAAAGTTCTTCATGGGCTTGAGGTGTGTAAACTTATATCAGAGAAGAAATAGAGTCGTGAGAGATCAAGTGAGGTGAGTGTCATTAGAGGAGAGTGTAAACCAATCTATATTTAACTTGTTGGAACCAATCTTAGAAGAGGAGGTGTCTGACACTTCTACCGACACTTCATCTATAATGGCAGGTACTGTGACCACTCTTGGATCAACCAAGACAAAATAATTAGGGATCAACTTTTCGAGTGAATTTTTTATGATACTAAGATTTCAATATGAAAAGTCTTGTGGGGCTAGTATCTACATTGACAGGATGAATAAGAGTGTAATATGTGTGGAAGATTGAGTTATAGATCAAAGGCTTGAAGTTCTTGTTAATTATAATGAGGAATGCTTAGCTTATGTATTTTGTGGTACTGGAACCTTCTAAGGTCGATAAAATGGGGATGACTTGGACAAAGGAAAATGTGGATGATGATGCAAGAGGAAACACGCCCATAGACATAAAAGAGGGTGAGTATATGAAATCTCCCAATGTAAATTGAGTGACAAATTACAATAATGATGTGGTAATTTGCACAGGTGTGGAAAATAGTATTCGAGTGTACTGTCAATAATATTATCCAAAGATGGCCAAGAACAGGATCATTTTTTCTCCAATATTCATCTTTGGCTCCGGTGAACTAGTATGGAAACTAGTTTGAGAACCTCAACATAGACCATACAGACTAGGTCCAACAACACAACCACCATGCCTTAAATACTCAACAAGGCCAATCCAAGTTACAACTAGAGCATAAAAGCCTCATACTATATTGGGAGAGCAACCTACATTGCCTAAAGACAAGGAAGGCCTAGTGAGATAAGCCCAGCCTACAAGAAATTCAGATAGTCAAGCACTCCTGCATGCAGCTACCTATTGTGAGGAATTGAGTGAAACCTACATAGCACCAAGTGAGTGTCTCCCCTATTGAAAGGGTCCAAGTATGTACCCACCTACAATACACCAAGACAAGCCAAATACAAGGAGAATCCTTCTACATGAATGAACCTATCTTGTTGTTTATTGTTGGTGGAGGGGTTAAAAATAGTTGTGAATGTCGAGATTTGTCAATAAATAATACACCTTAAGCTAGATGCAAAACCATGTAGGAAAGAACCATATATCTTCAATGAGACATTTGCTAGAAAGAACAAGGAAGAGATAGGGAAACACAAGGACACCAAGTTCATCTATAATATAGAACATAACGATTGGGTATCTCCCATTGTAGGGATGGCAAAGAAGAATGGTAAACCTTGAGTACACCTCAATCTCAAAAAGGGGATTGATGTTGCGATACAATATAGTTATCCTCTATCAAAAGCATGTACATTTATGAGTAGCTAGTAAACAAGCTTGTAGCTTCTTAGATGGATTTCCAAGATACAATCAGCTTTCCATCAAATTGAAGGATCAACATAAACTACATTTTTGCCAAAATGAGGTATATTTGCCTATCGAGTCATGCAGTTAGGATTGACCAATGCCCCAACATTCTCATTATCTGTTGCAACAAGATCACGTAGACCATCTAAAAAATATATATGAGAAGTAGAAGACAAATAGAATTCTCCTTAACTAGAAGAAGTGTCATTAGACATGCCAAAATTCTAGGTTGTATTTTGTCAAAAAATGGGACCTCAACTAATATGGAGAAGATAGAGGTTATTGTGGAGCTATCTAAGCCAACAACTATAAAAGAGGTTCAATCATCCATAAAATAGTATGGATTTTATTGTAGGTTAATAGACATGTATGCTATTTTTATGAAACCTCTCTTTAGTCTAATTACGAATTTTGTTTGGACAAAAGATGTGTGATTCATTCAAAAAGTTGAAGGAGCCTCTTATTCCTGCATCGATATTGAAAGCATCTAATTGTATAAAGCTTTATAATTTTCACATTGATGCTTCTACAATTGCTATTAGATGTATTCTTGCACAACCTGAAGATGAAGGAAACATGGACTTTCGTATCTGTTATGAACATGGACAATCGAAAAGCATAGAAAAGAATTATATGGCCAAGGAAAGGAACAATTTGGAATAATGTATGCTATTACAAAAGTTTAGACGCTACCTTCTAGCTAACATGGTTAACATATTCATTTTCTTTGTGGGTCATCAAGCATTGTTATATCTTATCAATAATAAGCGATGCAACACAAGAAAAATATTATAGTGGTACATAGTTTTGCTTGAGTTTAACTTCACATTAGTGGTAAAAGAAGTGACTGCTTATCAACAACACAATCGCCTTCTAGAAGGTTGACTAGTGAAGAGAAAACAAGGGTAAATGGTGATCTCCTATACACGTATCTTCTTAGCATTAAAATGATACCTCGATGGAGTGAACAGATCATTCCTCTATTGACCTATGAAAGGAAGAGAACTAATTAAACATACTGGTTCATCTTAGTTAATAGGGGTCAAGTTGTATAAATTGGGTACATATGGAATGGTGAGTCTATGCATTGATCAAACATAATTATAGTGGTGCATCAAATAAGCTCACGTTCAAACATCATGTATCCACTACTCAAAGACTCAATTCTATAAAAGAACCTTGAGATCTGGCCAATATACAACAATATATACATGAATATATTGTTGGTTGTGGTCCGTAAAGTATGTCACACTATTTCATGTCTCTAAAACACCTAAATGAGAGCGACTATATTGTTGTATATCTAACCAATAAGACCTTTGGTTGGCATGATTAAAGCTCGCATGAAAGGGAGTGAGATTGAAGCATGTGATTACATATTGGTTGAAAATCAACTCTATAAGAGAGGAAAAGCCGAGAACGAATATCTGTCTATTCTTGAACAGACACATACATGTCAAGCTAGAGGAGACTTTTTGAATGATTAAACTATGAAATTTTTCATCATGGAAATAATATAGTGGCCTATACTCTTTGCCAATGCTAAAGCTTGCATAGAGGACAAAAGTTCCAATGAGATTCCTTTAAGGCAATGATGGGGGTGAGAGAATTTGCAAAATAGGGACTAGATTTGGTAGGATATGTCTCACCTCTTACTTATACACCCATGCGGAATGCATCTTAGATACAACAGATAACATGAAAAAATGGGTGGAAGAAAAAGCTACTTAAAAGAATGATGCAAGGAAGGTTGCCAAGTTTTTGTATAAAAATATCTCCACATGTTATGAATTGCCAATAAGGGTTCTAAGCGATTAGAGAACATAATTTGTGAATGCATTTGTTGAATAACTCCTAGTCTGCTATGTACCATCACATTTACAAGCACGTGGTCAAGATGCTCATAAACTTTGAGCTTTGTCTTAATGATAAGTTGAACTCATGCTTCATACAAAATTGACTGCTTGATTCTATTAGTTTTAAATTTAAAATGTGTTTCATACAATATTTTATGTTCCTCACGATATATCTTTAGCTTAGAAAAGAAATAAACAAGGTGACAGTTCACGATGACTTACATAAGGCTATTGTGAGAAATTTAATAATAAGAGGCTTCTTTGTGAGAGAGAAAATAGAAAGTGACAGTGATATATAAAACACCTGTTATCACAATCTATATTATATATTAAAAAAACACGACCTGTGATCCATGTGGTTGCAAACGCTTGCAACCATGGGATCACAAGTACTTACCCTGCCTTGCATGGCATAGGACTGCAACAACTGAGCAATTTTTGATTTGTGGGCAAGTGCGCAGCTGTAGGCCTCAATCTACAAGCATCCTCGGCCTTGATATGCGGGTTTCCCTTCACCTCCATCACGATCGCCCTTGCCTCACCCTCGGGCTGCTCCTTCCATACGCCGCACACCCTCTCACGTGCAAGGCAAGGCAAGCAGTTGAAGGGATTACATCTAGAGTGAGCTAGGTGGGGGCTGCATGGGTGAGGGAGATGAAAATGCTGGGGCGGGGGAGCAATACGACATGGCATGCATCACAAATTGGGTGGTGGAAGAGCTTATAATTAATCATGTCAAGGAGCATGTCACTCCTCGGTAGGTGACTCTCTCTCTCTCTCTCTCTCTCTCATCCGTTTTTTGACCTAGTAGACACCAGTTCACTCTTTTGATCATAACTTCTTCATTTAAACTCCGGTTAAGGTGACTATAGCCTCAATCAAAGAGCACGAAGTCCTCTACGCATTGATGTAAAGACATAATTTTTTTGAGCAATGGAAGGCTTTGCTGTAACAACATCTCAGAATTGAAAAAACTGTCAAAACTTTGCATTTTTGTTGCCGACTTGAAGGCAAATGTCGGACAAAACTCGCAAGGGTGGGAAATCCAAACTCGCCATGGAGAATGATGCAAAATCTCCAAGGAATTTGGATGCTAATCCAACCACATCGTCTACAACAACGGAAGCAATGATCATGGCTTACTTGATCTCATTACAAGAAACCATCAACAAGCAAGGTGAAGAGCTACGTGCACTTGCAATGGAGAATGGCACTTTAAGAGTTCCCGTTGGAGAATGAGCACCTCAAGAAGGTTCTTGAAATGCAAACAACACGCTTGATGCAGCTTGAGAATGAAGTTCAAGAATGTAAGCGCTCTCTTGTGGACATGAATGCATTGAAAGAGTGCTTGAGCAAAGTTGAGAGTGATCATGTATTGAAAGAGGAAACGATAGATACAATACGACATGATGTATGTGAGATGAGAAATGCATCCAAATCATAGGCTGATATATGTAAGGATAATGTGGTTTCTACATCTCCTATCACGCAAGCCGTTGTCCAAGCAAAGAATGTAGAGAATGTAGACACTCAAGAATTGCAAGAATGGCAAAAACGCTCAAAGAACATCGTCATTCGTGGAATCAAGGAGGAAAGCATGGAAACACCCCAATCTCTGGCGGTTGCTATTGAAGAGTTTTTTGCTACATACTTTGGCATGTCTGCTTATGGTGCACATCGAGTTGTAAACAAGAAGTCCCTTGCTCGGGAGAAAGACCTACTGTATGTACCATGGCTGATGAGGTAAAGAGAAAGATCATCCTTGACAATAGTTGGATCTACCTGAAAGGAACGGGTTGTAATGTATATGAGGATCGCACTCTTATGCAACAAAATGTACGTCACAAGGCATATGAGGAAAGAACCAAGAAGGTCAAGGTGTCATCTCAAGAAGAAAAGTCACTTGAGGAGGATGCAAGTGCACCCAACAAATAGGGACATATGATCTATGAGACCAACTCACCCTTGCGAATAAGCTTTTGGAATTGTAACGGCTATCCATGGAATGTGGAAATTGGCATTGATGAGCTTACCAATGACTCCGATGTAATACTTCTTGTCGAAACATGGGAGCATGATGCGCAACTAATTCTTGGATTTGACAAATATGATGTGCATTCTTTGATGTGGGCCTAAAATGCAAAGCAACGTAGAGGCCAATGAGGTGTAGCATATATGATCAAAAGGGGTTTGAAAGATGTTTCCATTGTCAAAGAAGATAAGTATAAATGCTACTTATGGCTGAAAATCAGCCCACCAAATGGTCATGTTTGTGGTTGATTGCTACATTCATCACTATGACTCCAACTTTTATGCTCGCTTGGATATGGATATAGATCAGCCCTTTGTTGAACTAGAGGAAGACATTGCTCATTACAAGGACCATGGTGAAGTCATTGTCTTTGGAGACATGAATGCTCGCACAAATACGTTACAACACGATACACAACAAGTCGATATGCCGCATGTCTCAAGAAGAATGGATGACTCATACATATATAATCAAAGGTCTAATGACGCAAAAGAATTGGATCACTATGGAAAGTCACTTCTACATATGTGCAATAGTATCGGAATGCTCATTGCAAATGGTGTATCTTTATGGCAAGGCACCAATGACTTTACATGTAGAAAGCACAATGGTGATAGCATGATTGACTATATGTTGTTCTCGGAAGCCACTCTAGAATGCATACAAAGCTTTACACTTGGTGAATGGAATCCGGAATCGGATCATAGGATGCTATGTATTGATCTCAAGTGTGGTAAAAGACCTGAGCATGTAGCCTCCAATCATGATGTGAATCATTCGTACCTACGTCTAGACTTCAAACGAGCACCTATATATGTTGATATGGTAGACCAAATGTTAAGCATGACAGAGCATCAAGAGAGCCCAACATTAGAATGCAAGTGGAAAGTTTTCAATGAAGTAATTTTCTCTTGTGCGAAGGAATGCTTTTTGGTGAAACACGTGTCTTGCAAAAGGTCTAAAAAGGGTAGCACCAAGAACAAATGGTTTGACATGGAATGAAGTCAAGCCCAAAAACACTGCTAAGGTTGGATGCAAGCAAAGACAAAGAAGTTTACTTGGAACTTTCACACACATACAAAGCACTTGTTGAGGAGAAGGTGGGAAGTCAAAAAACAACTTCTTTTAGTGCAAGAGAAAGCACATGCATGTGGCAAGTTTTGGCAAAATCTAAAAGGCAAGCGTGTTGAGAGCTTTGGTGACTTGACTCTTAAGGATATGTATACACATTGCAAGAACCTCTATGAGCAACCCAATGTTGATAAGATGGAGCGTTGTAGCTCCCTTCCGCTTATGCCTCCCTTCTTTACCATTGAAGATGTATGTTGCGCGCTTGAGAAACTTGCTACTCGCAAGACAAGGGACCTTCAAGGTGTTAAGTCTGAAATGATTAAATGGACAAGCAAGAAAACACGATATTGGATACGCGATATGTTTAACCTTGTAAGTCTGAAATGATTAAATGGACAAGCAAGAAAACACGATATTGGATACGCGATATGTTTAACCTTGCACTTCAGCATGGCATGCCTCATGATTGGAGTGCAAATTGAATGAAACCTTTGTACAAAGGAGGAGATGAACAATGTGAACAACTATCCCACTATAATGGTTGGTTCTTTGATGGCAAAGTTATTTGGATGTATCATGGAGATGAAGATAAGTGAACGGGCTGAAAAGAACGGCAAACGTGCGCTAGGCCAAGTAGGTTTTCAAAAGCATAATAGCACTATTGATCACCTTGTCACTCTTCGAGTTCTTATGGAAGCCTTTCGATTGAAAGGAAAAAAGTTGTATTGCTGCTTTGTGGATTTCAAGAAAGCTTTTGACATGGTACCGCGAGGAAATCTTTGTAGACTTATGCAAAGCCTTCAAGTGCCGAGAGAATTTATGCATGCAGTCTTTCGCATCTACCAAAAGTGATATGTCAAGTACATATGGGAGATAGAATTTCAAAATTTTTTGCAAGCACCATTGGTGTCAAATAAGGATGCCCTCTTTGGGCTACTCATTGATGAATTGGAATGCATGGTTCTTGATTTTATGCAACAAGAAGACATAGAAGAGGTTAAGATCGAAAATACGGTGATCATGCTTTTGCTTTATGCCGATGATGTAGTGCTCTTGGCACATACCTTAGAAGATGCACAAAAGCTTATGAGTGTCTTGGAACGCTTTTGACTACATAGAGGGCTAATTGTGAATAGATCCAAAACCAAGGTTATGCTTGTAAAGACCCTCAATGACGGAAATCCAGGCATTGTATACAACAATGAGCAACTTGAAGTGGTAGATAGCTTCAAGAACCTTGGCCTTGAGGTTCCATCCAATCATAAATCGAAGGATTGCGCAATGCGTCGCTTGAGTCGGAAAGAGGGCTTATTATGCATTTGAGCATATGTGCAATGCTAGAGAGATCAAGTGTTGGGCTCTCAAAAAGTACCTCTTTGACACATTGGTGACACTGGTGCTTCTTTATGGAGTGGAGGTGTGGGGTGGTAGCATTTGGGAAGTCTACTTGGAAAGAGTTTGAGAATGTCCAAGAGCGTTTTCTCACCAACTTTCTCCAAGTCAAGACACAAACACCTTACATGGTCTTACTTTCTTGAGTCCGGATTGCTTCCCATTGAGGTCTTGGGCATGCAAAGGGTTGTGGAGTATATGCTTAAGATACAAAACGCAGCCCTTTGTATCGACTTCCTAGAATCACATATGAAGCAAGTCAAAAGGTCCAAAAGACATGCAATAACAAAATACTAAGTTCAGGGTGGATGCTTGACATCAAGATATGCTTTGGAAGATGGGATGCATGTCACTTGGTCAACGATGCATAGATCGACTCCCAAGTCAATGAGGCCTTCTTACAACGCCAATGTATCATGGCTTGGGAGAAATCTGGAGGTTCTCGCTTCAACCATTACACCACACACATTGCCCCAAACTACAATTCTCTCTTCTTCTCCGAATGCGGTAAGCGAACCCCATCCCTACATCCTTGAACCCATCCCATTGCCTCTATTCGTCTTAGTTCCCATTCCCTACGTTGCAAAACAGGACATTGGGGTAGTGGCGAGGAGTCTCATCGACTTTGCACCTTATGCCCTCGTCAAGTGCGAGAGAGTGAGTACCACACACTACTTGAGTGCTCAGCTTTTGACCACATTAGGTCCTCTTTTCCCCATATATTCAGCGATGAGCTCTCCCAACATACCTTCCTCTTCCAACCACGATGTGGACTCTCTATTGCAATGCTCATTTCAACCATTTTTGAGCATCGAGAGTCACTTTTGACCTCCACTCACACCACGTGACATGTTCATTTGGTCCCATAGGTCATATTTGACCTCCGAGGACGATAATAGAACTATCTCTCTCTCTCTCTCTCTCTCTCTCTCTCTCTCTCTCTCTCTCTCTCTCTCTCTCTCTCTCTCTCTCTCTCTCTCTCTCTCTCTCTCTGTACACGCCTCTTTCCCTTCTGTGCTACGGTCTGCCTCCTGCAGCCCCTCCGACACCTTTTCCTTTGGTCGCTCTCGCCCTCTCTCAGTCTTGCCTGCTGCGCTTCATCTCAGCTAGAGATTGGCATGTCACATATAATGGGGTGGCTGACAGGAGCAGGGCAACATGCGTATGCTAGAAAAGTGGGTATAGACTAGAGCTTAAAAAAAACCTAGGTTTAGTGTAATCCCACTGAGCATTCTGGAGAGACACCAAAGAGCGTGTATGAAATGCCCAAGCTATAGAATGCGCAAGAAGGTAGCAACTCGAGATGAGGACTCTCAATAGTAGTGGTAGTGGTAGTACGGGGGGGGAGAGAGAGAGAGAGAGAGAGAGAGAGAGAGAGAGAGAGAGAGAGAGAGAGAGAGAGAGAGAGAGAGAGAGATGATGATGATGTTGTATGTGGCCAATGTCAACAAGTGCGGCGACAATGTGAAACAAATCAATGCCTACAAGAACTAGGCCATATATTGACCTGGTGGGGTAGCCCTCAAAACTGCATTGCAACTAGGTGAAGTGGCAGATGCACCGCGACTCCCTAGGGCTTGCATTGCCAAACCTACAATTGTTTCCAAGGCATCATCAAAGTCCTCGATGTCCAACCCTTCAATTCTTTGCTCTCTGCATGCAACGTCAACCTTGGCTACATTTAACTATGGCCTCTTTTTCATGTCAATTATCTTTACATTTAAACTTTTATTTGCTATGGATATCTCTCTAAGCTAGACACAAACTCTCAACGGATTGATCTATCACCACACGATTCTGCAATGAACATATAGCAGGAGTCTCTTATATGTTGTGCAAGTGTGATTAGTTGAAATCACATTTAAGTAGCAAGATGTTTTCAATTTTCTTAGTGGAATCAATGTATTTCTATAGATTCTTGCATGCTCTCAAATTCAACTACTTTTTAGAACCAAGTTTTGAATGGAATCTTGTTGCATCCACCTTCTCAAGTAACTCGACCAGAATCCTGCTACATCCAACTTCTCAAGTAACTTGGTACTGGAATATATCCCCTCAGACATGTTTAGATAGTGGGAAAAAGATAAGCTTCTATTGTAATGCAAGCCTCCAATGTATTTAAGGAGGTTGCAACCAAAGAATTGGTGAATGATTGGCCTATCAACGAGGCCTCATGTGTGAGGCCCCATGGGCGTCTAAACAAGTATGCGAGACTGAGACTTGAATTACAAAGTTGCAAGTTGTAGGGTGCTTAAATGCAAGAGGCGGCGGATCTCATAGTTAAAATAGTAGTCCTGAAAAAACATAGGCCACTTTCCAATCGATAAGAACTTCACAATTTGACACTATATCAAAAGAAGATGCAACCTAACCAGGTGTTGCAGATTACAAGAAGAGGGATGTGTGTGTTTGTGAGCAGTAAGCCAACCAGCACGCGAAAGGTGAATATGAGCTGAAGTGAACATGCAAAAAGAAAAGAAAAAGACGAAGAATGATAGACTTCAATGGCAAAGTATATTGTTCTAAAATAGAGATTTCATGGGCTCTATCATCTATGATAGTTGTGGCTAATGGAAGAAGAAATTGAAGTACAATGTCGAACATGTCTTGGAGGTTGGTGTTACGACACATGAGAGTTAGTTAGAACATTGATAAGCATGATAAGAGTTGTCTATAAGTCTATATTATATATAAAGCGGGGAGGAATTTCGATCTCTCCCCTCGACCACGTGTCACAAGTAGCTCGATCCGACGGTGTTCCATGTAGCCCCGATGACACAGGCGGATAGCGTGTGCATATATATATGTAGAGAGAGAGAGAGAGAGAGAGAGAGAGAGAGAGAGAGAGAGAGAGAGAGAGAGAGAGAGAGGCTATCGAAGGCGACCGACCATACTAGTAAAATATTATGTTTTTTGAAAACAAGTGTAACAATGAATTGTTTTGATTACAATATAATTCAAAAGCATAAAAACTAACCACTTAAAAAATCGCTTGGAAGCATTGTAACAAATTGAGGGAAAAAAAGGGTGAGAGAGTATGAGAAAGGTTGTGTGTGACCCAATACTCAATGCCCCTCTTTAAAGAGAGAGGTATTCAAATATCAATACCCTCTCACAGGGCCTACAAGAAACAAAAAAAGGTTCGTGCCATGTGGCACTAATCACTATTAGCAAGCTTTATCCAATGGTCCACAATCTCACTCAAAATCCAACCCTTTTTACTTCGTTAGCGTAGAGGGAAAAATCGCAATGCTGCCCTCTCGTTAACCCACGTGTCCGGGATTTTCTAACGGCTCCCTCGTTATTTTTAACGAGCCTCGCTTTTTCAATCGTAGGCACACTATGCTCACTGCAGCAGCTCGTCGGCTCGTCTCCACAGGTTGTCTTTTGCGCTCAATCGCTTTAGCATCTCCCATAGGCTCCAGGTAGCCTGAAGCGAGCCTTAATATTACTGATCAAAACTACAAAACTATGCATGGCAGGAGCAAAGAGGAAGATACCAAAGAGAACGTAGCTGGGGGGGGCCATGAAAGTACTGCCCCCATGGATGATTCGAGATGGAATGAACTTAACTGCAGAGCAATGCGGTGATGTTAAGCCAGAGGCGAAGTCTGAAGACCAGAACTCGCAGATGGCTTGGCAACCACTGTAGCAAGTATAGATTCAAAAGTGCTTGAGGACGACAAGGAAGCAAAGCAAAGGAAGTTACAGGTGGCCAGACAATATTTTTTCACACAGCTCCGGGAATGCAAATCTTATTTTGGGGTTTTTTGGCAGGAAGAGTATGCAAAGGCATATTATGTTGCTTTGATGCAAAGGCAACAAGATGCCATGACTGGCTCTTTGGGCAACAGTGACGCCATGGCAGGAGCACTGCCAGGTTCATCTGCTTGAGCGGGCACTTTGAAGTTTTTGAATGCTACCTCTGAGATCAGCCTTGTTCTCCTCTCCAACATGGCCCTTGTCCTCATGTGTGTTGCTTGGCAGACTTTGAATCTCCTCTTTCTTGGTCGCCTCAAGGAAGCTAAAGTTGAGCGACTCAATGAACAATTTTGGCGCGAGCTTATGGAGATCCTCTTTGCCATGATCATCTTCAGAGATGAATTCAATGTGCCCTTTGTGGCTATCGTGACTGTTTTACTCTTCATCAAGGCATTTCATTGGCTTGCTCAGAAGTGGGTAGAGTTTATTGAGACAACTCCAACAAACTCACGCCTTTTCCACATTCGGATGGTGATCTCCTTTCCTATGTTGCTCCTCTTCTTGGATTGCACCTTCCTATACACACATGTTGCCTCTCTTTCCTATACAATAACACAAAAAGTGCTTGAGGACTTCTTGTGCGCGAAATGTCGCCACTTGGAATGCATTAATTGCGGGATATGCGTAACAAGAGCAGGGCAAGAAAGCTCTAGGCTATTTTCAGCGAATACAAAGCAAGTGCATCTCTCCCAATTCAATCACCTATACTTTCGTGTTGAAGGCTATGATTAGACCTTGAAGGCATGTGGCTCTACGCGAGTGCTCGAGGAGCGTCCTGTCCGAGGTGTGGACTCTTGGAATGCACTCGTCACGGGATATGCACAACAGGAGCAGGGCCAAAAAGCTCTAGTTTGTTTTCAGCTGCCTATCCAGACTATCGACTCTTGGAATGCACTGATTGCACGATTTGCCACAAGAGAAAGCTCTAGTCTATTTCCAAAAAATGCAACCACCTATGTATGCCACCTATGTCTTGCAGGCTATGCTTACATCTTGAAGGCACATGGCTCCACACAATTGCTCGAGGAGCTTCCTGTTCGGAGTGTGGACTGTTGGAATGCACTGATTGAAAGATTTCCCCGTATAGCAGGGCCAGAAAGCTCTAGTCTATTTTTAGCAAATGCGAAGCGAGGGCCTCTCTCTAGATACAATCACATAAGCGTGCATCTTGAAGACATGTGACTGTAAGCAAGATGCAGATATGTCATGCTTGGCACTACCTTGGTCAATACGTATGCCAAATGTCGAGCGCTTGAGAAAGCACAAAAAGTGCTTTGTGCGGAATGTCGCCTCTTAGAATGCACTACTTGCGGGATGCAAAGCACGTGTATCTCTCCAAATTCAGCCATATATAATTTTGTATTGCAGGCTATGCTCACATCTTGAAGGCATGTGGCTCTACGCAATTGCACGAGGAGCTTCTTGTCCAGAGTGTGGACTCTTGGAATGCACTGATTGCAATATTTGCTCCTATGGCACGACCAAAAAGCTTTAGTCTGTTTTCAACAAATGCAAAGGGACGGCCTCTCTCCAGATGCAATCACATAAGCATGCATCTTGAAGGCATTTGGCTGTACGCAAGATGCCAATATGTTGTGATTGGCACTACCTTGCTCGATATGTAAGCCAAATGTCGAGCGCTTGAGAAAGCACAAAAAGTGCTCTGTCCAGAACGTCACCTCTTGGAATGCATCGATTGCGGGATGCAAAGCACGTCTACTCTCCAAATTCAGCCACATATACTTTTGTCTTGCAAGCTATGCTTACATCTTGAAGGCATGTGGCTCTACGCAATATTTGCTTGAGGAGCTTCTTGTCCGGAGTGTGGACTCTTGGAATGCACTGATTGCAAGGTTTCCCCCTATGGCAAGGCCAGAAAGCTCTAGTCTGTTTTTAGCAAATGCGAAGCGAGTGCCTCTCTCCAGATGCAGTCACATAAGCGTGCATCTTGAAGGCATGTGGATGTACACAAGATGCCGATATGTCGTGCTTGGTACTACCTTGATTGATATGTATGCCAAATGTGGAGCGCTTGACAAAGCACAAAAAGTGCTCTGTCCGGGATGTCGCCTCTTGGAATTCACTAATTGCGTGATATGTGCAATAAGAGGAGTGCCAAAAAGATTTACAATGTTTCCAGCAAATGCAAAGAATGTCGACATGGGCTTAAAAAGTACACCACACTTAGCATACACGTCAACCAAAGCATTGCCAAGCACGACATCTTTTTGTAACAGCCCCTGCCTAACAATCTCATCATGACTCTGCTTGCCCATGATAGCTGAAGACCTATGTGGAGATAATAAAAAATATACATCTCTCTCTCTCTCCCCCCCCCCCCACCCCCCCGCCCCGTTTTTATCTTCTTGTTTTCTCTTACCCTCGGACTCTGCGACGGCTAACGAAGCACTCTAGTTAAAGACTTTACGCAGACTAGAAACAATTTCTATTATATCTTAAAAACGTAAAATTACTTTTCTTTAATTAAATAATTGCTACGACAAGGCCATCAACGGAAGACTAGTTTTCAATGTGACTCATGGTGGTGTCGAATTGTCCATTAGTCCCGTGGGTCGCCACCCCCGATCTACAACTACATGTATACTTGTGCTAAGTTTCATACGGAACAATCCAACGAAGATACCATCTTCGTCGATCTGATGCACTACCAGGAAGAAGAGCTTACTGGTAATGGCGTCTCCTTCCACTGAAGAAGATACAGAGAATGCGGAGCTTGTTCTCTTTCAAGTCAAAGAGTGCTACGTTTATTTGGTAATTTTCTAGAGAGAGAGAGAGAGAGAGAGAGAGAGAGAGAGGATAGTCACGTCTGCGCAAGGCAAACATGATCTTCACGACAGTGTGTCACACAAAAGAAGTTTCTTAACAATTAGAGGTGAGTGTCACGTGTGTGGATGGTGTCATATGCGTACGCATTGCAGCTTCCAAATGGGCGTATAAGACAAATCTGAGGATTTATGTCTCTTTTATACAATGCAATAACACCCAACCTATCTCTATCTCTATATAGTATACATGCTCAAGAGTGTGCTTTTTTTGGTGGAAGTTTTGGTCGAAGCAACAAATACGACATTCACCATCAATATAAGGCTATAGTTATGTGTGATTTCTTTTGGGATAAAGGTATGGCAAAAGGAAAAGATAAGTGTGTATATTCCTTTGAGGCTTTATATTTCCTCAATCAAAGCTACACAAAGGAGTTCAAGAGCATGAACCCGAAGAGGCCTACGCAGGTAAGGAGCCTCAATTAGGCATTTAAAACTTTGGTTTTTTTTAGTTATGCTCATGCTTTAGGCTCTACAATGTGTAAGTTGAAAGCCAAAAGTAGAAAATGTATCTTTTTTGGATAGAATAAAGAGTCTTTAGGCATATGACTATGGGCCCTATGTCTGTTTGTACACATTATTATCATAACATGTTAACGAATCTCCTTGGGCTAATAATCCGCCATGTGTTAGGCCAAAGTCAAGTAAAGTTGAGAAGCAAGAATTGTTTGATGAAGAAACTCTAATGAAACTAACCAACATTTTGTGATGCCACAGCAAAAGCCACTTTCCAAGTGGGCTTATGATGCAACAACTCTTTAATCATCACAACTTGGGTGTTAACATTCATGAGCCATTAGCATATGGCTTATGGAGGCCAAAGAGAGTACTAAGGAGAAAAGCGTCTTTAAGCACATTGTTAGCATGGCCTTGATGGTTGAACTTTTGTTAGGTACAGTGGAATTGAAATGGTGACAAGATCTAGACTTTACACTTCCGCAAATCTTTACTTCTTTCCTTGATTGAATGTGTGCTACTTAGCACGAATGATGGTCCTTTGTATTTCCTTGTAGAGAGAGAATGAGAGAGAGGTAGAGATGCGTAGAGGGGGAGAAAGAGGAAAAGAGAATGACATCAATGGGGTCCCATCCAACCCTCTCAAGGGCCCCCCACATCGTTGCCGATGTGGTATTTGCTTTTGATTGTGTAAATGGAATGTACAACACGCAATACCTCAAGTGCAAACTCTACTGATTCGAATGGGGAATGTCCCTGCTGTAACTCTTCAAGATGAAGCACCTTTGGGGCTGATTTGATGCACCTTTAGATCTGTCTTGGTGAGGGGTTGCTGATGGCCACCAAGGGGAAGACCTGCGGCTGATTTGCGCTCCTAATGTGAGAGGAATGAAGGAATGAAAGCTGGTTGCAAAAATGCAGATTTGAAACGTAACTGATCCGACGCGCAAAGCGGGCTGAAAATGCAGATGATGACGTAGCTGAAAATGGACGGCAATGGGAGCACTTGATGCGGTGAGAAAATGACAGAGGAGAGGCTCAATGGGCTGCCAATGGTCCGGGTTGTAGCAAGGAAGGTAGCGTTAGCAGATCCACCACATTTTCGGTGAGGTTATGGCCTGAAAACTGAAAACTGTGGCACATCTGCCAACCTAGGAATCTGAATGGCTTGTTGGATTCCTTTGACCTAAAACTATATGCATGTAATACTAGATGCCTACCGTAGTGTAACATCTATCAAAACGCTTGTACAAACCATTTATGCAAGAGGGTTCTAAAACTAAAAAACCTAATCTAATGGACTCGTTTGGATATGCTTGTTCTGCGAACAAGCTCACAAAACTGGTGGTATTAATCCTCCTAGGATTCTAGACACTCCTATCTAGAGATATGTACAAAATTGGCTTTGGAAGTCGATGAAGCATGTCCACGTGACACAGAGAGCCATGTGCACGTGACAATTTCAAGGAATGAAGAGTGGAGAGCATATAGAGAAGACATCCTGAGAGAGAGAGAGAGAGAGAGAGAGAGAGAGAGAGAGAGAGAGAGAGAGATGAATTTATCGTCCTCGGAAGGTCACATATGATCCATGGGACCAAAAACATGCATACAAAGGGTGTCTCCTCTCATAAACGAGAGGGTAATGGTTGTTACATTGGCATTGAGCGACCTGAGGGTCGATAGGGCTGGGATGGGGTCTAGTTGTTTGAAAAGGACAACCTTAGGATGGATATAAAATTAAAAATAAAATTTCAGAAAAGATAGGGGAAACTAAGAAGCTAGAGGGTGGTGTTTGGCGGCGTGGTGGGGGGCTTAGGAGAGCAAAACTCTTGTATGATGGCCTTCTCTCCACGGTATACCGCCCACTTGCCTTGGGCTTGTGCCGCTCGCACTTTCTTGAGCTCCTCACCTTTGCGTTTGATTTGAGTTGGAGTAAGTTCTTCGGCAATTCAAAACCCGGTGTCTATTAAGAGGTGTGATTGTTGGAGTAGCCAAAGTCATCCCTCCTTGTTTCTAAACTCGAGGATAGCATGTCCACTCGGTGTGTGCTTAGTTTTGAGCTTGTTGGTGATGCCTCCTACTGCGTTGTAGTCAATGTGAACCGGCTTAAGCGTTTTGTTGAGGAAGTTGATGCGTCCGGAGAAGTCTTCTTCGCGCTTGTCCCAGGCTTGGGGTAACCTTCCAATGTGGACCTTGAGGGCATTCTCTTCTTGGAGGTGTCGTTCTCGGAGCTCCGTTTTCACACAGGTCTCCACTTTGGCAAGTGTGACCGTGCAAACTTTGGTAACTTCAGCTCAACTTCCTTTACCTTGTCGGTGGCAAGCCCTATCATAGAGTCGAATCGTGCCTCAAGCTTGCTAATGAGAGCTTTGAGGTGGCGATTCTCTTCCATGACCCGATCGAGGGCCGCTTGGAGGTGTCCCGTAACAAACTTGGACACTCCAAGTCAAGATTCTACCACGACGCAGCGAGATTCACTTCAAAACAATTCACAATTCACAATTTACACTTGATTCGACACGGCCCAACAGAGTTCCGTGCCTAGAGATATTGGCCCCAAAGACTGGCGCCCCTTTCGGTATTTCTTTTTGTATTAATCTGTGTTCAAAGTACAAGAGAGTGGGAGGGTTCTCACTCTCAGACTTTGCGTCCAGATGCTCTTGAGTTGTGAGGGCCCTGCCCACTTATTTATAAGGTACAAGGGATGCCCAAAAGCAGAGCTCCAAAAGCAATCAATGAAAAGCCTTGAGAAATAAAGCAATTGATCAAAAAGCTTCTTAAATAAGCATAGAATTTTGCCAACGCAAAAAGCTGCCAGTTCAGTACATTGTCAGCGCTTTTTACGGCGCAAAAAGCGGGATTTTCCGTACTGTTAGTGAGCGCAGATTTCGGGACTGCCATGTCAGCCTGTCTCCGCATTATTCGGTGCTGCCATATTGGGGTGTGTGTGTCCTCTGCTGCCCTGCTTTTAAGTGTGTCCAGGGTCCATGCCACGTCACCCTTTGTGACATGTCCGATGCGGTCAAGCTTGCTTGGAGCTGCCAGGATAGCCGCAAAGCTCGATCATGTCCTCACAGGGGTCTTTGGGGTTGTAGCCTTCTCTTTGGTTGTCATGTCTCCCGAGGTGGTGAAGAGTCGATTGCAGCGTGTGAACCCCCTGCTAAGATGGTTGAGTGTGTAAGCTGCTAATAAGCAAACCTAAAATGGATGCAAGTAATGCGGCGTTGCGCGGCCAGGTGAGCTGGCGTCAAATGCAAGGTGTGGCGAGGAACGAGGCAGAGCCAGGCGAGAAGAGCTGCGGTCATATGCAAAGCGTGGCCATGCCGACTGAGCTCAGTCGCGAGGTGAGGACCGAGACAAAGATGGAGTGTGGGTGCCTACGGGCTTGCAGGGGCTCAATTGAGACCTAACGCCCCCCCACAAGGCAGCCCCTCGCTGCTGGGGGAGGCCAGCTATGGAGAAGAGAAGTGTTCGCTAGGGTTCAACAGAGAGAGAGTGTCATGTAATTAGTACTTAACATACCTTTTGTATTGGTAGTGATTACCCATGCTTTACAACGTTTTTTCTACACCATATTTATTGTATGTATCCACCTTGGCACGATGCCCCAATATGACTAGCACCATCAATGGGAATAGGCTCTATTGCATCGTTTGTACTCTTTCCAATGGCCTCTTGAATCTCTTGCAAGCAAGCAGTCGTTATCTTTTTCCTTATTGAGCATTTCCAATGTGAGCTCCGTTCTCTCCTAGCCGTGCTCTTGATTTTGGATATCAGAGAATTAACAAAGAGAAAGCAATAACTAGTGGGGGGTCTCCGTGTGTTAACAAAACTAGCCCAATCACAATCACTATAACAAACAAGATCATTAGTTTATTGAACAACATAGGCAATAGTGCCAAAAACGTATTGAAGTACTAGATGAGCTCCCTGCCAATGAGAGATATGAGGCTGACTAGAAAATTGACGCAAGATACTCATGTCATAGCAAATATCAGGCCAGTGTTAACCAAGAACAAGAGATAACCAATAAGCTGCTTGAACTCTGTAGCATCCACCAAATAAGGAGCATCATCCTTGGATTTGGATCCATTGGACGAGAGATCGGAGAGCATTTTTCCATACCATGCTTTTGAGGATGGAGACGCCATCAGGAGATTGCATCGTTTCAACACTAAGAAAATAATGTAACAAACCAAGGTTTGTGATAGCAAAGGTAGACATTAGTTGAGTTTCATCTAGGTATATCGTGGATTCATCTAGGTATATATATATATATTAGTTGAGTTTTCACCCAACCCACAAGATCTTCCTTTGAGCTTGAGACAATGTTATTATTCACATACAAGATAATATACATGTCACGTGCACATCTAACCCTATGTGTACGTGGACAAGCTACTTCATGACAAGGGTTCAGTTAGCCTAGCTTAGGAAGTGTTTTGGCACTTTTGTGAGTCTGTTCGCAGAGACCGTGCATGTCCAGACACTTAGAGTAGGTGCATATCCTCTGGTTTCACACAGCATGATCATCAGCATTACCATCAGATTCCATCAGGAGCATTTTACATTGCAGAAAACCTATTTTCCCTATTGTAGCCATTTTTCACTTATTATTAATAAGTGACTTTGTTGGGAAACTGGGTAGGGCAATTTGACTAAGCCAGTATATAAGAAAAGCTAGCGCTAGGGATAAGAGGCAGGAGACCACAGTCGAAGTGCACCTTCTCAGCAAGACCGGCAAGAAGACTAAGCGTTTTCAGCCATCAAAGACCAGCCAACGTTTTTCATCTGCAACAGAAGGAGCCTAGCGTTTTCAGCAGTTGTAGACCAACCTGGCGACTGCAGTTTCATTAACGTTTTTGCACCAGAATTTCAGCCTAGCGTTTTTGCAGATTTCCGGCGTCATGACCTTCTCTGCATAAGCCTTTTCAGTTTTCAGCATCTAAACTCCGTACCGCAAGCCCCGAAACTCGCAGATCTCACCTTCCCGCAACAGATCCTCGCCACACGGTCGGATCAGCCAGCGTTTGCAGATTCAGCCTGGAAAACACAGATTTCAGCATTTGCTTTTTCAGCACGTCGTCGTCGCATCGTCGTCATCGCGGTCGTCACCGACATAGAGTCAGAATTCAGCAGATACAAGAGTTGCAGATTTCAACCCTTAGCGTTTCAGATTTCAGCCTGTCTCGGTGTCGTCCTCATCGTCGTCGACATCGTCGACAAGTCCATTGCATTGTAGAGATTTGTGCAATCAATAGTAGCCGGCTCTCGCCATAGAGAGTGGGGCCTTCAGAGGAGGGTTTGACAACATTCTGGTGTCGTATTCTTCTCTCTCTATCTCTCAGTCTCAACACCTTCATTCGCAGTGTTTACCACTTTGTTTGTGATCATTTGGACTCTCTCACTAAAGGAACGGAAGGCTCTCCCTTCCTAAGTAAAAGGAACCCTTGGGCACAGTTCGGAGCACTCATCTTGAGCAAAGTTCAACATTCACATCCACTGCACCTTACATTGGTATCAGAGCTTTGGCAGTGTTCTGTATCACTCAAGGAAAGAACCACAAGATTTTTTTTTGCTTGTTGTGGTCACACGTAACCCAAGTCCACTTGGGTGTGTCGATTCCGAATCGTGTTTTTGAAGAGTGACAGGTAACCCAAGAAAGAAGGGCTTGTCCAGCCTCCCCTTGTTTCTCTTTTCACTCATTGAGAGCGGACCGTGCACTTGCGGCCGGCCAATCGACGTGAGGTGGGAAGAAGCAACCTTGGTGTGAGCGCAAGGCCGCCAAGGGGTGCGCCCGCGGGAAAGAGAAGAGCTCGGGTAAGAGAAGATCGTTCTCTAACACAAATTGCAAGCTAAAGAAGAACCTCAAGAACTCAAGACCCTCAAGAACCCAAGAATCCAAGTTCCTCGTGAACTTAAGAACCCAAGAATTCAGTGTATGGTCATTGCCCGAAGCGGAATGGATACTTCGCATGGAGGTGATGAGCATGGAAGTGGCGAAGAAGAATTTTCTCGACCACGAGGTTTTTCTGACCCTCCCCCTTCCCCATCTACGCCAAGGATTGCACCAAATCCTATGGAGGCTTTGGTCAAGACGTTGATGGACATGATGAGACAACACATAGAAAGACCAACAATCTTGGATCGTGAACACGAAGAAAGAATGGCAGCCATAGAGCGTGATCGCGAGCAAGCACGCTTAGTGGCCGAAGAAAGACGGTTAGAGCGTGAAGCGCAGAGAGACCAACACATGCAAGAGTTGGTCCCACTGTTTTCTAATGTGTAGGCACAGATTGAAGAGAATCAGGAGGAGACTCTCAATTTTGTCTTCTCCAAAGCACGAGCATGATGATTTGCAGGATAATGATGTGATTGTTCACAAGGATGTTGGTTTAGTTGATGCTTTCTCTAGTGAAGCTAACCTCATTGCAGATTCGATCAATCACGACGAACCGATCTTGGCTCTCGTGTCGAGGTCCAAAGAACAACAGGAAGTATTTTGTGTTCGAATGATTAGTCAGCACGCATTGTTCGAGTGTTTCATTTTTGATGCTTTCTTGTATTTTAGTCACCATCCTTATCTCTCCACCACCGATATCTCTCTCTCTGGCGTTTTTTCACAAGGATCCCTCTCCCTGTTTCTACCCTTACCACACTCTCTACGGTGTGGCATTGCTTGTAGATTGTTCTTGTGCCCGTACGGTGAGCAGTAGAGGCTCCATGCTCTTTCTTCAGCGACACGGATACCTATTGGTGATCTTTGGCATTACAGATTTGGTCATTTGAACAATGATGCTCTTCGGCTTGGTTTTCGTGAGTAGATACTTACAGACTTACCAGATGTTGGGAGTAAGCATGTGAAATGCATTACTTGCATTTGTGGGAAGCAACATCACAAATCTATTTAGAGGCTAGCTGTCACAAACGGGAGTGCATAGCAATATAAAATACATTTGGATAAATAGGATTTATCACTTAATACTGAAGCCAGATGATATAAAGAGGATTAGATAGAGAGAGAGAGATAGAGAGTGAGAAGATTGACACAGTACTGGGACCAGAAGATGGGTTGGTTCCCCCCCTTAAAGAGAATCCTTTATTAGGGAGAATCTTTTTACAAGCACAAGAACCGGAGAAACCCCTCCGTTCTAATTCTCTGACTCGATGGTCGTTCCTTCTCGTAAGGGAAATCCGAGAGACGAGCTCTCAATCCTTTTTCCGTCTGTACTCGGAGTCGAGACTCCGTAGACAATTTATGAATTCCATTCCCAGAATTCCCAAGCGTAGGCCGAAGCCTTCCCGCTTCTCCTTCGCGATGAAGTACCTGCAAACACACACACAATTGGTATGGCGAATCCACAATAGATACCTGTCGCTCTTGCGCGGGAAAAGCGACTTCCGTACTTCGCAGTCTCGCGATCTCTTGCGTCTTCTGGCGGAAGTCTTCTCTTGCTGACGCTGGTAACTCCCCCTCTAAGTGAGGGCATTTGGTGCTTTTATAGCTCCTTGGCCACAACAGGAATAGCTGAGTAGAGGTTGGCCGCGTAGAGATCGCGTCAGATTTTTTTATTTTTAAATTTTTTTTTGTGCTGTTCTACCCGAAATAGGGAGAGAGAATTCGCTGGCTGGTTTTGTTGCTTTATTCTCTAAGTGGCTGCCTACTTATTAAGTGGGCGGCCGGCATACTTTAAAATTGGTCTGAACCTGCCCAAGAACTCAATAAAACCTTATAAGTTAAAAACAATGCTTTTCACAGCACTTCCCAGGCGTCCCTAGATGTAACCACATTCACAAATGCAATGCAGACATAGATTCCTCGCGGGAAAGCGTCTGCTCTTCCCGGAAAACTCGTTAAAATATCCGCTTTTCAGGAAAAACTTCTCAGAACGCATCTTTAATCTTGTGCTTGTGTCTTTATGCGTATTCCTCTTTCCAGTTTGGATTTCCTTTCGACTATAAATATCCCCTTTCCGATGCACCCGTCACCCACCTTGTGACGCATCAGGAATACCCATCACCTAGTCCTTTCCTACCGAACTTACGGTACAATCCCCTTCACGATGCTCTATGTCACCCATCCTATGACGCATCAGAGATGTCCATTCCCGGATGGTCGGATACTTCTTACTGATGCTTCCTGTCACCCATCCGTTGTGACGCATCAGAAGTACCCGTTCCTAGTGGCCTTACAGATATTCCCTTTCATAGTGCTCCTGTCATTACTTTGAATGATGCACCAGGGATACTCTGTACTTGGATGTCTCCACTGAGAAAAACCCTCTCTCTTAAAATTTCAATAAATCATTTAGAATTACTTTTCCTGGTGTTCCAAGCGAGAAAACCCTCTCACTTATAAATCTAATAATTCATTTATAATTATTTTTTTGTCAGATAAAACCAATTTAGCAAAACATCCCTCTCACTTATAAACAGTTGTCCTCAATTGTAGAGGTCCAACTAAATTGCCCGGGGAGAAACTGGAAAAATTCCAAGTCTTGCTCAATGGTGAGTTGAGCTAGTCCTTTCTCAAAAGAGAACTTAGAATTAAATTAGACAAAAATTTAATAATTCAATTCTTACCTTACCGGTTCATGTCCGTCCTCTAATACCTCGAGGATATCCTTCACCAATCATCAAACTTACAAGCGATGTAAGAACTCGTCATTCACGTCTTTCCAAGAGATCGGAAGTTTCCTCATCCGAGAATCTCTTAACTCATTTCCACCTTCTCAATCCCGAGAAGAATAATTGTCCTAGAAATCAATCTAGGTCTATGTCCTTGCGCATAACCTTGCGCTATTAGTCCTAAGGATATTAAACCTCTTGTGTCCTCCCGCATAGGGAATGCTCAAACCATAGAGCATTATGGTTTGAGCATTAATCTTGATGTCTTTCTTTCACAAACAGAGTCTGCGATCGCATTAAAGAAGGTTCTTGTTCCGGGCCGTCGCTCAACGTAGGCTAACTGTTTTAATCAGAAGATTCCTTGTGCATGGCGGCACTTCCTTCCAATCTTTTTCCTCTTGCGAGTTATTACCACCAGCAGTGTTTTCCTGACGCCCATTAGCGTCTCTTCCTTGCAACCAAAAGTTGCTACTGTAATGGTAAAAGCACATAAGTACTCAATGATCAACGACCATCAGAAAACCTCTTCTTCGTAGAGAAACTCCAATTTCTTCTACCGAACACATCTCAAATAGATGAGCTCAGAATGGTCCTTCATAATTTCCTACACGCTGAGCCATTGCCGTTTTGGAGTTGGTTCACACCGACCTTTGTGGACCTATGCAGACTCCTTCCCTCGGCAAGGCTCGTGGACAAGCTACTTCATGTGTAAGGTGCAACGGAAGTGAATGTTGAACTTTGCTCAAGATGAGTGCTCCGAACTGTGCTCAAGGTTCCTTTTTCTTACGGAAGGGAGAGCCTTCTGTTCCCTTAATGAGAGAGTGCAAGTGATCACAAACAAAGTGGATAAACACTGTGAATGAAGGTGCTGAGACTGAGAGATAGAGAGAGAAGAATACGACACTAGAATGTTGTCAAACCCTCCTCCGAAGGCCCCACTCTCTATGGCGAGAGCGGTCTACTATTGATTGCACAAATCTCTACAATGCTTGGACTTGCCGACGATGTCAACGACGATGAGGACAACGATGAGACGTGCTGAAATCTGAAAACGCTAATGGCTGAAATCTGCAAATCTTTATCTGCTGAATTCTGATTCTACGGCGGTGACGATGTCGATGGCGACTATGCGACGACGACCCGCTGAAAACGCAGATGCTGAAATCTGCGTTTTCCGGGCTGAATCTGCAAACACGGGCTGATCTGACTGTGCGGCAAGGATCTGCTGCGGGAAGGTGAGATCTGCGAGGTTCGGGGTTCTATTGCGGTATCTGACTGCTGAAAACTGAAAACGCTGGTGCTATTCTTGGTTCTATCGCGATGGAACTGCAAAACGCTGGTCTGCTATGCTGCTCCAAAGACGCCAGGCTGAATTGGGGGTCTCTTGCAAAAATGCTAGGCTTCTGCTCGTCCTGCTATCTCCTGGGCTGATCTGCAATGCAAAACGCCAAGGCTTCTCCTATTGATGAAAACGCTAGGCCTGCTTGCTGCAAAAACGCTAGGTTTGCTGATGGGGGGGGAGTCTTGCTGAGAAGGTGCCTGTTGAACTCTTGTTCCTGCTGCCTCTTTTGCCAGAAAGTGCTAGCGCTAGCTTACTTATATACTTGCTTGCTAAATTTGCCCTACCTAGTTCCCAACAAAACTCACTTAAAAATAATAACTGAAAATTGGCTAAAATAGGGAAAAAAATGCTCCTGATGAGTTTTGATGGAAATTTGATGATCATGCTGTGTGCAACCAGAGGATATGCATCTACTATAAGTGCCTGGTCATGCACGGTCTGCGAACAGACTTATAAAAGTACCAGAACGCTTCCTCATCTGAACTAAACTGAACCCATGTCATGAAGTAGCTTGTCCACGTACACATAGGGTTTAGATGTGCACGTGACATCCCTCAGGTACTGGTACCGAACTATATGGCGTTGAGGGAGATCCCCAACAGGGTCTGGAATCTTGGAAAGGACTCTTCGCCGGCCCACTCTAATGAGTGGGTCATGCGATACTTGAACTTCATAAAGGTCTCCGCTTGCTTCTTAGGGCCACGTCGAAAGCGACACAAAGTCATCTGTGGCTCCTTCAATGCTTCAACTTCGTCTATAGTCATGCGTCTACCTTCAAGAATCTCCTAGGATGAAAATTCCTGAAACCACTTCGAACACAAAAACATGAACATACCATTCCACGTAAAGTGACTAGAAAACTTCCAGTCTTCTTTAAAGACTGTGCATGCAATGTAGATGAACATATAGACGGAGTGCCAACCGTATCAAACACATGCAAACAATGGGTTCGAATTGTGACTTTCTGATCTAAATCAATCAACTGTGGTAAATCACAATGAAAATGCCGATGCTTAATGCTCAATCCGTCTTGTGCTCTTTCTGATACTGTGTCATGCCAAGGAAGAGACATGGAATGTGAATTCCTTGAATGCAAACATTTCATCTTTTCATGAGTAATCCGCATACATCCGTGCTCATTCATGAGTGAATCGTGCTCATCGTACAATATGTCATGCCTATGAAAAGGGATCACATAAGGACGGTGACTTAAATACAGGAAAGTATCACGAATGAAACACTTGAACAATGCGTGTTGTCTAATCATTTGAACACAGAATACTTCCTGTGGGGGTTCTTTAGACCTCGGCTCAAGAGTCAAGATCAGTTCTTCGTGATTGGTCGAATCTGCAATGAGGTTAGCTTCACTAGAAAAACATCAACTAAACGATCATCCTTGTGAACAATCACAACTTTTTCCTGCAAATCATCATGCTAGTAAATAATCACATCTTGATCATGCAAATCATCATGCTCGTGAATAATCACATCTTGATCATGCAAATCATTATCATGCAGATCATGTGTGTCGTGCTTTGGAAAAGAAGAGACTGCAAGAGTCTTGTTCTCCAAGTCTTTTCAATCTTCGCCTGCACATTAGAATTGAGAGACGAAGAATCAACAACTTGCTCTCCACGAATGACAATGGGAGAGTCACTTTTGGCATTGAAAGTGAACATATTTTCCGCCCAATCAATGAGATGGTTATACTCACAAAACCATCGAATGCCCAAAAGCATATCACATCCTGAAAGAGAAGAGACTACAAATTTTCTGCGGAAGGACACTTGTTGAACAATGAACAAAACATCAAGGCACTCTTGCGTGATGAGAGAGTCCATACCGGGAGAGAAGCCTGACACCTCGAAAGGAGATGTCTTGCGAACCTCCAAGCGGGCTCTTTCGACAAGAGAGTCACTAATCAAACCATGCATACTGCCTGGGTCAACTAATATGACAAAAGGCTGACCCTTCACATGACCATAACACTTAATGAGAGACTCATCAATGGGAGGATCATGAGAGACTTGGGTCACACTCGTGTTCTCATTTATTGTATTGACAGAGGAAGTGGGTTCTGTGGGTTCTTTAGAGTCATTAGACTCAAGCTTAGGACATGTTCTTTTTAAGTGACCCTTGATGTGACAATGAAAACAACGACCTTCCTTAAAATAATTGCGTTGTTGTTCCGACGCGATGTATCCTCCTAAAATTCCTTGTTCTGCCTTTTCATCTGGAGTGAGCTTAGGTTTAGCAATTGTGGTAGCTTTACCCTTAGGTTCATTTGGAGAGTTCTTTTTTGAGAGACTATTGGAAGATTGGTTAGAAGAGTTACTGTTCTTACCATTCTTACCATTCTTACTGTTCTGAGGAGTCTGAGTGGTACTTGTAGAAGTCTTGTTTTCCTTAGGCTTTCCCTTGCTGTGCTTCATCTCTTGTGCGAGAGCAATCGCTACCGCCTTGTTGAGATCGATTAAGTCGAGGACTTCGACATCAAACCTAATATAGTCGTCCAACCCGAAAATGAAAGCCTCCTTGCGCTCATCATCCAATTTGCGTAATTGGGTGCCGAGCTGCAGAACACGATTAGAGAAAAACATAACTGGCATACCATTTTGCTTGAGACTGTGCCAATCGTCTTTCAACCTTGCTAGGTACTGTGGTGGCATAAACCGCGCCTTGAGCTTGTCTTGGAAGTCGGCCCAATTGAAGGAAAGGGGCTACCTTCCTCGGCTTCCTCTAGGTGCGCGGTCAACTGTGCCTCTTTGCCATGCGTGGTATCAATTTATGGCATCACCGACAAGGTACATAGTTGCCGTCAAAACTTTGCTATTTCGTGTCTTCTTAGTTGTTGAAAAATAAGCATTAAATTGATGCAACCAAGAATGAATAATCGTAGCATCCATATTACCATCATACTTACTGAACGTGATCTTCTCTGTAACGGGGTTGTTGGAGTCTGAATCTCGGCTTGCGCCACTTGATGAACTACCAACATCTTTGGCCGGCTCGGACTTCGAGGTGAGAGCTTGTCGGACCAACTCTTGCATGCGTAGGTCTCTCTGCACCTCACGCTCTGCCTCCAAGGCCGCTCATCTGTCTTCGGCCACCAAGTGCGCTTGCTCACACTCACGCTCAATAGCTGCCTTTCTTTGTGCTTTTCTTTCTTTTCGTTCACCGCGCTTGCGTTCTAAGACAACGCAAGTCGCTTCTTGTCGTGCCATTGTGTCCATCATCGTCTTGACCAAAGCCTCATAGGATTTGGTGCAAACCGTGGCATAGATGGGGAAGGGGGAGGGTCGGAAAAACCTCCTGGTGGGAAAAATTCTTCTTCGCCTTCTTTATGTTCATCACCTTCATGCAAAGTATCCATTCCGCTTCGGGTGACGACCATACACTGAGATCTTTGGTTCTTAAGTTCAGGAGGAACTTGGGTTCTTGTGGGTCGGGGGTTCTTGGGTTCTTGAGGTTCTTGAGTTCTTAAGGTTTTTGAGGTTCTTGAGGTTCTTGGGGGTCTTGAGGTTCTTCTGTAGCTTGCAATCTGTGTTAGAGAAGGATCTTCTCGTCACCCGAGCTCTTCTCTTTCCCGCGGGCACACCCCTTGGGGGCCTTGCGCTCACACCAAGGTTGCTTTTTTCCACCTCACGTTGATTGGCCGGCCACTAAGTGCACGGTCCGCTCTCAATGAGTGAAAAGAGAAACAAGGGGAGGTTGGACAAGCCCTTCTTTCTTGGGTTTCCTGTCACTCTTCAAAAACACGATTAGGAATCGACATGCCCAAGTGGACTTGGGTTACGTGCGACTGCAACAAGCAAAAAAAATTATGTGGTTCTTGTGGTTCTTTCCTCGAGTGATACAGAACACTGTTAAAGCTCTGATACCAATGTAAGGTGCAGCGGAAGTGTATGTTGAACTTTGCTCAAGATGAGTGCTCCGAATTGTGCTCAAGGTTCCTGTTTCTTACGGAAGGGAGAGTCTTCCGTTCCTTTAATGAGAGAGTGCAAGTGATCACAAACAAAGTGGATAAACACTGTGAATGAAGGTGTTGAGACAGAGATAGAGAGAGAAGGATACGACACCAGAATGTTGTCAAACCCTCCTCTGAAGGCCCCATTCTCTATGGCGAGAGCGGTCTACTATTGATTGCACAAATCTCTACAATGCTTGGACTTGCCGACGATGTCGACGACGATGAGGACGACGACGAGACGGGCTGAAATCTGAAAACGCTAATGGCTGAAATCTGCAAATCTTTATTTGCTGAATTCTGATTCTATGTCGGTGACGATGTTGATGGCGACGATGCGACGATGACGCGCTGAAAACGCAGATGCTGAAATCTGCGTTTTCCGGGCTGAATCTGCAAACGCGGGCTGATCTGACCGTGCGGCGAGGATCTGCTGCAAGAAGGTGAGATCTACGAGGTTTGGGGGTTCTACTGCGGTATCTGACTGCTGAAAACTGAAAACGCTGGTGCTATTCTTGGTTCTATCGCGATGGAACTGCAAAACGCTGGTCTGCTATGCTGCTCCAGAAATGCCAGGCTGAATTGGGAGTCTCTTGCAAAAACGCTAGGCTTCTGCTGGTCCTGTTGTCGCCGGGGCTGATCTGCAATGCAAAACGCCAAGGCTTCTGCTCTAGGCCTGCTTGCTGCAAAAATGCTAGGTTTGTTGATGGGGGGGGAGTCTTGCTGAGAAGGTGCCTGTTGAACTCTTGTTCCTACTGCCTCTTCTGTCAGAAAGTGCTAGCGCTAGCTTTACTTATATACTTGCTTGCTAAATTTGCCCTACTTAGTTCCCAACAAAAGTCACTTAAAAATAATAAGTGAAAATTGGCTAAAATAGGGAAAATAGGTCTATGCACTATAAAAATGCTCCTGATGGGTTCTGATGGAAATCGTCGTCGCTCGTCGTCACCATCTTAGAACCTCATTGCATCGTAGCATCAAGAACTTGCATCAACATCTTGTATCAGATTGTGCAATCAATAGCATAGACTTCTCTCGCCATCGAGAAGGGGCCCTTGGAGGAGGGTTTGACAACTTTTCTTGTGTCGTATTCTTCTCTCTCTAGCTCTCAGTCTCAGTACTTTCATGCACAATGTTTACCCACTTTGTTTGTGATCATTTGCACTCTCTCATTAAAGGAACGGAAGGCTCTCCCTTCCATAAGTAAAAGGAATCCTTGAGCACAGTTCGGAGCACTCATCTTGAGCAAAGTTCAACATCCACACCTGCTGCACCTTACATTGGTATCAGAGCTTTGGCAGTGTTCTGTATCACTTAAGGAAAGAACCACAGAATTTATTTATTTTTGCTTGTTGCGATCGCACGTAACCCAAGTCCACTTAGTCGTGTCGATTCCTAATCGTGTTTTTGAAGAGTGACAGGAAACCCAAGAAAGAAGGGCTTCCCCTTGTTTCTCTTTCCACTCATTGAGAGCGGACCGTGCACTTAGCGGCCGGCCAATCGACGTGAGGTGGAAAAAGCAACCTTGGTGTGAGCGCAAGGCCGCCAAGGGGTGCGCCCGTAGGAAAGAGAAGAGCTTGGATAAGAGAAGATCCTTCTCTAACACATATTGCATGCTAAAGACGACCCTCAAGAACCTCAAGCACTCAAGACCCTCAAGAACCCAAGAACCACAAGACCCCATGTATGGTCATTACCCAAAGCGGAATGGATACTTCGCATGGAGGTGATGAGCATGGAAGTGTCGAAGAAGAATTTTCCCCACTAGGAGGTTTTTCCGACCCTCCCCCTTCCCCATCTACGCCAAGGATTGCACCAAATCCTATGGAGGCTTTGGTCAAGACGATGATTGACAGGATTACGACAAGAAGTCAACGAGTTACCTTGGATCGCGAGCGTGAACAAGCACGCTTGGCGGCCGAGGAACGAAAAGAAAGAACAGCAGAAAGAAAGGCCGACTTGGAGCGTGAGCGCGAGCAAGCGCGCTTGGCGGCCGAAGAAAGAAAGGAAGCTATTGAGTGTGAGCGTGAGCAAGCGCGCTTGGCGGCCAAAGCAAGGAAGGAGGCGGCCGAAGAAAGAAAGGCAGCTATGGAGCTTGAGCGTGAGCAATCACGCGAAGCCCAACGAGTAGCGGCCGAAGACAGACGAGCGGCCTTGGAGTTAGAGCGTGAGGCGTAGAGAGACCAACGTATGCAAGAATTGATCCTACAGGTTCTCACCTCGAACCCGAGCCGACCAAAGATGTTGGTGGTTCATCAAGTGGCACAAGCTGAGATGCGGACTCCAACAACCCCGTCACCGAGAAGTTGACATTTAGTAAGTATGACGGTAAGATGGGTGCTAGTGTTATTCATTCTTGGTTGCATCAATTTAATGCTTATTTTGCCACAACTAAGAAGACAGGGAATAGCAAGGTTCTCACAGTAGCCATGTACCTTGCCGGTGATGCCATTAATTGGTACCATGCATGGCAAGAGGCACAGTTGGCCGGGCACCTAGAGGCAGCCGACGAAGACGCGCCCTTTTTCTTCAATTGGGCCGACTTCCACGACAAGCTCAAGGCGCGGTTTATGCCTCCTCAGTACCTAGCGCGATTGAAAGAAGATTGACGCAATCTCAAGCAGAATGGTATGCCAATCATGTCTTTTTCTAACCGTGTTTTGCAGCTTGGCACCCAATTACGCAAATTTGATGATGTGCGCAAAGAGGCTTTTCTTTTTGGGTTGGACGAATATATCAAGTTTGGCCTCTATCTATTGGAGATTCAGCGATATCGAGCAGGGTTACCGAGAGAGAGAGAGAGAGAGAGAGAGAGAGAGAGAGAGAGAGAGAGAGAGAGAGAGAGAGAGAGATCACAATGTTCTTCCATTGAGAGATTGAGCAGAGACGAGACCAGCCAGAGAGGAGGGATACAATGCACATCACTAGCAGAGGTATACTGAGTGATCGAGCAGCAGAGCTGGGGAGATCCATGAAGCCCAGGATAAGGGATGCTCCCATCGATGGAGGAGGTTGCAACAGAGGATCAGGTCTATATTGGCAAGACATGGGAGATGCCCTGTGGAAGAGGACATCGCCACAATCATGCAGCAAATTTGGCTCTTATCATTTTGTGTCGAGAAGTGTCCAACTCCAATCTACATCTACAACTGCGAACGTGGACAAACGTCACCTTAAAACACCCTTATATATGGTTCTATTTGGAATATTGGAGCTTTATAGTTGTCTCTCAACATATAGGCTGAAACAAGGCTAATTCAAGCATTTTAAACCCGCATTCTAAAGCCCGCTCCCCTCCCGTTCCAAACGCATTCCGGTGGAGGGGGGGGGGGGGGGGGGGTGTTCCTTGTTCCAGGTAACTATGGTTCTTTGGCAGTCTGGCAGTGTTTTGGAGAGGGGTCGTCGAACAAGACGTGCATCTCACTAGTTAGCAATTCTTTTCTTTCTGGAAAATTTTTCCTCCAGACTTAGCATTGAAAGGACAATATTGTGCATACTTATGAACTTTGAGGTTGGTCATTACTGATCAAGTTTTCTGTGCTCAGATACCTCCAAGGAAAAGCACGGCTTCTTACAGGTATTCTGTCATTTTTTTACTTTTGACAGATTTTTGGGTGCACTAGTTGTAAGATATTGACATTCTTAATTCTTACCCTGCACAGAGCAGATGAATGGAACATCAATAAATGGGATTGGGAGGGTTCTTTGAAAGTTGTCAGCAAGGGAGTAGATTGCACGATCAAGCTGGAAGACAATACATCAGGCACTTATTTTATAAATTATAAGGTTTTATATACAAAGTATATGTTTTTATATCAGCTGCCTTCAGTTTGTCAAGACTGAATATGGAAACGAGTAATTAAATTTTCTCTTTGTGAGCTTGGTTACCTCAATTAGTATCTACTTTGCTGCAGGAGAGCTGTATGCACAAGCTCCAGTTCGAGGTGATCAACCTTTACCAATTGAGGCAGTTATTGACAGTAGTAGGTGATGATGCCTCCAGAGCATAATATGTATATTGTATGCACAGACATACATTCCACGGTGGCCTAAAATCATGATGTTTTACAGGTTCTTTGTGTTGCGTGTTGAGGACAGCTCTGGTAAGCATGCAAGTCTTTAAGATGATATAATAATGATTTGCTTGAACCAACAAAACTGAGTTATAGCAGGTCCACAAGCAAGGCATGCATTCTTTGGAATTGGTTTTAGGGAAAGGCTTCCTGCATATGACTTCCAGGCTGCTCTGCATGATCATGTCAAGTAAGGCTCGATTTCTTAACAATTTCCCTAATATTTTATTTGCAAGTAAACAGATGAATTAATGTGTATGCAATTAGGTATTGTTGAGCACTCATACATAGACAAAGGCATCATGTGCATGAAATACTTTCTATGGAAAGTTGATTCACTAAATTAAACGAATTTGAATACATTGTTAAGGTAGGTCCCTAATTGCCAGCAATTGCAGAGGGTCCGCAACTCGATAGGGTCTCTTAGCTACTAGGACTGCCTAGAGATCATGAACTGACCATAGCTACCCTTCGGTAAGTAACACCCTCATGTTAGGGCAAGCGTTCAAGGATGTAGCCTAGCACTGATAACAGACCATGTGTCCTATGTTACTTGCCTCTCCCACTCCCGCTTTCAGTGGCCTCGTCCTACCCTAGCCTTCAGGTTTCTCCTTCAGCACACTCGCATTTGTAAATGAGGCCTCCTCTTGTAGGTGACAGGTCACACACCTTCACATTTTCCTGGATGGTGACCTGATCTTCTATGACATTTAATACAACATACTCCTCTTCTTAAGGATCATTAATGTCTCAAAGTTGACGATGCGGAAGCATAGAGACCAAGAGAGAGAAGAAGAAGTAGAAGAAGAAGAAGAAGAGAATTTTAACGTGGTAGAAAACTATCCCAAGAGACCTTAAAGATCTATCCGACAAGGAGAGTTGAACTCAAGACCTGTTATTCAAGAGGAAAATGGCATAACCAATCTACCACACTTGGGGAGAGAGAGAGAGAGAGAGAGAGAGAGAGAGAGAGAGAGAGTGAGAGAGTCTCCTGAACCAACCAACCTTGGCAATGAAATAACTGATATACAATACAATGGGGGCTGAGGGTTGCTTATATAGCAACCTCAGTAAATTGCCTTACCTAGACTTTGACAAATAAGTAAAATAAATACCTTAAAGCCAAACTAAATAATGGGATCACATTGGGCAGTTCACTTGAGATGCCAAAACTCTAACACCCTCTTTGCAGCTCATAGTGGACATAAATAGTGAGACCAAGTCTATGAAGAAGCTACATTGTGATGCTTTTGGTCTCCTTCATAGATGAAAAATTAGATTGCTACATGCGGATCGTGCGTCTGTCCCTACCAAAATCTGTTCTCTTCCAATATGTTGGAAGCAATAGGAACTTGGGACTATTGTCTACTTATGTGGTAAACTTTTTGCGACACCTTCTGATACCAATTATATGCATGGATCAAACTTTTCTAAATTATGAAGCTCATGGAGTTTTTGACTTCATGAGCGTGCCTAGGTTGAATGACTTGTATGAGCTAGAGTTTAGAGATTTGCTCATACAGGCTCTTGAAGATCGAAGCAGATACATCAACTTTGCACAGGAGGAAGAGCAACCTATCTTTTACATCACGCTAAGTGGTGGAAGCAATGATGGATAACAATAAGAGTTGTAGTCTTTTTTCAACCAAATTTGGTAAATGATGCCACACCATTGTATTTCTCATTGGGAAAGAAACTTCAAGATCTTTGATCCTGGGGACTGCTTATCAAAACTTTGTCTAATGAAGGGGGTTTACTCAGCCACTTCGTTACATCATGCTATTGGCTCTGGAGAGAATCTATCATAGTACACAAGGTTCTCTAATCATACAGCAGAGGTGTTTCAAGAAAGATGAAAGCAGTCAAAGACAAACATTACAAGCTCTACAAGCTATAGCTGTGTGAATAAATTAATTGGATAAATGACACATGAATGTACCATTATCTAGGGGGGAGGCTAATGATAGCCATTTTTCGGGTATCCATATTTGCCATAGTGAGCTACCTCACCCAAGAAGAATCACCTAAATACTACGGCTATATTCACTTTTTCATTGTACATAGGCGTGTGAGTTAGGGTATTTTCCCCATATCTCCTTGAAAACCCTTAGCTAGCTAGTCACTAGGCTGGTTGAGCCATTTTTGTGTAAGTATTTCATTGTATGAAGGGCCTAAATATGTGTTTTTTTAATAGTTATTATTTTGATATTTATTTTAATATTTATAGCTAAGTGTGTGTTATTTGCATAAGTATGCTATATACATTGACTCATCATTACTACAATTTTTCTTACCATCGTGCATAATCTCTATTCTATATATAAGTCTTTTTATCCAAGCCTCCCTAAATTTTGGTGTGAATCCACTCCAAAAAAAATCCGCAAAAATACTTTTCACATAGTCATTCCTTTCTACTAGATAAGTATTTTCTAAATGCATTCTCTCTTACTCCAACTAGTGGTGCAACATAGTTCCTTGTCAATGGAGTGCAACCCTGAATTGGAGCAGCCCACTCCACCTGATGGGTCAAAAGAAGACCTGTTAGAGTGGTTGGAAGCTACCAAGTCTATGCCTTGTTATGGAGTCTCGATTCAACCTTTGCCGGAGGATACACCCTCTTCCAAATTTTCTACAATACCCGAGCCCAATGAGCCACTTGGGCAAGCAGCCAATGTGGAGGATCTACAGGAGTTCACACACCCCTCAACCTCAGCCCCATCTGTGTCTGACTCTCCGATCAAGCCAAAGCTCTCCTCTATGTCTAGTGAACTACCCTTCACCAAGTTTCCTCAAGGCGGGCTACAACAAAAAGATGATGATTTCAAGATTAATGAGTCCCCCAACTCATGATGTCTCTCTGCTCCTAGATGCAACAACCTCTTCACCTACATGGAAATTCTTCAACAGTGCCATCTCGAGACCCAGTAAAATGAGAACACTTTTGCGACTCTAGTCCCCACCCCGCACTGCTAGACAAGATGCAGAATAGACAACTTATTTGCTATGGTCTGTGTCACAGAAGGTAAGATCAGCCTCATTCAAAGTTGCAGAAGCTCAAGCACTGATGATTTTGAAAGAGACTGGTTTGTAAAACTTCTGTGAAGATCAATGATTGCACAGCTATCTGATCCTCTCGTCTGGAATTGGAATACCACAAAACTTGGAACAGGTCAATTTCAACTTTCTCCATCAAAGGCTCTCTGTGCATCTTGTAAAGCACCTTCACCTTCACCCCCCCTTGAAACGAACGCAGAGAGTGATCTCCCGGCTACACAAACCGCCCACAGATACGTGTCGGACGAACCACCCGACCATAGCCACCATCCGGCAGCTCCCCCGTGCTGGGGCTAGCGTCCGAGGACGTAGGTGTGCACCTGTAAGACCGAGCATCCATACCACCCGGCCTCACCTCCTCGAGGTGACCTCGCGCACTCCTAGCCTCGTGGGCTAACCACTGGCACTCTGCCAGTGGGGGTCGAGAACTGTAAATGAGGCCTTGGCCTCCCTTTTATAATAGTGGCCGGCCACACTGGCCATGTTCACACTACGTCCGCCCGGACACTGGACGCCCATCCCGACGGCATCTGGGCTAGATCCCCTCCCCTGTGAGCGGGACATAACATACTTCCCCCCTTAAGAACCATTGATGTCCTTATCAATGAAGTGGGGATATTGAGCCTTCAAAGCTCTAACAGGTTCCCAAGTAGCAAACCTTTCAGATTGACCCTTCCATTTAATTAAGTACTCGTCATAAGCCTTTTGACGCGAATGACGGGTACGATGATCTAGAGCTGCTTTTGACTCGGTCACGAGCCGTTCTTATACTATCCTTAGCCAAATCGAGCATTTCGTGCATGTCATACAGGAAATCACGAGCTATGCGTTCCTTGACTTTCTCTAAGCCAATAGCAATCGGGGATTTAGGCTCAAATCCATACATGAGCATGAACGGGCTAAATCCAGTAGCAGAATGCTTGCTACTATTATAGGCAAACTCTAACTGTGGAAGATACGTTTCCCAATCAGATTGCTTGTGAGAGACATAAGCTCTCAACATGTCCTCCAACGTCTGATTCATCCTCTCAGTTTGTCCGTCGGACTCAGGATGGTCAGAAGACGACATACTCAACTTCGTCTGAAGATGAGCAAACACATCTCGCCAAAATCGGCCAGTGAACTTAGTATCTCGATCACTGACGATATCCTTCGGCAGACCATACAGCTTATAAAGCTGATCGACAAATAAAACCGCCAACTCATGGCTTTTTATTGTCGACTTTTGTGAGTGTATCGACCACAACCCAAATAGCGTTATTGCCTCGACTAGTATTTGGCAAACCAACGATGAAGTCCATGGAAATACTTTGCCATTTGGCATCTGGGATTTCCAATGGATGTAGCAGGCCAGCTTTCCTAGGGCGCTCTGCCTTATTGACCTGACACTGAGCGCATCTCTTCACATAGTTCTCTATGTAAGAGCGCATTCTTGGCCAATAGAAATATCGTTTGACTAAAGCCAAAGTTCTCTGGATGCCTGGGTGCCCAGCGCTAGGAACATCGTGGCATTCGCACAAAATCCTTTGTCGAATCTCATCGATTTCCAGCACGCAGACTGTACCATTTCTGAACAATAGTCCACCTCTAATGGAATATTGTCGCTGTCTCGTCTCTCCAGCACGACTCATTTGGGTCTCCGGACCACCCAAGCCTGTATGCGAGTCATGCCCCGCTTCAACCTTGTTCCATATCTTGCCAAAATGGCCATCGGAACGACATAGTCCTCCGAGAGAGAGATAGAAATCCGTCGAGATTTCAGCCATAGACAAGGCATTAACCTGAGGAATCCTATTGAGTGCATCGGCAACTCGATTACTGGATCCTTTTCTATAACGGATCTCAAAGTCAAACTCTTGCATAAGCTCAACCCATCTAGCCTTCTGGCCTCTGAGATCACCCTAATCATAGATATAGCGCAAGGAATGATGATCCGTTTATGCAACAAACGTAGAGGCATACAAGTAGTGCCGCCATTTCCTCAGGGCGTGGACTACGGCGTAAAGCTCCTTTTTATACGTTGGATAACGCATCTTAGCGTCAGAAAGTTTCTTACTTTCAAGCGCAACAGGACGTCCATCTTGGTATAATGCCGCACCAATAGCATAATCACTAGCATCCGTTTCAACCACAAACGGTTTGCTAGGATCCACAATGTGCAATATTGGCGCAGTATTCACCAAGTGCTTTAGTGTCCGAAAGCTCTCGTTGTAGCGCGGATAATGTGTCGTGCTCTCTCCAGTCTGGGTGTCCCTCAGTGCAATGTGCGTGACAATCTCACTCAAACAAATGAAAACTCTCTCAAACAGAATGAAACACAGAAACAATGGATAACAACAAAGATACAACAGTGAACCAGAACATGTGGACTCGACTAGCTCAAAGAACCATGTACAGACTCTGGCGTGGCAGCGCACTCAGCTCCAGCCCAGAACTCACAGGTACAAGAGGGGTGTCGAGGCTCAGATGTGCATGGATGGTGAAGCAGTGCCCTGTGTAAGACTCTCTAGACGACTACGTGCAAGATAAGATGGAACTGTCCCAAAACGACTACTGATATGTACAACCATAGGAGCCACCAACGGCCCATAAATGTCCAGCCAGCTAAGTCTATCTCCAAACTGAGTGGTGGTGGTGACCAGGCCACGACGTCCACTAGACCACCGTAGGTACCCTGCCACGTGTCACTCCCAGCCAAAGGGTCCGTCCAGTGTGAACCAGACCAACTGTAGCTAACTGTCCAACTGCCTGTCTTGTGAAGTGACACTGTAGCAGGCTACAGGTTGCCCGCCACAAGACTGGTCATCGTCTCGGTGAGCCAAAACTGAATGAAACTGCAAAAGTAACTATATGTACCATGAAATAGAGGTAAGAGCACAGTCCTGTCACCCAAGGGAAAGGGTCGTCCCCACTGCTGCTCCAGAAGCTTCCGGATCGGGAGGAGCCATCAGATCAATAGTGTAACCATGCGGTTGCTGTCCTGTGCTTTGCATACCTTGATTTCCTGTGGTTGTAGCAGCCATCTGCTGCACAGCGGATGGGAGTACCTGCCCTGAAGTGAACTCCGGACGCCTAGTAACGCAACCATGGCGGTGTGCACCAGTAACACCGTCACAGCAAGGAACACTCTGGCTCTGCATGTGTGGCATCTGGATCTGAGACTCTTGCTGAGTGAAGTACTGGACCTGGGGCTGTGGGTAGTGTCCCATGAACTGCTGAGAGGGCTGAGAGGGACCTGCTGGCGCTGCAAAGGTGGCTGGACTCTGGACCTGTATCCCTGGCCTAGTCCATCCATATCCCACAGTAGCCTGGGTAGGCCTGTTATCATACATAAGCATTTCTTGAAATCCTTGCACCTGTGCTTTGAGGTCATCAATAATTCTCGACTTTATCTTCAATGCTTGCTGTAGTGCAAAAATCGTTGCATCTCGATCTGCGATGGCACTCTCGGCAACTCGCAGGGATCCCTCCATAGCTGCGTATGTGGCGGAGTGATGCTGGTGGGTTGCAGCTAGCTGCTCCACGCCTAGCTCGATGGTGGCAATAGCAGCTCTGGAGTCCTGAAGCAACTTCTCTGAAAGCTGAAACAGAGAAGTGGAGTCGGTCCTACCTGAAGATCCCTCAGATGGATGTGATGCTGGAGGGCGCACATGTGGCATTGCCGGTGAGCTAAAAGTAGGTGCAGATGGTGGCACAACCGGCGAGCTAGAAGTAGGGACACTCGGTGTAGAAGGTGCTTCAGAGATTGTTGTTGTAGGCGCAGCGAGTGATATGTTGACCGGTGTATGAGTGAAGATGGGAGAAGAAGGAAGAGGATCCTGTATGGGTGAAGTGACCATCCTGTCCTGAGGAGCGGCAATAGACACTGGTGTCGGCACAGCAGAACCAGGTGTAGCAGTTGACGTATGACGCTGAAGATGTACCCTAGTCTGCTGTCTCTCAGAAACTGGCAAGGAGAGTAGAGACTTCACTGTATCCTTCATCACTTTCGCCTTGATCTTCTTTTTCTTGGTGACTGTGGGGTCTACTTGCATGCTCTCATGGGTTTCCTTTTCCCTTTCGAGGTTCCCTGTTCCTCATCCACTTCATTTATGTTGATAGGTCTGTTTATGATCCATGCCAAGAGAGGCGCCGCAAAACATCTAAAAGTTAACTGCACAGATTGCACTTGGGCCCGAAATCTTTTAGCCCTATACTGCAGAGAGCTGAAGAGATTTGGTGGAATCCACATGGGATAGTGTGGATTAAACAGTATAGCCCGTCGCAGTGGGAGAATGTAGTGAGAATATTTGTTTGTACCTTGTCTTCTTTGGCATCCCGAGCCAGAAAGTAATACCTGAAGATTGCGAGAAGCCGTCTGTTTCGCTCATAATTTGGGTGATCTGAGCTCAATAGCTCTTTACATGCTTGAATTGTCGCGTCCTTGGACAACAAAGAGAAAGTACGAGTAGTAGACTTCACAGCTGGAAAGTTGGTCATACCCATGGCATGGCCAAGCCTTGTAGCTGTTAGCTTGTGGCCCCGGACCTTTGGAAAGTTTTTCAGCAGTTGATGTATCAGTTCTGCTGGAATAGTATCAGGTAAATTTGCATCAGCCAATTCTGTGAGACCCAGAGTCCGTAGTTGAGCAGTCGAAAGCACCTCACTGAGAGATGGTCGAGGTTGCTGCATATGAAAATGTAATGAAAATGCTGTGCGATTTTTTGAAGAAGCAGGCCTCTTGATTTCATGAGTGATAATTTGCGGCTTTTCTTTTTTCTGAGCCACCTTTGATTGTTCCTCTGGATCACTGGAAGCACCTGACTCTGAATTTACATCTGAATCCTCAGATGCTGCCGAGTCTGCTTTGTAGCTTTCATCACTTGGGTCCTGGAGGTAAAGTCATCTATGTCATGGCTGCTGCCGCTAGCAGATACTTCATCTGCTTCGCTCTCTGATTGTTCAACCCGAGCTTTTCTCCTCTTCATCTCTACCTTTTTCTTGCTACTTCCTTCTTGCTACCCCTGCCATGGTGAGGTCTGATGACAAACAGAGGATGACAAACAAAGCCGCTGAGTAGCCAACGGAAAAGTAGTAGGATGCAGACAAGTTAGATTTCTTCTGCTAAATCGTTAGGCTGGGCGAGTAATTTAAGGTAGGGTAAATTCGAACCAGGCGAAAGTGGGCGGTTAGGGCGAGAGGGTGTTGGGAGAGGGTAGGGGTGAGAGGGGAGGATAGGGGCGAGAGGGGGTGTGGGAGAGGGTAGAGGCGAGAGGGGAGGATAGGAGAGGGTAGGGGGCGAGAGGTGAGGATAAGGACAAGAGGGGGAATAGGGGCGAGAGGGGGTGTGGGAGAGGGTAGGGGGCGAGAGGTTTGGATAGGGGCGAGAGGGGAGGATAGGAGAGGGTAGGGGGCGAGAGGTGAGGATAGGGACGAGAGGGGGGATAGGGGCGAGAGGGGTGTAGGAGAGGGTAGGGGGCGAGTTTTAGGATAGGGGCGAGAGGGGGTGTAGGAGAGGGTAGGGGGCGAGTTTTAGGATAGGGGCGAGAGGGGGTGTGGGAGAGGATAGGGGCGAGGGTATAGGGTAGGGGCGAGAGGGGAAGCTGGGAGAGGGTAGGGGCTAGAGGGGTTTAAGTAAGGGTAGGAGGCAGTAGGGTAGTTAGGGGCGAGGGGTTGGGAGACTAGGGTTTATTAAGGCCTAATGAGAGTGAGCACAACAGTAGCAAAGTGCTAGCAGATACAAAGATAGGATAATTTTGAGCAGGTACGAAGAGAGGACTCAGATAAAGAAGGGTATTAAGGCTTGCAATGATTATTAGTAGCCAGCTTTGGAGCACCAAAGAGTACTTTCCCCCTTTCTTTCTTTCTGCAGCAAAGCTGAAAGTTTATTTGCACCAAAGGTTTTTTTGCTGGTATTGGAATCAAAGAGTTCTTTGACATAAACTCTGCCATATTCTTTATATAGACAGCCTCAATCGTCGTCTAAGCAGAATCCCCAAGCAGATTTCACTTTTTCAAACTGAACAAAACACTCTGACTAGAAGCTTGACTGATAGCAGTTTGGAAGGACCTTAATACTTAACTGCAAATAACACTTAGGATAGAAACAATTAGAGGAGTGACTGAACTGTTGAAGTTCCGATAATACCCAATTACCAGGAGGACTTAGTGGAGAAAAGATATCTTAGAGGAAAGGTGGAAACTTACAAACATAGCAAAAACTGAGACAGTAACAGAACATCTATTCTGGTGGAAAGCTCGAGGGGAGGAGAGAGATGGGCCATAGAACCTACAGATGGCGGAAAGTTGCATACCCTTTACTCAGAGGAGTAATAGCACTTGATTCTGGAGCCATTTACCAGTGGCAAAGGGACGCCTTCCAAAGTGACTAACTGGACAGCCCCCTGTGGCAAAACCTCCTGTACTCTAAAGGGCCCTTGCCAAGCTGGAACCAGCTTCTTTGCTTTTTCCAAATATTTTGCCTGATAGAGTAGCACCAATGTGCCTTGCGTTATTTTTGGCTTTCTGAGGTGGCGATCATGCCACGCTTTGCGACGAAGTTGTTCCGCTTGCGAAGCACGAGAAGCTAAAAGGCGGCTATCATCCAATAAGGTGAGACGGGAGATAGAGGCAGATTCCATGCCCCAACTTGCACGCAGACTGCCCACCCTAGGGGAACCGGAGTTGAACTCAAATGGAGCTATGGCTTCCAAACCGAAAGCGAGTTGAAAAGGCGTTTGATTCGTTGTTGCTTTGAAAGATGTGTGGTATGCCCAAAGAGTGCCGTGCACAGCCTGAGCCCACGATGCTGGATGGAGATGACATGCTTTCCTCAGTAGAGCGATCAGAACCTTGTTGGTGCTCTCGGCCTGTCCATTGGCTCTAGGGTAATAAGAGCACGACTTGCGATGAAAAATCTTGTAATTGGCCAGCAAATTTGAGATCATGTCATTGACAAAATGACTGCCTCTATCACTGGTGATCTCTAAGGGACATCCAAATCTGCATAAAATATTTTCATATAAAAATTTGGCCACTGTATTGCCGGTGCAATCTACTGTCGCTAGTACCTCTGCCCACTTTGTTGCACAGTCTGTAGCCACTAGCAGATATTTGCGATTACCTGGTTGAGCCGGGGGATATATTGGTCCCACAAAGTCCAAACCCCATCTCTCAAAAGGTAGCCACGCCATCGAGACCTGTAAAGGACGGTTGGATTGCTTACTCGGCTTCGGCCCACATCTCTGGCACACATCACAAACCTTAGAATATGCTATTGCATCCTTAAAAATGTAGGGCCACCACAGACCACTCTGTAGTATCTTCTGAGCAGTGATGTGACCAGGGTAATGGCCACCAGTGGGACCATTGTGGGCATCCTCCAGAATATGCTCCACCTCATGAGGCGAGACACAACGCTTCAGAACACCATCTGGTCCCGCTTTGTAGAGCTGGCCCCCGATCAGAGTGAAAGGCCTGGACTTCAACAGCAATCTCCTCTTTTGCAGTGGGGATGCCCTCTCTGGGTACAGCCCAGTAGATAGAAAATGTAGGACCTCGCCGTACCATTCCGGTGTTGTATCTATTTTAAAAAGACTGCTATCTGGAAAGTCATCCGCAATCCCGGTAGCTTCTTCGCCTGTGTAAATGCGAGAGAGGTGGTCAGCCATTACATGATGCTTACCAGGACGGAGTACCACTTCAAAATCAAACTCCTGGAATAGGAGGAGCCATCGCCATACTCGACCTGCAACCTGTGGCTTATTAAGCAGATAGCGCAAGGCATGGTGATCAGTGATAACAGTGAAGTGGACCCCTAGCAAATAGTGACGAAATTTGTGTAGAGCATACACTATAGCCAATCCTTCCCTCTCTGTGGTGCTATAGTTTCGCTCTGCTTTGGTGAGCAGGCGACTTGCATAATGTACAGGGCGATCCAAGTTGAACTCTTTGCTAGGCTGAGTCAGCACAACACCCACAGCCAGCAGACTGGCATCTGTATGCACATGAAAAGGTAGGGCCCAATCCGGGGCAACTAGAATAGGCGCTTCAGTGAGACGTTTTTTGAGGTATGCAAATGCTTCGGCCTCAGGTGTTGACCACCGGAAGGGAACAGCAGCACTGGTGAGCCGGGTCAATGGTTGAGCCACCTGTGCATACATACGTATAAACCTGCGATGATAGCCGGTGTGGCCCACAAAGCTCTGAACACCTTTGGGATTTATGGGAGGAGGTAACTTCAAGATGGCCATTATCTTCTCTGGGTCCGGTGCCAAACCTTGAGCAGACACCACATGGCCCAACAGTGTGCCCTCCTCTGTGACCAAAAAATGACATTTGTTCGGATTGAGCTTCAAACGTGCCTCTCTGCACCTGAGGAAGACTGCAGAGAGCTGAGCAAGATGCTCCTTTAGATTTTCTACTGGGGTCGAACATTGAGCACCCGAGAAGGTGGAAAAGTCATCCATGAATATGCGAAGGTGATCAGTAAGCAGAGGACAAAAGATGAGATATACTATGCGATTGAAAGAAGGCGGTGCATTTTTAAGCCCAAAAGACATTCTAGTGTAGATGAAAATACCCCAGGGAGTCACAAAAGCTGTTTTGATTTGGTCGTCAGGATGTATTCCTAATTGATTGTAGCCGCTGAACCCGTCCATAAAACTATACAGTACATGGCCAGCGACATCTTCGAGGACTCTCTCAGTAAAAGGTGTTGGAAATCCATCCGGGATTGTGACCTTATTCAGAGCCCGATAGTCGACACAAACTCGAATTTTGTTGGACTGCTTCTTTGGGGCAATAACCATAGGAGACAACCATTCTGAGTGCTCTACTGGTACAATAATACCTGCTTCTTGCATTTTTTCGATTTTGACTGCTTCTGCATACTTGGGATTCAGTTTGTAAGCACGTCCTCTGACTGGCTTAGCCCCCTCAACCAGAGGAATTGTGTGGACTCCTAGCTCTGCTGGGATTCCTTCTAAATCATGGTAAGACCAGGCAAACACATCTTTGAAAGAGCGCACGAAGGAGATTACCAGGTCGAGTAGAGCGGGGTGATCCCATAACCAAGTGGCTAATAAGATGGGCTGATGGCTGTCAGGGCCTCCTAGGTTGACCTCTCTGACTGGGTCAGGCGGTGCAGTGGTCGAGGTTGCGTCAGGTGGAGAAGATTGTGCCGCCTCTGTTAGCCTTTGGACATTATGAGCTGGCGTCTGATCAATGTTGAAATCAGCATACTCTTCCTGCAACCAACCTGATGGAATCTCTGCAAATGGTAATTCCTCAGATACCTCAAAGTGCTCCGGCATGGGTGGAGAGTCAGATGGAGTAGAGGCTAAGGAGGGAGCTGGGGTGTTGGCCAACTCTTGCAAGGGAGACTTTTTTCCCCTTCTATGGTGGGTTATAGGCTCACCCAGGCCGACGGTTTCCATCAAGGGACCCTCTGCAGGATGGGCACCAGAGACCGGTCCACTTGGTTCTGACTCACTTGAGACTGGTCCACTTGGTTCTGGCTCACTTGGCTGACTGGGATTCTTGGTCTCAGGTGTAGCTTCAGATGTAGGATCAGGGGGATAGGGTGAATCTGTTGGCAAAGGTTGAAGAGAGACTACATAGCATTGCATCGAAGAGGTGGCTTCTAACCACTGCAGTAAGTCCTCATCGGACCCATCAGGAGGGACCGGCTGGTCCAAGTCAGGGTTGGACTCTACTGACAAAGAGATATGCTGAACGACCGGATCCATACCTCCTTCGAGACGAATTTGTTGCATTGGAGAGCCAGGAGTATGTATCCACATGGCGTCGGTTCCCCAGTCGTGAAGTGCTTTCGTATGTCGCAGCCATGGCCTACCAATCAGCAAGGGATAACCTCCCTCTACCAGGGGAAGATTAACTACCACAAAATCCAAGTTAAAAGTGAAATCTTGTACCTTCAGAGGCACCTTGTCGACTATGCCCACTGGGTAGACTGTTCTCTGATCAGCCAATGTAACAGTGAAAGGAGCAGGTCGGGTAGGCTTTAGACCTAAGGCCATCATAGTGAATTCGGGCATCAAATTGATTCCAGATCCTTCATCAACGATGACGCCGGATAGCTGGTGCGCAAGAATAGATACAGTGAGGCGAGGACTTTTATAATCGGTGAGGGGAGCAGATGGATAGGAAATCAAATAGGACTCTGAGGGCTGTACAGGGAGGTGCCCGCCACTAGGCCCAGCCCCCGGGTACAGAGACTGAATGACTAACAGGGTGTCACTTCTAAGTGTTGCATCAAGCCTTAGCATGTCGTATAGTGACACCTGCTGAAAAGTATTTTTCAAGATGGCTTCTGCTGTGGGCTTGGCGCCTTCGAACTGGGCTCCTTTTGTGACCTTCATCTGTTCCAAGTCAGCCACTGCTTCTAAGAAGGCTCCATCAATGTCAGATAACAAGGAAGTTGGTTTGCTCTGAGCAATTGGGAAGGACTTGTCCTTTGGGTCAGGTAGACCAGAGTGAGGAAGTGGAGACTGGCGAGGTGGACCTGTGGGCTCTTTGTGCCCGAGTAAGGACACCAGCAGGCTCCTCCACTTGCAGAGGCTTAACCACATGAGTAGCAGGTGAAGGTTGAGGCACGGTGTTCACAGTAATCAAATTTATCTTCGGAAAGGTGAATTCGGGTTGGTTCTGAGTCGAGCCTGAAGACGTGGATGCCCTTTGCTTGGGACAATCTTTACTGTAGTTATCCTTCGAATCAGGGCAATGACGACAAGGAGGGGACCCCTCGGGTAAAGGACACTTTCTCTGATAATGCCCATATTCTCCGCATCTGTAGCAAAGTATGGGCCGATTGGAAGGACGAAACGGGGGACGAGGTGGTTGTTGCATGGAATTTGAGGCTGAGGTGTAGAAACTTTGGGGAACTGAGGGAGTACTGGCATGATAAAAACTGCGGGGTGCAAAGTTGTTGTGTATACCTTGCTGCATAGGGGGTGTTGTCAGCAGAGGAGGCAACTGGTTTTGATGGCCGTAGGGTGAGACCATGTTGGATGCAGGTGCTAGCCCTTGTTGGAGAGAAGGACCAAGATTTTGTTGTATTTGACGCAATCCCTTGAGGTAGTAACAATCCTTATCCTCATGTCCAGCTTTTTCACAGAAGTGGCAGTAAAACCGAAGGGGGCATTCCTGTGGTGGGTGCCCTGGAGAGCGGCATGAGCTACACCAAACCATAGCCTTAGTCTCTTGCTGACACTTGAGCTCTTCTAACTCGCGCTTAATCTGTTCCAATGCCTCATTATGTGTAGGCTTCTCTTGTCTAAGAGAGAAGGACCTCTCCTCTTGAAGAGCTCGTTGTAGCTTTAGGGCTTCCAGTTCCCTACGTAAAGAAGTTAAAGGATCAGTAGGACTACCTTCCGAGAACACAGAGGGAGTATCTATTTGAGGAGAGTTGTTGAAGAGCTTCCTAGCTCCCTCTATTCTAGTAGCAGCTGCGATGAACTCGTCGAGAGTGGCGTCGGGTCGGAGACTCTCTCGGAGTTTTTGCTGAGAAGTTTTGGGAAGCGCCTTCTCCACCCACTTTTTAACCATGAATTCACCGGGTTGTTGGAGAAGCTTGGCCACCAGCGACTTAGTTTTCGTCATAAGCTCTGCAAAAGTCTCCTCAGGTTTGAGCACCATGTTGGCCAACTCATCCAACACCTTCTCCTGGTAGTCACCTGGCCTGAAAGCTGCACAGAACTGCTGTCTTAAGGCTGCCCAAGTTGCAAAATGGTTCTCTGCAAATTGACTGTACCATTTATCTGCTAGGCCATCCAGGGTGGATGGAAATAGTACCAAGTAAGCATCTTCTCTGTTCAGCCCACGTCCCCTACAGAGAGATACAAATCTCCTTGCATGGTCGTCAGCATCTTCTGAAGACAGCCCTTTGAATGTAGGGAACTTGATGTTCACCTTGGCCAAAACACTAGCTAGTGGCTCCATGATTCCTTGCTGAGTCTGTTGCACAATAGCTTGTTGTAGAAGAATAGGAGAGAGCTTTTCTGGAGAAGGTGATCGCGAAGATGGGGAACCTGATGAAGGAATGGGTGATGTGATATGTGGAGGTATAGGTGATGAGGTTGAAGGATTTCTACAAGGTGTCAAAGGTCGTCTTCTGTGATAGTACTTCAGAGGGCTCAGTAGTGGGCTTTGACGCTCAACTGACCTCCTTGTATGTGTCATGCAGTGACCTCCAATCCAACCAAGCTTTGGGCAAGAGAACCTTGAACTGGCTGAAGACTGGTCTAGACTCTACTAGACCATACGAGTGACTAGACTAGCTGGACCAGGGACGAGGAACGAGGAGGACTAGACCAAGGTCGAGGGGTCTAGACCAGAGACGAGGCAAGTTGGACCAGGGCGAGAGGGGACCAGGCCAGCAAGGCGAGAGACTAGACCAGCTAGATTAAGCTATCAAGGGTGAAACTGGACCAGACCAACAGGCTGCACAGGCGAAGCGACCAACAGGCTGCACAGGCGAAGCGAAGAAACCAGTTACTCAACAGAGTGAGACTTCAGTTGAGGTCCCACCGTGATCGCCAAAATGAGAGCACCTGTAGCGCGGATAATGTGTCGTGCTCTCTCCAGTGTGGGTGCCCCTCAGTGCAATGTGCGTGACAATCTCACTCAAACAAATGAAAACTCTCTCAAACAGAATGAAACACAGAAACAATGGATAACAACAAAGATACAACAGTGAACCAGAACATGTGGACTCGACTAGCTCAAAGAACCATGTACAGACTCTGGCGTGGCAGCGCACTCAGCTCCAGCCCAGAACTCACAGGTACAAGAGGGGTGTCGAGGCTCAGATGTGCAGGGATGGTGAAGCAGTGCCCTGTGTAAGACTCTCTAGACGACTACGTGCAAGATAAGATGGAACTGTCCCAAAACGACTACTGATATGTACAACCATAGGAGCCACCAACGGCCCATAAATGTCCAGCCAGCTAAGTCTATCTCCAAACTGAGTGGTGGTGGTGACCTGGCCACGACGTCCACTAGACCACCGTAGGTACCCTGCCACGTGTCACTCCCAGCCAAAAGGTCCGTCCAGTGTGAACCAGTCCAACTGTAGCTAACTGTCCAACTGCCTGTCCTGTGAAGTGACACTGTAGCAGGCTACACTCGTCAAGACGCTCATACCAGACAACAGGGGGATTTCCTTTACGATGAGGACCCGAAGTCTTCGGCCCTTTCACCCCTCCTTTTAAAAGTTGCGTAAGCGGAGCAGCAACTTTAGAGTAATCCTTGATAAACTTGCGAAAGAATCCAGTAAAGCCTAAAAAGGACTTTACTTGGCGTACATTCTTCAGAATGGGCCAATTTCGCACTTTATCCAATTTTTTAGGGTCAACGCGAATTCCATCGCTAGGAATGATGTGACCCAAGTATAGAAGCTCTTTCTTAAAGAATTCACACTTAGAAGCCTTAGGGTAAAGCTTCTCAGTTCTCAGTACTTCGAGAACAGTGCGTATATGCACTAGGTGCTCAGACAAACTTCGGCTGTAGATCAAGATATCATCGAGAAATACAACATTGAAGTTGCCTAAGAATGGTCTCAACAGATCATTCATCATGTGCTGGAACGTGGCTGGAGCATTGGTCAAACCAAAAGGCAAGACCAAAAACTCGTAGTGACCATAACGCGTATGGAAGCCTGTCTTAGGAATATCTTCCAGTTTGATTCGTATCTCATGATAGCTTGATCGCAGGTCTATCTTCGTAAAATACAACGTTCCATGGAGCCGATCTATCAGATCGTCCATGCGCGGGAGCGGATACTTGTTCTTGACAGTGAGCTTACTCAACCCCTTGTAATCCACGCAGAAGTGCATAGTGCTATCCTTTTTTCGAGAAAGTAACACTGGCACTCCCCACGGGGACTTACTTGGTCGAACAAAACCCCTATCGAGATAATCTTTCAGCTGCCGCTGAATCTCATCCTCTTCGGTTTTACTAAACCGATATGGTTGCTTTGAGAAGGGTTGGCTACTAGCCACCAACTCAATGCCATGATCTACTCCTCTTGAAGGCGGCAAGCCAAGAGGTAGATCATCAGGAAAAACATCCTTGAAATCAGTCATGATTTCTCGAATAAGGTTGGATTTGTCGGAATCCCCAAGTTGAACAGAGGAACATGAAACATTTTTACGAAATTCAGTGACAGAAGTACCAAGCACTAATGAATCAAACCGAGCAGATGGTATACATTGATAAAAGTCAACATCAGAAGGCTTTATTTCTTTATACATTTCTAAAGCAGTAACAATTGGTATTGCAAAACCATTATTTACAGACTTCTGATTACAAAGCGACACAGATACATGAGGCATGTTCTGCTTAACAAAAACAAGAGAGTGATGTACATAGTCTATATACAATGAGTCTTGTTTATCATAAAACCATGGAATTCCTAAAATAACATCTGCTCTATCGAGGCGCATGATGTGGAAATCCAGGTTCTCTTTGTAATCAGCTAGCTTGAGCGACAAGTCTGGAACCATCCGATTCCATACGTCCGTATCCATGCCATGAGCCATCTTCACGCGATACTCATGGTCACTGTCCCGCGTCCGCAGGGTCAGTTTTTGCACCAATTTTGCATCCACAAAATTGTGTGAGCTTCCATTATCAAGGAGTACGGTCACGTCATGACCATTGATCTTCCCGGGGGAAATGAAGAAGATCGTGCTTATCAAACACTTTGGTGCTAAAAGTACAATTAGTGTATACTGTGCGCTAAATGATGGATTTCAACTTGAACAACATCAGAGTTACCTGAGATCTCGTGAATCTGAACGTAAGGACGACCTTGCGGTTTTTGCGTCTTCTTCTTCTTGGGGCAATCCTTGATTTGGTGACTCGTCTAGCCACATCCGAAGCAAGCCCCCTTCTTCACTGCATCAGCAACTGAAGCATTTCTGGCTTTCTTCTTCTCAAGAGAAGATCTCGGCGGTGATTTGGACTTACGCTGGAATCGGGGTCGCTTCCTCGAAGCACCCTCACCGGATTGATGGTCTGCAGTTCTTTTCTTCTCATAATTCGCTCCATTTATTAAATGGAACGTCCTGGCCTTTGCCACTGCATCCTCGACATTAGTCGGGGCTTTATCCTTAATTAAGGCCCAACAGTAGTCCTCATGCAATCCGAGCAGATACATGTGCACAGCGTGCGTAGAATCCACCTTGCAGAAGGTAAGCGCCTCTTTGAAAGCTGTTGTATATTTATCAAAAGACAGAGTTTTCATCGAAAGACTCTGCAGTTTGGCATAAGGTTTCAAAGGGTCCATTTTAGCGAAATCCCTCTTGAATTTCACCCAAAAATCAGCCCACGTCGTAGGCTTCTCTGTCATGTCGCGCCACGAGGTAAGCGCCTTACTACGCAGATAGAGAGGAATCGTCTGAATCCTCCGTTCATGATGCTCCCCATGGAGATCAAAGTATGTGGTCCACTGGTGTAGCCAGTTATTTACGGCCAGTTCCGTACACTCTTGTTGCTAAATTGGCTTTATCTTACAGAAAAATAATTCTAAATGAATTATTGGATTTATAAGTGAGAGGGTTTTCTCGCTTGGAACACCAAGGAAAAATAATTCTAAATGAATTATTGGAATTTTAAGTGAGAGGGCTTTTCTCATTGGAGACATCCGAGTACAGAGTATTCCTAGTGCGTCATTTAAAGTAATGACGGGAACACTGAGAACGGGAATATCTGTAAGGCCACCAAGAACGGGTACTTCTGATGCGTCACATCGGATGGGTGACAGGGAGCATCGGAAAGAAGTATCCGACCATCCGGGAACGGACATCTCTGATGCGTCATATGATGGGTGACATAGAGCATCGTGAAGGAGATTGTACCGTAAGTTCGGTAGGAAAGGACTAGGTGATGGGTATTCCTAATGCGTCACAAGGTGGGTGATGGGTGCATCGGAAAGGGAATATTCATAGTCGGGAGGAAATTCCGAACTGTGTTAGAATTGTGCACAAGGAAAAGCAAGCACTTGAATGAAGATGGGTTCAGAGGAAACTTTGAGGAAAAACAGATGCTTTCTGAGAAAGCGGGATTGCTTTTCGGGAAAGCAGATGCTTTTCCGCGAGGAAGTCTATGTCTGCATTGCAACTGTGCATGTGATTGCATCCAGGGACGCCTGGGAAGTGTTGTGAAAGCATTGTTTTTAACTTAAAAGGTTTTATTGAGTTTTTGGGCAGGTTCAGACTAATTTTAAAATACGCCGGTCGCCCACTTAATAAGTGGGCAGCCATCTGATAAATAAGGCAACAGATCAGCCAGCGTTTTCTCTTTCTATTTTTCTGGCAGAACAGAGAAAAAAAAAATTTGAAAAAAAAAAAAGAGGTCGCGATCTCTACGCGAGCAGCTATTCGTGCCCGTGGCTAGGAGCTATAAAAGCATCACATGCCCTCACTCAGAGAGGAGGACCAATCTTTGCAAGGAGGAGATGCTGCTGTAGATTCCAGCCGTAAAGAGGACGTTGCCGGTGATGCCCATGGCTGCCCCAAGTGTACCAGATGTCGCCAAGACCCAGTGCGTGAGTTCCCTCGCGAAGAAGTGCCTACGAAGCGTGTTTCCATCGAGACAAGTTGCTGTTTTTCTCTGTTTTCAGCCCATAAACGTCGTAGACGGGGCTGATTTACGAGAAGGAACCCGAGAACACACCTCTTTTGTGTGTAGGATTGGAAGAGAGGATTTTCTATGGAGAGATCTCTTCCAGGGAATTGCTTTTCGAGAACGGAGTTGCGTTTCGAGCGTCGAGACTTTGAAGGTAACGATTTTTCATGTTATGAACTCTGAGTATTTGTTTGCAGGTGTACTTCCTCTTAGTGAGAGAGTAGGAGCAGAGGAAGGTTTGAGCCTCTGCAGGAGAAAAGCGCTCTGAGGAACTAGAGCCAGATCAGCCCAAGGGTTTCATACCCGAGTTTGGGAAGTAGATCCACGGATCGGAGAGAGGTAGTCTCTCAAGTTGTGATCCGGAAGTTGGGATTCCCAAGTAAGGACTTCGTGTCCGGGAAAGCAGAGTTGTTCTGCGGGAAGAGGACTCTGGAAAGAGAGTTGCAGGGATGCCATGCCCTGAGTCTGGAAGGTGAGATCCAGAGGCGAGAACCTTGATTCTCGAGGAATTGGAATAAAGAATGGAAGTTCCTTGGAATAGGGTTTTGCCCTAGGAATCGGAAGCTGAGGCTTCCGGGAACCATCAAGTCTTATTCTAGAACGAACGTGGTAATACGTTCGGTTCAAGTGCTTGTATAGACTTCTCCTCAGTAATAAAGATACTATTACGGGGGGGGACCAACCCATCTTCTGGTCCCCAGTACTGTGTCGATCTTCTCACTTTCTCTCTCTCCCTCTCTATCTATTTCTCTCTATATCCTTTGGCTTCAATATTAAGTGATAAATTTTATTTATCCAAGTATATTTTATATTGCTATGCGCTCCCGTATGTGACACCTTCTCTTCGCCTGAGAAATTTGTAGTTTTGTACGGAATCGTGGCAGTCGGACCACCCTGTGAACGCCCAAAAGCAGCAATCTGCGTCCGCAATTGTTGGAGATGGGTTTCGCCCTCGGAAATACGCACAGTCGTCGACTAAGCCATATTTTCGAGAGTAGAGAGTCGGGAACTGAGCCCTTGCACGACCCTTTCGAGAGAGGCTAAGCGAAGGTTCGTCTGAACATTCGCGTTTTCCAGAGCGGTAACACGCTGGTCGAAACTGTGGAAAGTACTTGTAATCCATGTGTAGAGAGCATGCGTGAATGGAATTTGGATGTTACCTGGCACGTCGTCACGCTGCACATCTGAGCTGGAGGAATCTATGGCAGAGTGCGTGAAAAACTAGAAGTTTCACATAAAACGGGGCCTATTTTACACTTTCGGTCGCGAAAAGTTGAAGTTCGAGGAGCTCTACACGTCGGCGTGAGTGTCTGAAGGCGAGCAGGCGATGGCTGGAGCACGGGAGCGTGAGCAGGTGAGAGAGGGAGAGCTCAGGTGACGAGCAGAGGAGTTAAAAGAGAGATCTCTGCAGACTTTTAAGTCTCTGTAAGTGATTTATGAATAATATGCAGGGTTTACACTTAACTTAAAAAAGTTAAAGCGTCCAAACCATACTTTAAAAAAAACTCAAGTGAGCAAGTCACTTTAAAAAAGTCCCTGGTCAAGTTTTAAAACAAGGCAGCGTAAAAAAAAGTCGAACGCTGGCCTGCTCTACAGATGCCGCGTGGGCTGAAAGAAAAGCATCGCGCGCGCGTTCGTGGGAGGGGGTACTGCTTGCGCACACCCGTGCCACATACACGCCCAACCTCCAGTTCAGCACCCACGTTGGCAAATCCCCTGCGCAAGGATTCTCTGTCTCTCGCTTCAATGTACCCAGCAGAGCTCGCAGAGAGAGGTAATTCTCTCTCTCTCTCTCTCTCTCTCTCTCTCTCTCTCTCTCTCTCTCTCTCTCTCTCTCTCTATGCTTCGCACAGAGAAGGAGATTACAGAGAGGGTTTTTTTTTTTTGAAAAAAAAACATATTGTATGCTGAATTTAATCCAAAATCTGCAAATTAATCAGTAAGTAAAATCAATGAGTAACCCTCCAATTTTCAACAGTTTCACCCGTCAATTTGCTGATTTTTATCAAAAATCAGCAACATAGTATCAATTTACACCTGCAAACACACTCATGAGAAGAAATTAGTCAATTAAACAATTTATCATCGAAAATTGCATGAAATAAAAACTATCCGACTTAAATCGGTCTGTAGGTGTGCACACAGGCCTTCGTGCAGCCAAGCCGGCTCTGATACCATGAAACGAATGCGGAGAGTGATCTCCCGGCTACACAGACCGCCCACAGATACGCGTCGGATGAACCACCCGACCATAGCCACCATCTTGCAGCTCCCCCGTGCTGGGCCCAATGTCGAAGGACGTAGGCGTGCACCTGTAAGACTGAGCGTCCCATACCACCCGGCCTCACCTCCTCGAGGTGACCTTGCGCACTCCTAGCCTCGCGGGCTAACCACTGGCACTCTGCCAGTGGGGGTCGATAACTGTAAATGAGGCCTTGGCCTCCCTTTTATAATAATGGCCGGCCACACTGGCCGTGTTCACACTACGTGCGCCCGGACACTGGACGCCCATCCCTACGGCATCTGGGCTAGATCCCCTCTCCTGTGAGCGGGGCATAACACCCCTGGTCCCCTACCCACCCCCTCACCATCCCTCGCCCCTCACCACCACTCCCCTCTACCCTCGCCCCTATCCACTCGCCCTCCGCCTCCCTTCCTCTCGCCCCTCATCACCGCCCCCGCCCCTACCGACCACCCCCCTCCCCTCTTCCCTCGCCTCTGCTCTACTCTTTTGGGTTGATAAAGTCGGAGGGAAAGTTCTGCCAGAACGAAAGTTTCTTCTCTCCAATTACAAATGGATGCCTCACCATTGAAGAAGAAAATCAGGCCTCTTTCAAAGAGAAAGTGATTGCTCAAAATTCTGCACACTGGCTTAAGCATATGTACCTGCAAGTAGATTGCACGGGTTTGCCATTTTCACGCTGCTGAAGAGATTTTTCGGAAATTCATTTGCGGAGATTTCTGTGAAACAACAGAAGCCGATGTCCTTGCTTCAATCTTTTTGTTGAACTACTATTACTCTACGGGTAAGCTGCCCACGTGCAATGCACAGTTCTTCCTCTCTCTCACACATAGTCAATGTTTTGCAGTCATCTCTCTCTCTCTCTCTCTCTCTCTCTCTCTCTCTCTCTCTCTCTCTCTCTCAATTCGAGCCCAATCAACCACCTTTAGGGTCGTTATGCAAGTCTTTTAGTTATCTTGGTCTCCATAGCAGTTTCCGTGTTCTCTCTCATCGAGACGGTGAGTGGTCTTGTGGCGGGCAAACTGTAGCAGGGCTACAGTGTCACTGGCACATGACAGACAGTTAGTTGTAGTTGGGCTGGAGTTCACGTTGGACGGACTCACCTAGGCTATCGCAAACTGGTGACGTGGCAGAGCCACCTGGACACAAACACACACACACATACAAATGATTGGCAGATCGTACGGATAGGTTGTACGGAATCCCGCATTATGCGCTGACTACTAACGTGGCAGACCGTACGGACAGGCTGTACGGAATCCCGCTTTTCGCTCTGACATGCTGATGTGGTAGCTTACGGATGTCACAAACTGATGACGTGGCTGCCCAGTGCAACACACATCCACCCTTTGGACACTGCCAGAAGAATCCGGCCCGTAAACTACGGAAATGATGACACGTGGCAGGCTGTACCGACGTCCCCGTTTTGCGGCAGCTTGCGGCAGCTTTTGGCTTTGCTTTATTTTACGCCATGTGTTAGGTGCAGCGGAATAAATGTTTGCGCGTTGCTCAAGATGAGTGCTCTGAACTGTGCTCAAGGTTCCTTTGGTTCCTATGGAAGGTAGAGCCTTTCGTTCTTAATGATAAGAGTTCAATGATCATAATAAAGTGAATGGACACTGTGTGTGCAAGTGTATGAGACTGAGAGAGAGAGAGAGAGAAGAGAATACGACACCAGAGACATTGTAAAACCCTCCTCCGAAGGCCCCACTCTTGTCGGCGAGAGTGGTCTACTTATGATTGCACAAACTGGTACAAACTGAATGCATGGGACTGATGCAAGTCTAGGGTATGTCGGCGATGACGACGGTGACGGCGAGACCGACCTAAGGGCTGAAATCTGCAATCTTTTATCTGCTGTCCAAAAACGCTATGGGCTGAAATCTGCGACTAGTCCAAAAACGCTGATTTGGGGGCTGTTTTCTGTGGGTCTTTGACGCTGAAAATCTGCAGGTTTAGGGCTGAAAACAGAGGTTCTTAAGGCTGAAATCTGAGGGTCTTTCCGGCTGAATCTGCTGCTTCTCAAGGGCTGTTTTCTGCTGGACTTCATTGCTTGGAATTGGCGATGTCTGCAATCGATGGGGTCTTCAAAACGCTAGGCTGATGTATTTATGAAAAACGCTAGCAGAGGCTCCTCAAAAACGCTAGCTGGTTGGGTCTGCTGGAGATGATGCTGATACAAAAACGCTATGCCATGGGACTTGCTGGCGATGGTGTGATGATGCAAAACGCCAAGTGCTGGGGTCTTCCGTCGTGGTGATCTGCTGATGAGAAAACGCTAGGGCTGGTTCTTCTTGCTTGGTGGGGGAAACCGCCAAGGTCTTGTTGAGAAGTTGCCTGCTGAGCTTGGCTCCTGTTGCCTCTTCTGCCAGATAGTGCTAGCTCTAGTTTGCTTATATACAAACTTAGCAAAATTGCCCTACTTACTTTTGTTGGAAAGTCACTTAAATTAATAAGTGAAAAATGCCAAAAAATAGGTAAAATAGGCTAAATGCACTGGAAAATTCCCCTGACCGATTCTGATGGATTCTGATGGGAATGCTTATGATCATGCTGTGTGCAACCAGAGGATATGCATCTACACTAAGTGACTGGGCATGCACGGTCTACGAATAGACTTAGAAAAAGTGCCAGATCACTTCTAATCTAGACTGACTGGACTGATTGAACCCTGATCATGCTGTAGCTTGTCCACGGACACATAGGGTTGGATGTGTCACGTGACACCATGTGAGAGAGAGAGAGAAGCTCTTTTGCTCTTGCTTTATTTTAAAAGCTTTTCAACTTTTGGGCTCTGCTTTTAGCATCCCCTTGTAAACCCTTTAAATATGTGGAGAGGCTTCTCACAACTCAGAGCATCTGGACGCAGAGTCTGAGAGTGAGCACTTGCCTATACTCTTGTACTTTGAACACAGATTAATACAAAAAGAAATATCGACACCATGTGAGAGAGAGAGAGAGAAGCTCTTTTGCTCTTGCTTTATTTTAAAAGCTTTTCAACTTTTGGGCTCTGCTTTTGGCATCCCTTGTAAACCCTTTAAATATGTGGATAGGCTTCTCACAACTCATGGTGGATATCGACACCATGTTGGATGTGTCACGTGACACCATGTGAGAGAGAGAGAGAAGCTCTTTTGCTCTTGCTTTATTTTAAAAGCTGGGCTCTGCTTTTAGCATCCATTGTAAACCCTTTAAATATGTGGATAGGCTTCTCACAACTCAGAGCATCTGGATGCACAGTCTGAGAGTGAGCACTTGCCTATACTCTTGTACTTTGAACACAGATTAATACAAAAAGAAATATCGAAAGGGGCGCCAGTCTTTGGGACCAATATCTCTAGGCACGGAACTCCGCCGGGCCAGTGTCGAATCAATTGTGAACTGTTTTAAATTGATTATTTTGTGGTGTCACGGTAGATTCTCGACTTGGAGTGTCCAAGTCTGTTACAGTGGTATCAGAGCACGGCCGATTTCTCTCCTACGGGAAATCTGGTCCTTTTTCCGTGGCACTTATGGCTTTAGGCAGAGATCAGTCGACTTCCTCTGCATCCGGAGATGCGGGAAGAGATCATAACGAAGATTCACGCGAGGAGTATGGCCCGCCTCGGCCTACTAAGGCGGAGCTCGAAGAGATGGAGCGTCGATGATTAATCGGCGATGCAACAAAGATGATGCTTAATTTTGCGAAGGACCCAAAATCTGCAAAAATATATGAGCGAGACCTCTTTCGATGAGGTGCACTCACAGTGCGGCAGACCACAAAGCCACCCCTCAAACCGGCTCTCAAGAAACCTCCTACTCCCAGGATGTACATAGAGCAAGAATTAGAAGAGGTGGTTGATGCACGAATTGCTCAGCTTTTTGACGCGCAGAACAAAGCTAAAAAGCACGACAAAAAGCAGAAGAAAGGCACTGACTTCCCGGGTTATTTGGGTCGTCCGTCTACTTTTGATATTGGCAAGAAAGCAGAAGCAGCGTGTTAGATGTGAAGGAGTACCCAATTCTTCTTCTTCTTCTTCTTCTAGCTCATCTGACTCGAGCGAAGAAGATAGAAAAGGCAAAAAGCGAAGCAAAAAGCAAAGCTTCGGAAAGGGCAAGAAAAAGGCAAAGAAGCCTAAATCTCGCCCCATGGTTGACAGTTCTACAGAGGACTCGTCTTCAGATAGTTCGGACTCGGATGACAGCATCTTTTACGCAAAGAAGAAGAATTTTTATAAAGCCAACCAGTATGACTTTCTGGAAGATAAAAGCAAGAAAGTTCGAGAGTTTAAGGAAGGTGGACAGTCGATTAAATTTGACACATTTTTTGGCTATAGAGATGCTTCGAAGGCTTTGTCTTTTATACAACAGTTTAACATAGCTTTCTCAGGAGGGCGTTACTCATAGCACTCTTAAGATTCGGAGAGCTGCCTCTTACTTTAAGGGGAATGCTCGAACTTGGTGATCCACGCTCCTATTAAACAAGACAACGTCAGTTAAATGACTGAAATTCAAAAGACTTTTTATTTCTTCATGGCTGACTCGAGAGTATGAACGCGACATAGGAATTGCTTGGAACCATCTTCGGATGACCAAGAAGGATACAGTGGACGCTTATTGCGAGAGATTCTGGAGCTCTTTTCTACCTGCCTCTTCATTTAAGAAGATCTCGTTCAAGGAACAGATTGAGCTTTTTACCTTGGGTCTTCCTACAGAGATGCGAGATCATTGCTAAAAACAAAAGTCAGCTTCCATTCAGGAGTTGATGAGTCATGCGAAAAGGGGTTTTGCCATTCACTCTGGCAGTCTGACCTACCCCACAGGTGAGATCATGCCGCAAAGAGCCGAACAGACTTCGAAAAATGAAAGTAGAAAGAGAAAGAGCAACCTAAAACAGAAAGAAAAGGATGCACGACCCAAACTTACTCCTCAAGAGAGGGCTCGCTATATAAAGGAGGGGAAGTGTTTTGGATGCGGGGAAACTGGGTATATCTCCGCAAAGTGCCCTAAAAAGGCACAGAAAGAATAGAACGACAAGGACGACGAGAGGCGTGAGAGTTCCAGAGCAGCTGAGGATCGTGGAAGAAAAGGCAAGATGAAAACAAGACTGGTTCCAGATTGCGTGGGTGGTGATCCCAGCACGATGGACGAGAGTACAGAACTTTGCCGAGCTTGGGGCAAAGTGAAAGACCAAGACGCCCTGATCTTCTTTGATGGAGGAGCCAAGGCGAACTTCATTTCATCGGAACTGGCGGCACGGCTCGAGATCACTCCCGATTGGATGGGACCACTTGCAGAGGCAGTTCTAGCGGCACGCGGCAGGGACGTAGCTATTACACCTGTCGTTGGCAAACTTTGGTTGAATTGTCAGGGGTATTTGGGGCATGAGGACTTTTACATAATGCCTTTGGAAGGTTGTGATGTCCTCTTGGGAATTCCCTGGTACCACAAGAACAACGTCGTGGTCGACTATTGGGCGAGGAAAGCGACATTGACCACAGAGAAGGGCAGAACCATTGTACTCCATGTAAAACTTACGGGCGAGTCTATCCCTATTGTATCGGCTTCGGCCATTTCTAAATTAATGAAATCTAGTCTGTTTGTTTACTCGATCTTTTTGAAAGAGTTGAGTGATGAGGATAGGACAAATATGTTTGAACTTGATAAAGAACACCAAAATTTTCTCCACTCTCATGTCGATTGCTTCTCAGAGGGCCTGCCAGGCGAGTTACCACCCGCTCGTCCTGAAGATCATACTATTGATCTGATACCTGGAAGCATACCACCGAACCGGCCACCTTATCGTGTGAGCCGAGCCCAAAACGAAGAGATTATGAACCAAGTGAAAGACCTCTTGGAAAAGGGTCTTGTCTAGCCTAGTACTTCACCGTGCTGCTCTCCAGTGTTGTTGGTTTTGAAGAAAGACGGATCTTGGAGAATGTGCATCGATTATAGAGCTCTCAACAAAATCACCATCAAGAACAGATTTCCGATTCCTAGGATCGATGATATTCTTGACCGACTACAGGGATCCTCGTGTTTTAGTAGGATCGACTTGAAAAGTGGATATCATTAGATCCGAATCGCACCGGGAGACGTCTACAAGACGGCCTTTCGGACGACTTTTGGGTTATTTGAGTTTTTGGTCATGCCTTTTGGTTTAACCAATGCTCGTGGGACATTTAATCGGATGATGGACATGATTTTTAGAGAGTACAGACTATTCGTTGGCACTTTCTTTGACGACATCATTGTTTTCTCCAAGGATGAGGCAAAACATAGAGAACATCTGCTTCAAGTCTTTCAGGCATTACGAGATCACAAGTTGGTGATTGATGCGAAGAAAAGTGAATTTTTCCTACTAGAGATACACTTTTTGGAATACATTGTGTCAGCAGCAGGAGTGTAGATGGATCCGGCCAAGATAGAGACTATCCGTGATTGGCCCGATTTGAAGAATGTCCATGAAGTTAGAAGCTTTTTGGGATTGTGCTCGTACTACAGGCGGTTGGTTCATTAGAAAGTTTGCAGAGGTTGCTTTCCCTTTGCATGTTTTGACACAGAAAGGAGTCCCTCTCTCGTGGGGACCCATAGAGGTGACTGCCTTTCAGTCATTGAAAGAGAAATCGACTACGGGACCAGTTTTGACTTTGCCGGATTTGCAGAAGTCATTTGAAGTTTATTGTGATGCTTGTGGTCGTGGTCTGGGTGCGGTCTTAATGCAAGAAGGCCATGTCATTGCCTATGAGAGCCGATTGTTCTCAAGGCTGGAATTGACAGCACAGATTAATGAGAAAGAGCTTTTGGCGGTTATCCATGCTCTTACTCAGTGGCGGCACTACCTACTCGGAGCGGATTTACTGTCTTCACAGACCATCAGAGTTTACGCTACTTCTTGTCACAGAAGCAACTATCGGAAAAGCAGATGCGGTGGGTGAACATCTTGTCACAGTTTCACTTCCAGATTGTCCATGTTCAGGGACAGAAGGATTTTATGGCAGATGCTTTGTCTTAGAAGCCGTTGGTTCTGGCTATTTCCACAGCTTCGGAAAGGCAAGAAAAAGGCAAAGAAACTCAAGTTCCGCCCATTTTTTGATAGCTCTATAGAGAAGTCATCCTCTGACAATTCGGACTCCGATGACCATATGTTTTATGCAAAGAAGAAGCACTTCTATAGAGCCAACCAATATGACTTCCTTGAAGACAAGAGCAAGAAAGCAAAAGAATTTAAAGGTGGACAGTTGATAAAATTTGAATCCTTTTTTGGATTCTGAGATGCTCCAAGGGCTTTGGCGTTCATCCCAGTTTGACATAGCCTTCTCTGGAGGGCACTACTCTTAGCACTCAAAGATTAGAAGGGCTGCATCTTTTCTCAAAGGAAATGCTCGAACATGGTGGTCCACCCTTCTTCTGAGGAAAGAAGCTCCAGAGAGTGTTACTTCTTTGGGCCGAGACTCAAGAAAGATGTGAACGAATTTGTTCGCAGTTGTTTAGTATGCAAGAAGGTCAAGTTTGACAGGCACAAGGCACAGGGATTACTACAACCTTCACCCATTCCCACCCGCCCCTGGGAAAGTATTGCAATGGATTTCATTTTTGATTCTCCCGAAGACATAGAGTGGGCATGATGGCATTTGAACTGTCCTCGACAGATTTAGCAAGCAAGCTCACTTCATTCCAGTGAAGAAAACAGTCAAGCCGGATCATTTAGCGAGACTGTTCACTCCACAGATTTTCCGACTACATGGCATGCCTGAGACAATAGTCTCCGACAGAGATCCTTGATTCACGAGTTTGTTTTGGAGGGCTATTTGGGAGAACATTGGCACACGGTTGCAATTCTTATCATCATTCTACCGTAGACAGATGGGAAATCTGAGATTGCTAATTCAATCATTCTGGATTTATTGAAGTCTTACATTTCTTATTAGAAGACTCAATGGGAAATTTTTTGCCCCTTGGTGGAATTTTCCTACAATAACACGATCCACTCTTCGACGGGGAAGGCGCCATTTGAGATCATTGAAGGTGCTCCGAAGGTTCCACCCTTCTGTAAGGTGCAGTGGAATGAATGGCGTATTTTCTCAAGATTAGTGATCTTTATTGCTCAAGGTTCCTTTTAGTTCTTAGGGAAAGAGAGAGCTTTCCGTCTTGTAGAGTGCTGTGGTCACGAACAAAGTGAGTGGATGTTGTGCATGCAAGTGAATGAGACTGAGAGAAGGAGAGAGAAGAGATACGACACCCGAGAGGTTGTAAAACCCTCCTCCGAAGGCCCCACTCTCGTCGGCGAGAGTGGTCTACTTTGATTGCACAAAGGTGTACAATGCGTATGCAATGGACTGATGCAATGGGACTATGCCGATGACGACGACGGAGATGACGACGACGACTTGATGGCTGAAATCTGAGATCTTTTATCTGCTGATTTTCATGGTCTTCTTGTTTGCTGAAAATGACTGTTTTGGCTGCGTTTTTATGGCTGAAAATGGGGGAGCATCTGCAACCAACTTTGGGGTGGTTGTGCTACTGTGCATGAGGCTGAAAACGCTGTGGATCTGAGGCGGTTTAGGGCTGAAAAATAAAACGCTGGCTGGTTCTGCCTCCTTGCTAAAACGCTGGCCTGATCTGAATCTGCAAATCAAAACGCTGATTTGGCTGCTTGGGAAAAACGCTAGCAATGCTGATGAATTTTGCTGGCGATGGCAGTTCTCTGCTAGCGCTAGGGTTCTTGTGGTGTTGACGATCCAGGCTAGGCTGAAAACGCCAGATCTTGCGGGTCGGCGAGGATGGGGTCTCCAAAAACGCCAAGGTGCTTGAGGGGGTACTGCTGAGAAGTTGCTTGTTGAGCGGGAAGCTCCTGCTGCCTCGTCTGCCAGAAAGTGTGAACTTTGGTTTGCTTATATATTAAGTTAGCAAAATTGCCCTACCTACTTTTGTAGGAAAGTCACTTAAAAATAATAAGTGAAAATCCCAATAAATAAGAAAATAGGCTAAATGCACTGGAAAATTCCCCTAACTGATGCTAATGGATTCTGATGGGAATTCCGATGATCATGCTGTGTGCAACCGGAGGATATGCATCTATGCTAATTGTCTGGGCATGCACGGCCTACGAATAGACTCACAAAAGTGCCAGATCACTGCTAATCTAGACTTGACTGAAGTGAGTGAACCCTGCTGTGGTGTAGCTTGTCCACGGACACATAGGGTTGGGATGTGTCACGTGACATCCCCTCCTTTTCAAAGTGAGGTACTAGTACCGAACTGTATGGCATCGAGGGAGATCGCCAACAGCATCCGGAATCTTGGAAGGGACTCTTCGTCGGCCCACTCTGCCGTGTGGGCCGAGCGGTACTTGAACTTCATAAAGGTCTGCAACGCTTGTTTCTTTGGGCCGCGCCGAAAGAGACACAAAGTCTTCTAAATCTCCTTTCTTGCTTCAACTTTGTGTAGAGTCCTGTTTCTTTCGTCTTCAAGAATCTCCATGGCTGAAAATTCCTGAAACCATCTCCAACACAAAACCATGAACATACCCATTCCATGTAAAGTGAAGGAAAAAAATATTGTCTTTGCTAAAGATTGTGTATGCAAGGTAGATGAACATAGAGACGGAGTGACAACCCGTTTATCAAACACATGCAAACAATGAGGTCGAATCTTTTCTGTTTGATCGAAATCAATCAACTGTGGCAAATCACAATGGAAATGCCCATGCGTGGTACTCATACAATCATGTGCTCGTTCAGAAACTGTTTCATGCCAAGGAAGAGACATGGAATGTGACTTCCTGACATACAATATTTTCAACTTTTCATGCACAATCCGCATACATTCGTGCTCATCCATGAGAGAAACGTGCTCAACATACAATATGTCATGCCTAGGAAAAGGGATCACATAACGATGCTGACTAAAATACAGGAAACCATTACGAATGAAACACTCGAACAATGCATGCGTATCAATCATGTGAACACATAATACTTTCTGTGATGGTTCCTTGGACCAAGGCTCGAGAGCCAAGATCGGTTCTTCGGGATCTAGCAAATCTTCTTGTGGGGAATCTGTGGACCTCGACTCGAAAGCCAAGATCGATTCTTGGTGATTGATCGATTCTACAACGAGGTTAGCTTCGCTAGGAAAAGCATCAACTAACACATCATCCTTGTGAACAATCATATCTTCTTCATGCAACTCATCATGCTTGTGAGAAATCACATCTGGATCATGCAAATCATCATGCTTGTGAGAAATCACATCTTGATCATGCAAATCACATGCTTGTCATCGTCATCCAAATCATTATGCAAATCATTGGCATCCAAATCATCATGCTTATCATTGTCATTCAAATCATCATGCTTAGCAATATCATTCAAATCATCATCATGCTTCAAATAATCATGCAAATCCTGTGTATCCTGCTTTGGAGAAGAAGAGACTGATAGTGTACTTGAGAAAAAAGTCGCAAGAACTCTTTGTTTTGTCGGTCGCTCTGTTCTTGTAGTGCTTTGGTCTCACGTGCTATGGCTGCCATTCTGTCTTGGTACTTACGCTCGATGGTTGCCATATCTTCTTTGTAGGCTTTTCTTTCTGCTTCTCTTTCTTGGTCCAACTCCTCCATAGGAGTTAGTGCAATCTTTGTCGTAGATGGGGAAGGGTCGGAAAAACCTCCTGGTGGGGAAAATTCTTCTTCGCCTCTCTCATGCTCATCACTTCCAAGCGAAGTATCCAATCCGCTTCGAGTGATGATCATTCTGCAATCGTGGGTTCTTGGGTTCTGAAGTTCACGAGGAACTTGGGTTCTTGGGGATCTTGAGGTTCTTGAGTCTTGAGGGGCTTCGGTTCTTGAGGTTTTCTTTCGCTTGCAAATCGCGTTGGAGAAGGATCTTCTCTTCACCCGAGTTCTACCCTTTTTTGTGGGCGCACCCCTTGGTGGCCTTGCGCTCACACCTAGGTTTTTTTTTCCCACCTCACGTCGATTGGCCGGCCGCTAAGTGCACGATCCGCTCTCAATGAGTGAAAAGAGACACAAGGGGAGGCTGGACAAGCCTTTCTTTCTTGGGATTCCTGTCACTCTTCAACAAAACACGATTAGGAATCGCCACGCCCAAGTAAACTTGGGTTCGTGCGATCGCAACAAGCAAAAAGAAATCCTTGTGGTTCTTGTGGTTCTTTCCTTGAGTAATGCAGAACACTTCCAAAGCTCTGATACCAATGTAAGGTGCAGCGGAATGAATGTTGTATTTTCTCAAGATTAGTGATCTTTATTGCTCAAGGTTCCTTTTAGTTCCTAGGGAAAGAGAGAGCTTCCCGTCTTGTAGAGTGTTGTGGTCACGAACAAAGTGAGTGGATGTTGTGCGTGCAAGTGAATGAGACTGAGAGAAGGAGAGAGAAGAGATACGACACCCGAGAGGTTGTAAAACCCTCCTCCGAAGGCCCCACTCTCGTCGGCGAGAGTGGTCTACTTTGATTGCACAAAGGTGTACAATGCGTATGCAATGGACTGATGCAATGGGACTATGCCAATGACGATGACGGAGATGACAACGACGACTTGATGGCTGAAATCTGAGATCTTTTATCTGCTGATTTTCATGGTCTTCTTGTTTGCTGAAAATGACTGTTTTGGCTGCGTTTTTATGGCTGAAAATGGGGGAGCATCTGCAACCAACTTTGGGGTGGTTCTGCTACTGTGCATGAGGCTGAAAACGCTGTGGATCTGAGGCGGTTAGGGCTGAAAAATAAAACGCTGGCTGGTTCTGCCTCCTTGCCAAAACGCTGGCCTGATCTGAATCTGCAAATTTGGCTGCTTGGGAAAAACGCTAGCAATGCTGATGAATTTTGCTGGCGATGGCAGTTCTCTGCTAGCGCTAGGGTTCTTGTGGTGTTGACGATCTAGGCTAGGCTGAAAACGCCAAATCTTGCGGGTCGGCGAGGATGGGATCTCCAAAAACGCCAAGGTACTTGAGGGGGTACTGCTAAGAAGTTGCCTGTTGAGCGGGAAGCTCCTGCTGCCTCTTTTGCCAGAAAGTGTGAACTTTGGTTTGCTTATATATTAAGTTAGCAAAATTGCCCTACCTACTTTTGTAGGAAAGTCACTTAAAAATAATAAGTGAAAATCCCAATAAATAGGAAAATAGGCTAAATGCACTGGAAAATTCCCCTAACTGATGCTAATGGATTCTGATGGGAATTTTGATGATCATGCTATGTGCAACCGGAGGATATGCATCTATGCTAATTGTCTGGGCATGCACGGCCTACGAATAGACTCACAAAAGTGCCAGATCACTGCTAATCTAGACTTGACTGAACTGACTGAACCCTGCTGTGGTGTAGCTTGTCCACGGACACATAGGGTTGGGATGTGTCACGTGACACCTTCCTTGGCACAAAAGATAAGATTTTTGAAGCCGACCAGTACACGAGGGACTTGGACATTGCTTTTGCCAAGGTCCAGGAGGCTTTAGCGAATTCTCAAGGAGGCATTCCCGACTTGGGGTGCCCAAGTCTGTTACACCCTGAGACGTGTAGGTTGCCCTGTTGGGTCCCTTGTCCACTAGCACCTTAATTTGAATTGTCGGAATTCTCTTATGAACCATCAGCTGATTCCCTTGCTACTTTGGAACCCTTGGATGTACTATCAATTGATTCCCTTACTTCTTCGGAATTCTGTGATGAACTTTCATCCGGTTCCCTTGATTCTTTCTCTCGCTTGGAAGACTCTTGCCCCGTTGAGGTGGACACTGGCTTGTCCATAGGATAGGTCAATGGTCACATCACTTGGCATTTTACACCTCCCAATGGTTCATTTTGTGTTCCTCCTACAAGCCACCCTCATGTATACATAGCCCTCGCATTGTTATCCTTGTTGTGTACATCCTTGGGGGATAGGCCATTGAGCATCTCCAGTGGTATCTTTTTGTACACAGTATACAACCATTTTTCGTGCCAAAGAGAGAGAGAGAGAGAGAGAGAGAGAGAGAGAGAGAGAGAGAGCTGTAGAGAAGCAATGAGCTCTCTTCCGCAGGGAATGAAAATTACACAATCGTTTGGGATGCATACGTCGGCAGCTTGAGGAGTTTCCAAGAGACGACTTTCTAGGTGAGCGCGAGTTTGACACCAGAGAGACTCTAAGTCACATTGAGACTGCGAGAATCCGAATTTTCCTATCATGCTTTTGTATCGACATAGATATCCAATCGGGCAGGATGAATAAGGATTCCTTTGCACAGAGAGAGAGAGAGAGAGAGAGAGAGAGAGAGAGAGAGAGAGAGAGAGAGAGAGAGAGAGAGAGAGAGAGAGAGAGAGAGAAATGAAATGAAATGAAATATTAACGTCTTCAAAGGGCCAAAGTGACCTATGAGACCAGAAAGTTACAATGTGGTGGATCTGATACAAAGTCAGAGTAACAAGATGACAAAAATGAAATGACAAATGTCACAATAAAATACTTTGGAATCCTAAACTACTAGGTGTTAACTAAGCAGCTAGCTGGGATAGGTAGATCACAAGAGATCCAGCATCGGTCGCTGGCGAATCTCATCAATCTCCTCCATGGTCAGTAGTCTGACCAGGCGTCGTGCATGTCGAGCCAAAGTGATCCGAATCCTCTGATGCAGCCTCCGCCGATGCTGTGTAGTCCTCCGTAGTCGTGGGCGTCTGGATCTCCCCAGCTCAGTCGCTCGGTCGATCAGTGTGCCTCTGGTGTGAGACGACGAGCTTTGCTGTGGTAGTAACTCCTCCGGGTGTCCAGTGGCAGCTCTAAAGAAATCTGTGATCTGTCTCTGAGACTGGCTAGCCTCTCCTCTCATGAGGCTCTCTCTCTGTGTCTGCGTAGCTTGAGCAAAAACAAACCCAAGCATCTCTGATCCTCGTATTGCATGACTCTGGAGAATGGTCCAAAGCCCTCTCTGAACAAGCAATGGAAGCGGCCTCGTATCTCGTAGTACACGGGGCAGTGGCACTGTGGCATGTGTAGTGCAACTCTGTCTCAAGCTCGATGTCACACAGGCGGCATGTCCTGGCCTCAAGCCGCGAGATCATAGAGACCAGAGGCTTCTCCATGTCCCCCCATCCATCACTGCAGCCTGTCCTCCCATGATGATCCAATGAAGGTCCCCAAATCTCAGCTCCATAAAGCAATGCAGAAGCCACCAGAGTGTCAAAGAGCCAGAGCTTCGTCCGAGGCTCCTGAAACTGAACCTGTGAACACATCCTTTCCAATCTACCCAATGCTGCATGGGCTCTGGTCAGTCTAGTCTCTGCTGCCCTCCTCAATGAGAATGCTGGCCCACTAAAAACCACTCCGAGGTAAGTGTACGCATCTGTATACTCCACAGTCTCCTGGCCGTATGTGAATGCTGGGGCTGACCTCCTGATCCACTGTGGGGTGGTATTAAATACCATGACCTTGGTTTTACCAAGGTTGATAGACAAACCACTTTCCTGGGCAAACCTATTCAAAGCATCCAAGTGACGTTGCATCCCCTCCAGACAGTCGGAGATCAACACAATATCATCAGCATATAACAATAATGGAATCCATGTCCCTGCCAGCTGTGCACCTCTATCACCATCTCTCTCAATGTAGTCAGAAACCTCATCCACATACATACCAAACAAAGTAGGGGAGAGCGGGCACCCCTGCTTCACCACAATAGTGGAGTGAATCGGTTTGGATAGACCCTCTGAGGTGCGTACCTGCCCCACTATTGACCTGTATAATTCCATGACCCCCCAAATGAGCTCTGTGGGTACTCCCATCTACTGTAATCTGCGCATCAATCTAGCTCTAGGCACTGTGTCAAATGCTTTGCGGAAATCCACAAAGCTACAATAGATCCGTCTCCCACGCAATCTACCCTCCTCAATGATGGCTCTGAGTGTCAAGATATGGTCAAGAGTAGAAAAACCCCTCTTGAACCCTGCCTGCCCGGCTTTGCGTATCCCCTCCCTCTCTGCCCATCTACTCAGCTGCTGCTCAAGAATAGATGCGTACAACCGTGCCAATGTGTGTCCAATCATGATAGTGCGATAATTCCCAGGCTCCATAGCGTCTCCCGACTTGAAGATAGGTACAATAGTAGATAGGCTCCAAGTATCAGGCAAGCCCTCACACATGGCACGGTTAAACATCACTGCTAGAAGCTCTGCTAGTAGATCTCTGGCATGTGTGAAATGCTCAGCCACTAAACCATCATGATCGTATGCTCTCCCAGTCCTCATCCTGTCAATGGCCTTCCTCACCATCTCTGCGGTGAAAAAAGCGCATGTGTGTGGGCATGGATCGGGAGGGTCGGGAAGGGGGGGCTGCTCAGGAACTGTGTACAGAGATGATGCGTACTGGCCCCAGTCCTCTGTAGAAGTGATGGCGGGGGGGGGGGGGGGGGGGGGGGGAGTGCTCTTGAAAGAGCCGCCATGCCTCACGTGAGTCCTGACTCAAGAATAGCTGATATAGATCCTGCTCTAGCCGAGCCAAAAATGCCCTCTTCTTCCGCCGCACTAGGCGTCGGAAGTCAATCTGTGACTGTCTGTGAGTGATGTCCCCCAAAAGCACCTCCCTCTGAAGTCTAGCTCTAGTGTCCCGGCATTCCTCATCATACCAACTGTTCTGGGGCATGCTCCCCGAACGGCGTCTCTGCTCAGGCTGGGTATGTGGGTATGCCTCTGCTGCTGCATCATGTAGTGTCTGTGTCAATATAGTAGTAAGCTCCTCCAGAGGTCGCCCTGGCTCCTCTGTGCATAGACGTCTGTAGATCCCATCTATGTATACAGAGTCTGTCTCCCGCGTGAAGGTGTAGCGAGTAGGGGCTGCTGTCTGTAGCCTGTGTGCTACACTAAACTGAAAAGAGATGGTCATTGACACAAGAGCATGATCCACTGCCACACCAACAGGTCTGGGTCCAACCGTGAGATCCTGGATACTAGAGATGAGGCTTGGCTGTGCCATGACATAATCCACTGTGCTAGCTCCATGTCTGTGTGGAACGCATGTAAAACCCCGTGAAGCGGGAAATCTCTGTAGGCCATTCAAGATGGCCAATCCAAGTGCAGTCCCCATGTCTATCAAGTGTCGTCCATACTCAGTGTGTTCTCCATCTTGTGATAGTCTGGATAGGCCTGTCTCTGCGGCATCTAGCTCTCTCAGCATCTCCTCTGAAGTATCATAAAATACTGTCTGATGATGGGCAGTCCTAGCATTGAAATCCCCTAGAATGATGATGTCATTCTCGCACTGTCATGTGGAGCGCCGCTCTACAATCACAACCCGGCCATCTCTGTAGAAGGCCGTCTTTCCCTTCTCCCTTGCCGCTTGAATCTCTGGCGTTACCTCTCTCATATGCGCAAGCTGTGTGAGAGTGAGGTCATCTCCAAGGAATATGCTCGTTTTCTTTAGTGTAGGACGCTTCTTCAAGAAGTCCTTCTTTGCCTCCATGGATGGGAAACGGATGATTAAAGCTCTCCCTTTTGAAGTCTCCCCATTGCCTTGTGTCTTCTTCCCCACCCTCCATGCCTTTGTATGAGTAGCCTCACTACCCATCATGTAGAGAAGTTCTTCAACTTCCCCTTCCACATCATCTCGGTCTTTTAGACCGGTTACTCTTATATGCAAAGCTCTAGTTTTCCTTCGCTGTTCTTCCTCTAGAGTCATGTTGATTATTGTAGGAGTGGGGACAGATGTGGTTTCTTTCCCTTTGCCTTTCTTAGCGACTTCTATCCACTTCTCGGCCTCATCCGCCTTCGTTTGCGTCTTCGTGATCACATCCATCCACGAAGACGTCTTTACCATCTTTTGTTTCTCCTCCTCTTTGATCATCCGTACCTGCTCTTTGATGACCTTGATTTCCTCTACTACCGAAGGCTGGAATTCCCCCTCCTCTAGTCCGTTGCTCGCTTTATCCTCAAGTTCTCGCTTGAGAGCTGAGACCTCTTCTGTAAGTGCTTTGGATTCCGCCTTAAGTGCTTGTAGCTCTGCGTGCAGGTCCTCTTTCTCTTTCTTCCACTGCGCGCCTTCGTTGAGAAACATTTGAAGAAGGTTGGCCTTCTCTTTCCACCATCCCTCCATATCTGCTTTCCAGTCTTTCATCTCCCTCTCCATTTGTGTAATCCGCTTGTTTGTAAGCACAAAGGTTGCCTTCGGATGGGGCTTACACACCGGCGAAGCAGTCATGACCTCCATCAAAAAATAATATAATCTGCACTTCTGCCAAGTCAACCCACTATGTCCACATCACGCATACATCCCTGTCCTGCATAATGTATACATAGGGTTTCCCCAAATCAATCATACATTCTTGATGTTTGCTTTTCTGATTTTTTGCAGAGTTTTTGTCAAAATTGTTTTGCCTTTTGTAAACCTGGAGGTTGTTGCACTGTCTTTCGAAAAATCTCCAACTGAAAACTGAAAATTTCCCTTTCCCCCCCGCGTCACTCTGATTTTCTGGCTGTGGGAGGGGGGGTAATTTTTGACGGGCAAAAAAAAAAAAAACCCCCTGTACCTGCTTGTGGGTGGGGGGGGGGGGGGGGGGGGGGGGGGCGGGGCTGGCTGTGCGAGATTGTTGGGGGGGGGGGGGGGGAGGGCAATGCAGGCGGCAGCAGCAGCAGCAGCAGCAGCAGCAGCAGCGCGTGCAGCAGCAGTAGCAACAGCGCGCGCAGCAGCAGACACAGCAACCTGCGAACCTGCTCGTCCTGCTGCCTGCGCAGGCCTTGTCACAAGCTGCTCCAGCACGAGCCCCCAACCTGCAGCCCTGTGCGTCGCTCTCAGCAGCTCCCCGCCCTGTGCATTCAGCCCTGCCTGCGCGCTGAGAGAGATGGCCTCTCACACGTGAGAGAAAGCACCTCAGTGTGACCTGCCTGCGTGCAGAGAGAGAGAGAGAGAGAGAGAGAGAGAGAGAGAGAGAGAGAGAGAGAGAGAGAGAGATGAAATGATATATAAACATCTTCAAAAGGCCAAAATGACCTATGAGACCAAGCTGTTACAACATAGTGAATCTGATACCATGTCCGGAATCAAAAGAACTGAAACAAAAAATACAACTACTACAAGTTGGGACTGTATGGATGTGTCAGCTAATACAAAAGGTGCCCAGTACAATGAATGAGAGAGAGAGAGAGAGAGAGAGAGAGAGAGAGAGAGAGAGAGAGAGAGAGAGAGAGAGAGAGAGAGAGAGAGAGATGAAATGTTATATTAACGTCTTCGAAGGGCCAAAATGACCTATGAGACCAAAAAGTTACAATTGGTGAATCTGATACCATGTCTGAGTATGGAAAGTACAAAGAACTAAGACTAAAAAACACTAAAACACTAAGGAAATGAATCTGGAGCTTGGGGGGGCGGGGGGGGGGGGGGGGGGAATGGTGGGTTCAAATGAAATCTCTCATCGGTCGCTATCAAATCTCATCAATGTCCTCCATGGTCAGTACTCTGGTTGGGCATCTTGCATGTCGAGCTAGAGTGATCTGTATCTTCTGTTGTAGCCTTCGTCGATGGTGGGAGACCCCTCGAGGTCGTGGGCGTCTGGATCTTCCTAGCTCAATGGCTCGGTCAATCAACGTACCTCTAGTGTGGGTGGGCTCTGAGATTTGCTGTGATGACTGCTTCTTTGGCTCTCCCCTGGCTGGTGTAAAGAAATCTGTGATCTGTCTCTGGGATTGTCTCTCCCCTGATGTCCTCAGCAAACTCTCCCTAAGTCTGCGCATCTCTAACAGGAACAATCCGTGACATCTCTAATCCTCGTATCTCATGACTATCAAATGGTCCGAAACCCTCTCTGAACAGACATTGGAAGCGGCCTCATATCTCATAGTACGCCCGGCAATGACATGTGTAGTGCAGCTCTTTCTCTGGCTCTTCAGTGACATAGGTGACATATCTTGGCCCCTACTGGTACCCCTCGAAATCGGTCAGTCTCGATGCTGGTAGCCCTCGAAATCGGCCAGTCTCGATCTGGAGCTGATGTGAGGATGTGCGTATCTGCCCAATAGCGCATCGTATCCCATGAGATAAGTGCGTATCCGTGTATGCAGGCCTAGTACAAAATCGTCCTCCATGAGTTGGAGAAGATGCTCTCTGTAGGAGGCCATCTTCGTGCCCAACTCCTATGTCGGCTATATCCATGTGCTCCTGGTATCTAGCTGAATGAGATCCTGCCGTATGAGTCTGATGATCTTTGTTTGTGTGAGAGACAGGGAGGGTGCATCTAGGGAGTATTGAAACAGAGGCAATCTATCCATGTTGAAACCATGTGACTGAAACCATGCTGTCATGTGTCCATACCAACAAGCTGTATTGCCTTGTAGCGGTAGTTGTTGAGATGACTCCAGGGCAAGCCGAGCATATCTGTCCCTGGGGAGATTCCATAAACTGTGTATAAAGGATACTGATCTAGTCAATGCCTAAACCACGAGGGTGTGGGGGGCGGGGGGGCTTTGGATAATCTCATGCGGCACTAAGGCCTTAGCCCGAATCATCCGAGGGATCATAGAGACAACCGACTCCGTAGAGCATAGCTGAAGTCACTAGAGTGTCAAAAAGCCAGAACTTTGTTTGCGGTTCTTGAAACTGAACTTGCAAACACATCCTCTCCAGTCCTCCCAAGGTTGCATAGGCTCTCGTTAGTCTAGTCTCTGATGCTCTCCTCAGTGAAAACACCGGTCCACCAAAAACTACCCCAACATAGGTATATGCATCTGTCTACTCCATAGTCTCCTGGCCATACGTAAATGTGGGTGCTGACCTCCTGACCCACTGTGGTGTGGTGTTAAACACCATAACTTTGGTTTTCCCAAGGTTGACAGACAATCCACTGTCACGAGCAAATGTATGCAAAGCATCTAAATGACGTTGCATCCCCTCTGGAGAGTCAGAAATCAACACAATATCATCAGCATATAGTAACAACGGAATCCATGTCCCTACTAGAAGAGCCCCTCTGTCTCCCTGACGCTCTACATAGTTTGAAAACTCACCCACATACATCCCAAAAAGAGTCAGAGATAGGGGGCATCCTTGCTTTACTCAAATAGTGGAGTGGACCATGTCAGACATTCCCTCAGTAGTGCGTACCCGCCCCATCAGTGTTGTGTATAAAGCCAAAATACCCCATATCAGCTCTATAGGCACACCCATCTCCTGTAGTTTGCGTATAAGTCTGGCTCTCGGCACTGTGTCCAAAGCTTTGCGGAAATCCACAAAGCTACAATAGATCCTCTTGCCATGTTGTCTACCCTCCTCAATAATAGCTTTGAGTGTCAGAATCTGGTCAAGAGTGGATCCTGCTTGCCCTGGTGCTCGTAAGCCCTCTCGCTTTGCCCATCTACTCAGCTCCTGCTCAAGAACGGATGCATACAGCCTAGCCAATGTGTGACTAACCATGATGGTGCGATAATTCCCGGGAATCATGGGATCTCCTGACTTGAAAATAGGCACAATCGTAACTCGAAGTCTCAGGAAAGCCTTCATACATGGCTCGATTAAACATCATAGCAAGAAGCTCTACAAGCTTATCTCTGGCATGGATGAAGTGCTCTGCTACCAGACCATCGTGATCATGTGCTCTCCTTGTCTTCATCCTGTCAATGGCTTTCCTTACCCTCTCGGCAGTAAAGAAAGTACATGTCTCAGGGCATGTCTCTCGTGGGTCCGGCAAAGGTGGTTGCCCTGATGCTGTGGGTGGTGGTGAATGCTCGTAGAATAGCCTCCATGCTTCGCCTGAGTCTTGACTCATAAATAGCTGATATAGATCCCGCTCTAGCTGAGATAGATAAGCCCTTTTCTTTCGTCGCACTAGGCGGCGAAAGATAATCCGTGACTGTCTATGTGTGGTAATACCCATGAGCACTTCCCTTTGTAATTTGATCCTCGTCTCTCTACACTCTCATCATACCAACTGTTCTGGGGCATGCTCCTAGATCGTCTTCGTGTAGGCTGGCTGTGGGGGTATGCCTCTGATGCTGCATCATGGAGGAGCGTCTCTGTCAATATGTGAGTGAGTTCATCTAGTGGCCGTCCCGGCTCTGGAGTGCATAGCTGCCTGTATATCTCATCCATATACACAGAATCCGTCTCCCTCACGAAGGTATACCAAGTGTGCGTGGGGACCTCTCCTAATGGAGCTGTGCTGAACTGAAACGTAAGAGTGAAAGACAAGATAGCATGATCAAACTGCTACTCCAACTGGCATAGTGCCCACCATGAAATCCTGAAAGAATGGAATGAGATCTGGCTGGGCCATAACATAATCCACTGTACTAGCACCATGTCGATGTGGAAATCTTGTAAAACCTCCAGCAGTTTGGAAGGTCAAAGGATATGTTTTTTTTTTCATTCTATCAAATTGCTGAAAGAAGTCTTAGATTGGATTGACACTCATATTGGATGAGGCTTGATTTTCAGTTGCTCATTGAACATCCCATTGAATGATGATACAAATCTAGATTTTGGCCATGATTTCCTATTCTATCCTCTCAAAATTGTGGATAAATAACCTTAATTAGCATGCCTTCTTGTGATAGAGGAAATCGGTGCTTTAAAAGTTTGAATCATGCGACAATCTCAATAATACAGACAGGTGTACTATAGCGGCTTTTCTATCTTGGTGTACTATAGCGGCTTTTCTATCTTGGCTTAGACTGAGGTATAAAAAGGTTCAAATGTTTGTCATGAAGATTTGTCTCCTTAATATTAAGTGTCCCTTGCGTTTTTTTCTCTTCCAATTTTCAGATGTATATGTGCATAGTGACTCTGACTGTTTGCTCTCAGATACGTCATGAAGAAGAAGCAAGCTGAAGAATTAGTCCAAGAGTACGAGTCAAAACCGTCTGTTGATTATAGCTTGAAAGACGGGGAGACGTTACGTCTAACTTTGAAATCTGTAAGAGTCTTTCCTCAGTTGAATTCTTCAAACCAAAAAGGTAATATACTAAACAATGCAAATAAGTGATTTTTATCTCTACAGTCCAAGGATAAACCTCCTGAACCTATGAGATCGAAATTCTTCGACCAGGATCAAGACTCGTCTCAAAAATCTGTGGCCTCAGGTGTAGCCACCTCGTCTCCAGTTCCATTCCTTGCACCACCTCCAAACCCTACCTTTCCAAGAGCTATTGTTCGAGCTGCATTCAACAAACCAAAAGACACAGAGTTTGAATCATTGAGATCGACGAGCTCTTCAAAGTCTGAAGAAAATGTCGACGACGACTTTGGAGATTTCCAGACTGCAGGTTGAGTGAAGCGGAGGTGAAGCTTTCACATGCACAGATGGAAAACAAGATTGCGTTTGTTTTAGTCTTTCCCCAGTGCTGTGCTGCTTGGATTCATCCCAAACAAAGTGTGGCAATATCTGTACATGTGTGCTTCAGTGCTAAGTGATTGGACCAATCATTTTGTCTCTCTATGAAAGTTATCTAAACTGGTTCACACAACTTTTGCTTCAAATGATTTTGAATTGGAAAATTTGCTCTAATTACAAGCATTGTTGACATCTACACATCGGTTCCAGTGAACGATTTAATTGTCAAGGAGCTAACTGTGATGGACAATTTTTTTTGCACGAACCTATGGCATGGCAATTCATCTAAATTAGTAGTCACACATCATGTTTCTACAAATTTTTGTCATTTTTGAAGTGGAAGGTAGAGCCTGTGTTCTCACGTGTGGTGGATCTCTTCTATGTTTTGCAAATTAAACCAGGACCCTTTTTTCCATCCATCGATAACACTATAACGAGTTGAGCCAGCTACCAGAGTCAAGACTCCAAAAGCTAAGTCAAAACTGGGAACATGCTAGAGATGAGCACCACTTGAAGTGCTCATCGTATGCTGGAAAAATGACAGTAGTTCTGATGTGGGTGCATGTCTTTTATTATGAAGGTAGCGCCATTCTCTGTTTAATTGGACACAATCTGACATTTGCTTTGCTTCAGCAAATAGAAGCAAAGATTTCCAAGCATGGAAGGTTGCTCATGGTCACAAACATGGAAGGAACAAGCCTTCCGAAATGTATTGCCCACCGTACCAAACTATCTATGATCACCTTTATGTTGCTTTCAAGGATTGTTACCATGGCAGAATGATAGAAACACCTAAGTTCCTTTTCTAATGGAAATTAATTGTTGGCAACGCCAATTTTCTCTTCATAGAGTGGCTTGTTACCTTGAAAAAAAGAAAGCCAAATCACTCAACACTAATCAAAACCCAAATGGTCAGATTGTAACCTCAAAGCTACCAAAGAGTCTTGTTGGTATATAGCTTCTACAAGTCATCCAAAACCAAATTGTAGCTCATCATTTACGCATCAGAAGCATCCTAGCCAATCTTTTGTCCTCACTTGTATGGCCATTCTTGCAACCTATCAGAACCAATAATGAGCTTCAAAAAGGGGGTTAGTTGAGAAGATTTTTTCAGACTTCTAAATTATCGGCCGTTGATGCAAAGCATGAGGGCATTACTTTCCCTTTGAGAGCAGTGACCTATGCGTGTCCTGAAATTAACATATGGTGTGATTGGAGCTTTTGGCAAGATAAGGGTTTCTTTAAGTGTTTCTCAGGAGCCATTTCCTTGACGACTCCTAACATCTAGTTAAGCAAACTTTGTTGTTTGCTATGAATTAAGGTCTGTGGCTGATGATGACAAAATAAAGAAGTAATGAGCTTTTTCTGATGGTAATGTTGCTCCTATTCTTGTGCATCCCTAGTGTTGGTTTGAAGTTACAAGTTGAAAATTATAACTATATTATGGGAAAAAATTCATAAAAACAACCTACAACTACTCTCATTAAAACTATTTGATGCTCCTGACTATTATCTACATTGTAGCCCATTTAGGTTAATGTGAGACACTATTTAGAATACTACAATAACAAATTTAATAATTAAGTACACATTGTGCACCTCTCTTGTTCATTGAGAAAGGTTCATTGGTGCTATACAAAACAGGATTGCTTACCATATAGTACACAAGCTTAGGTATACAACTAATTAGTCTATTGTTGAGGTTGACAACATACTAAATATATTAAGTATGCACAGGGAAGATGGGTACAAATCCAAATTGAATAAATGTATATGAACCATCTTATTCCAGATTACCCTTTTCAACTGAGCCTTTTTAAGAAGCAATTAGAAATCAATAACAAACTACACGCAATTAAGCAAGAGAGTCTTAACAACATCAAGGTTTTGTTCCAAACTAACAAAACACATCCTTTCGTTGTGACCAAGAAAATAAGCTTTACATGCACATCTAGTTGGTGCTACACGATTAGACAACACAAGCAATTATATCGGGTTTCCTAAAACATGCATGCCAAGGTTTTGCAATTGAGATTACTTGCAAAGTTGCAACCAAACATGCCACATCTTCCACATGTTTACTATAAGCAAAATATAGTCAAAGGCCATACTTGTAGCACCGCTACTAAGAATATGAACTTCAAATTATTATCATGTGAAATAAAGACCGCCTTTGTGTTTGCGTGAAGAAATTTTTGCACAATAATTAAAATACAAAATGGAGCCTAAGAAGGCCCCATTTGAAAAATATGAGAACATTATGCTCCTTCACCATGCCCACATAATTAGTTTCTCTATTGATGCCTTTCAAACCTTACTTCAACTTGAGGGGATTATGGAGAGGGTGTTGGCAAGCTACCCAAGAAGCTTCACCTACTATAACATCGATGTGGGAAGAATGCATGACACAACTTGGAGAAGGAGAGGCTCAAGATCACACTTAGTAGTGTGCAATAATTTATATTATGTAGTGTGCAATAATTTATATTACTTAGTGTGCAAGCGCAAGGTAAAGTAAACAAGTGATAGAATTGTGAAGTAGGTTTAACTAAAATGTTGAATTCTCTCTCTCTCTCTCCTCCCCCCCCCCCCCCCCCCCCCCCCTTTTTATGTTAAAAAATGAAATACACTTGCATATCTTATTTTGCAAAACAACAAAGATACACTATTTCTTTACCTTTTCAATCTTGCTTGTCAAATGTGGCACTAACTATTCACCAATAAGCATGTAAGGATTTTGGCAACCAACCAATAGGTCATCTTGTTGGCTATGGTAGTCAAATGAGATAGAATGATGCAAGCTGGCTCAAGAGAGAAACTATTGAAAAACTCAAATGAGACACAATGATGTGAGCTGGCTCAAGAGAGAAACTCTTGAACAAGAGAAACTTGTCGCTCTTTTTGGAAGGGTTATTACCTCAACAAGCATTTTGTCCACGTTTTTCATATAATCTTAGTCTCCAATCTTTCTTTTTCCTTTTTACCATTGCGAACGATCACCACAGGTTTTTACATCTTTGACTATGGTCATTGACGTCTTTTGGGGTCAATCTGAACTTGTGGATACTGCATAGGGTCAAATATCAACAAAGTCAGAGATTTTCAAGCAAGGGGTACTTTTCCAATTTCAAATTTTCTTTGTAATATATGATTGTGTTCTACAGTATTTTGGGAGCATGTGGGACAAGATTGGGTGAATTTGGGATTATCCCCACCATGCTTGTAGAAAGTTTGCTCTAATTTGGATGAGAAAATCATATGAAACCAAAGAGAATGGCTAGGTTCATAGCCATCAAGCCAAAATTGGTCCCCATTCATCATCCAAGGATCCAAACCCATCCAAAACTTCTCATGGGAAACATTTCTAGGTGTACAACCGATTGCCAATGCCAAAATACAAACTTTAGTATCGTGATCCTAAACTATACTTCATAATTGTTAGGGTCCAGGCCAATTGGCCTAACACCATCACATTGATTGTACTAACCTTATCTATTCTTTTGATCATATAGGAGAATAAGGTGAGGTGAGGGGTTAATTCTCACATTGAGCTCCACCAACACTTTGTGTCTAGTCTTCTTCTCCCTCGCACTCCGCATGCACCATGCACTCCACAGGTGGTATCAGAGCCATGGTGGTTTCCTCCTGCTTCATGTGTGCACAAGCTTCTCCCTTGCACTCCGCATGCACCATGTACTCCACAAGTGGTACCAAAGCCATGGCGGTTTTCTCCCACTCCACGGGTGCACAGGCTCATAGGCAAGGTTGCCTCAGTTTAAGGTAGCTACACAGAGAAATAGTAATCAATAAAAAGTTTATGTGTGACTTATAACAGTACAAGGGAGCTGGAGTTGGAGTATATGGAAGCTCTTGGTTTGAGCTTTGTGAAGAGGTCAAAACAAGGAGAAGGAGGGGGGGGGGGAGAGAGAGAGAGAGAGAGAGAGAGAGAGAGAGAGAGAGAGAGAGAGAGAGAGAGAGAGAGAGAGAGAGATGGAGATGAAATTCGCATTCGTGTGCATGCAATTTCAAGGAGATTTATATTCCATATGTGAAACTTATGCCTCAAAAGTTGGATTGCACCAAGACAACAAAGTGGGAAGAGACTCATTGGTTCCAATTGGCTATGTAACTATTGGTTGACCTTGCATGCAAGGGCATGCTACTTAGCATCCCTCACATAGGGGGCATGCTTAGACTATTAAGTAGAAGTTTCATACTAGGATTCAAAGTGCTATTGGATCGGTGAGGGCTTGCATTTGGCTAATTCCTTAAAAGGGGCTCATTCATTTTTGGTGAATAAGCTACACAAAATCACAAGTGGGTGTCACATAGTGTGTAAAGGTGCTCGTGGACCACATATAGTGGTGGTAGAGCTCAACTAGGCACTAAGAGTAGGCCACAACAGAGTGGCCTACTCTTAGTGGTGGTAGAGCTCAATTGGGCACTAAGAGTAGGCCACAAGAGAGTGGATGCCAATGTATTTGAGATTCAAGGGTGAGGGCGCCCAAGGTTGTAGTGCCCATTGATGGTGGGGCTGGTGTGAACAGGTAGGCCACCACCATATAGCCATGCCTCAAGGTGTTTTCCTCATACCATATGATGCATATCATGAGTGGTGCTTAGTGCACATTGGATCTCTATAGTTGGGTTTTGGACTTGAGCTCCTTGCCTCCTCCTCCTTCAACCATGTCATAGTTCATGATGGCGATAGGACATGAACATCGGTATAAGAGTGCATGGTGCAATCCACAATGTCTTTGCATCTCATTCAACAATCAAAGCACCAAAGAGATAAGCTCATTCCATTGCCTTTTTGCTATTCAAATATTTACTGTGTTTAAGTGATTTTGAAGCATGCAATTCACACCAATGTTTGTGTATACTCGTGTTTACATCAATATGAAACTTTAAACTATGTATTCTAGTATAGCTCTTACAGTTGTGGTAGAAGAGCTTGCTAAATGGCCGCAATCACCTATGTTGTAGAAGAGTGTGTAGACAACCAAACTGTTTCCTTTCATTGGTGTTCAATGACTAATACCATCATTAAGATAGTGGTTTACGTTTTCTTTATTCAGGTGTTTCTACTGAGGGAATATGGGCTAAAGCCCAAATAACTTCTTGCTAAAATCCCTAGAGCAAAGGTGGCCCTTGGATAGCAACAGGCTAAGAGCAGTGTTGATGTTGGCTATAGCAACTCATGTTGTTGGTTGTGGATGGAAAACTTTTAATATGTCATGTTTGTAGTAATGAGATCTTGTCCAAAACATCAATTTTGCTAAGATCTCATTCCACTTTATGCACATATAGTACACATTGAGAGCAACATTGGACATGAAATTCCATGGTTTTAGCCAATTGCACCATTAGAAGACTAGTACAATGCATCCCTTGTCATTGTCTATGCTCTATTTGTCCTACGTACAATCTAGCTTAACATGGAGAACTTCGATTGAAGGCCAAACACGTGTCCACGCCAAGGTCAAAGTGAGTACCTAAAATTTTTGTTCAAGGTCCACCACTTGCCAAGATACGACCCATTGAGCATTAGAACCAACTTGTGCATGAAATTGAAGCAATGTCCACCTCTAGTCTAGAACTTCTTCACTTGAGACAAGAGTCATATAGAAAATGTGTAGCATATGTTGGAGCTTGATTGAGCATAGCTCCACCACATGGCCAAGCTAGGCTCCACTAAAACTAAGACAGAAGAAAGCTTTGCCATATGCCGAAAGCAGGCTCTAGTAAAACATGCTTTGTTGTACATTGGGTTTCTTGTTTCAAGGTCCATCACATGTCCAAGCAGCAATTCATAGATAGTAGATGGTTTATTCTAATAGTCCACCCATGCCTAGTCTTAGAGATGCAAGGTGTACCACTTGTTTAAGATGTTCATGGATAATAATAGAAGGTCCACCACTTGTCCATCCTAGTATGTAGGTGCAAGGTCCAACCTTCAAGAAAATATCTTGAATGGTTTCTTTTTCACCACCTAGATAACCCATGATATATTGTCCATGAGGGGTTTTGTTTGAAGGTCCACCACTTGTCCAAGCTAGCTCCATTGGAATATGGATAGAAGCAAAGCCCCACCATCTATCCCATCTAAGTTTCTTTGAAGCATGGAGAGAAGCAAGGTCAACCACTTGGCCAAGCTAGGCTCCATTGAAATTGGAAGAGAAGCAAGTTTTACCATATGCTCAAACTAGGCTCCACAAAAACATGAAAAACCCATGCTATGTTGTACATTGAGTTTCTTTTTTCGAGGTGCATCTCTTGTCCAAGCTACATTTTATAGACAATAAATGATTTAGTCTAATAGTCCACAGCTTGCCCAATCTTAGAGATGCAAGGTTTAGCTTTGGTCTAAGATGGGCATGGAAAAAGAATAGAAGGTCCACCACTTGTCCATCCTTGCATCTATGTGCAAGGTGCACCAGTTGTCCAACTTGTAAGGCTATATCTTGCAAAGTACACCACTCGTCCATCCTTGTATCTATGTGCAAGTCCACCACCACTTTTCAAACCTATAAGCCTATACCTTGAAAAGTTTGTTTTTCACCACTTGGATAACCCATGATATATTGTCCATGAGGGATTTCACTTGAAAGGTCCACCGTTTTCCAAACTAGCTTCATTGGAGCAAGGATAGAAACAAAGCTCCACCTCCTATTCCATTTATGCTTGTTAGAAGCTGGACACACCCCACGACATCTAACTACTCGGCGGACTATTATTTTTTGTAATTATTCATTCATTGAGGAAAACCCGATTTTTCACCTTGTAAATATTGGAACTTACAGAAGTTTCCAGATTGTATCCCAGTTTTGATAGTTAGATTGAGTAGATGGTTGATTTTGGAACTTTAGGGTTTGAGAAGTTGTAAGGTATATATACCACTTTTTGACCTTAATGAAAAAACCTTTTGTCATTTTAAAACAAGTTTGAAGCCTGTGAGTGAGCGTACTGTGAATGAGAGAGAGTGTGTGAGCTTCATCTTGATGCTACGTGTGCTACGGTGGTCGGAATCGAGTGCGGAGAAGTGCAGCGTGTTGCCCCCGACTAGAGCTACGCGCCGATACCAACATTCCGCGCGTATGGTCCGGCTTTGGGAGCTCCTTCTACGAGCTTCATCGGTTGTTTGGGTGAGCATACGTTATTTGATTTCGCATTGCAGCATATCCACGCGTTCACATTGAGTAGAACTACACATTAGGCACTTCAGATTTTGGAACCGAAGACCTGCAGATTTCGGCCAGACATCCTACGTGTTTCTGCACCGGGTGTTTTGGGTCGCGATTTTGGTTCATAGACCTTAGGGAGAGTGGCCTATAGGTATTAGTAGGGTCGGGTCTCCTTCAAGTTCTATGGTGTTTCGAAAGTGTTTGATGGGTGTTCGGCTCTAGCAAGCGTTGTAGGAAGTTTCCTCTTTTGCACTCTTGAAGGCTGTGACTTAGACAATTGGTAGGGACCTCTGTAGGAATTAGTTAGGAGTCGGTCGAGTGTAGGTTGACACCTTATGCTTGCTTCCACGCACCTGCGGGTCGAGCTTCGTCCTTAGCTGACATTACATGTTAGGTGAGTTCTCGCTGTGCTGACGTCCGTCGCGGCGTATCCGTACAACATTGGCGCCGTTGCCAGGGACGAAAACCTTAGGTAGGTGACCGAGACTAATCCTTGAGGATTGGGATTTTTGGCTTGCCAAGAGTCTCACTTTACATTTAGATAGGATCAAAGGGTGGAGGACTCTTTAGGTCTTAGAGGCAGTTTAGGAAGCGTGTGCCTGGCCTAGATCCTTCGACTTAGGTAGAGGAGGTAGACTTAGGTAGTAGTTGAGTTCTAAAGTAGAAGTTGGAGTGGTAGAAGCGGTGAGAGGAGAGCTTGAGAGTCCGGAGAGGCCAAAAAGCAACCAAAAACACCATTATCACCATTTCTTCATGATAGGTAGGAGTAGAGTAAGTAGGACATCATGATTCAGATCTAGAGCATTTCATGCATGTACACTTGCTTGGTAGAATCATTACAAGTTTGTAAAAGACGCAAAAAGACGTAAAAGTGTGGTTGAAAGCCTAATTGAAGTCCAAAAGTTACTGTGAGTGTTTCTGATAGATCTACAGAGCATCAGGAGCATTCTTGTCAGAAAAAAACTTTAATTTTAATCCAGGAGACATCCTACGCGTAGGATGTCTACAGGCCAATCTGGGAGGAATTTTGGGATTTTGAGTTGACAAGTGTGTTCAAAAGGTAGGGTTTACCCTAATTTCAACTGGAAAGTGGAAATTTGGCCATATCTTGACAGGATAACGCCAGATAGACTGAAATTGCTAGACATCCTACCCAAATAGTGCCAAAACATTAACTTGAGACCAAAACCATAAGTTGGCTGCATGAGTATGTCTTGCATGATATATTGAGTGACTGAAAGGGGTTTCACCTCATTTGGGTAAGAAAATTGGGTTAAAGTGGACTTTAGCACTTTTGACTGAAAAAGCACAAACAACTGAAATTTGGGACTTTTGACATCCAAATCAAAATCTAAGCATACCACTGGGATACTGACATCAAGGGGAAGTTGTGGGACAAAGCTGGGGTCAAACAGGCCAAAAAGATATCCTGCGCATAGTATGTCTTCTGAGTGATTTGGGACTCCAAATTGAATTTTGAGTATACCAAAGTGATCAGCAACTCAAGGGGAGCTTGAGCCTTGAGTTTAAAGCCATTCTGAAGAAAAAGACATCCTACGCGTAGGATGTCTAATGCAAGAAAATGAAGCCAGAATTTGACTTTGAGCATTGTAAGGTGTTATATAGCCTAAGGCAAGCCTGCTAGTCAATTTTGGTCCAATTTGGAGTTGATTAGACTGATCAATACCATCAACAGGCCGTCGGAACAGATTTCTGACTCATTGACCAGCTAATAGGTGTCCAAATCAAAAAGTAAAAGCAGCTATAAACTCAACACAACAAAGGCAAACAACAGTGCAAAAATCCAGGCAAAACACAGCAGGAGACATCCTACGCGTAGGATGTCTATTGGGGCATACTGCAAAGAAAATTTGACCAGGCATAGACAGTGAGGTTCCATTTGGCTTAAGGGTTCCAGAACTTCTTTCAGAAGTGAATTTGGACCTTGTTTGCCCATTTGACTAAGCAAAGACTGAATTCAGACTTTTTCGCGTAAATTGACCAACATCTGAGGGAAATACTGTTTCAGATTAGTAAACCTAATCCAGAACATCAGCAGTGTATAAAATACAGTAGTGGTTGAGATTAACTCTCCAGTTATACCAATCATTACTAAGATAGCCTCTAGCAGATAAAGGCTTTGATTCAATTGCCAAAATTAAAACTCTTGTGTACAGGTATATTTAGCAACAAAGCAAGAAGTTGTGCAGAAACTGACCCATTGCCAGGTGAGTGGTTGAATGTGTGATAAATTGCATTGATAAGTTTGATGAATTTAAGATCAGAAAGATACATTGTTAGAGACCAGAAAGTGGCAGGTGACCAAGGTAGCTTAGTGTCCACCGAAGAGAGTGTAACTCAGGCAAGGCTAGATCCGCTAGCACCGATTATTGAGGAAGGTAGTGATACTGACACCTCGTCAGACAAATCTTTCTTCATGATGGGTAGTCAACAGCCAGGAGGTTTCACCTATGATGGACCTATGCGAGGAGGAAGCACCTCCCAAAATCCTTTGACTGATTCTAGGCTCACGGTGATCTTCTTAGAGGGAACAAACTCAAGAGGAGCCCTAGTCTATTGTGACTATCGAGGCCGCAAGTGCATTTGTATTGAAGAGAGGCCAGCACAAAGATTGGAGATAATCCGAGTGTATGATGATGGAGATAGATTCCGAGAGGAAAAGGGGAACCACTATTTAATAGTTAGTAACCCTGAAGATTACAACAGATATGGAGATAACGTGGCGAAAGGGAAAATGGTTTCAGAAACTCAAGAACCGCCACCAAACATCGATCGGCCCGGAGCTATTTTTATGTATGATAAGAAAACAACCAGGATTCCAACTTATAACGAGAATGTGGGAATCTACAAACATGAGAGTGAGGGTATTGTCTCTTACTTTTGCAGCAAAGAACCATACGTAAACGAACCAAGCAAAGACAAGGTTCTTTACTTATTCTCTTATGAAACTGCTACGGGGAAGGGCATAGTTTTTGTTGATAGATACAGGCGAAAATACCAACGTATTCTCCCAGAGGAAGTAGAAAGAGCAACAGGTCCAGGAGCATCGGCATATGCCCCTGAGGAAATGTCGAGAGCTGCCCACACCCCAAGTAGGTCAACGAATCCATTTTCAGAGGAGTATGACACTACCTCACATTCCACCAAGCCGCAAGCATTCAACAACCAAGACCAACCAACAAACCAGCCATCATTGCAGTCATGGCTTCGATAGAGTGCAACAATGGAACCAGACCAAAACCGAGATGGTTATCAAGCCGCACGAGGGCTCAGGGATTTGCAAGAACCACCACACTACTCAAGGTATCAAGCAGAGAGTAAGCCAAAGACACAAGGGTCGACATAGCCTGGAGGACCACCCATGGAACGAGTGCGAAGAGAAGAACCACTTCCAGCGAGAACCGTTAGAAATTATGGCTTAGGAGCACCGTTGGGAGAGGAACCACCCTATTACAGAAGGCCTGAGGAGGTATATCGACTTGGACGGGGTGATCCAATGATGAGGTTTGTAGACCATCGCAGAATTAGACCTTCTCAAGTGCAAAAATGGGTAAACAAGAAATACACCGGAAACAGAGACCCAAGGGATCATGCAGCAACCTTTGTGCGTGTAATTAGAGCTGAAGAGGTGTTAGATTTTCCTACCCAATTTGCAAGATTTGGACTAACCCTAGAGGATGATGCTGCAACTTGGTTTGACTCTGTGGAGTGTAGAGACTTTGAAGTGTTTGACGAGTTTATTGAGGAATTCTCTCAAAGGGGAATAGCTCATAATACCGTCTCACAAATCCATAAATTCAAACAAAAAGATGGAGAATCTGTACGGAAGGCAGCCCTAAGACTAAAAAGATATGTTAAGTTCTGTCCTGTTGAAGAACTGCCAACTCAGTCCAGACTTATGCTGATATTCATCCAAGGACTAAGGAATGCAGATCTCCAGAAAGACTTACATATGAAGAGGAGCACAACATTGAATGAGTTGACCAAGGAGGCTCTGTACCTTGTGGACAATTGTGCGGTCTACAAAGAAGGGGAGTTCAAGGACCTTGATGACGATTCATCTTCACAGCAAAGTGGAAGCAAGTCTTCCAAGACAACATTGAAAGGAGAAATAGTGGTAAACTAGGAGCAGCTCGTAGATGAAGTGCTAAAAAAGATCAACTTGTATGCCAAACCCCAGGCTAAACAGCCCAAGTGGTGTGCTATTGAACAAAAATGGACAAACCATGGGACCGAGGAATGTTATTATAACAAGGGATATGTGAGAGAGAGACGTTACGCTCCCCAAGCTCCAGTAGCTTCCCCTCAAGTTCCACCAATGCCCAGATATCAAGCAAGCAACTTACCAGGACCTGTAGGTGTAGAAAGACCACAACCGGTGTTGGGGCAACAACCACCCCTACCAGGTTTACGACCAGTTGGTATAAGATACACACCAACGGTAACTGAATCAGAAGAAAAGGCTTTGGTGCCTATGCATGCATATTATGAAGATCCCAATGGATATGCGGAAAACCCTGTCTATTATCCACCAGAAGAACCCTCGACACCAGAACCATGGAGCATGAAAGGGAATCAAGGACCACCAACTGCTGCACAGGCCGTAGGAGAAGGAAGATATAGCTTAGATGAACGAACATTGTTGTTCATACCCAATGGAGGCATGGGCAGACAGAGACAGGCTTACCAGCAAAGAGGGGCTCAAGGAGCACCTCAACAACCCAAGGGACCCTGTTACAAGTGTGGCGGAGACCATTGGCTGAGAGATTGTCCTCATGATGAAATCATTAGAGTCAATGCGTATTGCCCAGAATGTGGAATTACTCCTTTGATTCCCGATTGCCCTAAAAACCCGAGCAAAGGAGCAAAAATCACCTTGAACCTGTTAGAAACAGTACCTTCCAGTGGAGGATCGGAAAATGAAACAATCATACCTATTCAGGCGCGGTAACACGAGCCCAAGCCCAAAGAAGGACGACCGAACCCATAGTAGAAGAACCAAAAACCGATGCCCAAAGTTCAGAAACGAAAAATCAGAGAAACACTTGGAAAGCTAGAAAGGCGCGTAGGAAAGCCAGGAAAGAACGAGAGCAAACAACCCTATCCGATGAGTTGAAACATACAAAGAACAGATTGGAGCGGTTAGAGGATCTAGCTAGCTTAAGCTCACACACCACAGCAGCCATAGCACCCAAGGAAATAGTAGAGCCCAAAAGTGCAGGATCAGGAGGATTTGTACTGGCAGACAAGGTAAACGAGCAGCTGGATGTGCTTCTAAAAGCTTATGAAGCTCGACTTAAAAAGAACCAAACCCAGGAGCAAAGGTGGATGACTTGTCCATATGCAGAAATAGAAAAACAAAGGTTGGAAATGTGTAAAAAGATGATCGAGACGGCTCAATCATTGGTGGAAGACCCGTTGGGTAAATCGACAAATTGTCATGACGCACCAGCTCCAACCCCTATCCAACCAACATTAGAGAAACATGAAGAAACAAAGGAAAGACTCACTAATGATTACAAGTCCAGAGGAGAGACTATCATAGTGCCAAATACCATTGATGGGGCAAGTGACGGGGTCCATCCTAAAATATTGGTAGAAATGGGAAAGGACGATAACAGTCTAGATGATCTGTGGAAGCAAATCCGTGAGGCCAACGAAGCTAATAGGATGAGTAACCCCATGAATAGCACGAGAAAAGAAAATAATGTGATCTTACCTCCTATTGAATAATTTGAGGCAAGATCGCAGATGGACTTTGAGATACATTCACAAGGGAGAGACCAAGGATCTATTAGTTCGGGGCACATTCAACCAGACTCTTTGAGAACTTTACCCTCTTACCTGGGAGAATATGAAGCTAAGTCGGAAGTGAGAGCAATCCCATCTCAAAGACTTTCTTCTAACAAGGTGATGGATTCGCAAGGATTGATTGAGTTGTTATCCACCCCGGTGGCATGCACAATCACGTTAGCAGAACTCCTAAGGTTAAGGCCAAACATGTGGACCATAGTAGGAAAATGCATAGAAAAATTTGGAGTGAAAGACCCCACCTTGAAGCTCCAAGAAGGAATCAGGGAGTTGGACAGACCTAACCTAAACACTAGGCCGGTACCATTGAATAAGGTTGGAGAATATTGCGAGGGAGAAGACGGAAATACGACGCTACCGGTAGAATTCCAAGGAGTAGTTTCCAAAGCTATTCTTGACAGTGGAGCGGGAGTTACTATCGCCACCAAGGAAATATGGAAAAAATGGGGAAAACCAGCTCTGAGGGATACCAGGATGAAACTGCAATTGGCAGATGGGTTCATGGAAAAGCCTCTAGGACTCTTAGAAAAAGTAATTGTCACTTTGTGCGGAATCGAGTATGAGCATACATTTGCAATAGTCGATTTCGACAAAAAGAACAATTATGAGATAATCTTGGGACGGTCATTCATGCGACAATTGAAGATGGTCCAAGATTGGGGTTATGACCACATATACCTCACACATGACGAGACAACAACTAAAATACACCTGAAAAACCATAGTTACAAAGATGTAAACCAAACACCAGTGGAAGAGTTTGATTCGGCTACAGTAGCAGGATCGGAACTACCAGCATGGTTAGGGCAACCAAAAGAGCTATGGATGTGCGGAGCTTCACATTGTGGAAGCTTAAGAAGAGAGGAATGTGTCTTAAAAAGAGAAATTGAGGACAAGGAGTATATTCCGGAACCTTTCCCTGAAGATGCCTTGGAACCTCTAGAGTGGGAACACATACTGGCAACATTGGATGTCTGTACCATTACCGATAGTCCAACAACAAAATTTTGCGATAAGGATGGCTACGATGTGCTACCCTATTACATGGTAAGCGTTGTACCAGAAAAAGAGATGGTGGAACCTCCAGAACAAGAAGAGTTTTACAACTCCTCTGAACATTTGGAAGTAAATGATGATGCAGATAATGAGTGTTCAGACACCTCAAGTGAGCGTGGAAATGAAGCTTAGAATATCAAGTTTTATGATTTTGCTAATCAACACCCTAGACGCCAAGAACGCTATAGGAGGAAAAGAGCAAGAAAGAAAGCGAGAGAGAACCTGATGCACATGATAAAAAGTAAAACTCACTATTTGATGCTTGTAAAAGCAGAGGATTGTGTAAAAGATCAAATATCAGGAAACTTCTCAGAAAATTGAAAAGAAAGAACGCGAGAAGAAATAAAACAGGTAAGAAAAGCTAAAACCGAAACAAAATCACAAAAATCTCAAAATTCAAAAAAAGAAACAACAAAAGACCAAGAGTGGACCAAACTGGAGCGTAAACAGAAATACCAAGAACTGAAACGGTCTCTGAGAGAGATATGGACTACTGAAGAAGATAGTGATGGTAAAGAGGAGTCAGAAAAGGGGGACATGAACGTACCAGCACACTATCGAAAATTTACTATCCAAGATAGAAAAATCATCATGACACCACCAATTAGGGAGAGAACCAACCAAGAATCTTACGATGGGCCTGAAAATGCAAAAAGAATAAACCTCGCAGAACCAGGTGAAATTCCTCAGCCGGTCTATATAGCTAACGATTTAGAGCCTGAGGAGGAAGCACAGCTAACACAACTTCTCACGAAGTATAAAGATGTGTTCTCTTGGTCCTATAAAGACCTCAAAGGAGTTGATCCATTGATATGCCAACATACAATTCCTTTGAAATCGGATGCAAAACCTAGCAAACAACGTCCTTATACATATAATGACACATTTGCTAAACGAATCAAGGAAGAGATTGATAAACTGATGGAAGCGGAATTCATCTATGAGATTGAACATACAGATTGGGTGTCACCCATTGTGGTAGTTCCCAAAAAGAATGGAAAACTACGGGTGTGTGTAAACCTCAAGAAGGTGAATGCAACAACCATAAGGGATAATTATCCCTTGCCAATCATAGAACATGTACTAGAGCGAGTGGCTGGGAAACGGGCGTATTCCTTTTTGGATAGGTTTTCAGGATACAACCAACTGGCAATAGCAAGGGAAGATCAACACAAAACAGCCTTTGCCACAGAATGGGGGATTTATGCGTATCGAGTTATGCCATTTGGCTTAACTAATGCACCTGCCACTTTCCAAAGGTTAATGACTCACGCTTTCAAGGAATACCTAAGAATATTCTTAGAAATTTACATGGATGACCTGTGTGTACACTCTCTTCTGCGAGAGGAACATATTGACCATTTGCAAAAGATCTTTGAAAAGTGCAGAACATATAGAATCTGTCTAAACCCTGAAAAGTGTGTATTTATGGTTAAGCAAGGATGAATCTTAGGACACATTGTCTCAAGAAACGGCATAACCACAGACCTAGACAAAGTCAAAGTCATTGTAGACCTGCCCAGGCCTACTAATGCGAAACAAGTGCAATGCTTTATGGGGCATTGCGGATACTATCGAAGATTCATATACATGTATGCAGTTATCGCACAACCTCTGTATCGTTTGCTAGTCAATTTCGAGTGGACCGAGGAGTGTGAAACTTCATTCCAAAAGCTGAAGGAAAACCTTATATCAACACCTGTATTAAAGGCACCAGATTGGGAAAAGATATTCCATGTGCACATTGATGCTTCAGCATGTGCCATTGGAAGTATTCTAGCTCAACCTGGAGACGGAACAATGGATTTTCCGGTTTGCTATGCGAGCCAACAGTTAAACAGTGCAGAAAAGAACTACACAACCACCAAGCGGGAAGGGTTAGGAATGATTTATGCTGTAAAGAAATTTCGGCATTATTTGCTTGCAAACAAATTTGTGTTCTTCACGGATCATCAAGCTCTTTTGTACCTAGTAAATAAACCTTGCAATACAGGGAGAATCGTTCGCTGGTTTATTATATTGCTAGAATTTGACTTCACAGTGGTAGTCAAAAAGGGTAAAACCCATCTGCGAGCAGATCATCTTTCAAGGATACACAATGAGGAAGCTCTTGAAGGAGTAGATGATGACATACCAGATGCTTATCTTTTCAACATTGAAATGGTACCCAAATGGTCTCTGGAAATTGTTAGCATTCTTTCCTTCGGAAGTGAGTTTGATAAAACGAAATGCATATCCAAACAACAAACAATTCGATAAACAAAAAACTTCCAGTTGATAGCAGGACGGTTGTATCATCTTGAATCTGACCTAATCCTACGATTATGTATAAATCCGGAAGAATTCGAGTGCTACCTTGAAGAGGCACATGTCCAGGGTTGTGCATTTCATTGTTCAACAGTGAAAACACACCAGAGACTAAAACAGTTAAGGGTTTATCGGCCAACTATGTATGCGGATACACATTCTTATGTTACCAATTGTACAGTATATAGTGCCAAACGACCAGTGGATCACGCAACTTTGTTTCAGGTGAGCATAGCACCTGCATGGAGTCAATATATTATTGACTTCTTAACCACTAGGACGTTCCCTGAGAACATTACAAGAGCACGGGAAAAAGCTATAGAGTTGGAAGCTCGTGAATTTCAGTTAATTGGGAATCAAATCTATAAGCGGGGAAAGGACAATCAACTTAGAATCTGTGCAAGTGAAAGCGAATACCTGCTGATTCTAGAACATGCACATAGCGGAATAAGTGGAGGCCATTTTTCGGGCGATAAGACGGCAAAAATTGTCTTAACCACAGGAATTTGGTGGCCTACATTGTACATGAATGTTGACGAGTTTGTAAAGCGTTGTGATGCGTGTCAACGCACCAAGATACCAATAAAAAGAGATGAGATGCCAATAAGGCCAATGATGGGGGCAAGGGAATTTGCAAAATGGGGCATTGATTTTGTGGGACCTATATCACCCCTTGCATATCGCACCCATACCCAATATATCATTGTGGCTACGGACTATCTCACAAAATGGGTCGAAGCCAAAGCAACACAAAAAGTTGATGCACGCACCACGGCACAATTTTTGTATGAGAATGTTTTTGTACGTTACGGGTTACCAATAGAAATTGTCAGTGACCGTGGAACACAATGAAGTCATTGAATATCTGCTAGAGGAATTCATGGTCATACATAGGAAATCAGCACCATACCATCCACAGGCCAATGGGCAAGCTGAGGCCACAAATAAAACACTATGCACAGTTCTGACTAAAATAGTGTCAGAATCAAGAACAGATTGGGATCAACAACTACACTCAACACTATGGGCATACAGGGTAGCTTACAAAACATCAATAGGAACAACACCATACAACATGGTGTTTGGCCTAAATGCTATACTACCCATAGAGTTTTTGATCCCGACTCTATGAGTAGCAACAAGCTTGAAATGGACAGGGCATGAACTCTCTTCAAGGATTAATGATCTTGAAAAGCTAGATGAACTCCGCTTACGAGCTGTCACTTCAATCTATGCTAAAAAGAGAAGACAAAAAGAACTTTTTGACAAGCATGTGCATACCAAAGAGTTTAAAACAGGTGATTACGTACTTGTTTATACCTTGAAGCAACATGCCAAGAAACTTAAAAAGCGAGGGATGGGACCATTTGTGATTAGTGATCTATCACAAAGTGGAGCTGTCAAGCTTGCTACATTAGCAAGTGAAGAAATGCCAAACTGGATTTGTGGATGTCGACTGAGGAGGTATCATCTACCACTCACACAGGAGATGCTCCAACAAATTCATCAAGGAAAACAACGAATGAAGGAAAAAGAGAGAGTACGGGAGGAAGCTCAAGCCGAAGCACAGGAACGCATTGCAAAAAGACGGCTTCTGCGACAACAGCAGAAAAGTGGAGCACCATTGCGAATCAATGCCATTCGACTGACTGAGTTGAAGGAGGAAACAATGGAGCCAATAATTATAGTCAAAGTAGGCAACAATCAAGTTGAATCAACAGCTTTGCTTGATTCGGGTGCTCAAGCAAATTTGATCTCTTATGGATTATACCAACAGCTCAAAGTCACAAATCAACTTCATCCTACTCCCCAAGTGCTGGAAAGTAGCACATCACACCCATTGAAAACATTGGGATGGACTATATTGCATGTACAACTACATCAATATATTTATCCACACAAATTCTATGTGGTGACAGATGAAAGCACACAACACCCAATGATGCTAGGGCAACCATGGCAAAAAACATACAATGTCCAGATAGATTGGAAAGCAAAGGTGGTCAAAATTCAACACGAACATGAACAACAGGTGATAGCTTTTGCTCAACAATACCATCATGATCAACTGCAAGCCATGCAATCACTGGCAACAAAGACAAAAGCACAAATGCCATCAAAGAACAACATGAAACCCAAGACCAACAACCAGGTAAAAGCCAACCATGCTAATTACAGACAGATGAAGTCACCGGCCACAATGCAAAAATCTAGGCTACCAAAACAAGGTAAAAAAGTATGGATGCGGAAGGATAGAAATGCAATGCCAGAAAAACAACAATGTAACAAACGGATTCCAACAAAGCAGATGGTTCAACCCCAAACCAAAAGCATAAAACAGATGTGGATACCAAAGAAAATGCTTAGCAATAACCCAAATGTCACTCACATTTGGATACAAAGCAAAAGCAAAAGGAACTACCTGCCGTACACGCAACAATGGAAAGCAGACATCTGCATGTCAACAAGGAAAACCGATATATGTGGATGCCGATGCAAGAAAAACCAGTGGCAAACAAGAAAGTGCCAAACCATCAACACAAGTCGGCAACAGCACAATGCCAATGGAAACCCAAGGCCATAAGGCCCATAGCCATTACATCCCAGCCAATTCTATCCTTAGAAACAGCTACGACTCCATCAACAGTGTCGGCAAAGCAATTGCCTCTTGCCAAAAGGACAATTAAACAGAGAGCAATAGAGTTACAGCTGTTACTTGCAAAAAAAACAGGAAACCTCGACAACGAATTCCAATAAGCATATTGCTTATTCCCTTCTCTTGCACAGCATTACTTTTTCCATGCATTGACCGAGTATGCATAAAATAGGGCCACATTAATTGGCCAGGCATTAGCACAACTTTTTCAACCTATGCACGGCACATACTCCGAGGCGAAACCTTGTCGTCCGGGAGGACTTCGGCTAGGAGGGGGGAGGCATTCTCAAATGCGGAACCAATGACAGAAACAACAAAAAAAAGGGGGTATGATTTTCGACTATTTTAAGGGTTGTTGTTTGATTGCGAAATTTTCTGGAGTAACCCAAGTATATATGCCCTTATACACCATAAAGCTACAGGTATAGGGGTCCAAACACCAAATCAAGCCCCTAGGTGTGTGTATATACGTAGAAATAGTCATTTTTCAGGCAAAATATTGGTAAAACGGAGAAATCCGGCCATAAAAATTGCATGTGAGTGTATATAATGTATTGCGGTGATGTTTGTGATCTATTATGATTTTTGGGGATTTTCTTGGTTTGATTTGCTATTTTCCTTTTAATTTTGCTCATTTTCGGCAGAAAAACTTCAAAAATACAAAAAGCAGGTGAAAAACAGTCGTAATGAAAAAGAAAAAATAGGGGGATGACCAGTGACTCAAGGACAACCTATGGTACAGTGGGGGTACAATTATGAGATTGGAGCGGAAAGCGTGTTTTGGCCAAGTTTTGACCGAAATGCCAAATTTATGGTAAATAGAGCAAACGGAGTCCAAATCAAAAAAAATTTGAGCCTAAACCGCATCTCGCAAGAAGATAGGAGCACATGTCAAATTTCATGAAAAGTGGTTCGGGGACCTCCATTATAAGAAATTTTCACCCCATTTTTAGCTCATTCTCACTATTGACTTTGTGGAGAGAGCTTCTGCCACCTAGAGCGGATCGACCTTCCAGCAGCTTCTACGACGTGCACGTCTACCCGTCCAGCTCTAGATATGAGAGGTAGGCTCACCACCTTGAGCTTTTCGTGCATGTTTGTCATTATGTCGCGAAAACTAGCGTAGAGGTCACACACAAAGCGAGCGGTAGAGACCTGCAAGTAGAGATGGCGGCCTAATGGCTAACCCGAAAGCAACAAGACTTCATCGTCAGCTTACCCTAGTCTAGGAGACCAGTCCTGGATAGCCAAAGACAGTGGGAAACCATCGGGAAAAACCCTAATTCCCAGAAACCCGCAAGAGGCCACCAAATGGGAAATCAGCAAAACGACGACCAAATACTACCAAAATTTATGGGTAGGAGCATCTCGACATGCTCGACAAGTCCATATGACCCGCATGACCAAAAAGTGACCCGAAGCGGCACTAAACCTCAGAAACGGCATCAGACACACAAAGCGTCAAAATGCACTTGCGGCCAAACCGCAAGTTCGTTTGCCACCAAACTTCACGAGCGGCTTTCCTAAACCATCAACAACCAAGTCCTATGGTGGTAGGCCACCACAAATCATCAAAGATAGTAAACGCAACCACGGGTGCTTCTAGAGCGACAAATTGCCAAATGGAGCTCCGGTGAAGCCAAAGTCGGCAAAAACCATACGGCAAGGATCCCCAAGGGATTGGAAAGCTATGGAGACCAACATCGAGAAATTTCATTGCCAAAAAGCACTCCAAAAGTTAGCAAACGGCTTGGAGGCTCTGAAGTCCACACAGGGAGTTACACTCTTTCCATTTGACTTTTTTATTGAAATTAGGCTCAAAAGGGACTTAGGGGGACAAAGGGCAAGCACTGGGAGCACTAGCACTGAAAAAATCACCAGGAGACATTCTACACGTAGGATGTCTCAAGGAAACTTTTTGGCACAAACCTCAACAATTTTTGTCATGCACATGTTCTGAATGACATTTACAAGCCATACACCAAGTTTCATCACATTTGGACCAGATTTGACCTCATATGCATGGAAAAACGCAAAGTTAGAGCATAGAGGCAATAATGGGCCATTGACCTACCAAATCTTGTCCAAATCTCATGAAACTTGCACAACACATTCACATACACATCAGCAAACAATCTGTGTGGTCAGGGAGTCAAAATCATGAAAAAGACATCCTACGCGTATGATGTCTAATGGACCTTTTTGGCATGGAAGGGATGTTTTGCCTTTCCAGATCTAATTACCTCATCATCAAGAGCCCATATGACAAGTTTGAAGCCATTCTAATCACTTTTGATCCCCAACACCTTCAATATACACTTTTTGAGCCCAAAAAACACCACACAGAGCCCTACAAGTATCAAATCTTGTCAAAATTCAAATTCAAGAACATGGCCATGTTCCATAGGCCAAGGACAACCCACAGAACAAGTTTCATGTAATTCTGATGAAAAAGACATCCTACGCGTAGGATGTCTTCAGCATAAATTTAGCCTTCTGTGCAAGGAATGACATCATGGGAGCCAATACCATGGTGCATTGAGCCCAAATACCAATTTTCAACCCATTTGGACATCAATTGCTACCTATGATAGACATTCTACCCAAATTGTGACCTAAAGCCTGAATCAGCCCAAAAACCCACTTTTTGATATCCAAATTCAAATCCAAGCATATAACCATGTTCCATGAGCCTTACACTACCTGCTTGTCAAGTATGAACCAATTCTGAAGAAAAAGACATCCTACGCGTAGGATGTCTAGATGGAAATTTTTGGCCAGATTTTCACTGTGAGCACATGCACAGCTTCACAAGTTCCTTTTAAGCTATAATTTCAATTTTCAAGTCATTTGGATAAGTAAAACTCAGTTTCGCAACTAATATGGAAAAAACGCTAACTTTGGATTACTGAGTGCAACAGGATCTATGGCAGTCTCGAAGTCACCGGCAAAGAGGAAAAGAATGACAATCAAAGAATATCTGGACGAGGTGGAACCTTTTGTCATTCCAGAGGGAACACTAAAGCCCACCAGCACCTGGATACAAGAAGATCTGTTAGAGTCAAACGACCTAAAGATCTACCAGGGAGTGTTCAAAGACAATGAAGGCAATGTAATAGAGCGACCAATGCTGCCAAGAGAGCTCAATGAATTTGTACGAAGCAAAATGGCCGGATACTTGGAGAAAATTGACCTCCATAACTATTTCGAAGCGATACCAGCAGGGGTGGACATCAAAAGAGTATGGGAGTTTGTAACAAGCATCAAAGAGGATGGAGTGGCCAAGGTGATAGATTTGCAAGGCAGACCCGATAGAGAGATCATAATCACGGAGCGGGTGGTAGCCCATGCACTAGATCTCTCCAATCAAGGAGACAGTGTAACAAAAAGAAGGGATGAAGTCAAGGTGTACAAAGAGAAAAAGGAAAATTACACCTTTGAAGACATTGCCAACCCAAAGGTGGCAATCATGAGCCAATTGTACAACCAGTACTTCCACATGTGCACGAAGAGGCCACAGAAGTACAGGATGCCACCAGGTGCAATTGCCACAACGTTTACCTGGGCAATGACAAAAGGCACCCCAAAGATAATCAACTATGCGGCATACATACATCACAGCTTGGTAAAAATGGGCAACAAAAAGCCAACCTACATAGTGCCAGGAGAAATGATAACCAAGGCGGTTTATGTAGTACTACACGCTAAAGGAAGGTGGCCTGATCCCCCATCTCAGAATGATTGGCTAAGGGTAAAAGAAGATAAGGAAGATGAGCCACAAAGAGCACCAAGGGTGGCTACGAGGTTAAATAGACGGCTAGAGCCAGTTGCAGAGGAGCAACCTGAGCAGAAGAAAGGAAAAAAGGAGTCTGCTCAAGTGCCGGTCAAAGAGACAAGGTCACAAAAAGCGGCAAGACTCGAGAGGCTGATGGAGAGTTTCCGAGCAGAAAGAGCCCTCAAGGGTGATTTAAACGAACTCTGGAAACCATCTATCGAGTCTATGTCTGGATCATCCAGAAGAGTGCAGAGGGACCGCTTTGAAGATTATATCAAGAATTTTGAGATTCTTGATGTTGCAGCGGAAAACATTCCCCATGTCCCTTTCAACGAGGAGGAAGTGGAGCAGATAAGGCAGACATTGCTAGATGAGCATGAAAGCCAAGAAAGGGAAAGGAAAACAAAAGCAGACAGGGACTTAAAAGGCAAACCTGCAGCTTTACCAGATAGCCCTAAACCCAGCCCGCAGCCATCACCACTGCCTAGCAGCCCTCCACCAGAAGATAAAGGGGGCTGAGGACAAACAAGAAGATAAAGGGGCTGAGGACAAACAAGAAGAAAACCAAACTGAGGAGCAAGAGCAAAGGCATGAGCCTACACCAAAGGAAGAGACCAAGCCTGAGTCTGAACAAAAAAAACTAGATGAGGCCTAATATGCATTTTTGGACCTGCTAGCTGCAGGCTATACAAGGGAAGAAGCCACCACAGTCGCATTCGACTTGGTGAGGACAGGGCATAAAGAACATATGCCAGGCATCCGGCTAGTGGAGCTAAAATAAATGGCTACCGACACGGTAGACCTGCACCCGCCCTCTAATGACTGGGACGTGGTGATGACAATGCTAGCTGGAACACGAGCACAATCTATGGCATCAGACCAAGAAATGATAACTCTAAAGGGCACCGAAGAAAAGACCAAGATGGAAAGGATTCTCTGCAGGTACAAAGCGAAGGGCTAAAAGAGAGAGAAGCTGGGACCTCCAGGCCAGCTTGGCAACGGCTCTACAAAACTGCCAAGCAAAGGAAGAAGCAAATGAGGCAGCAGCAAAAAGAATACAAGCAGCTGAAGAGGAGTGTCTGCAGCTCAGCAAGTCATTGCAAGATGCTGAAAGAGAAAGGGATAATCTGACACTACAACTGGCAGAAGAAACAAAAGAAGTAGAGGCCATGAGGAATGCCAAGGAGAAGGCAGAGATAGAACAAGAAGCAAGCCTGGATGAAGTCCTTGAGCTCAAGGACCAATTAAAAGTCAAAGATCAAACCACCCAGAGGCTGCGAGCATCACCTGCTAGAGTTAGAGCTATGAGCTCGACTCAAATCATTTTCGAGAGTCAAATATATGAAGAGCAGATGCAAGAACTTCAGAAGGAGTTGACTCTCGAGAAGAAGCAAAGGTTAATGATGGCTGAAGGTTCTATCGCAATGCAAACAAGAATGGAGGACAGCCAAAAAGCCCTACAAGAAGAATTGGAGAGCATAAAGATAAAGCTCGAGGAGGCGAAAAGAGTAAACGCTGAAATTAATGACCTCCTCGTGACTATGGGCGGAGAGGCCGAAGCGGAAAAGCAGACACTCCTTAGGCAAATTGAGGAGTTAAAAGGCCAGCAACAAGTAGAGGCCAAAAGCTCAGGGCCAGCTGCCAATGAGGGCATCAACCTCGACAATGTGCCAGATCCTGTGGACACACCCATGCCAGAGGAAAGCATAGCAGGATCCTCTCAAGAGCCACAGGATCTAACACAAGAAGAGGAGGAAAAATTGTGTAAGGCAATAGAGGCAGAGCTAAGAAAAATCACAAAGGAAGACTTGGAATGGGAGCAGAGGGTCTTCAAATCTATGACCATTCAGAAGATCGACGCCAGCAATCTCAGGCATGAGTGGCTTCAGCCCTCTCTTCCATATCCATTGCTGAAATATGAGGCAGCAACAATGAACAGACGAATCAAAGAAGAGCCAACGGTCCCTCTCTACAACGCAGACACCTCGAGACCAGAAGGAGTTAAGCTCATAGTAGATTCTCAGCCAAAGTGGAGGAAGGCTTGGCTTACCAAGTACCCACAATACCTCATCCACTTGGTAGAGGCACCTAAACAAATCAGAGACAACCTCAGCTTCTGCCCTCTACCAAGGGTTAGGACGTGGAAGGCACAAGAAATTTTGCAAAGAATCCAACCCACTTGGCTGAACTACCCAAAGCTGCCGGGCGTGAAGGCAGGTGAGAGAATAAGTGTACAATACATGGTGAAAACCCTAACGGGCGCCATAAAGTTGTTCACTGGCTCACCTGACCTTACATGAATTATGATGAGAAAAATCTGCAGAACCATCCTAGCAGTGTTCGAGACCTTCAAGCCAGGCCAGGTGACTGACAGCATATTCTTCTTCCAGGATACATACAGATATGCTTATGATCTGTCAGGTCAGCCTTCCAAGGAGGTGATACATGCGTTGTATCAAAGAATTATGTTTCTACCATCCTATCACCTGCAGGCTTTTGAAGAAGCATGCATACAGATATCTTTGGCCCAACAATGTTGAGCCTACATGCAAGGTACGAATCACTGCTAAAGATGCGGGAGACAATAAGATGAAGCATCGGATCAAGGCCATGTCGGGGACGACATGAACAAGGAGGGGGGGATGTTAGAAGCTGGACACACCCCACGGCATCTAACTACACGGCGGACTATTAGTTTTTGTAATTATTCATTCATTAATGAAAACCCGATTTTTCACCTTGTAAATATTGGGACTTACAGAAGTTTCCAGATTGTATCCCAGTTTTGATAGTTAGATTGAGTAGATGGTTGATTTTGGAACTTTAGGGTTTGAGAAGTTGTAAGGTATATATACCACTTTTTGAACTTAATGAAAAAACCTTTTGTCATTTTAAAACAAGTTTGAAGCCTGTGAGTGAGCGTACTGTGAATGAGAGAGAGTGTGAGCTTCGTCTTGACACTACGTGTGCTACGGTGGTCGGAATCGAGTGCGGAGAAGTGCAGCGTGTTGCCCCCGACTAGAGCTACGCGCCAATACCAACATTGCGTGCGTACGGTCCGGCTTTGGGAGCTCCTTCTACGAGCTTCATCGGTTGTTTGGGTGAGCATACGTTATCTGATTTCGCATTGCAGCATATCCACGCATTCACATTGAGTAGAACTACACATTAGGCACTTCAGATTTTGGAATTGAAGACCTGCAGATTTCGGCCTAACATCCTACGTGTTTCTGCACCGGGTGTTTTGGGTCGTGATTTTGGTTCATAGACCTTAGGGAGAGCGGCCTATAGGTATTAGTAGGGTCTCCTTCAAGTTCTATGGTGTTTCAAAAGTGTTTGATGGGTGTTCGGCTCTAGCAAGCGTTGTAGGAAGTTTCCTCTTTTGCACTCTTGAAGGTTGTGACTTAGACAATTGGTAGGGACCTTTGTAGGAATTAGTTAGGAGTCGGTCGAGTGTAGGTTGACACCTTATGCTTGCTTCCACGCGCCTGCGGGTCGAGCTTCGTCCTTAGCTGACATTACATGTTAGGTGAGTTCTCGCTGTGCTGACGTCCGTCGCGGAGTATCTGTCCAACAATTCTTCTTTAAGACATCGAGAGAAGCAAGCTCTACCACTTGGCCAAGCTAGGATCTATTCAAATTGGGATGGAAATAAGATTTACCATATGTCCAAACTAGGATCTACTAAAACATGGAAACCTATGCTATGTTGTACATTGGGTTTCTTTTTTTCAAGGTCCACCGCTTGTCCAAGCTACCCTTCATAGATAATGGATGGTTTAGTCTAGTAGTCCACAACCTGCCTAGCCTTAAAAATGAAAGGTATATTGCTTGTCTAATATGGGCTTGGGGAAACAATAGAAGGTTCACCACTTGTCCATCCTTGTATCTAGCAAGGTCCACCACTTGTCTAACCTATAAGACCACACCTTGAATGGGTTTTCTTTCACCACCTTGATAATCCAAGATATGCTATCCATGATAGATTTTTTTTCAAGGGCCACCACATGTTCGAGCTAGCTCCATTGGAACACTTATAGAAGCAAACCTCCATCGTGTAGCCCATCTATGGTTCTTTGAAACATGGAGAGAGACAAGATCCAATACTTGGCAAAGCTATGATCAATGAGACTAGGATAGAAGAAAGCTTACCATATTTTCAAACTAGGCTCATTAAAACATGGATAACCCGTGCTATGTTGTACATTTAGTTTTTGGTTTCAAGGTCCACCACTTGTTCAAGCTACACTTCATAGATAGGAGACGATTTAGTTTAGAAGTCCACAATGTGCCCAGTCTTAAAGATACAAGGTAAATAGCTTATCCAAGATGGGAATGGAACTAGCACTTGTCAAGTTAGGATCTTCTGGAGAGAGTGATGAGAAGTAAGAGCCACCACTTGTGTAGGGTAAAGTAAGAGCCACCACTTGTGTAGGGTAGTCTCCAAAGCATAGGGAGAAGCAAGGTCCACCAGTTGTCCAAGCTAAGCATGGAAAACTGAGAAAAGATCCACCATTTTGTGCAAGCTAAGCATGGAATTTTGAGAAAAGGTCCACCACTTGTCCAAGCTATAAGGGTAGCCACATGCATTAAAGTTTAGCACGTATGCTATGTGATAGAATAAAGTGTGTTTTGTACTCTCACTTGTCCAACTTATGATCTATTGTACCATGGGGTGTTTAATTTTAAGGTTTATCACTTATCTAAGATGGGCTCCATTGACAAATGAAGAGAAGCAAAGTCCACCATTTATCTGATCTATCCATGGAAATTGAGAGGATGTACTCAATTTTTTGTAGAATATTGATTTACAATTTACACACTTTGAGCATTCTTTTGACAAGTAGTACTTACTAGAGTTGACTTACATCTAGTTGGCATTTATGATATTGAGACAAAGAGAGAGTTTAGCATAAAGAAGTTCCAGTTTTCTATTTATATGTCTTTATAGCAATGAGTATGTGGTAGATAGACTTTGGAATCTAATAATACCATAGGGTAGACAATAGAAACTCACTCTTATTGTTTCATCTACAATAAACTTTCTTGTTTTCAATTTCACAGCCAATCTTATTAAAGGAAACTGGATTGCCTTTCTGTAGGCATGATTTGAAGAAAACTTTTGAATTACCCAGCCAACATCATCCAAGACCTTGTCCAATGCATCAACCACCTCCTTACGGTCAACAAGGACATCAAAAGAGTACTTATCTTGGATCTTGAGGGATTGCTTCTTAAGACAATTGAATCAAAAAATGGAGATTATCCCAACTTGGGCTCAACACATGCGACTTGTGGAGGATAAAGATGAAGTTCTTCATGCAGTTTGACCAGATGCAGAGATGTTTTTGGATTTTTGTGGTTGGACTTTTGTGGTGAATATTTTGAGCTATGGACATGGAGTTGTTATAACCTAACAAGAATGTGGTGAATACTTTGAGCTATGGATATGGAGTTGTTATAACCTAATAAGAATGCAACACATTACACAAAGATGTTTCCCAGAGCATTATACAAAGTTCAAAGTGTTTATAAGCAATAAGCACTGCCAAAACCCAAACATCATGTTAGGATTTAAAAGGGTTTATCACAAAAATTTGAGTGATATTTGGAAGCTGTTTGAGGATTTGGATGCAAAGAACGCCTTAATTTTTTATGACACTCCATACAGGGTGATGTGGAATATTCCAGGGACATATCTTATATTTCCAAAGATGTGGAGGCAAACATCTGAGAAACTTCAAAGATTCTTACAAGAAACAATGATTCCATGGTTGCTAGGATAGTTGTATGCAAGAGACAAGAGAGACTATACCTTAAAGACAATTATAAATCAATATAGTGATCCTGAGACAAATTATGTCCTCAGTGTGTACTTGGCAAGGCGACAACATTGAAAAATATTTAGCAATGATCTCCTTTGTGGTCATAAGATGATCCCCTCTATGTCCTTCTTAGTGTAATGGTTAACTTTCAATACTTGTATGATCATATATTCCAAAAGATTATTTTTAGAAAAATTTGCTTCAGTTTGATGAACATTTCAATGGAGTGCACCCAACTCTAAGGGGACTTCAATGTATTACTAGAGTGCATTCTATTGTAGGAGGAATCTAATGTATTGTCAAAGTGTATTTTGTTTTTGTGTGAATGGAGTCTCTACTTTAAGGGGGCTTCAATGTATTAAAGTGTATCCAAGTGTAAGGAGACTCCAACGTATTGTTAGAGTGTACCTTGTTTTTTGGGTTCTTAATTTTATTAATTTGGGGTCTATGTCTCATCATGTAGTAACAAAGATAATTCTTTTTTCTAAAGTAGTTCTATGTCAGTCCATCTCAAGGTTGAAGGTACTTGTAACTAGGAGAAAGTTATGCTTGACGTCAAAATAAAACTTGCAAGTGTGGAATGGAGAGCTCATGGAATTTTGGCATACGTGAGAGAGATCTTCTTCTTGGGCACAAATGTTTACCTCAAGTATTTTATCATTGCATCCTTCATGTAAAAGAAGGCAAGGGAGTGTAGCTTCGGCAAGTGGTGATCTTTGTATTCCTCCAAAAGGCAAGGAAGCCTATATTGGACAGATGCACCATAAAACCAACCCTCCTATGATACAAGAGAGAATATGTTACATTTTCTATGTATAGCTCATGCCTGACATGAAGAAGTCCTACATTAGAAGGGGATGTTACTTCAGTGTCATACACAAGTGGATTGTATTGCTCAATGGGTCCTAGCTTGGACAAGTGGTGGACCTTGAACAAAAATTTTCGGTACTCACTTTGGCATCAGCTTGGCAAATTTGTGGGTCTTCAAACCAAGCTCTCCATGCTAATCTAAGCTATAGGTAAAACAATATAGACAAAGATAAGGGATCCAATGTACTAGTCTCCTAATGGTGTAATTGGCTACAAACATGGGATTGGCTAAAAAATATACCCTCTATGAAATGTAGCTTGGACAAGTCGTGGACCTTGAAACAAGAAACCCAATGTACAACATGGTTTTCCATGTTTGAATGGAGCCTAATTTGGACACTAGTAAATCTTTCTTCGCTCCCAAATTTAAGGGAGCCTAGCTTGGCCAAGCAATGGATCTTGCTTCCCTTCGTGCTTCAAAGAAGCATAGATGGGATAGATGGTGGATCTTTGCTTCTATCCATGTTCCAATGGAGCTACCTTGGATAACTGCTAGAACTTCAAACAAAAACCCCCATCGACAAACATATCATTCATTATCAAGGTGGTGACAAAAAAACCATTCAAGATATAGGCTAATAGGTTGGACAAGTGGTGGACCTTGAACCTAGATACTATGATAGACAAGTAGTGAACCTTCTAATATTTTTCCATTCCTATCTTAGATAAGCTATTTACTATGTATCTTTAAGACTGGGCACATTGTGGACTTCTAGACATTGAAAACAAACTCTTCGTGATACAAGATAGAAAGAATTACTGAAAAACCAATGGACCCTAATGAATGGTTTTTTTCAACTAGTTGCAATAGTTGCTGAATCTTGCCATGTTCTAATGAATCCTTGCTTGGACAAGTGGTGGACCTTGCTATGTTCCAAAGTCTGCTCACAAGTCCAATTTCTCCTACTTCATTTAGTGCAAATTTAACAAATTTATACTTGCAATTGTATTGAATTTCACCGGTCTATTAATGAGACATTTCCCTCAACCATCCTCACATCTTGAGTCAGTGTCGATAGATTCAAAAAGATATATTATACTCAGGCCAGGTTGCATCTATAACTTGAAGACTATATTGAAGAGGTTTAATGTTGCATTATAGTTGACAACTACTAGAATCAATGTGCTTTAAATCATTGAACCCACCATGCTACAAGAGATCATAAGTAGGGTAAGTGAGAGAACAAAACACTCTCTATTCTATCAATAGCATAGGTGTTGGACTTTAATGCAAGTGGCTAACCTTATAGCTTGGAAAAATGGTGGACCTTTTCTTAATTTTCCATGCTTAGCTTACCTATTTTCACAATTTTAGAAGCACTTGCAACAAGGTCTTCATGTCTTGTAAGTCCTGCAAGCAGATTGGTGTGAGAGTTGCTTTTGGAGGATCCAAGCTGTTGTAACCCCTAGAGATGCGGGGCAATACAGGGCTCTTAAAGCACATAATAGTGGTGGATTGTCCCAGTTTGTATTTATTGGCACTACCTGCTTGCAGGGAGCGATATAAGTGTGGTGCCTATCAAATGTTGTACACAATTTTTAGGCTTTTTGAAGCTATTTTAAGATGTTGCTTTTCAGTGTTCCTTTGGAACCATGCCTTTAATAAAAAATAGCGCTTGCATAAAATAAACTAATTTGTCGAACGTAAAGAGACGAGATCAAGGAATGCAGGATATGCTGTTACATCTCTCTCTCTCTCTCTCTCTCTCTCTCTCTCTCTCTCTCTCTCTCTCTCTCTCTCTCTCTCTCTCTCTCTCTCTCTCTCTTTCTTTTTTTGGCCAAATTGTCAGATACTATATAAAGGTCCTGTCGGACGAAGATCGTAAAGCTTTTACAAATATAGGACTTGAGTACAAATAACAATATGTTGAGCTCTGGAGCAGTGAATGACTCCATGTACAAATGCAAAAAATACCTTGGAATCACAAATAAACATTAGGCCGCACCAACAAAATGTGCATTAAGTCTCACGATAACTTGTTGTTTGCACATTGTTTGTGCATGGGTCTAGACTATCGTAAGTACCATGAAGGCAAAGATCTGTATGATGCTGTTTGAGCTCATTTCTTGCTGAAGAGGCCAAATAAGACACCATCACCGCTGCCAGAAGAAGACTACTTGGACTTGTGAGAGGGCCTTGATGCTCGCGGGGTGGCGGGCTTTTTTGGGGGCGTTTTTCACGCTTTGCAATGGGATCAGTCTCCAAGAATGACTCCTTGTCCCTTCGCACACCGTTGTCAGGATGCCTAGCACTCCCCATGACGCCATCAACCCTCTCTCTCTCTCTCTCTCTCTCTCTCTCTCTCTCTCTCTCTCTCTCTCTCTCTCTCTCTCTCTCTCTCTCTCTCTCTCTCTCTCAAGCAAGAAGGTTAAGGTGTCATCTCAAGAAGAAAAGTCACTTGAGGAGGATGCAAGTCCACCCAACAGACACATGATCTATGAGACCAAATCATGCTTGCGAATAAGATTTTGCAATTGTAATGGGTATCCATGGAATGCGAGCATTGGCATTATGAGCTTACCAATGACTTCGATGTGATACTTCTTGTCGAAACATGGGAGCATGATGAACAATGAATTCTTGGATTTGATAAATACGATGTGCATTCTTTGATGTGGGCCAAAAATGCAAAGCAACGTAGAGGCCAAGGATGCGTAGCATGTATGACCAAAAAGGGTTTGAAAGATGTTTCCATTGTCAAAGAAGATAAGTATAAATGCTACTTATGGCTGAAAATTAGCCCACCAAATGGTCAAGTCATGTTTGTGACTGGTTGCTACATTCCTCACTATGACTCCAACTTTTATGCTCGCTTGGATATGGATAGAGATTAGCCCTTTGTTGAACTAGAGGAAGACATTGCTCATTACAAGGACCAGGGTGAAGTCATTGTTTTTGGAGACATGAATGCTCGCACAAATACTTTACAACACAACACACAACAAGTCGACATGCCGCATGTCTCAAGAAGAACGGATGACTCATACATGTATAATCGAAGTTCTAATGATGGTGAATGGAATCTGGAATCGGATCATAGGATGTTATGTATTGACCTCAAGTGTGGTAAAATACCCGAGCATGTAGCCTCCAATCATGATGTGAATCATTCGTACCTATGTCTAGACTTCAAATGAGCACTTATATATGTTGATATGGTCGACCAAATGTTAAGCATGACAAAGCATCAAGAGAGCCCAACATTAGAATGCAAGTGGAAAGTTTTCAAAGAAGTAATTTTCTCTTGTGCGAAGGAATGCTTTTCGGTGAAACATGTGTCTTGCGAAAGGTCTAAGAAGGGTAGCACCAAGAAGAAATGGTTTGACATGGAATGTAGTCAAGCCCGAAAACACTTGCTAAGGTTGGATACAAGCAAATACAAGGAAGTTTACTTGGAATGTTCACACACATACAAAGCACCTGTTCAAAAAAAAGAGGAGAAGGTGGGAAGTAAAAAAACTTCTTTTAGTGCAAGAGAAAGCACATGCATGTGGCAAGTTTTGGCAAAATCTAAAAGGCAAGCGTGTTGAGAGATTTGGTGACTTGACTCTTGAGGGTATACCCATTGCAAGAACCTTTATGAGCAACCCAATGCTGATAAGATGGAGTGTTGTAGCTCCCTTCCGTTCATGCCTCCCTTCTTTACCATTGAAGATGTATGCCACGCGCTTGAGAAACTTGCTACTCGCAAGGCAAGGGACCTTCAAGGTGTCGAGGCTGAAATGATTAAATGGACAAGCAAGAAAACACTATATTGGATATGTGATATGTTTAACCTTGAACTTCAGCATGGCATGCCTCATGATTGGAGTGCAAATTGGATCAAACCTTTGCACAAAGGAGGAGATGTAAACAATGTGAACAACTATCGCACTATAATGGTTAGTTCTTTGGTGACAAAATTATTTGGATGTGTCATGGAGATGAAGATAATTGAATGGGCTGAAAAGAACGGCAAATGTGTACTTGGCCAAGCAGGTTTTTGAAAGCATCATAGCACTATTGATCACCTTGTCACTCTTCAAGTTCTTATGGAAGAGTCTTGATTGAAAGAAAAAAAGTTGTATTGTTGCTTTGTGGATTTCAAGAAAGCTTTTGACATGGTACCGCGAGGAAATCTTTGGAGATGTATGCAACTCCTTCAAGTGTAGAGAGAATTTATGCATGCAGTCTTTCGCATCTAGCAAAAAGTGATATGTCGACTATGTATGGGAGATGGAATTTCAGAATTTTTTGCAAGCACCATTAGTGTCAAACAAGGATGCCCACTTTCCCCAACCCTCTTTGGGCTACTCCTTGATGAATTGGAATGCATGGTTCTTGATTTTATGCAACAAGAAGGCATAAAAAAGGTTAAGATTGGAAATGCGGTGATCATGCTTTTGCTTTATGCCGATGATGTAGTGCTCTTGGCACATACCTTAGAAGATGCACAAAAGCTTATGAGTGTCTTGGAACGCTTTTGCCTACATAGCGGGAGGATCATAAATGGATCCAAAACCAAGGTTATGCTTGTAAAGGCCCTCAATGACAAGAATCCATGCATTGTATACAACAATGAGCAACTTGAAGTGGTAGATAGCTTCAAGTACCTTGGCCTTGAGGTTCTATCCAATCATAAATGGAAGGATTGTGCAATGCGTCACTTGGAAGCCGGAGAGAAGCCTTATTATGCATTTGAGAATATGTGTAATGCTGGAGAGATCAAGTGTTGGGCTCTCAAAAAGTACCTCTTTGACACATTGGTGACACCGGTGCTTCTTTATGGAGTGGATGTGTGGGATGGCAGCATCCAGAAGTCTACTTGGAAAGAGTTTGAGAATGTCTAAAAGCATTTTCTCACCAACTTTCTTCAAGTCAAGACACAAACACCCTGCATGCTCTTACTTCTTGAGTCCGGATTGCTTCCCATTGAGTTCTTGGGCATGCAAAGGGCTATGGAGTACATTCTTAAGACACAACGTAGCCCTTTGTATCAACTTCCTGGAATCACATATGAAGCAACTCAAAAGGTCCAAAACACATGCAAGAGCAAAATACTAAGTTCAGGGTGGATGCTTGACATTAAGAAATGGTTTGGAAGATGGGATGCATGTCACTTGGTCAAGGTTGAGTAGATCGACTCCCAAGTTAATGAGGCCTTCTTACAACCCCAATGTATCACGGCTTGGGAGAAACTCGGAGGTTCTTGCTTCAGCCATTACACCGCACACAATGCCCCAAACTACAAATCTTTGTTCTTCTCCAAACGAGGTAACCGAACCCATCCCTACATCCTTGAGCCCATTCCGTTGAGTGCGATCCGCACCATTGCCTCCATTCGTCTTAGCTCCCATTCTCTACGTTGCGAGACAAGACGTTGGGGCACTAGCAAGGAGTCTCATCGAGTTTGCACCTTATGCCCTCGTCAAGTGCGAGAGAGTGAGTACCACACACTACTTGAGTGCTCAGCTTTTGACCACATTAGGTCCTCTTTTCCCCATATATTGAGCCATGAGCTCTCCCTACATACCTTCCTCTCCCAACCACGATGTGGACTCTTTATTGCGACGCTCATTTCAGCCATTTTTTAGCATCGAGAGTCACTTATGACCTCTACTCACACCACGTGACATGTTCATTTGGTCCCATAGGTCATATTTGACCTATGAGGACGATAATAGAACTCTCTCTCTCTCTCTCTCTCTCTCTCTCTCTCTCTCTCTCTCTCTCTCTCTCTCTCTCTCTCTCTCACTCTCACACACACACACACACACACACAAACATTTTTTTGACAGTAGCAACGCAGAGAGACGAGAGCAAATAGAAGTGTAAATAATTATGCTATAGCTCTCTCTCTCTCTCTCTCTCTCTCTCTCTCTCTCTCTCTCTCTCTCTCTCTCTCTCTCTCTCTCTCAGGCAGTGCCAAAAAATCTAATGTCGAAAAATATTCTAAAGTTTATGAGGTGGGTCGTCAAGCTGTGGGGGTGGAGGACACGTGCTAGTCAAGGAGGAGGCATGGGCACCGAGAAGGTGGGAGGACCAGCCAGCTTTTGAGTACATAGGCTACCACCAGGTGTCGTCTGCGGTGGCTTGTCTCACAGCCGGTAGCTGCTGAGAAGCTGTGGTTGAAGGGGTGAGCGAGGAGAAGCAACAAGCTCGACTCTCGAGCAGCCTGCCTGCTTAGGACGATCATACAAGTTCAATCCGGACACACAGCTTAACCATTCCGCGTTGGCACGAGATTTAGGATAGAGTCACAATATAACCTACCTGGTTAGGACGAGCAAACGAGTTCAATTGGGACACACACTATAACCATTCCATGTCGGCGCGAAAGCATTTAGAATAGAGTCCCAATATAGTCCCCCAAAAGTTTTTCTCAATCCATTTAATTTAATTTCATCTCACTCTAGATTTCGGACGGCCCTTGACTGTTGAGCATTCCGCGTTGACATGGAGGCTATTAGGTAGGATAGGGTCTCAAGCTCGATGTGCTTATCATCATACATGTGTTAATCTTGTTAATCCTATCTACCCGAACATGACTCTTCAACATACCGCGTCTACGTGGAACAAGTTAAGGCATGATCCCAATTAACATGAGCTAATGCTTTCACAGTAAATCATTTATTGAACAAAACGACATGAACATCTTTGTTTACTCCTTTATCTACCAAATCGTTAACCTTTGTTCACACTTTGACTCGTTGACCTCTGCAGTTTTGAAAATGAAAAAATGCAAGTTTCTCAAGCAAGTCCCCCCTTACCTTGCTTAACAGCGTGGTCCAATCCCTTGCTACCCTAAAATGGGACTTTATCCTAAACTGTCCCGCACCGATGCGGAAGCAATTAGAGTAGTGTCCAAGTGGTTTTTGTTACATTTGTAAATAGCAAGAGCGACGTCCACCTAATGGGTGGACCTTGCTTTGGAGACATGCTTTGGAAAATTATATGCTTTGTGCATAGTTGAACAACGAGGAGCAATGATGGCTAGGGTTGAAAAACATTAAAAACACAGCTCTTTTGAGACTATATGAAATTAAGATAGATGTAGCTTGAGGCATCGAAGAGGTTTTAATGATAAAAACTTGAGCGAACACAGATAAAGGGGAAAATGGAGCATAAAGGTGTAGTTCATTAACGTTATGAAGGAAAATGAAACATCGAGAATAAGTCGAGAGAGGTGTAGTCGATTGAGGTTCTGGAAAAAAAAAACACCTAACCTCTTGAAAAAAGTTTCCCTAGGTTTTGGCATTTTCAGACTTAGTATCTGAAAGCGTGTGGCATGGGTAAAAGAACACCGTTGGTTTGTCTTCTTTAAGAGATTGTGGTGTGGAAAAAGTGGTCTTTGTTACGCTCTAGGACAATAGTTGTCCAGCATGTGCTATCAATCGCCATATGACTATAATGATTATGATAAGCCTAAATTTTGAGGATTTATAGCAGATAAGGCAAATGCAAATTGGATTGCAGTTCATACTACCTACGTTGGTGGAGCCAAGAAAAAGATGTTGAACAAAGAGATATCATGTGCTTTTTAAGCACACTGTAAATTATATATGCTCCTCTTTTCAAGAGAAGCATAAATATTGTGTTGAAAATGGTTACATGCACCATTAAAACATGCAGTACAAGCGTGCAAGGATGAACTCAAATAGTTCTAGAGAATGGGACATGCTATTTTGGATAAGATTCCCGCATTGAAAACTTGGTTGTCATGGTGGGATGTTAGAGTGCCACACTAAGGAGATAGATTTGTTGCTCAAGATGAGTCAGGTGTTGGAATTAGGGTTGCAGAGAAACACACACAGCTTGAAGAAGACAAAGGAAGCTCAAGGCACACAATAGAGAGTGTATTCCTTAGTGTGCAATGGAAAGATAGATAGCCCTAGAGTGATGGGCATATATACAATGCACGGGGGGGAAAACCTCCTAAAGAGGGAAAAAATGCCCCGGTGGTCCTAATGTGTTCACACACATCACTACCATATGTATATGATAAAATATCCCCCCTAGAGTGATGCGGTGAATGAGAGCTAGCACATGAGTAAAGGGAAGTTCCATGCTGTGAGGACAGGATCAGTCCACAAAGGGGAGGAAGCCCAAAGCTTTGCGGAAAGCTTCAAGCTTCTCACAAGAGAATGCCTTTGTGAAAAGATCTGCAAGGTTGTCCTGTGTTGGCACATAAGCCAAGCTGATCTCTCCTGCTGAGAGCCTCTCCCTGACATAGTGGTAATGCACCTCAATGTGCTTTGTGCGAGCATGAAAAACTGGGTTCCTCGCAACTACCAATGCACTCTGACTGTCAGTGTAGATAGTGTTGGCAGTGTCCTGTCCAACACCCAAATCAGCCATAAGGCGTCTGAGCCATACACACTTAACCATAGCTGTGAAGATAGTCCTGTACTCAGCCTCACAACTTGAAGTGGCCCTAGTAGGTTGCTTCTTTCTCAACCATGATATACATGAAGTGCCAAGCATGAAACAAAAACCACTTGTGGACACTCGCGTGTCAAAACAACCAGCCCAATCTGAGTCCGAAAAAGCATGTAAGTCTGGCGGCAATGATCCCCCCTTGGGATAAACAAGCCAAGATGTAAAGTGCCACTAAGGTAGAAGAAAATCCTCTTGACAGCCTGCCAATGCTTAGACCCTGGGCTATGCATAAATCTACTGACCTTTGAGACTGCAAACTGAATATCCGGCCTCGTGTTGCATACATAAATGAGGCAGCCAATAGCAGTTTGGTAAAGAGTGACATCAGCAGGATTGCCAGCATCATGTAGACTCAACTTCAAACCTGTTTCCATGGGAGTGGCAATAGGTTTGCAATTCTCAAGTCCAAACTTACATAGGAATGTCTCTATGTAACTTTTCTGACACAAGGCAATACCACCATCACACTGCTTAAACTATATACCCAAGTAATGATGCAACATCCCCAAATCTTTCATCTTGAAAGTAGCATTCAAATCAGCCATAAATTCAGCAATGTGTCTCTCATTTGGTCCAGTGATCAGCAAATCATCAACATAAAGAACCACAATGAGAAGTACATCACCCTCACGCTTTACATACAATGTGCTTTCTGTTGGACTGTTACGAAATCCTTGTTTGACCAAATGAGTGTCAGCTTTCTCATACCAAGCACGAGGAGATTGCTTCAACCCATACAAAGCCTTGTTACATTTTCGCACTTTGTCCTCTTGTCCTTTTCTGACAAAACTGCGAGGCTGCGTTACATAAACTTCCTCAAATATGTCACCATTCAAGAAAGCAGTAACAATGTCTGATTGATGTACATCCCAACCAAAATGAGCTGCCAATGCACATAGAAAACGCACAGTAGTCATACGACAAGTGGGAGCAAAAGCCTCTTCATAATCTATGCCTTTTTGTTGTGCATAACCCTTTGCAACAAGTCGAGCCTTATGGCGATCGATCTCACCATCCGGCTTGGATTTCAACTCGTAAACCCACTTCATACAATGGCCTTTTTGCCAGGAGGCAAATCACATAAAGTCCATGTGTCATTTTCTATAAGTGCATCATATTCTGATTGCGTGGCAGCCATCCAATTTTTTGAATTTTGTGCTTCATCAAAAGTCAGAGGTTCCTCAACATCATGTAAGCTAGACACAGCCAAAGCATAACAATGTGATGCATAAGATGCATGGCGAGAGCCTGAACGAGTACGACTAGACAAAGGTGCATCCAATTTATTGTCACGCAAAGTGTGCACCAGCCATTTTGGCATACCTCTAGCCTGCTCATTTTCAGCCCTTTCCTCATCAAGTACATCATGTACATCTGCATCAGTAATAGGCTGATCTGTAACATTTTCAGAAACCCCCATAGGCTGTACATTTGCCTCGTTGGAACTTACATTCATATTTCCACCACTGAAAAGAGGCAACAAAGTGTCATAAATGTCCTGTGAGCTTACATTACTGTCTCTAGTACATGACAGCAAGGGCTGAACAGAATCTTCCACAAACACCACATCCCGTGAAACCAGAATACGTTTTGTTTGCGGATGATACAACCCGTAACCTTTGCTTTCAGCACTATAACCAACAAAATACATTTGACAGCCTTATCATCCAATTTTCTGCGCTGCACTTGTGGCACCAAAGCATATGACAAACAGCCAAAAACACGCATGTGCTCAATAGAAGGCTTTCTATCATGCCATGCTTCATATGGAGTAATAGACTGCAAAGCTTTCGTAGGACACATGTTAAGTACATAAGTGGCACACATGATGGCCTCAAGCCAAAAAGAATGCGGTAAAGCTTGACTTTTGACCATACATCGTGCCATTTCCGTCAGTGACCTGTTTTTCCTCTCAGCAACACCATTTTGTTGAGGTGTATAAGTGACTGTACATTGGTGTTTTATCCCACGACTAGCCAGAAATGCATTAAATTCATGAGACATATACTCCCCCCCTCGATGGGAACGGAGGGTGCCCATAGTACATTCCGAGACATTTTCATCCATAGCCAGAAACTGTTTCAAGCACATAAAAACTTCCGAATTCGCTTTAAGAAGAAATAGCCATGCATGCCTGGAGTAATCATTAATGAAAGTCACGAAGTACAGGTAATTGCCCAAGGACGGAGTTTGCATGGGCCCACAAACATCACTATGCACAAGCTGCAACCTGCATGTGTCCCGAATTGAACCATCCTTTGGAAACTTAGAACGCTGCATCTTACCCAAAATACAGCCTTCACAAACATGTTTGACAGGTGCTTCAAGAGGCGGCAAAGAAGCAACCATATCAGATTTCTGCAAACGCAGCAAACTGGCAAAATTCAAATGACCAAAACGTGCATGCCAAAGTTTTGCATCTGAAATAGCCCTTGAATCTGCAACAGCATTTGCAAAATTTTGTCCACACTTGTCATACAAAGTGAGCTTATACAGCCCACGGCACAAAAGCCCAGATGCAACAATTTCATCACCAAAACTGAGATCATGAACTGTACATCTATCATCCACAAATTTGACTACAAGTCCAAGTCTAGCAAGTGCAAATACAGACAAGAGATTCTTCTTGATCCCAGGTACATAAAGTGCATCAACAAGTGTGAAGGAACTGCCATTAGCAGCAGTGAGCACAATCTTTCCAACTCCCTGAACTGGATAAGAGGCGTTGTTGGCACAAGTGACTGAATTCCCATGAGGGACAGACTCGAGAGAGGTAAACAATTCAGGATGTGAGGTAATGTGCTTTGTAGCACCACTGTCGAAATACCACGCATGTGAATTTGCAGCAACTTACAAGCATGCATCATGGACAGTAGGATTGTAAGTGCACTCTGCGCTAAAAGCCCATTCTGCATCAACATCAGCAACACAGTCTCCTTTCACAGAAGACTCAACAATGGCTGCATTTGTAGTGGAACCAGCATTTGCAGTGGAACCACCCTCTTTCTTCTTAGCCTCTTTGGCCTTCAACTTAGGACACGACTTGATCAAGTGATCATTGGCTTTACAATAATGGCAACGCATCTTCTTTTTGCCCTTATCACCAGAATTCCCGGACGAAGTACTGCCAGCAGAAGCATTAGGAACAGAATTTTTTCCACTCGCAACAGAACCATGAGAAGTGGCTGCATTACTGTTACCACCCTTTCCTTGAGAAGCAATAAAAGCCTGTTCAACTGCACGCTGCCTAGTCCTGTTTTTTCTAGAAAGTGACTCTTACAACAACAGTGTGCATAATGCATCAAACTTGACAACTTCAGGATTTCCTTGGGTCATCAGTCTCCAAGTACTAGCAAAAGTCTGGTAGGAATCTGGTAAGGCATCAAGAACAGTTTGCACAAGGGAACTGTCTGAAATGACTTCACCTGCAAAAATAAGTTGCTCATTGACATCCTTGATACTAGCAAGGAAAGTGTCCATGTCATCTTCCTCATGCATAATCTTGGACTCCAGCTCTTTACGCAGCAAAGCAATTTTAGCCTCATTGCGGCTTGCATAAAGACCTGCTAGAATATCCCAAGCCTGTTTTGCAAATTTTGCTGAACGGATGTGAGGAACAATGGTGCGCTTCACAGACAATGCAATCAATGCATGAGCCTGCGCATCCTTAACATCCCAATGAGCTTGTTCTGTCATAGGCAAAACAACTCTAACAGCTGCAATCCTTGCAGCAAGACCTGCAACATCCTCAACATCGCCTACATCCTCAGAACCAGGACGTACATCAATGCCCTGCACAATGTTCCAGACACCCTTTGACACAAGAACATGTTGCATCATATAAGCCCACATAGGGTAGTTGTCCCCATCCAACCTGTCCTCAGCAGCAAACATCTTGAACACATCTGTGTTGTTGTTGTCAGCCATGGTAAATGTTGCACTTGATGTGAAAATTGCCCGAAAATAGGAGAAACAGAGCGGGAACAACCTGTGCTATATAGCACAAACCGTAGAAGACTATAAGGCACCTGTTATGCAGAAAATGGCACTGATAGAAATTTTGCACAAAATGTCGAAATAGCCTGTGCAGTACTGCCTGTAGTGGAAACGGAGGCCGAAATGAGCCCAAATCAAAATTCTGAGCAGACCGGGCTCTTTGAGCTCGCCCTAAAGTATTTGTTGACCTGCGAACGCTTGCCAAAGCTCACTGAAATCGGAGAAAGTGAGCACGCGTGTGCTGGAGCAGCTGGCGACTAAGCCCGGGAGGACGTGACTTGCTCTGATACCAATTGTTAGAATTAGGGTTGCAGAGAAACACACACAGCTTGGAGAAGACGAAGGAAGCTCAAGGCACACAATAGAGAGTGTGTTACTTAGTGTGCAATGGAAAGATAGATAGCCCTAGAGTGATGGGCGTATATACAATGCACGGGGGAAAAAACCTCCTAAAGAGGGAAAAAATGCCCTGGCGGTCCTAGTGTGTTCACACACATCACTACCACATGTATATGGTAACATCAGGTGCTTTTGTCCCAAGAACAAATCTTTCTAAGGCTAAACAGGCGAGTATGCATGCTTCAGTTGGTTATAAAAAAATTCATTGGTCTTTATGAAGTCAATTGTATAGATATGTCACTAGCAGTTCTTCAAAGTGTGCATTACAACACCTACTTCAAGGGCATGTAATCATCCATAGGACCAATGTGGTAGACTTGGCAGCGATATTTATAAGCAATCAGTCAGTGTTTGCATCAAATAGAATATTGGTTGATGCAGCTCAATCAACAGTTCTAGAAATGCAAATACCAAGTCCAGAAATGAATAAAGATACAATACAAGATTTAAGAGTGTGTGAAAATCGCAGTCAGTCTTTCTTGACCCTGATGAAACTCTTGAAGAAGATTGCCATAGATTAAGTTTGTTACTACCACTACACCATTTTGCACCGTACCACAAGCAAGAAAAATGCTTCCACTGCTCCTAGTCTTTGATTAGAGAAGAAGGTGCCTCAGATAGTTTGGGCAATCAGGCGCACAGATCCTGGCAGAAAAATGACGTTTTTTGGTGTTCTTCTCGGAGAGAAAGTACGTTGTGGTAGGTCCATAAACAACATTTTAGATAATGTGAAAAATCGTGAATATTCATGTCCCTTGCTTTTTTTTTTTTTGGGTTGGGGGGGGGGGGGGGGGATATCGTGATGTGGGTGGCAAACCAAGAGAAATTGTGGAGGGGTTCGTATGGTTTTGGAACAAGAGTAACACTCATGCATGGAATATTGATGAGATGATTATTGGACCTCTTCGGCCAGTCCTGGGGATGTGGGTCGTGGAAGAAGGAACCTATGTGCTTTCATGGGAGGTTGAGATGATGCAAAAAAATGGATTTGTGCTACAAGGCAGCAATGCAACAACACAACACAACCTCTGCCCTATTGGGCAATGCGAAACACAGCCTAGTTTGGACCGCGCTAGATTCAGAGATGGAAAGCATCTCACATGGAGGTCAAAATTAACCAAAGACTTCAATGAGAGGATAGAATTGGTCCGAAGCATGCAAGCACTATTAGTGAGAGAGGCTATATTGGTACCCACTGCGTTGCATGTTTTCATGGTAGCACTCTTGGCTTGCCTCAACGGGGGGTTACTTTATGATGTGACCATTGCAGACTTCCCTCGATGTACATGTGAGGATTTCCAAAAAAGAGACAACAAGTGCCTCACGTATATGCATTGTAAACACATCTACTTTGTGTATTTTTTAGTCTTGGGTTGGATTCTATAGCTCACAAGCTTGTGCTTCAGGCAACACTGACAAAAGTAGAGTTGTTCCAGGATTGTCTGGGAAACCATAGTTTCAACATAACATTGACTTTTTAAGCTAAGGTTTATGGTCCTCTATGGATTGGCCAATTTTTTGGATTCCCTATAATTCTCATTGCAAGATGGGTGCCTATTATACTTGCATTGTTTTGATAGCTTATGTTACTTAGTCAATTAGGAATTTATATTGTCGCAATGATCACCTTTTATTGATTGAGCATTTTTTGGACTATTTGCACTTGACATTATGGAAGAGATTAATACAAAAAATCTTTTTATGCTACGATTCTCTTTATTTTTGCTCGAAAAAATGCCACACTCGGTTTTTTCTGCTCAGTGTATGGATTTCCTCCTGGATTGATGAGCCTACGTGGCAAGAGAAATGCCATAGATAGCGACAACAAAGTACTTGAGAACATTGTGGTAGCATTAAGGAGCTATAGCAACAAGTGCTTTTGCAACTACTCATGCTCAATTTTTTGGAGTCATATAGGCCAGTTCGTTTGGGTAGCACCTAGGCCATAATGGAGTGGCTTAGGGCAGCTGCCGTAGGGTAAGAGCAACAGGTATCTAGGAGGTTTTGCAAGATAAAGCATGAGCATTTTTTCATGTTGTGGACAAAGAGGGAGAGGGAGAGACTGTGTGTGTGTGTGTGTGTGTGTGTGTGTGTGTGTGTGTGTGTGTGTGTGTGTGTGTGTGTGTGTGTTGCTATTTTAAATTAATACATAATATACACAATAGAACATTATAGTTCAAAAGACAGCTGGATTTAGACAAGGGACAAGGAGAAGCACAAAAACAACTCACTCTTTAAATTATTTTTTTACATAGATATGAGAATGAGGTCTCATTCTAGTGTTCTTATACATGGGATAATTTGCAATGATTGTTCTATAATGTGATGAGAGTCACGTACATTAGTGACGGACATCAACTAAGCCAAGAAAAATTCCAAGAAAGGATAGAGTCCTCACCTGCATCATTGCAAAACAGAACCAGTCAGGTAAACACCGACCTAAGATCCATGATTGATCAACTTCATAAATCCAGAGTAAGACTCCTCTCTTTCACATAGACACACACACTAGGCAATCAAGGCTAAGTGAGGGGACAAAGCAACCCTCACCTCTTTTATAGTAGAACCATACATGTTAAGGCATCACGTATTGCACTAAGTGGAAAACTCCCACGAAATATGTACTCTCAACAAGTCCGAGCTTCAAGCCAAATGATCATCGGATGCAGCCGCCACGGTTGTATAGTAAAAGCTAAGGTTTGAGAGAGAGAAGGATAGGGTAGGAGTTCAAAAGGCAGAGCAGGGTTGCATGTGTGAGATAGAAGGGGAGTAAGCGGCAGGGGGGGAAGGAGAGGGGAGACCGCTGGGGTGTGAATGGCCCTCTTATGAACGAGTAATTCTTTGGAAGTCATAATCCTTATAAATGCCACGTACTGTGATTGAGAGAGATTGTATTATACAGCACGCACCCAATAAGGGGTACCTTTCCACCATGAGGGTTTTAGGAGATGATCAGTTTATGAGTAGCAACCGGGTGGAGAGTCCCATGCTAGTGAGTAATATGCTCACAACCCCAGGGGGTGCCGGGGGGGGGGGGTGTTTATCCCCTAAAAAAGTTTCTTCTTTGGAAGTGGTCAATTTAGAGAGTTTGTGCATAGCAATTGTTTCGAGTCTGAAAATATGCTAAGGTTTCAAGGTACCAACTACTAAGACAAAGATGTGTATAAAAACAGGGTTGATATCAAAGCAGATGTGAGTGTGAGTGTGTTTATACCATTAGCTATAGCATGAATCAAGTAGAGGGTAATTATAAGCTGTTTGAGATAGTGCTTTTGTGGGAGAGATTGTGAGGGCATGGTGTTCACCAATCATAGCCGATAGTAATACATGTGTGTGTGTGTGTGTGTGTGTGTGTGTGTGTGTGTGTGTGTGTGTGTGTGTGTGTGTGTGTGTGTGTGTGTGTGTGTGTGTGTGCGCGCGCGTGAGAGAGAGAGAGAGAGAGAGAGAGAGAGAGAGAGAGAGAGAGAGATGGGGGGGGAGGGGGGGGGGGGGGGGGGGGGGGGGGGGTCAAAGAAAAAGAGCCCTTTGTAAGACAATAAAGTGGGTAGATTCTATTCATAGAGGGGACATTGAAAAAGATTTGGAAGTTGTGCTCAAGGGTTGATAGAAGGGCAAGCAATTCCAAAGAGGGAACAACAGCCTTGAGCTTGGCAAGAGGCTAGATAGGTTGCAGGTGTTGGCAAGAACTATTGGTAGTGCGTGAGAAAAGAGAGCCCAAGAGATGCACCATGAAACACACACATCCAACAAAAGGAAGTGGTTTGCAAGCTAAAGGAGCAAAGAATTAATGTTAACAGAGACTTGAGAGCAGGTCATATTGATGAGTTTAATGGAGTTACAATAGCCTTAATGTACCAGTAGAGCTGATGAATGTTGTTTACAAGCTTACAGACGCATAAACACACACACAGTTAGCACAAGAAGACTTTGGCTCTACTCGACAAGGTGTGCTATTGGTTGATTGAGATTGCACGCTTGAGCACATTGTGCTATGACTATGAGGATCAACAAAGAAGAGGGATATGCATGTAAAGGTCAAGGAAAGAGTTTTAGTTAGTGGAAGGGAAGCGTTGAGATGGCTAGTCATGAAAGCAGAGCCCTAGCTCTTCTCAGTCTCAACCCATCCAAAAAGTCCTTCCATGTTGGCAAGAGTGAGGGAGTCCATATATAAACACACACACAAACACACTAAGAATTAAGTATCCCTAGTTACAATGTACCACCACATATGCATGTAGGATGTATACCTAGTATATGAGGAGAAAACCTTTAGCTAGAACTAGAATAAAAAGTGCCCATGTATAGGGAAAGCATTTCACATCAAGAATATTCAAGGAACACATAAGTGTAACAAACCCCCTAGAGTGAATGATGCGAACATGTACACGGAGGTGACAGATCAGCCCCACAAGTTCATAAGCCAAAATCTTTGTGAAAAGCTTCAAAAATTTTCCTCATAATATATTTTTTTGAATAAGACTACCACATTGTCATGTGTCAGCACATATATCAAATCAATATCTCTTACTTGTAGATGATCTTTAACATCATGATAATGCACCTCAATATGCTTTTGTGAGAATGAAACACAAGACTTATTGCAATTGCCAATGCACTCTAGCTATCAATGAAAATGGTTGTTCACGACCTTCATGCATAGATCCATGAATAAGCATCCAAGCCACACACACTCAACTATAGCTCTGAATGTTTCCTTGTACTCACCTCCACATATCAGATGCATCTTACCTAACCACAATATGCATGATCCACCCATACAAAAATGATTATTCCTAGATGACACATGTGTCTTTTAGCAACTAGAAAATCTGTATCTGTAAAATCGTGTAAGCATGGTTGAGCATCCAAACAATAAATTGCACATTTGTCATCCACAAATGTACATGGAATATTTGAAGTGGAAATTCTTGGAATAGAAATTATTTTTCTTTTTATGTACGATACATGTAATATATTCTTGAGAGTCACGAGATTTCCATTCGCAGCCGTAAGTTTTATGTTCCCTACTCCACTTATAGAATAAGAGGCATTATTTGCACAAACAACATGCTCCCACTTAGCAAAGACACAAAATTATATTACATGGAGTTATATGTTTAGAAGCACCATTATCAAAGAACCAATCTCGATCAACCTCATGCATTGTCATACGTTAAGAATGCAAAGAAGGATCATATGTGTAGAAAACTACACAAGCCCAAACATCCTACCTTCATCATCCTTTGATATTGGTGCTCTCAATAATAGAGATGCCCAATTACTTCTATTCACTCTAGAGTGCTCTTCTTGCAAGTGAAAAGACATCCATATTGCGATTTCCTTTTGCAACCAAACAGAGTGTAGCACCAAAGCTTTGAAAAGAATCCAACAACCTTTTGGGCAAGCACGGATAAGAAAAGTTTCTGAGAGAATCTAATTTATGTTTTCAACTAATCAATCCTTTGAGTCGATCATTGTAACATAAACATCAATGGAATCGCCTTCGGCCATGCATATATCCTAAAGTTGCTTCTCAAGTAAGCCACACATGCTTCATTGCACATAGTGTCAATAAGAAATTCTACAAGGAGAATTGGTTTCCAAAAAGTGGTCGGGCCTCTTTCCCTAAGGATAAACAAGAAGCATGCACAACATGCGAAGAAAACTTGAACAAAAAACCCCAAAAGATTACCTTTCACTTGTATTTCAGAAAACTTTGTATACACGAAAGAGCTCTTGACTCTCAACCTTGATACACAATAATACAATAGACCAACATGCCTTTGCTTTTATACCTACCTAAGCTATGCTATTTTCAACAACCTACATCATCTCTATTTGTTGTTTTAGCGAAGATAGGGTGCTTTGATAATCTTTTAATAATTGAACATCACGTGGAAAACTCCTCCAATGATGTGTCAACCTGTGATGGAGGTTGCACCAAAACCATTTTAAATTGAGCCAAAAGCGTCGCAAGGGTTCCTTGATTATTTTTGTCTTGTTTGTTGACCCCAACCAAGTTCTATGGTGGTTTTCATGAGCACAAAAGCCCCCCACAGTGTTGTCTACTCACTATTCACCCTTTGGCCATGCTTTTGAGCCACATTGTCCTCTTCTAATTTACATAATCGGTGGCCATTTAATGGCCAAAGCCCATATGCCCAAACTTTAAAGAGATTCTTTATCTTTCCAATACCCTATCTTCCACATTTCTTGTCCTTTAAATGCCAAAATAATTCCCAAATAAACCTGTGCGACATAAGTGATTAAGAAAACCCTTATCTCTAATATATACAAACCCCTTTATGCCAATCCTTAAGCAGTAATTTTGTAAACTTGCAATATTTCCTTGCAAAATACAATCCAAATTTTTCCTTCTTCTCAACTAGTTGTTGCTTTGAATGTCTAGCTAATTTCAAGATAAACTCGGACACGCCTTTTTCCCGATCACTGGCTTATTTTTCCCTTGTAGACATTCATCACATGAGCAATTGAATTAATAGCACCTTGAGGTAAGATACATATCCTTACCAATCCCTTTTTTTTCCCGCAAAATCCTTACTAATCATATCCATAATATGAATCTCCCAAAAAGAGTAGGTAGCCCTTCTTGAAAAATCAATACGAATCTCCCATAGAGTGGGTAGCCCTTCCTACCAAAGCTTCAACAAATCCATCCACAATTGCTCTTGTCTTGATATTTTGAATTGTACCTTATTCACTAGCTATTGTAAATCTTTAAAAAACCTCAAAGCTCCATTCCTCTTTGGAATTGTACACCATCGATTTAAATAGGGTTCAATAGATGGCTCTAGGATTTCTATCGGAATCTTTTTAGCAAGTCAATCTTGGGAGGTGCACTATTTAGTAACCCCCCTATATAATGTGCATTCGTTGGGTAATTAAAAACCCCCTTTTTTACATGTTTGAATGAATAAAATGACCCCTTATTTTAGGAAAATTTTCCACAATTGAAATAAAAACCCCTTATTTTAATGTAGCTTTATTAAATTGCCTTAATATTTGGCATTTTAAAACCCCACCTATTGAACTCATGTGGTACATTAACATGATCACATAGTGCACCCCCTGAGAAGTCAATAAGCTTCAATAAATGTGTCTTAGGAACTAAAGTCCATGGTAAGTGTTGTATAGCGAGAAACACCATAGGAGTCACAGTATTTGGATCAATACATCCAATCTCACTAAGCTAGAAAGAAATCCCATGCTTGGAAATCATCTTCCAAAAACATTTAACCTTTTCTTTTGATAAAAAACCTTCCTCAAATTGTAGCTCATTTAGTGTTTCATTTGTAAATTTGTGCCCTATCTTCTTTGGATCCCTAAATATTTGTTCTTTTGGTACCTTTTTCATAATTTGGTTGCTTCCTTCCAGAAGAGGTGTAGCCACATGTTTTACTTTCTTTGCAGATGTCTTGTATTTGGTTTCCACCTATGCTTCTATTGCATCTCCTATCTCCCCTTGAAATTGTAAAATCATCTCGTACATATCAATGCAATGTATCTTTATAGCATCATTCCCATTTTGTAGCTTGGATTCCATTATTTCTTTAAGATTTACAATTGTATCTATTAAAGAGACTTCTTCCAAACTCTTGAGATCATCTGGGTTCAATAACTTCACATCCTTGAAACTCAATTTACATGTTACTAACATGTTGCTTCTTCCATAAGTCATTTTAAAGTTCCTGAAAGATATTGAACCCTTTGAATTTAACCCCAAAATTCTTGAAGAAAATTTCCATTGGCCCTAGAAGGCGGGTGAGAGCTCTTCCTTCTGTGTACCATCATAGTCTCACTTTAGAACGGTACCCCTAGAAAATCTTGTATTGTCTTGTATTCTCTGAACTCTTTTTTCACCCTCAAAACTGGATGTTCTCAAAGGTTGTCCCAACTTTCATGCGATCTACACATACTGTAAAAAAATGCACAAGAATTTTCTTGTTTCTTCTTCAAATCCTAGCATATGTTGCACCATCATCAAGGACTTTAGTCTACATTCTCATTGTTGTAATCTAGGGGTTTCCTGCAATAAGCAATGAGATGAATATTCTTGCACAAAAAAATTGATGATAGTTGCTCACACCCCTAATAGTAACCCTAACGTTTGGACATGCTCCATATAAATCCCACGGTAAGGCATTTTTCACTTTGATCCTCCATCCTACAAACTTTTTGATATGAAATTTCTCCTAGAAACTTGATCCACAAGTGCGATCACAAACTTATCAAAATCTCTTTACCATAGTCTATGTCATTGCTCTTGCCCGATGTGTCCTTGGTGACTTCTTGGAGTATATTATGTATCTTCTTCACTAAAGTGAACATGCTTAACATTGTGTGACATGGTTTGAACACATTTCCGTTGAATTTCTCTGGATATCTTTTGATTATTACCTCAATTTGTTGAATATGTAGGCATTCTCTCACTCTATCCCTACTTCAATTGGTGTCTTGTGACAATAAATTGGATGCACCTTTGTCTAGTAGTACTCGTTCCGGTTCTCGCCATGCATCTTATGCATCAGATTGTTATGCTTTGGATGTGTCTAGCTTACATGATGTTGAGGAACCTCTATCTTTTGATGAAGCACAGAATTCAAAAAATGGATGGCAGCCATGCAATCAAAATATGATGCACTTATAGAAAATGACACATGGACTTTATGTGATTTGCCTCTTGGCACAAAGGCCATTGGTACAAAGTGGGTTTACAAGTTGAAACACAAGCCAGATGGTGAGATTGATCGCTATAAGGCTTGACTTGTTGCAAAAGGCTATGCATAGCATTAAGGCATAGATTATGAAGAGACTTTTTCTCCCACTTGTCTATGACTATTGTACATTTTCTATGTGCATTGGCAGCTCATTTTGGTTGGGATGTACATCAATTAGACATTGTAACTTCTTTCTTGAATGGTGACATATTTGAGGAAGCTTATGTAAGGCAACCTTGAGGTTTTGTCAAGAAAGGAACAAGAGGATAAAATGTGCAGATGTAAGAAAGCTTTGTATGGGTTGAAGCAATCTCATCGTGCTTGGTATGAGAAAGTTGACACTCATTTGGTCAAACGAGGCTTTCGTAACAGTCCAACAAAAAGCACATTGTATGTAAAGTGTGAGGGTGATGTACTTCTCATTGTGGTTCTCTATGTTGATGATTTGCTTATCACTGGACCAAATGAGAGACATATTACTGAATTTAAGGCTGGTTTGAATGCTACTTTCAAGATGAAAGATTTGGGGTTGTTGCATCATTACTTGGGCATACAATTTAAGTAGTGTGATGGTGGTATTGCCTTGTGTCAGAAAAGTTACATAGCGACATTGTTATGTAAGTTTGAACTTGAGGACTGCAAACATATTTCCAATCCCATGGAAACAGGTTTGAATGTTTATGATGTTGGTGATCTTGCCAATGTCACTCTTTACCAAACTATTGTTGGCTGCCTCATTTATATATGCAACACGATGCCAGATATTCAGTTTGCAATTTCAAAAGTTAGTAGAATAATGCATAGCCCAGGGTCTAAGCATTGGCAAGCTGTCAAGAAAATTTTTTGGTACTTGATTGACACTTTACATCTTGGCTTGTTTTATCCCAAGGGGGATCATTGCCGCCAGACTTACATGCTTTTTTGGACTCAAACTGGGCTGGTTGTCTTGACACACAAGTGTCCACAAGTGGTTTTTGTCTCATGCTTGGCAGCTCATGCATATCATGGTTAAGCAAGAAGCAACCTGTTGTGGCCACTTCTAGTCATGAGGCTGAGTATAAGGCAGTCTTCACAGCTACGATTGAGTGTGTATGGCTAAGACGCCTTATGGCTGATTTGGGTGTTGGACAGGACACTACCAACACTATCTACACTAACAGTCAGAGCTTATTGACAGTTTGCAAGGAACCCAATTTTTCATGCTCGAACAATTCACATTGAGGTGCATTATCACTATGTCAGGGAGAGGCTCTCAACAGAAGAGATAAGCTTGGCTTATGTGCCAACACATGAGAACCTTGCAGATCTTTTCACAAAGGAATTGTCTCGTGAGAAGCTCAAAGATTTCCGCAAATCTTTGGGCTTACTCCCTTTGTGGATTGATCATGTCCTCAGAGCATGGCACTTCCCTATACTCTATGTGCCAGCTCTCATTCACCGCATCACTCCTAGGGGGATTTGTTACCATATACATGTGATAGTGATGTGTGTGAACACACTTAGGACCAACGGGGCATTTTTTCCCTCTCTAGGAGGTTTTTTCCCCCGTGCATTGTATATATGCCTATCACTCTAGGGTTATCTTACCTTTCCATTGCACACTAAGTTAGGGTTGCAGAGAAACGCACACAGCTTGGAGAAGACGAAGGAAGCTCAAGGCACACAATAGAGAGTGTATTCCTTAGTGTGCAATGGAAAGATAGATAGCCCTAGAGTGATGGGCATATATACAATGCACAGGGGGGAAAACCTCCTAAAGAGGGAAAAAATGCCCCGGTGGTCCTAATGTGTTCACACACATCACTACCATATGTATATGATAACAAATCCCCCCTAGAGTGATGCGGTGAATGAGAGCTAGCACATGAGTAAAGGGAAGTTCCATGCCGTGAGGACATGATCAGTCCACAAAGGGGAGTAAGCCAAAAGCTTTGCAGAAAGCTTCGAGCTTCTCACGAGACAATGCCTTTGTGAAAAGATCTGCAAGGTTGTCAAGCTGATCTCTCCTGTTGAGAACCTCTCCCTGACATAGTGGTAATGCACCTCAATGTGCTTTGTGCGAGCATGAAAAACTGGGTTCCTCGCAACTACCAATGCACTCTGACTGTCAGTGTAGATAGTGTTGGCAGTGTCCTGTCCAACACCCAAATCAGCCATAAGGCGTCTGAGCCATACACACTCAACCATAGCTGTGAAGATAGCCCTGTACTCAGCCTCACAACTTGAAGTGGCCATAGTAGGTTGCTTCTTTCTCAACCATGATATACATGAAGTGCCAAGCATGAAACAAAAACCACTTGTGGACACTCACGTGTCAAAACAACCAGCCCAATCTGAGTCCGAAAAAGCATGTAAGTCTGGCGGCAATGATCCCCCCTTGGGATAAAACAAGCCAAGATGTAAAGTGCCACTAAGGTAGCAAAAAATCCTCTTGACAACTTGCCAATGCTTAGACCCTGGGCTATGCATAAATTTATTGAACTATGAGACTGCAAACTGAATATCTGGCCTTGTGTTGCATACATAAATGAGGCATTCAATAGAAGTTTGGTAAAGAGTGAAATCAGCAGGATCACGAGCATCATGAAGACTCAATTTCAAACCTGTTTCCATCGGAGTGGCAATAGGTTTTCAATCCTCAAGTCCAAACTTACGTAGCAATGTCTCTATGTAACTTTTCTGACACAAGTCAATACCACCATCACACTGCTTAAACTGTATACCCAAGTAATGATGCAACAGCCCCAAATATTTCAGCTTGAAAGTAGCATTCAAATCAGCCTTAAATTCAGCAATATGTCTCTCATTTGGTCTAGTGATCAGCAAATCATCTACATAAAGAACCACAATGAGAAGTATATCACCCTCACGCTTTACATACAATGTGCTTTCTGTTGAATTGTTATTACAAAGGCCTTGTTTGACCAAATGAGTGTCAGCTTTCTCATACCTAGCAGGAGGAGATTGCTTCAACCCATACAAAGCCTTGTTACATTTGCACGCTTTGTCCTCTTGTCCTTTCTTGACAAAACTGCGAGGCTGCAACTTCCTCAAATATGTCACCATTCAAGAAAGCAGTAACAATGTATGATTGATGCACATCCCAACCAAAATGAGTTGCCAATGCACATAAAAAATGCACACTAGTCATATGACAAGTGGGAGCAAAAGTCTCTTCATAATCTATGCCTTTTTGTTGTGCATAACCCTTTGCAACAAGTCGAGCCTTATGGCGATCAATCTCACCATCCGGCTTGCATTTCAACTTGTAAACCCACTTTGTACCAATGGCCTTTTTTCCAGAAGGCAAATCACATAAAGTCCATGTGTCATTTTCTATAACTGCATCATATTCTGATTGCATGGCTGCCATAGAATTTTTTGCATTTTGTGCTTCACCAAAAGAGAGAGGCTCCTCAACATCATGTAAGCTAGACACAGCCAAAAGATAACAATCTGATGCATAAGATGCATGGCGAGAGCCTGAACCGGTACGACTAGACAAAGGTGCATCCAATTTACTATCACGCAATGTATGCACTAGCCATTTTGGCATACCTCTAGCCTGCTCATTTTCAGCCCTTTCCTCATCAAGTACATCATGTACATCTGCATCAGTAATAGCCTGATTTGTAACATTTTCAGAAACCCCCATAGGCTGTACATTTGCCTCATTGGAATTTACATTAGAATTTCCACCACTGAAAAGAGGCAACAAAGAGTCATAAATGTCCTATGAGCTTACATTACTGTCTCTAGAACGACAGCAAGACTGAACAGAATCTTCCACAAACACTACATCCCGTGAAACCAGAATACACTTTGTTTGCAAATGATACAACCTATAACCTTTGCTTTCAACACTATAACCAACAAAAATACATTTGACAGCCTTATCATCCAATTTTGTATGTTGTGTTTGTGGCACCAAAGCATATGCTAAACAACCAAAAAAACACGCATGTGCTCAATAGAAGGCTTTTTATCATGACATGCTTCACATGGAGTAATAGACTGCAAAGCTTTCGTAGGACACCTGTTTAGTACATAAGTGGCACACATGATGGCCTCAAGCCAAAAATAATGCGGCAAAGCTTGACTTTTGACCATACATCGTGCCATTTCGGTAAGTGACCCGTTTTTCCTCTCAGCAACACCATTTTGCTGAGGTGTATAAGGCACTATACATTGGTGTTTTATCCCACGACTAGCCAGAAATGCATTGAATTCATGAGACATATACTCCCCCCCTCGATTGGAACGGAGGGTGCCCATAGTACATTTCGAGACATTTTCAGTCATAGCCAAAAATTGTTTGAAGCACATAAAAACTTTGGACTTTGCTTTAAGTGGAAATACCCATGCATGCCTGGAGTAATCATCAATGAAAGTCACGAAGTAAAGGTAATTGCCCAAGGACGGAGTTTGCATGGGCCCACAAACACCGCTATGCACAAGTTGCAACCTGCATGTGGCCCGAACTTAACCATCCTTTGGAAACTTCGAACGCTACATCTTACCCAAAAAACTGCCTTCACAAACATGTTTGACAGGTGCTTCAAGAGGTGGCAAACAAGCAACCATATTAGATTTCTACAAACGCGGCGAACTGGTAACGCTATTTGCTAGGTTTGGCATCTGATTTCAAAGGAATTGTATGTTGGAATATCGATGGATCAACTCCTTTGAGGTCTTTGTAGGACCATGCAAACACATCTTTATACTTCTTGAGAAGTTGTGTTAGCAGTTCTTCTTCTTTAGGCTCTAAATCGGTTGCAATATAGACCGGCTAAGGATTTTCTCCTAGTTCAGTGAGGTCTATCCGTTTGGCATTTTTCAACCCATCGTAAGATTCCTGCTTTGTTCTTTCCCTGACTGGTGGTGTCATTATGATTGCTTCCGTGGACCTTCAGCTTCTTCTCATAGTGGCGATGAGTGAGAATTCCTGCTAAACTAGCCCTGGTGGAGTTTTCTACTTGTATGCTATAGTCAAACTCTTGTAATCTAATTAACCACTTAGAGATCCTAGATGAGACATCCATGTGTCGCATTATATATGGGAAAACCTCTTCCATTGTCAGGATTACAAAGGGTCTTGGCAAGAGATAAGAGCGGAACTTTGTGGTAGCAAACTTTAGTGCCTGAACCATGTGTTCTACTTTGGTAAATCCCTTTTCCGACGGGGTCATGACACGACTAGAGAAGTAAACGTGCATGCCAAAGTTTTGCATCTGAAATAGCCCTTGAATATGCAATTGTATTTGCAAAATTTTGTCCACACTTGTCATACAAAGTGAGCTTAAACAGCCCACGGCACAAAAGCCCAAATGCAACAATTTCATCACCAAAACTGAGATCATGAACTGTACATCTGTCATCCATAAATTTGACTACAAGTCCAAGTCTAGCAATTGCAGATCCCAGGTACATAAAGTGCATCAACAAGTGTGAAAGAACTGCCATTTGCAGCAGTAAGAACAATCTTTCCAACTCCCTGAACCGGATAAGAGGCATTGTTGGCACAAGTGACTGAAACTGAATTCCCATGAGGGACAGACTTAAGAGAGGTGATCAATTCACGATGTGAGGTAATGTGCTTTGTAGCACCACTATCAAAATACCACACATGTGAATCTGCGGCAACTGACATGCATGCATCATGGACAGCAGGATTGTAAGTCCACTTTGCACTCAAAGCCCATTCTGCATCAACATCAGCATTACAGTCTCGTTGTACAGAAGACTCAACAATGGTTGCATTTGTAGTGGAACCAGCATTTGCGGTGGAACCACCCTCTTTCTTCTTAGCCTCTTTGGCCTTCAACTTAGGACACTGCTTGATCAAGTGATCATTAGCTTGACAGACAAAGTGCTGCCAGTAGAAGCATTGGGAACATAAGTTTTGCCACTCGTAGCAGAACCATAAGAAGTGGTTGCATTACTGTTACCACCCTTTCTTTGAGAAGTGATAAAAGCCTATTCAACTCACATTGTCTAGTCCTAATTTTTTCTGGAGACTCTTGCAACAGCAATGTGCATAATGCATCAAACTTGACAACTTCTGGATTTCCTTGGTCATAAGTCTCCAAGTACTAGCAAAATTCTGGTAAGAATATGGTAAGGCATCAAGAAGAGTATGCACAAGGGAATTGTATCAAATGACTTCACCGGTAGAAATAAGCTCATTGATATCCTTGACACCAGCAAGAAAAGTGTCCATATCATCTTCCTCATGCATAATCTTCGACTCCAACTCTTTACGCAGCAAAGCAATTTTAGCCTCATTGAAGCTTGCATAAAGACCTGCTAGAATATCCCAAGCCTGTTTTACAGATTTTGCTGACCGAATGTGAGGAACAATGGTGTGCTTCACAGACAACACAATCAATGCATCAGCATGTGCATCCTTTACATCTCAATGAGCTTGTTCTATCATAGGCAAAACAACTCTAATAGCAGTAATCCTTGCAGCAAGACCTGCAACATCCTCAACATCGCCTACATCCTCAGAACCAGGATGTACATCAATACCATACACATTATTCCAAATGCCCTTTGACACAAGAACATGTTGCATCATATAAGCCCACATAGGGTAATTGTCCCCATCCAACCTATCCTCAGCAGCAAACGTCTTGAACACATCCGTGTTGTTGTCAGCCATGGTAAATGTTGCACCTGATGTGAAAACTGCCCGAAAAGAGGAGAAACGGAGCGGGGACAACACGTGCTATATAGCACAAACCGTGGAAGACTGTAAGGTTATGCAAAGAACGGCACTGATGCACAAAATGACAAAATTGCCTGTGCAGACCTGCCTGTAGTGGAAACGGAGCCTGAAATGAGTCCAAATCAAAAATCCCAAAATATTTGTTGACCTGCAAATGCTCGCCAAACCTCATTGAAATCGAAGAAAGTGAGCAGGCATGTGCTAGAGAAGCCGGCGACTAAGCTCGGGAGGACGCAACCTACTCTGATACCAATTGTTGGAATTAGGATTGCAGAGAAATGCACACAGCTTGTAGAAGACGAAGGAAGCTCAAGGCACATAATACAGAGTGTATTCCTTAGTGTGCAATGGAAAGATAGATAGCCCTAGTGTAAGGACAAGGGTCTTATGGGGCAAGGCCCAACCTAGGGGGTCAAGGACCTAGGCCAAGGGCTGGCTGGACCAGTGCGGACTGGGGATCCGCTTAGGGCAAGTGCTAGGAGCTAGCCTATATAAGGGGCGGTAGGGAGGAGGATCCCAAGTTCAGTTACCCTAGGCCTTACACTAGTATTAGAGCATGAGAAGGTCATGGACCTATTTTGGGAAGGAGGGGTTTTTGCATGTTGCATGGTGGTGAAGACGAAGCCCAGGCTTGGCTGTGCGGGCATGGCCGCTTAGTCGGGTTGGAAGACCAAGCAATTAAAAACCGCGTGTGCAGGGGGGCTTGGGAAGGAGGAGCTCGCGGCGTCGACCTGCAGGAAAGCCAGCGGGGGCGGTCTCGTTTGGAGCGCAACACCATCGGGAGTAATTCCCATCAAAGCCGCGAGCACCGGGCCGCACTGCAACAGGCAGTCTCTCTCTCTCTCTCTCTCTCTCTCTCTCTCTCTCTCTCTCTCTCTCTCTCTCTCTCTCTCTCTCTCTCTCTCTCTCTCTCTCTCTCTCTCTCTCTCTCTCTCTCTCTCTCTCTCTCTCTCTCTCACAGTCAGCAGCGCCATCGCCATGCCCGGTGTTCTTTTTTATTTATTTTTTCCCACTTAAGTGCCCAAAGGCCTTTGTCCGTATGGCAAAGGACATTTTTGTTTTCCTCTAAGGTTCAGTACCCACGAGCTTCTGCGGCTGATGGTGACATGCAAGAGTAGATGCACCTTGTCTCCGCTGCGCTGCACCATTGGCAAGGCTATACACAGCTGGTCAACATGCAAACTCGACCTAGTTGTTGGTCTTTTTGGCGACATCTCCCTCCACTTTCACAAACCCTGACACAGTGACAACGCCATGGACAGTATTGTTATTGCTTCGAGGATCATCGAAGCGTTGATCGACAAGACTCGACGGCAGGGAATGTCTGCACTTAGATGAAAGTTCAGCATGCATGCTCATGCATCATGCACAACTTTGAAGGCATGGCATCCGCACACGGATGGATTATAAGTTGAGCTTCCATATTCTTTTTGTTTTCATAGTTCTATGTATACTATTGCATTGCATGAACAATTCATTCGGTAACATGTTAATCTTGACCATGGTACACTGCGAGATTACCTACGAGATGGGCATGGCCATGATCAATGCAATACGTCCAATTTATAGTTGGGCATTATCGTGATTTGGACTAAGGAGCAAGGCTCCAATAGAGATAACCCATGCAAGGGATTTTTGGAACTCTACCCAGGCTTGGTTGTCTTGTCATACATACACCTCAGACATGGCCAGTGCCTTATAAGGCAATGGTGATTGGCAAGCCCGATCATTAATTCAATTCTCAGAAGCGGACAATCCGAAATACTGAAGTTGAATCCACCGTCGGCATTGTCTATGGAGCCAAACATCAGTATCGGGAAAATCTTTTCTCAGTTTTCTTCTTGCTAGCAACTCATTCGATTCTTACGGCGGAAAGCTTTGTCAGTAAGTGTACTTAATAAGGTGCGCAATTGATTTTTTGGTTATGCAGCATCTGTTTGATAGCTACGATATGCAATAGACGTGCATACACTTTAGGCATGCACATCACAAGCATGGCTTGTGAAAATTACTATAAGTACCAAAACGTGGGTTTGTTTAAAGATTGGAATGAAACATGGAAAAATTGCAAACTCAAGGAGACATGCATGGCCTTTTACTACACTTGTTTTTGAAGGAAGCAAGGCTTCAATTTACGACTCTTACATTAAGCTATTCCCCGTTTGGGGTACGCTATGAGCACACGCCCTTGGGGAAGTTCTCCCTATGCCTACAGTATATCTTCGACCAACTTTCTCCCGCGGACCAGAGAGGGTTATGATCTAAATTGGAGCGGGCTTTTCTTCCGACATCTCCATGCACCTGGTTATAGTTGGATGACCAGGTTAGACCATGTTCAGTATTGTTTCTTTTTTCCATGTTTATACATTTACATTGGAAACTAATGCTTTTTTCCAAAGCAAAGTCCTTTGACAAATTTTCATGAAGCAGGGCTTCTCCATTGTGCCAAGGTACTGCCCAATGACTTGGAATCACGAGCAGTGGCACACAAGTTTGAAAAACTAGCAACATAGGGAATATCACCTCATAGAATCCCTGCCAGTTTCGACTGTGCAAGGAACAAATAGTTATGGCTCTCACGTTTGAGGTCATCACTCTCCACAAGGGCTTACAATTCTGCATGCAAGGCATGCTAGTGAGGTGGATTAAATTCTGCCGTTTCATGTATTACGCTTTTGCTAAAACGCTCGAAACTCTGTCAAGGACAGACTAAGGATGGATTGTCTAAAATGATTGTTCGTTGCTATCAGCACACACCAGCACTACAAAGAACCTAAAATTTCGACGTATTCAACAGGCAAAGTGTCACATTAAGTCATTTTTCTAAAAGTCCCGACCCCATACATGAGAGGGTCAAGCTGTGGCTTATGTTTTCTGTTCCCTCTCTCGATGAGAGTGGTATACAGGTAGATTGTGGCACGCTTCTAGGATAAGCTGTAAGTCCGGCATAAGACACAGATTGGACACAACATGTACAAACTCGCCACTTAAGGAAAGTTCCTCAGCCCAGCATCTTCTCTCTCTCTCTCTCTCTTATTTCTCTCCATGAATAATGAAAATTTTCTAAGAAGCTTTTCATCCATGTTTTGTTTGGGAATCAGTATGAGCCAAGGTGCTCTACCTCTCACCTAGAAATGGGCCAAGATGCCATTCACATTAGTTTTCATTGGTTTATCGATTGAACACTAACTGCCCTAAGAGCTAGGAGCCACACATAAGCTGGCCAAGAACCATTGACAGATCTTGGGTAAGACCCAACTATTGGCATTCCTTGGGTGATTGTTCTTAGGATCGAACAGATTTTCCCAGTGGAGTACACATCGAACATATCGACGTTAATGGACGAGCAAGAGTCTTGTCATTACGGATGTTTAGGGTGTCATTATTGCACTACATGTTTTTAGTGCGACACTCAAGTGAGTTTTTAATAATCTTAAACTCACACCAACTGATCTCTACCACGAAGTATAGACGTAGCAATCAGTTGTGACATCATGGTTGTCCATAAGAGATCGATAGTTCACTTCTGTGAGTCTCCTGCTCTCTTTACAGCACTATGGAGTGTCTATGGACATACTGTTTTGGGGTAAGACCCAGCGGGTGATTGCTACATCACCCCATAGGCATTAAGGATCACAGTTTCATCTGCATTGAGGATCACGGTTGATCTCTCCCAGTTATACTTTCAAGGAAAGAATTCCGCAATCTACCACGCGGTAACAGACGAACACACTTTTCAAGTTGATTCCACTCAATCTGTACACGGTTAACTAGGTTGGTTACTTTTATCTGCTAGTTCAACAGTTGCTACAAATAGTCTTATCAAGGGGTTTGACTACGTAGATTCTAATCCAAGGGCTTGGTTTGCATGGGCAACATCCCGGGTTCCCGCTGCAATGCTATTTGTTTTTCCTTTTCAGGTAGGGGATGTGCTCCTCTCCATTTGCATACGGGTAAGTGAACATTGCGTTCAAATCTCCAGGTACGCATTTCTTGATTTGGTGTTATTCCATTTTCATTATGCTTTGCTTGGTTTTTCAAGACGTCTAAGTACGCTTGAATGTTACAGAGCCATGCCAAGGGCATGTCGGCACAAAGTATTTTAAGCCAAGTGTCCAATCTATCTTTCTGTCTTATGCTGTTACGAACCTACTTGTAGGTTCAATTTGGCACATGCTGTCACATGGGATACGACATGGTCTAGGAATTCAAGGAGTTTGGTTTAGCCAGTGTTGAGCAGGATAATGAGGGTCCCTCTCGCTCTTCTCGTAGAGTATTTAGCATTACCTCCACACACAAGTACATCTTGTACTTGAAGGATGTTCTTGTTTACACATCCTTACATGAGACATATTCCACAGGTGGAGAATATGAGTCTCTGGACTGACACTGGCACCATTATTTCAATTATGTGTCACGACAAAGTCCCTATGTGCTGGTCACATCTGTTTTCTAGACCATTTTTAGCACGACGTATCAGGAGCAATTTCGTGGCCAGAAATTGTCGGATACTTAGAAAGACTTGTTACGCTACACGTACTGTTAAACAAAATTACAATGGTTGTTTATACATATAGCAAGGCTATAAGTTGTTAATGAAAAAGTTTCATTGTCTGTACCTAGAAGTGATCAATGTTTTACCTTCTATTCCCATTCAGACGTTTCAGCAAGGTTTGCAAAAGATTGCGATTGGAAGTATTTAGTTTCTTTTCAGAACTATTTACATTCTTTCTTTAATGTGTGCTACGAGCACCACATTTTTCCATAAGTATTGGCAAGGCTCATTATGGATATACAGGTTCGGGTTAGTTTTTGCTAAATGCATGCGCACTAGGTGTTATGGGCCCTAGTGTTTAGCAAAGGCTGATTTGGAACAGCATGCACATTCCTCAGGTTGTTGCTTATGAAGCGATTTGCACTCTATGTGCACTATCTCTATGAGATTACTTTTGGGTCTACTAATCACCCATAGAGGTCAGGGCTCGGTTTGGGCGTTTGTGGAATTTTTCAAGTTAACTACAATGGTTATTTCAGACATTGTTGATTCTTCACCAATGTTAAACACTACCGTGATTCCCCGTTTACCAATCATCTGGGATGACTGTCTGTAAATCGTGAGGAAAACACACCTCAGTACTGTAAGTTATCCAAGGGGATAGGCAGATTACAAAGAGTAATCTTGTGCTAAAGAATCTGCTAAGAGCATACGTTAGCACAACGCATTTCTGAATAGATGCTTTTCTCCCTATTCTAGAATTTGCTTAAGTACGATTTTCGACTTTTGAACACCTCATGTGGTGGGGTTGGAGATTGTGTCAATACTTTCATACGTCAAGGACTTAGCAGGTGTGATGACAAAGTATGTTGGCAAGTAACCTTCATTAGGGATGAGCAGGCTCACAACTGCATGGAAAGTTACGCCAAGGTTTCATTACATTATTCCAATACCTTCAGAAGATCTGGAAACTGGTTATGCCTTTGGACAACTCTTATTGGTGGTTACTCCTTTACAGCACTCAAGTGAGTCATAAATGGAGTTACCATTTAGACCCAAGTGGTTGCAAACGGACAACAATGTTGAAAATCAAGATGTTGCTCTTGGTTTCATTGAACCTCCTCACTGCACCAATTATCGGTCATACAGACAACTGGCTCACTTATGGGACGTCAGTAAAGAAAACATCAGCATTCTTAAGAAGATATTACTACTTGTGTTTTCGAGGACAAAAACTCTTCCTTAAGGGGGGAGTAATGTCAGGACAAGGGTCCTACGGGGCAAGGCCCAACCTAGGGGGTCAGGGACCTAGGCCAAGGGCCAGCTGGACCAATGCGGATTGGGGATCCACTTAGGGCAAATTCTAGGAGCTAGCCTATATAAGGGGCGGTAGGGAGGAGGATCCCAGGTTCAGTTACCCTAGGCCTTACACCTAGAGTGATGCGTATATACAATGCACGGGGGAAAAAATCTCCTGAAAGAGGGATGCCCTAGCGGTCCTAATGTGTTCGCACACATCACTATCACATGTATATGATAACATAATACACTCTCCATTGTGTGCCTCGAGCTTCCTTCATCTTCTCCAAGTTGTGTGTGTGTTTTCTTGCAACCTTAATTCCAACAAGGGTGAGCAAGGATGCATAGATAATTTCACTACACAAGTTGAAAGGCCTTGAAGGTGAATATAGAGCAAGAGACAAAGGATATCTAGAAGGAAGCAATTGCCTGAGAGCAGAAAATACTACATTTTGTCAATGTAGTCAAGTTGACTTCGCAATAAATCATAGACACATGGCATCAGCTGTCTAACTCCTCTTATCCTCTTGTCAAGTACAAGATCCTGTTAACCCACCGGCGTCCACTTCTAGTAGTCATAAACTGGGCTTGTCGGTCCAATAGGAAAAGGGTAGAGTGATCACCGATGAGAGGTGCACTCTAACTGGAACATTCAAGGGTTAGTTGGCTAAGCATGGGCGCCCAAGTGTGAATGGGCGAGCTCATATAAAAGTCACCTAAACCTAAAAATCACTCGTTCTCTCATTTGTGCAATTGAAGAGTGCTCTTGCTCCATCTCCATCTTCTTCTTCATCTCCTTTTGTGTGTGTGTATGCGTGAGAGAGAGAGTGTGTGTGTGATCGAGCATTACGAAGGCATGACCACGTCAAGTCAGTTGAGCGTGGCACAGCGATAGCTCCCTCTTCTTCGCAGTGAGGAATCCTCCACGAAAGCGAGCAAAGGGCGGTGAGTGACGCACCCTTTCTCTCTTGAGCTTGCTAGATTAGTCTGGTTGTGTGCTTGGAGCCATTTGTGGCTCGCACACAGTGTATCGGCAAGTCCATTGCATTGACACGTGCGACAGATGCACACATTTTTGGCACCGTTGCCGGGGAAATGCCCTGCATTAAGCTTGAGTAGCACTCTATGCTACTTTGTGGTGCATTATGAAATGTAGGAAAGGTAGAGAAATAAGGTGTGTGACTTGCTGAGAAGGATTTGGTTTTGCTGCAGTGTACTGTTTTTGTTAATAAGGTGTTGCAATGTATTGTGTTTTCTATTCATAAGGTGTTAGAATTAAGGTAGTAGAGCTATAATGTTAGTTTTGTAAGTTACACTAAGTAGATTTGTTAGTTAATTAGTTATTGTACTACTGTGTTAGTGTGTAACAGTAGCTCTGTTAGTTGTAAGTAGGTCGGTTATTTGTGTGTGTGCTTGCGTGCGCAGCGCGGCCGTAGCGACCTTATCCCAAAAAAAAAAATTAAAGGTAGGACCGGGATCGGGGATATTGCCCAGGCCCAAGCCCAAGCCCACGCTCAGGCTCAGGCCTCAGTCACCCTTTAAAATTACTTATTTTAGTCTCACACCTAAGTAAGAATCGACCCTTTTGAGGACCATCGGAGCTTCAGGTAACCGAACGTTGTGCTGTAAAGCACACCACAATCCCCTAAGAAATACGCTAGTTTTGAGCTATCACACGCTTTAATCCAAAAACTGATCATTAAAAAACAACAAAAAATGTGTGAAAACGGGGTGCAAAACGCCCAAAAAAAATCAGGCGATTAACCTTCGAGGGTATTCGTTGACGCTTGTAGGGTGCCAAAGGCCCATGCATCGGTGCTCTGGTCGTGTGCTAGAGCCCGAGCAACTAGCGAGAATTTTGACTTACGCAAGTTCGCAATACCCACCTACCTTAGGTTCCGGGCCCTCAGCGGGAACCCAAGGTAGTACCACTCAGGACCTGCATACTCTTCCTCTGACTACGGCATCATGGAGGGTTACCCAATGCCTAATCCTGATAGCTCAAGCCAACACATGCATGCTATGGGCCCACGGTCGAGGCCGAGCGTGCTTAGCCGCTTGAAAGAAACCTTTAATAGAGCCACTTGCTCCGAACATGGAGCTAATGATGTAAATGAGGGGGGTGGGGAAGTAAATTTGATGTTCATGACCAACGTAGACCCCATGCTCTTGGAGAGTGTGCACTGAATACTCCATTCACTCCACCCACTAACTCTTCAAAGCTATTCCCCTCTGAGGTTATATTACCTGATGGTAGAAGCCTTGCCAAAGTACAAGAAGTTGACCAGTATATCATTGCAGATAGGGAAAAGGAAATCAAGAGCTTACGCAGGGTAGAGCAACGAAGAGCGTTAAAAGTGAAAGCCCCATGTCAATATCATTGCTAGGAGAGCAATCAAGTGCTCTTGAATTAGCGACCACTAAGGGTCAAGCCATAGAGAGCCACATTGCATCTAGTCCAAAGGACACCCCTAGCACCTCAATCCTAGATGGAGCGTTCCTAAATGAGAACTGGGAGTACGAACTACAAACGAAAACTCTAACCGACCTATACACAGGTCACACCTATCATGTGGGTTTGGTTAGATGTCCTACAATCCACAACGGGTGATACTAGTGTGGAGGATCAACAACAAAGAGTTTGTGAGGTCATCCATAGGGTTACTCAGCTAGAGAGACAGAACAAGGGGATCCAAATTCCTTCAACGGGTCTCATAAGATTCTTGGATACAAGAAAGGCTAAGCAACCAACCTTATCGCAAATGGAGACTCCCTCTCGATAAGTCTGATGGATCCTCCATATGTTGTTTCGCCAGGAATCTCAGTGCAATCTGAGCCCACAAGTGATACCTTTACTTTTCCAAGTCTATCTCATCTTTCTCTTGATGACACCATGGCTACCATGCCTACCCCAATGATGGGCATGCCAAGAAACACGCCATAGATCTCATTTGTTAGTAAAGCACGCTACATGGTAACTCAATGCCGACAACAGCCCCTACAAGTGCGTATCAATCGTATGCACCTATGGGTCCTCGTACTCATGTAGTTCCTACCCCTCCCATTGTTTCAACAACTTATGCTCCACAACCGCAACGTCCAAGCTGGGACGAACTTTGGGCCGCCACATGGCACAACACCGTACCAAACATGGAACCCAAGGGCTTCCTATGCGCCAAGCCCAATGCCAATACCTACTCCACATGTAGTCTCTGGAGCGCTTTCACCCATGGTGCCTGCTCACTTAGGTGAGTTGGCAACATTTTCTCAAGCTATCGGTCAATCTATTGCTGAGAATATGTGTAACATGACTGATACAGAACCTAGAAGTAAGGCAGTACAAATAGCCAAGCTCACACAAAAATTTAGTGGACACGGGGATGTGAGAAATCATATGGAAGTGTTTGAACAAATATGCGATTCTCTAGGAGAAACACAATAACCTACATAAGCATAATGCTTTAAGCCTAACCTTAATTGGGAAGGCAGGGGATTGGTATAGAACCCTAAGGGTGGAAGAAAAAAAGATTAACCCTACTCTTAGGAGACTATTCTTGAAGGAATAATACGAGAGGGAGTGCTTTGGGGTGTAGTCTCTCAGCTCCAGAAAGCCCAATGAGAGGAAGGAGAGTCGGTGAGAGACTTTATTAGTCACTTAAAGCATTTGAATTCTCGTTGTAATCCAAATGAGCGCTTCAATAATAATCAATTGCTTGACAGATTCATTAGGGGATTACGACATGAGGATATCTACAATAGCCTAGTCATTAGAGGTATCACCACTTGGGAAGCGGTCACCACCAATGCGATCCAATTGAAGGATAATTCAATGATTCAAGGAGAAAGAGTGTTTGTTGAGTCTAAATCTGTTGCAAGCATCGGGGAATCATCCAATGACCCTAAAGCCTATTGCTAAGGAGCCAAAGATATCTGAGATGATTTTAGCATATCTCACCAAGGCCATTCAAGAGAGTCTTAGAGACAATCGTGCTCCGCAAAACAATCATATGAATCCAAGAAGGGAGCAACAATGGTGCTCAGTATGCTATGGTCCGCATAGTACAAGTGAATGCCCTACTTTTAGAGTAAAATTCAATGGGAATTGCAATGCCTATGGGAGGTATGGTCCTCAAGCTAAGTATTACATAGTATTTAAGCGCATGATGGCCAATAGACCAACCTTAGCATGGACAGACACACCTCGAGTGCCTACATTGATGCCGGCCCCACCTCTTGAACAAATGTCACAACACATGGTCCCTAGGGCCCCGAATGTTGTTCAAACAACACCCTTACCACCTCCAGTGCTAGGACCGTAATCAACACATCTGAGAATCACTTCTGTGAATCAAGTTGGTTGTGAGTCATCTATTGCTTGTTTGTAAGGCGGTGAGGAAGATATAGACCCTAATATTTCCTATGAGATTGATGCGCGTGAAGAAAGTCCCAATACTACATGGAGGACTATTGGGAACAAGACAAACCTATTTATCAAGTAGTTGCTCTTGTTGCAAGACGCCAAAATATTAATTACACTGTCAATAGACCACCTCTTCAATGTTATGAGTGTGGAGGTCCACATCGTGTGGCTGAGTGTCCTATTAGGCTACAAAAGAACGCCACACTAATGCAAACCAATCAAGCAAGCACATCTACAATGCTGATACTCATGTGTAATCAATGTGGCATAGATCATTTAATCGCCCAATGTCCAAATAATCCAAATGCGCCAAAGATCACACCATTAAAATTGATTGAGGTTACGAAGGAGCCATCACAAAGTACACCTGTGGTACTAGTAAATGTACTCACATGATCGATGCTCCAAAAACAAAATTATATTCTTGATGAAAGAGACACGGCATCAATTGCCCAATCTCAGAAGAAGAAGAAAACATGAAGGAAGAGATCGCAAAAAGCAGCGAAGTCAGATCCCAGTTCAAAGACCAACATAGGGACTGGTGATGACTTTGTATATGTGAACGACGCTGAAGAGGATTTTGATTTATGTCAAACCATGGAGACCAAAACGATCACTAAGAAAGAAACCAACAAGGAAGATCATCATGAGCCACAATGGCCAGGATCCAAGAAGAAGATAGGAACTTATCCAAACCCTACGAAGGAGATCAAGCGGGTCAAGCAATTAAGGAGTTTGGTAGAAGATACCCAAAGGGATCTAGAGCCAGCACCTAGGCAGATCCAGATTACAGACACAGTGTTCCCTACACAACAAAAACCTCAGAAAGTCCATAGACCCCTAGCCATACCTAGTGTCATCCAGGAAGAAAGTGACTTAAAGTCATGAGAAAGTGGGCGACTCACTTCTTGTTGGAAAGAATGTTTACAGAGGGACTACCTAACCCTATCAAACAAATGGAGATCCCATCTTCCCCACATCAAGGGACTGAAGCCCAGAAGGTGCCGTTAAATATTGCCAAATTTCATGGCTTCAAAGGTTAGAACCACCATCATGTCCAAACTATATGGAGACCCAGAGCTATTCTTAGCTCTTCGAGCTTTCCTCAATGGAGAACTGAGGGTTGGGCTACCACAATTTTCACAGATGGATGGAGTTAGGGAGATGCCAATAGAGGAGGAATACTTAGATCCACAACCCAACCTAGATGAGAACCCTATTGTAAAAATACCTGTTAACAAGTTGGGACAATACTTTGAGGGAGATGAATCCAATGCAACCATACCAATCACTTCCAAGGGATTAACTGTGAAGGGAATCCTTGATGGTGGCGCCGGGGTTAGCATTGTGACTAAAAATTGCTGGTAAACTATGGAAAGACCTCACCTTGGAACCACAACCGTAGTAGTAAAGATGGCCAATGGGTCTATTGTTAAACCTATTGGGATGCTAGAAGATCTCAAGATCAAGGTCTTTGGACATAAAATAAGAATTACATTCATTATTATGGATTTCTCCAAGCATACTATGGCATCTGAGATGATCTTAGGACGTCCTTTCATGAGGGAAGCAAAAATGGTGCATGACTGGTCTAAAAACCATGTCTACTTGCAGTTCCAAGATTCTGTCATTCCAGTGGATCTTGTAGCTAGTCGAACACATCCTATAGGAAACATGTTTATAATTGATCATAGAACCGACATTACAGTTCACTCAACCCCATTGCAATATTGTTACACGTGTAAAGCGGACACTGATCTTGGGGAAGATTCTCCTTATATGGATGTACTACCTAGGAAGATTCTCCTTATATAAATGTACTACCTAGGATGACCAAGTCGGACAATGTGGATTGGGTCCACCTAGCGGCAACCATAGACAATTGGGGAAACAGAGGGACGACCTGGGTAACACCTGAGGGGGATGAATACCACCACTCGTACCGTTAAATATGCTAGAAGCAATGCATATAGCTTCTGATGACTTTCAAGATGAAGGTTTGATTGGCATTGGAGCCAGTAGCGTCTCACGAGACTATAACCCACACAATTTGGGGTCAGAATCATCAATTGAAATTGACTCTGAGGACAAAGAATCTGAAATTGATTCTCTCTCTCTCTATTTCCTATCTCTTTCTCTCTCTCTATTTCCTATCTCTCTCTCTCTCTCTCTCTCTCTCTCTCTCTCTCTCTCTCTCTCTCTCTCTCTCTCTCTCTCTCTCTCTCTCTCTCTCTCTCTCCCTCTATTTTCCTATCTGTTTCTCTCTCTCTCTCTCTAATTCCCTCTCTCTCTCTATATATCACTCTTTATATATCACTCTTTATATATCTCTCTCTCTTTCTACGCACATCTCTCTCTCTTTAATTTCTCTCTTTTTAATTTTAATTTCCTATGCATACATTTCTCTCTCTCTCTCTCTCTCTCTCTCTCTCTCTCTCTCTCTCTCTCTCTCTCTCTCTCTCTAGTTTCTTACACACACACACATCTCTCTCTCTCTCTCTCTCTCTCTCTCTCTCTCTCTCTCTCTCTCTCTCTCTCTCTCTCTCTCTCTCTCTCTCTCTCTCTCTCTCTCCTACACACATACACACGCACGATGTAGAGAGAGAGAGAGGGGATGGGGGGGGGGGGGGGGGGGGGGGGGGGGGGGAGAGCTCATAATACCTGCGCAGCAGGTTTTGGCCAAGAGCAGATCTGAGCACGTCGCAGGTGAAAATGACCGCCTGCATGCGAATGTCCTTTTTTCCCCCTAATTTTTTTTCATCGAAATATGCGTCGAAAGACGTGTGGGAATACCTGTGGAAATACGCGTGGTAATATTGACCTTTTCACGCGTATTTCCACGTGCATTTCGACGCCCCTTTCGATGTGTATATCGACGGGCTGCAAGTCCATCAAAAAACGAGTGGAAAGGTACGACCGTCGAAATCTGCTGCGTAGAACTCTTGGTGTTATGTAGTAGTGTAAATCTTAGTGCAAATGTGGGGACAAACCATTCAGGGCCCAGTGGTACCCTAGATAACAATCTATCCAAGGGAGGAGAAGACACAAGTAGCGATTCATCTAGTGACTCTTCACTAGAGATCGGCCGTGATAAAAAATTAGACAAGAAGAGTAAGAGATATAAGAGGCGATGATATTGAGCAAATGTGCATGCTAAAAGAAATCCACCGCAAAATGGCTTAATTATATAGGGCATGTGATTCTCATCGGAAGTTGGTAGATAACTGGGGTGAATACCTTCAAAGCATTATGTGGTGTAGTCCACAACCCATTGACATCACACAAGAGGCTATAGAGAAGCCAAAGTTGAGCCATACCGTAAGGAGATGGCAAAATCGAGAGATAGCTCAACAACAAAAGGACTGGAAGTGAAATCATAGTCCACACAACAAGAGGACCACACAGACTTACACCCTGCACCTGAACATTTCAAATCCTACACCACAGAGGAACGTTAGGTTGTATATACAAAGGCTCAAAGAAAATCTATTGATGGAAGCAATGGAGTCTATGATGGTCCAGTGATAGTTAAGGAAATAGAGCTAGAATACCCAAGAGAAGAGTCCAAACATGTTTTCATTGCCCACGATCTGACAGAGACTGAAGAGTGTGTACTTAAAGAACTTCTCAAGGAATTCAGCAATATATTTGCTTGGACATATCATGATATGAAATGTGTTCCATCTTCCGTGGTGCAACACACAATCCCCATGAATAGCATGGCTAAGCCAGTTCATCAATGACCCTACCCAATGAATCCTAATTATGTAAAGAAAGTTCAAGAAGAAATTGAAAAGCTTGTGAAATGTGGATTCATATACCCTATTGAGCACTCATAATGGGTGTCTCCAATGGTGATTGTGCCAAAAAAGAATGGGAAACTCAGGGTGTGCGTGGATCTCAAGAAGGTCAATTCCACCACTGGGAGGGACCATTACCCCTTTCCATATTCAGAACATATGCTTGAAAGAGTTGCAGGGAAGGAAGCTTATAGCTTTTTAGATGTGTACTATGGCTACAATCAAATCACAATTGCGCTAGAGGACCAAGCTAAAACAACCTTTATAGCCGAATATGGAGTGTTCGCATTTTGTGTTATGGCTTTTGGCATAACCAATGCCCCTGCTACCTTTCAAAGATTAATAAACACTGCTTTTAGAGAATATTTGAGGGAGTTTCCGAAGCTTTCTTAGATGACCTTTGTGTTTATTCCTCTTGGGAAGAACATCTATCATGCTTACAAAAAGTGTTTCAGAAATGCAGATTGTATCGCATCTCCTTAAACCCTTTCAAATGCCAATTTTGGGTTAAACATGGAGTCATTTTAGGGCATATAGTGTCCAAAAATGGGATTTCCACATATGACAGTAAAATTAAAGCCATTGTTGAATTGCCACCACTTACAAACTATAAAGGAGTTCAAAGGTTCATGGGCCATGTTGGTTATTACCGACAGTTTATATCAAACTTTGCCTAGCATCTTCACACTTTGTAGCAAAGTGGTTGATAGATCAAACACGCATGCATCATACAAGCTCAGCATTTCTATATTTCCCTCCCCAACTAGCCAACTCGCGTGCTTTATTTTAGCAAGGTTTAAAGTCAAAATGTACAATAGTTCATCCACTTCCTACAACATAAGTGTACTAAGAGATTGAATTTGAATACTAAAATGTAGGACTCTATTAAAAAAAATATCGGTATTGTTTACCCCAACAAAGTATTTTCTACAACGAGGATACCGCACATGCCAACTCATCCAAAAATCCGTATGCAAAAAGTTATAGTCGGACACTTTTCTAGATGTCCACCAAGCTCGTATATTCTTGTATAGGCTAGTTGCCTCTTCTTTGCTCCTTGCACAATGCCATAATTCACACATACGCTTGTGCTCATCCTGGAAATTTTTATGCACGTACTGCATGGTGTGAATGTGCAAGCTTTGCTCCCAATGAAACAAGCATGAGTGTTATCTACCTCCATGAAATTCTCAAGTCCTCCATTGAATACAACTTTCTAATTTTCTCCAGCCTCATCTGCCATGAATCCTCTAAAATCGGATGGACGGTGGTCGTTGTCCAACAACACCAAATTCATCTTTTCCTAGAACATGATTTGTGCTTGTGTGTCTTCTTCTTTCATCTCCTAGATGGAATTATTTGCATCTCTTGAATCTTGCAAAGATTAATGATTAGTTAATGCTACAAAGGAACAAAGAAGAAGTTGAAAGTTGAACCAGCATGCCGTACGCACGATCGTAGACATGTGGTGCCATTTTGTCCACCCCACTATCCTGCGTACGTGATTGAAACAAACCAAGCTTCTTCTCAAGTATCCACTCTCGTCTTGCCGCATTCTATTTACCAGCTCAACACCAGATCTAGGGCCATTGATCGACATTTTGAACACATGGCATCGTTTAATGCGATCTGTGGGATTGCCCTAGAAATAACATACCATGGAAAAACTTGTAGCCACCAATGTTTTTTAGCCAAATCAACTAGGACTCGGCACCAACTCTAATCAGTGTATTGCTTGCTTCTCTCATCTAGTGTTTAAACCTCATATTAATATCACATACATGCATATTAAGCAAAGATCAATTGAGACAATTTTAGAGACAACAAAAAAAAATTGCAAACACCTTTGCATATGGATCAATGGTTGCATCTCTTCCAGTATATAGAGAAGCTCATTGCTATTTAGTTTCTCCTCATTTTCTCAAACCACCGCTCCCATTACCATTTGTTTTGGAAGATTCAATTGTAAAATGCATAGGTCCAGTCGTAGGTGTTTTAGACACAACACGGGACATAAGTTCTCTCATTTGTATAATTGTTGATCGCAAAACTCCTTTTGGGACGGGGTGGTTGCCTTCCGATGTGGATGAATAATCGTGTCTGAATAGACAATACATGAACACTCTTGAAACAAAACTGGGCTCTATCCATAGTGAAAGCATCAAAATGTTTTGTTTTTGGAGCTCAACATACCAATTGGCATAATTGATGTGTGGAACTTCCTTGTCCAGGAAGTCTCACTTAGCCGTCCGCTCATTGCATTGATCGAGCGCAAACAATTTTTGCAAATGAGATGTCCAACACATTTACTCTAGAATGAACATGCTTAACCCAACAATGGCCATCATACTTTTGATTCATCACTAACATTTTGGGGACACCATCATGCACTACAGCCAGCTCATAGACACAGTCTCCATTGTACACTTGGGGAACTTCTTTTACCTTTTTCTTAATTGAACACCTAGAAAGCATTCGGCTTAACTTTGGGTACTTGTGGCTATTTAGCATAATGAACTCCAAAGTACTCTGTGTTTTTTCTACCTGGTTTGATCCTGAGGATATCATTTCTAGTTTTCTTTTCTTCTCCCTGGCAATCACCATCATTGCTTGCTAGAAAATATAACACTATCGCCACACTTGATATTGAGGACATATCCACACCCTTGTTTATAGCCAACAAAACTTTGTAGACAGAGTTGAATCCAACACAAAGTGAAATTGATGACCCAATGTCACACCATCTTCCGCCTTAGTCTGAGTCTTGCCATCCAAAGTGTAAACGATGGCAAACATTTCATTGTTACTACTACCCTCATAATCGCTAGGATTCACCATGTCAAACCTTGTTGGGCAATCAAGCAAGAAAGGTTCACCGCTAACAGTATTCAAGAGCAGACTCAAGTTGTCACCCAAGCCAATATTTATAGACAATCGACACACTCGAATACATATGTTGAAACTCTATCAATGCTACTCTAGTTGTAAGTATTTCCTCAAGAAAACCCTACTAGTCAAGCACCAAACTAGTTTCAACTCGTCCTCAAATACATATGTTGAAACTCTATCAATGTTACTCTAGTTGCAAGTATTTCCTCGAGAAAACCCTGCTAGTCAAGCACCAAACTAGTTTCAACTCGTCCTCTATTCCCTATACCACTATCAGTCTCAATATTTCTCTATTTATCTTCTTCTATACACTTTTAACTCCTTTGCCTCCCATCTTCTCTACCCTTTTACTATTCCTATACCTCTATCATCACTCTCCCTATACAGTTCTTGCCATTTCTCATTTTCTCTCCCTAGTTTCACTCCCTCTTTTTCTATACCTCTTCAATATCCCTCTCTATCTCTCTCACTCTTTCTCTTTCTCTATCTCTAGCACACTCCACTTATCTTTCTCTCTCTATACATCCCTCTCTCTATTGATTTCTCTATCTCTCTCCTTCTTTACCCCTTTGTTCTCTCTCTCTCTCTCTCTCTCTCTCTCTCTCTCTCTCTCTCTCTCTCTCTCTCTCTCTCTCTGTCTCTGTTTTTCAATACCCCTCTTTTGCTAGTTGTTCTATCTATCTTCTCTCTCTCTCTCTCTCTCTCTCTCTCTCTCTCTCTCTCTCTCTCTCTCTCTCTCTCTCTCTCCATGTTTTTCAATATCCCTCTTTTGCTAGTTGTTCTATCTATCTTCTTTCGCTCACTCTCCCTCCCTCTTTTCTCTATGTCCATCTCTTTCAATAAATCTTTTTACCCTCTCCCTCTATTTCTCTTTCTCTCTCTATCACTCCCCCTCTTTATTATTTCAATCTCTCCCACGTTCTAATGTTAGCAGCAAGTTAACTCGGTACCATTTTTCGGAGCTTTCATTGTAAAAACATTTATTATTTTAATGAATCGGAGATATTGTAACTCCTATTTTTCGGATAAACTTTGTAATTGATGAGTCGGGGCTACAAGCTTCCAGATTGTATCAACCTGTCTTTAGTTAGAGCTCCCAGATTATTAGTTTTGACCACTAAAAACCTTAGCTAAGGTATAAAAGCCAATTTTTGTAAGTTTTTCATAAGTTTTGGATAATGAAATACACAGCGTGAGCTAACGGTGCTCACTTCTCTCCTTTCGTGCTTCCTACTCCCTCAAGTTTACCATGTTATAATAAGCCCACAAACCAAATTTGGTAAGATTTGGATCATTGGATTGGAAATTGTGGCCAAATTTGCAAAGTCGGTCTGCAGATACAAATTTGATGACCATTTGAACGAAAATTATCCAAACTTGATGAAACTTGGCTAGGGAGCTTAAGTTGAGTTGCTTAACAGATCTGTGTCAAGATTGTTACAAAAACTTGCAAAAAAATAGCATGAGTAAATTATCGTGATTATTTACATCTGCTACGAAAATTGATATTCTTGCACATTTGAGTATACCACAAGGTCAAGCATACCAAGTAGACCACACAAATCAATTTTGGTGAAATTTGGATCACAAAAGTCAGACTTAAGCCAGACTCTTGAAAATTGAGTCTGCGAACACGGAACAGACAATAACTTGAACAAATTTTGTTCAAACTTAGTAAAACTTATCCAGAGACCTTAACAAGTTGTATACGTAGAAAATCAAGTCAAAAAGTGCAAAAAGCTGAGAAAAGTAAATAATCGTGATTATTTACTACTGCTACACAGAGACACGATTATTTACTACTGCTACACAGAGACACCAGTTTTGATTTTTGAACTTGTACAATGTTAGACCAATATAATACAAGGCCACCGGGCAATTTTGGGTTCAATCGGATCCAAATTCGTACATGTTCACTCAGTTTCCAGGTTGCATATTAGTCCTTTGGCTTTTTGCTAAAGTGGAATCTGAAAGTCTCAATTGCTGACTCACTTAGCTCGATTTGAAGTGATACACATAGACCAGTCACAATAGTTAGCAAGAATTGTTTAGTCTTTGTGAAAGAATAGCTAACTTGATTAAACTGATACAGGAATCAAGTTGTAGATAAGGAATTGAAAGCTTGATAGAAGTTGCAATCAAGTCAAGTGGAAGAAATTGACAACAAGTCAATTCGATGGTAAGTACTCTATCCAGGGCTTTACAAGTATTTATCAACCTTAGATCTGGTTGTATACTAGCAAATCAAGGCATATTTGGAGAGACCGTTAGTAGAGTATCCACCGAAGAAAGTGTGAATCAAGGCGAGCACTTGCACAATATCCTTAAAGAAGTCTCAGACACTTTTTCAGATTCAACGTCTGAAATGTCTCCGTATTAAACTCATTCAAAAATCGGAACGACAGTGCGCTATAAGTATATACTCTCTTTTTATAAGACTAATCGTCATCGAGATCAGGTTTACCTGGATCCTAATGAAGAGTATGCTATTCGCATTGATGACCATGGTATTGAGTTCGAAGAGGAAATCAGGACAAACAAACAAGGAAAAATATACATGGATAGAAACGGAACTCAGTATTTACAAGTTGAAAACCCTGACGTGATACACAAATGGGGGTTAGAGGTAAATACCATAATTCCAGATATGGCAACAAAAGAAGGACCACCAATTATAGAATTTGAGGGATACTATCAAGTTGATTTGAAGCCTTTGCAATGGCTTAGTATGGATCATCCTAGTATCGGAGTCTATTGTTGGGAGGATAGAAACGTCAAAGATCTTCTTTGGACATCTCATGCCAAATCAGGACAGCTAACGTCCATGAAGATCATTTATATCTACAAAATCAAGGACAAGGGATCAACAAATCTACCAACCCTCCTGTTTAGGGATTGTTATAACAATAACTTTGTTATGATGACTCCTGAGAAGGTGGAACAAATCAAATATCAAGGGTACTCCATAAGGGATTGAATATTAGGCAAAGGACCAGAAACTACTTTAAGAGATGAACACCGTGAGAGATCCTTTGAGAGTAATGTTAAGAAACCAGAAACCACCTCATCACAAAGAAAACCGGGTGACACTAAGGCCAGTCCAGAGCTACATGAGTCACTATTTCCAACAGATTGGTTTGAAGGACTCGGAACAGGACCAACTGCCAAGAGACCGGGAGTTGAACCAAATAGATGTGTTAGACCAGTTGATTTTCAAAAATGGATCAAAAAATACAGTGGATCGGGGGATCCATATGACCACTTAGCAAGCTTTAAACTAGTGCTAAGAGCAGAATGCATATTTGATTTCCATACTCAATTCGAGGGATTTGGAATGACATTAGAAGGAAAAGCACTAACATGGTTCCAAAACATTCCACCAAGGTCAATCATGGACTTAAATACATTAGCTCAAGGATTTGTAGCTGCTTGTTCCAAAACGGGAATCAAACCTAATATTGTGGCTCAAATCTATAGCTTTAAACAGAAACAAGGTGGGACTGTTAGGGATTGTGCAACTAGAATGAAGCAATACATTGCAAAGTGTCCAGGGCTCGAGATACCTGCAGAAGAAAGACTAGTATCATTGTTTCCAGAGGGACTGCTAAACAAAGAACTTCATGCTGTACTGTATAGCAAGAAGCATGTGACCGTAGAAGAGTGTGTGTCAGATGCTATTGACTTAGGAGACAATTGTGATATTTTTAACAAAGAAGATGCCCCTATGGATAACCAAAGCAAGAAAGCAGCATCCACCAAACCAGCACAAGTGGGAACGGCTGTTGAAGCACCGCTTTTAGCCATAGAAGACATGCTCAAAAGGATGAATGACATGATGAATAACATGCAAAAAACTCCTATGAGGGGACCAAGGCAAGGGATACCTCAATAGGGACAACCAATTAGGCCACAGAAATGGTGTGCAATTGAGGGAAAATGGACCAACCATGAGACCAATGAGTGCTATTACCGACCAAAGTATGATGGGAATGTTCAATACGTGCTTATGAGACCACAGGGACAACCCACATGTACAGATGTCAGCCTAATATGGCCCTAGCTCAAAGACCACTGATGGGTATGGAAAGACTTCAGTCTATGTTAGGTCAACAACCTCCATATCTGGACATAATGTAGTGCCTATAAAGTACATGCAGTCAAAAGGAGTCATAGAGGAACAAGCACTAGTGTCTGTTACACCCTATGCTGAGCCTAGTCCATCTACAGTAATAGTAGAAGGAGATTGGTATAATTCACATCCACCACTAATTACACCAGAGCTTGCACCAATGTACTATGTAGCTAATCAAGGTGTTAAACCTCCTTGGTAAGACCCATGATTAAGCCAAGAACTGGAAACTGTCATAACTATGGTACAGATGATCATTGGAAAAACAAATGCCCAGAGCCTGACAAGAACCTTAAGCCAGTTGAAGCTTATTGCATACAATGTTGTAAAACGGGGAGACACTTCCCTGAAGATTGTCCAAAAAATCCTTTAAACAAGGGTAAAACAGTAGTGAACGTAGTCCAAGCGATACCTAGTAGCTCTTCTGAGAGAGAACTGATTGTTCCAATCAAGGTAATCACCAGAGCCTAGGCTAAGAAAAAGAAACATAACTCCTCTGATGACTCAGAGAATACAAAAATTTCCTTGCAAAAGACCAAAAGAAGCAGAACCAAAAGGTATGAGATGAGAAAACAAAAACAAAGGGCTAAAATCAAGGAGAAAGCAAAGACGCTATTCTAGGAAAAGGTGAAAGAAACTGGAAGCAAAATCATGGAAACCACCGTGAAATCTGGAGGATCAATTTTGCTTTTAAAAAAAATTGAGCCTATTAATGCAGCTTTGGAAGCTTATCAAGTGGGACTTAAAGCAGGCCAAAACATGGAAAACAAATGGAAAAAACTATTCTTCTCCAAACATGGAAGCATCTAAGCTTGAAGCTTATCAAAATTTGGTAAGAATTACTTAAGAGATGCTGGAAAAACAAAAACCCAAGCTCGAGAGTATGGCAAAACCTGAGGAGCTTGTGGTAGGAACCAGTAAAGAAAAATCCAAAGTGGTGGTAGAACACCACTTTGAAACCAAAGAGCTAGAACTGATAGTGCCAGATAGCGAAGATGCCTTAGACGGAATTCCATTCGCGGAAGAAGACGGCCAGGACACTTATGGACAAAATTTAGAGAGATTAATGATGGGATCCTAACTTTGAAGTCAGTCCCTATAGAGGAAGTTTGGTTAGATAACCTACCTCCTGATATGGACATGGATGTACAATCCTTGTATGGGGATTGCAAATCTGAAGCTTCAGGAATGTCTAAACCATTGACCTTGAAAACACTGCCCTCTCACCTGGGAGATAACAAATATGAATCCATAGTGTGTAAAACCACTCAGATAAAAAGAGCGGAACAGACCCTAGAGGTAGACAACATCCATTCAATCATGTCTACACCCATCCAATACACTCTTACTTCAAGAGAACTATTTAAAAACAGACCATATTTATGGAATGATCTATAGAAAACTCTAGAGAAGGTGGGAATAACAGGGCTAATCAAAAAAAGTTTGGGAAAATTAAAACAGGAATTGGATAACAAAGAGATTAGATCTGTTCCAATGAACAAAGTCGAGAATACTACGAAGGCAAAGAAGAAAACACAACCCTTCCCATGAGATATAATGATATAGAAACCATGGCAATACTGGATAGTGGGGCAGGCATAGCCATAGCCACGAAAGCGATATGGGAATCATGGGGACAACCAGCCATTAGACAAACTCGAATGAAATTGCAATTGGTTGATGGACACATCAAAAGACCCTTAGGACTACTTGAAGAAGTGATAGTTAATTCTTGTGGGAATCAATATCAACACACTTTTGCCATAGTAGACTTTCAAAAAAAACTTAATTATGAAATCATCTTGGGAAGACCTTTCATGCGACAAGTACAACTCATCCAAGATTGGGGAAACAATTATTTGTACTTGAAGCAAGTGGGATAAATAACAAGGGTTAATCTAAAAGATCACACTTATAGAGATGTCATGAAAACACCCATACAAGAATTTGATTCAGTCTCTTCGGCTGAAACTAAGCTTCCATCTTGGTTGAACAAAGACACACCTATTTGGATGTGCGGAGCCTCAGAAAATGGGAGGTTAAAACGAGAAGAGTGTATCTTGGAAGGGATTGCACAGACGAAGCCTATGTACCTAAACCCTTTCCAGAGCATTTGTTTGAGCCATTTGAGTGGACTCAAATTTTAGCGACAATGGATGTATGTGTAAATACGTCTATGCCTACTCAATTTTGCAATGATGATGGCTACGACATAATTCCCATCCAAATGATCTCAACACTTCACATTGAAGACGAAATTCACGAATCCAAGGACTTGATGAAAGCTCAACAAGTCTTTTCAGACCTCTACCATGATGCAATAGATAAGTTAGAAGAACACTTAGCAACCTCAGATGATTCGGGGTCAAAAAAAGAGCATGTGAGAGCTAAGCTACTCATGAAAGGAGGGGAGGAGAAGTTTTTTGACTTTCCAAACCACAGACCGAGAAGACAAAAATGGTATAGAAGAAAAAGAGACACTAGAAACTTGAAAGCTAGAACTATGCCATCAGTCTCCAGTAGAACACAGTTTTTGATGCAGATAGATGCACATGATTGTGTCAAGGACAAAATCACTGGTCGATATCCTTCAAACAAAAAATAGGAAATATCAAAAACATCGAGAAAAACGAGAAAGGAAACTCAAGCAAAACCAAAACACCAGGACAAGAATTCAACAATGACACGAGTTGAACGAAAAAAGAAGTATCAAGGGTTGAAAAAAGCTCTAAAGGGGATATATACAAGTGAAATGGAAACCACTAAGGAGGATGGTAAAGATATAATGAGTATTCCATCCCATTACAAAAAAGATACTCTCCAAGACTGAAAAATCATACTTGAACAACCTGTCAAGGGAACTGCAAAAACAGGGTAAGTCCTACGAAGGACCTGAAAACGCAAAAAAGATAGATCTAGCCGAATCAGGAGAAGAGCTTAGACTTGCCTACATCGCAAATGACATGACGGAAGAAGAAGAAGAGCTTTTGTTAAGCTTACTTGGGGCAAGTGCATAAGTGGCAAAGGGACACTCAAAAGTTGGGAATCGTCTTGAGCCAATAGAGAGAGAGCTTGCCAGCATTGTCACTATAATCAGAGAGAGAGAGAGAGAGAGAGAGAGAGAGAGAGAGAGAGAGAGAGTAGTTCCTTGCACTATTAGACCTACGGGCACTGTACTCGAGCATTAGATCGAGAGAGAGAGAGAGAGAGAGAGAGAGAGAGAGAGAGAGAGATAAAGGGGGCAAGTGAGAGAGAGTTGTTTCTCACCATGGCCACATGAGCAAGTAGGACGGGTGCAGCTTATAACAACGGAGAGGAGTAGCCCGTTGCTATCACACAAAGAAGTTGCAGCTCGGAGCAACCTTGAACAATCTCAACTGTGGCACTGTAAATTTTTTGGCAGTAAGAGGTAAAGTAGATTGGTCAAGATCTCTCTCTGTTGAATGTTGAGAGTTAATTCAACATTGCATTTCTAGGCTTGCTCTAATCACAATCCTAGAGTTGGGTACTTGAGGCCCATCATTGGAGAGAGAGAGAGAGAGAGAGAGAGAGAGAGAGAGAGAGAGAGAGAGAGAGAGAGAGAGAGAGAGAGAGAGAGAGAGAGAGAGAGGGAGAGGGAGAGGGAGAGAGAGAGAGAGAGAATTGGAAGAGAACAGGAGGGAGATCATGTGGAGTAATTGAGGCTCGTCGTTGGAGAGAGAGAGAGAGAGAGAGAGAGAGAGAGAGAGAATTGGAAGAGAACAGGAGCGCCCTCCAATTCTCTTTCATTTTTTTATCTAGTAGACAACAGTTCACTCTTTTGATCATAATTTCTTCATCCAAACTCCAAGTTGGGTGATCTATAGCCTTAATCGAAGAACACGATGTCCTCCATAGATTTCTATAAAGAGAAAAAAAATTAGAGTTATGAAAGGCGTTTCTATAGAAGAATTTATGAAGTGAACAGGTTCAAGAAAGTTGACTCTCATCTCTTATTTTACATACAATGTCTTCCGGCACTCGCAAGGGTTCTTCTTCTTCAACAAGGTCCACAACCATTGTGGAAAATGATTCAAAATCTCCTAAGTGTGGAGATAGCAACACAACCACCCAACCAATGACATCGGAAACCATGATCATGGCGTACTTGGTATCATTGCAAGAGACCGTAAACAAACAAGGCGAAGACTTACGAGCACTTGCAATGGAGAATGGCACACTAAGGGTACTTGTGGTTGAGAATGAGAATCTCAAGAGGACACTTGAGATGCAAACAACACTTTTGATGCAACTTGAAGAGGAAGTCAAGGAATGTAAACGCTCTCTTGTGGACTTGAATGCTTTGAAGGAGCGGATGAGCAAAGTAGAGCATGACCATGTATTGAAAGAGGAGAAATTTGACACTATGAGCCAGGATGTATGCGACATGAAAAATGTATGCACAAACAAGTTTTGGGCTGATGTATGTGGTAGCAATGTGGTTTCTAATTCCTCACTCATGCAAGCTATGGTTCAAACAAAGATGTGGAGGAGTTGAAGGAATGGGAGCGATGTTCCAAGAACATTGTTATTCATGGAGTTCCCGAAGAGAAGTTAGAGACAGCTCCTTCTCTTGCCATTGCTATCGAAGATTTCTTCAAAACCCACTTTGGCATGTCCGGAGTTATGGTCTATGGAGCACATAGAGTGGGGAAGCAAGGAGATCCTCGCTCGGGAGAACGCCCAATTGTATGCAACATGCCGGATGAGACCAAACGAAAGATTATCCTTGATAATAGTTGAATCTATCTGAGAGATACAAAATGTTTTGTATGTAAAGATCGCACTATTAAGCAACAAAATATGCATCACAAGGCATATGAGGAAAAGAATAAGAAAAAGAAGGAGATCTTGCACGAAGAAAATGTGCCCAAGGAGGAGGCAAGTCTCTCAAAAGCAAATAGGGATGCGTGACCTATGAGACCGAGTTACAATTGAAAATATGCTTTTGGAATTGTAATGGATACTCATGGAATGTGAGGGTTGGCATTGATGAACTAACAAGCAAAGCCGATATTGTACTTCTTATTGAAACTTGGGAGCATGATACACAAAGGATTAACGGCTTGCAATGTACGTTCATTGATGTGGTCAAAGAATCTCACGCAACAAAGAGGGCAAGGAGGGGTAGCATGTATGGTTAAGAAAGGATTGGAAGATTTTGTATCAATTGTGAAAGATGACACGTACAAATGTTATGTATGGCTGAAAATTATGACACCAAAAAGAGCACCCATTTTTGTAGCCGGTTGCTACATTCCTCACCATGATTCCCCCTTTTATGCTTGCATGGATAGAGATCAACCATTTTTAAAGATGAAGGTGATGCTATTGTATTTGGGGATATGAATGCTCGCACAAAAACGTTGCAACATGATACTCAACAACTTGATATGCCATACACTTCAAGGTAGTTAAAGAAAGTTCACTTATATAATTGAACTTCAATGGATGAGAAAGATCCGGATTACTATGGAAAGTTACTTTTACACATGTGTAATAGCACGTGTATACTCATTGCCAATGGTGTATCTTTGTGGAGTGGAACAAATGGATTTACATGTAGGAAACATAATGGGGACAGTGTGATTGTCTATATGCTACTCTCTGCAGCCATCATGTATCGCATAAAGTGTTTTATGTTTGGTCAATGGACCCTGGAATCCGACCATCGGACCTTATGTATTGACCTTTCATGTGGAGAAGCAACTAAGCATGATAATCTCAGCCAAAGGAAAGAGAAATTATCACTACGTATGGATTTCAAACTGGCACCAATGTACATTGAAATGGTTGAGCAAAATTTATGGATGACAAAGCTTCAATATGACGCACCATTGGAAACTAAATGGGAAGCTTTCAAGAAAGTTATTTGTTTTTGTGCCGAAGAATGCTTTGCCATAAAGCATCTCCATGGTATCAACAAAGATAGATCACGCAAAAGGTGGTTTGATAAAGAATTTTAAAATGCTCGAAAGTCCTCGATAAAGCTTGATACAACTATGGACAAAGACAACTATCAAGTCATTTGCATACATACAAGGGATTGATTCAAAACAAGATAAGAAGATGGGAAGTAAAGCAACAACTTTTTCAAGTCCAAGAAAAGGCACATGCATGTGGAAGATTTTGGAAAAACTTGAGGGGTAAGCGGGTTGAGAATTTTGGTAACTTGAGTCTTGTGGATATGTACACACATTGTAGGCAATTATATGAGCAATAAAGTGCTTAAAAAATACCATTTTATGGTTCACTCCATATATGCCTTCTTTTTTCGCTATTAAGGATGTATGTCGTGGGCTTGAAAAGTTGGCCACTCGCAAAGCGGGAGATCTTCAAGGTATCAAGCTGGAGATGATCAAATGGACGGAAGATTTTACCCATGAGTGGATGTGTGATATGCTCAACCTTGCACTTCAACATGGTATGCCTTATGATTGGAGTACTAATTGGGTTAAGCCTTTGCATAAAGGAGGGGATGTGAAGAATCTAAACAACTATCGGACTATAATGATTGGGTCTCTTATGGCAAAGTTGTTTGGGTGCATAATGGAGATGAAATTGAGTGATTGGGCTGAAGAGAATGACAAGCGTGCAGAAGGACAAGCGGGTTTTTGTCAACGCCATATCACCATTGATCATCTTCTCACTCTCCGTGTTCTCATGGAGGAAAGTCGGTTGAAAGGCAAGATATTGTATTGTTGTTTTGTGGACTTTAAGAAAGCCTTTGATATGATTCCACGTAACAATTTGTGGAGAAGGATGGAAGAACTACAAGTGCCAAGTGAGTTTATGCTTATAGTTTCTCGAATCTATGAGAAGGTGAATTGTCAATTGTGCATAATTTTAGAGATTTTTGTAAGCACTATTGGGGTTAAACAATGTTGTCCGTTGCCACCAAATCTCTTTGGTCTATGCATCGATCAATTGGAACAAATGGTACTTGACTTTATGCAAGACGAAGGCATTGAAGAGGTCACTATTTGCAATGCGGTAATCATGCTTTTGTTGTACACGGATGATGTAGTGCTTCTAGAACACACTTTAGAAGATGCACAAAAGCTTATGGTTGTCCTCGAGAACTTTTGCTTGCATAGTGGGCTGATTGTGAATGAATCCAAAACAAAGGTTATGCTTGTGAAAAGCAACCATAAGGGAAGCCATACATTGTGTACAACAATGAGACACTTGAAGTTGGTGAGAGCTTTAAGTACCTTGGCCTTGAGGTTCCATCCAATCACAAGTGGCATGAATGTGCTATGCGTCGTTTGGAAGCGGTAAAGAGAGCATATTATGCATTTGAGAACATGTGTAATGCAGGAAACATCAAGTGTTGGGTTCTCAAGAAGTATCTTTTTGATGCATTGGTGACACCGGTTCTTCTTTATGGAGTTGAAGTGTGGGGCGGGAGCATCTCAAAGTCTACTTGGAAAGAGTTTGAGAATGTCCAAAAGCGTTTTCTTACAAACTTTCTCCAAGTTAAGACACAAACACCATATATGCTCCTACTTCTTGAGTCGGGATCTCTTCCAATTGAGGTTATGGGCATGGAAAGGGTTGTGGAATACATAATAAAGATGCGTCGAATCCCTCACATCGACTTCCTACAATTGCATGGGAAGCAAGCAAAAAAGTTCAAAAGACGCATAAAACCAAGATCTTGAGCATGGGATGGATGCAAGACACAAAGAAGTGGTTTGGGAGATGGGATGCATTACACTTGCTACATGATGCTTCAATTTACTTCCAAGTGAATGAAGCTTTTCTACACCGCCAATGTATTACAGGCTTGGGAGAAATCCGGTGGGTCACGCTTCATACATTGCATCACCCATATTGCCCCCAACTACAAAACCATGTTCTTTGTTGAAAGAGGAAACCGTACTCACACTTACATGCTTGATTCAAGCCTATTCCCTTGTCGACGATACACACTATCGCAGCCATTTGGCTTACCTCGCATTTCCTTCGATGTGAGACAGGGCGTTCGGCCAATAGAGAAGAGTCAAATCAATTGTGCACATTATTCTCACTGCAAGGTTAAAAGTCTGAGTACCACACACTACTAGAGTGCTCAGCTTTTGGTCACATCCGAACTTGCTTCTCTCACATTTTCAGCCATCACTTAGACCTACATACTTTCCTCTCCCAGCCACAGTGTGGGCTCTCCATTGCAACTCTCATCACCATAATTTTGGAGCATCGAGACTCAGTCATCGTCCATACACATACTACATCACATGTAACTTTGGTCCCATAGGTCATATTTGACCTCCAAAGATGACAACAAAATCTCTCTCTCTCTCTCTCTCTCTCTCTCTCTCTCTCTCTCTCTCTCTCTCTCTCTCTCTCTCTCTCTCTCTCTCTCTCTCTCTCTCTCTCTCTCTCTGTGTGTGTGTGTGTGTATGTGTGTGTGTGTGTGTGTGTGTGTGTGTGTGTGTGTGTCTCTCGCAATCTTAGTGTCATTTTTTACCTTAATTTCATAAGTTTCTACAATAGTGGTTGCACCCCTATCGCATACTTTTTAAGATGATGAGATCCTATTGTGTGCATTTGCATGCTCTAATGAAACTTCTGGCCCGTGGACTATCCATGTAGTAGACCTTGATGAGAGGTTTCTAGCCACGCCCTACCTATTGCCAATAGCACTTTTGTTCTCTACCTATCTATGGGTATTGCTATCGTTTTTGACAGACAGAGGATAGTTTTGAAAAGGGTGAGCAATGTCAACAATTGCCAGCTGGCTAGCCATCCAATCACTCTAGCCCAAATTTTTACTAATGTTGCCAGCAAAACTGTCCATCTTCTTGCCAGTGGACTATCCATGTAGTAGACCTCGATGGGATGTTTCTAGCCATGCTCTACCTACTACCAATAGCGCTTTTGTTCACTACGTATCTATAGGAGCTGCTAATGTTTGATAGATAGAGGATAGATATGAAAAGGGTGAGCAACATCCACAATAAACAGATGGCCATCCAAGCAATCGTTCTAGCCCAAATTTCTACCAATGTTGCTAGCAAAACTATCGAGTGGGGAGTAGGAACCAATGGGTCACATTAGCAAACTTAAGGTTGGTGAGGGTCAGGGATGATGGCGTGCAAGACTAGTTGTTTCTTGGCTCATGACGGGGCTAGCTAGATTGCAAATGGATACACAAGGCTTAAGTTGTGGCGAACAACAAGGTGGCACACTATCTACCTGTTTGTGAGCGATCCCAGGCAATGCGGGGCCGTGGGAAGGCATAGGCCATAGGGGTATAGCCACGGAAGTTGAAGGAGGACTAGGGACCATAGCGGGTAGTGGAGATGAGATAGTGGCATGGCATAACACACACATGCAAAAGTGATGGGGTGAAGTTCGACCCCTAAAGCAATTCCTCTTCCTCTGCACCATTAGCTTGGTCAACCTACCTCTATCTATAGACTCTTTAAAGGCACAAGGGTCAACTCTAGATATGAAGCATGAGCTAATGATGTGGGTAGGTGCACGCGTTGATGAATAGTCAATCTTCAAGCATCGAATTCACAGAGAGAGAGAGAGAGAGAGAGAGAGAGAGAGAGAGAGATAGATTTAATTATCATCCACGGAGGTCAGATATGACCCATGGGACCAAAACAAAACATTACATCTATTATTTTGGGGTGGAATCATTAGATACATATCAGTTAGGGACTGAGGGTCCATCAGGGTTAAAGGAAAAATAAGAACAAAAACAAAACCTAAAGGGGGTCAGGTAGAGGGGGAGCTAGCTTGGGAGTTCGAAACTCCTGAATGATGGCTTTACCGCCACAATAGATTTACCTTGTTTACGAGCTTCATGCATCTTTTTGAGCTGGCTTGCTTTATGCTTGAGTTGGTTTGCAGTCAATTCCTCGGCAATCCAAAGCTTTGTCCCCTTGAGGGGATAAGATTGGCGTAGCAACCTCATCCATTCTTCTTTGTTCTTGAAAGTGAGGATGTATTGGCCAGGAGCCACACGCCTATGTGTGTCGTTGATCCAAGAGACAGTGTCGGACTCGATGCTGATTGGTTGAACAATGTCATTGAGTTTGATGATGGATTCTTCGAGGGAATCCTCCTCGGTGCACCATGGTGAGGAGAGTCCTTTAATCCTAATTTTGAGGGCAAGGGATTCTTGTATCTGGCATTCTTGTAAGGCTGCTTGTATTTTGCTCTCAATCTTCTTATGCTCTACCTCGTTGGCTTCTTTCAGAGTTGTCTTGATATTCTCGGTGAGAGAAGCTTCAACTTTCGAGTTTCTTTGCGAGAAAAGTTTCACTCTCCGTTGCCTTTGTATCCTCGAGCTTACACAAGCATTTTTTCAATTTAGGATTCTCCAAAACAAGTTCTTGGATCTGAGCCTCTAGGGCCGTGATCCGTGTCTTGGCGAGCAACGAGATCCTTCCTAGGTGCAACTGCCACAACAAGAAAACTCTTGCGTGTGCCGAAAATCGGTGTGTTGAAAGAAGTCATGGCTGAAGAATCTTCAATCTGCTATGTGAAAACCTTTGAGTTTGTGGCTAAGCTCTATTGTGAAAACCTGCTGTGAGAACCTACTCTTGTGGCTTTTCAAAGTGACCTTAGTGCTAACTCATATCGAGCTCTGCTCACTGAATTCGAGAGGGACGACTCTGCTCACAAGACAAAAGGGGCATGCTGTTTTCTAACCACAAGCATGGCCCTGTTGACCGCGGGCAATGTCGAAACACCAAAACTCGTATGTTGTCTGAGGTCGAAATAGCATCGTCTCTAAAGTCAGCACCGAAACAGCGCTACCTTGGAGATGCACCAGAGCTAGGCATTAACTGAGGTGAGGTGTGTGTCGCAGGCTGTTGAACTGAGGCAAGGGGGGGAGGGCTAAGGTCCTAATGCCCTCCCAAGGGCTGCCCTCGCCAAGGGGGGGACATGGTTGGCACAGGGCTAAAGCCAGAGAGAGAGAGAGAGAGAGAGAGATTCTTTAGTCAGATATTTGTGAGGTTCGACCCTACAATTTTTTGGGGAGTTGCACTACAAGAGGAATCTCCTAGATTGATGATCGAGGATGATGGTGTAGAGAGAGAGAAAGAGAGAGAGAGAGAGAGAGAGAGAGAAGAATCTCCTAGACTGATGATCGAGGATGATGGTGTAGAGAGAGAGAGAGAGCGATTCCTTAATCACAGAGTTGTGAGGTGCGAGCCTATAATTCTTTGGGGAGTTGCACTACAAGAGGAATCTCCTAGATTGATGTTCCTTAGTCAGAGTTATGAGGTGCGAGCCTACAATTTTTTGGGGAGTTGCACTACAAGAGGAATATCCTAGATTGATGATCGAGGATGATGGCGTTCTCTCTCTCTCTCTCTCTCTCTCTCTCTCTCTCTCTCTCAGTGCAGCCGTTTTTTGACCTAGTAGACAGCAGTCCACTCTTTTGATCATAACATCTTCATCCGAACTCCGATTTGGGTGATCTATAGCCTCAATCGAAGAGCACGAAGTCCTCTACGCATTGATGTAAAGACAGAAATTTTCAAAGTTATGAAAGGCGTTTCTGTAGCAGCATTTCCGAAGTGAACAGGTTCAACAAAATTGATTCATCTCCTATTTTACATACAATGTCTTCCGGCACTCGCAAGGGTTCTTCTTCTTCAACAAGGTCCACAACCATTGTGGAAAATGATCCAAAATCTCCTAAGTGTGGAGATAGCAACACAACCACCCAACCAACGACATCGGAAACCATGATCATGGCGTACTTGGTATCATTGCAAGAGACCGTAAACAAACAAGGCGAAGACTTACGAGCACTTGCAATGGAGAATGGCACACTAAGGGTACTTGTGGTTAGGAATGAGAATCTCAAGAGGACACTTGAGATGCAAACAACACGTTTGATGCAACTTGAAGAGGAAGTCAAGGAATGTAAACGCTCTCTTGTGGACTTGAATGCTTTGAAGGAGCGGATGAGCAAAGTAGAGCATGACCATGTATTGAAAGAGGAGAAATTTGACACTATGAGCCGGGATGTATGCGACATGAAAAATGTATGCACAAACAAGTCTTGGGCTGATGTATGTGGTAGCAATGTGGTTTCTAATTCCTCACTCATGCAAGCTATGGTTCAAACAAAGAATGTTGAGAATGTGGATGTGGAGGAGTTGAAGGAACGGGAGCGACGTTCCAAGAACATTGTTATTCGTGGAATTCCCGAAGAGAAGTTAGAGACACCTCCTTCTCTTGCCATTGTTATTGAAGATTTCTTCAAAACCCACTTTGGCATGTCCGGAGTTATGGTCTATGGAGCACATAGAGTGGGGAAGCAAGGAGCTCCTCGCTCGGGAGAACGGCCAATTGTATGCACCATGCCGGATGAGACCAAGCGAAAGATTATCCTTGATAATAGTTGGATCTATTTGAGGGATACAAAATGTTTTGTATGTGAAGATCGCACTATTAAGCAACAAAATATGCCTCGCAAGGCATATGAGGAAAAGAATAACAAAAACAAGGAGATCTCTCATGAAGAAAATGTGCCCAAGGAGGAGGCAAGTCTCTCAAGCAAATAGGGATGCGTGACCTATGAGACCGAGTTACAATTGAAAATATTCTTTTGGAATTGTAATGGATACCCATGGAATGCGGGGGTTGGCATTGATGAACTAACAAGCAAAGCCGATGTTGTACTTCTTGTTGAAACTTGGGCGCATGATACACAAAGGATTAACGGCTTGGAGGATTACAATGTACATTCATTGATGTGGTCAAAGAATCTCAAGCAACGAAGAGGACAAGGAGGGTTAGCATGTATGGTTAAGAAAGGATTGGAAGATTTTGTATCAATTGTGAAAGATGACAAGTACAAACGTTATGTATGGCTGAAAATTATGACACCAAAAAGAGCACCCATTTTTGTAGCCGGTTGCTACATTCCTCATCATGATTCTCCCTTTTATGCTTGCATGGATAGAGATCAACCATTTTCTGATTTGGAAGAGGACATTGCTTATTTCAAAGGTGAAGGTGATGTTATTGTATTTGGGGATATGAATGCTCGCACAAAAACATTGCAACATGATACTCAACAATTTGATATGCCATACATTTCAAGGGAGTTGGAGGAAGTTCACTTGTATGATCGTACTTCAATGGATGAGAAAGAGCCGGATCACTATGGAAAGTTACTTTTACACATGTGTAATAGCACGGGTATGCTCATTGCCAATGGTGTATCTTTGTGGAGTGGAACCAATGGATTTACATGTAGAAGACATAATGGGGATAGTGTGATTGACTATATGCTACTCTCTGAAGCCATCATGTATCGCATAAAGAGTTTTATGTTTGGTCAATGAACCCCGGATTCCGACCATCGCACCTTATGTATTGACCTTTCATGTGGAGAAGAAACTAAGCATGATAATTTCAGCCAAAGGAAAGAGAAGTTATCACTATGTATGGATTTCAAACGGGCACCAATGTACATTGAAATGGTTGAGCAAAAATTATGGATGACAAAGCTTCAATATGATACACCATTGGAAACTAAATGGGAAGCTTTCAAGAAAGCTATTTGTTCTTGTGCGGAATAATGCTTTGCCATAAAGCATCTCCATGGTATCAACAAAGATAGATCACGCAAAAGGTGGTTTGATAAAGAATGTCAAGATGTTCGAAAGTCCTTGATAAAGCTTGATGCAACTATGGACAAAGACAACTATCAAAGTCATTTGCATACATACAAGGCATTGATTCAAAAGAAGAGAAGAAGATGGAAAGTAAAGCAACAAGAATTTCAAGTCCAAGAAAAGGCACATGCATGTGGAAGATTTTGGAGAAACTTGAGAGGCAAGCGGGTTGAGAATTTTGGTAACTTGAGTCTAGTGGATATGTACACACATTGTAGGCAATTATATGAGCAAGAAAAAATGCCATTTTATGGTTCACTCCCATATATGCCGTCTTTTTTTACTATTGAGGATGTATGCGGTGGGCTTGAAAAGTTGGCCACTCGCAAAGCGGGAGATCTTCAAGGTATCAAGCCGGAGATGATCAAATGGACGGGAGATTTTACCCATGAGTGGATGTGTGATATGTTCAACCTTGCACTTCAACATGGTATGCCTAATGATTGGAGTACTAATTGGGTTAAGCCTTTGTATAAAGGAGGGGATGTAAAGAATGTAAGCAACTACCGGACTATAATGATTGGGTCTCTTATGGCAAAGTTGTTTGGGTGCATAATGGAGATGAAATTGAGTGATTGGGCTGAAGAGAATGACAAGCGTGCAAAGGGACAAGCGGGTTTTCGTCGATGCCATAGCACCATTGATCATCTTGTCACTCGTCGTGTTCTCATGGAGGAAAGTCGGTTGAAAGGCAAGCGATTGTATTGTTGTTTTGTGGACTTTAAGAAAGCCTTTGATATGATTCCACGTAACAATTTGTGGAGAAGGATGGAAGAACTCCAAGTGCCAAGTGAGTTTATGCTTGCGGTTTCTCGAATCTATGAGAAGGTGATTTGTCAATTGCGCGTGGGAAGAGAAATTTCAGAAATTTTTGTAAGCACTATTGGGGTTAAACAAGGATGTCCATTGTCACCAACTCTCTTTGGTCTATGCATCGATCAATTGGAACAAATGGTACTTGACTTTATGCAAGAAGAAGGCATTGAAGAGGTCACTATTTGCAATGCGGTAATCATGCTTTTGTTGTATGCGGATGATGTAGTGCTTCTAGCACACACTTTAGAAGATGCACAAAAGCTTATGGTTGTCCTTGAGAACTTTTGCTTGCATAGTGGGCTGATTGTAAATGAATCCAAAACAAAGGTTATGCTTGTGAAAACCAACCATAAGGAGAAGCCATGCATTGTGTACAACAACGAGACACTTGAAGTTGTTGAGAGCTTTAAGTACCTTGGCCTTGAGGTTCCATCCAATCACAAGTGGCATGAATGTGCTATGCGTCGTTTGGAAGCGGGAAAGAGAGCATATTATGCATTTGAGAACATGTGTAATGCGGGAAACATCAAGTGTTGGGTTCTCAAGAAGTATCTTTTTGATGCATTGGTGACAACCGGTTCTTCTTTATGGAGTTGAAGTGTGGGGCGGGAGCATCTCAAAGTCTACTTGGAAAGAGTTGAGAATGTCCAAAAGCGTTTTCTTACAAACTTTCTCCAAGTTAAGACACAAACACCATATATGCTCCTACTTCTTGAGTCGGGATCTCTTCCAATTGAGGTTATGGGCATGGAAAGGGTTGTGGAGTACATGATAAAGATGCGTCAAAACCCCTCACATCGACTTCCTACAATTGCATGGGAAGCAAGCAAAAAAGTTCAAAAGACGCATAAAAGCAAGATCTTGAGCACGGGATGGATGCAAGACATAAAGAAGTGGTTTGGGAGATGGGATGCATTACACTTGCTACATGATGCTTCAATTGACTCTCAAGTGAATGAATCTTTTCTACAATGCCAATGTATTACGGCTTGGAGAAAACCGGTGGGTCACGCTTTCATACATTACACCACCTATATTGCCCCCAACTACAAAACCATGTTCTTCGCTGAGAGAGGAAACCGTACCCACACTTACAAGCTTGAGCCTATTCCCTTGTCCGCGATACGCACTATCGCAGCAATTCGGCTTAGCTCCCATTTCCTTCGATGCGAGATAGGGTGTTGGGGCAATGGAGAAGAGTCAAATTGATTGTGCACATTATGCTCACTGCAAGTTCGAGAATCTGAGTACCACACACTACTAGAGTGCTCAGCTTTTGATCACATCCGAACTTGCTTCTCTCACATTTTCAGCCATAACTTAGACCTACACACTTTCCTCTCCCAGCCAAAGTGTGGGCTCTCCATTGCGACTCTCATCACTACAATTTTGGAGCATCGAGAGTCACTCATCAGCCATACACATACTACATCACATGTAACTTTGGTCCCATAGGTCATATTTGACCTCCGAGGACGATAATAAAATCTATCTATCTATCTCTCTCTCTCTCTCTCTCTCTTTTGTGTGTGTGTGTGTATGTCTCACAATCTTAGTGTCATTTTTTACCTTAATTTCATAATTTTCTACTACAGTGGCTGCACCCCTATCACATACTTTTAAAGCTGATGAGATCCTATTGTGTGCATTTGCATGCTTTAATGAAACTTCTTGCCGGTGGACTATCCATGTAGTAGAGCTCGATGGGAGGTTTCTATCCATGCCCTACCTATTGCCAATAACGCTTTTGTTCGCTCCTATCTATGGTCTTGCTATCATTTTTGAGAGATAGAGGATAGTTATAAAAAGGGTGAGCAACGTCAACAATCGCCAGCTAGCTAGCCATCCAATCGCTCTAGCCCAAATTTTTACTAATGTTGCCAGCGAAACTGTCGATCTTCTTGCCAGTGGACTATCCATGTAGTAGACCTCGATGGGATGTTTCTAGCCATGCCCTGTCTACTGCCGATAGCGCTTTTGTTCACTACGTATCTATAGGAGCTACTAACATTTGACAGATAGAGGATAGATATGAAAAGGGTGAGCAACATCCACAATAAACAGATGGCCAACCAAGCAATCGTTCTAGCCCAAATTTCTACCAATGTTGCCAGCAAAACTATCAAGTGGGGAGTAGGAACCAGTGGGTCACATCAGCAAACTTAAGGCTGGTGAGGGTTAGGGAAGATGGCGTGCAAGACTAGTTGTTTCTTGGCTCATGACAGGGCTAGCTAGATTGCAAATGGATACACAAGGCTTAAGTTGTGGCGAACAACAAGGTGGCACACTATCTACCTGTTTGTGGGCGATCCCAAGCAATGCGAGGCCGTGGGAAGGCATAGGCCATAGGGGTATAGCCACGGAAGTTGAAGGAGGACTAGGGACCATAGCGGGGAATGGAGTTGAGATAGTGGTAGCAAAGAGCATGGCACAACACACACATGCAAAAGTGATGGTGTGAAGTTTGACCCCTAAAGCAATTCCTCTTCCTCTGCACCATTAGCTTGATCAGCCTACCTCTATCTATAGACTCTTTAGAGGCACAGGGGTCAACTCTAGATATGAAGCATGAGCTAATGAGGTGGAAAGTACACACATTGATGAATAGCTGATCTTTAAGCATCGAATTCAAAGAGCGAGAGAGAGAGAGAGAGAGAGATTCCTTAGTCAGAGAATTGTGAATTGCGAGCCTACAATTTTCTGGGGAGTTGCACTACAAGAGGAATCTCCTACATTGATGATCGAGGACGATGGCGTTCTCTCTCTCTCTCTCTCTCTCTCTCTCTCTCTCCTCTCTCTCTCTCTCTCTCTCTCTTCTCTCTCTCTCTCTTCTCTCTCTCTCTCTTCTCTCTCTCTCTTCTCTCTCTCTCTCTCTCTCTTTGTGTGTGTGTGTGTGTGTGTCTCGCAATCTTAGTGTCATTTTTTACCTTAATTTCATAAGTTTCTACTACAATGGTTGTACTCCTAGCGCATACTTTTTATGCTGATGAGATCCTATTGTGTGCATTTGCATGCTCTAATGAAACTTCTTGCCGGTGGACTATCCATGTAGTAGACCTTCATGGGAGGTTTCTAGCCATGCCATACCTCTTGCCTATAGCGCTTTTTTTCACTACCTATCTATAGGTATTGCTATCGTTTTTGAAAGATAGAGGATAGTTATGAAAAGGGTGAGCAACGTCAACAATCGCCAGCTCGCTAGCCATCCAATCGCTCTACCCAAATTTTTAACAAATGTTGCTGACGAAACTGTCAATCTTCTTGCCGGTGGACTATCCATGTAGTAGACCTCAATGGGATGTTTCTAGCCATGCCCTACCTGCTTTCGATAGCGCTTTTGTTCACTACATATCTATAGGAGCTGCTAACGTTTGACAGATAGAGGATAGATATGAAAAGGGTGAGCAACATCAACAATAATGAGATGGCCAGCCATGCAACAGTTCTAGCAAAATTGTCGAGTGGGGAGTAGGAACCAGTGGTCACATCAGCAAACTTAAGGCTGGTGAGGGTCAGGGATGATGGCGTGCAAGACTAGTTGTTTCTTGGCTCATGACGGGGCTAGCTAGATTGCAAATGGATACAAAAGGCTTAAGTTGTGGTGAACAACAAGGTGACACACTATCTACCTGTTTATGGGCAATCCCAGGCAATGCGGGGTCATGGGAAGGCATAGGCCATAGGGGTATAGCCACGGAAGTTGAAGGAGGACTAGGGATCGTAGCGTGTAGTGGAGTTGAGATAGTGGCATGGCACAACACACACATACAAAAGTGATGGTGTGAAGTTCGACACCTAAAGCAATGCCTCTTCCTCCACACCATTAGCTTGATCAACGTACCTCTATCTATAGACTCTTTAAAGGCACAAGGGTCGACTCTAGATATGAAGCATGGGCTAATGAGGTGGGTAGTGCACGAGTTGATGAATAGTCAATCTTCAAGCATCGAATTCAAAGAGAGAGAGAGAGAGAGAGAGAGAGAGAGAGAGAGAGAGGGAGATATATATATATATATATATATATATTATTATCGTCCTCGAAGAGAGAATGCCATCATCCTCGATCATCAATCTAGGAGATTCCTCTTGTAGTGCAACTCCCCAAAAAATTGTAGGCTCGCACCTCACAACTCTCTGACTAAGGAATCTCTCTCTCTCTCTCTTCTCTCTCTCTCTCTCTCTCTCTCTCTCTCTCTCTCTCTCTCTCTCTTCTCTCTCTCTCTCTCTCTCTCTCTCGGGTGTGGGCAGGTAGTCCCCAACATGGCTACAACATGTCAATGAAAAACCTGCACCTTATCTTTCCGATGTGCTTCAACTAGATCTCACAAAGTTGTGGTGTGCTACCATCACAACATGTTATGTGGGCAACGACAAGCATGATGCTCTCTCTCTCTCTCTCTCTCTCTCTCTCTCTCTCTCTCTCTCTCTCTCTCTCTCTCTCTCTCTCTCTCTCTCTCTGCCTCTGCCTCTGCATGGCACCTATGAATAGCCGAATGCCGAGGCATTAAGTTAAACAAACAAGTGCTCTCACTGTGCCACACTAACAAGGGGAGGCTATTCATAAAATTAGGTGCAACTTTGAAAATTGTGATGTTACAACTCGCATGACGTCAAAGATGTGGTTGCAATCAACAAGGAAGAGAGTGCAACCAGCCCAAATCATGCAACATCAAATGCTGACTGAGTGCCTTGGGTGCATATGAATTGAACATCAACCTTGCAGGTGGCGGTTATGTTGAGCTTTCTCTATGAGACCATAACCTACAATGGCAAGTTGAGAGTGTACCACCCATAGTAGCACCACCAATAGATGTTGCTATGAGAGTTAAAGTTGAGTATGACCAGCGGTTTTTTCGTCGGAGTGTTGCAAAAATGGGGGTTGACTCCACCCATGAAAAACCTCTCTCTCACTCTCTCTCTCTCTTTCTTCTCTCTCTCTCTCTCTCTCTCTCTCTCTCTTTCTTCTCTCTCTCTCTCTCTCTCTCTCTCTCTCTCTCTCTCTCTCTCTCTCTCTCTCTTTCAAAAAACGTAGCCGTTTTTTGACCTAGTAGACAGCAGTCCACTCTTTTGATCATAACTTCTTCATCCGAACTCCGATTTGGGTGATCTATAGCCTCAAACGAAGTCCTCTACGCATTGATGTAAAAACAGAAATTTTCAGAGTTATGAAAGGCGTTTCTGTAGCAGCATTTCCGAAGTGAACAGGTTCAACAAAATTGATTCTCATCTCCTATTTTACATACAATGTCTTCCGGCACTCGCAAGGGTTCTTCTTCTTCAACAAGGTCCACAACCATTGTGGAAAATGATCCAAAATCTCCTAAGTGTGGAGATAGCAACACAACCACCCAACCAATGACATCGGAAACCATGATCATGGCGTACTTGGTATCATTGCAAGAGACCGTAAACAAACAAGGCGAAGACTTACGAGCACTTGCAATGGAGAATGGCACACTAAGGGTACTTGTGGTTGAGAATGAGAATCTCAAGAGGACACTTGAGATGCAAACAACACGTTTGATGCAACTTGAAGAGGAAGTCAAGGAATGTAAACGCTCTCTTGTGGACTTGAATGCTTTGAAGGAGCGGATGAGCAAAGTAGAGCATGACCATGTATTGAAAGAGGAGAAATTTGACACTATGAGCCGGGATGTATGCGACATGAAAAATGTATGCACAAACAAGTCTTGGGCTGATGTATGTGGTAGCAATGTGGTTTCTAATTCCTCACTCATGCAAGCTATGGTTCAAACAAAGAATGTTGAGAATGTGGATGTGGAGGAGTTGAAGGAACGGGAGCGACGTTCCAAGAACATTGTTATTCGTGGAATTCCCGAAGAGAAGTTAGAGACACCTCCTTCTCTTGCCATTGTTATTGAAGATTTCTTCAAAACCCACTTTGGCATGTCCGGAGTTATGGTCTATGGAGCACATAGAGTGGGGAAGCAAGGAGCTCCTCGCTCGGGAGAACGGCCAATTGTATGCACCATGCCGGATGAGACCAAGCGAAAGATTATCCTTGATAATAGTTGGATCTATTTGAGGGATACAAAATGTTTTGTATGTGAAGATCGCACTATTAAGCAACAAAATATGCCTCGCAAGGCATATGAGGAAAAGAATAACAAAAACAAGGAGATCTCTCATGAAGAAAATGTGCCCAAGGAGGAGGCAAGTCTCTCAAGCAAATAGGGATGCGTGACCTATGAGACCGAGTTACAATTGAAAATATTCTTTTGGAATTGTAATGGATACCCATGGAATGCGGGGGTTGGCATTGATGAACTAACAAGCAAAGCCGATGTTGTACTTCTTGTTGAAACTTGGGCGCATGATACACAAAGGATTAACGGCTTGGAGGATTACAATGTACATTCATTGATGTGGTCAAAGAATCTCAAGCAACGAAGAGGACAAGGAGGGTTAGCATGTATGGTTAAGAAAGGATTGGAAGATTTTGTATCAATTGTGAAAGATGACAAGTACAAACGTTATGTATGGCTGAAAATTATGACACCAAAAAGAGCACCCATTTTTGTAGCCGGTTGCTACATTCCTCATCATGATTCTCCCTTTTATGCTTGCATGGATAGAGATCAACCATTTTCTGATTTGGAAGAGGACATTGCTTATTTCAAAGGTGAAGGTGATGTTATTGTATTTGGGGATATGAATGCTCGCACAAAAACATTGCAACATGATACTCAACAATTTGATATGCCATACATTTCAAGGGAGTTGGAGGAAGTTCACTTGTATGATCGTACTTCAATGGATGAGAAAGAGCCGGATCACTATGGAAAGTTACTTTTACACATATGTAATAGCACGGGTATGCTCATTGCCAATGGTGTATATTTGTGGAGTGGAACCAATGGATTTACATGTAGAAGACATAATGGGGATAGTGTGATTGACTATATGCTACTCTCTGAAGCCATCATATATCGCATAAAGAGTTTTATGTTTGGTCAATGGACCCCGGAATTCGACCATCGCACCTTATGTATTGACCTTTCATGTGGAGAAGCAACTAAGCATGATAATCTCAGCCAAAGGAAAGAGAAGTTATGACTATGTATGGATTTCAAACGGGCACCAATGTACATTGAAATGGTTGAGCAAAAATTATGGATGACAAAGCTTCAATGTGATGCACCATTGGAAACTAAATGGGAAGCTTTCAAGAAAGCTATTTGTTCTTGTGAGGAAGAATGCTTTGCCATAAAGCATCTCCATGGTATCAACAAAGATAGATCACGCAAAAGGTGGTTTGATAAAGAATGTCAAGATGTTCGAAAGTCCTTGATAAAGCTTGATGCAACTATGGACAAAGACAACTATCAAAGTCATTTGCAGACATACAAGGCATTGATTCAAAAGAAGAGAAGAAGATGGGAAGTAAAGCAACAAGAATTTCAAGTCCAAGAAAAGGCACATGCATGTGGAAGATTTTGGAGAAACTTGAGAGGCAAGCGGGTTGAGAATTTTGGTAACTTGAGTCTAGTGGATATGTACACACATTGTAGGTAATTATATGAGCAAGCAAATACTGAAAAAATGCCATTTTATGGTTCACTCCCATGTATGCCGTCTTTTTTTACTATTGAGGATGTATGCGGTGGGCTTGAAAAGTTGGCCACTCGCAAAGCGGGAGATCTTCAAGGTATCAAGCCGGAGATGATCAAATGGATGGGAGATTTTACCCATGAGTGGATGTGTGATATGTTCAACCTTGCACTTCAACATGGTATGCCTAATGATTGGAGTACTAATTGGGTTAAGCCTTTGTATAAAGGAGGGGATGTAAAGAATGTAAGCAACTACCGGACTATAATGATTGGGTCTCTTATGGCAAAGTTGTTTGGGTGCATAATGGAGATGAAATTGAGTGATTGGGCTGAAGAGAATGACAAGCGTGCAAAGGGACAAGCGGGTTTTCGTCGATGCCATAGCACCATTGATCATCTTGTCACTCGTCGTGTTCTCATGGAGGAAAGTCGGTTGAAAGGCAAGCGATTGTATTGTTGTTTTGTGGACTTTAAGAAAGCCTTTGATATGATTCCACGTAACAATTTGTGGAGAAGGATGGAAGAACTCCAAGTGCCAAGTGAGTTTATGCTTGCGGTTTCTCGAATCTATGAGAAGGTGATTTGTCAATTGCGCGTGGGAAGAGAAATTTCAGAAATTTTTGTAAGCACTATTGGGGTTAAACAAGGATGTCCATTGTCACCAACTCTCTTTGGTCTATGCATCGATCAATTGGAACAAATGGTACTTGACTTTATGCAAGAAGAAGGCATTGAAGAGGTCACTATTTGCAATGCGGTAATCATGCTTTTGTTGTATGCGGATGATGTAGTGCTTCTAGCACACACTTTAGAAGATGCACAAAAGCTTATGGTTGTCCTTGAGAACTTTTGCTTGCATAGTGGGCTGATTGTAAATGAATCCAAAACAAAGGTTATGCTTGTGAAAACCAACCATAAGGAGAAGCCATGCATTGTGTACAACAACGAGACACTTGAAGTTGTTGAGAGCTTTAAGTACCTTGGCCTTGAGGTTCCATCCAATCACAAGTGGCATGAATGTGCTATGCGTCGTTTGGAAGCGGGAAAGAGAGCATATTATGCATTTGAGAACATGTGTAATGCGGGAAACATCAAGTGTTGGGTTCTCAAGAAGTATCTTTTTGATGCATTGGTGACACCGGTTCTTCTTTATGGAGTTGAAGTGTGGGGCGGGAGCATCTCAAAGTCTACTTGGAAAGAGTTTGAGAATGTCCAAAAGCGTTTTCTTACAAACTTTCTCCAAGTTAAGACACAAACACCATATATGCCCCTACTTCTTGAGTCGGGATCTCTTCCAATTGAGGTTATGGGCATGGAAAGGGTTGTGGAGTACATGATAAAGATGCGTCAAAACCCCTCACATCGACTTCCTACAATTGCATGGGAAGCAAGCAAAAAAGTTCAAAAGACGCATAAAAGCAAGATCTTGAGCACGGGATGGATGCAAGACATAAAGAAGTGGTTTGGGAGATGGGATGCATTACACTTGCTACATGATGCTTCAATTGACTCTCAAGTGAATGAAGCTTTTCTACAATGCCAATGTATTACGGCTTGGGAGAAATCCGGTGGGTCACGCTTCATACATTACACCACCTATATTGCCCCCAACTACAAAACCATGTTCTTCGCTGAGAGAGGAAACCGTACCCACACTTACATGCTTGAGCCTATTCCCTTGTCCGCGATACGCACTATCGCAGCAATTCGGCTTAGCTCCCATTTCCTTCGATGCGAGATAGGGTGTTGGGGCAATGGAGAAGAGTCAAATTGATTGTGCACATTATGCTCACTGCAAGTTCGAGAATCTGAGTACCACACACTACTAGAGTGCTCAGCTTTTGATCACATCCGAACTTCCTTCTCTCACATTTTCAGCCATAACTTAGACCTACACACTTTCCTCTCCCAGCCAAAGTGTGGGCTCTCCATTGCGACTCTCATCACTATAATTTTGGAGCATCGAGAGTCACTCATCAGCCATACACATACTACATCACATGTAACTTTGGTCCCATAGGTCATATTTGACCTCCGAGGATGATAATAAAATCTATCTATCTCTCTCTCTCTCTCTCTCTCTCTCTCTCTCTCTCTCTCTCTCTCTCTCTCTCTCTCTCCTCTTCTTCTCCCCCTCTTACATTGTGGTTGCTTTAGTGCTCCCAACTAAGAGCGCATTTGCGTGGTAGAGTAACTCTGCTCGATGAGCTTTGTAATAAACTTGAATAAAGCTTTCACTTCCTAACTCCGCCAAAATTGGCACAATTTCCTCAATGAAGTCATTCTCTTTCTTCTTGGATGTTGAAGCTGCCTCTACATGACAACCTCACTCTCCTCAAATTGCAGTTATTTTTTATTTGAAGTAAAAATGATGAATTATATAATGTCCCCATCAACTCTGCCTTCCTCACGTGTGAAACGTACTTAAGAAATTATAGGGACCAATTATCAACAAACATAACAGGCTTTGTAGATGAGTAGTGGATGATTGCAAAGCGAGAACACAAATTGTGGGCATTGAGTAGCGGCTTGATGCCACTGTCATTGGGGGGGAAAGGTGATGCAACAAGGTACGTAGCTCCAAACATGAATCATACAATAGAGACAAAAACTTGGAGTGTTGATTATCAATGAGACGAGTAGCAACTAATGGGGTCACACTTGAAAACTTCAATTATAGAGGGGGATCAATCGAGTTTTATTTGGCACTCACCTTTCTATAGTACTCTATTACACAGAATGAAATTCAGGCATGCCACATGGCTCTACAAGAGAATTTTAGGCTCTCCTTCTCTCTCTACCTTTTCAACTCAATGAAAAGCGGCATCGATACATGCTAGAGGAGGCCAAGAAGATGTGTGTGTGTGTGTGTGTGTGTGTGTGTGTGTGTGTGTGTGTGTGTGTGTGTGTGTGTGTGTGTGTGTGAGAGAGAGAGAGAGAGAGAGAGAGAGGGAGGGAGGGAGAGAGGCAAGCCCATATTCAAGCAAGTTGAAGTGGAGTGGTCGGGGATGGTGAGCCAGGAAGTCGATGCAGGACGTGAGCTAGGAGATCAAACATGCACAGTTATGGAAGGCCTCAACATTGCTTTTGTACAGTCCATAACATCCAGTTTCCTATCAATTTTTTTCCGCCTAGACCTTGTGACCATCTTTGGTTGATAGTATCCAATTCTCGATCTTTTTTTTTTCGCCTAGACCTTGTTACCATCTTTGGTTGATAGAAAAAAGATACCTTTCTCACGTCATGAGAAGAAGCAACCTCTGCTAGTTTTCCACAAGTGAACACTATATTTCGAGCGTTGGACGCCACTTCAAGATCACCCTATTTCATACACATACATGTCAATCAGCAACATGTTTTGATTAAATGCAAAATACCTATGCATATAGTTAAATAAATATCCTTTTCCTCTTGTTTTTCCTCCCAGCTTGTCCCTCCCCCATCTTGTATCTCCACAAAGTCCTTGCGTGATCTTAGTGGCAATAGCATGCTGCTTCTCAACCTACTATTTCTCGACTTGCTGCTTCTCAACATGCGTGGTCTTAGCAGCAACGTGTGTCATTGGAACCTGTTGCTCCTCAACTTGTGCCGACGATCTCAGCAAGCAGCTCTGCTCCTCAATCTGTTCCTTAACCTGGTTCTTAATAGTAGTATCTAAAAACTTAGGAGTAGCATCTCAAGACTAGGGAGCAGTATATAAAGACCCAAAAGCATCATCTAAAAGATCAACAATCGTAGCATCCATCACCATATGAAAAGTGTTAAGTATGGAGCCTGATTTACCCTTGTAATTTTCTGTGGTAAAAGCGCACATTTGTAAGGCCCCTTATGAGGAGAAGCCATCATGCGTGAAGGAAAATCACTCACCAGAAACCAAAAATTTTCACGGACAAGAATTAGGGGCAACTTTAGAGGCCTCGGGGGCAGAGGCCCCCGAGACTTTTTTTTTCGCCGGAATATTATGGCCGGACGGCGGCCGGAAAGTGGTCGGAAAACAACCGGTCAGTTGGCCGATGACCGGTAGTCAATGGCCGATGGCCGGTGGTCGGAAGTCAATGGCCGGTGGCCGGTGGCCGGTGGCCGAATTCAAAAGCGGACTTGTCTTCTCAAGGGCGGCCACACATGGGCGGATTGGAGGGTCCGATTTGGACTTATTCGCACAAAGGCGGCTACACATGGCTGTCTCTCATAAGAGAGGGCAGCCATTTTGGCCTATAAAAGGAGACCATTTCTACACACATTTCATAGTGTGAAGTTGATGCAACAAGGTGAGTGTGAGGTGGTGAGAGTGAAGCAAGGTGGGAGCTCCATTAAGGGTATAATCCCTTTGTAAACTACTTCTTGTTTTGAAGTACTAAAGCCATTGAGTGGCTGCTTTCCCGTGGACGTAGCCCACATTGGGTGAACCACGTATATCGTGTGTACTCTCTCTCTCTCTCTCTCTACTCTATAATCTCTTGTGTATATAAATCTATCTCTCTCCATTAAGTAATCTACTCAAAAATCTATTTAGCTACGTCTTATTTCCTAACAAAAAGAAACCATCATTTTAATAACTATATACTACCTCTTGCTATAACTTTTCCAAGTCTTGGTATCACTATCTACCTCTTGGTCTAGCCTTTCCAACTCTTTCATAACCCAAGCAATCCTCCTTTCGAGCATTACAAGCTCTTGTGCAAGTGTTTTCATCTTTGGCATCATCCTCCTTTTGATGAAGCAACTTCTTTCTTATTCTCACTCGAAGGTGAGTGCACTGTAGACTTTCATAAAAATTGATATTGTTGACTACAAACCAAAGATAACACTGATCGTTGTTCAAAAGAGGCATCATACCCTCGATTCTTCCCACCACATCAGTAAGATTAGATGCCCCATTTACTTTAGCCATCTCTCCTCTCTCTCTCTCTCTCTCTCTCTCTCTCTCTCTCTCTCTCTCTCTCTCTCTCTCTCTCTCTCTCTCTCTCTCACTCTCATACACACACACACACATACATGTGGCTCGGGTAGTTCAAAGACAATTATTGAAGCTGACCATGAAGCTTGGCGAACTTCTTTTTCCGCCTTGGTTATCGCAATAGTCGACCATCCTTAGTCTTTTGGAAGCAGTGTGAATTCAGCCCATTTCAACCATTTGAGGAGAATTTTTATAATTGCAAATGCGATCAATCTCAACATCCAGCTTGCGTTCTTGTAAACCCACTTTGTACCAATGGCCTTTTACCATAAAGCAAATCACATAAAGTCCATATGTCATGCTCTATAATGCATCATATTTTGATTACATGACAGCCATCCAATTTTCTATACTTTGTGCTTCATCAAAAGATAGAGGTTTCTCAACATCACATAAATTAGAAACATCCAAAGCATAGCAATATGATGCATAAAACCCATGGCTAGAACCTGAACGAGTACGACTAGACAAAGGTGCATCCAATTTTCTATCACGCAAAGTATGCACCAGACGTTTTGACATACCTCTAGCGTGCTCATTCTGAGCCCTTTCCTCATCAAGTACATCATGTAGATCTGCATCAGAAATTGGTTGATCTGTAATAGTATTGGAAATCCCCATAGGCTATACATTTGCCTCATTGGAATTTACATTCAAACTTCCACCAGTAAAAAGAGGCAATAAATTGTCATGTGGGCTTACATTACTATCTCTAGTACATGACACCAAGGGCTAAAAAAAATCTTTCACAAACATGACATCCCGTGAAACCAAGGTATGCTTTGTTTGCGGATGGTACAACCTGTAACCTTTGCTTTCAGCACTATAACCAACAAAAATGTACTTGACAACCTTATCATTCCATTTTCTGTGTTGCATTTGTGGCAGCAAAGCATAAGCAAACACCCAAAAACGTGCATGTGATCAATAGATGGCTTTCTATTGTGCCATGCTTCATATGGAGTCATAGACACATGTTGAGTACATAAGTGGCACACATAATGGCCTCAAGCCAAAACAAATGTGGAAAAGCTTGACTTTTGACCATACATCTTGCCATCTCCGTAAGCGACCTGTTCTTCCTTTCAACAACACCATTATTTTGAGGCATATATGGCACTGTACATTGGTGTTTTATCCCACGACTAGCCAGAAATGCATTAGATTCATGAGACATATACTCCCCCCTCGATCAGAACGGAGGGTGCCCATAGTACATTTAGAGACATTTTTAAGCCATAGCCAAAAAATTATTGAAGCACATAAACACTTCGGACTTCGCCTTAAGAGGGTACACCCATGCATTCCTAGAGTAATCATCAATGAAAGTCACGAAGTAAAGGTAATTTCCCAAGGACGGAGTTTGCATGGGCCCACAAACATGACTATGCACAAGTTGCATCCTTCATATAGCCCTAACTGAACCGTCCTTTAGAAACTTTGAACGCTACATCTTACCCAAACCACAGCCTTCACAAACATGCTTAGCATGTGCTTCAAGAGACGACAAAGAAGCAACCATATCAGATTTCTGCAAACACAGCAAACTGGCAAATTCAGATGCCAAAACGTGCATGCCAAAGTTTTGCATCTGAAATAGCCTTAGAATCCACAACTGCATTTGCAAAATTCTACCCAAACTTGTCATATGAAGTGATCTTATACAACCCACGACATAAAATGACTGATGCAACAATCTCATCACCAAAACTGACATCATGAACTGTACATTTGTTATCCACAAATTTCACAACAAGACCAAGTCTAGAAAGTGCAGATATAGACAAAGGGTTCTTCTCAATCCCAGGTACATAAAATTCATCAACAAGTGTGAAAGAACTTCCATTCAACGTAGTCAACACAATCTTTCCAACTCCCTTGACCGGATAAGAGGAATTGTTGGCAAGTGAGTGAATTTCCATGAGGGACATCCTTGAGAGAGGTAAACAAGTCATGATAAGAGTTAATGTGTTTTGTAGCACCACTGTCAAAGTACCACACATGAGCATCTACAACAATTGACATACATGTATCATGGACAGAAGGATCATAAGTGCACTCTACACTAAAATCACATTCTGCATCAATATCAGCATCACAATCTCCTTTCACAAAAGACTCAACAATAGCTGCATTTGCAATGAAACCAACCTCTTTCTTTTTAGCCTCTTTTGCCTTCAACTTAGGACATTTCTTGATCAAGTGATCATTAGCTGTACAATAATAGCAACATATCTTCTTTGGGGATGGGAAACAAGAGAGCTTTTTGAGGGAGCTTTTTCTAAGCCTTTTACTTTAGAAGTGTTTGCATTGATAAAGCTTTTCATGCCCTACGTGGAGAGAGATTTTTGGAGGACTTTCTTTGTTATTTTCCATTCCAATTGAACTTTCATACTATAGCACACGTATACCATAGAAAACAATGATTTTGAACATAGGGGAAGGAGAAGAAGACGCAAGGCATGGTATTAAATCATGAAATTCTCCAAATAGAATTACAATATTAATTCAATAGCCCACATGCAATAACTAGAAAATGTGCTTTGCACATAGTCGTAAAATAGGAAGACACAAGCTACCTTCTGTATTCAATAATTATCTCAAAAAGAATTACTCCATTAAATCTGTAGTTACAATTACAATTCTGCATTAGAGGATGTGGTCGAAACAATTGAAGTACATATCTTTTAATGTCGTATAATGGCAGTTGAACACACGTAGCAAATCTTCATTTGTCACCTTGCTCTGATGGATAAACATATTCTGGTTTAAATCCATGCCAAAGTAGCGAAGGAATATGAAGTAAATATTCTTGCAAGCTATTTATGATTTGCTTTGTGCCACTCGTTCTGCAAAGTCTCCACATGTACACATTGGGCTACTTTTCATATGGACTTCATACCTCTCCCCTCGGACTTGTGAAGATGATGTCTCTACCATTAATTTTTCATGCATGCATGTCTTCACGATAGTATGCTACACAATCCAGGGCTCCATAGTTACCACCGATTCAATTCTCTTGGAAGCTTGAATTGATACTCCTGGTCGCTAAAGGACATTGTTTGTTTTTGTGATTCAATATTCTTCACTATGAAGCCTCCTATCTATAATGCCAACAACTCTGAAGCAGTCATGTTTGTTCCTTTTTCCACTAGCCATATACTGGGAACTCATGCAGGGCTTTGTGTGATTGTGTTATAGATCTCCCATGTGTGATCCAGATTGTCATTGCAAAACCACATGAATTGTGCCTTTGAACCAGTACCGTGTGCATTATCATCCCCTCTTTCCCATGTACGAACACCCCAAAAGGATGGTGCAACAGCACCTGTTCGAGTGTTCTTAAGTTTTTTTTTTCATTTTCCTACTCTAGATCCCAACCACCCTTGACATTGAACCCTGCTCCGACCACTCTGGAAGTTGCTTGTATACCTCCACGATTTTGCGAGATGTTCTGTGTGAGATACTCAGGTCGATGTGATGTATTTTCTTCCTCATAACTTGTTGTCCTAACCTGTTTTTGCTTCCTGGAAACTATAACATTATCTCCCTCCATTGCCTGTTGTTGCTGATAGAGTGGTGTGCTTTCTTACTTCATCCTCAATCTCTCTAGCAATAGCAGCTGGGCCTAGTGCTCGGCCTTGTTGTGCCTGACGAGCAAGTTTTTTTTTACAGAAGGTACAAATCTGTGATACTGAGATAGCTCGTCCTTTGTACAAGCTTCTTATTGAGTTCGACTAGACTGTGGAGTGTGACCATGCTTATGAGTCATTGAAAAAGACCTTGACTAGCACTCCTATTATACGAGTGCCCGATTGGAATGTAATTTTCCATGTGCATATTGATGCATCAAACTTTGCTATTGGGCATGTTCTAGCTCAACCAAGAGAACATAAATTGGACTACCCCATTAGCTTTGCAAGTCGTCAGTTGAATGATGTCGATAGAAACTACACCACTACAGAGCGAGAAGGTTTAGCTATGATTTATGCAGTGAAGAAATTTTGCTACTACCTTCTGGCCAACAAGTTTGTTTTCTATGTTGATCATCAAGCCTTATTGTATCTAGTAAATAAACCTTGTTGCACGGGAAGAATTACACGATGATTGTTAATTCTCCTTGAGTTTGATTTTACTATTGTGGTGAGACCTGGTAAAAGACAATGTCATGGCGGATCATTTGTCTCGCATACCCAATGGTGAAGGCCCTACTGGAGTCGATGATAAATTGCCCGATACTTCTCTATTCCTAGTCAAAACCATATCTGAATGGAGTGAAAAGATTGTGAACTTTCTAGTTAATGGTTTTCCACCCAAAGAGCTTTGTAAGGACATAGCTTGAAAAATGTTAAAAGAATGTGAACCTTATTCTCTCATTGCAGGAACTCTCTACAGGCTAGGGAAGGATGATATTCTTAGACCTTGTGCCCATGAAGATGAGTATTTATACATACTACAAGAAGCCCACATGGGTATAGCCAGTGGACATTTCTCAAGGGAACTAACTGCTAGAAAGGTGTTGCAATCAGGCTATTGGTGGCCTACCTTATTCAAGGCTCCATCACTTTTTGCAAAAGGATGTGATGAATGCCAACATTACAAGATCATGCAACGAAAGGATAGGATGCCCTTATATCCTGTTAAAGTGACTCAACCATTTGAAAAATGGGGTTTGGACTTTGTAGGCCCAATTAGTACGACAACTCGTAGCACTCAATCTCGATATATTATCGTTTCCATCGACTATGTAACAAAGTGGGCGGAAGCCAGGGCGACACGTAAGACTGATGCAAGGTCAACTACCAAGTTTCTCTTTGAGAACATTATTACAAGATTTGGTTATCCCTTTGAGATTGTGAGTGACAATGGCACTCATTTTATAAATGGAGCGATAAAAGAACTCACTACAAACTTCATGATAGCTCACCATAAGTCCACGCCTTATTATCCACAAGTAAATAGCCAAGCTGAGAGTACCAACAAAACTCTCATCTCCATTTTGACAAAGACAGTTGAAGCTCATCGCACAGAGTGGGATTTAAAGCTGACTTCAACTTTATGGGCTTATTGTATAGCATACAAAGTTTCCATTAACTGCACACCGTTTAAGATAGTGTATGGCCAACGAGCGGTTATGCAATGGGAGTTTGTCATTACTAGTCTTCAAGTAGCTTCTCAAAAAGGTTGGGAAGGCAACCCCTTAGTTGAGCACTTATATATCCTTGAAAGGCTAGATGAAGAGACGCAATTAGCTGTGCAAAATGCACTTGTAGAGAAAGATAGAAGGAAGAAATGGTTTGATCGTCAACTAAAGAACAAAGATATCAATGTTGGTGATAAATTCCTTATGTATGGAGTGCGTAACAAAAAGAAAAAGTTGAAATATGCAGGAAAAGGACCATATAGAGTGTATGTGAAATCACTCCACAAGGAACCATTTGTGTGGAGACTATTGATGGAGTTGAAACCATTAGATTCCTCAATGGTAGCAAATTTAAAAGATATTATGATCCTTTAAGCCAAGAGGAGCTACGTGCCATCCATCAAAAAAAGGCAACCAAGGCACAGACGGAATTGAAAAAGATACAAGCTCAAGCTGAGGCGAACGAGCGACAACAACGCATAAGACACCAACAAGAGGCCAACCTTGGAGTTACACATGCATTCCACGTTGAAACAGAGGATGATTGGTTGGACTCTGACACACCTCTACAATACCCTATTGAGCTAAATAGTGCCTATGGAAAAGTGCTATATAACACCTTATTGGACACAGCTGCTAAGTATAATCTACTATCATATAGGGTGTGGTGCCACCTCTATCTAAGAGTATTATCCAAGTCAAGGGTGTCAACAAGAAAAAAACTGTGGTTTTTGGAATCTGGCAGACTTCTGTCAGTTATGAAAATGGGGTTGTAGCTCAAGACTTGTTGGTCATGCCTGCTGGAACTATGGAGGGTAATATAAACCTAGGACGCATATGGATGATAGCCACCAAATACACTATTGATTGGGAGACAGGGGGCGTCACAACGCAGAAACCAACTTTTAGCCCTGTCACTCAAGCCATAGTCCTTGAGATGTTGCCTCTTAAGGAAATAAAACCCAAAATATTGCATGTCCAAGAGGTTGAACCATATGTCCCCATAGCCCAACTCTCTAGAGCTTCAACTGATGTAGTTGAAATAAAGCTTGAGACACACAAGACCCATTCCAATATAACAAAGAAAACATACAAGTGGGTCCCTAAAGCTTCTTTAGCGACCATAGCTAGTGCTAAAAGACAGGAGCATGGTAAGAGACGTCCCATTTGTCCCAAGAAATGTAAAGAAACATTGCATTGGATTCCTAAAAAACTATTGGAAGCCCAAGGCTACTATGAAGGAAATGATCAAATTTGGGTGCCAAAACGTAAATTGTGCTCTTACTTATCACCTGGATCATGTGAGCCCAATCCTGTGGCTCCAAAACGAATTGAAGATTGCAAAAAGGAAAAAATCACGAAATGCTACACACCCACTCCAGAGATAGTTTGGGTACAAAAGAAAGAACTATTTGTTCCACGTAGCTCAGGAAAAGGGAAGTCAAATACAGCTGATCCATACTTAGTAGAGAGTGTCTCTCCCATTGCACATACCTACCCTTTTGACCAAGGTGACTATAGACATCTAGTAACCTTCTTAGTAAACATTGGTGCCTCTGATGATGAAGAAGATTTACATGATCACAAGGATGGCACATATGGTCTCTCGGATGGTTTGTTTTTCTCAACGATGAGGATAGGGATTTAGCCTTAGGGTTTCCCCCAATCTCTACAATATCCTATTCCCTTGACTCTCTAGGCGTAGTGCAAATAATTAGGTTAGGGCTCTTTATGTTTTTTAATTGTGTTCAATAAGTGTTGGTACCTTTTTCCACTAATGTGCCTCTGGAAGGTGGATGTTTGGTGGTGACTATTGTGCAGTTTGTGACTACATAAGGATGCCTTTGAAGGACAATGACAATGGATGTTTACATGTTAAAACGGATGTTATCCATTATATCAAGTGTACTACTTCCTTTTATCTATGCTTCCACATTTACATGTTTACATCTTGTCATTTGAATTCTAACAATGCATAAAATTTATGAAGTTGTGACATTGTCAATTTAGATGCTATAATTTTTTCAAACTTCTAGTACCTTGTACTTCTCTTTGAATTTGGTCTATTAGTTGGCTTTAAGTAGGTATCGGACCTTAGGCTAAACTAGGCCACTTAATTTCTGACTTTAATCCCTAAATAGTTTATTAATTGTAGTAACTTTAGTAATGTTTTAGGCAATGAGGATATAGTTCTCTCTAGCTTGTTCCACCTATGTGTGATTTGTGTTGTGGAAGTCCATGTGTTAAGTTGGTATTTAAGACCTCGAGTCTCTCGGCCCCCCAGCTACTTGTAGCAACTATGACAACGCAAAAAAAAAAAAAGCGAATAGCACAAACTTCCTTGTATTTTATGGTGGTCACACTTAAGTGGTATAAGTAACAAGATCACTAGTCTTTAGACCCCGACGAGCATTCCTAGGGTTAACTACTCTTTAGTCGACATTTTTTAATTAAGGTTAGACAATCTAGAACTTACTTCAGCCCTAGCTCTTGTGTACTTCTCTTAGAGTCAACCTAATAGACCTTAACTCAATTGCATTTCATTCAGATACTACGCTTGTTCTAGTTGGCAATGTTACAATTCATGATTTTTTTTGCATTTCCTAGAATATCATGTATGCATCTCACTTATTGCATGCCTGCCATGCTGCCTTTGAGCTTTCACAATGTTGATTTTCTTCTGACACATGTACTCCTATCGTGGATCCCGATGCTGCGCTGTTATATTCCGAGGGCGGAATCTACATCAGGAAGGGGGGCATGTTAACCCACCAGCGTCCACTTCTAGTAGTCATGGGTCGGGCTTGTCGGTCCAATAGGAAAAGGGTAGAGTGATCGCCGATGAGAGGTACACTCTAACTGGAACATTCAAGGGTTAGTTGCCTAAGCATGGACACCCGAGTGTGAATGGGCGAGCTCGTATAAAATTCACCCAAACCTAAAAATCACTCATTCTCTCATTTGTACAATTGAAGAGTGCTCTTGCTCCATCTCCATCTTCTTCTTCATCTCCTTGTGGGTGTGTGTATGGTGAGAGAGAGAGAGAGAGAGAGAGAGAGTGTGTGATCGAGCATTACGAAGGCACGACGGTGGCGAGGCGGTTGAGCGTGGCACGGCGGTAGCTCTCTCTTCTTCGCGGCGAGGAATCCTCCACAAAAGCGAGCGTAGGGCGGTGAGTGACACACCCTTGCTCTCTTGAGCTTGCTAGATTAGTCTGGTTGTGTGCTTGGAGCCATTTGTGGCTCGCACACAGTCTGTTGGCAAGTCCCTTGCATTGACACCTGCGACAGATGCGCACAAATCCTCAAAGTCAAAGAAAGACTACTCAAAGATCAAGTCGTAGAAAATGTAGAATCACACTTAGCCTGGAGGAACTTTTGGTTTAAGAAGCATCCCAGATATCTGATATTATTCACCCAAGCCCCTCCAAAATTTAGAAGAGATCCTAATTTTTGCCCAGTGCCCAACGTAAGAAGTTGGGGGAGCCACCATCTCATTTTGAAGAAACACCCTACATGGGTCAACTACCCAAAATTGAGTCCACCCAAAGGCAAAGCTACTAAAGATTACATGCTAAAGACTTTGATAGAGGTAATTGACATCTTCAAGAGTATCCCCCACATTGCCTGCATCATGTTCATCAAGATTGCAAAGATGATTCTCACATGTATATGGACCTTTCACTAAGTAGATCAGACTGATAGTCCATGGATGGCCTTCCTTGAAGGTAACCAGGGGCTCTATTATGACTTGTCAGACCAACCACTCAATGAAGTTCTTTATGCCATCTTTGCCAAAGTAATGTTTCTACCCTCCTACTACATGCAGACATTTGAGGAGGCCTTCTACATGGGGCTCTATACTTTTCGATCACGTATCTTTGGCCCCATGTTATAAAATTTGTGTGCAAGATTTGATGGCTACAGAGCCATGGAGCTCAACACCCCCATCAACCTGCTATATCTAGTGTAAGCAAATAAAGAGTTGCACATCAAATACTATGAAGCCCTCAAAGACTTAAAAAAGCAACACAAGGTGAGGAAACCAGATCACTATCCAATCCCTTGAAGCTATGTTGAGGATGACCTAGTCTAGAGGGGGGAAATGTTAGCCACATTTCTAACATCGAAGCCTGTGTAACTGTCTATGATGTAATTTTTCATATTATTGAGTAATCTGGGTCTCTCTAGCCCAAAACCTTTGTAATTTATTGATTCTCGAATTAACAATGTAAAAGATTATGTGATTATGAGCCATTTAAAGCGGGTCCAAATTGTAACAATGAATGCCTAGGCTGTAAGAGAGTTAGAAGTTTATCCATTTTTTGACCCACAACCTTTGGATAAGGTATAAAAACCACTTTTTGTAAAACCTAAGGAGAGTTTTTTTGGATAGTAAAGCGTACAATGTTTTTGTAGAGCAATGTGTACTCTCCTTCATCTTTCTCAAGCTCATAACTCCCTCATGGATTGTCAGTTTAAAGTGTCATCTGCTTTAACATGTTCACAGGTGAAAGCTCTTCCTGGCATTGTAAGTCTCTATTGGCAAAATCATGTTTTTGTTGTAGCTAACCTCCTTCTAAAGCTGCTCAAACAGTTAGGCCGAATCTTCCCTGTAAATAATAAATGTGATTTTAGAGAGTGGTCAAAAGGGAGATTTGAGGGCATAGGCATATGTCTTTAGGCATTGCCTATCTGACCTATAAGTTTGGTTGCATTTGGACTTCATTTGCCTAGTGAATCAACGATATTTGCTTGCGGGTGTCCTAGTTAGCATTTGATTCCTGACATGCAGTTGAGTGTAGCCTTGAGTAGATAGGGATTGAGTGTGTTTTCCAAGAGCCTAGCAACCTCTTGTAGCCTCCATGCACTAGTCGAGTTGACTTCATCCCACAGTATGACATTTATGTACGTGGTTCTCCCTATCTCTACATAAAATCGCTAGGTTTGGCAATCAGCGAGCTCACATGGACCTTGGCTCATGGGAGGATTTGAGCGCCCTATAGGCTCTATTTCATGGGGTTCCACGAACGGATTCAAACTGAGCAAAACACTTTTCTTCTACTGCCTCTCCTAGTCAGCCAAGTCTGTCTACTCACACTGGCCCAACGATCGCGGTTGGATCTGGTTTCCTACGTCCAATTGCCAATCGACCACAACCAGCCAACAGGCACTCAAGAGGCCCTTCCCACTAGCCTTTAGTCACAAGGGCCAAAGCCCATTGCCCAGTACATTAGGTGTTATTCGCACGACCACAACCAACAAACCAAATACGACCACCTCTTCATGATTAAACTTCATCACTCAAATGAACGCATCTAAACATAATCTCTTTGATATGTATGTAATAACTTTCACTTATGGTGGCAACCTTTTGGTCATGATTTTGTAAACAAAGATTAGACATTGCCCTTAAAGTAAGGCCTTCTCCACACACAAAAGGGGTGCAGTACCATGGAGAAAGATGACCTAAGTAAATTTGACAACACGAGATTCCACACATGGAAAGTTAAGTTAAAGGGGTACTTGATAAATAAGGGGCTTTGGGAGTAGTAAAGCCATTAGCACAAGGAGAAACTTTGCAAACAAGAGCATCCACCACACAATTTCAAAGCAAGGATGAGCAAACACTTGGGGTAATTCTCAATTCAGTAGGTATGACAACTTCGTGCATTACTTAGATGAAGCTACCATTGCACTTAGTGCTTGATAGAAATTGGAACGTATGTTTGCTGGTAAAGAAAACCACGTTAAAATCTCACTCAAAATGCAATTATATGGCTTGATGTTGGAAGAAAGAGAAGATCTCTCTAGCATCATCAATAGACTACAGAGTATTTGCACACAACTTGTGTGCATAGTGTTACCATATATGTGTGGTAGTGATGTGTGTGAACACAGTAGGACCATCGTGGTATTTTTTCCCTCTTTAGGAGGCTTTTTCCCCCGTGCATTGTATATACGCCTATCACTCTAGGCCTATCTATCTTTCCAGTTGCACATCAAGTAACACACACTCTATTGTGTGCTTTGAGCTTTCTTCGTCTTCTCCAAGCTGTGTGTGTTTCTCTGCAACCTTGATTCCAACAATTGGTATCAGAGCAGGTTGCGTCCTCCCGGGCTTAGTCGCCAGCTGCTCCAGCACAAGCCTGCTCAGTTTCTCCGATTTCAGTGAGCTTTGGCAAGTGTTCGCAGGTCGACAAAAATTACAGGATAGCTCGTAGAGCTAAGTCTGCTCAAATTTTTGATTCGGGCTCGTTTCAGTCTTTGTTTCCACTACAGGCAGTAGTGCACAGGCTATTTCGTCATTTTGTGCAGAATTTTTGTCAGTGCCGTTTTTAGCATAACAGGTGCGTTACAGTCTTCTACGGTTTGTGCTATATAGCACGTGTTGTTCCCGCTCCGTTTCTCTTATTTTCGAGTAGTTTTCACATCAGGTGCAGCATTTACCATGGCTGACAACAACACAGATGTGTTCAAGATGTTTGTTGCTAAGGACAGGTTGGATGGGACAATTATCCTATGTGGGCTTACATGATGCAACATGTTCTTGTGTCAAAGGGCGTCTGGAATATTGTGCAGGGCATTGATGTACGTCCTGGTTCTAAGGATGCAGGCGATGTTGAGGATGTTGTAGGTCTTGCTGCAAGGATTGCTGCTATTAGAGTTGTTTTGCCTACGGCAGAACAAGCTCATTGGGATGTAAAGGATGCGCAGGCTCCTGCATTGATTACGTTGTCTGTGAAGCACACCATTGTTCCTCACATACGTTCAGCAAAATCTGCAAAACAGGCTTGGGATATTCTAGCAGGTCTTTATGCAAGCCGCAATGAGGCTAAAATTGCTTTGCTGCGTAAAGAGTTGGAGTCGAAGATTATGCATGAGAAAGATGATATGGACACTTTTCTTGCTGGTGTCAAGGATATCAATGAGCAACTTATTTCTACAGGTGAAGTCATTTCAGACAGTTCCCTTGTGCAGACTGTTCTTGATGCCTTACCAGATTCTTACCAGACTTTTGCTAGTACTTGGAGACTTATGACCCAAGGAAATCCAAAAGTTGTCAAGTTTGATGCATTATGCACATTGCTGTTGTTGCAAGAGTCACTTTCCAGAAAAAACAGGACTAGACAGCGTGCAATTGAACAGGCTTTTATTGCTTCTCAAAGAAAGGGTGGTAACAGCAATGTAGCCACTTCTTATGGTTCTGCTGTGAGTGGCAAAACTTCTGTTCCTAATGCTTTTGCGGGCAGCAATTCGTCTGAAAATTCTGGTGATAAGGGCAAAAAGAAGATGCATTGACATTATTGTAAAGCTAATATTCACTTGATCAAGCAGTGTCCTAAGTTGAAGGCAAAAGAGGCTAAGAAGAAAGAGGGTAGCTCCACTTCAAATGTTGGTTCCACTACAAATGCAGCCATTGTTGAGTCTTTTGTAAAAGGAGACTGTAATGCTGATGTTGATGCATAATGGGCTTTTAGCACAGAGTGCACTTACAATCCTGCTGCCCATGATGCATGCCTGTCAATTGCTGTAGATTCACATGTGTGGTATTTCGACAGTGGTGCTACAAAGCACATTACCTCACATCGTGAATTGTTCACCTCTCTTGAGTCTGTCCCTCATGGGAATTCAGTCACTTGTGCCAACAATGCCTCTTATCCGGTTCAGGGAGTTGGAAAGATTGTGCTTACTGTTGCTAATGGCAGTTCTTTCACACTTTTTGATGCACTTTATGTACATGGGATCAAGAAGAATCTTTTGCCTGTATCTACACTTGCTAGACTTGGACTTGTAGTCAAATCTGTGGATGACAGATGTACAGTTCATGATCTCAGTTTTGGTGATGAAATTGTTGCATCTTGGCTTTTGTGCCGTGGGCTATATAAGCTCACTTTGTATGACAAGTGTGGACAAAATTTTGCAAATGTAGTTGCAGATTCAAGGGCTATTTCAGATGCAAAACTTTGGCATACATGTTTTGGTCATCTGAATTTTACGAGTGTGCCACGTTTGCAGAAATATGATATGGTTGCTTCTTTTCCGCCTCTTGAAGCACCTGTCAAACATGTTTGTGAAGGCTGTATTTTGGGTAAGATGCAGTGTTCCAAGTTTCCAAAGGATGGTTCAGTCAGGGCCACATGCAGGTTGCAGCTTGTGCATAGTGATGTTTGTGGGCCCATGCAAACTCCGTCCTTGGGCAGTTACCTGTACTTCGTGACTTTCATTGATGATTACTCCAGGCATGCATGGGTATTTCCGCTTAAAGCGAAGTCCGAAGTTTTATGTGCTTCAAACAATTTTTGGCTATGGCTGAAAATGTATCAAAATGTACTATGGACACCCTCCGTTCCGATCGAGGGGGGGAGTATATGTCTCATGAATTTAATGCATTTCTGGCTAGTCGTGGGATAAAACACCAATGTACAGTGCCTTATACACCTCAGCAAAATGGTGTTGCTGAGAGGAAAAACAGGTCACTTACGAAAATGGCACTATGTATGGTCAAAAGTCAAGCTTTGCCGCATTCTTTTATGGCTTGAGGCCATCATGTGTGCCACTTATATACTAAACAGGTGTCCTACGAAAGCTTTGTATTCTATAACTCCATATGAAGCATGGCATGATAGAAAGCCTTCTATTGAGCACATGCATGTTTTTGGCTATTTGGTATATGCTTTGGTGCCACAAACACAGCGCAAAAAATTGGATGATAAGGCTGTCAAATGTGTTTTTGTTGGTTATAGTGCTGAAAGCAAAGGTTACAGGTTGTATCATCCGCAAACAAAGCGTATTCTGGTTTCACGTGATGTAGTGTTTGTGGAAGATTCTGTTCAGCCCTTGTTTTCATATACTAGAAACAGTAATGTAAGCTCACAGGACATTTATGACACTTTGTTGCCTCTTTTCAATGGTGGAAATACGAATGTAAATTCCAATGAGGCAAATGTACAGCCTATGGGGGTTTTCGAAAATGTTACAGATTAGCCTATTACTGATGTAGATGTACATGATGTACTTGATGAGGAAAGAGCTGAAAATGAGCAGGCTAGAGGTATGCCAAAATGGTTGGTGTACACTTTGCGCGACAGTAAATTGGATGCGCCTTTGTCTAGTCGTACTTGTTCAAGCTCTCACCATGCATCTTATGCATCAAATTGTTATGATTTGGCTATGTCTAACTTACATGATGTTGAGGAGCCTCTGTCTTTTGATGAAGCACATAATTCAGAAAATTGGATGACTGCCATGCAATCAAAATATGATGCACTTATAGAAAATGACACATGCACTTTATGTGATTTGCCTCCTGGCAAAAAGGCCATTGGTACAAAGTGGGTTTACAAGTTGAAACGCAAGCCGGATGGTGAGATCGATCACCATAAGGCTCGACTTGTTGCAAAGGGTTATGCACATCAAAAAGGCATAGATTATGAAGAGACTTTTGCTCCCACTTGTCATATGACTACTGTGTGTTTTCTATGTGCATTGGCAGCTCATTTTGGTTGGGATGTACATCAATTAGACATTGTTACTGCTTTCTTGAATGGTGACATATTTAAGGAAGTTTATGTAACGCAACCTCGCGGTTTTGTCAAGAAAGGACAAGAGGACAAAGTGTGCAAATGCAACAAGGCTTTGTAAGTGTTGAAGCAATCTCCTCGTGCTTAGTATGAGAAAGCTGGCACTGATTTGGTCAAACAAGGCTTTTGTAATAGTCCAACAGAAAGCACGTTGTATGTAAAGTGTGAGGGTGATGTACTTCTCATTGTGGTTCGTTATGTAATGAGAGACATATTGCTGAATTTAAGGCTGATTTGAATGCTACTTTCGAGATATGAGATTTGGGGTTGTTGCATCATTATTTGGACATACAGTTTAAGCAGTGTGATGGTGGTATTGCCTTGTGTCAAAAAAGTTACATAGAGACATTGCTATGTAAGTTTGGACTTGAGGATTGCAAACCTATTGCCACTCCCATGAAAACAGGTTTGAAGTTGAATCTACATGATGCTGGTAATCCTGCTGATGTCACTCTTACCAAACTATTGTTGGCTACCTCATTTATGTATGCAACATGAGGCCGGATATTCATTTTGCAGTCTCGTAGGTCAGTAGATTTATGCATAGCCTAGGGTCTAAGCATTGGCAGGCTGTCAAGAGGATTTTCTACTACCTTAGTGGCACTTTACATCTTGGCTTGTTTTATCCCAAGGGGGGATCATTGCCGCCAGACTTACATGCTTTTTCGGACTCAGATTGGGCTGGTTGTTTTGACATGAGAGTGTCCACAAGTGGTTTTTGTTTCATGCTTAGCAGTTCATGTATATCATGGTTGAGCAAGAAGCAACCTACTGTGGCCACTTCAAGTTGTGAGGCTCAGTACAGGGTAGTCTTCACAGCTACGGTTGAGTGTGTAAGGCTCAGACGCCTTATGGTTGACTTGGGTGTTGGACAGGACACTGCCAACACTATCTACACTGATAGTCAGAGCGCATTGGTAGTTGCAAGGAACCCAGTTTTTCATACTCGCACAAAGCACATTGAGGTGCATTACCACTATGTCAGGGAGAGGCTCTCAGCAGGAGAGATTAGCTTGGCTTATGTGCCAGCACAGGACAACCTTGTAGATCTTTTCACAAAGGCATTGTCTCATGAGAATCTCGAAGCTTTCCGCAAAGCTTTGGGCTTGCTCCCCTTTGTGGACTGATCATGTCCTCAGGGCATGGCACTTCCCTTTACGCATGTGCCAGCTCTTGTTCACCGCATCACTCCACGAGGATTTGTTACATATACATGTGGTAGTGATGTGTGTGAACACACTAGGACTGTCGGGGCATTTTTTCCCTCTTTAGGAGGTTTTTTCCCCCATGCATTGTATATACGCCCATCACTCTAGGGCTATCTATCTTTCCATTTGCACATCAAGTAACACACTCTCTATTGTGTGCTTTGAGCTTCCTTTGTCTTCTCCAAGCTGTGTGTGTTTCTCTGCAACCCTAATTCCAACACATAGAAGCATCAATTGATGAAGAAGACTACAGAGTATTTACGCAGAACTTGTGTGTCAATTGATGAAGAAGACTACAGAGTATTTGCACACAATTTGTGTGCATAGAAGCACCAATTGATGAAAAAGACAAGATAGCGGTTCTTCTTAAATCTCTTTCTGAGGAGTACAACCAATTTGTAATTGTTCTCAAAGAAAAGGAAGTAATAATTGGTCTTGAAAGATTCATCAAATTACTACAAGAACAAGCCAAGAAAAACAATAAGAGCACTAAGGGAACTTCTAATGGAGCTTTTGCAGTCACAAGCAACAAGAAGAAGCGATGTCAACACTATGGAAGAAGCAACCATTTGTCAAAGGATTGCTACAAGATCAACCCATGCAACATATGTAGAAGAACACACATTCATCAAAGTTTTGTTTCTACAAAGACAAAGAAGCTAGTACAAGTAGTAGAAGCAACTTCAAAGACATAGATAGAGACAAAAACTCCAGCAACAAAGGCAGAATCAATATGGCATCTGAAGACTCTAACGACAAAGACAGTGAAGCTAACACATGCTACACCAACAACATACTCTGAAGCACCAATTTTGATTACTGCCAAAATGTTGATGGAATACACTCATGAAAGCCTGAGGCATTTTTGTTGTCTACTATTGTAAAATTCTCTAGAAAAAACATTTGATTTTCATACCCTAGTGCTAAATTATCTAGGAGAGGATACTTTGTATTCGTTAGGCACTACATATGACACACAAGGGGAGGTTTGTTAGGGTCTGTGACATACTTCACACCTATGTATGGAGCCTTTCCCTAGCCATCCAAAATGATGCCCATACATAGGTATATGACCCATGAATGTGTCCTCCATGTCGCTAACTCATTAGTGCAATTTTATGTGAATTGGATGCTTATTAGGGGCCCTTTTGCCAATTTTTGACATGTATGATTCTTTCAGCATGATTGTGATGATTTTTTATGATGAATTTTGAAGCCAAAATGTTGTTGGTGCAATATGAACATGTTGAAGATGAGGTGTGCCACATCTAGTTTAATTATGTTGGTAGTGCTCAAATCGTGATTTGAAGATTGATGGCTCTTGCACATGGTTTGTGTTCCCATGTGTCCACCACTACTTCCAAACTCCATTTATGTTTTGCGTTCTGGACTGGTAGCTTTTGCACATATTTTGTGTTCCCATGTGTCCACCACTACTTCAGACTCCATTTACGATTTTGATATATGGCTTCCCCTAAGGATATAAAATTTCCCAATGTTATGATTCTTGTGCTTTTTTTCCATATTTTGCCATAAGCAAATCTCGTAGTGTTTTTTGAGCCTGATTTTTGGCATGAATTCTATGCCTTTTAGTGAAGAAATTATACCCCCTACCGCTTCTTGTTTGGCCGAGAGAGAGAGAGAGAGAGAGAGAGAGAGAGAGAGAGAGAGAGAGAGAGAGAGAGATAGTTCTATTATCGTCCTCGGATGTCAAATATGACCTATGGGACCAAATGAACATGTCACGTGGTGTGAGTGGAGGTCATAAGTGACTCTCGATGCTCAAAAATGGTTGAAATGAGCGTCGCAATAGAGAGCTCCACATCGTGTTTGGGAGAGGAAGGTATGTAGGGAGAGCACATGGCTGAATATATGGGGAAAAGAGGACCTAATGTGGTCAAAAGCTGAGCACTCAAGTAGTGTGTGGTACTCACTCTCTCGCACTTTGACGAGGGCATAAGGTGCAAAGAGAGAGAGAGAGAGAGAGAGAGAGAGAGAGAGAGAGAGAGAGAGAGAGAGAGAGAGAGAGAGAGAGAGAGAAGAAGAAGAAGAGAATTTTAAGGTCGTAGGAAACTATCCCAAGAGACCTTAAAGATCAATCCGACGAGGAGAGAGAGGAGAGAGAGGAGAGAGAGAGAGAGAGAGAGAGAGAGAGAGAGAGAGAGAGAGAGAGAGAGAGAGAGAGAAGAGAGAAGAGAGAGAGAGAGATGGATAAAACTTTAAAAAATATTTCTCCTAAAAGCTCGCTCCAGTAGCTCCAACCAGCTCGTGAGGGAGCTTTTAGGAGAAATACAACATTTAGGCAATATATGAAAAAAGCTCACTCCAAAGCTTGCTCAAAAAGCTCTCTCCATTCCAATCTCTCCATCGTGGAGCAATTATTATGCAGAAGCTGACGCAATCCAATCCTCACAGCATCTTTGTCTCTGTCATTGATAAGAGTGAGCAAAAGCCCTTTAGTTAGGGGAGCAAGAAGAGCAAAATTACCAAGAGTCGATGGCTTACTGTTGGCCTTGCCTAAGTAGACTTCAAGGAGTTTAGCAGGGATGTAAGGATCAGTATAGGCTTCAAAAGGTTTTTTTGCAATATCCAAGGAGGGAGAGGACACTGAGACGTTATGAGTGGTGATAGCAACTTCATCATCATCCAGACCATCCGGGATCAACAAGTTGGTGGTAGAGGTAGGGGGAGATAATGACAAGGATGGATCTCCGTGAAGTAGATGCTTTTTCCTTTGCTTAATGAGGGGATCATTACGCAGCTTCTTTCCATGCAGGTCCATAAACATTCTATGATATGAGGGGAATTTTCCAGCCATTCCCTATTCTCTCTACCATCATCATCCTGGATGGATTCAAGGTTAGTAGCAATGTCCAAAAGACTAGAGGTAGTGGCTGTAGGGTTTTTTCTAGCCATTGCATAGATGTTGAACCAAGCGCATTAGAAGATTAGTAGACTCACCTGGCTGTAGGGTTTTTTCTAGCCATTGCATAGATGTTGAACCAAGCGCATTAGAAGATTAGTAGACTCACCTACTACCAGAGCATCGTTTCCAGCATCCAGCATAGTTTTATGTAAGGATGGCTCCTAGATACTAAGGAGCAAACCTTGTACAATAGAAGGGGGGGCAAGTAGGCTACAATCATACCCTAGAGCTGCAAGTGCAACATCCTATCCACCTAAGTTAATGCCCTACAGGTAAGGGAAAAGACAATATAAGCCAACATAGATAAAATAAAAAATTGAAGATGATAGGTGGTGCAAGAAGCATCACTATCACCACGAGAGAGAGAGTGTGTGTGTGTGTGTGTGCATTCACGCTTGAGTTTTTTGTATGTTTCAAGGGGATTAACAAGATATGAGCTCCTTTTTCTCAAGTGAAAAAAGGACAAGCACGATGATGGCAAAAAAAGGACAAGTGCAAGGCCAATATTGAAGGGGTTAATGTAGTCATAAGCGATGACAACGATATCTTGTTTTCCTCTTTGTTACCTACATGTTTCTCAACAAGAAAAGGTTTGCTCATTCACCCAAGGTCGGCTTGCATCTTAGATACCGGTGTATCCTTTCATGATACTACTCATAGAAAGTGGTTATCCACTTATGATAGCAGTAGATGTGAACGCGTACAATTCAGAAATGACTTTGATTGTAACATTGTTGGTGCAAGACTATATATTCATGAGATGTGGCATTGTTATTTTGTTTTGACCAAGGCAAGTGTGAATTTCACGACTTAGTATCGAGGTCAATTTCCCTCATCTTGTACACATTATCTTATTGAAAGTCAATACAACAGTATGTACTGCTTCTCAAGAGCTCATCTCTCTACTTTTAATGGTGTATCGCTTATTCTAGAGCTTATGCCGGCAAGTTTTGTTCATGGTAATGCTCTCATCAAACGATTGTTGGCTTATAACAGAGTGAACCCAACTTAAATAGAGAAAATTTGGTCATTGTTAATTTAATTCCCAAAGAGGATTTCGCTTGAGTTTTTGCACATCTCATCTTTGTATATCAAGCGCCAATCCCATCTTATTGAGGGGTGTCCACTTAGAGTCCATAGGAGGACATTTCGTTTGAGCTAGACACTTTTATTGAAGGCCAAATGGCCAACTAATAGAGTGCACTCAAGACCATTATGGGTATAGTGTCCTAATGAGCTTCTATATATTTACTTAATTGGGTCATTGTTAACTTAATTTCCCACAAATTGGGTTATTGCTATCTTAATTCCCACAATTAGCAAGAGGATTTGTCTTGAGTTATTGCACATCTCTTATTTATATATCAAGCGCCAATTCGCCATCGTTTGTGCAAGAGAGTCCATCTAATTGAGGGGTGTCCACTTAGAGTCCGTAGGAGGACATTTGACTTGAGCTCTAATACCAATTTTTGGCCTTTATAGGGGGTAGATAAGGATTGAATTCATGGTGAAGTAACCATAACCTAACAGTGTAATCACTTAATCAAGACGGTGACCACAAGTGAGGCAAAAGAAGGTGAAACTACTCATTGGTCAACTCAAAGGACCATAACAATAGCACATCTTGAGTGTAGAGATATGAGCCTTTCAAACGCTAGATTGAGTAGCTATGTGTGGGCTTCTGTTGCACGTATCGAAGCAAGGGCCTTGCCTAGCACTGTGTGCGAGCCACAGATGGCTCCAAGCACGCAACTAGCCTAAACTAGTAAGCTGAAAGATGGCGATGGTGTGTCACTCACCGCTCTATGCTTGCTATCGTGGAGGATTCCTCGCTGCAAAGAAGAAGGAGCCTCCGTTGCATTGCGCTCAACCGCTTCACCCCCACCGTGTTCGTTGCAATGCTTGATCTCTCTCTCTCTCTCTCTCTCTCTCTCTCTCTCTCTCTCTCTCTCTCTCTCTCTCTCTCTCTCTCTCTCACATGCATACACACACACATAAGGAGATGAAGAAGAAGAAGATGGAGATGGAGCAAGAACACTCTTCAATTGCATAAATGAAAGAATGAGTGATTTTTTGGTTTATGTGACTTTTATATGAGCTCGCCCCATTCACACTTGGGCGCCCATACTCAGCCAACTAATCCTTGAATGTTCCTGTTAGAGTGCGCCTCTCATCGGCGATCACTCTTACCCTTTTCCTATTGGACCGACAAGCCGGTAGCTGACTCTACCAAATAAATAATACGGCGTCTATCGTAGGTGATAGGAATGTGCGTGAGGGTTAACATGCCCCCCTTCCTGATGCAGATTCCGTCCTCGGAAGCTATTGAGTTGAAGCTCGTTCCAAGGTGAAAGAGCCTTGGAGATGAGTGTCCTTTCAGTCTCACTGCAAAATCAAACAACATTGGCACAGTAATTGCATTCTCATATATAATTAAAAAGCACATGCAGTTGTAGACAGACAATTTGATTGGTAATAGAATTTTAAACCATTTGTCAGCAATAAACATTAAATTGCAATATAATCAAACACATAAACAATTGTAAAGATAAAAAATTAAACAAGTCTTGGGTCGCTAATTTAACGATCGAAAGGCATTAAAGATTGACTATTAATACCATGAGCAAGCTTCTCAATTTTCTCTGGTCAATTAAGTTGTTTAATCACGAGAGCCAAGTATTTCATGTCCGAGGGCTGACTAGAGGCTATACCTAGAAGATCTTGTAGTTAAGCTACGATAAAAGGAATTGCTCATGAAATCATCGCCTGACTTATTTCCTTTTCTTCGACCCCCCAAAGTCTTTTCACAGTGATTCCATTTTGATGTGTGTGCTTATTTTGTATGCCTTGGGTTTTTTGCTTTTCAAGGAAAAGCACCCACACTGGGAACCTCTAGGGCTCTAGTACCATAGGCGATACATGTGAGTGAAGTACCAAATCAAGCTAAGATTTCTCTTCCAGCTTAAGATTTTACATTGTGGCACTTTGATTTTTTGTTTGTTTGTTCTCAGCATTTTATTTTTGTAACTTTGGGGGGTCATATAACATTATTACCCTCCCCAGGCTCATCACACTAGTAAACTCCCTTTATCATACTTAAGCTAAAGGTCAATAGGGACTATGCCCACTAGAAATCCCTAGTACATTGCACACAATGCTGCCTAAATCGGATTAAGAACCTAAGTAACCATTGATTATTAGAAAGGCATTCCCCATGGTATTAAGAGAAGATCTCTAATGCCTAGCTTGGTCAAACTAGCTTAGTCGGATTGCTTGTTTTTTTTAAACCTAGACAAGTGATTATGACAAAAAATTACATTGAATTTAATGTTTGATACTAAGAAAATGCGCTGAATATTTGCTACCAATCACAATTAGAGCAAACAAACATGGATGCAAAAAAGATAAGCGGCTATGCTAATGGACAAGAAACACCTGTTTGTGTTGATGATCGCACTCGATTTGAAGAGTGAATGAGAGAAATATTCCATGAAGGTGTTCCTGTACACACTAGGAAACACAAAGATTACCTCTAGGAGGCACATCAGTGGGAAGAAAGAACTTTGCTAATCACTAAACTCTAAAACAACAACACTCCTATCGTACTAATCCTACCTACCCTCCAGCACTCGAGTGATGAGGATCAAAGGTGTTTGATGACATAGGTTTCTGTTTCAATGTACCGGATGTGAATGTGTAGGCCTGGGTCAATGTTTTGACTTTTATTGTGCACACTCGTTTGCTAATTGCTCTTGCTCTTTGCTGTTTTTTGTTTTTTGTGAGTATAAGGCTTTATATATACATTCCCTAAGATCGAAAAGCTCAAGGGTCAGGGAAAGAAGGGTAAGAGGGAAATAAATCAATAGGCTGACGTGAATGAAGACTCCCCCCCCTTCCTTGGGTAGATCATACTTTAAAAAGATGTCATCACCTTTTGGAACTAGTTATTCCAATTGGTAATATTTGAGGATTTTAGCCAATAGTTCTCTATTACCTTGGATGCCTCATCGAGTTGCAAGGGTGGTAAGGTACTCTCCCATGAACGAATTTGAAGTAGTGCATCAGGTAATAATTGAACAATGGGAGGTGTCAAATCTTTTGTAACTTCATGGAGCCTGCCTATGGTAGGTAGAGGTTGTGTAGAATCTTTTATCTCTATGGATGCATTACGTGAGGAGCTAGAAGCTTTATTCGTTTTTTCTATGGCTGAGTTGAGCAAAACAAGCCTTTCTCGCATGGGAGCCCATACTAGCTCCGGATCCGGTGTATAGTGTTCTGTGATTTTTCCTTTCCCATGATCTTTCATCGGCTTTGTCGTCACACAGGGTTTGACTCACATGGGTCAGGTGACAGGTAAGAACACAATCTACGTTTTGGCACCCAGATTTGATCATTTCCTTACATTTCCTGGAGCAAGTGGGACGTTTCTTACAAGGCTTTTGTTTTTTAGCACTAGTTATGCTCACTAAAGAAGCTTTAGGGACCCACTTGTATGTTTTCTTCGTTATATTAGGATGAGTCTTGTCATAAGCTATATGCATTGCTTCTAGCATATTTAAGGGTACGAGTGGTGGTATTTCATCCCCCTCAGGTGTTACCCAGGTCATCCCCCTGTTTCCCCAAGTGTCTATGGCTGCTACTAGGTGGACCCAATCCACATTGTCCAACTAAGTCGTCCCAGGTAGTACATCCATATAAGGAGAATCTTCCCCAACATCAGTGTCCGCTTTACATGTGTAATAATATTGCAATGGGGCCAAGTGAACTGAGGTGTCAGCTCTATGATCAATTATAAACCTGTTTCCTAGAGGATGTGCTCGACCAGTTACCAGATCCACTCCAATGACAGAATCTTAGAACTACAAGTAGACATGGTTTTTAGACCAGTCATGCACCATTTTTGCTTCCCTCATAAAAGGACATCTCAGATGCCATAGTGTGCTTGGAGAAATCCATAACAATGAAGGTAATTCTTATTTTATGTCCAAAGACCTTGACCTTGAGATCTTCTAGCATCCCAATAGGTTTAACAATAGACCCATTGACCATCTTTATTACTATGGTTGTGGTCCCAAGGTGAGGTCTTCCCATAGTTTCCTAGCAATTTTTAGTCAGAATGCTAACCCCAGCGCCACCATCAAGGATTCCCTTCACAGTTAATCCCTTGGTAGTGGTTGGTATGGTTGCATTGTATTCATCGCCCTCAAAGGATTGTCCCAACTTGTTAACAGATATTTCTACCACAAGGTTCTCATATAGGTTGGGTTGTGGATCTAAGTGTTCCTCCTCTATTGGCATCTCCCCAGCTCCATCCATCTATGCAATTTGTGGTAGACCAAACTTCAGTTCTCCATTGAGGAAGGCTTGAAGAGCTGAGACTAGCTCAGGGTCTTTATATAGTTTGGACATGATGGCGGTTCTAACTTCTGAAGACATAAAATCCATCAATTTTCCAATGTTTAACGGCACCTTTTGGGCTTCAGTCCCTTGACGTGGGGAAGATAGGATCTCCATTTCTTCGATAGGATCATGTAGTCCCTCTGTAAACATTCTTTCCATCAAGAAGTCAGTGCGCCCACTTTCCCATGACTTTAAGTCACTTTCTTCTTGGATGACACTAGGTATGGCTAAGGGTCTATGGTCTTGGTGAGGTTGCTGTTGTGTAGGGAACACTGTGTCTGTAATCTGGATCTGCCTAGGTGCTGGTTCTAGATCCCTTTGGGTATCTTCTACCAAACTCCTTAATTGCTTGACTCGCTCGATCTCCTTTGTAGGGTTTGGATAAGTTCCTATCTTCTTCTTGGATGCTGGCCATTGTGGCTCATGAAGATCTTCCTTGTTGGTTTCTATCTTAGTGGTCGTTTTGGTCTCCATGGTTTCTCCTGAATCAGAATCTTCTTCAGCGTCTTTTATATATATAGGGTCATCGCTAGTCCCTATGTTGGTCTTTGAATTGGGGTCTGACTTCACTGCTTTTTGCGATCTCTTTCTTCGTGTTTTCTTCTTTTTTTGAGATTGGGCAATTGATGCCGTGACTCTTTCCTAAAGAATATAATTTTGTTTTTGGAGCATCGATCGTGTGAGTACGTTTACTGGTACCATAGGTGTACTTTGTGATGGCTCCTTGGTAACCTCAATCAAGTTTAATGGCGTGATCTTTGGTGCATTTGGATTAATTGGACATTGGGCAATCAAATGATCTATGCCACATCGATTACACCTGAGTATCGGCATTGTAGACGTGCTCGCTCGATTGGTTTGCATTAGTGTGGCGTTCTTTTGTAGCCTAATAGGACACTCGGCCACATGATGTGGACCTCCACACTCATAGCATTGAAGAGGCGGTCTCTTAGCAGTGTAATTGATTTTTTGGCCTCTTGTAGCAAGAGCAGTTACTTGATAGACAAGTTTGACTTGTCCCCAATAGTCCTCTATGTAGTATTGTGGAATTTCTTCAAGCGCATCCATCCCATAGGCAATATTAGGGTCTATATCTTCCTCACAGCCTTCCAAACAAGCAATAGATGACTCACAACCCACTTGATTCATTGAAGCGATTCTCGGATGTGGCGGTTGCAGTCCTAGCACTGGAGGTGGTAAGGGTGTTGTTTGAACAACATTTGGACCCTAAGGGGCATGTGTTGTGACGTTTGTTCAAGAGGTGGTACCGGCATCAATGCAGGCACTCAAGATGTGTTTGTCCATTCTAAGGTTGGTCTATTGGCCGTCCCGCGCTTAAATACTATGCAATCCTTAGCTTGATGACCATACCTCCCAAAGGCATTGCAGTTCCCATTGAATTTTACTCTAAAAGTAGGGCATTCACTGATACTATGCGGTCCATAGCATACTGAGCACCATTGTTACTCCCTTCTTAGATACATATGATTGTTTTGCGGAGCACGATTGTCTCTAAGACTCTCTTGAATGGCCTTGGTGAGATTTTCTAAATTCATCTCAGATATTGGCTCCTTAGCAATAGGCTTTAGGGTCATTGGCTGACGCCCGATGCTTGCAAGCTAATAGATTTAGGCTTAACACACACTCTTTCTCCTTGAATCATTAAGTTATCCTCCAATTGGATCGCATTGGTGGTGACTGCTTCCCAAGTGGTGATACCTCTAATGACTAGGCGATTTAGATATCCTCATGTCGTAATCCCCTAATGAATCTATCAAGCAATTGATTATTATTGAAACGCTCATTGGATTACAACGAGAATTCAAATGCTTCAAGTGACTAAGAAAGTCTCTCACAGACTCTTCTTCCTCTCGTTGGGATTTTTGGAGCTGAGAGGCTACAACCCAAAGCACCCCCTCTCATATGTATTTTTTTAAGAACAGTCTCCTAAGAGTAGGGTAAATTGTTTTTTCTTCCACCCTTAGGGTTCTATACCAATCCCCAGCCTTCCCACTTAAGGTTAGGCTTAAAGCATTACTCTTATGCAGGTCATTGTGTTCTCCTAGAGAATCGCATATTTGTTCAAACACTTCGATATGCTTTCTCACATCCCCGTCTTCACTAAATTTTTGTGTGAGCTTGGCTATTTGTACTGCTTTATTTCTAGGTTCTCTATCAGGCGTGTTACACATATTCTCAGCAATAGATCGACCGATAGCTTGAGCAAATGTTGCCAAGTCACCTAAGTGAGCAGGCACCATGGGTGAAGGTGCTCCAGAGACTACATGTGGAGTAGGTATTGGCATTGGGCTTGGCGCATAGGAAGCCCTTGGGTGTTGGGGTTAAGGCCTATGTGCTTTGACCGGTTGCCCAGGTCATGGGCGCCCGCCCACTGTTACCCTATACTTATAGTGAGTATACTGTATAGGGGGAGCTTCCACTTCACAGTCTCCCCACCCACATCGTGTGTGTGTCTCCTTCTCTCTCTCTCACTCTCCGTCTGTGGTGCTCCCCGATCTCCTTCAATTGGTATCAGAGCTATGGTGACCGCGGAGAGCACGACGGCTTTGAGAGCTTCGAGGCGATAGCTCCCTCGCTCTCGACGGTAGAGAGATTAAGAAAGCTTGGAAGTTTTGTGAGAATGCAATGGGAGCTTGTGAGCTCAGTTGAGAGTGATGTATGCTCTTGTGGAAGCTCAGAAAGGAGTGTGGAAGATTGCGTGTAAGTGAAGGTGCTGCCCTAAAACTGTGTGCGCAGCAGCATAGTTTTCAGATTCGTTTTTCTCCTTGTAGAATGCAGATCTGAGAATTCTATCTATTCAGCGCACCGTTTCGACGTGGTCTACAACTTTGCAGAAGAAACTTTTTGCAAATTCCTCACCGTTTTGCTGATACTTAGCTCAGACTGACTGTATACAGAATTCCAGATTTTCTGTTGTCGCATTGTGTGCGAGTTTGATGCACTTTTGGAAGCACGGGAGATGCTTGAAGTTGAGTGCATAAATTCTGAGCTGAAGATGCAATTGCAGCTTGTGTTAAGCTTGTGGTTTGAGGGTTTTTTGGTAGACTTGGGCAACGAAGTACGGAGGCGTTTACACACCACCGAAGCGGTCTCTCGAGAGACGCAGGTTTTTGGAGCACACAGGTGGAGCTTCTTTCACTGGTTTTCATAGGATACTTTGGCAGTGATTTTGTGCTTGGATTCATGGTCTTTGCGGATGGTTTGCATATGGTTATGGCGCATGGTTGATGCCCATTATACATGCATTTTGACGAGCACTTTCAAGTGCCGGTGAGCTCTCTTGAGAGCATTGTTTTCACATTGAATAAGTTTCCGGATTGCAAATCTTTTGGCGCTTGCTTATGCGCGGTCACTCCGTTGATGTACGTTGAGTGCGGATTGCCATTGTATGTGAAAATGTGGAGCCATTTTGGCATTTCTACTCATTGGCATTGAGTAGTGTTATGGTTTATGGTAGAGATTGTACTTGAGTTTTTTGCTCAGTTTTCAGGGGAAATTCTGTCGGATTTTTCCCAGATTCTCGCCATAGTTTGTGATCGAGTGTTTACTCTCACTTTGACAGGTTTTGTCAGTTTGTACACAGTTTTGTGTTTTTGTATCCACTCTCGCAAGAGTGAGGAGTTGTGTATCTTTCTTTGCTTGAGACAGTGGTTTGCTCTCAGGTGGGAGAGTCTTGTGATCTCGAGCATTGTTTGCCATAGTTTTGTAGAGCTTATGCATGTATGTTGAGTGTAGTTTGATGCGCATTGATTGCTCATTGTATTGAGCTTGCAGGACAATGGTTATTTTGTGTTGATAGACATTGTGCGTCGAAACTTTGGCGAAATTTTCCCAGGAGTTTTATGCGTATCATTTATGCGATCTAGGTAGAGATTGTAGGTTGCACTCAGCATTTACGTGCGGTGTTCTCTGCAGGTGGGAGATTTGTGCATGTGTATGCATCGATACCGCATAGTGTGGGCTTGGTGATTAGCTCACAGATTGCAATGTGATACTAGAGCAGGCGAGGCTTGTATTGACATTGCGGGAGCTCTATTTTGGAGTGTGTCTCACAGGTTTTACATTGTGTTTCTGGCCATATTTGTAGACAGTTTTCAGGTGTTGTTGGTGAGGTGGTTTTGCTTTCTAGTTTGCTACATTGTGCTCATGGCAGAGACAGGTGATCGCTCAGATTATGATCTCTCCAAAATGTGCATGTTTGATGGGTCACACTTTGCAACATGGAGAGAGTGTATGCTTGATGCATTGACAAAGCGAGGGTTGCATCGACCATTGAGTGGTGATGCAGGTAGACCTTCAAACATGTTTGACGATCAGTGGCAAGAGCTAGAGGAGATGGCACTATCTACACTCTCTTTACACCTTGCGGAATCTGTATATGTTCTTGTTATGTATGAGACTACTTCGAGAGCACTTTGGCGCAAATTACATGATATGTATGATAGATCTGAGTCATCACGGACTCGTGTGAAACATGTACATTCACGAGCACGCCAACAGGTGACATGTTGGTATTGTTGTCATTCTGGACACGTTAGACGGTGCTGTTTTCGTCGTATGCGACATCATAGGAGACATGGCAGTCTTAGAGATGTATGTAGTGATGCCATGGACTCAGTTGCTTTGACAGTTGAGGCACATGTAGTGTCGGAGTATACTAGTGACGGGGATGTCACTTTTACCTCGAGCTATGCACGAGATGCTATACATGTGGATAGTGCACTCCCTTCGCAGTGGTTGCTAGACGCAGATGCTATGTTTCATGTCACGCCGCATCGTGCATGGTTTTGTAGCTATTCTAGCGGGATGCTTGGCAGTGTATGTTTGACTGATGGATCGGTGCATGCGATAGCAAGTGCAGGAGATGTGAGACTGTCATTACCGAGTGGTGCATCTTACTTGTTACGACATGTGCGCTATGTACCAGATTTGACAGTGAGTTTGATCTCGATTGGTCAGCTTAGAGATTGTGGATGTCAGATTTCGCTACGAGAGCGAGATTTTGTGATGCATTTGGGTTTGCTAGTGATTGCGAGAGGTGCCAGGAGTGGTACAGGTTACCCATTGCATGTGGATCACGCGAGAGACGGTGCTGTCTCTGTGATCATGCAGCCAGGTAGAGAGCGAGAGAGCAGGCGAGTCTCTTTTGCTTGTGGGTTGCAGGATGCTTTGCATGGAGTGCAGAGTAGTGACCTTGTTGTGAAGGTTGCGTCTACGGATGCACAGGTAGAGCGGGACAGCTCTAGTGAGTCACAGCAGGATGAGTCATCAGAGGTGATGACAGAGATGACTCACATGGATGCTGAGATGTCGGATATTGTGGAGTCATTTCTTGATATGCTTATGCCAGAGCTTGATGCAGATTCAGGACATATGGATACTCTTGGTACACATGTGATATGTGGTGGGCACGAGGAGTCACTCCAGATCTCGGAGTCAGAGTGCCATGGTCTCTATGATAGGGGACAGGATTGCCATGAGTTGAGTTCTGAGTTGGAGGTGGCAGAGGTTGCCAGGGTTGCATCAACGTTCGGTGTCCTCATGTACTAGATGCTGATCTCGAGGCCCGACATAGCAGCTGCAATGGGAGCATTTGCAACAGGGTTCATTAGTTGTTCGATGACTGATCTCGGCATAGAGCATAGGGGAGGTTTTCAGGTATTGGACCGATACTTGCAGGAGTGCATGAGCTCTTGTAGACTATTTGCAGAGCTTGGAGCTAGCTCTGTGTGGCTTCCGCAGCGGGATGTTTGTCTATCAGTAGAGCCGGATGCACTAGCTCATCGATAGTCAGTGGGCATAGGTTGAGAGAATATCTCACCTTCTATTAGTTGTACACTAGTAGATCTTGCTTAAAGGCACATTGGCCTTTAAGTGGGAGGTTGTTGGGGTTAAGGCCTATGTGCCTTGACCGGTTACCCAGGTCATGGGCGCCCGCCCACTGTTACCCTATACTTATAGTGAGTATACTGTATAGGGGGAGCTGCCACTTCACAGTCTCCCCACCCACATCGTGTGTGTGTGTTTCCTTCTCTCTCTCTCACTCTCCGTCTGTGGTGCTCCCCGATCCCCTTCATTGGGTTCCACGTTTGGTACGATGTTGTGCCATGTGGCGGTCCAAAGTTCATATGTGTGGCCCTAGGCATAGCAGACGTCGGATGTGACATGCTAATGCTAGCCGGTATGGTCCCATGGAAATAAGAGCTTGGGTGTTGTGGTTGTGGAGCATAGGTTGTTGAAACAATGGGAGGGGTAGGAACTACATGTGTACGAGGACCCATGGGTGTATACGATTGGTACACACTTGTATGTACTGTTGCATGCATTGAGCTACCATGTAGTGGTGCTTTACTAACAAATAAGGTCCATGGCGTGTTTCTTGGCATGCCCATCATTGGGGTAGGCATGGTAGTTGTGGTGTCATCAAGGGAAAGATGAGCTAGACTTGGAAAAGTAAAGCTATCACTTGTGGGCTCAGATTGCACTAAGACCCTTGGCGAAACAACATATGGAGGATCCATCAGACTTGCCGAGGGAGTCTCCATTTGCGATAAGGTTGGTTGTTTAGCCTTCCCTATATCCAAGAATCTCATGAGACCCGTTGAAGGCATGTGGATCCCATTTCTCTAGCTCAATAACCCTATGGATGACCTCACAAACTCTTTGTTGTTGATCCTCCACGTCACTAGTAGCACCCGTTGTGGATTGTACGACATCTAACCAACCCACGTGATAGGTGTGACCTATGTATAGGTCGGTTAGAGTTTTTGTTTGTAGTTTGTACTCCCAGTTCTCATTTAGGAAAGCTCCATCTAGGCTTGAGGTGCTAGGGGTGTCTTTTGAACTAGATGCAATGTGGCTCTCTATGGGTTGACCCTTAGTGGTCGCTAATTCAGGAGCACTCGATTGCTCTCCAAGCAAAGATATTTACATAGGGGCTTTCGCTTTTAACTCTCTTCGTTGCTCCACCTTGCGTAAGCTCTCAATTTCCTTTTCCCTAGCCGTGATGATATACCGCTCAACTTCTTGTACTTCGGCAAGGCTTCTACCATCACGTAATATAACCTCGGGAGGGGAATAGCTCTGAAGAGTCAGGGGGTGCGGTGAATGGAGTATTCACTTGCACACTCGCCAAGAGCATGGGGTCTACGTTGGTCATGAATGGCGAATTTACTTCCCCACCCCCCTCATTTACATCATTAGCTCCATGTTCGGAGCGAGTGGCTCTACTAAGGTTTCCTTTAAGCGGCTAAGCACGCTCGGTCCGGACAGTGGACCCATGGCATGCATGTCTTGGCTTGAGCTATCGGAATTAGGCGTTGGGAAACCCCCATGACGTTGTAGTTAGAGGAAGAGTCACTAGCCGCTATGTTTGGGTCTTGGTTTGTACTACCTTTGGTCCCCGCCGAGGGCCCGGAACCTAAGGTAGGTGGATATTGAGAACTCGCGTAAGTCGAAATGCTCTCTAGCGCAGATGCATGTGCCTTTGGCACCCTATAAGCGTCGGCGAATAACCTCGAAGGTTAACTGCTTACTTTTTTAGGCGTTTGTTTTCACTCGTTTTTTTGATGTTTTTTAATGATCGGTTTTTGGATTAGAGTGTATGATAGCTCAAAACAAGCGTATCGCTCAGGGGGTCGTGGTGTGCTTTACAGCACAACGTTCGGTTACCTGAAGCTCCGTTGGTCCTTAAAAAGGTCGATTTTTACCTACGCGTGAAACTAAAATACGTAATTTTAAAGGGGGGCTGAGGCCTGAGCCTGAGCGTGGGCTTGGGCTTGGGCCTGGGAAATATTCCTGCGCTCGATCCTACCTTTAAAATTTTTAAATTTTTAATTTTTTTTGTTTTTGTTTTTTTGTTTTTGGGATAAGGTCGCCGCTGCCGTGTTGTGCGCGCCAGCACACACATACCTAACCTACCTACTTACAACTAATATAGCTACTGTTACACACTAACACACTACTACATCAACTCATTAGCTAACAGAACTACTTACTGTACTTTACATAGAACTAACATTATGGATCTACCACCTTAATTCTAACACTTTATCACAGAGAAAACACCTTATGAACAGAAAAAACACAGTACCTTTCAATACCTTATTAACAAAACAATACATAGCAGCAAAACAAGCTCCTTCTCAACACACGCACCCTCCTTCTCTACCTTTCCTACATCTGAAATTGCACCACAACGCAACACAAAGTGCCTCTCGAGCTTAGTGCAGGGTGATTCCCCGGCAACGGCGCCAAAAATGTGGGCTTCTGCTACACGTATCGAAGCAAGGGCCTTGCCTAGTATTGTGTGCGAGCCACAGATGGCTCCAAGCACGCAACTAGCCTAAACTAGTTAGCTCAAAGATGACGATGGTGTGTCACTCACCGCTCTACCCTGCTGTCATGGAGAATTCCTCGCTGAGAAGAAGAAGGAGCCGTCGCTGCGCCGCGCTCAATCGCTTCATCGTCGTCGCAAAGCTCGATCACACACACACTCTCTCTCTCTCTCTCACGCATACACACACACACAAGGAGATGAAGAAGAAGAAGATGGAGATGGAGCAAGAGCACTCTTCAATTGCACAAATAAAAGAATGAATGATTTTTAGGTTTAGGTGACTTTTATACGAGCTCGCCCCATTTACACTTGGGCGCCCATACTTAGCCAACTATCCTTGAATGTTCCTGTTAGAGTGCGCCTCTCATCGGCGATCACTCTTACCCTTTTCCTATTGGACTGACAAGCACGGTACCTGACTCTACCAAATAAATAATACGGCGTCTATCGTAGGTGATAGGAATGTCCGTGAGGGTTAACACTATGGTCTCCTTTGATTAAGGGATTCTTTACCTGAAAGCAAAAAATTCAGGGAGATGAACATGGGTTTTGCGGCTTCTCTTATGAGCTACACAAGTCCTCCACAATTCAAAATAGGCAGGTTAATATGAATCCTCTAAACGACAAAGGGGTGTGCACACATCATGGATATAGAGAAGACGATATGGGTGGATACATGGCCATGATTAGAGAGGGTACAAATGAGAAGGAACACCATTTTTAACATGTACTTTAATTACGTGCAACGTCTTATTTGTGAGCGTGATACCCGCTAATCGCAACTCAATTGGGCCCACTGATGCCACCATGTCCGCCAAGCTCCAAAATCACCCAACTTGAATAATGGTTCAAGTTGTGTACTAAAATGGTCCACTAAGAAAGGAACCTTAATTCATGAGAAGGACAAGTAGGAATGAACCTACACATCCTCATCAAAATGTCAACAATTATCGAGACTATCACTATAAGTATCATCACATAAACTCTCTCATGGGCTGATAGTCATGGACTCTCGTGTCCTCCTTAGGTTGGGTCCGAAGGACGGTCACCACATTACTGAAGAGAGAAGGGGAAGTCATGCAAGCACAAACGTGGGCAATCGAGAATTAAACAAGCTTGAATTTGTATCCAACTTGCCATTGATCAACAGGCAAGCCCTTATCTTCGATAATTTATATTTAACCATTGTTAAGAAAATTGCAACCGTCATGCATTGCCATGATTAAGCTACAGCCAGCCTACAATTGCAATATTTTCCGTAATTATATTCTATCATAATTGTAATTTGATGTGTCATGTTTACAATGCCTCTAACAATCACCTATTTTTAATTTGATGTGTCCCAGCCATAATGAATTTTGTATCCCAGAAAAGCTCACGCAGCTGACGATGATGAACGGCACGAGCTCAGCGGCAGGTGTTGCAGCGCGCCCTCTTATCTTCAACAAGGCCCCTGTCTCCCTATGGTCTCATCATGCCTGGAGAGCTCATTGGCCTCCGTCGCTGCTCCCTTTTAGTTTATCTCTAGCAGCGTCTCCTTTCAAGGTGTGTGTGTATGCGTGCGTGCGGGGGGGGGGGGGGGGGAGGGGGAGGAGGAGGAGGAGGAGAGAGAGAGAGAGAGAGAGAGAGAGAGAGAGAGAGAGAGAGAGAGAGAGAGAGAGGATCGCTCTTGTTTGTCTGAGAGTGATTTGAGAAGGAATTGCTTCGATGGCTATAATTTCTCTGGTTTTGGTCACTGGTTTTAGTCATTTTTAAACATCTCTCTAAAGCTTATATTGGGCATCAAATTCTACAGAACAATGCTGGTGCTGGACTGGATGTACCAGAAGGTCAGGACAAATTTGCTATCTGCTTAATAAACAGTTTTTTGTTTTTGCCTTATCCAGATTTTGCTCATCTATGCTGTTGATAGCTTCATTTGCCACGGTGTGATCCAGCATCTAGAAATCATTAGTCTTTTAGAAAGCGTGAATGATTTCTTCTTGCATGGTACTAACACTTAAATTAGGTAGTTGAGGATTTTTTTCCTGCTGCTCGTGACCTTCCTTTTCACACTCAGTACAGCCACTTAGGTGAGGTTGCTTGTTGGCAGTTAGATTCTTGTGCTCACATCACATGCGTTCTATTCATGCATGCCTGACATGTTATGGGGTTGTGGGTTTTTATGCTTTTTGATGTAGAAGCAAGCACATTTAGCCATAAAATAAATTTGTACAGGAGTTCTCTATATTTTCACATGGTTTCCCACATGCGGCAACAAGAAGCTAGAAGACAAGACATGTTGCGGTTCGGGGCTCGTGAGGACAAACGGTCATTCCTGTTGGGAAGAAAGCTGCCTCTTTTGCAAAGGAGAATGCACAGTAGTGGGGTGACTTTAGTGCTTCATGGACAAGCACCACGTTCTTGGGTAGGGCTCAAGTAGTTTTCTTCAATTTGGTTGACACCTGCTTCTCACAGCTTGGAACGCTGCCTAAATAATAATAATAAAGGCCCCCTAGTAGGCGACCGGACAAAGGGTGGCCAGGCCAAAATGGCTGGCGAGGACCAAATGCAATGTGAATGCATATGTAGTGGGTGGCTGGCTTGGGAGACACATTAGCCGTACATGCTGTACATGGCAGGGAGAGATTCCAATCCTCGGTGATAAATACTTGTAATTTCGTTCACTTTTGGTTGTCGAGAGAGAGCATATGCCTCTACAATTTTACTTTGAGAAGTATGTAGTATTTGAAAGTCAAACAATCGAGAGAAAATTAGCCCACCACATGTGTTTCTTAAACAAATTTTGTTGAGAAAGAAAGCATATAAGACTTTGATAGTTTGTCGTAATCACGAAGTCTCCATCGAGGAGATAATCTTTCCATAGAAAGGGTGCATGTATTAATGTCATAAGCTCTTTTTCATGGATCAAAGCATGAAGTTCTACACATCCTAATTGTCGGCTTTCAAAAGCTACCAAGTGTCCTTCTTGGTTTAGAACTGAGCCAATGCATTCGGAGGAGGCATCACAATGTAGTTCAAATGGTTTTTGTAAGTCTGGAACAATTAATTTGTGTCAATGACTGAGAAGGGGTTTCTTTTTTTTTCGTCTTCCCAATAGAAAAGCTTTCGCTTTCTTTGCTAGGTGACAGGTCACGTAGAGGAGTAGCTATATGAGCGAAGTGTCGGATGAAGCACATGTAATAGGGACAAAGTTCTAAAAAGCTTCGTACATCATGCACTGTAGTCGGTTGAGGCCTTTCCGTAATGGCTTGGATTTTTGTAGGATCCATTCTTACTTGATTGCGAGAGATATGTGTCCCAAGTAAGGAATTTCAGAAATAAAAAATTCACTCTTCGTTTATCTGAAGCTTGTCTTTCTGAAGCTCTTCAAAAACAACTTGTAAGTGTTGTTAATGTTCTTCTTCTTTCTGTGAGAAAACCAGGATGTTCAAAGAAGACTCCTATAAAATTTTTATTTGCTCAAACGATCCGATCCAGCATTCGATTAAATGTTTGGAGCATTAGTAAGATGAGAAGGCATAAATAAAAACTCATATAATCCAAAAGTTGTTAGACAACTGTCTTATGGAGCAATGCGTATCTGATGATAACCACTCTTGAGGTCAATATAGCTGAAAATTTGTGCTCCTTGTAGTTTGTCTAAGATATCTTCAATCCAAGGGATTAGGGATCTATTCTTGATCATAATCTCATTTAGGGATCGGTAATCCATGCACATTTGAAAAGTGCCATGCTTTTTTAGAACAAGTAATGTTGGCGAACAATAAGGAGAAGTGGGAATGGTTTGTTTATTCATGAAATGAGCTTCAAGTAGCTCTGCAGCCTTGCACCAATACATGTGGGATAATTCCACCTTTTCTCCTTGACTCATACTCTAGTGACTCTAGGACAAAGCTCACTCCGTAAAATCCTCCCCTTGAGGTTTGGACTAAGAAGAATACATGGAAGATTCGTTATCCACTCAGGATGTCAATACATATCCATTAAGGATAACATATCCACAAAGGATCACAAAAAATTCCTCCCCTTGAAGAGGCTACAATCTTCACAGTATGTCGTCGCAGTAGACAATGTTGTTCTTGCTTTGGTCTTCATCTTCTTTTTCGTCCTCCACTACATGAACTGATTCTTTGATAGGTTTCTTGCCTTTGTAGTTCGTGCTGTTGTTGCTGCCATTGTCATTATGAACTCAGTGTGTGATGGATTGGGATTCTCGGAAATGATTACTCGCACACGACAGTGTTCGAGTGCTGATGGAATGATTGACCAAATGACTGTAACCTATGGACATGATCGCAATACGGGATTAGTCAATCCGACATCATTGAGATTTGGGATAGATCTATATGCGGTTCCTTAATATGTTGCCAAGAATCATGGTCCTAGATTAGAACAGAATCCATGGAGGTGATTGCGATATGAGATTAGTTGAATTAACATCAGTGAGGTCCGGTGCGGATCTAGATCGATTGCTAAATACGTCGCTAAGAATCACGGTCCTAGATTCTATGTGATGTGATCTGACTGTGAACTGAATGTGATATGACTGTGATTTGAATGTGATGTGATGTGACTTTTGTCTTTGCACAAGTACTGGATTTGTGTCGTCTAGTGCGTCGGTACTTAAAGTCAATGTCCACTGAACTAGTTATGGATTATGTCTGATTTTGCAAGTGTAATCGAGGGCGATCACAATTCTTTTAAGAGGGGGGGGGGGGGGGGGGGGGTTTATCTCACAAAATGGTGATGTGGCATGACCACAGGCAGGCGGCAGTACAGTTGATGACGCAACAGAATTGTACTGACTGCCCGTGAAACGCGCTGACAGGCTGGCAGTACGGACGTTGACGTGGCTGGCAGACTGTACGGAACTTTGCAATGGTTGATGACGTGGTAGCTCCGCAAAAAGCGCCAACATTATGTATGGAATTCCACAAATCACATTGATCCTTTTTGGGCCAGATTTGGGGACCAATAGCTTTTGGAACTGTTTGCTTTTGAGTTTATAAGCTTCAGAGCATCTGAGTTTGAGAGCATAGGACCTTTTGGGAGTTGTACTTTGCTCAAGCACTAATATAATAAAAAAATACCGAAAGGGGCGTCAGCTTTTGGGGCCAATACCTCTGGGCACGGAACTATGTCGGGCCGTGTCCACTCAAGTTTTAAAGTTGTGAAGTATTTTAAGTGATTTTCTTGTGTGTCATGTCGGATTCTCGACTTGGGGTGTCCAAGTTTGTGACAGGTATATTATTTTTCCTTTTTGGATTGACCTCCCTTTGGTGATCCAATTACAGAGGTAGAGAGTTATTACAGTTATTCATGGTTTGGGTGTTCTCCCTTCAGAAGGGGATGTGGAGCCAGTTTGGGAGTCAGTTTCCGGGACTACTTCCATACCGTTCTTGTGGTTCCATGTGCAGCGGAGAGGGTTGACAATCTATTTGGTGGCTCCTTGTTCTTCTCTTGCAGAGCTTGGGAGTAGGATCTTCTCTTGATATTGCTGTGTTAATTGCAATCTCAGTATTCATGTGTGTTCCTTTGTGTTGGATGTATATTCCCAATTCACCTTGAGAGTGGGGTGATATTCTCTCGAGTGGTGTTCCGGATAGTTGAAGATCAGTTACCCTTTCACTCTCAATTCCGAGGAAGTTTTGCAGTTCATCATTCTATATGATGGTTGGTGCAGTTCTTTGGTTCTTTGTCATCTGACATATAGTTCCTTAGTAGCCTCGGTTGTCCCTTTCCTTGGACTTTCGTCGCAGCTTGGAGTTTGGCATGTGGTATAAGACCGGAGGTGCAGATTTCCGACTCTTTCCTCGAGGGTGGACACTTTAGAGTTGGGAAATAATCCGGATACCTGCAGTTTATGCCTTTACCCTCAATTTTGATGCATACTCTTGGAGCGGTCAACAACGGTACCTTCTGCAGATGTTGGTTGTGTGACTTGTGAGTTGGTTGGCCTGAGAAGATTCTTGATAGAGCTGGATTTGCTTTCAGCAGACAACATTGTACTTCCGGGACGTCTTTTGGGGGTAGTGGTTGGATGATACTATCACAAAGTGATGACGTGGCTGCCAGAACCTAATTTTGTTGAAACCCTAACCCTAAGATCTGAAACCCTAACCCTGAAATGCTGATTGACTGACTGGTTGCAGCGTAAAACGCGGGAAGGCTGCCACGTGGAAGGCTGTACGGATCTCCGTGATTTGCGGTAGCAGCTGGACTTGCTTTTCCCACGCAAGTTGGGAGAAAGAGAGAGAGAGAGACTTTTTCTGCTTTATTTTTAAAAGCTAAATATGGATAGCTTTTTGGCACTTGCTTTATTTTTATAAGCAAGAGAGAGAAAGAGCCTTTGCTTTATGGGAAAGCTTTTGATTTTCAGCTTTTGGGGCTTTGCTTTTGGCATCCCTTGTAACTTTAAATATGTGAGCATGCCTCTCACAACTCAGAGCATCTGGACGTAGAGTCTGAGTGTGAGCGCCTGCCCGCACTCTTGTACTTTGAACTCAGATTAATACAAAAAGAAATACCGAAAGGGGCGCTAGTCTTTGGGGCCAATATCTCTAGGCACGGAACTCCGCCAGGCCAGTGTCGAATAAATTGAGAGCTGTGAATTGTTTTGAAGTGGTTATTTGGTGCTGTCATGGTAGATTCTTGACTTGGAGTCATAGTTACCCGGAACGGGAACGGGGAACGGAAACGGGAGGGTCTGGAACGAGACGGGAACGGGGAGGAGGAGAGGGGCCGGCAGAACGGGAACAGGGCTGGAACGGTCCACCTAAAGTAAGGATTGAATTACCTCCATTCAGCTTAGTCCCAAATAAACTCCTAAACAGCCCCAAATCTGCCCCCTAACCTGCTCTCAAACTGCACCAAATATGTTTCCCGAGCAGCCCCAAATCTGCCCCCAAAAGCCCACTTTTTTTCCCCCAAATGCCTACTTTTGCTCGTTCCGCCCCACGTTTCGCTGTTCCGCCTTATGTTTCGCCCATTCCGGAACACCGTTCCAGTTACACCTCGTTCTGGAACGGCGTTCCGTTCCCATCTCCGTTTCAGGAACGGGACTCGTCCGGAACATTGTTTCGGAACGTTTGGGGTGTGTTTCCCCCGTTCCTTGTTACAGTGCTTGGAGTGTCCAAGTCTGTTACAGTGGTATTCGAGCAAGGCCGATTTCTCTTCTACGGGAAATCCGATCCCAATTTTTCTCACCGCGGCACCTATGGCTTCAGGCAAAGATTAGTCGACTTCCTCTGCATCCGAAGATGCGGGAAGGGATCATAACTGTCACGTGACACATTCAACCCCATGTGTCCGTGGACAAGCTACAACACGACAAGGGTTTAGTCAGTCTAGATTAGAAGTGATCTGGCACTTTTGTGAGTCTATTCGTAGATCGTGCATGCCCATTCACTTAGTGTAGATGCATATCCTCTGGTTGCACATAGCATGATCATAAGCATTCCCATCAGAATCCATCAGAATCCTTCAGGGGAATTTTCCAGTGCATTTAGCCTATTTTACCTATTTTTGACATTTTTCGCTTATTACTTTTAAGTGACTTTTGTTGGAAAGTAGGTAGGGCAAATTCAGTAAGTTTGTATGTAAGCAAATCTAGACTAGCACTATTTGGCAGAAGAGGCAACAGGAGCCAAGCTCAGCAGGCAACTTCTCAACAAGAACTTGGTGGACTTCCCTCCAAGCAAGAATCAGCCCTAGCGTTTCCTCCATCAAGCATCGCCCTAGCCTTGCATCAGCCTTGGCATTTTTCATCAGACACAAGCCCACAGTGCCCCCTTGCCCTAGCGTTTTGTATCAGCCCGGAAAGACCAGCAAGCTAGCGTTTTTGGAGACACATCAGCTAGCGTTTTTGCAACAAATAGTCACCGCGGCAAGCTGCAAAACACCTGCGTTTTCAGCCTTGCCATCGCCAGCAGAACCCCCATGACTAGCGTTTTTGTCATAGCAGATTCAGCCCTAAAGAGTAGCAGATTCAGCCCGGAAGAAACCTCAGTTTTCAGCCCTAACACCTGCAGATTTTCAGCGACAAAGATCATCAGAAAACAGCCCCAAAATCAGCGTTTTTGGACTAGCTGCAAATTTCAGCCCATAGCGTTTTTGGACAGCAGAGAAAAGATTGCAGATTTCAGCCCTAGTGTCGGCCTCGTCATCCCCGTCGTCATCGTCGACATAGCCTAGACTTGCATCAGTTTCATGCATACAGTTTGTGCAATCATAAGTAGACTACTCTCGCTGACGAGAGTGGGGCCTTTGGAGGAGGGTTTTACGTCGTCTCTGGTGTCGTATCTCTCTTCTCTCTCTATCTCTCAGTCTCATACACTTGCACGCACAGTGTCCATTCACTTTGTTTGTGATCGTAGCACTCTCTCATTAAGAACGGAAGGCTCTACCTTCCATAAGAACAAAAGGAACCTTGAGCACAGTTCGAGCACTCATCTTGAGCAAAGCGCAAACATTCATTCTGCTGCACCTAACATTGGTATCAGAGCTTTGGCAGTGTTCTGTATCACTCAAGGAAAGAACCACAAGAATCACAAGAATTTTTTTTGCTTGTTGCGGTCGCACGAACCCAAGTTCGCTTGGGCGTGTCGATTCCTGATCGTGTTTTTGAAGAGTGACAGGAATCCGAGGAAAGAAGGGCTTGTTCAGCCTCCCCTTGTGTCTCTTTTCACTCATTGAGAGCGGACCGTGCACTTAGCGGCCGGCCAATCGACATGAGGTGGGAAAAAGCAACCTTGGTGTGAGCGCAAGGCCGCCAAGGGGTGCACCCGCGGAAAAGAGAAGAACTCGGGTGAAGAGAAGATCCTTCTCCAACACGGTTTGCAAGCAAACGAAAACCTCAAGAACCTCAAGACCCTCAAGAACCCAAGAACCCAAGACCCACAAGAACCCAAGTTCCTCGTGAACTTAAGAACCAAAGATCAAAGTGCATGTTCCTTACCCGAAGCGGAACGGATACTTCGCATACAGGTGATGAGCATGGGAGTGGCGAAGAAGAGTTTTCCCCACCAGGAGGCTTTCCCGACCCTCCCCCTTCCCCATCTACGCCACGAGTTGTACCAAATTCTATGGAGGAGATGGTTAGTCGATGATGGAGATGATGGCACAACAACAAGAAATGAATCGAGTTGTGTTGGCACAACTAGCAAGAAAAGTAGAACAACAGGAAGCCAAGGACTCCAAGGGAGAAGAAAGAAACGAAAGAATTGCCGCACAACAAGAAGCAAATCGCCTTGCTTTAGAACGCGAACGCGATGAACGAAACGAAAGAAAAGCACAAAGAAAGGCCGAGTGTGAAGCTCAAAGAGTGGCCTTGGAGGCCGAACGTGAGGCTCAAAGAGAACTACGCACTCAAGAATTGGTTCGACAAAAGTACTTGCCTCCAAGTCCGAACCAGCCAAAGATCGTGGGAGTTCCTCAAGTGGCGCAAGCCACGATGCGGATTCCAACCATCCACTCACAAAGAAGTTGACTTTTAGTAAGTATGATGGTAAGATGGATGCTACGTGTTGCTAAATTGGCTTTATCTGACATAAAAATAATTCTAAATGAATTATTGGATTTATAAGTGGAGGGTTTTCTGGCTTGGAACACCAGGAAAAATAATTCTAAATGAATTAGTGGAATTTTAGGTGAGAGGGTTTTTCTCACTGGAGACATCCGAGTACAGAGTATTCCTAGTGCGTCATTCAAAGTAATGATGGGAGCACTGAGAACGGGAATATCTGTAAGGCCACCAAGAACGGGTACTTCTGATGCGTCACATCGGATGGGTGACAGGGAGCATTGGAAAGAAGTATTCGACCATCGAGGAACGGACATCTCTGATGCATCATAGGATGGGTGACATAGAGCATTGTGAAGGGGATTGTACCGTAAGTTCGGTAGGAAAGGACTAGGTGATGGGTATTCCTGATGCGTCACAAGGTGGGTGACGGGTGCATCGGAAAGGGGATATCCATAGTCGAGAGGAAATCCGAATTGGAAAAGAGGAATACACGTAAAGACGCAAGCACAAGAATAAAGATGGGTTCTGAGAAGCTTTTCTTAAAAAGCGGAATATTTTAATGAGTTTTCCGGGAAGAGCAGACGCTTTCCCGCGAGGAATCTATGTTTGCATTGCATTAGTGCATGTGGTTGCATCCAGGGACGCCTGGGAAGTGTTGTGAAAAGCATTGTTTTAAACTTATAAGGTTTTATTGAGTTTCTGGGCAAGTTCAGACCAATTTTAAAATATGCTGGCCACCCACTTAATAAGTGGGCAGTCACTTAGAAAATAAAGCAACAAAACCAGCCAGCGAATTCTCTCTCGCCATTTCGGATAGAACAGGAGAAAAAAAAAAAAAAGAAGGAAAACGGCGGCGATCTCTATGTGAGCAGCTTTTCGTGCCGTGGCCAAGGAGCTATAAAAGCACCACATGCCCTCACTGAAAGGGGGTTACCAACGTCAGCAAGAGAAGACTCTGCCGCCAGATAACGCAAGAGATCGCGAGACTACGAAGCACGGAAGTCGCTTTTCCCGCGCAAGAGCGACAGATACCTATTGTGGATTCTCCATACGAATTGTTGTCGCGTGTTTGTGTGTGTGTTTGCAGGTACTTCATCGCGAAGGAGAAGCGAGAAGGCTTCGGCCTACGCTTAGGAATTCCGGAAACGGAATTCGGAAATTGTCTGCGGAGTCTCAGCTTCGAGTACAGACGGAAGAAGGATTGAGAGCTCGTCTCTCGGATTTCCCTTACGGGAAGGAACGACCATCGAGTCAGAGAATTAGAACGGAGGGGTTTTCTCCGGTTCTTGTGCTTGTAAAAAGATTCTCCCTAATAAAGGATTCTCTTTAAGGGGGGGACCAGCCCATCTTCTGGTCCCTAGTACTGTGTCAATCTTCTCACTCTCTCTCTCTCTCTATTTATTTCTCTCTATATCCTTTGGCTTCAGTATTAAGTGATAAATTCTATTTATCCGAGTATATTCTATATTGTTATGCGCTCCCGTTTGTGACAGTGGTATCAGAGCATGGTCTCCTCTCTTTTTCTGTAAAGGAGGACGACTCTGGAAAGAGACGGGAAGAAGCCATGACAAGCCAAGAGAGAAGTAAGCAGGCGGAACCCTAAGTCCTGTAGGAAAAGCTCGTAGAGTTGGAAATTTTTTTTCTCTCTGCAAGAAGTTGACACAAGACTTGGGATTCTCCTAGAAGGCGACAAGAGCATGATTCTCAAGAAACTAGAGAATCCAAAGGAGCGGAATGCTCGAGATCCTTCAGAATCCAGAAAATATCCATGAACATCAATCCAGAACCATAGCCAAGAAATCCCGTCATTCCGGGAAGGATATGAAGAAGGTCTTTAGACCTCTGAACACTCTGGTCAAGTTTGATACTTTTGACGGAAGGGAAGATGCCCTGAAAGCTACTGCTTTCATTCGACAGTTTGAAGTTGCCTTTGCAAACGGCAATTTCTTAGAAATGTCGAAGGTGAGGCATGTGACCAAACACTTCAAGGGGGATTTCAAGTATTTGGTGGTATACCAAAGCTCTGCAAGGAACTTACAACAAGACTTGGATTCAATTCAAGGCTGAATTTTCCGACAAATGTTTTTTCCTCTACGCTTTGAGGAAGGCATCCAAGAAGATTGGGATCGGTTTGCCCTAAAGGAACAAGAGCGAGTCAAAGCAAGTAGTGGTTCACTCTTGCCAAGGTAGCTCCATTCTTGATCCTCTGGTGAACAAATTTAACGAAGGACTTTTGCCCGAATTTTATAAACGTATCTGCAAGATACTTTGCAGCAGATGGTGGAGTCAACAATAAAAGCTGAAAGTGTACACCTTAGCGTACATAGAATACAATCCCCGCATTGGGACAGGAACCATTGAACATAGAAACAATGAATTTTTGTTACCTCTCCTCGGAGGATACGTTGCTGCTATCCGGAGAAAGTTGGAGTAAGGGAATTCAATCTAACTCTTGAGTTCTTGAATAGAAGACCCTCGAACTTTAAGTGAGAGGGCAGGTTTTTGATCAAAGTTAAATCTTTGAGGAACTCATCAACTTCGTATTGCTTTTATGCACGAGATATGCATGTCTGTAACCAGAACAATCACTCTCGTGTTTATGAGAGTAGAATTGAGTTGAAACATTGCTTTATGGGATGGATTTGTCTGCTCAAATATGCGGAAGGTCAACTATTGATCTCGTATCCGGTAGTTCACCAACAAATTGCCTGCTACTACGGGTAGGAAATTATGAAGGAACCATTCTGAGCTTTCAAGCAAAGAAAAGCTTTTATCAAGCTTAAGTACCTTATGAACCAACACTCCCTACCCGGTAAGGAAAGACATGGTAGTGCTTTTCGCACAAGTGAAGGAATACTCTCTTTATGAGGGAAGGAACAAGTGATGACTACGGCCTGTGCTCCAGGAATCCAAGGATTGAAATCCTAGTTTATTTGATGAGCTGGTTTTGCTCTAAGATTGAGCCAAGGGATCGTCAGGTTAAGCGTCTTCGCTCTAAGGATCTTACGAAGGGAAGGTAAATTCCCAGGCTCACTGAAACTTATGTACACCTTTGGGTACATGGATAACACACAAAGATGTAGACCTATGCTAAGGAATTGGACGGGAGTTTGTTATACTCTCTCGAGCGCCTTTTTGCGCCAAGGATATTCCGACACGAGAATCTCTATTTGAGATGTGTCCGGTAGGACTTTGAGTCTCTACGAAGAAGAGGTTTTCTGATGATCGTTGATCGTTCAGTACGCTATGTGCTTTTACCATTACAGTAGCAACTTTTGGTTGCGGTATATGTTTCTCCATGAGCAGGTCAAGTAGCATTTACACGCTGCTAGAATAAATTCGAACTATTATGTTCGTAAGAATATAGTTCGCCAACCGTTTCAAAATGGTAAGAATTACATATGGGAGAACATCCCTGAGAATCAAAGAGGGTTCGCTCTATTGTGAACTGGGTTTGGACGTACGTTCAGAAAATGCTATGGCTTGAATCCTATCTGCCTGAGATTTTGCAAGGCGTCATTGATGCTCGCAAGGAGGAAAAGATTCGAAGGAAGTGCTTCGGATTGGAACCGTGCGCCTACGTTGAGCGACGGCCCGAAACAAGAACCTTCTTTAAGGTGATCGCAAATTGTGAAAGATTCACATGAGCTTAATGCCCTCGACATGCCCTATGCGGGAGGACATAAGAGGTTTAATATCCTCAGGACTAATAGCGCAAGGTTATGCGCAAGGACATAGACCTAAATTTATTTTTAGGAGGATGATCCTTCTCGGGATTGAGAAGGTGGAATTGAGTTAATAGATTCTTGGAAAGACGCGAATGACGAGTTCTTACATGGCTCGTAAGTTTAATGAATGGTGAAGGATATCCTCGAGGTACTAGAGGAAGGACATGAACTGGTAAGGTAAGTATTGAATTATTGAATTTTTGTTTAATTTAATTTCTAAGTTCTCTTTTGAGAAAGGACTAGCTCAACTCACCATTGAGCAATATTTGAAATTTTCCGGTTTCTCCCCGGTAGTTCTGTCACGTGACACATCCCAACCCTATGTGTCCGTGGACAAGCTACACCACAGCAGGGTTCAGTCAGTTCGATCAAGTTAGATTAGCAGTGATCTGACACTTTTGTGAGTCTATTCGTAGACCGTGCATGCCCAGTCACTTAGCATAGATGCATATCCTCCGGTTGCACACAGCATGATCATCGGGATTCCCATCAGAATCCATTAGCATCAGTTAGGGGAATTTTCCAGTGCATTTAGCCTATTTTCCTATTTATTGGTATTTTCACTTATTATTTTTAAGTGACTTTCCAACAAAAGTAGGTAGGGCAATTTTGCTAAGTTAATATATAAGCAAACGCAAGTTAGCACTTTCTGGCAGAAGAGGCAGCAGGAGCACCTTGCTCAACAGGCAACTTCTCAGCAAGACCAACCCCCGCGACTACTCTGGCGTTTTCTCCACAGAAGACCTAGCGTTTTTGCATCATATCAGCCTTGGCGATTTGTGCACAGCAGATCAGCCCCGGCGTCATCACGACACAGCAGATCAGCCTAGCGTTTTTGCATTTGCAGAACCCCGGCGACAGAAGGACCAATTTCAGCCCTGGCGTTTTTGGACCTAAAGTGTAGCAGATTTAGCCCGTAAAGACTATCAGTTTTCAGCCCTAAGAAACCTCATTTTTCAGCCAAGCAAACGCAGCCAAAACAGTCATTTTCAGCCACCGAAACAGTCCTGAAATTCAGCGATTAGAAGATCTCAGATTTCAGCCATCGTCATCGTCGTCGTCATTGGCATAGACCAAGTTGCATCAGTCCATTGCATTAGCATTGTACGTATTTGTGCAATCAAGTAGACCACTCTCGCCGACGAGAGTGGGGCCTTCAGAGGAGGGTTTTACAACCCCTCGGTGTCGTATCTCTTCTCTCTCCTTCTCTCAGTCTCATTCATTTGCACGCACAACATCCACCCACTTTGTTCGTGACCACAGCACTCTACAAGACAGAAAGCTTTCTCTTTCCCGAAGAACTAAAAAGAACCTTGAGCAATAAAGATCACTAATCTTGAGAAAATACAACATTCATTCCGCTGCACCTTACATTGGTATCAGAGCTTTGGAAGTGTTCTGCATTACTCAAGGAAAGAACCACGAGAATTTTTTTTGCTTGTTGCGATCGCACGAACCCAAGTTTACTTGGGCGTGGCGATTCCTAATCGTGTTTTGTTGAAAAGTGACAGGAATCCCAAGAAAGAAGGGCTTGTCCAGCCTCCCCTTGTGTCTCTTTTCACTCATTGAGAGCGGACCGTGCACTTAGCGGCCGGCCAATCGACGTGAGGTGGGAAAAAGCAACCTTGGTGTGAGCGCAAGGCCGCCAAGGGGTGCGCCTGCCACAGAAAGGAGTAGAACTCGGGTGAAGAGAAGATCCTTCTCCAACGCGATTTGCAAGCGAAAGAAAACCTCAAGAAACCTAAGATTCTCACGAATCAAGGACCTCAAGAACCTCAAGAACCCAAGATTCTCACGAATCTAGGATCTCAAGAACCTCAAGACCCTCAAGAACCCAAGTTCCTCGTGAACTTAAGAACCCAAGACCCGCAAGAACGCAAGTTCCTTGTGAACTTACGAACCCACAAGAACCCATGATTGCAGAATGGTCATCACTCAAAGCGGAATGGATACTTCACTTGGAGGTGATGAGCATGAGAGAGGCGAAGAAGAATTTTCCCCACCAGGAGGTTTTTCCGACCCTCCCCCTTCACCATCTACGACAAGGATTGCGCTAACTCCTAGGGAGGAGTTGGACCAAGAAAGAGAGACAGAAAGAAAAGCCTACGAAGAAGACATGGCAGCCATAGAGCGCCAGTATCAAGAAAGAATGGCAGCCATAGCGCGTGAGAGCGAGCAAGCACGCTTGGAAGCCAAAGCAAGAGAAGCAGAATTTGATCGAGAGAACAAAGAAATGCAAGCCAAGTTTGATCGCGAGAACAAAGCAATAAGGCAAGAGATGTTGCGACTTTTTTCTCGAATGCAGGCACAGATTCAACAGGATCGGGAAAAGGAGACACTCTCAGTCTCTTCTTCTCCAAAGCATGATACACAGGATTTGCAGGATTGTGTGAAGCATGATGATGATTTGATTGACAATGATTTGCATGATGATTTGAAGCACAATGATAAGCATGATGATTTGGATGCCAATGATTTGCATAATGATTTGGATGACAATGACAAGCATGATGATTTGCATAATCAAGATGTGATTTCTCACGAGCATGATGATTTGCATGATCAAGATGTGATTTCTCACAAGCATGATGAGTTGCATGAAGAAGATGTGATTGTTCACAAGGATGATGTGTTAGTGGATGCTTTTTCTAGCGAAGCTAACCTCGTTGTAGATTTGATCAATCACGAAGATCCGATCTTGGCTTTCGAGTCGAGGTCCAAAGAACCCCCACAGGACGATTCGATCATTCAGGAAGAACCGATCTTGGCTCTCGAGCCTTGGTCCAAAGAACCATCACAGGAAGTATTATGTGTTCGCATGATTGATACGCACGCATTGTTCGAGTGTTTCATTCGTGAAGGTTTCCTGTATTTTAGTCAGCATCGTTATGTGATCCCTTTCCCTAGGCATGACATAATGTATGTTGAGCACGTTTCTCTCATGGATGAACACGAATGTATGCGGATTGTTCATGAAAAGTTGAAAAGTTTGTATGTAAGGAAGTCGCATTCCATGTCTCTTCCTTGGCATGACACAGTTTCCAAACGAGCACATGATTGTATGAGCACCAAGCATGAGCATTTTCATTGTGATTTGCCACAGTTGATTGATTTCGATCAAACAGAAAAGATTTGAGCGCATTGTTTGCATGTGTTTGATGAATGGGTTGTCACTCCGTCTCTATGTTCATCTACATTGCATACACAGTCTTTAGAGAAGACAATATTTTTTTCCTTCACTTTACATGGAATGGGTATGTTCATGGTTTTGTGTTGGAGATGGTTTCAGGAATTTTTAGCCATGGAGATTCTTGAAGACGAAAGAAGCAGGACTCTAGACGAAGTTGAAGCAAGAAAGGAGATTCAGAAGACTTTGAGTCGCTTTCGACGCGGCCCAAAGAAGCAAGCGTTGCAGACCTTTATGAAGTTCAAGTACCGCTCGACCCACACATCAGAGTGGGCCGGCGAAGAGTCCCTTCCAGGATTCCGGATGCTGTTGGCGATCTCCCTCGACGCCATACAGTTCGGTACCAATACCTCACTTTGAAAAGGAGGGGATGTCACGTGACACATCCCAACCCTATGTGTCCGTGGACAAGCTACACCACAACAGGGTTCAGTCAATTCGATCAAGTTAGATTAGCAGTGATCTGACACTTTTGTGAGTCTATTCGTAGACCGTGCATGCCCAGTCACTTAGCATAGATGCATATCCTCCGGTTGCACACATCATGATCATCGGAATTCCCATCAGAATCCATTAGCATCAGTTAGGGGAATTTTCTAGTGCATTTAGCCTATTTCCTATTTATTGGTATTTTCACTTATTATTTTTAAGTGACTTTCCAACAAAAGTAGGTAGGGCAATTTTGCTAAGTTAATATATAAGCAAACCCAAGTTAGCACTTTCTGGCAGAAGAGGCAGCAGGAGCACCTTGCTCAACAGGCAACTTCTCAGCAAGACCAACCCCCGCGACTATTCTGGCGTTTTCTCCACAGAAGACCTAGCGTTTTTGCATCAGATCAGCCTTGGCGATTTGTGCACAGCAGATCAGCCCCGGCGTCATCACGACACAGCAGATCAGCCTAGCGTTTTTGCATTTGCAGAACCCCGGCGACAGAAGGACCAATTTCAGCCCTGGCGTTTTTGGATTTCAGTAGCAATTTAAGACCGGCATCATTCACCTAAAGTGTAGCAGATTCAGCCCGTAAAGACCATCAGTTTTCAGCCCTAAGAAACCTCATTTTTCAGCCAAGCAAACGCAGCCAAAACAGTCATTTTCAGCCACCGAAACAGTCCTGAAATTCAGCGATTAGAAGATCTCAGATTTCAGCCATCGTCATCGTCGTCGTCATTGGCATAGACCAAGTTGCATCAGTCCATTGCATTAGCATTGTACGTATTTGTGCAATCAAGTAGACCACTCTCGCCGACGAGAGTGGGGCCTTCGGAGGAGGGTTTTACAACCCCTCGGTGTCGTATCTCTTCTCTCTCCTCTCAGTCTCATTCATTTGCACGCACAACATCCACCCACTTTGTTCGTGACCACAGCACTCTACAAGACAGAAAGCTCTCTCTTTCCCTAAGAACTAAAAGGAACCTTGAGCAATAAAGATTAGTGTCTTGAGAAAATACAACATTCATTCCGCTGCACCTTACAAGTTCAGTTGGACATTACAGTTGAGGACAACTGTTTATAAGTGAGAGGGATGTTGCTAAATTGGCTTTATCTGACATAAAATAATTCTAAATGAATTATTGGATTTATAAGTGAGAGGGTTTTCTCGCTTGGAACACCATGAAAAATAATTCTAAATGAATTAGTGGAATTTTAGGCGAGAGGGTTTTTCTCACTGGAGACATCCGAGTACAGAGTTTTCCTAGTGCGTCATTCAAAGTAATGACAGGAGCACTGAGAACAAGAATATCTGTAAGGCCACCAAGAACGGGTACTTTTGATGTGTCACATCGGATGGGTGACAGGGAGCATCGGAAAGTAGTATTCGACCATCCAGGAACGGACATCTCTGATGCGTCATAGGATGGGTGACATAGAGCATCGTGAAGGGGATTGTACCGTAAGTTCGGTAGGAAAGGACTAGGTGATGGGTATTCCTGATACGTCACAAGGTGGGTGACGGGTGCATCGGAAAGGGGATATCCATAGTCGAGAGGAAATCCGAACTGGAAAAGAGGAATACGCGTAAAGACGCAAGCACAAGAATAAAGATGGGTTCTGAGAAGCTTTTCTTAAAAAGCGGAATATTTTAACGAGTTTTCCGGGAAGAGCAGACGCTTTCTCGCGAGGAATCTATGTTTGCATTGCATTAGTGCATGTGGTTGCATCCAGGGACGCCTGGGAAGTGTTGTGAAAAGCATTGTTTTAAACTTATAAGGTTTTATTCAGTTTTTGGGCAGGTTCAGACCAAGTTTAAAATATGCCGGCCGCCCACTTAATAAGTGGGTAGTCACTTAGAAAATAAAGCAACAAAACCAGCCAACGAATTCTCTCTCGCCATTTCGGGTAGAACAACAAGAGAAGACTCTGCCGCCAGATAACGAAAGAGATCACGAGATTATGAAGCACGGAAGTCGCTTTTCCCACGCAAGAGTGACAGGTATCTATTGTGGATTCTCTATACGAATTGTTGTCGCGTGTTTGTGTGTGTGTTTGCAGGTACTTCATCGCGAAGGAGAAGCGGGAAGGTTTCGGCCTATGCTTGGGAATTCCGGAAACGGAATTCGGAAATTGTCTGCGGAGTCTCAGCTTCGAGTACAGACGGAAAAAGGATTGAGAGCTCGTCTCTCGGATTTCCCTTACGGGAAGGAACGACCATCGAGTCAGAGAATTAGAACGGAGGGGTTTTCTCCGGTTCTTGTGCTTGTAAAAAGATTCTCCCTAATAAAGGATTCTCTTTAAGGGGGGGACCAACCCATCTTCTGGTCCCTAGTACTGTGTCGATCTTCTCACTCTCTCTCTCTATTTATTTCTAACTATATCCTTTGGCTTCAGTATTAAGTGATAAATTCTATATATCCGAGTATATTCTATATTGTTATGCGCTCCCGTTTGTGACACTACGGTTATTCATTCTTGGTTGCATTAATTTAATGCTTATTTTGCGACAACTAAGAAGACAGGAAATAGCAAAGTTGACGGCAGTCATGTACCTTGCCGGTGATGCCATCAATTGGTACCACGCATGGCAAGAGGCACAGTTAGCCGCGCACCTAGAGGAAGCCGGCCCCTTTCCTTCAATTGGGCTGATTTCCAAGACAAGCTCAAGGCGCGGTTTATGCCACCTCAGTACCTTGCACGATTGAAGGACGATTGACGCGCTCTAAAGCAAAATGGTTTGCCTGTTATGTCTTTTTCTAATCGTGTTTTGCAGCTAGGTACCCAATTACGCAAGTCGGATGATAAATGCAAAGAGGCATTCCTCTTGAGGTTAGACGACTATATCAAGTTTGATGTAGAAGTCTTCGACCCAATCGATCTCAACAAGGCGGGAGCGATTGCTCTCGCACAGGAGATGAAGCACAACAAGGGAAAGCCTAAGGAGAACAAGACTCCTCGCAGACTTCTCAGAACCCTCAGAACGGTAAGAATGGTAACTCTTCTAACCAATCTTCCAATAGTCTCTCACAAAAGAATTCTTCCAATGAACCTAAGGGTAAGGCTAATACAATTGCTAAACCTAAGCTTACTCCAGATGAAAAGATAGCACAAGGAATTGTAGGAGGATACATCACGTCGGAAGAGCAAAGCACTTATTCTAAGGAAGGTCGTTGTTTTCATTGTCACATTAAGTGTCACATAAAAAGAACATGTCCTAAGCTTGAATCGAATGAATCTAAAGAATCCACAGAACCAACTTCCTGTGTCAATGCAATTATTGATAACAGGAGTGTGTCCCAAGTATCTCTTGACCTCTCATTGATGATTCTCTCATTAAATGTTATGGTCAGGTGTCGGGGCAGCGTTTTGTCATATTGTTTAACCCAGGTAGTATGCATAATGTGATCAGTCTCTCTCTTATTGAGAAAGCCCGCCTAGAAGTTAGTCAGAAATCTCCTCTCGAGGTCTCTGGCTTTGTTCCCGGTATGGACTCTCTCATCACGCAGGAGTGTCTTGGTTTGTTGTTTACAATTCAACAAGCTGCCTTCACTAGAAGATTTTTTGTCTCTCCTCTCTCAGGATGTGATATGATTTTGGGCATTCGATGGTTTCGTGATCTTAACCCTCTCATTGATTGGGAGGCTAACACTTTCACTCTCTATGCCAAAAGTGATTCTCTCATTGTCATTCGTGGAGAGGACATTGTTCATTCTTCCTCTCTCATTGCCAATATGCAGGACAAGAATGATAGGATTCAGGAGAAGGAGACTCTCTCAGTCTCTTCTTCTCCAAAGCATGACACACAGGATTTGCATGATGATTTGAATGACAATAATAAGCATGATGATTTGGATGATAATGATGAGCATGGTGATTTGCATGATCAAGATGTGATTTCCCAAAAGCATGATGAGTTACATGAAGATGTGATTGTTCACAAGGATGATGTGTTAGTTGATGCTTTTTCTAGCGAAGCTAACCTCGTTGCAGATTCAATCAATCACGAAGGATCGATCTTGGCTCTCGAGTCGAGGTTCAAAGAACCCCCTCAAGAAGAACCGATCTTGGCTCTTGAGCCTAGGTCCAAAGAACCCTCACAGGAAGTATTATGTGTTTGCATGATTGATATGCACGCATTGTTCGAGTGTTTCATTCGTGATCGTTTCCTGTATTTTAGTCAGCGTCTTTATGTGATCCCTTTTCCTAGGCATGACATATTGTACGTTGAGCACGTTTCACTTATGAATGAGCACGGATGTATGCGGATTATTTATGAAAAGCTAAAAAGTATGCATTCAAGGAAGTCACATTCCATGTCTCTTCCTTGGCATGACACGTTCGTAGAAAGAGCACATGAAAGTATGAGCACCAAGCATGGGCATTTCCGTTGTGAATTGCCACAGTTGATTTCTTTAGATCAGAAGAGAAAGATTCGATCTCATTGTTTGCGTGTGTGTGGTGAACGGTTTGGCACTCCGTCTCTTTGTTCATCTACATTGCATGCACAGTCTTTGAGGAAGTCAAGATTTTTTCCAGTCACTTTACATGGAATAGGTATGTTCATGGTTTTGTGTTGGAGGTGGTTTCAGGAATTTTCAGCCATGGAGATTCTTGAAGAAGAAAGAAGCATGACACTCGACGAAGTTGAAGCATTGAAGGAGCCACACAAGACTTTGTGTCGCTTTCGGCGCGGCCCAAAGAAGCAAGCGTTGCAGACCTTTATGAAGTTCAAGTACCGCACGACGCACACATCAGAGTAATTGAAGCATTGAAGGAGCCACACAAGACTTTGTGTTGCTTTCGGCGTGGCCCAAAGAAGCAAGCGTTGCAGACCTTTATGAAGTTCAAGTATCGCACGACGCACACATCAGAGTGGGCCGGCGAAGAGTCCCTTCTAGGATTCCAGATGCTATTGGCGATCTCCCTCGACGCCATACAGCTCGGTACCAGTACCTCACTTTGAAAAGGAGGGGATGTCACGTGACACATCCAACCCTATGTGTCTTTGGACAAGCTACAACACGACAAGGGTTCAGTCAATCCAGTCAGTCTAGATTAGAAGTGATCTGGCACTTTTGTGAGTCTATTCGTAGATCGTGCATGCCCAATCACTTAGTGTAGATGCATATCCTGTGGTTGCACATAGCATGATCATAAGCATTCTCATCAGAATCCTTCAGGGGAATTTTCCAGTGCATTTAGCCTATTTTATCTATTTTTGACATTTTCCGCTTATTACTATTTAAGTGACTTTTGTTGGAAAGTAGGCAGGGCAAATTCAGTAAGTTTGTATATAAGCAAACCTAGACTAGCACTATTTGGCAGAAGAGGCAATAGGAGCCAAGCTCAGCAGGCAACTTCTCAACAAGAACTTGGTGGACTTCCCTCCAAGCAAGAATCAGCCCTAGCGTTTCCTCCATCAAGCATCGCCCTAGCCTTGCATCAGCCTTGGCGTTTTTCATCAGACACAAGCCCACAGTACCCCCTTGCCCTAGCGTTTTGTATGAGCCCGGAAAGACCAGCAAGCTAGCATTTTTGGAGACACATCAGCTAGCGTTTTTGCAACAAATAGTCACTGCGGCAAGCTGCAAAACACCAGCGTTTTCAGCCTTGCCATTGCCAGCAGAACCCCCACGACTAGCGTTTTTGGTCATAGCAGATTCAGCCCTAAAGAGTAGCAGATTCAGCCCGGAAGAAACCTCAGTTTTCAGCCCTAACACCTGCAGATTTTCAGCGACAAAGATCATCAGAAAACAGCCCCAAAATCAGCATTTTTGGACTAGCCGCAGATTTCAGTCCATAGCGTTTTTGGACAGCAGATAAAAGATTGCAAATTTCAGCCCTAGTGTCGGCCTCGTCATCCCCGTCGTCATCGTCAACATAGCCTAGACTTGCATCAATTTCATGCATACAGTTTGTACCGGTTTGTGCAATCATAAGTAGACCACTCTCGTCGACGAGAGTGGGGCCTTTGGAGGAGGGTTTTACGTCTCTGGTGTCGTATCTCTCTTCTCTCTCTATCTCTCAGTCTCATACACTTGCACGCACAGTGTTCATTCACTTTGTTTGTGATCATAGCACTCTCATTAAGAATGGAAGGCTCTACCTTCCATAAGAACAAAAGGAACCTTGAGCATCCGAGCTGCATGGCTTCCTTGTAGTCTGTCAATAACTCTGGATAGTCCTTGAAAAACTCTTCGTCGACCCACACCGCTTCGTGGGCCCCTCGATCCTTGAACTTCAAAAAGTATTGTCTCACTTGCTTCTTCGAACCATGTCGAAACTGATGCAACAACAGTTGCTCTGGCTCCATGACTTCAGCTTCATCGATGATCTGCGGTTCTTCTTCTGCCGAAATGCCATGTGGAGGTGTTCACTTTCAACCAAGAAACATGGAAAACGTTGTGCATTGACCATGAGTTAGGTAACTGCAATTTCATTGAAACCTGATTTATCTTTTTAATGACTGGAAATAAACGATACATACGAAAAGACAACTTTGGACACTTCTTTCCAACTTGCTTAAGACGTTGCTTCATGATTCTTAAATACACCCAATCCCCTTCCTTGATCGAAACATCCTGACAATGCTTGTTAGCCTACCGTGAATAAGATTCATGAGCTTTGCTTAGCCGAAGCTTCACACTCTCAGAAATCTCATCCAATGACTGACTTTCAGCATTCGCATCAGGCATTTGACTGACCGAGCGAGTCAAAAGTGACTGGAACAGACCGCCAAAAGCTGCCTCATACGGAGTTCAACCAATGGCAGAAGAAAAAGAGTCATTCAAAATAGCCTGAACCAATGGGAGATAGAGCTTCCACTGAGACTGCTGATCATGCAGATATGACTTTAAAACATCAAAAGCCAATTGATTGTAAATCTTTGTCTAACCATCTAACTGTGGATGAAAAGCCGATGAAAAATTTAACTTAGTGCCAAAATTTTCAAAGAGTGCACGCCAAAAGTTGAACGTGAACTTTTAACATCCCTACTGAAACAATTGATTTTGGCAAACCACAGAGGGGGTACCAATGCTTACTGAACAACCGTGCTACATCGTGTGCTGTAACTGTGGCTTTACAAGGAATCAACATGCAAAACTTGCTGAAACGATCGACAATTGTCAAACATTTGAGTGTTCCTTGAATGCAAACTTGGTGGAAGGTTAGTCACAAAATCCATGGAAATATCTTGAAAAGGTCCATCGGGAATAGGCAGCGGAAGCAAGAGGCCTTGCTGCTTACCCCGAGGAGCTTTTACCTTTTGACATATAGTGCACTGTGTGCCATAATGAAACACATCCTTTCGCATTTTAGGCCAATAAAAGAATCTTTCTATTTGTTCCAAAGTGGTGTTCATTCCCCTGTGCCCACTCGTGAGAGAATCATGTGCATCATGCAATATGGTTGAATGTTCCTTGAATGCAAACTTGGTGGAAGGTTAGTCACAAAATCCATGGAAATATCTTGAAAAGGTCCATCGGGAATAGGCAGTGAAAGCAAGAGGCCTTGCTGCTTACCCCGAGGAGCTTTTACCTTTTGACATATAGTGCACTGTGTGCCATAATGAAACACATCCTTTCGCATTTTAGGCCAATAAAAGAATCTTTCTATTTGTTCCAAAGTGGTGTTCATTCCCCTGTGCCCACCCGTGAGAGAATCATGTGCATCATGCAATATGGTTGGCCTGAGAGAGAGCAATACACATAAACGTTGACAAAAATACAATAAACCATTACTAATGAGATAGTTGCTTAGCCCTTGGGAAGCAAGAGCCTGCAACCAATGCTTATCAAACTCGGAATCCGCATATTGATTCTTCATGCTGTCGAAAGACACGCCCTGAATAGAAAATGTGGATCTTGACTCAAGAGCCAAAATCTGTCCTTTGCGACTCAACACATCTGCAACAGGGTTAGCTTTTCCAGACACATATTTAATCAAACCTCCAAATTGCTCAAAAATTTGTGACCACCGTGCCTAGCAGTCACTTCAATGTGCACTAGGTATAGATTGGAGCTACTTGAGGGCTTGATGATCTGTGCGAACTGTAAACTCTCTACCATAAAGAAAATTCTTCCAATGCTTAAGAGAGTGAATGATAGATAAAAGTTCTTTATCATAAACTGAATAATTCTTTCCGCACTATTGAGCTTCCGGCTAAGAAAAGCTACAGGACGACCATGCTGCTGAAGCACAGCGCCTATGGCGACATTGCTCGTATCCATCCATACCTCAAAGGGATCATCCCAAGAGGCAAGGATAAGACATGTGCTTCTGTCACTGCAACCTTGAGAGCTGCGAAAGCCTCAATGGCTGCTTCGGGCAAGTCTACGCGCTGACGGCGAGTCTTTACCCCTTTCAAAACATCAGTCATAGGTGTAGCAATGCGTGCAAAATTCTCTATGTGCGTACTATATGCTTGACATAAATCAAGAAAATAACACACATCATATGCAGTTTTGGGCAAATCCCAATTACGAACTGTTCCACCTTCGTGAGATCTAGCTTGCGCCTTCTGCAGAAATGATATAACCCAAATAAGTGACTTCAGTAAGAAAAATTCAGACTTCTTAGCTGCAATGTACAACTGATACTCATCCAAACGGGTTAGTACCCTTTCGACATCAGTTTTATGTTGTTCCCACGATGCAGAGAAAATGATAATATCATCCAAAAAGATGAACACACATACACCGACCATATCGCCGAAACGACTTACCATGAGACGATTAAATGTACCCACGGCACCTGTCAATCCAAAAGGCATAACAATATACTCCCATTGCCCTTGCTCGGTGCGAAAAGCAGTCTTGAAGATGTCGTCTTTGAATACCCGTACCTAATGGTATCCGCTCTTGAGATCAACCTTGCTAAAAACCTTTGCCCCATTAAGCCTGTCAAGGATAAACTCAATGTGAGACATCGGAAACTTGTTCTTGACGGTCATCTTGTTCAATGCCTTGTAATTAACACACAAACGAGACAAACCATCCTTCTTGCGAACAAACAAAATAGGAGCAGCAAAAGGACTTACACTAGGACGCATGAATCCTCTAGCCACTAACTCCGTGAGTTGTCTCTCTAACTCTTCCTCCTGTGTCTTGTTCAAACGATAGGGAGCCTTACTGGCAGGCTGTGTCCCCTCCATAAGCTCAATGCGATGGTCCTCAGGCCGCTCGGGTGGGAGACGGGGTGGAAGATCGTGTTGCAAAAAGTGATTTTTAAACTTGGTAAACAAATCTGAACACTTAGCTGGAGCCTGAATGCTCTGGGAAACTGGAGCAGCATAGATGAATGCCGCTTGAGCTCCTCGTCGTAATTCACGCTTTACCTGCACATGAGAGATGAGAGGCAAAGAATGCAAGCCCTCGTCAACACGAATGATGAGGGGGGAGTCAACTTTGGCATTTAACGTGAGAGTGTTAGCCTCCCAATCAATGAGAGGGTTATGCTCATAAAACCATCTTATGCCCAAAAGCATATCACATTCTGAAAGAGGAGACACGAGAAATTTCCTACGGAAAGCAGCTTGTTGAACGGTAAAGTTTAAACATCACATCAAGGCACTCTTTTGTGATGAGAGAGTCCATACCAGGAGCGAAGCCAGAAACTTCGAGAGGAGTTTTCAGACTGACCTCTAGGCGGGCTCTCTCAACAAGAGAGGCACTAATCACATCATGCATACTGCCTGGATCAAACAATATGATAAAACGCTAACCCTTTACATGACCATAACACTTCATGAGAGACTCATCAATGTGTGTGTCAGAGACATGAGAAGATTCAGCTTGGTTCATTAAAGTGCTTGTGGTTGCTGTGGGTTTGGTTCTTTAGGTGGGGCTGTCTTAGGACAAGCCTTCTTAATGTGACCTTTGACGTGACATCGATAACATCGACCTTCCTTAGCATAAATCACTTGTTCTTCAGCCGTGATGTATCCTCCTATAATTCCTTGTGCAGCTTTTTCACCTTGGGTTAGCTTAGGTTTTGCAGGCACTTTAGCTTTACCCTTAAATTCATTGTTAGAGTTCTTTTCTGAAGAGTTAGAGGAAGATGGGCTAGAAGCGTTACCATTCTTACCATTCTTACCGTTTTTATCATTCTGCGTGTTGTGAGAATTTTGAGAGGTTCCTTGAGAAGTCTTGTTTTCCTTAGGCTTTCCCTTATTGTGCTTCATCTCCTGTGCGAGAGCAATCGCTACCGCCTTGTTGAGGTCGATTGGATCAAGCACCTCCACATCAAACTTGATATACTCGTCCAATCCATAAAGCAATGCCTCCTTGCGCTCCGTATCCGATTTGCGTAATTGAGTACCAAGCTGCAAAACACGATTAGAGAAAGACATAACCGGCATACCATTTTGCTTGGGAGCGCCCCAATCGTCCTTCAATCGTGCGAGGTACTGAGGTGGCATAAACCGCGCCTTGAGCTTGTCTTGGAAATCAACCCAACTGAAGGAAAGGGGCGTGAATTCGTCGGCTTCCTCTAGGTGCGCGGCCAATTGTGCCTCTTACCATGCGGGATATCAATTTATGGCATCACCAGCAAGGTACATGGTTGCCGTCAAAACTTTGCTATTTCCAGTCTTCTTAGTTGTCGCAAAATAAGCATTAAATTGATGCAACCAAGAATGAATAAGTGTAGCATCCATCTTACCATCATACTACTGAAAGTCAACTTCTCTGTGACTGGGTTGTTGGAGTCCGCATCTCGGCTTGCACCACTTGAGGAACTACCAACCTCTTTGGCTGGTTCGGACTTCGAGGCAAGAACTTGTCGAACCAATTCTTGAGTGCGGAGGTCTCTTTGAACCTCACGATCGGCCTCCAAGGCCGCTCGTCTTGCTTCGGCTTCCTCCTTTCTTTGTGCTTTTCTTTCTTTTCGTGCATCACGCTCGCGTTTTAACGCAATGCAAGTCGCTTCTTGTTGTTCTGCTTTTCTTTCTAGTTGTGCCATCGCAACGCGATTCATTTCTTATTGTTGTGCCACCATCTCCAACATCGACTTGACCATCGCCTCCATAGGATTTGGTACAACTCGTGGCGTAGATGGGGAGGGGGGAGGGTCGGAAAAACCTCTTGGGTTCTTGAGGGTCTTGAGTTCTTGAGGTTCTTGAAATTCTTCTTTCGCTTGTAATCTGTGTTTGAGAAGGATCTTCTCTTCACCCAAGTTCTGCTCTTTTCCACGGGCGCACCCCTTGGCGGCCTTGCGCTCACACCAAGGTTGCCTTTTCCCACCTCACGTTGATTGGCCGGCCACTAAGTGCACGGTCCGCTCTCAATGAGTGAAAAGGGGCACAAGGGGACGCTGGACAAGCCGTTCTTTCCTGGGATTCCTGTCACTCTTCAAAAACACGATTAGGAATCGACACGCCTAAGTGAACTTGGGTTTGTGCGACTGCAACAAGCTAAAAAAATCTTGTGATTCTTGTGGTTCTTTCCTTGAGTGATACAAAACACTGCCAAAGCTCTCATACCAATGTAAGGTGCAGCGGAGTGAATGTTTTAACTTTGCTCAAGATGAGTGCTCCGAATTGTTGCTCAAGGTTCCTTTTGTTCTTATGGAAGGGAGAGCCTTCCGTTCTTAATGAGAGAGTGCAATGAACACAAAGTGAATGGACACCGTGCGAGAAAGTGTATGAGACTGAGAGATAGAGAAAGAAGAGAATACGACACCAGAGACGTAAAACCCTCCTCCGAAGGCCCCACTCTCGATGGTGAGAGTGGTCTACTATTGATTGCACAATCTGGTACAATGGCTGATGCAATGAGTCTACAATGACTGGCTATGCCGATGTCGACGGTGGCGACAATGAACCTAGTCTATGGCTGAAAACTGAGTATCCCGATGACTGCGGTGTGGCTGTCCAAAAACGCCAATGAGGCTGAAATTTGCTGATGCAAAAACGCAGCCCCTTTGTAGCATAAAAAATGCTGCCTTGCTGCTTTGAAAACGCTGATTTGCAGCCTTTAAAGTCCTCCAAAAATCACTGGTTTGGCTGGTCCTTTATTGCTGAATTTCTGATGTTGTGGCGATGCTGAAAACGCTAGTGTGTGGGAGTCTAGGGCGATGAGGATCTTGCTGAAAAACGCCAGCAGAGGGTGGTCACTTGCTTGGAGGAAAATCGCCACAAGGGGGAAGTCTTGCTTGAGAGAGGGGGGGAACCTGCTGCCTTTGGCCTGTGTTCTCCTTGCTCTTCTACCAATTAGTGCTAGCCTAGGTTTGCTTATACATTATCTTACCCAATTTGCCCTACTCAGTTCCCAACAAAAGTCACTTAAATTAATAAGTGAAAAATGTCAAAAATAGGGAAAATAGGCTAAATGCACTAGAAAATTCCCCTGAAGGATTCTGATGGGAATGCTTATGATCATGCTGTGTGCAACCAGAGGATATTCATCTAGACTAAGTGCCTGGGCATGCACGGTCTGCGAACAGACTCACAAAAAGTGTCAGAACACTTGCTAATCTAGACTGACTGGACTGACGGAACCCTTGTTATGAAGTAGCTTGTCCATAGACACATAGGGTTGGATGTGTCACGTGACACGAAGATAGACTTGCGATCAGGCTATCATCAGATACGGATCCAACTGGAAGGTATTCCTAAGACTGGTTTCCATACGCGTTATGGTCACTATGAGTTTTTGGTCCTGCCTTTTGGTTTGACCAATGCTCCAGCCACATTTCAACAGATGATGAATGATATGCTGAGACCATTTTTAGGCAGCTTCGTTGTTGTATTTCTCGATGATATCTTGATCTACAGCCGAAGTTTGTCTGAGCACCTAGCGCATATACGCGTTGTTCTCAAAATACTGAGAACTGAGAAGCTTTATGCTAAGGCTTCTAAGTGTGAATTCTTCAAGAAAGCTTTTGTACTTGGGTCACATCATTACTCGCGATGGAATTCGCGTCGACCCTCAAAAGTTAGATAAAGTGCGAAATTGGCTCATTCTGAAGAATGTGCCCCAAGTAAAGTCCTTTTTAGGCTTTACTAGATTCTTTCGCAAGTTTATCAAGGATTACTCTAAAGTTGCTGCTCCGCTTACGCAACTTTTAAAAAGTTGGGGTGAAAGGGCCGAAGACTTCGGGTCCTCATCATAAAGATAATCCCCCTGTTGTCTGGAATGAGCGTCTCGACGAGAGCTTTCGGACACTAAAGCACTTGGTGACTACTGCGCCAATATTGCACATTGTGGATCCTAGCAAACCATTTGTGGTTGAGGCGGATGCTAGTGATTATGCCATCAGTGCGGCATTATACCAAGATGGACGTCCTGTTGCGCTTGAAAGTAAGAAACTTTCTGACGCTAAGATGCGTTATCCAACGTATGAGAAGGAGCTTTACGCCGTAGTCCACGCCCTGAGGAAATGGCGACACTACTTGTATGGCTCTACGTTTGTTGCATGGACAAATCATCACTCCTTGCACTATATCTGTGATCAGGGTGATCTTAGAGGCCGAAAGGCTAGATGGGTTGAGCTTATGCAAGAGTTTGACTTTGAGATCTGTTATAGAAAAGGATCCAGCAATCGAGTTGCCGATGCGCTCAGCAGGATTCCTGAGGTTAATGCCTTGTCTATGGGTGAAATCTCGACGGATTTCTATCTCTCCCTCCGAGGGCTATGTCATTCTGATGGCCATTTTGGCAAGATATGGAACGAGTGCGAGGCGGGACATGACTTGCGTACAGGCTTGGGTGATCCGGAGACCCAAGTGAGTCGTGTTGGAGAGACGAGACAGCGACAATATTCCATAAGAGGTGGACTATTGTTTAGAAATGGTAAAGTCTACGTGCCGGAAATCGATGAGGTTCGACAAAGGATTTTGTGCGAATGCCACGATGTTCCTAGCGCTGGGCGCCCAGGCATTCAAAGAACTTTGGCTTTGGTCAAGCGATATTTCTATTGGCCAAGGATGCGCTCTTACATAGAGAGCTATGTGAAGAGATGCGCTCAGTGTCACGTCAATAGGGCAGAACGCATTTGGAAAGCTGGCCTGCTACGTCCATTGGAAATCCCAGATGCCAAGTGGCAGAGTATTTCCATGGACTTCATCGTTGGTTTGCCAAAATACTAGTCGGGGCAATGACGCCATTTGGGTTGTGGTCGATAGAGTTTATGCCAATGAAGTCGACAGTAAAAAGCCATGAGTTGGCGGTTTTATTTGTCGATCAGCTTTATAAGCTGTATGGTTTGCCAGAGGATATCGTCAATGATCGTAATACTAAGTTCACTGGCCGATTTTGGCGAGATGTGTTTGCTCATCTTCAGACGAAGTTGAGTATGTCGTCTTCTGACCATCCTTAGTCTGACGGACAAAGTGAGAGGATGAATCAGATGTTAAGAGCCTATGTCTCTCACACGCAGTCTGATTGGGAAAGGTATCTTCCACAGTTTGAGTTTGCCTATAATAATAGCAAGCATTCTGCTACTCGATTTAGCCCGTTCATGTTGATGTATGGATTTGAGCTTAAATCCCCAATTGCTATTGGCTTAGAGAAAGTCAAGGAACGCCAATCTCGTGATTTCCTGTATGACATGCAAGAAATGCTCGAATTGGCTAAAGATAGTATAAGAACGGCTCGTGATCGGGTCACTACTTATGCTAATCAAAAGAGATCTCCAAGGACTCTCGATGTGGGACAATGGGTCTATCTGAAGATACCCAAGGATTCCAAGACTATGCGAACAGGAAAGCATTATAAGCTTTCAGCTAGATATTGTGGTCCGTTCTTGATCACAAAGAAAATTGCCCAAGTTGCCTACAAACTGGCTCTCCCTTCAGATGTTAGTGTACATCCAGTGTTCCATGTCAGCCGCCTTAAAGTGAGATTGGGTGTCTATTGAGGAAAATGTATGGCAAGAGATGCAAACTGAGTATATTCCTCGAGAACAAGATGCAGTCTTAGATCATCGTACCCGTCATTCGTACCAAAAGGCTTATGACGAGTACTTAATTAAATGGAAGAGTCAATCTGAAAGGTTTGCTACTTGGGAACCAGTTAGAGCTCTGAAAGCTCAGTATCCCCACTTCATTGATGAGGACATCAATGGTTCTTAAGGGGGGATGTATGTTATGTCCCACTCTTAGGGGAGGGGATCTAGCCCAAACGCCGTCGGGATGGGCGTCCAATGTCCGGGCGGATGTAGTGTGAATCCGGCCATTATTATAAAAGGGAGGCCAAGGCCTCATTTGCAATTATCGACCCCCACTGGCAGAGTGCCAGTGGTTAGCCCGCGAGGCTAGGAGTGCGCGAGGTCACCTCGAGGAGGTGAGGCGGGGTGGTATGAGATGCTCGGTCTTGCAGGTGCACGCCTACGTCCTCGAACGCTGGCCCCAGCACGGGGGAGCTGCCGGATGGTGGCTATGGTCGGGTGGTTCGTTCGACGCGTGTCTGTAGGCGGTCCGTGTAGCCGAGAGATCCACTCTCCACGTTCGTTTCAGTACTCCTCGCGTGAATCTTCGTTGTGATCTCTTCCCGCATCGCCGGATGCAGAGGAAGTCGACTGATCTTTGCCTAAAGCCATAGGTCCCGCGGAAAAAGGATCGGATTTCCCGTAGGAGAGAAATCAGCCGTGCTCTGATACCACTATAACAGACTTGGACACTCCAAGTCGAGAATCTACCGCGACAACACAAATAATCACTTCAAAACAGTTCACTGTTCACAATTGATTCGACCAGCGGAGTTCCATGCCTAGAGATATTGGCCCTAAAGACTGGCGCCCCTTTCGGTATTTCTTTTTGTATTAATTTGTGTTCAAAGTACAAGAGTGCAGGCAGGCGCTCACTCTCAAACTCTGCGTCCAGATGCTCTAAGTTGTGAGGCCCTCCCCGCATATTTAAAGATTACAAGGAATGCTAAAAATAGAGCCCCAAAAGCTGGTAAAAATCAAAAGCTTGGGTATTTTTAAAAGCCCTCATAAAATAAAGCAAAGGCTCTTTCTCTCTCTTTCTCTTATGCTTTAATAAAATAAAGCAGCTTTCAAAATTGCGTGAGATTTCCAAAAAGCAAAGCTGTCGCAAATCTACTTCCACGTCATCAGCGTTGTCCGTGAATTGTGGAGAGTGCCGGACAGCATGGCCACGTGGCAATCCACAAAGTACGCTGCATTTTCCGGCCAACCAGACATGTCAGCATTTCAGTTGTCGGCAGTTCAGCCAACCCTAGCCAGAGTGTGTGTATGTGTGTACGATGGACAGCCAACAGTCACCAACTGGGCAGCCACATCACCAGTTTGTGACAGTACACTCTCACTTGACTTGTTTGAGTGCAGGAACTGAAAGACGAAATGACTGCAACATTTCAGTCTCATAAATCTCTATAGACATGATCGCAATAAGGATTAGTTAATAGGGCATTAGTGAGGTCCGGACTGGATCTAGATGCGATTACTAAATATGTTGCTAGCAGTCATGGTCTAAGATTTGGAATGAATTTTTTTGTGATTTGTGAAGTGATGTCCTGTGATGTCAAGTGATGTCCCGTGATGCGACTGTCGTCTTTGTATAAGTGCTAGATGTGTAGTGTCTAGTGCGTCGGTACTAACAGTCAGTGTCTACTAAGACAGTTTATGGCCTCTGTCTGTTTTGCAAACGGTTTCTTCAATGCGGATTTTAATGGTGAATCGATGATCTCATCAATCCGATGCCGAGTCAAAAATTGCGCGTACTGGACTCCACTTCTTTCAGTTTATCAATCTCTTCCTTGATACGCTTAGCAAAGGTGTCATTGTACGTGTATGGCCTTTGTCTATTAGGTTTCGCATCAGGTTTTAAAGGCATAGTATGCTGACATATTGTTGGATCCACTCCCTTTAAATCCTTGTAAGACCATGCAAACACATCCTTATATTCCTAAAGAATGCTGAGAAGTTCATCTTCCTCTTCTTGGCTCAGATCGGTGGCTATATAGGTAGGTTGTTGTTTCTCTCCAGGTTCGGTTACATCCACTTTCTTTGCATCTTCCGGTCCATCATAAGACTCCTTCTCCCGTCGTTCTCTTCTGGGCTGTGTCTGAACATAGTTACACGGAACGGGAATGGGGAAGGGGAACGGGAGGGTCCGGAACGGGACGGGAACGGGGAGGAGGAGGGGGGGCGGGCGGAACGGGAACGGGGCTGGAACGGGAACACCTAAAGTAAGGATTGAATTACCTCCATTCAGCTTAGTCCCAAATAAACTCCTAAACAGCCCCAAATCTGCCCCCTAACCTGCTCTCAAACTGCACCAAATATGTTCCCCGAACAGCCCCAAATCGGCCCCCAAAAGCCCACTTTTTTTCCCCCAAATGCCTACTTTTGCTCGTTCCGCCTTATGTTCCACCCATTCCGGAACACCGTTCCGGTTACACCCCGTTCCGGAACGGCGTTCCGTTCCCATCTCCGTTTCGGGAATGGGACTCGTTTGGAACACTGTTTCGGAACGTTTGGGGTGTGTTCCCCCCGTTCCCTGTTACAGTGCTGTGTCAGCACTATCTTCCGATCTTGAATAGTGAACTTTTTGTAATGGGATGGTATACTCGTATGGTTTTCGCTATTGTCTTTCTTATCTTCTCCGTTGTCCAAACTTCCCTCAGATTCTTCTTGAGCTCTTGGTACCTTTTCTTACGTTCAACTTTTGTCAATTTTGGTTCTTCTAATTTGTTTGATTTTGTTTCCATTCTTTTGGATTTAGTTTCCGCATTCAACTTCTGAGTTTGTTTTTTTACCTCCCTAGGACTGTCTTTTGTCCTAGGGTCTCGATCGAGAGAACTGGCCTGATATCTCGTTTTTAATGGAGTCTTCGGCCTTTACCAAAGAGAAGAATTTTGTTCTGTTTTTTATGTTGGGCATTAGGTTATCCCTTGCCTCTTGTGTCCTCCTTTTTTTGTTGTAATGTGCTTGAAGTTTAGGTTTTTGATTTGGGAAATTGTAAAACCTTACATCAGGTATGATTTCCTCTAGCTCATTGGGGTTGTCAGAACATTCATTATCTGTATCATCATCTCGTTCAAGATGATCTGTAGAATTGTGGAACAGCTCCCCATCTACATCTTGCTTATTTTTAATTTTTCTTGATTGTCTTGAGATTTGGTAATGAGCACCTTCGATTAACTCAATCATGTAGTATGGAACCACATCATAACCATCCTGGTCACAAAACTTAGTCGTGGGTTCCTCCGCAATAGCGCACACATCTAAAGTTGCTAGAATATGTGTCCATTCTAAAGGTTCTAAGGACTCTTTTGGAAACAAAAATTGTAGCATCTGCTTGGCACAAGAATCCATTCGTTCATACTCCGTAGGCCGTGGAAGCCCATACTCTTGTTCCGATTGTCCATTTGAATTTCCCCTACTTTCACCCGATCCGGAATTGTCGGGTGGGTTCCTCCGATTCTTGCAAGATTCGTCGTTTGAATCTATGTGTGCCACGGTAAAAGGATCGGATTTCCCTGTAGAAGAGAAATCGGCTGAGCTCTGATACCACTATTACAAACTTGGACACCCCAAGTCGGAAATCAGGCACGACATACGAGAGAATCACTTAAACAATTTTATCACACTTTTAAAACAGAGTCGACATGGCTCGGGCGTAGTTCCGTGCCCAAAGGTATTGGTCCCAAAATCTAGCGCCCCTTTCGTATTTATTTTTATATTAATGGTTGAGCAAAGTTACAAGTCCCGCGGGCCCTCTCTGCTCAGTTGCTCGTCAGCACACTGAGGGACAGAGGGGCCTTGGGTTCTATTTAAAGGGCCTTGGTCTCAAAATCAAAAGCAGTTACATGAAAAGCTGCAAACTCAAAAGCAACTCGCCCAAAAGCAACCAGCGGAAATCCGTACAACCCGCCACATGGCATGTCAGTGCAAAACGTGAAGGTCCGTACTGCTGCCATGTCAGCATGCTAGCGCAACTCCCGATCGTCCAAACAGTTTTGCCACGTCATCAGCTTGTGACAAAGTCGAACCGGGAAGCTAGAGTGACCAATCTGCAATTGTAAAGAGAGGGTTTCCTGGACGAGGATATGTGCTACAAAACTCTTGGAGTCGAATCAATACACGACCGTTGTATCTGTAACAGGCTTGGACTTTCCAAGTCAAGAATCTACCATGACAGCACCAAATAACCACTTCAAAACAGTTCACAGTTCACAATTTATTCGACACTGGTCCGGCGGAGTTCCGTGCCTAGAGATATTGGCTCCAAAGACTGGCGCCCCTTTCGGTATTTCTTTTTGTATTAATGTGAGTTCAAAGTACAAGAGTGCGGGCATGCGCTCACACTTAGACTCTACGTCCAGATACTCTGAGTTGTGAGAGGCCTGTTCACATATTTAAAGTTATAAGGGATGACAAAAGCAGAGTGCCAAAAGCTGAAAATCAAAAGCTTTCCCATAAAGCAAAGGCTCTTTCTCTCTCTTGCTTATAAAAATAAAGCAAGTGCCAAAAAGCTGTCCATATTTAGCATCTTTTCGGAAAACCTGGAAAGGTCCACACTACGTCATCCTAAGCTTACAAAGAAGCCGCTCCTTTCCCCTTTGTTTTCTTTCTCGGTCATGCCTTCCCATAATGTAAGAGCACCCAATCCTTCTCCTTCAATTTCAAATCGCGACAATGGCAATCTGCTGCCTTTTTCTATCTTTCTTGAAATTTCTGCAAAGCCTTCCGGACCAAGTCCCTCGTGAACTGGTCGCCTTCAAAGAAAAATCTTATCTTTCACGCTAAGGAAGGTAGAACCTTTGTAGCAAATTCAAAATCCTCAAATGGCATCTTCCCCATCAAAGAGTCAAACGTGTTTCTGTAGGCATATTCCACCAAAGGTAAAAACCTTTCCCAAGTAGTCTTCTGATCCAACCAAGAAGACTTCAACAAAGCCAATACCACTGAATTAGCAATCTCTGATTGCCCGTCAATCTGCGGGTGGAACGAGAACTGCAACCGCGTGCCTATGTTCTCCCAAATAGCCGTCCAAAACAAACTCGTGAACCTGGGGTCCTGTTGAAGACAATCGTCTCAGGCATGCCATGTAATTTGAAGACCTGGGCAATAAACAATCGTGCCCACACTGTGTTCTCGGGAGATGAAATCCATTGCAATACTTTCCCAGGGCGGGTGGGTATGTGTAAATGGCTGTAACAATCCCTGTGCTTTATACATGTCAAACTTGACCTTCGGACATACCAAGCAACTGCGCACAAACTCGTCCACACCCTTCTTGAGTCTTGGCCAAAAAAAGGTATCTCTCTACCTCTTTCAAGGTGGTAGCAATGCATCGGCGACCCGTAAAAGGCGGACAGTGGCATTCGGTTAGAACCTTTTCCCTTCAACGGCTGTGTAACGCACAACATGGTTTTCTTCATCAAGTAGCCATCCCGAATGGAATAATCCGCTAGTATCTCCCCTTTCTGTATTCAACTGAATACATCTACAAAATCTGTTCTGTGGCGTACTGACCGACCATATCCTCGAAGTTCCTATGATGTATCGTGGAAATAGCCAAAACCAACGGCTTTCGGGACAAAGTATTTGCCACCAATTTCTTTTGTCCCTGCACATGGACAATCCGGAAGTAAATCGTGACAAGATGTTTGTCCACCGCATTTGCTTTTTCCGATAGCTGCTTCCGCGACAAGAAGTAGCGTAAACTCACATCATCTGTGAAAACCGTAAAATCGGCTCCAAGTAGGTAATGTCGCCACTGAATAAGTGCATGGATAGCCGCCAAAAGCTCTTTCTCACAAATCTGTGCTGTCAATTCTGGCCTTGAGAACAATCGGCTCTCGTAGGCAATGACATTGGCCTTCTTGCATTAAGACCACATCCAGACTACCACCACAAGTATCACAATATACTACAAACGACTTATGCAAGTCCAGCAAAGTCAAAACTGGTCCCGTAGTCAATTTCTCTTTCGAAGTCTGAAAGGCAGTCACCTCTGTGGGTCCCCACGAGAAAGGGACTCCTATCTGTGTCAAGATATGCAAAGCGGAAGCAACCTCTGCAAACTTCCGATTGAACCACCTATAATATGAACACAATCCCAAGAAGCTTCTAACTTCATGGACATTCTTAAAATCGGGCCAATCACGGATAGTCTCTATCTTGGCCGGATCCATCTGCACTCCTGCTGCTGACACAATGTGTCCTAAAAAGTGTATCTCTGGTAGGAAAAATTCATTTTTCTTTGCATTAATCACTAACTTGTGATCTCGTAATGCTTGAAAGACTTGAAGCAGATGATCTCAGTGTTCTGTCTCATCCTTGGAGAAAACAATGATATTGTCAAAGAAAGTGCCAACAAATAGCCTGTACTCTTGAAAAATCCTGTCCATCATCCGTATAAATGTCGCAGGAGCATTGGTTAAGCCAAAAGGCATCACCAAAAACTCAAATAACCCAAAAGTCATCCGAAAGGTTGTCTTGTAGACGTCTTCCGGCGCGATTCGGATCTGATGATATCCACTCTTCAAATCAATCCTGCTAAAACACGAGGATCCTTGTAATCTGACGAGCATATCATCGCTCCTAGGAATCGAAAATCTGTTCTTGATGGTGATTTTGTTGAGAGCTCTATAATCAATGCACATTCTCCAAGATCCGTCTTTCTTCAAAACCAACAACACCGGAGAGCAAAACGGTGAACTACTAGGCTGGACAAGACCCTTTTCCCAGGGTCTTTCAGTTGGTTCATAATCTCTTCGTTCTGGGCTCGGCTCACACGGCAAGGTGGCCGGTTCGGTGGTGTGCTTCCTGGCATCAATATAATCCTCAGGACGAGCGGGTGGTAACTTGCCTGACAGGCCCTTTGAAAAGCAATCGGCATGAGTGTGGAGAAAATCTTGGCATTCTTTTATTCAGGTCCAAAACATATTCGACCTTTACCTATTGTTCAGTTCTCTCCCAAAAGAAATGAGTAAAGAAACTGAAGTTCATCAAGTACAATCTCTGAGCCCTTCGTTTGTCAAAGTCGCTTTCTCGGCCCGGTAGTCGCCCACGGCGTTGTTGTTGTCGTACCAAGGGATTTCGAGTAGAACGTCACAACCTCCGAAGACAATTACGTAAAATTCCTCGTGCCCTAAACACCCCTGTCATTGCAAATGAAGTCTGCCAATGCTCGGTGTAATGGCAACATCCCGTCCGGGTGCCACTTGAACTATCTCCGCCTATGGCCTCAGCCTATCGGGCATAATTCCAAATCGAGCCGTCAATTCAAGAAGTTGGCCTTGGCTCCTTCAAAAGAGCTTCCTGATCTTTCACTTTGCCCAAAAGCAGCAAAGTTTGTACTTTTAATCATTTGATTTGGTTCAGGCCCCACGCGATGTGGTACCAGTTCTGCTTTTTATCTGCCTTTTCTGCCACGTCTCTCAACTGCTTTAGAACTTTTTGGCCTTTCTTCATCGTGTTCATTCATTGCCTTGCTACGGTACTTCGCGGAGATATGCCCAGTTTCCCCGAATTCAAAGCACTTCCCCTCCTTTATGTAGCGAGCCCGCTCTTGAGGAGTAAGCTTGGGTCGTGCATCCTTCTTTTCTGGGTTGCTCTTTCTCTTTCTACTTTCATTTGTCGAAGTCTGTTCAGCTCTTTGTGTCATGATCTCATCGGTGGGGTAAGTCAGACTGCCAGAGTGGATGGCAAAACCCCGTTCGCATGACTCATCAACTCCTGAATAGAAGCTGACTTCTATTCCAAGCAGTAATCTCGGACCTCTATAGGTAGACCCAAGGTAAACCGCTCAATCTGTTCCTTGAACGAGATCTTCTTAAATGAAGAGGCAGGTAGAAAAGAGCTCCATAATCTCTCGCAATAAGCGTCCATTGTATCTTTCTTGGTCATCCGAAGATGGTTCCAAGCAGTTCGTATATCACGTTCATACTCTGGAGTCAACCAAGAAGAAATAATAAGCCTCTTGAATTTCAGCCATTTAACTGGCGCAGTCTTGCTTCATAGAAGCGTGGACCACCAAGTTCGAGCATTCCCCTTAAAGTAAGAGCCAGCTCTCCGAATCTTAGAGTGCTCTGAGTAACGCCCTCCCGCGAAAGCAATGTCAAACTGCTGTACAAAAGACAAAGCCTTCGAAGCATCTCTATAACCAGAAAACGTGTCAAATTTAATTGACTGTCCACCAACTCTCGTACTTTCTTGCTTTTGTCTTCCAGAAAGTCATACTGGTTGGCTTTGTAAAAATTCTTCTTCTTTGCATAAAAGTTGTCATCGTCAAAGTCTGAACTGTCTGTAGACGAGTCCTCTGTAGAACTGTCACTCACGGGGCGAGATTTAGACTTCTTTGCCTTTCTCTTGCCCTTTCCGAAGCGTTGCTTTTTGCTTCGCTTTTTGCCTTTTCGGTCTTCTTCGTTCGAGTCAGATGAGCTAGAAGAACTATCAGAAGAAGAAGAAGAAGAAGAAGAAGAAGAATGGGGTACTTCTTCAAATCGAACACGCTTCTTCTGTTTCTTTGCCTTTTCAAATGTTGATTGACGACCCAAATAGCTTAGCCTTTCTTCTGCTTTTTGCCATGCTTTTTAGCTTTGTTTTGCGCGTCAAAAAGCTGAGCAATTCGTGCATCAACCACCTCTTCTAATTCTTGCTCTGTGTACATCCTGGGAGTAGGAGGTTTCTTGGGTGGTTCTGTGGTCTGCCGCCACTGCGCGTGCACTTCCTCCAAAGTGATCTTGCTCATATATTTTGCCATTTTTGGGTCCTTGGCAAATTGAGCATCATCTTTGTTGCATCGCCGATCAATTGACGACGCTCCATCTCTCGACGCTCCGCCTTAGTAGGCCGAGGCCGGCCATACTCCTTGCCAAATTCTTCGTTGTTGTTAGGTGCAGTGGAATGAATGTTTGCGCTTTGCTCAAGATGAGATGTCACATGACACATCCAACCCTATGTGTCCGTGGACAAGCTACTTCATAACAAGGGTGGTTCCGTCAGTCCAGTCAGTCTAGATTAGCAAGTGTTCAGGCACTTTTTGTGAGTCTGGTCGCAGACCGTGCATGCCCAGACACTTAGTGTAGATGCATATCCTCTGGTTGCACACTGCATGATCATAAGCATTCCCATCAGAATCCTTCAGGGGAATTTTCTAGTGCATTTAGCCTATTTTCCCTATTTTTGACATTTTTCACTCATTAATTTAAGTGACTTTTGTTGGGAACTGAGTAGGGCAAATTGGGTAAGATAATATATAAACAAACCTAGGCTAGCACTAATTGGCAGAACAGCAAGGAGAACACAGGCCAAAGGCAGCAAGTTCCCCCTCTCTCTCAAGCAAGACCTTCCCCCTTGTGGCGATTTTCCTCCAAGTAAGTGACCACCTTCTGCTGGCGTTTTTCAGCAAGATCCTCATCGCCCTAGACTCCCACACACTAGCGTTTTCAGCGTCGCCACAGCATCAGAAATTCAGCAATAAAGGACCAGCCAAACCAACATTTTTTGGAGGACTTTAAAGGCTGCAAATCAGCGTTTTCAAAGCAGCAAGGCAGCGTTTTTTATGCTACAAAGGGGCTGTGTTTTTGCATCAGCAAATTTCAGCCTCATTGGCGTTTTTGGACAGCCACACCGCAGTCATCGGGATACTCAGTTTTCAGCCATAGACTAGGTTCGTCGTCGCCATTGTCGACATCGGCATAGCTAGCCATTGTAGACTCGCCATTGTAGACTCATTGCATCAGCCATTGTACCAGATTGTGCAATCAATAGTAGACCACTCTTGCCAACGAGAGTGGGGCCTTCGGAGGAGGGTTTTATGTCGTCTCTGGTGTCGTATTCTCTTCTCTCTCTATCTCTCAATCTCATACACTTTCTCGCACAGTGTCCATTCACTTTGTGTTCATTGCACTCTCTCATTAAGAATGGAAGGCTCTCCCTTCCATAAGAACAAAAGGAACCTTGAGCAACAATTTGGAGCACTCATCTTGAGCAAAGTTCAAACATTTACTCCGCTGCACCTTACACTTCGTAAAATACAGCGCTCCATGGAGCCGATCTATCAGATCGTCCATGCGCGGGAGCGGATACTTATTCTTAACAGTGAGCTTATTTAACCCTTTGTAATCCACGCAGAAGCGCATACTGTTTTCCTTCTTTCGAGAAAGTAACACTGGCGCTCCCCATGGGGATTTACCTGGCCGAACAAAACTCTGTTGAGATAATCTTTCAGTTGCCGCTGAATCTCGTCCTTCTCGGTGGTACTAAACCTATAGGGTTGCTTTGAGAAGGGCTGACTACCAGCCATCAACTCAATGCCATGATCTACTCCTCTCGAAGGCGGCAAGCTAGGAGGTAGATCATCAGGAAAAACATCCTTGAAATCAGTCATGATTTCTTGGATAAGGTTGGATTCATCGGAATCCCCAAGTTCAATAGAAGAACATGAAACATTTTTATGAAATTCTGTGACTGAAGTACCAAGCACTAATGAATCAAACCAAACAGATGGTACACAATGATAAAAGTCAACATCGGAAGACTTTGTATCTTTATACATTTCCAAAGCAGTAACCATTGGTATTGCAAAACCATTATTTACAGAATTCTGATTACAAAGCGACACAGATACATGAGGCATGTCCTGCTTAACAAAAACAAGAGAGTGATGTACATAGTCTATATACAATGAGTCTTGTTTATCATAAAACCATGGAACTCCTAAAATAACATCTTCTTTGTCCAGGCGCATGATGTGGAAATCCAGGTTCTCTTTGTAATCAGCTAGCTCGAGCGACAAATCTGGAACCATCCGATTCCATACATCCGTGTCCTCGCCACGAGCCATCTTCACGTGATACTCATGGTCACTGTCCCGCGTCCGCAAGCTCAGTTTCTGCACTTATTTTGCATCCACAAAATTGTGTGAGCTTCTATTATCAAGGAGTACGGTTACGTGGTGACCATGGATCTTCCCGGGGAAACGGAGAAGATCGTGCTTACCAAACACTTTGGTGCTAAAAGTACAATTAATGCATGAACTGTGCGCTAAAATAACAAATTTCAAATTGAAATGAGCTTACCAAAATTTGAAAATTAATTGCTGGAAAGGCTGCCTGTGGATGGGTGGGTACAATATTACTTTCTTCTCTTATCTTGTAGAGCATTGTGGCCTTAGCCACAGCATCTTCGACATCTGTCGGAGGTTTACCTCTGAGCTTTGCCCAACGGTACTCCTCATGTAAACCGAGGATATACATATGGACAACATGTTTGGAGTCCAAATTAGTAAGGCAGAGGGGTTCCTTGAAGGCGGTAGTATATTGGTCAAATGACATTGTTTTCATAGACAGGCTCTGAAGCCTAGCGTATGCCTTGAACGGATCCCTTCTGGCGAAGTGATCAAAGAACTTCGCACAAAAATCAACCCATGTTGCGGGTTTTTCTGTCATGTTACACCACCAGATGAATGCGGCATCCTTCAAGTACCGAGGAAGCATCTGCATCCTTTGTACATCTGATTCTATATGGAAATCAACATAAGTTGTCCATTGGCGAGGCCAATTATTAACTGCAACCTCTGTACACTCTCTCTCCCCATCAGAGAATTGAGTGATTGGTCCAACTTGTGGACGCACATTGTCGCAATTTGCATCTGCAATTGTCGACTTTTAAATCCGCTCACGAAAAACGTCACAGTTGTCGACTGAGTTGTGTTTTCGGGAGCAAAATATGAGTATCAAAAGGCCATGTAAAGCCCCTCGACATGACAAATATTAATGTTGGTATTCCATGAGAATGGCACACAAAAATAGAAAATAATTTCTTACCTGGTGTGCCCTCATCTGCTGAATGAAAATTAGAGGACTCCATTGCGGGAAACTCAGAGACACATCGAAATTCGGCTGAATTCAGATTTTTCGCGTCACGAAAAGAATGAAATTTCACGCTCGACCGCGTCAACAGGAACATACGGAGGCGTGCAGGTAACGGCAAGGGTGCGTGAGTGTGAACATATGAAAGAGAGCAGGTTCGGGAGAGAAGCAGGAGAGTCCAAAACTCAATTCTCTGCCAACTTACAAGTCTCTGTAAGTGAGTTTTTGATAATATGCAGGGTTCACACTTAGTTAAAAAATTTAAAGTGTCTTGACCCTCTTTAAAAAAACCCCAAGTGACCAAGCCACTCTAAAAAAAGGTCACTTGGCCATATTTTAAAATGAGGCAGCGTAAAAATTTAACGTTGGCTGCTTGTCAGATGCCGCGTGGGGTCAGAGAGAGGCATCGCAAGCGCGCTCTTGGGAAGGGGAACCGCTTGCACACACCCGTGCCACACACGCGCCCAGCTTCCAATTCAACACCTACGTTGCAAGATGGGTATCCACGCTGGCAAATTCCCCTGCGCAAGGATTCTCTCTCTCTCTTCGATCCACCCAGCAGAGAACACAGAGAGAGGTAATTCTCTCTGTGTGTGTGTGTGTGTGCGCTTATGCCGAATTTAGTCTAAATTCAGCAGAGATGTACTGATTTTTCATCGAAAAGCAGCAAAAGCAATAAAAATTCATCGAATTCTAGCACATCCACCTGCTAAATTCCTGAATTTTATAAAAAATCAAGGAGAAGCACATTAGATTTCACCTGCAAACATGCTCATGAGAAGAAAGTGATCGATTAAACTGTTATTTCATCAAAAATTACATGAAATAGTGATTATGCGACTCTAACCAGCCCGTAGGTGTGCACATAGTCCTTCGTGCAGCCAAGCCGGCTCTGATATCATGAAACGAACGTGGAGAGTAGATCTCCCGGCTACACGGACCGCCTACAGACACGCGTCGGGCGAACCACCCGACGATAGCCACCATCCGGCAGCTCCCCCGTGCTGGGGCCAGCGTCTGAGGACGTAGGCGTGCACCTGTAAGACTGAGCGTCCCATAGCACCCGGCCTCACCTCCTCGAGGTGACCTCGCACGCTCCTAGCTTGTCACAAACGGGAGCGCATAACAAGGTAAAATATACTCGGATAAATAGAATTTATCACTTAATACTGAAGCCAAAGGATATAGAGAGAAATAGATAGAGAGAGATAGAGAGCGAGAAGATCGACACAGTACTGGGGACCAGAAGATGGGCTGGTCCCCCCCCCCCCCCCTCGTAATAGTATCTTTATTACTGAGGAGAAGTCTATACAAGTACTTGAACCGAACGTATTACCACGTTCGTTCTAGAATAAGACTTGATGGTTCCCGAAAGCCTTGGCTTCCGATTCCTAGGGCAAAACCCTATTCCAAGGAACTTCCGTTCCTTATTCCAAATCCTTGAGAACCAAGGTTCTCGCCTCTGGATCACACCTTCCAGACTCGGGGCATGGCATCCCTGCAACTCTTTTCCGACTCTGTTTCCAGAGTCCTGTTCCTGCAGAATGACTCCGCTTTCTTGGACACGAAGTCCTTCCCTTGGGAATTTCACTTCCGGATCACATGTCGAGAGTCTATCTCTCTTCAATCCGTGGATCTGCTTCCCAAACTAGGTTTGAAACCCTTGGGTTGATCTGACTCTAGTTCCTCAGAGCGCTTTTATCCTGCAGAGGCTCATTGCCTTCCTCTGCTCCTACTCCCTCACGAAGAGGAAGTACACCTGCAATCAAATACTTAGAGATCATAACATAAAAATCGTACCTTCAAAGTCGCGATGCTCGTAATGCAACTCGGTTCTCGAAAAAAAGCAATTCATCGGAAGAGATCTCTGTATAGAAAATCCTCTCTTCCTACACACAAAAGAGGTGTGTTCTCGGGTTCCTTCTCGTAAATCAGCCCTGTCTACGACGTCTATGGGCTGAAAACAGCAGCTGGTCGCGATGGAAACACGCTCCGTAGGCACTTCTTCGCGAGGGAACTCGCGCACTGGGTCTTGGCGACATCTAGTACACTTGGGGCAGCCATGGGCATCACCGACAAACGTCTTCTTTGCGGGTGAACTCTGCAGCAGCATCACCTTCTTGCAAAAACCGATCCTCCCCTCTGAGTGAGAGCATGTGATGCTTTTATAGCTCTTGGCCACGGGCACGAATAGCTGCTCGCGTAGAGATCGCGGCCGTTTTTTTTTTTTTTTTTTCCAATTTTTTTGTTCATTTTTTTTTGGCTGTTCTACCAAAAAAAGAGAGAGAGAAAACACTGGCTGATCTGTTGCCTTATTTATCAGATGGTTGCCCACTTATTAAGTGGGCGGCTGGCGTATTTTAAAAATAGTATGAACCTGCCCAAAAACTGAATAAAACCTTATAAGTTAAAAACAATGCTTTCACAGCACTTCCCAGGCGTCCCTGGATGCAATCACATGCACAGTTGCAATGCAGACATAGACTTCCTCGCGGGAAAGCATCTGCTTTTCCGAAAAGCAATCCTGCTTTCTTGGAAAGCATCTATTTTTCCTCAAAGTTTCCTCTGAACCCATCTTCATTCAAGTGCTTGCTTTTTCCTTGTGCACAATTCTAACACAGTTCGGAATTTCCTCCCGACTATGGATAGTCCCTTTCCGATGCACCCGTCACCCACCTTGTGACGCATCAGGAATACCCATCACCTAGTCCTTTCCTACCGAACTTACGGTACAATCTCCTTCACGATGGTCTATGTCACCCATCCTATGACGCATCAGAGATGTCCGTTCTCGGATGGTCGGATACTCCTTTCCGATGCTCCCTGTCACCCATCCGATGTGACGCATCAGAAGCACCCGTTCCTGGTGGCCTTACAGATATTCCCGTTCTCAGTGCTCCCGTCATTACTTTGAATGACGCACTAGGAATACTCTGTACTCGAATGTCTCCAGTGAGAAAAGCCCTCTCACTTAAAATTCCAATAATTCATTTAGAATTATTTTTCTGTAAGATAAAGCCAATTTAGCAACATCCCTCTCACTTATAAACAGTTGTCCTCAACTGTGGAGGTCCAACTGAACTGCCGGGGAGAAACCGGAAAGATTCCAAATCTTGCTCAATGGTGAGTTGAGCTAGTCCTTCTCAAAGGAGAACTTAAAAATTAAATTAAACAAAAATTCAAAAATTTAATAATTCAATACTTAGCTTACGAGTTCATGTCCTTCCTCTAGTACCTCGAGGATATCCTTCACCAATCATCAAACTTACGAGCCGTGGAAGAACTCGTCATTTGCGTCTTTTCAACAGATCGAACGTTTCCCTCATTCGAGAGTCTGTTAACTCAAATCCACCTTCTCAATCCGAGAAGAATAATCCTCCTAGAAATCAATCTGGGTATCTGTCCTTGCGCATGATCCTGCGCTGTTAGTCTAGAGGGTATTAAACCTCTTGTGTCCTCCCACATAGGGAATGCTCAAGTCATAGAGCATTAAGCTCGATGTCTTTCTTTCACAAACAAAGTTTGCAATCACCTTAAAGAAGGTTCTTGTTTCGGGCCGTTGCTCAACGTAGGTGGATCCAATCGGAAGATTCTTTGTGCACGGCGGCACTTCCTTCCAATCTTTTCCTCCTGTGAGTTATTACCACTAGCAGTGATTTCCCGACGCCCATTAGCGTCTCTTCCTTACAAAATCATAAAAAATGATTCACCTTGCGAGCATCAATGACGATTTGCAAAATCTCAGGTAGATAGGATTCTAGCCATAGCATTTTCTGAACGTACGTTCAAACCTCGTTCACAATAGAGCGAACCCTCTTTGATTCTCAGGGATGTTCTTCCATATGTAATTCTTACCATTTTGAAATGGTTGGTGAACTATATTCTTACGAACATAATAGTTCGAATTTATTTCAACAGCGTGTAAATGCTACTTGACCTGCTCATGGGGAAACATATACCGCAACCAAAAGTTACTACTGTAATGGGAAGGCACATAGCGTACTCAATGATTGACGACCATAAGAAAACCTCTTCTCCGTAGAGAAACTCAAATTCCTTCTACCGAACACATCTCAAATAGAGATTCTTGTGTCGGAATATCCTTGCGCACAAAAACGCGCTCAAGAGAGTGTAACAAACTCTCGTCCAGTTCCTTGTCATAGGTTTGCATCTTCGTGTGTTATCCATGTACTCAAAGGTGTACATAATTCTTAAGCTGTGTTAGAGTTTCGGTGAACCTGGGAAATGTTCCCTTAGAGCGAAGACGTAAGTATCCTTAGAGCGAAGACGCTCAACTTGACGATCCCTTGGCTCGATCTTAGAGCAAAACCCGCTCATCAAATAATCTAGGATTTCAATCCTTGGATTTCTCGAGCACAGGCCGTAGTCGTCGCTTGTTCTTTCCCGCGTAAAGAGAGTGTTCATTCACTTGTGCGAAAAGCACTATCATTTCTTCCCTGACCGGGTAGGGGGTGTGGGCTTAAAGAGTATTTATGCTTAAAGAAAGGTTTTCTTTGCTGGAAAGCTCAGAATGGTTCCTTCATAATTTCCTACCCGCACTTTGATCAAAAACCTGCCCTTCACTTAAAGTTCGAGGGTCTTCTATTCAAGAACTCTGGAGTTAGATTGAATTTTCTTATTCCAGACTTTCTGTGTTCAAGGGTTCCCGTCCCACTACGGGGATTGGATTCTATGTACACTAAGGTGTATATTTTCAGCTTTTATTGCTGACTCTACCATCTGCTGCAAAGTATTTTGCAGATGCGTCTACAAAATTCGGGCAAAATTCCTTTGTTGAATTTCTTCATCTTTCCTCCCTTAGAGGGGGTCGAGAGTGGAGCTACCTTGGCAAGAGTGAACCACTACCTGCTTTGACTCATTCGTGTTCCTATTAGGCAAACCAATCCCAATCTTCTTGAATGCCTTCCTCAAAGCGTAGAGGAAAAGAATTTGTTCGAAAATTCAGCCTTGAATTGAATCCAAGTTTTGTTGTAAGTTCCTTGTAGAGCTTTGGTATACCACCAAGTACTTGCAATCCCCTTGAGGTATTGGTCACAATACCTCACCTTCGATGCTTCTCAGAAATTGCCGTTTGCAAAGGCAACTTCAAACTGTCCGAATGAAAGCAGTAGCTTTCAGGACATCTTCCCTTCGGTCAAAAGTATCAAACTTGACTGGAGTGTTCCTAGGTCTAAAGACCTTCTTCATATCCTTCTTGAAATGACGGGATTTCTTGGCTATGGTTATGGTTTGATGTTCATGGATATTTTCTGGATTCTGAAGGATCTTGAGCATTCCGCTCCTTGGATTCTCTAGGTTCTTGAGCATCATGCATCTTGTCGCCTTCTCAGAGAATCCCAAGTCTTGTGTCGACTTCTTGCAGAGAGAAAAAAAAAAATCCCAACTCTGCGAGCTTTTCCTGCAAGACTTAGGTTTCCACCTGCTTACTTCTCTCTTGGCTTGTCATAGCTTCTTCCCGTATCTTCCCAGAGTCGTCCTCCTTTACAGAGAAAGAGAGGAGACCATGCTCTGATACCACTGTCACAAACGGGAGCGCATAACAAGGTAAAATATACTCGGATAAATAGAATTTATCACTTAATACTGAAGCCAAAGGATATAGAGAGAAATAGATAGAGAGAGATAGAGAGGGAGAAGATCGACACAGTACTGGGGAGAGAAGATGGGCTGCCCCCCCCCCGTAATAGTATCTTTATTATTGAGGAGAAGTCTATACAAGCACTTGAACCGAACGTATTACCACGTTCGTTCTAGAATAAGACTTGATGGTTCCCAAAAGCCTCGGCTTCCGATTCCTAGGGCAAAACCCTATTCCAAGGAACTTCCGTTCCTTATTCCAAATCCTTGAGAACCAAGGTTCTCGCCTCTGGATCACACCTTCCAGACTCGGGGCATGGCATCCCTGCAACTCTTTTCCGACTCTGTTTCCAGAGTCTTGTTCCTGCAGAATGACTCCGCTTTCTTGGACACGAAGTCCTTCCCTTGGGAATTTCACTTCCGGATCACATGTTGAGAGTCTACCTCTCTTCAATCTGTGGATCTGCTTCCCAAACTAGGGTACGAAACCCTTGGGCTGATCTGGCTCTAGTTCCTCAGAGCGCTTTTATCCTGCAGAGGCTCATGCCTTCCTTTGCTCCTACTCCCTCACGAAGAGGAAGTACACCTGCAATCAAATACTTAGAGATCATAACATAAAAATCGTACCTTCAAAGTCGCGATGCTTGTAACGCAACTCGGTTCTCGAAAAAAAGCAATTCCCCGGAAGAGATCTTTGCATAGAAAATCCTCTCTTCCTACACACAAAAGAGGTGTGTTCTCGGGTTCCTTCTCGTAAATCAGCCCCGTCTACGACGTTTATGGGCTGAAAACAGAGAAAAACAGCAGCTTGTCGCGATGGAAACACGCTCCGTAAGCACTTCTTCGCGAGGGAACTCGCGCACTGGGTCTTGGCGACATCTAGTACACTTGGGGCAGCCATGGGCATCACCGACAAACGTCTTCTTTGCGGGTGAACTCTGCAGCAGCATCTCCTTCTTGCAAAAACCGATCCTCCCCTTTGAGTGAGAGCATGTGATGCTTTTATAGCTCCTAGCCACGGGCACGAATAGCTGCTCGCATAGAGATCGCGGCCGTTTTTTTTTTTTCATAATTTTTTTGTTCATTTTCTTTTTGGCTGTTCTACCAAAAAAAGAGAGAGAAAACGCTGGCTGATCTGTTGCCTTATTTATCAGATGGCTGCCCCCTTATTAAGTGGGCGGCCGGCGTATTTTAAAAATAGTATGAACCTGCCCAAAAACTGAATAAAACCTTATAAGTTTAAAACAATGCTTTCACAGTACTTCCCAGGCGTCCTTGGATGCAATCACATGCACAGTTGCAATGCAGACATAGACTTCCTCGCGGGAAAGCATCTGCTTTTCCGAAAAGCAATCCCGCTTTCTTGGAAAGCATCTATTTTTCCTCAAAGTTTCCTTTGAACCCATCTTCATTCAAGTGCTTGCTTTTTCCTTGTGCACAATTCTAACACAGTTCGGAATTTCCTCCCGACTATGGATATTCCCTTTCCGATGCACCCGTCACCCACCTTGTGACGCATCAGGAATACCCATCACCTAGTCCTTTCCTACCGAACTTACGGTACAATCTCCTTCACGATGCTCTATGTCACCCATCCTATGACGCATCAGAAATGTCCGTTCTCGGATGGTCGGATACTCCTTTCCGATGCTCCGTGTCACCCATCCGATGTGACGCATCAGAAGCACCCGTTCCTGGTGGCCTTACAGATATTCCCGTTCTCAGTGCTCCCGTCATTACTTTGAATGACGCACTAGGAATACTCTGTACTCGGATGTCTCCAGTGAGAAAAGCCCTCTCACTTAAAATTCCAATAATTCATTTAGAATTATTTTTCTGTAAGATAAAGCCAATTTAGCAACATAGCCTCGTGTGCTAACCACTGGCACTCTGCCAGTGGGGGTCGATAACTGCAAATGAGGGCTTGGCCTCCCTTTTATAATAATGGCTGGCCACACTGGCTGGGTTCACACTACGTCCGTCCGGACACAGGACGCCCATCCCGACGGCGTTTGGGCTAGATCCCCTCTCCTAAGAGCGGGACATAACAAGTACGGCCCGCCTTGGCCTACGCCGCCTCGGCCTACTCAGGCGGAGCTCGAAGAGATGGAGCGTCAAGGATTGATCGGCGACGCAACAAAGATGATGCTCAATTTTGCGAAGGACCCAAAATTTGCAAAATATATGAGCGAGACCTCTTTGGTTGAGGTGCATGCGTAGTGGCGGAAGACCACAGAGCCACCCCTCAAACCGACCCTGAAGGAACCTCCTAGTCCGAAAATGTACACAACAAGAATTAGAAGAGGTGGTTGATGCACGAATTGCTCAGCTTTTTGACGCGCAGAACAAAGCTAAAAAGCACGACAAAGAGCAGAAAAAAGGCGCTCACTTCCTGGGTTATGTGGGTCGTCGGTCTACATTTGAAAAGGCAAGAAAGCAGAAGAAGCGTGTTCGATTTGAAGGAGTACCTAGTTCTTCTTCTTCTTCTTCTTCTTCTTCTTCTAGCTCCTCTGACTCGATCGAAGAAGACAAAAAAGGCAAAAAGCGAAGCAAAAAGCAACGCTTCCGAAAGGGCAAGAAAAAGGCAAAGAAGCCTAAATCTCGCCCCGTGCTTGACAGTTCTACAGAGTACTCGTCTACAGACAGTCCGGACTCTAATGATAGCAGGTTTTATGCAAAGAAGAAGAATTTTTATAAAGCCAACCAGTATGACTTTTTGGAAGACAAAAGCAAGAAAGTCCGAGAGTTTAAGGAAGGTAGACAGTCAATTAAATTTGACACGTTTTCCGGTTATAGAGATGCTTTGAAGGTTGTCTTTTATACAACAGTTTGACATAGCTTTCTCTGGAGGGCGTTACTTAGAGCACTCTAAGATTCGGAGAGCTGCCTCTTACTTTTAAGGGGAATGCTCGAACTTGGTGGTCCACCCTTCTATTAAAGAAGACAGCGCCAGTCAAATGGCTGAAATTCAAAAGGCATTTTATTTCTTCATGGCTGACTCGAGAGTATGAACGTGACATACGGACTGCTTGGAACCATCTACGGATGACCAAGAAGGATACAGTGGACGCTTATTGCGAGAGATTCTGGAGCTCTTTTCTACCCGCCTCTTCATTTAAGAAGATCTCGTTCAAGGAACAGATTGAGCGGTTTACCTTGGGTCTTCCTACAGAGATCCGAGATCACTGCTTAGAACAAAAGTCAGCTTCCATTTAGGAGTTGATGAGTCATGCGAAACGGGGTTTTGCCATTCACTCTGGCCGTCTGACCTACCCCACAAATGAGATCATGACGCAAAGAGCCGAATAGACTTCGAAAAATGAAAGAAGAAAGAGAAAGAGAAACCCAGAATAGAAAGAAAAGGATGCACGACCCAAACTTACTCCTCAAGAGAGGGCTCGCTACATAAAGGAGGGGAAGTGCTTTGGATGCGGGGAAACTGGGCATATCTCCGCGAAGTGCCCTAAAAAGGCACAGAAAGAACAAAACGACAAGGACGACGAAAGGCCTGAGAGTTCGAGAGCAGTTGAGGACCGTGGAAGAAAAGTGTCACGTGCACATCTAACCCTATGTGTACGTGGAAAAGCTACTTCACGACATTGGTTCAATTCAGTTAAGTTCAATTAGATTAGGAAGTGATCTGGCGTCTGTTCGCAGATCGTGCATGTCCAAACACTTGAATTAGATGCATATACTCTGGTTGCACACAACGTGATCATCAGATTTCCATGACAACCCATCCGGAGCATTTTTACAATGCATAGACCTATTTTCCCTATTTTTGACGTTTTTCGCTTATTATTTTTAAGTGACTTTTGTTGGGAACTAGGTAGGGCAAATCAGCAAGTGAACTATATAAGAAAACCCTAGCGCTAGCATTTCTGGTAGAAGAGGTAGCAGGAACCGCGTGTTCGACAGACACCTTCTCAACAGACCCCTGATGAGTGCGCAACAATGTGTGCAAGTGATAGAGCATGAGGAGATGTGCAAGACTTGAGCCTTGGAGAGGAGGCGTTGGTGTGCAGAGATGGGGGCGTGAGAGGTCGAAGTAGGAGAGAGAGAGAGGCTACACGATTCTTGTAAGGGGAATAAGTTGAAAGTAAATTGGGCTCTCATTCCCTTTATTAAAGTATAGGACCATTTTGAAGTTAGTGGCCAAGTTCAATGTGAACTTGAGTCTTGGCCAAAGGTTAGTAACCTTTAAAAACTATACACAAAAGGGGTCATTTGGGCCTTTAACCCAACAACCTCCCACTTAAAGGCATAAATGGCGCTTTAAGCTACGTGACTCCCACCATCTGTATGCATCGCTGATGTTGTGCTTTGGGTAAGCACTTAGTGAGAGAATCTGCTGGATTTTGTAATGTATGGACCTTAACCAATGTAATAAGGCCATCCTCAAGCACTTCTCGAATGAAGTGATACCGCACATCAATATGCTTTGTGCGTGCATGAAACATGGCATTCTTTGCCAGACATATGGCACTCTGGCTATCACAACCAAGCATAGGTGCCTTGTCAGGCAAACCAAAATCACTGCATAGACGTGCTAACCAAATGGCTTCTTTGGAAGCCTCAGTGGCTGAAATATATTCAGCCTCTGTAGTAGACAATGCAACTATCTTTTGCAATCTAGAACACCATGAAACAGCACGTCCTGCAAGAGTAAACACATAACCACTTGGGGATTTCCCTGTATCCACATCACCAGCCATGTCAAAGTCACAAAATCGCTTCAACTCCAATGGTCCTTTACCATAGCAGAGGCATTTGTTTTTTGTCCCTTTCAAGTACCTCATAATGGACTTCACTGCATCCCAATGCAACCTGCCTGGATTAGTCATAAACCGGCTCACAACTCCCACTGCATGGGCTATGTCAGGCCTAGTAGCAACCATAGCATACATAAGTGAACCACAAGCTGAAGCGTAAGGCACGCTTTGCATGTCATTGGCTTCTTCCTTTGACTTGGGGCAATCATCCTTGGAAATTTTGACATATGGTTGTAATGGCACGCCAAGAGGCTTTGCTTCAGCCATGTTAAATCTGTCCAGCACCTCTTCAATGTACTTTTCTTGCGACAAATACAATATACGTTGGTCCCTTTGCCTTCTAACCCTCACTCCAAGTATATGTTCAGCTGCCCCAAGGTCTTTCATTGAAAATGCAGATTTCAGCTGCTCTTTAAGAGCATCAACAATGCTTCTTTTCTTTGCAGCTATCAACATATCATCCACATAGAGCACAAGAATGATTGGGCTGCCATCCTCATCACGTTTGGTATACAAACAATGGTCTGCATGGCTTCTTTTGTAACCATGTTTGAGCATGAAGCGGTCAAACTTCTTGTACCATTGTCTACATGATTGTTTCAGCCCATACAAGCTTCTATTGAGCATACATACCAAATGTTCCTTACCAGGAATAACAAAACCCTCGGGTTGCTTCATGTAAATCTCTTCCTCCACATCACCATGCAAGAAAGCGGTATGTACATCCATTTGGTCCAATTCCAAATCAAGGGCAGCCACTATGGCAAACAATGCACGCAAAGTGGTCATCTTCACTACAGGAGAGAACACTTCCTGAAAGTCTATGCCCTTGGTTTGAACATATCCCTTTGCAAGCAGCGTTGCCTTATACTTGGGTTTTGCATCAACTGTCTTGATTTTATATACCCATTTGTTAGGAATAGCCTTCCTACCTTTGGGCAATTCCACCAAATCCCAAGTATGATTAGCATGCAAAGCTTTAATCTCTTCCTGCATAGCAAGCTCCCACTTATCGCTGTGCTCACATGTCTTTGCCTCTTTATACGTAAGAGGCCCTCCCTCATCTGTCAACATAGGTAATGCAAAGAGGGATCATATCTACTCACAGTCCGTCTTGGACGAGTAGACCGCCTCACCCAATGATCCACATTATCAGGGAATGGGTCTCCATCAGGTGGCATGATAAAATCATCAACTATGGGCTGCTGTATATCATTTTCAGCACCATTTTCAGCATTGTTTTGTGGCTGCAAATGCCCTTCAAGAGTCTCAATTTGTTGACCAACATCATCTGGCTCAAACACCACTGGATCATCTACATTTTCAGCCATATGTGGTGCATCCTGAGGGTCAAGATTAGGCCTAATAGGCGGCTGGTCATGCTAAAATTTGACCCTTTTATGGTCATACTTTGAGGCACAATTGTTTTGAACCAGCCTTGCCTCATTAAAAACATCCCGGCTACGTACAACCCTTTTGAGCTGAGGTAACCAAATCCTGTAACCCATTTCGCCTTCTTCACCATATCCCATGAAGAGGCCTTTAATGGACTTGGCATCTAGTTTGCTTCTCAACTCAGGTCTAATATGCACAAAAGCTTCGCAAGCAAAAATGCGCAAGTGATCATATGAAGCAGGCTTGCCAGACCAAACCTCTTCAGGGATGTCACCTTTCAAAGACATGTGAGGGGATCGATTGCATATATGCACTGCAATTTTCAAAGCTTCTCTCCAAAATCCATGAGAGAGATTAGCTGTGGACAACATGCATCTCACCCTCTCACAAAGTGTCTTATTGAATCTTTCAGCCACACCATTAGAAGAGGGGCTGTATGGCACAATAAGCTCCCTCTTAATGCCCAAATTTTCACACAATTTATTAAATTCAGCACTTGTGAACTGTCTCCCATCGTCCATACGCAAGCATTTCAGCTTTCTACCTGTTTGGGTGGTCACAAATGCATGAAATTTCTTAAACGCAGCAAAGGCTTCATCCTTAGATTTAAGCAAATAAACCCAAATTTTCCTAGAATGATCATCAACAAAGGCGACAAATTAGCATGCACCTCCCATAGACTTAGGAGGCATGCTACATACATCAAAATGTACAAGATCAAGCACACAAGATTTACGAGAGACACCGGAGTAATAAGAACGTTTTACTTGCTTGCCATATTGACATTTATTACAAAAGTCAAGCTTTGTGCCTTTAGCATCAAGCTTGTTCAAAGTACAAAGCTTAGAAAGGCCCTTTTGGCTCATATGGCCAAGCCTCTTGTCCATAACTCCATGTGAGAGTTAATTTTAGCCAACGCAATAAAATTGCCCAACATGGCCTTTCCATGCATGCAGTAAAGTGTTCCTTTCTTTGTGCCCTTTACAATCAGCCTTGAGGCTTTAGTCATTTTCCATGATCCTCTCTCAAACAAGATGCTGTAACCATGCATATCCATCTGACCAACAAAAAACAGACTCTTCTTGATTCCCGGCACATATCTAACATCATGCAAGACAAGCTCATTTGTGCCATCTATGGAGAGATGCACAATGCCAATACCGTCAATGGAACATGCATGATTGTTTCCAAGGTATACATGGCCATGAAGTAGAGAAACACTCCTTGATAGGAGTCACATGAAATGAAGCATCGGAATCAACTATCCAAGTCGTATAGCGGACATGCAGACTTCACATTGTGAAGTTTTTGTCCGAGTTACGACCAGTTTATATTGTGCTAATTCTTTCTATCTTTTGTGGTGCGTATTCCCTATCAACTACCTCATTTGTGCTAATTTTTTTCGATTTCATGCTTCTTTTAGTGCTAGGCTTCATTATGGCTAAGTCTGCCCTTGATCTCCGGAGTCATGACAGAAACTCAGTACGTTGAACTTTGTTTTGATGTATGCTCATGTGTGTGTGCGTGTGGTGTGTGTTGTGTTGGGGAGCATATGTTAGTACCTAGTTCTACACCCACTATTGGGCACTGACGACGTTAGTGGGGATGTCGTGGTATTTAGTCGATACTATGCATGATGGAGCTGATGGTTATATCGTCTTGTGGGTGACTACCATGGGTCTATACCTTGCACTTTCCTTCAAGGGTGAATCTGGGCTTATCCTGGATTCATCTAGGTATATCCAAGTCTGGGATAATGCATCATTGACAGTCAACAAAGCATCAATAAGATCACTCTTGGTGATCTGCATGTCCTGTGAATGAACATTAAGAGAGACATCAAGGTCATAAGCATCATCATCTGACAAAGTGGCACACAAGATGTCCTCTACATCTGACAACTCAATCACAACACTAGAAGCCTTGGCCTTCTCTTTGTCCTTTGAGCTGTCCCGTGGATCTGTCTTTACTTCCTTCTTCTCTTTCTTTTTGTATCCGCCATTCTTTTTCCGTTCTAACTCGGCTTTGTAGTACCTGCAAATCGGGTTTCTTGTGACCTTTCTTGCCACACTGATAGCAAGTCACATCACCCTTGCCTTACTTACTCTTACTCCTTTGTGCATAGACATTCTTCTTCTCTGTCTTGCCTCTAACCATGTTGGCAGAGCTGCCTCCCTCTCCACCTGCTTTCCTCCTGATTTCCTGATTCAAGATAGAACCCCTAACACCATTAAAGGTCAAATTGGGGTTATTCGACAATGAAACCACCAATGTTTCCCATGAATCAGGTAAGGTCATAAGCAATAAGATAGCTTTTAGCTTATCATCAGAAGGAGGCAAACTTGAATCCAGTAACTGCGACAAAGTATCTGTAAACAACGACAAGTGCTCTGCAGCGCTCTTGGACTCATCTAGTTGCATGCCAACAAGTTTTCGCATCAAATGCACTTGGTTGACAGGTGTTGTATTCTCATACATCGCCTTTAACTTCTCCCATACATCAAAAGTATTTGTGAGACCTTTCAAATCAATGACTGTCTCATCGGTCATGGCCATTTTGATGTATGTAACTGCTTTTCTGTTCAGGTTAACCCATGCTTCATCCGACATATCCTGTGGCTTTACCTGTTCAAGTGTCCCTTCACAATCCTTAAAAATGGGACTTCCGTGGATCTTGTCTTTCCAAAGGTCGAAACCTGTTCCATCGAACCTCCTAATCTCGAAGAGATTCTTCACATCCGAAGAAGATGAGGCCATAGATGCACGAATAAATGCACGAATAAGAGGGATAATACGCTGAATTTTTGGGCAAAATGCACCAAAACCGGAGTATAATCTCACAGAAGTGTGCACTACAGCTCCAAATGGTCACAGGAGCAATTTAGGGCAAAATGGGTCAATTTAGGCACAAAAAACAATTTTTGAAATTTTTGCGCAGGAAATTTCAGCAAGTGAATTTGTGCTCAAAAACAATAATTTTAGTTGTTTTTAGCCTCACAGGACATACATAAGGCTAATGCACAACCTTTAGAAGCATGTATGAGCAAAAGCCCCAATTTGTAGCATCAAATTGCAGAAAATTGAGCCACAAATGGTCATACATAGCCAAAACTTGTCAAATTGCATCAATTTGCACTTTCCTCAATGTAGATGCATAAAAAATACACTCGCAAAAACCTACGTAATCTGAAATTTGCTGAAAATACCTGTTTTGGGACTTGTTTTTCAGCAATTTCTTTGTTTTCGGGTAGCGGGGACCTAGTAAAGATGTTCCCTCACCTTAATACATGATTTGCAAAATCTGTATTTTCCTGTCATAACCTGTAATTTGCTGATTTTTACCTAATTTCAGCCTATTTTAGGTCAATTTGACTAGCCGGGAGCCCTTTAGTGTTCGGGGACGAGTCCTTTGGCGATAAAATTGCAAAACCTCGCGTGAAAGTTGACCTCCTTGGCTGAAAATCAGCGTTTGCAGATTTGGAAGCAAACCCTAAACTTGGCTCTGATACCAGTTGATGAGTGCGTAGCAATGTGTGCAAGTGATAGAGCACGAGGAGATGTGCAAGACTTGAGCCTTGGAGAGGAGGTGTTGGTGTGCAGAGATGGGGACGTGAGAGGTTGAAGTAGGAGAGAGAGAGAGGCTGCACGATTCTTCCAAGGGGAATAAGTTGAAAGTGAATTGGGCTCTCATTCTCTTTATTAAAGTATAGGACCATTTTTAAGTTATTGGCTGAGTTCAATGTGATCTTGGCCAAAGGTTAGTAACCTTTATACACAAAAGGGGTCATTTGGGCTGGCCATTTGGGCCTTTAACCCAACAACCTCCATAGGACACTAGCATTTTTGGAGCAGGACACTCAACATTTTCTGCATCAGCAAGCTAGCGTTTTCAGCATTGCAGACAAGCCCAACGTTTTTGCATTTGCAGCAACCTGGCAACAGAACACAGCAAATCAACCCTAGCGTTAGCAGTTTGCATCAGTAGATCCATAGCGTTTTTGCATCAGAACCAGTATTCAGCCCTAGCATTTTTGCATTGACATAGCCATCCAGTGTTTTGCAGATCTGCCGCGATGGAACCCAGATCTAGACCAGCGTTTTCAGTTTTCAGCATCAAGACTTTGCAGAAGAAGTCCCGAACCTCGCAGATCTCACCTTCCCGCAGCACATCCTCGCTGCACGGTCTGATCAGCCATAGTTTGCAGTTTCAGCCCGGAAAACGCAGATTTCAGCATCTGCGTTTTCAGCGCATCGTCGCTATCGACATCGTCACCGACAAAGAGTCAGAATTCAGCAGATAAAGATTTGCAGATTTCAGCCATTAGCGATTTCAGATTTCAGCCCGCCGTCCTCATCGTCGCTGACATCGTCGGCAAGTCCAAAGCATTGTAGAGATTTGTGCAATCAATAGTAGACCGCTCTCGCCATAGAGAGTGGGGCCTTCGGAGGAGGGTTATGACAACATTCTGGTGTCGTATTCTTCTCTCTCTATCTCTCAGTCTCATGCACCTTCATTTATAGTGTTCACCACTTTGTTTGTGTTCATTGCACTCTCTCACTAAAGGAACGGAAGGCTCTCCCTTCCTTAATAAAAATTGGGCTGAAATCTACGCAAAGCTTGCTTTAATTTACGCAAGGCAGTAGAGAGAGAGAGCCTATGCTTTAATTTACTAAGCCTTGTGAGAGGCCAAGATCGGTTCTTTGTGATTGATCGAATCTGCAATGAGGTTAGCGTCACTAGACAAAGTATCAACTAAACCATCATCCTTGTGAACAACCACATCATTATCTTGCAAATCATCATGCTCGTGAATAATCACATCTTGATCATGCAAATTATCATGCTTGCAATCTCGCTTATCATTATCAAGCAATTCATCATGTTTATCATTATCATGCAATTCATCATGCTTATCTGTGTGTCGTGCTTGGGAAAAGAAGAGACTGAGAGAGTCTCCTTTTCCTGATTCTCTTCAATCTGCCATGCACACTAGAGAAGAGTCGGAACAACTCTTGCATGTGCTGTGCTCTTTGTTTGGCCGCCTCACGCTCACGCTCACGCTCACGCTCACGCTCACGCTCACGCTCACGCTCACGCTCACGCTCACGCTCACGCTCACGCTCACGCTCACGCTCACGCTCACGCTCAAAGGCTAACCGACTTTCTTCGCGCTCGCGAGCCAATTTTCCTTTTCTTTCTTGGTGCTCGCGATTCATTTCTGCTTTTCTTTCTTGGCTCATGCTTTATGGTTGCCATTCTTTCGTTGTGTGCATGATCTAATTCTGCCTTTTTTTCTGCTTTTCTTGCTTCGTGTTCTAACTTCCTGTCCATCATCATCTTGTCGAAAGCCTCCATAGAAGTTGGTGCAATTCTTGGCGTAGATGGGGAAGGGGGAGGGTCAGAAAAACCTCTTGGTGGGGAAAATTCTTCTTCACTTCCATGCTCATTACCTCCATGCGAAGTATCCATACCGCTTCGGGTAATGACCATACACTGAAGTCTTGGGTTCTTAAGTTCACGATGAACTTGGATTCTTGAGGGTCTTGGGTTCTTGAGTCTTGAGGTTCTTGAGGTTCTGGAGTCTTGAGGTTCTTGAGGTTCTTCTTTTGCTTGCAATCTGTGTTAGAGTGGACGGTCCGCTCTCAATGAGTGAAAAGAGAACAAGGGGAGGCTGGACAAGCCCTTCTTTCTTGGGTTTCCTGTCACTCTTCAAAAACACAATTAGGAATCGACACGCACAGGAGGACTTGGGTTACGTGCGACCGCAACAAGCGAAAAATAAATAAATTCTTGTGGTTCTTTCCTTGAGTGATACAGAACACTGCCAAAGCTCTGATACCAATGTAAGGTGCAGCGGAAGTGAATGTTAAACTTTGCTCAAGATGAGTGTTCCGAAGTGTGCTCAAGGGTTCCTTTTACTTATGGAAGGGAGACCCTTCCGTTCCTTTAGTGAGAGAGTGCAATGGACACAAACAAAGTGGATAAACACTGTGAATGAAGGTGCGTGAGACTGAGAGTCTAGCCGCAAGATATACTTATCACACTGGACCTCCAAGGTTATCAGCTTGAGAAGAGACGCCTGGTGAGAGATGTCCAAAAATTTCAAGTCGTAATCTGCTAGGGTTTCCATGGCAAGCGGTTTAGAATACCCCACTTTGTCGGAAGCTGTCAGAAACCATATAACTTCGGGCAAAAATTTTCTTGAAAGCTTGCCAAGTCCTTGGAGTGAGCGGCTTGGTAGCTATAGACATCCACCATTGCATCTGAGAAAAACAGCAGCTCGAAACAAATCCTGATCTGTCTATTGCAAGTGATCTTAATGGCTTATGCCCTGTAAGACATGAGCGATGAAGACGGGAGGGCACCTGATGTGCGATGAAGTGAGGGTGGGAGTGCCTAATAACTCCAGGGTTGGGACCCCAAGATACTACAAACAAAATTCCAGTAGCCTTTGGTTTGCTCTGTTTGCTCTTTTGTAGGATCGGTATGCTTTCAAAAAATCACACGCCTGATGCTCTGATACCACTGTCACAAACTTGGACATCCCAAGTCTAGAATCTATCGTGACACGAGAGAGAATCACTTAAAATACTTCAAACTTGGACACCCCAAGTCTAGAATCTGTCGATGCGGCCCTGCGTAGTTTTGTGCCCAAAGAGATTGGTCCAAAGACTAGTGCCCCTTTCAGTATTTCTTTTACATTAATCTTTGAGCGACGTACAAGTCCCGAGGGACCTTTGCTCTCAAACTCTACGTCCAGATGCTCTGAAGAGTGAGGCCCTTAGGCTTAGGGCACTTTTATTCTCACAAGGGATGCCAAAAGCAGAGCCCCAAAATTAGTCAAACTCAAAAGTAAAAGTTCCCAAAGCAACTGATCCTCAAAAACTAGAAAAAATCAGCCATCACAAATTACAGAATTCCGTATTGTCGTGCCACGTCAGCAGCCAGCGTGAAACGCAGAAATCCGCACAATCTGCCACGTCAGCATGTCAGCGCAAAACTCGGAAATCCATACAATACTGCCACGTCATCTGTCAACGCAAAATCAAGGATTTCTGTACAATCAGCCACGTCATCACTTTGCTGTGTGTGTGTCTGGGTTGCACTGCCACGTTATCATAAAGGCATTAGACATAAAGCAGAAACACACTCAAAAGACTTTGCACATCAAAATATGATGATGTTGTACGGACATTTCGCAATTCCCGACGGATTTCTAGGGAAATCCTGAAATTTTAAGAAAGTGCTTTTTTGGGGTCAGCTTTTCATATTTGATGCTTTTAGGCTTTGGGCCTTTAAATATGAGCCTTGGGGGCCCTCTCTGGCACTCTTCAACGCGCAGATTGCAGAGGAGGTGCTCCCCGATTGTTGTACTTTGCGAATTAGTAATAATAAAGAAATACCGAAAGGGGTGCCAGCGTTTGGGGCCAGTGCTCTCTTGGGGTGGAACTTCGCCACTCCCCGTACCGTGCCATGCATCTCTTTCAGTTCAATTGTTATTTGAAGTGCTTAAAGTTGTTCGATCTATTCTTTTCTTATGGCACGTGGTGCTCGTCTTGTGACACCAACATTGTACCGAGTAAAGAAATACCGAAAGGGAGGCCAAGGTTTGGGGCCAGTACTCTCTAGGCTGGAATTCCGCCACTCTGTGTCACGTGTGCTCTCTCTCTCTCTCTCTCTCTCTCTCTCTCTCTCTTTCAGTTCGTTTGTTATTGAAGTGCTAAAAGTCTGTTCAATCTATTCTTTTCTATTGGCATGTGGTGCCCGTACTGTGACAAAGAGCGAGTTTTTCTTATCAGAGATCCACTTTTTGGGGACACATCGTCTCTACAAAGGGTATCAAAATGGATCCAACCAAGGTTCAGACCATCCGAGATTGGCTAGACTTGAAGAATATTCATAAGGTTTGAAGCTTTTTGGGTTTGTGCACTTGGAGCGACAGGTACAGATTGTTAATACGCTCTTCGAGGAGTTGTTTTCGCGTTTGTGCTTTTTGTAGGTACTCGATCACGGAGAAGGAGCAAGGGGGCCTTGGCCTATGCTCGGGGATTCTGGAAATGGAATTTGGAACGGTCTCCGGAGTTTCATGCTCTGGATGTAGAAAGAATTAAGAGTTTGCCTATTGAAAATTGCAACATGGGAAGGACTCGACCATCGAGTCTGAGAATTAGAACGGAGGGGTTATTCTGGTTCTTGTGCTTGTAAAAAGATTCTCTGGAAGGGGGGGGGGGGGACCGGGGGGAACCAGCCCATCTTCTGGTCTCCAATATTGTGTCAATCTTCTCCCTCGTCTCTTTTGGTTGAGAGCTTTTCTATTTGCGGCTTGTTGATTATCCATGTGCGCTCCCGTTTGTGACAAAGATCCACTTCGTAGACATGCAATATGATTTGGACAAGGGAAGCAGTATTTTTGTACACAATTCCCCTTTATAGAAGGAGGCAAAAAAAGTAGGTATACGGTTAACAAAAATATTGCAGCTTAAAAAGAAATTTTTGCAGTGCTACCTATTACAGATGCGTTTTATTTGCATCTGAGACAAAGGTAGAGTTTAAGGTTGCTAGCAGCATATTTGTTTCTATTTTGCAAGTTTTACCTCAGTAAAGATGTATTTTATGAAGTAATGGTAAGTCTTGTCATTGCAGGGGTCACTATGGTTATGGAGGCCCGAGACAATTTTGCGGAAGTGGGGGTTATATGCAGCACGCATGGTATAAAAGGGGAGTTGAAAGTGATGTTTCTCACAGACATTCCTGAGCAGCAGTTTGACAGGGTATGTTCTTGTTTTGCATCATAAAACAAAGAGTTTTTTGTATAATTCTACAATTTGGTATCGGTTCTCTGGTAGTTGAAGACCTTTTTCATGTTATTGTGGTTCATACTGACTGACTTATTGGACCTGTGTCTTCTTCCTTCAGATTTAAATAGATCATGTATAAGCTGTTATTGATTTCTTATTCATCTCCCATGTTTAAGCTGTCTAATGAAGTCTTAATGGTCTATTGCTACAAAGCTCATGATCTGATTGTCTTATGATCTTATCATCTCTACGATCTGCATTGCAATGATTAAGCATGTGTTCTGATTGTCTTATTTGTGGCATTCTATGTCCAGCCAGGAATCCGCCGGGTTGGATTTTATCGAATGGGTAAGTTGGTGGGACTACGCAAGATCAAAATTTTATGCGGGAGGAAGATAATTCAAGGCAAGGATTCTGCTTGGCTTCTAACATTTGAAGATGTTGACTCTAAGGAAAAGGTAATCTAGGATACTAGGACAGTAAAGCACAACTTTTGAAGCACATTAAGTGGATTTTTTCAGCTAAATAACATGGTTTGCAAGATCTGAATTGTAAATTGTGGAGGTTTATGGCCAGGCGTCAGAGCTTGTAGGGACCATCCTTGTAAAAGATGCAGACAGACCAGTTTTCAATGCTCATCAGTTCTACATTCCAGAGCTCATAGGCAGGTCGGTTCAAATGAAGGTACTGCAGGCATCTCAGAAATCTGCATTGTTGTTTTGTTCAAAGATAAGGCTTGTTCTGAAAGAAACCTTGACGCTTGTCAGAAGCCAAGGGCACATTGTACACTGCCCCTGCCACAAATAGAATGTTATTTTTGGCGAGAACCCTATAGGACACATTGTACACTGGCTCTGCCACAAGTAGAATGATTGTTAATTTTTGGCGAGAACCCTATTTACAGAGTGTGAAATGGGAGGATCTACTGCTTGAATAATCTTATCGTTGGAAGGATTTAGTTTTCTGGCTTGCCTTCAAGGCACTCATATTGCGTAATGATACGCAGTCAGTTGAAGTGAAGGCTAAAGAAGAGTATCCATGGCCTTCAGATCATATTTCTTTGTAGTCTTGGGCAAATCTTGAAGGAGGTGGTCCTTTCCTTGTTTAGATATGAGATTGGTATGGAACCTAGTTCTGTATCCTTACATGGTGGTGTGCGTGGCTGTTGTGGTGATATTAGCAGCTCATGCTTTGAGTAAAGAAGACATGAAGCTAAGGAAAGATTCAAACTCCTTAAGGCTTATCGTGCTATGGACCTGGACACTCGGTGTAGCCCGTACTAAACCATCCTTTGGAAATAGTGAATGTTGTATCTTACCCAAAATACAACCTTCACAAACATGCTTAGAAGGTGCTTCAAGAGGCGGCAAAGAACTGACTATATCAGATTTTTGCAAACGCAGTAAACTGGCAAAATTCAGATACCCAAAACGTGCATGGCAAAGTTTAGCATTTGAAACAGACTTTGAATCCACAACTTTATTGCTGGATTTTACCCACACTTGGCAGACAAAGTGAGCCTATACAACCCACGACACAAAATGCCAGATGCAACAATTTCATCACCAAAATTGAGATCATGAATTGTACATCTGTCATCCACAAATTTGACAACAAGACCAAGGCTTGCAAGTGCAAATACAGACAAAAGGTCCTTTTTGATTCCTAGTACATAAAGTGCATCAACAAGTGTGCGCAGCAGTTAGCACAATCTTTTCAACTCCTTGATCGGATAAGAGGCATTGTTGGTACTAGTGACCGTATTCCCGTGAGGACACCCTCAAGTGAGGCAAACAAGTCATGATGCGAAGTAATGTGCTTTGTAGCACCACTATCAAAGTACCAAACATTTGACTTCGCAACAATTGACATACATGCATCATGGATAGAAGGATCATAAGTACACTCTGCGCGAAATGCCCACTGTGTATCTACATCAACATCACAATCTCCATTTATAGAAGATTCTACAATAGTTGCATTGGTAGTAGATCCAAACTCTTTCTTTTTGGCTTCTTTTGCCCTCCACTTATGACATTGCTTAATCAAGTGATCATTAGCCTTGCAATAATGGCAACACATCTTCTTCTTGCCTTTTTTACGAGAATTCCTAGACAAGTTATTGCTAGCAGAGGTACTAGACGTAGACAATCTACTACTCATAGAAGAACCACGAGAAGTGGCTACATTGCTATTACTACCTTCTCTTTGAGCAACAACAAAAGCCTGTTTAACTGCACACTATTTAGCCGTGTTCTTTCTTGAAAATGACTCTTGTAATAGCAATGTGCATAATGCATGAAACTTGACAGCTTGAGGGTTTCCTTATGTCATAAGTCTCCAAGTACTAGCAAATGTTTGGTAAGGGTCTGGCAACGCATCGAAAATAGTTTGCACAAGTGAGTTGTTAGAAATAACTTCACCTGGAGAAATGAGTTGCTCATTGATATCCTTGATACTAGTTAGAGAAGTGTCCAGACTCCATGTCATCTTCTATTGCATAATCTTCGACTCCAACTCTTTACGCAGCAATGCAATTTTAGCCTCATTGCGACTCACATAAAGACTTGCCAGAGTATCCCAAAGACTAGGAGCAAGAGATTAGTTAGAACTTGCAACATCCTCAGCAGAGCTTGTACATCAATGCCTTGCACAACACTCCAGATGCCCTTTGACACAAGAACATGCGTCATCATGTAAGCCTACATTGGGTAGCTATCTCCATTCAATTTGTCCTCAACAACAAATATCTTGAAAACATCTGTGTTGTTGTCAGCCATGGTGAGTGACTGCACCCGATGTGAGCCCCGAAAGAGGAAAAACGAAGTAGGACTAACACGTGCTATATAGACAACCCAAAGAGGATTGTAAGGGACCTGTTCTTTATTGCATTGACATAAATTTTGCACAAAAGGATGAAATTGCATGCACACGACTGCTTGTAGTGGAAACGGAGGCCTAAATGAGCCCGAATCAAAATTCTGAGCACAACAAGCTACACAAGCTCTCCTGATGTATTAGTTGACCTACTAACACTCGCCAAAGCTCACAGAAATCTAAGAACGTGCGCGAAGGGGTGTTGGCAACAGTACCACGAGGACATGATTTGCTCTGATACCAATAGTTGGAATTAGGGTTGTAGGGATGCGCACACAGCTTGGAGAAGATGAAGAAGCTCAAGGCACACAACAACAGAGAGTGTATTGGCTACTCCCACCCTTACTTCATCGCGCATTGGGCGCGTTCCCGTCTTCATCGCTCTGTCTAACAAAGCATAAATTATAAAGATCACTTGGAAGAGAAGGATCCAAGATTTGTTTCGAGTTGTTGTTTTTCTCAGATGTAGTGCCATGCAGTGGTGGAAGTCTATAGCTACCAAGCCGCACACTCCAAGGACTTTGCAAGCTTTCAAGAAAATTCTTTCCTGAAGTTATATGGTTTTTTACATCTTCCTTTGGAGTGCAACTTCTGGCAGAGTGGAATATCTTGAAATGCTTGCCACGGAAACCCTAGCAGAATACGACTTGAAGTTTTTGGACATCTCTCACGAGGTGTCTTTTTTCAAGGATAACCCTGGAGGTCCAGTGTGATTGCCAGGTCTTGGGACTACCATCGCCGCCACAGGAACATTGCTTGTTGAGGCTTGTTTCGACTATTCAAGAGTTTGTGGATCATGCTGCGATCGGCTTTGACCTTATGAAAGGAATCTAACCCTAATTTTTGGTGTAGGTTTCAGGATGGAAAGTCACTGGACTTTTCGAGCTCGACTGATGTCGAGATTGCTAAGTTTAAGTTCTGTTTAAGAACTTGTTTGGTGATCCTGTTTGAAATTTGTTTGAAATGGATAGTATGTGTTTTGAACCTGTCTTGGTGCCGATTTGAATTGTTTGACTCTGGTTTCAATACTGGTTTCATTGATTGGTAATTGTACTCCCGGGTGGAGAAGTGAGAAATACTTTTTTAGTATTGTTTGAACCTCAAAACGACGTAGGCCTATGTCTGGAGAAATTTCGTTGTATGTTTGAAAACCTCGGAGCGACGCAGGCCGATGTCTGGGGAGCGTTTCGTTGTATGCTAGAAAACCTCCGAACGACGTAGACCGATGTCTAGGGAGCGTTTGGTTGTATGCTTGAACCTCCAAGCGACGCAGACTGTTTGGGGAGCGTTTGGTTGTACAATCATCTGAGCTCACCTTTTTAGGTTATTTGCGGGGGTAGTGACGAGGTAGTCATTGAGTAGCTTCATACTGCAGACCGTTCGTCTTGGGGGAGTGCTCAGTGGCGCTGTTCGTTGTGTCTTGTAACATGTATATGTGAGAATTTGTGTTGCATTGTGATGTGCCAACCATTGAATATTCCTAATTGGATGAGATTGCCTGGGTATGTAATTTTAGTGCATCAAGACACCCGTGGAAAATTAGTGCGGTCTGGGTGTGATGGCTAATTTTACTACACCGGAATATCAAGAGTTCCGATCTGGACGAAAGGAGAAGCCAGCTCCTTAACAAAAGAGCCGAAAGGAGAAGCCAACTCCTTAACAAACGAGCCGAAAGGAGAAGCTAACTCCTTAACAAAAAAAAAAAGAGCAAACTGATTGTCCCTCAGAAATTTTTGAGCTAACTCGAGTTGTTTTGCAGATATGTTGTGATCGCGGACGATTACTTTCTTTCAAAAAGGGGGGATGTCACCAACTGCTGACGTGTCAAGCCACTGAAGAACGGAGCCAACCTTCAGATCCCGGCCAATGGGCCAAAACCCTAAGAAGAAGCAACAGAAGAAGAAGAAGAAGTTTTACAGACTTACAAAGTTTTGACGAGTGGCCTATTTTTAAAGAAGAGTTCCCACCAACTTACAGGACCCCTCTCGGCGGTCCTAAGTGTGTTCACACTCATCACTACTACATATATGGTAACAAAATTCTTGGCTGATCTTGTGCAAAAATGTGGGGCTGAATTCATGGAAAAACGCTAGGCTGGACTGATGGAATCTGCAAACACTAGGGTGCCAAGGTGCTGATCTGCTACTGCTGATGGTACTTCTTGGAAAACGCAAGTAGGAGGGCCATTGTTGGCCACTTGTAGGCGAGGGGCTGATCAGCTGCCCAACGCCAAGCCGTTGCTAGAAACGTTGGTTCTTTGCAAAACATTGCCCAAGGGGTGCTGGCGATGGGTCTAGCTTGAGGTTCTGAGATGCTTAAAAACTGAAGGCACTCTCTTATAGCTTTATTTGCTATTTGTCCTTCTTACTTCCTACTCTTTATAAATGTCATGTCAAAGTGATTTATTAATAAATGATTTGTGATTGTCCATATGGCTTAATTGACTCTACTGTGCAAGTGAGGGTATGCCACTATGACGTGCCTGATCATGCACGTCCTTCAAGAGGCTCACAAGGTGCTAACTAAAACGGATGCTGACCTATAGCAGTAGCTTGTCCACGTGGCTCAAGTGCAATGCGCACGTGACAGATCACGCCTGCAAGACAGACATAGGAAAAAAACTAGTCAGTAGACATTGGCTCTAAGTACACACGTACTAGGCTGCACACATCCAACACTTGCACGAAGACGCAACACTGAAAAGTCACATCATTATCCCCATCGACATCTCAAATGTGAATCATAATTGTTGTAACTTATTTAGCAATCACATCTAGACCGCGTTGATCTTTTCACAGATGTCTTGATCTACTAAATCTCGTTACTATCACATTCACATCACCGTCAGGTGACTAGATAAAATGCTTCAATCATTTCATCTTTTTGTCACGTACTCAAACAATACACACATGAGAAAGCACATGTAACAAATTCATTTTAGGAATTCCGATTTCAATGTACATCTTTTCATAAAGTCATTTAGCGGAACACTGTGAGCCTATCTGTATCTCTGAAGTCTCAAAGAGAAATCACTGACTTTATTCCCATTGAGGTAACTCGTGACAAAGGAGTGGAGTGGCTCCCCTCTTGTGCAATCCGCAACGCATTAGATTCAACCTGCTGATTCATCAGAATAGTTTGATGCCAAACAGAAAGCTTCAAGGTAAAGCTCCGGTATTTGAGGAGAATTTGCTAAGTGCTCCTCCTCCATCCACTTGGCATCAAGAGCCGGATAATTCCTGAACTTGACCAAATATCTGCGGACCAGCTTACCTTTCACTTTCCTTGTATGCTAGTACTTGTTCTAGAATGAGAATCTCTTTTATCTCTTCCACTTCTGGTTGCTTGTCTGGCTCCTTGTCCGGTGGTACTTCACCTTTGAAAGGTCTCAAGAGACTCACATGGAACGCATTGTGAATCTTCCATCTATTTGGTAACATTAGCCTGAAGGATACATCATTAATTTTTTCTTGTACGTGGAAGGGCCCATAGTATCGCATACTAAGCTTTGGAAAAAGCCTCTCCTTACCCTTCCGCTTTTGTAGGCGTGCTTTCTCAAACCGGAGTAGCACCCAATTATATTCCTTCAAGTGCAAGTCACATAGATGCTTGTTTACTGCCTTCTTGTGCCGTGCTTGAGACTTCTGCAAAGCATCCCTTACCTTGGCAAAAGCAGTGTTTAGATCTTGTGTATATTAACTGATCTACTTCAAAAATCTTGTGCTTGGTGCTTGGAATCGGTGGAACCTTTCTGACATCCTCGATGAACTCAAATGCGCCTTTGCCGTAGACGTGTGAACTGTGTTATTGTAAGCAAACTCCACCAGAGGCAAGCACTCCTCCCATTGAGTTTTGTGATCAGAGATATAAGACTTCAATAAGTCCAAAACCACTGAGTTGGCTATCTCCTCTTGCCCATTTTTTTGTGGATGAAACGAGGACGAGAAGTCAAGGCGAGTGCCTATATTCTTTCATATTGCTCTCCAGAACAAGCTCTTAAATCTGGGGTCTCTATCCGACACTATAGATGGCATGCCATGTAATCGGAAAATCTGAGAGACAAACAGCAAAGTGATCGGTTTTCTTTGTCTTCTTTACCGGGATGAAGTGAGCTGGCTTCTGAATCTGTTGATGGCTGTCCAAATTGCATCGTGCCCACTCTGAATCTTAGGAAGATCGAAGATACAGTCCATTTCTATACTCTCCCAAGGTCGGTTTGGAATGGGTAAAGGCTGTAGGACTCCTGGTGCTTTATGTTTGTCAAACTTGACCTTTTGACATGCCAAACAAGTGCGTACAAAAATATCCACATCCTTTTTGAGCTGAGGCCAGTAGAAATATTTTTCCACTCCTTTCAAGGTACTCTTGATGCCCTTATGCCCAGCAAAAGGTGGATTATGGCACTCTGTCAACACCTTTATCCGCAAATCCTTAGTGACGCATAACAAGGTCTTTTGCATTATATAACCTTCCTTGATAGTATAACCTGCAACTATCTCTCCAGTTGTGTCAAGCCATCTATCGGTAGAATCTTAATCGAGTACTCTCCCACGAGTATCAGGTATGATGTCTTGAACACATGATTTATGGAATGAAGAAGAAAGTATCATTTTGATATGGCTTAAGAGGGTGGGTTGGACCTTATGGTGGTGTTGGTCATTTTCTTGTTTTCTCGCATTCTCCCTAAGATGACTTGTACCTCTCTTTGTATGTCTCTCTCCATCTTTGGAATAAGAATAAGTGGGAAAAGAACCCTGTAGCTAAGCAACCAAGCAAGAAGTATTTGTCACATTTATTATCCTTTGCTCCTGACAATGCTTAAGCATTCGACTGCAAGAACCCGTCTACCCTTGCTGCTGGCTCACGGTGACGTGTTGCAGTCGTAGAAAAGCTAAGCAATGTAGAACTTATTCTAGAAGAGTTTAAGGTTAGCTCATACGTGATGAGAAGAAATGTTGGACTTACATGCATCACCTTGTTGTACTCAAGGCCTTTATCATGTTTTTTGGCAAGGGTATGCTTAGAAATAGATTTTTCGTCGAAGTGTTCAATTGAAAGAAAGAAGGTGAGCATGCTGAACAACTATCTCAAGATCCATTCATAGTGAAGCCAAATGAAGTTGGATTATCAAATTAAGCAATTCGTCGAGCATAGAGAGGAGCCCGTAGCATTGAGACTTTCTCTATTAAACAGATTTTCAGTCTTGAGCTACCTCATTCTTTAAGAAATAGTCTAAACAACTCCACAATGTTTGGGCACAACCCATGGGTCATTGTTGCCTTTAATAGACATAATTTCCTCTCTGAAGATTGTCACAGTACCCCGATCCAAAAACTGTGTAGTACTCTTTTTAGGTTCGTGTGTTTGTGTATGAGTTCTTTTCTTTTTTTCTTGCATTCGCATGCGATTCCCAAATGTTGCGCTTGTATTGTCAGTATTTTAAGCCCTGTTTGCTCAAGACATTTGCTTGGTTTTGCAGGTCAATGCATTGATCACTGATGAAGAAAAAGAAATTTTGAGACGGCAGCGAATCAGTCTAGCAAATAAGGGGAGAATTCCTTGGAACAAGGGAGGCAATGGAAAGAAACAAGTGAGCATTCTAAACGATTATCTCTAGGCAGGTGCTCAACACAGTAATGACACAGCCATTTGAGGCTTATTTACCAATACATTAGCAATTTAATCAACCTGTTTCAATGCTGAGCATAGAGGATAAGAGAAGACTAGGGACATATGTCTCAAATGCTTATTATGATAATGGGGTAAGCAAATGTGTGCTCCCAGAGGAGTAGGATACATGGGGTAAATTATGATTAAGAATGGCTGTTTTCAAAGGATTAATGCCCATTAACCTATGTCATTACATCAGGAAATTAAGGTGGTTGACGAGGGGAAGAGCCAGGAAAAGCTTGGTTGGCTTTATCGCTGAAAAAGTGATCCTAGTATCTTGACTTTTTTTCAGATAAATCATACGTCAGCCATGAGATCCCTCTCTCTCCCTCTCTAGGAGTCTTAAGTGTTAGGATACATCTTGTTCAGCAGCACAAATTTTGTCCCACGGGTCATTAATGTCTTGAATAGACATTCCTACTCTCTAAAGATGTCAGAGCACAAATTTTCCCATGGGTCTTAAGTAGACAATACTCCTCTCTAAGTTCGTGTGACATCGCTTTGATGTTTTCTGTGTAAGTTTTTCTCTGCGCTCACGCGAGGAGCCCAGTAACGTTTGATTATTCTAAGAAATTTAGCTGGAGACATTTGCTTGGTGTTTACAGGTCAAAGCATTTATTACTGACGAAGAAAAAGAGAATTTGAGAAGGCAGCGAATCAGTCAAGCAAATAAAGGGAAAGTTCCTTGGAACAAGGGAGGCAAACATTCTTCTGGTAATTGATGCACTCTTAAGACTTTCACGTCATTTTGTTGTTTTTTGTATGCTTATTTGCTTCAGATGTCCCCCAATTTATCAGAGACAAAGAAGCGAATTCGAGCGGGGGTAATTGAACGCATGAAAGATCCAAAGGTGAGGGAACTTGTAAAATTTAATGATATTTTCAAAGTGATACGGAGTTAAACCTCTTTCATGGGTCTGAATAGATCAGGGAGAAGCTTCGGTTGCAAGCTGAGGCGGTCCAGTTAAGGTTGGTAAAGTAAATTGCACAATTTTTGAGCTTGTTTGTTTTTTTGCCTTGTTATTACAATCAAAGATACTCAGGTTGTCATTTATGGTTGCGTTGGCATTCGATCATTCTGAGAATGGGTTTTATAGCTTCTTATTAAGGCTATGCATGTGGATGTCAACCTAATTTTTGCTACAACAAGAACGTCAAAATTGCCCTGTACTTCAGTTTATCTAGGCTCATTGCTTATCCCTGGTAACTTATTTTGTTCTATTCTTCTTTTCTTACAAGCATGATTGCTTTTTTCTTTCTAGGATAGCTTCATCCTTCTCAAAGTTTCCTAATTTTATGAGTGAGAAATTTATCACCCCCAAAAGCGTTTTGGTGTTGTAAGAGCACTTGAGAAGCACGCTGGTTTTTGGATTCATTGTTGAGTTTTACTCTGATTCATATATCATGCTGCAAATTGGTTATATGTTTCTTGCTAATTATTTTTTATCATTGACTGCTGTGTCCTGTTTCATCTTTACTGTGTGAGTCAAATATAGAAAAAGAGGGTTTTATGTGCTATGGCTTTTGTTCCTGCAGTGTTCCTGTGTCAAGATCATATGGATTTGTAGCTTACATGTATTTTACAGAAGCTTTCAGTGTCCTAAAATAGTCCAACATAAGATTTAGAAATGCATTAGTAGTCGACCATAATTCTAATTATACTCGCAAATTTTTTTTGTGCATTGTGCTTTAAATGTCTTAAATAATCTGAAATAATTCAATGTCTCATGGTTTGTAATTCTAAACATACCTACACAGCATCATGTGCATCGTGGATCATGAGGTAGCACCTGAATGTGGATGCTACCATTTTCAAAGGTTCGGTATAAGGCCATCACATTGCAAGAAGTTATTGCTAATGATGGCCAACATCAGCTTGCTATGAATGCAAATGTGTCAGCAATGGGTGCACACAAATGGCATCAACATGCACGTTGCGGAGTTTGGATCAAGCCCTACTTTACGGGTTTCTTAAGATGTGGTACTCATGGAGGCATCAGACGGTCGGCTAGCAGTCAATAGGCTTTCATGCCATCGACCATTGACTAAAAGGGAAGGGGGAGAGGGGGGAAAGAGAAAGAGAAATGAAATGAAAGGTTATATTAACAGTCTTCAAAAGGCCAAAATTACAATCCTTGTGGATCTAATCCAATTCCGAGGTACAAAAATAAAATGAAGTAAAGTAAAAGACTAGAAAAATCATCTTCAACATCGTCAAGGCCAATGGATGCCTGGCGTTGTGTGAGAAAGTATTGCAGCAGTCGCTGCAGAGCTTTGTAAGCAATTGGCTATGAGGCCACTTTTACAAGGAGTGGTTTTACATTCATAGACAACCTGCGCATGGAATGTGACAAAAAGTTTGACTGGTCCTTTCTATTATTGGAATGGTTTTCCATATGTGCCACCTTTGAAGAACCTTTCATTTTGGTTATGATTCTACATTTATGCCCTCTCAAATTAATATAGCTTCTTATCTGCCTCATTCTAGCAATACTGAGAGATACTTTGTTGGTAAAATGTTGTATGTTGACAGTCTCATTGAACCCTCACAACATGACTGTTCTATTCCATTTGTAAAATGGAATTATACTTGCGAAATTTTTTGTGCATTGTGCTTCAAATGTCTTAAATAATCTGAAATAATTCAATGTCTCATGGTTTGTAATTCTAAATATACCTACACAGCATCATGTGCATCGTGGATCATGAGGTAGCACCCTGAATGTGGATGCTACCATTTTCAAAGGTTCGGTATAAGGCCATCACATTGCAAGAAGTTATTGCTAATGACGGCCAACATCAGCTTGCTATGAATGCAAATGTGTCAGCAATGGGTGCATACAAATGGCATCAACATGCACGTTGCGGAGTTTGGATCAAGCCCTGTGGTTCTGCTACTTTATGGGTTTCTTAAGATGTGGTACTCATGGAGGCATCAGACGGTCGGCTAGCAGCCAATAGGCTTTCATGCCATCGACCATTGACTAAAAGGGAAGGGGGAGAGGGGGGAAAGAGAGAGAGAAATGAAATGAAAGGTTATATTAACAGTCTTCAAAAGGCCAAAATTACAATCCTTGTGGATCTAATCCAATTCCGAGGTACAAAAATAAAATGAAGTAAAGTAAAAGACTAGAAAAATCATCTTCAACATCGTCAAGGCCGATGGATGCCTGGTGTTGTGTGAGAAAGTATTGCAGCAGTTGCTGCAGAGCTTTGTAAGCAATTGGCTATGAGGCCACTTTTACAAGGAGTGGTTTTACATTCATAGACAACCTGTGCATGGAATGTGACAAAAAGTTTGACTGGTCCTTTCTATTATTGGAATGGTTTTCCATATGTGTCACCTTTGAAGAACTTTTCATTTTGGTTATGATTCTACATTTATGCCCTCTCAAATTAATATAGCTTCTTATCTGCCTCATTCTAGCAATACTGAGAGATACTTTGTTGGTAAAATGTTGTATGTTGACAGTCTCATTGAACCCTCACAACATGACTGTTCTATTCCATTTGTAAAACTTTGTCATTTTTCGTTTCTCATGGTCGAATGTTATATGACTGTGTCCAGCCCAGAAGTAAAGATGAAAATCAGGACTGGAATCATAAAGGCTTGGGTCGCAAAGAAAAAACTAAGAGTCAAACAGGAGCTTTGTTTACTAGAATGGAGGGAGGTGATTGCTGAAACTGCTAGAAGAGGAAGTGACGGGGATCTGGAGTATCAATGGAATAGTTTTTCTATGCTAAGAAAACAACCACGTGAAGCTGTCCCAAGGGAAAAAAGGGAGCCCAATCCCAGGCCTGATAATTTATCAGCAGAACATAGGCTGCGTATATCTGCTGCAATCAAAGCAAAGTGGTCCAATCCTGTAAGTCTTATTCCTCTCACAGCACTCATATGGCCTCTCCTACTTAAAAGTGATATTAATTATGTTGTGATGCTCTTGTGCATGAGATGTAGTTGTTGAATCCTGTAAGTCTTATTCCTCTCACAGCACTCATATGGCCGCTCCTACTTAAAAGTGATATTAATTATGTTGTGATGCTCTTGTGCATGAGATGTAGTTGTTGAGCTTGTTTCCCTTTAGCATATGAACTGACGTATCTTTGACATTTTGAGCTGCTAACAGGAAGGTATTATTGAGCATTTGGTTCGTAGTTCCAAAGATCATGGAAGGACGCCCATTTTTGGGGCCCTTTTAAGAGTTTTGGAATGTTTTGGTTCAACGGTTGTTTTCACTGGCGATTTTTTACCTTATCCTGAACACGTATCTTCCACAGATAAAGACCATTTCAATGTCCACCTTTGGTTATTTTGACTTGTCCTACGATTGCACATCCTACAGTGCTTGAAAGATTCTTCTAAACAGTTTGTTCCATACACAAGTTTCGAGAGACAAGCAGGGACAGGATCACTGATAGAGCACAGAGGCTTCACTAGGTTTGGCTGCACAGAGCAGGAGGCAACATGATATGCTTCAGTCGAGGGGTTGTTTGCTAGCTCACATGAGCTGAGAATGGATTGACTCCCACTATTCCAGATGACCGTAACACCACTCTCACATGCCTCAAATGAGTTGAGAGGAAATTGTGATGGGATGCCACAAAAGATGACTTGGGATGGCTGCCAATGTGGCAATTTTTCCGCTGGAGAGCTTTTGGGCGCGAACTATTGTAATAGCAGATAAGGGAACCATTATAAATAGCAGGTGATTTAAAGTGCTTTTGGGGGCCAGGGGCCTATAAGTAAGAGGCCAGGGTGTCCATTGTACATAGATTGTGCGAGTGCGATGACATGTACAGTCGCAACTGTGACAATTCATTAAAATAAAACAAAATGCCGCAAGGGGTTCCTATTGAGGGGCAATTCTCTCCAGAGGGGGACTAAACCTTAAAAAATAAAGCAATGCGGATCCCCTGCTGATGTGGCCAGTCGTACGGACATCCGCAAATTGTGGGCCGCTTGCTGACATGGCAGCTGTACGGAAATCGGCGATCCACACCACCTTTTGGGGCGCCAGGTTTTGGCTTGAAAGCTTTTTGGGCAGGAGCTTTTCATGTTGTATGCTTTTAGGCCTTGGGGGGCTCGTTCTAGCACTTCGAGTTTGCGGAAGCAAAGCGAGAGCCCTTCCGGCTATTGTGGCTTTGTGAAGATACCAAAAGGGGCGCTACACTTTGGGGTGAGTGCATTGGGGAATGGAACTCCGCCATACCATGTCGACTCTCTCTCTCTCTCTCTCTAATAAAAAGAGGAAAATGGTATAACCTTTCTATCACCCAAGTGTGGTAGATTGGTTATGCCATTTCCCTCTTGAATAACAGGTCTTGAGTTCAACTCCTCGTCGGCTAGATCTTTAAGGTCTCTTGGGATAGTTTCCTACGACGTTAAAACTCTCTTCTTCTCCTGTGTGTGTGTGGGCGTGTGTGTGCGCGCTTGGAAAATGGTATAACCTTTCTATCACCCAAGTGTGGTAGATTGGTTATGCCATTTCCCTCATGAATAATAGGTCTTGAGTTCAACTCCTCGTCGGCTAGATCTTTAAGGTCTCTTGGGGATAGTTTCCTACGACGTTAAAACTCTCTTCTTCTCGTGTGTGTGTGCGCGCTAATAAAAAGAGGAAAATGGTATAACCTTTCTATCACCCAAGTGTGGTAGATTGGTTATGCCATTTCCCTCTTGAATAACAGGTCTTGAGTTCAACTCCTCGTCGGCTAGATCTTTAAGGTCTCTTGGGATAGTTTCCTACGACGTTAAAACTCTCTTCTTCTCGGGTGTGTGTGTGTGTGCACGCTAATAAAAAGAGGAAAATGGTATAACCTTTCTATCACCCAAGTGTGGTAGATTGGTTATGCCATTTCCCTCTTGAATAATAGGTCTTGAGTTCAACTCCTCGTCGGCTAGATCTTTAAGGTCTCTTGGGATAGTTTCCTACGACGTTAAAACTCTCTTCTTCTTCTTCTTCTTCTAAACCGGCAGATTTAGAGTAGTACCCGCTGAGTCCAAGATTTGTCAGGTGTGCCAAATAGAGCCAGAGACAGAGCTACATTACATATGTCACTGCCCAGTATACTATGAGATACGAGGCCGCTTTCAGTGTGTATTCAAAGAGGGTTTTGGGCCACTTTCTAGAGTCATGAGATACCAGGATCAGAGATGCCTCGGATTATACTTACTGGAGATTCGCAAACACAGAGAGGATCTCTTGAAGAGGGGCACACTGAGAGAGATCTAGAGACAGCGGAAGATTATAGATTTCTTTCAGTCACAGATAGAGGAGTTTGAGCAGCCCCCATAGCATAACAACACCAGAGGCACCAGAGGCATACTGCTTGATCGATAGAGTTGGGGCGGTCCCGTCACCCATGGATGAGGGGGCCCTCTCGACATTGACGCAGATTTCGACAAAGGATCCATACCATACTGGCGCGACATAGGAGCCGTCCTGGATACTGATGTATATGTATATGATGCCTCGACTGTCAGAGAGCTCCATTGTATCAGCTCACCCTTTGTATTCCCCTTTGTATCAGCTTTCACCCCACCCCTACCCACTATTTTCTTTTCAGTCTTTTGTACTTTTTCTATCCAGACCTGGTATTAGATTCACCACATGTAACCTTTTGGTCTCATAGGTCATTTTGGCCTTTAAAGACGTTAATATCACATTTCATTTCATTTCATCTCTCTCTCTCTCTCTCTCTCTCTCTCTCTCTCTCTCTCTCTCTCTCTCTCTCTCTCTCTCTCTCTCCAAGTTCAATTGTACTTCTCACGTGTTGCTGTAGATTTCTCGCTTGGAGTGTCCAAGCCTGTTACAATGGTATTAGAGCCCATACGATTCCTCTCCTACGGAGGATCTGTTCCTTTTTCCTGCAGCACACATGGGTTCTAGCAGTGAATCCGACAAAGAGGAAAGTGTTCCACTGACAACCCGACTTCAGTGCGATGAAGAGAACTTTGATTCTAGCGGAGAAAATCAATGGAGATTCGGCAAACTACAGTTGCAATGTTAGGGGTATCTAGGGGCATGATGACTTCTATATCATGCCATTGGAGGGGTGTGATGTACTCTTGAGGGTACCCTAGCTCCACACGAACCGTGTCGTGGTCGATTATTGGGCAAGGAAGGCAACATTGAAGAATGAGAAAGACAGAGAATCATTCTAGATATAAAATCAAAGGGCTAGTCCGTTCCATTGATTGTGGTATTGTTGCATCGTTTTACAATCTTTTTAGGTGATGATTTGGGTGCATATGTATCTCAAGGTGTGGGTTGACGGGTTTGCATCCATGGGCATATTGGGAAGCATTTACATGCAATTGACAATGTAAATGTGGTGTCGTCATGTAAGAGTAAGGAGGGCAAGAGGGTTTGGCACGTACTTGGGACCTGCAAGCACACAAGCAAGCAGACATTGCTCTACACAAGTTATTATATGTAGACGACATTGCTCATTGGAAAGTAAGTAGTCCTTACTTTTTGGAGAAGGTGAAGGCAATTGGACACGCAAGAGATTATTATATGCCTCCATCTTATGATGCCTTGCGCATCAAGCATTTGGATGATGAGTTAAATGTATTGATTGTGAGATCATGGGTGTGCACAACAAGTGGAAGATACATGGATGCATTTTAGTTTGTTGATGGATGACTTGAAACTAGAATCAAACCTATCATCGATTTTCTTGCAGGACTCTTGTGGCGAAGAAAAATTAGGTGCGTTCAATTGGGGAGTTGGTTGAGCAAGAGTGGTCAATCTTTTTCTACACTAGTCTTGCATGCCATTGCTTTGACCTCTTGTTTGAGAATATAGGAGAACTTGAATGGGTTGCAATAGTGCTCAATTGTCACAAACTGATGACGTGGCATGACCCGGGGACATAAACTTGGAAAGAACAAGAAAAAGGCAAAGAAGATCAGATTCCGACCAGTTTCTGACAGTTCAACGGAGGAGTCATCCTTTGGCAGTTCGGACTCCGACGATCACATGTTTTATGCAAAGAAGAAACACTTTTACAGAGCCAACCAGTATGATTTCCTCCAAGATAAGAACAAAAAGACAAAGGAATTTAAAGAGGGTGGACGGTCAGTGAAATTTGAATCCTTTTCCGGATTCCGAGATTCTTCGAAGGCTTTGGCTTTCATTCAACAGTTTGATATAGCCTTCTCTGGAGGGCACTACTCAGAGCACTCCAAGATCAAGAGGGCAGCATGTTTTTGAAGGGAAACGCACGAACGTGGTGGTCCACTCTTCTTCTAAGGAGAGAAGGCCTGACCAAATGACTGACGTTCAAATAGCTCTTTATTTCTTCTTGGTTGACCCAGGAGTATGAACGAGATGTGAGAACAGCTTGGAACTATCTTTGGATGACCAAGGGTGACACTTTGGACGCATATTGTGAAAGGTTCTGGGATTCTTTTCTACTGACCTCTTCGTTTAAGAAGGTCCCTAAAAGGTATAGACTGAGTGGTTTTGCTGCGGACTCCCTAAAGAGATCCAAGATTACTACCTTGAGCAAAAGTCTGAGTCCATACAACAACTGATGGGACATGCTAAGCGGGGATTCTCGATACATTCATGTAACTTGACCTACCCCACTGATGAAGTTTTGACACAAAGGACCAGAATAGAAAGAAGAACTAGAAAAAGAAGGATGCACAACCCCGATTGACTATGGAACAGAGAGCTGACTATCTCAAAGAGGGGAAGTGTTTTGGTTGCGGGGAACAAGGAAACATTTCCGTCAAGTGCCCCAAAAAGGCACAATGAGGACAAACTGAAGAAAGGCTTGAGAGTTCTAGTGTAGCGGAAGAACGTGGCAGAAAATGCAAGATGAAAGCAAGATTGGTACCGATTGCATGGGGACCGACCCAAGTCAGATGGACAAAAGTACATAACTTTGCCGCACTTGGGACAAAGTAAAGGATCAGGAAGCCTTCATTTTTTTTGATGGAGGAGCCAAGGCCAACTTCATTTCATCTGAATTGGCGGCTTGACTTGAGATTACGCTCGACAGGATTGGGCCCCGGCGGAGGCAGTTCTAGTGGCGCCCGGACGGGATGTTGCCATTACACCTATCATTGGCAAACTTCGTTTGCATTGTCAGGGGTATTTAGGACACGAGGACTTTTACATCATGCCTTTGGAAGGGTGTGACATCCTCCTAGGAATCCCTTGGTACCACAAGAACAATGCCGTGGTCGACTATCGGGCCAAGAAAGCGACTTTGATGAGAAGGGCAGGATAATTGTACTTGATGTAAAATTGAAGGGAGAGTCCGTCCCTATTGTATCGGCTTCGGCCATTTCAAAATTAATGAAATCCAGTCTTTTTGTTTATTCGAAAGAATTGAATGATGAACAAAGAACCAATATGTCTGAATTGGATAAAGAACGACCAAACTTTCTGCACACCCATGCTGATTGTTTCTGAGAAGGCCTACCATGCGAGTTACCTCCACCTCGTCCCGAGGACCATACCATTGATTTGATTCCTGGAAGCACACCACCGGACCAGCCACCTTACCGAGTTAGCCGAGCCTAGAATGAAGAGATCATGCACCAAGTCAAAGAACTGTTAGAAAAGGGTCTTACCCAACCTAGTATATCACCTTATTGTTCTCCGGTTTTTTTAGTACTAAAGAAAGATGGATCTTGGAGAATGTGTATTGATTACAAAGCTCTCAATAAAATCACCATCAAGAATCGATTCCCTATTCCGAGGATCAAAGATCCTCTTGTTTCAGCAAGATTGATTTGAAAAGCGGATATCATCAGATCAAAATCGCTCCGAGAGATGTCTACAATACAGCCTTTCGGACCTCTTTAACAGGGAACGGGGGAACACACCCCAAACGTTCTGAAACAGTGTTCCGGACGAGTCCCGTTCCCGAAACGGACAATTGAACGGAACGCCGTTCCGGAACGGGGTGTATCCGGAATGGGTGGAACATAAGGCGGAACAACGAAACGTGGGGCAGAACGAGCAAAAGTAGGTATTTGGGGGAAAAAAAGTGGGCTTTTGGGGGCAGATTTGGGGCTGTTCGGGGAACATATTTGGTGCAGTTTGAGAGCAGGTTAGGGGGCAGATTTGGGGCTGTTTTAGGAGTTTATTTGGGACTAAGCTGAATGGAGGTAATTCAATTTAGGTGGACCGATCCAGCCTCGTTCCCGTTTCGCCGGCCCCCCCTTCTCCTCCCCGTTCCCGTTCCGGGTAACTATGGTTCGGACAAGTTTTGGTTTGTACAAATTTTTGATGATGTCCTTTGGACTTACAAATGCTCCAGCAACTTTCAACCAAATGATGCTTAGGATTTACCGAGAGCATCGATCTTTTGTGGGCACTTTCTTTGATGACATTATAGTTTTTCTCCAAGAATGAAGCAGAGCACCGACACATCTGCTATAGGTCTTTCAGGCATTGCGCGATCATAGATTGGTTATTAATGCCAAAAAGAGCGAGTTTTTCTTGCCGGAGATACATTTCTTGAGACACACCGTCTCAGCAGCAGGAGTACAGATGGGACCGGCCAAAATTGAGACTATCCGCAATTGGACTGTGACTTAAAGAATGTTCATGAAGTCCGAAGCTTTCTGGGTTTGTGCTCTTATTATCGGCGGTTCATTCGGAAGTTTGCAGAGATAGCCTCGCCATTGCACTTATAGACTCAGAAAGGAGTCTGACAGAGGTGACTGCTTTTCAGACACTTAAGGAAAAATTGACTACTGGACTAGTGTTGGCTTTGCCAGATTGCAAAGGCCATTCGAAGTTTATTGTGACGCTTGTGGTTGTAGTCTGGGAGTGGTATTGATGCAAGAAGGCCATGTGATTGCTTATGAAAGCATAATGTTTTTCAAGGCCAGAAGTGGTAGCCCAAATTTATGAGAAAAAGAGCTATTGCAGTGATCCATGCTCTTACACAGTGGCGACATAATCTACTCAGAGCCGATTTCACAGTTTTTACAGAGCATCCGAGTGTGCGCTACCTGTCATAGAAGCAGTTATCGGAAAAGCAGATGCGGTGGGCTAACATCTTGTCACAGTTTCACTTCCAGATTGTCCATGTTCAGGGACATAAAATTTAGTGACAAATGCATTGTCTTGGAAGCCCCTCGTCTTGGCTATTTCCGCGATACATCGGAGGAGCTTCGAGGATATGGTTGACCAGTACACCACAGATCCGGACTTTACCGATGTTTTTACTTGGATACAGAATGGGGAGACAGTTCCAAGATATTCCATACGGGATGGCTACTTGATGAAGAAAACGATGTTGTGTGTCACACAGCCTTTGAGGGAGAAGGTCTTGATAGAGTGCCACTGTCCACCATTTACGGGTCACCGCGGCATCGATACCACCTTGAAGGGGTGGGAGCGTTATTTCTTTTGGCCGAGACTCAAGAAGGATGTGGACGACTTTGTTTGTAGCTTTTTAGTATGCCAAAAGGTCAAGTTTGATAGGCATAAGGCACAGGGATTACTACAGCCTTTACCCATTCCCACCCACCCCTGGGAAAGTATTGCAATGGATTTCATCTTTGATCTCCCGAAGACTCAAAGTGGGCACGATGGCATTTGGACTGTGAAGAAAACAGTCAAGCCGGACCATTTAGCGAGACTGTTTATTGCACAAATATTTTGGTTACATGCCATGCTTGAGACAATCGTCTCCGACAGAGATCCCCGATTCATGAGTTTGTTTTGGAGGGCTATTTGGAAGGATATTGGCACACGGCTGCAGTTCTCGTCATCTTTCCACCCGTAGACAGATGGACAATTTGAGATCGCAAATTCAGTTGGTTTGGATTTGTTGAAGTCTTACATCTCTGATTAGAAGACTCAATGGGAAAAATATTTTCCTTTGGTGAAATTTGCCTACAATAACACAATTCACTCTTTGACGAGGAAAGCACCATTTGAGATAATTAAACTATCTGGCATTGGATGCAAAGTGGATGGAGGAGGAGGATCTAGTAGATACTCCTCAAATTTTGGAACTTCACCTCGAGGCATTCGGTTTAAATGTGTCTACTCCGAGAGATCTCGCAGATTAGCAGGGTTGAATCTAGTGCAGAGGGATTGCACAAGAGGGTAGTCACTCCGCTCCTTTGTCACAGACTACCTGGATTGAATAGAGTCACTGATATCCCTTTGGGTTTCAGGGATACTGCCCTGTTGATAGTATTCTGTTGTATGACTTTATGAAATGGAATTCCCGAAATTGAACATTGAATAATTTGTACTCTCTCATGTGATTTGTTTGAGTGCAGGAACTGAAAGACGAAATGAGTGCAGCATTTCTGTCTCGACAATCTCTATAGACATGATCGCAATAAGGATTAGTTAATCCGACATCAGTGAGATCCAGGATGGATCTAGATGCGATTACTAAATACGTTGCTGGCAGTCATGGGTCTGAGATTAAGAATGAACTTTTATGTGATTGATTTGAGTTCATGTGATGTGACTGTCAACTATGTGCAAGTGCTAGATTTGTGTGGGTCTAGTGCGTCGGTACGTAGAGTCAGTGTCGACTGAACTAGTTTATGGCCTTTGTCTGTTTTGCAGGGGTAATCGAGGGCAATTACCATTCTTTCAAGAGGGGGGTATGTCACAAACTGATGACGTGGCAGGACTTGAGGACATAAATTAAGGACTCTTTAGATTAATAAAGTTGTTCCAACTTATGGACTATTGTCGACGGGGCCTAAAATGACACTAGCCATAAAAAAATCGCGTAGAGATTGTTGACGTGTTGCTGTATGAATGCCCGCGAGTCGCGCTGCTGACGTGGCAGGCCATACGAAATTCCGTGAATTTTGTTGATTGCTTTGGGCGGCAGCTTCTGGCACCAGATGATTTTTGAACTGAAGCTTTTCAAGTAAATTGCTTTTCCAAGGCCATGGGCCTTCAAATAAGTCCCTTGGGCCTCTCTCTGGCTCATATAGAGCTGACAAGCTGGTGAGCAGAGGAGAGCCCAGGGCAAGTGTACTTGCTCATTTTTTTTTAATACAAAAAGAAAGGGGCACTAGTCCCCCCCCCGTGCCGTGTCGTCTCGAATTGAACTGTGATTTTAAAGTTTTGAAGTGTTTAAAGTGAATCTATCTCTCGTGTCGCGACAGATTCTAGACCTAAGTTTGTTATAGAACCAAGCATCAATTATTGTCACAGGAAAGTCTACACTTCTTCGGTTGTTTAGAAATCTTAGCAAGGACTTGATGAAATCTGCAACAACCTGTTTTGCATACTATTTCATTATGCATTCAATCTCTTGGATAATAGATATATGCAAGGCCTTCGCAAACTTTTGGTTAATGAAAAGTTTGTGACAACAAAGGCATCGACTCTCTCGCTCGCTTTGGCAAGAGGCAAGGATAGATAGGTGCTCCTATTATGGAAGTTTTTGTACATTGTACAAGCCAGATACAAATGCGGTCCACCTTTTTAAATTCAAAAAACAATTTTGCAGGTTGTGCCTTGTGTCTTTGGTCTTGGTACCCACTCCCTAGGTCATTTTCATAAGTTTTTAGGCCCTTTAACCTTAGACCTAGGCATAGCCCTAAGTCATGAGGTAATTCATACACATTTTTGATGGCTTTTAAAAGATCTTTCTTAAAACACTGGGTACTTATCCAAACCATACGATATAAATTGAAACAAGTTGTATTTTTCCATACAAAACCGTACTGTACTTCACCATGTGACCATATAGTGACAAGGAGCCATCTTGAAGATCTTGTTTGTCTTTCAGAAAACAGAGGGTACTTACCCTAACCATTCGATATAAATTGAAACACATTGTATTTTTCCATGCGAAACCGTTTTGTACTTCACCATATGACCATACGGTGAAAAGGAGCCATCTTGAAGATCTTCGTCTGTTTGACAAGGAATTTTCTACGAAGGGCCTTTTGTAGATCATATAGTGGAGTATGTACAAAAGATGCGAAAGTGTTGAGCCCACTAAAATAGCCGTCATCTAGGTAATGCATTGGTAGATGGGACATGATGCACAAACCCTTGCATGGTGTAGGATATATCTTGCATCTTGTGTTGGAGGTGCCTGTCACAAGACGGGCACCACGCGCCAATAGAAAAGAACAGACTGGACAGACTTTTAGCACTTCAATAACAACCGAACTGAAAGAGACAGAGAGAGGGAGAGCTCGACATGAGGCGGGGAGTGGCGAAGTTCCACCCCAAGAGAGTACTGGCCCCAAACGCTGGCGCCCCTTTTGGTATTTCTTTATTATTACTGATTCGCGAAGTACAATAGCCGGGCAGCACCTCCTTTGCAATCTGCTCACTAAAGAGTGCGAGAGAGGGTCCCCAAGGTTCATATTTAAAGGCCCAAAGCCTAAAAAAACATCAAATATGAAAAGCTGACCCCAAAAAAAACACTTCCCTAAAATTCGGGATTTTTCCAAAAATCCGCCGCGAATTGCAGAACATTCGTACAGGTGCCACGTCATCATATTTTGATGTGCAAAGTTTTCTGAGTGTGTTCTGCTTTATTTTTAATGCCTTTATGTCACTTGGGCCCAATCGAATGGTGTCCCGTAGGTTGATGGGAACTCTTCTTTAAAAATAGGCCACTCGTTGAGACTTTGTAAGTCTGTAAAACTTCTTCTTCTACCGCTTCTTCTTCGGGTTTTGGCTCCTTGGCCGGGATCTGAAGGTTGGCTCCGTTCTTCAGTGGCTTGATACGTCAACAGTTTGTGATATCCCCCCTTCTTGAAAGAAAGTAATCGTCCGCGGTTACAACATATCTGCAAAACAACTCAAGTTAGCTCAAAAATTTCCAAGGGTCATTCCGAGCGACAATCAATTTGCTCTTTTTTTAAAAATAAGGAGTTGGCTTCTCCTTTCGGCTCTTTTGATCAAGGAGTTGGCTTCTCCTTTCGTCGAGATCGGAACTCTTGATATTCCGGCGTAGTAAAATTAGCCATCACACCCAGATCGCATTGATCTTCCACGGGTGTCTTGATGCACTAAAATTACATACCCAGGCAATCTCATCCAATTCAGTGGTTGGCACATCACAATGCAACACAAATGCTCACATATGCATCTTACAAGACACAACGAACAGTGCCGCTAAGCACTCCCTCGAGACAAACGATCTGCGATATGAAGCTACTCAACGACTACCTCGTCACTCCCCCCGCAAATAACCTAAAAAGGTCCAGGCCATAAGCTCAGAGGACTGTACAACCAAACGCTCCCCAGACCGCAGTCTGCATCGCTTGGAGATTGAAGCAAACTCCAAATGCTCCCCAGACATCGCGTTTGCGTCGTTCGGAGATTTTCTAGTATACAATGAAACGCTCCCCAGACATCCCATCTGGGTCGTTTTGAGGTTTTCAAGCATACAACGAAACGCTCCCTAGACATCCGGTCTGCGTCATTCCGAGCTTCAAACAATACCAAAACAGCATTACTCACTACTCCACTCGGGAGTAAAATCACCAATCATTGAAACCAAAGTCAACCATTTCAAATCGGCACCAAGACAGGTTCAAAACAGACACCATCCATTTCAAACAAATTCCAATCAGGATCACCAAACAAGTTCTCAAATAGATTCTCAAACAAAATTCAAACTTGAAAAGCAATCTCGACATCATTGAGCTCGAAAAGTCGACTGACTTTCCATCTTGAAACTTGCACCAAAAATTAGTGTTAGGTTCTTTCCATAAGGTCGTAGCCGATTGTAGCATGGTCCATAAGCGCTTGAATAGTCGAAACAAGCCTCAACAGATAGTGTTTCTATGGCAGTGACAAGATATACCAATCACATTGGACCTCCAAGGTTATCAGCTTGTGAAGACACACATGGTGAGAGATGTCCAAAAATTTCAAGTCGTAATCCGCTAGGGTTTTCGTGGCAAGCATTTCAAGATATCCCACTTTGCCAGAAGGTGCCAGAAACCATATAACTTCGGGCAAAAATTTTCTTGAAAGCTTGCCAAGTCTTTGGAGTGAGCGGCTTGGTAGCTATAGACATCCACCACTGTATCTAAGAAAACAACTTGAAACAAATCTTGATCCTTCTATTGCAGGTGATCTTAATCGCTTATGCCCTGTAAGACATGAGCGGTGAAGACGGGAGCGCGCCCGATGCGCGATGAAGTAAGGGTGGGAGTTGCTAATAACTCCGGGGTCTGGACCTAAAGATACTTCAAATAAGATTCTAATAGACTTTGGAAGTGCCGGTTTGCTCTGTCTCCTCTTTTGTAGGACCGGTATGCTTTCAGAAAAGCACACACCTGATGCTTTGATACCACTGTCACAAGATGAGCATCACGTGCCAATAGAAAAGATCAGATTGAACAGACTTTTAGCACTTCAATAACAACCGAACGGAAAGAGGGGGAGAGAGAGCACGACACGAGATGGGATTGGCGAAGTTTCACCCCAAGAGAGTACTGGCCCCAAAGGCTGGCGCCCCTTTTGGTATTTCTTTATTAATACTGATTCGCAAAGTACAACAGCCGGGGAGCACCTCCTCTGCAATGTGCTCACTAAAGAGTGCCAGAGAGGGCCCCCAAGGCTCATATTTAAATGCCCAAAGCCTAAAAACATCAAATATGAAAAGCTGAACCCAAAAACACACTTCCCTAAAATTTCAGGATTTTCCTAAAAATCCGTTGTAAATTGCGGAACATCCGTACATGTGCCACGTCATCATATTTTGATGTGTAAAGTCCTCTGAGTGTGTTCTGCTTTATTTTTAATGCCTTTATGTCACTTGGGTCCTATCAAACGGGGTCACGTAAGTTGGTGGGAACTCTTCTTTAAAAATAGGCCACTCGTCGAGACTTTGTAAGTCTGTAAAACTTCTTCTTCTTTTGCTACTTCTGAGTGTGTTTTGCTTTATTTTTAATGCCTTTATGTCACTTGGGCCCTATCAAACGGGGTCCCGTAAGTTGGTGGGAACTCTTCTTTAAAAATAGGCCACTCGTCGAGACTTTGTAAGTCTGTAAAACTCCTTCTTCTTCTTTTGCTGCTTCTTCTTAGGGTTTTGGCCCCTTGGCCGGGATCTAAAGGTTGGCTCTGTTCTTGAGTGGCTTGATAGGTCAACAGTTTGTGGCAATGCCCCCGAGGGTTGGATGACATTCTTGGAAAGTTATATACATGGTGATTTAGAGCTGCAAGGTGAGCTTATTGATTGGTTGGATAAGTACAAAGCCAAAAGTGGTAACTTTGCTTGCCCCATAGCAAATGATGAAAAAAGATTGCAAGAGGGGGTGAACTATTGGGAAACCTTTGGGGCTGGAACACTCGAATTACAAGCTCTTGCGCTTAGGGTCTTTCTCAAGGTATGTGTTGTCTTAACTAGCATAACCGGAAAAGGTATTTCTATCACAAACTAGTGACGTGGCAGGCTTCCAGACACACGCACACACGGTGACTGCGGCAGAAATGCCACGTGGCAGCAGTACAGACCCCCGCATAATGCGCTGGCAGGCTGACGTGGCCAACTGTACGGAATTCCGGAAATTGCAGCGCAGAATACGCTGGCAGTGCTGACGTGGCATTTCTGTACAGATTTCCGTTAATTGTGCTGGCTGAATTAGTGAGCAACTTTTGAGACAGTTGCTTTTGAATTAAAAGCTTTTGAGTCTAATGCTTTTGGGCATCCTTTGTACCTTTAAATAAGTGGGCAGGGCCTCACTTCTGAGGGCATCTGGACGCAGAGGCTGAGAGTGAGCACCTACCCGCTCTCTTGTACTTTGAACACAGATTAATACAAAAAGAAATACCGAAATGGGCGCCAGTCTTTGGGGCCAATACCTCTGGGCACGGAACTACGCCGAGCCGTGTCAATCTTGGGAACTTCAAAGTGTCAATTTTGGGAACTGTTTTGAAGTGACTCTCTGTCGTGTCGCGGTAGAATCTTGACTTGGGGTGTCCAAGTTTGTTACAATTTCTGCATCGCTGAAACACGAAACGATGAAACTTTTGAAACGCTTTGGTAGTCGGTGAAACACATGTTGTGAAACAGGTCAAGTGCAGGGTGTAGATGTTTACATGATCCATCTCATACTAAACATGTTCGTACCTCATATGTATGTATGATATTTTATATAGGCGCTTCGGATCCTCGTACATGCTTGCACTTTTAATAAATGTACAATATTTCAAATAGGCGATTCGGGTCCCTGTTTTGTTGAGTGTTGGATGAGAGCATGAAAAATTTTGCATTGAAACACAGCGTTTCAGGTTGAAACCTCTCGCGGGCACGCTGGTCCTAATGCATATGATGTCAAATCTGCCTCAAGGATTGCCCCATAGGGCATGCAAAATGTGGCTGATCATCATCACTCTATTGTGTACAACGGCTGGGCCTATATAGAGGGATTGAGAGGGAAAATTGGAGCCATCAAAGCTTGGAGGTACAGGTTGTGGGATAGGGGCTGGAAACTCAGAAATGAGGAAGCTTTTGGCTTCACTACATTTGGTTAAGGGCATCTTGGCCCGCGGTATGGTTTAGGGGGGTAGGCTCCCATGGGCATACATATTACTCACACGGGAGATACATCTATTTTAGGTGGTTGTCTCCATGGGACATGAGCAAAAGAGGGCTTTTGGGTATGTTCACAACAACAACAGTACGATTTTTTGACACAACGTGCCTCCCCTCAAACAAAAGGCCAACAAACAAATGAACCAGCCTACAACAATAACAAGGCTATCCATGCTACCTTGACAACAATGAGAGGTAGATCTAAAATGTCGAGAGCTCTTCTTCATTCATCAGATCATTCCCTAGTTGGAACTGGACTCTTCAACAATATGGAGTTTTCCATTACCCTCTTGTTTTTTGTCCTTGAAGTGACATTTGGATGGTAGATGAATTGTCTTGCTACAATGAGAGCACTGGATTCTTTTGCAAAATGATGAACTTGCCACATTCATGGCGCTTCTTCACCTTTGAGGTGAACATAGGCCCCACTTGATTCATTGGTCTTCTTGGTGGTGGTGGTCTTCTTCGTCCTCTTCTTTTCTTCCTCTTGTAATAATTAGTGGATGGTGTCCTCCAAGCTAGGCACAGACCCTTCTCCAGCTTTATGACAATTTGTTGTAAATCTTCATAATCTGTAAGTGCCTTCAACAAAACAACCACCTTGTTATCTTTTCAAATTATACACCCTATGTAGACCAATTGTGTACGTATAGACTTGAGCCTACTGACTAGGCTATCAAGATTTTCTCCTTCGTGCAATATTAAACCAAAGAAAGACATTCTACAAGAGATTTTAGAGTTCTTGGTTCTGGCTCTCCTTCAACCAAAGAAAGACATTTTTAAGGAAATTCTAGAGTTCTTGGTTCTGGCTCCAAAGGGTCTTGCAAGTCGTTACCATGCTTCCCTAGCTATGGTGGCATCATCCACATTGTGAAGCACTCACAGCTTCTTTCCATACTAGAGTGCAGACTCCAGAGAATGTAGACCTCAATGAGAAAAACTTAGTGGTATCCAGAGAATAGAGACCTGAATGAGAACGGCTCAGTGGACCATTGGCTACAGCTTTTTCTGTAAGACAGTGCAAGTCGAGATAGGAGCGCTTGACCCAATTCCTTCTTTTTCAGAAGAACAAGTCATCAAACTCGTGCAGCAGGCTTTATTTTCCTTAATTAGAGAAAATTGGGTTAATGATACCTGAATTGAGCAATCGATGGTGCAGGATGGTTCGCCTAGCGTGACTGCACCCTTCTTCTTTGTACTCCACTACAAGGCTTGCCATAGATTGAGCTAGAGAATCCAAGGTGGGCTGTATCTACTTTTTCTAGAATGGAGGAGGAGAAATTGACCTTTTTGAAAGCAATGAGATTATTCTTTATGTTAAATTACTATTGTTCCATTGAATAGCAACTAATGAAAATCATTAGGATAAGAAGAGAGTTCTTAATGATCTAGCTAAGAGTGCAAAGATGGATAGCAAAGCAGAGTGTCTCATTATTCCATAACATCAAGATACATCACTCTATTGCGTACAAAGGCTGGGCCTTTATATAGAAGTAAAGTCTTCATAGGCATACATGTACAGGGCATACTTCATTCTAGGGGAATCTCTTCATGGGACATGGACAGAAGATCGCCGAATTCCCAACATAGGCTATGGCTACATGAGTAAGTGGTACAACTGTAGCTCGTGAGCCTCCTCAAACTCCTGCTTTTTACGGTGGGTGTGGTTGTGGCACTCTATGATTTCTCCCAATGCACATCATGTAGTGAGCTGTCTGTATAGCTCTCTGCATTCATCATCAAACCATTTGTTTTGGGGCAATGTTGCAGAAGGTGCACTGCTTTCTGTGTGTGGGGTAGGGGAAGCTGCTATTAGCTGGTGTGTAAGGAGGAGGATAGCTGAGTGGTGGACGTCTTGACTTTCTAATGGTGCTGAGGTGTCCAGCGGTAGATGCACTCATATGCATGGTGGGATTAGACATCAGAGAGATCTTGTGTGAAGTATATGGTGCTATGAGGTGTGCATGTGGGTTGTGTGTGTGTATGCTGTGTGCTATTATCAAAGCAGAATGTGAGATGTGTATGCTTGACAACAATAGGTAATGGCCAGGGTTGACACGTTTGATCATATCCTGTTATTATTCAGAAAATTGATTGTACTCATCTGTAAGTATTAGCCTTCACCTTAATGACAAAACATAGAAGATCATAAGACAGAGAAGACTAAAGAGTCGAAACTCAAGACAAGTTGCTCTAGTCTTGGCATTACGTGCAGAGAGTCGAGACTAGGGAGTGAATAGAGCATGGACTTTCAAGACTCAAGACAAGCAGCTTGGGTGATGGGTCTTGACCGCTAGAGAGGAGATGGAGTAGAATCTAGATAGAGGGGAGGTAGTGAACGGATATTGGTTTACTTGAGAGAGGAATTTACTGGAGCAAAGCTAGAGATGAAGAGGCTAGATAGGGGTGGCAGTGGGTTGTGTATTTAGAGCTTGAAAGGTGGGAATAGAGTGGGAGAGGTTGGGAGTGTGGATGGGAGTGTGAGCCTTGAGCTCCTGAAGGTTGAGAGCTTGACTCTTGAGCACTTGAGGTTTTGAGTGTAGCAAAGTAGGGCAAGTGTATAGAAGCCAAGGGGACACATGGTCAAAGCCCTAGGGCCCAAAGTGATAAGCCCCAAGGGCCAAAGCATGTGGAAGGATGGCTCAAAACAGGCCCAAAAGGGTGCTGGAAACGGGCACAAAGGTTGCCCCATACGGCTAGAAACTGCCAGTCAAGGGCAATCAAGTGCGCACAACATTCCCTTTTGACTGGACAGCCCGTCCCTGTCAGACGTGGACAATGCTGCATGAGCGATTCTGCACTCTTCACTGAATTGGCTAGGCAAGCGAATTTTACTTGTAAGTTTATGGACAATATCGAATATCCTCTTTCTTTGTGCCGGCAGGATTACAGGATAAGTGTGGAGAAGGGCATCAGGAATGCCGTGTCCAAACGAATTCCAATCTCCAGCCAAGGAAGAACCAGGACCCAACCTCGTCGGACTTTCTCTAGAGCATTACAGAGGTCCACCACACCGCATACGTCACACATTAGTGGAGAGAAGGCCACTCAAAAGAGTGCTCCCAAGGGATGCACACCAAGGAAAAGATTATCAAGTTCTGACAACATCGAGAACCCTGCTATTGTGAGGCATGCTGTGCACAGTGTGAAGGGTGACTTGAGAGCAGACATCATGGAGGTAGGTTCCCCTTCACCAAATGCTGACGTGCCTTGTTACAAAGATCCAGAGGCTGAGAAGAAACTTGAGAAGCTCAAGTCAATGCGGTCTCGTCGAATGCACTTGGAAGCACAGAAACAGAAGGAAATAACTGCACGAGCAAGGTAATGAATTTGATTCATTTGGAATATGCAGTTTTTTTATTCAGGGGTTGTGCTATTTTTAATAGGGAAATTACCAAAATATCCCTTAAATTTGTGGAAATTCTCAAAATACCCCACACCCCTAAAAATTCTCAGTATACTCCTCATATTTGGCCCAAAATTCTCAAAATCCCTTAAATTTGTGGAAATTCTCCTCATATTTGGCCCAAAATTCCCAAAATGCCCTTCAATTTCTCCAAACTTTTCAAAATATCCCTCAGTAACCTCACAAACATCTCCAAAAGCAATTTTTTTTGCAACTCTTCATAGGAAGATTGGTTCTCCCTCAATAGAAGATGACAGAAGTAGGATTTTAGATGGTATTGTGGGCTCTTAAGATGAAATCATTGATCATTTTTAGACATAGATGCCTCTACTTGTGAGCTCATTGGTGAATAGTTTTGTCTAAGACACTCAAAGATAGATCTCCAACGTTGTAAACATTAGACTATGCAAAAACTGGTGCAAATCCACCGCTAAAGGATGCAAGGGTATGTTAGAATTTTAAAATTTGATGGAATCAACAAATTTCAAGGGTATTTTGGTAATTTTCCCTATTTGTAATATTACCTCCTAACTTCCAGAACAAGAATTACCATCTTCTGTGTAATTTGTGTGTGTCTTCTGAACTCGTCTGCTTCAGGTTTCTTTGGTCCTATTGGTTTTTCCTTCGAGTTGGTTTTATTTTTTTGGTTAACCTTGGTTATCCCTTTTTCTGCCTAAAGTTTCTGGTTTTCATTGTCGTGATTTGCAATTAGATCTTTTTCTGACCTCACAAAGGTCAATATATTATATATCGGCTTTAGCTTGACTAAAATTCCTTTTCTTGAAAGGGCACTTATATCTCAAGCACAAGAGGCAGCAAAGGCTCTCGAAGCTGTGGCAGTGAAAGATAAGGCTGCTTTAGCTCCGCTGTTGGAAACACAGAAGTTGTTGGCAGAGGCAGTGCACTCACTCCAGTGCTTGAATAGGAAAAGCTCTACCTCAGATTACACTGTCAAGGATGACGATTCTGCCCTATATGCACAGGTAATGCGTCTAGCAAATGCAGTTTCTTCACCAGTAGGCAATGCGAACAATCACCCAAAACCAGAATCGATCAGTGTAGAAAGCTCTAACCTGCGGAGCGTTAATGGTGGCGATTGATATTATCTTCGCTCGCCTGATCGAATCCTCTGAAAGAGGAAATACCCCCTTAAGCATGGAGAACTGGATTGTGCAGCTATGGTTGCAGGCCTTTTTCTTGTTCAACAGCGGTAGCTGACTATTCTGGAGATTGGAGATCAAGGAATATTCTCATGTAGGATTCAAACACGAGAGTTTCTGGAGATGGGATACCATTGCTTAAAAAGAATAGGCAATCAAAGAAGTGCAGAACTTAACTATGTTGCAGTGTAGCAGAACATGGATGGGTATAAGATTTGAGCTTTTGGGATGCTGGTCTTGCAAGGAGGTATAGAAAGGTCAGACAACAGAGAGATTCCAGGTTACACGTTTTCTGATAACGCAGGCAGAGACAGATGCCATATTGAAGAGTTTACCCCCTTACACAGATAATGGAACTCCCTCTCGATGTTGGGAGGGTAACTCTCCTGTACTTTAGTGATGTCAATGTACAAACAAGCTGATACTCTCTTAAAAAGGGCTGTATATGTATATAATTTTTTTGAATTGGCCAAGGCAGCTCAATTGCTTGTATGGCTGGATAAACGAACTTTGGGGTGGAAAAGGGTGAGACCAATGGCCAAGCTAATTGTAGTCAAGGGGCGGCATTGTCCCATGTTGTGTGATAGCATCAAAAGAGAGCCAAATTATTCATTTCAATTTTTGACCTAATAAGGCCTTGTCACTATTTCTTAATGCGATAAATTATCAAGGTTTGCAGGTTGTGTGGTCACTGGAGCTCTCTGGTATAATTTGAGAAAGCTTTTTGAAATGCGACATAGCCCGCCCGCCCGCCTGCCCTCCAAAAAAAAACATTCTTGAGAATCATCTTTTAAATCAATTGCTCCAGTAATTTGTATTAAGCCGATTGTTCATCCTGGCTTGTTGGTATTGAGAAGTTGTGTTTGAAAGAATCTTGTTGCTTTCTTGGAGGAGTCATAGGCTTCCCAACCACATAGATTGTGGGGTAAGGGCACATTGTCAAAAACATATCACAAAAAGGGCCTGTTATCCAACTTCGAAAAAATCCAACTTCGAAAATTTTGGGACGATGTCCATTTATTTCCTGTGCATGAGCCCCACTTGAGAATGACTTAAGAGAGCAAAGCCCATCTGGCATTCTATCGTCTAGAGATTAAAGACGTCAAGAGCCAATTGATTTCTGAGCTCATTCTTCACAATTCACTTGTACAATAAGATCTCGATGCACTACTAGACTCTTACACTTTTGTCTTAACGTGGGAACTTGTGATAGAGAGCAGACCTATTGTGATCTTAGCAGACATGTGGCCATATCTTCTTAAATACAAATAAGTCTTGGAAGCACGAGACCGCCATCTATGCATCTCCATGGTCATGGTCTTCGAGCGGCTTCCTTGAGCCTTTGTCTCTAAACCTTAAACTATAGGCTAGATTCTAGCGAATCACCATCCAACCATTTTAAATATAAGCTCGTCCTATATGCAATCTACTTTCTTGGGGTAAGAACTTTTTCTTGACATCACTTTCCCTTTTATTGAAGAGTTTTCATTCTCGAATATAAGAGTGAAATACCTCACTTAGAGAACGATGATTGAAACCATTATTCTTTCTTCTTTCTTGAAATATTGTAACGAAGCCCGCCCGCCCGCCCGCCCAAGTGATGGACAAGGAAGAGTCCATGGCAACTAGCATACAATAAAGTTTGTGAAATCAAAGCTTGGTAAAAGAGAACAAAGATGTAGCCATTTCAATATAACCAACAACACTACCATCCTACTAGGTGCCAATGAGAGCCTCATGTATTATTGAAGAATGCTCGTACTAATATAAGTCTACCTAATACTGTAAGTCTGAACCATATGTGGGTATGATGGCTAAAAGGTAGCCTATGTGGTACTTGTGTTAAACTAATCACAACTAATGTCTAGATGTTAGAACGGAAAAGATTCTTAATGTAATAAGATCTAAGTCATGCATGCATCAAAAAAAGCAAATCAAACTTTGAATGCTACATATATAGCAAGCTTAAATTACAACAAGTTTCAAGAACCCCATGATGCCCCCCTATACCTTTTTCAAGAATTTGTGGCTTCTAGCCATCTATGACTCTTAACTCTTACTTATTTGGACCATATCCCTGGAGAAAAATTGTGTGAAGCCAATGTTTGGATGCTATCTCATTAACTGGTGAAAAGTTGGATGAATAGAAACTACAACCCAATGTCATATGTTGCGAGCATTGGTTGAATGGGCCAATAAATATCAAATTTCACCTATATAGATTCCATGTACCAAGTTCCACTTATATAGATTCCATGTACCATGTACAAGCTTTTCCGGTGAAGGTCTATAAAGAATGAAGAAAATCCATATATGAACCATGTTGAAATGGATCCATCTGTAAGTCACAAATCACTATTAGGCCATTCCAATAGTGGTTGGCTATGCAAATTATAGGCACACATTCTATGGATGTGGTAGCAATAGTGTTCTTGTTGAAATGATGTCCAAATTAGCTTATCTATGGACTCCGTTTCTAGCTCAAGATTACTATGTTAGTCTATAGTTTCATGACCACCTTAGGGTTGGTGTCTATTTTGAGTGTTATAATGCCTTGCATGAATGCCATTTTCTTTTTCTTTTGTGGTCCTCACATGATTGTGAATCCTCATACGCTACGGCTACAAGACTACCTAGCGAGTAAAAGAGAAGAGATATTGTAAATGCTTCACCTTGTAATTGGTTCAAGGCACATGCTTATCGTGTGTCTCAACTTCAAGAAGCAATTAATCACCCTGGATCCATAGCATAATGCAATAATGCCTGTCGCTATCTCCTAGGCCATACGTAGCTTGTTCATTAGGAAAAATTTGGACTCAAATTCGAGCCTTGTAAGAAATACCATGTCACCACAGAGAGAGAGAATAGAAAATCCATTTTTTCCTTTTCAAACCCCTTCTTTCAAAAATATGAAAATTCTCATATTACAAGGTATGTTTATAAAAACGACAAAGAAAAAATGTAGGTAATGATAATGTGTTAGTTCTGAGGCGGCTTGAACTTGGATGCCACATATCTTAATCTTTTTCTTTTTTCAAAAGTAAGCTCTTTTTTGTGAGAGTCACTAGTCATCCTGCATCGTATGTTTTCTCTCCCCCCTTTCAAGTTTCCCTCCGTGCTCCGAGGTGCGCATCTTGATAGTTCTCACCTTCATTGGATTTGCTTCACTGTGTTAATAGTTTTTAGTTGTCATGTCTCAAGCAATGTTGGTATTTTCCCTACAAAGAAATTCTACAGGGAGGTGGAGAGGTGTATCATCTGCATTTAGGGATCTCTCAAGAGTATGAGCCCTTGAACAATAAGAATAAACAACACACCATTTTTGAAGTTTTGAAGGAGAATTTTACGGGTAGAGAGCATGAAAAATGTGGACCCTTGGGTGGGATGTATTCTAAGAACCCCCTCACAAAATTCATTCCACCTTTTAACTTGATTGGTGAACTATGTGGGAGATGCCATAACGGTTTGTATAGCTACACCAAGCACTTAGCTGCTCGTAATGTTGTTTCACAACTCAGAGAGAATGTATGCAAATAGGATTTGTGTTGAACCAGAATGTGGCACGCTATGCTCAACCACTCAAAGGCAAGAATCATAACATCAAGGAGCTTACATAGAAGCTTAGAGGGAAAAAACTGAACTAAGTACTCGATAAAAAGAGACACTATGACACATTAAGGAGATTAAGGTTGTCTTGCAACGAGGAATTAAGAAAAGAGTGCAATCCATCAAGTAAGTTCTTTGAATCGCATAGGCTCTCAAACATGTTTATTAGCTTAAACTTACATGTCTAAATCGTTGTTTCACTCTGAGAAAGATGTCGAGCATAGCAAAATCACTTCCTATGCTCCTTATGTCTCATCTTGAATCAAAAAAATATCGAGGGATGACAAGCGATATGGCAAGTGTTGACCGCTGGGTCAACAACACAACATAACTCAAGTTTCGTACCAAAGTCTGATCTTCTGCGAGTTATGAAATGCTGTGGATTATGGATATAAATGTCATTTGTAATGAGTAGTTATTCTAGTTTCAGAAGACGGGGTGCAATGGCACTTCTAGATTGTAAATACAAAGCCATTTGACCCTTTCAACCCCAGTTTTGGTTAAACCTAAGGTAGCCTTAGTATATAAGGTACCTAGGTCATTTTGTAAAAGAGGACTTTATTCATAATCAAAACTTTGAGCCCTGTCGTCTACTGTGTGTGAGAGAGAAAGAGAGTGAGCGTGAGCTTCATCCTCTCGCTTCGCCCGGCTCGCTCAACACATTGGAGATCCGACTGCACCATTGCTGTAGGCTCGAGGAGAGCTACGCGACAACGCCAAGCATTCCATGCGAGACGAAGCGCACACGCCGACGTATCTACGAGCTATTTGTGGTCGTAAGTGTATCAAACGATGTCTGTTTTCTACGTGCTAGTAGTCTATAGAATCGTGGAAACATAAGCTACGCATAGGTACTCATAAATTTCAATTTCGGGCACTTTCAAAATTCTGCTTTGTCATCCTACGCGTTTTCCGCAGATGGGTTTAGAGTGAGGGTTTTGAGTGTAGAAGCTTAGGGAGAGGTGTATCCTAGTGAGGGGATGGTGTTCCTTAAGTTTCGTACGAATCTGGCATGATTAGGTGAGTTACCTTCTGTATGTGTGTATGTGGCTAGGTGGTGTAGTTGAGAGCAGTGAGGTTCTTGATTGTGGTTTAGTTGGCCTTTTAGAGTGTTGTATGTGTAGGATGGTCTCAGCTTGACAAGCTAAAGAGATTTCCTCCGTGTGCCTATCGTGTCATCTGTGTCCTCGATTGACATTATGTTGATCTAGGTAGTGTTTGCATGCACTTCATGGGTGTGTGAGTCGCTCCCGTCCAACATTGGCGCCGTTGCCGGGGACACAAGGACCTAAGTAGGTTTCCTACTAACACTCGTGTGATGGTTGCTTGATTTAGTTTCCGCTAAAGAAAGCGTTTTTCTTAAGTGGATCCGAAATAGGATATTCCGCGATCAAGTGGATAGCCAGGAAGCGTGTGTCTTGCCGAGGGTCTGCGACTAGATAGGTTTAGTTAGGATCTGTGGATTAGAGTAGTTGTTGGTGGTCGAGTGATTTGTGAGGTGATAAAAGCGTTTACTAGTCCGTATGTAGCAGTGAAGCATTTTTCTACTCATAGATGCAAAACCCCATATGATTTGTAGGGGTAGCTTTAGGTAAGTGATCCGGTTCTGATCTAGAGCTATTCAACAATGAATTATTTGCTAAAGTACTTGATTAAATTTTAAATCACGAAAAAGTGTGCTTTTGAGGGTAAAAATACATTAAACAAGCTTTTGTGGATATTTTTGTATGACTGACTGATGCTGTGCATATAAAAGAGCATTTGTAAGGGTTCTGTGAAGAAAACCTGCAATTCTGTAAACATAGACATCCTACGCGTAGGATGTCTCAAGGGGGTTCTGGAGACCAAATTTGAAAATTCTGACTGCACCAGTGGGTTCAGAGGGTAGGTTTTACCCTATTTTCATATTGACTTGGGTGTTTTTCCCTATTTTTGTTGACCAAAAGCCAAAAGGCGGAGTCAGAAAACGTAAAATTTCAGAAAAGGCTTTAATTGAGTGATTTTTGCATTTTTTTGCAATTGTGAAGCATACTTGCACTTGCTGAGAGCATAAGGAAGCATCAGGGACACTTCAGTCTCAAAAAACCAGCAGGAGACATCCTACGCGTAGGATGTCTACAGGGTGATCTGGTGGAAATTTTGAAAATCTGAGGCTACCAGTGTGTTTAGAAGGTAGGTACCCTATTTTCACCTGGAAAGTGGAAATTTGACCAAATTTTGACAGATCAAAGCCAAAAGATGAGAATTGCCAGACATCCTACCCAAATTGTGTCCAAGGCCTAATGTTGAGACCAAACCATAGGATGACTCCACAGGCATGTTCTAAATGTTGTATTGAGTGCATGTGATAAATTTCATCTCATTTGGGTCAGTGAAAGTGAAGATTGAACAGACTTTAGCATTTTTGACTGAAAAAGGCAAGAATAGCTAGTTTTGGGGGACTTTTGAAATCCAAACCAAAATCTAAGCATACCACTGGGTTGCTGACATCAAGGGGAAGCTGTGGGACAAGTCTGGGGTCAAACATGCCAAAAAGACATCCTACGCGTAGGATGTCTTCTATGTGATTTTGGACTCTAAACAAAATTCTGAGCATACCACAGTGATCAGCACCTTAAGGAGAGTCTGTGGTTTAAATTTGGGGCAATTCTGAGTAGTTAGACATCCTACGCGTAGGATGTCTAAGGCATAATTCTGAAACCAAAATTCTACTGTGACCATACCATGCTGTCATATAGCCTTAGGCAAGCCTCATAGGCAAATTTGGTCCAATTTGGAGCTGATTTGACTTGGGAATTCATCAGAACAGACATCAGGCTTTTGGAACAGATTCTTGATCATTTGACCAACCTATAGGTGTCAGAATCAAAAAGTAAAAATAGCTGTGAGTTTAGCACATCAAGGGGAAGCTACAGTGCAAGTTTGAGCTGAAACAGAGCAAAAAGACATCCTATGGTAGGATGTCTCCAGCTTGATTTAGGACTCCAAACCAACCTATGAGCACACCACTGTGATCAGCACATCAAGGAGAAGCTGGGGTGAAAATTTCAAGTCATTCTGAGCAAAAAGACATCCTACGCGTAGGATGTCTCAAGGCCATTTTTAGGTCCAAATGAAATTCTGAGCATACCATTGTGTTGCTGGACTTAAGGGGAGTCTCTGGACCAAATTTTGTTAAATTCTGAGCATATAGACATCCTACGCGTAGGATGTCTCTAGGCCAGTTTTAGGGTCCAAATGTACTTTTGACCATACAGGAGTGTTCACAGTGTCACAGAGATCCCAAATCTTCTTTTAAAATTGAATTTGGACTCATTTTGACCATTCTAAACTGCATTTCACTATTTTGGCCATAACTTTCACAAACGGTATCGGATCGGAAAAGTTTTTATATCAAAACGCAACCATTTAGTTCAACTTTGAAAAAAAACATCGTTTGAGGCCTCAAAATTCATCCGCAAGTTAGGGGTGTCTGAAAGCGACAATTTGCGAGAATTGTGACGAAACGGTTGCGGTTTTGGACATAGTTTCGACTTTTCCCTAACCAAAGCACTTGAACACAGTGGACTAAGTCTACTTGAACCAAGCAAAAGCTCTTAAGCCCAGAAATCATGTCTACCCTAGATTCAAATGCAGCTTACACAAGCTTGGAGATCCGGATGATAGAGGAATGTCCTCCCACAATGGATCTTCCATACTTGCAATTGATAAAGATCCATCTTGTTGAGAGAGTTTGGATGATTGGTCATGAGAGTGAATGACTATATAGATACATTGACGACAATAAGGTCAATCTTTACAGGTGCTCAGATCCATACCTAGAAGAGATAACGGATTACAAGCTCTTATATGTCTACACATACGGAGTCGACTGTCAATGGAGATCTATAGTTGTCGACAAGTATGGACGAGAATATAGAGTTGTAGAAAGCACAAATCCACAGACTGTACTAGAAAGAGGTGGATATTTGGTCAATGAAGGACCACAAATGCCTCCACCAAACACGAGAATTCCTATAGGAATTCCAAGAAGAGAGCCACCAGGATTCCCTTCAAGAGCGATAACGAGAGAAGGATTGGGAGAGTCTCTGGTTAGACTTGTAGACAATCGACGAGTTAGACCATCCCAAGTCCAGAAATGGGTAAACAGAAAATACTCCGGAGATAAAGATCCGAGAGATCACGTAACGGCTTTTAGAAGAGTGATTAGAGCAGAGGAAGTTTCAGATTTTGCGACACAGTTTGCGGGATTTGGATTGACTCTAGAAGATGATGCAGCTACATGGTTCGACTCGGTGGAAAAATGGGATTTTGAGACCCTAGATGAGCCGTTTGAGGAGTTTATTGAAGAATTCTCACCAAAAGGCATTGCTCACAACACGGTCTCGCAAATCCATAGATTCAAACAGAAAGAGGATGAATCAGTACGCAAAGCATCATTACGGCTCAAGAGATATGTTAAGCTCTGTTCGAGCGCGGAATTACCTACGCAAGCACGACTGATGCTGATGATTATCCAGGGAATGAGACATGCGGGCCTTGAGAAGGATCTGCATATGATAAGGAGGATGACGCTAAACGAGTTGATCAAAGAAGCTCTTTATCCAGTGGATAACTGTGAGGCATACAAAGAAAAGGACTTAAAGAGTCAAGGAGATGACACATCCTCTCAGCATAGCGTTTCAGAGATAAGTGAGTCCATTGCCAAGCCAATGGCACCTATTGATCAAGAAAAGCTTGTCGACGACTTGGTCAAGAGGTTGATTCCTCTTGTAAGGTCTGATTCGGGAGAGCCGAAGTGGTGTGAAATTGAGAGAAAATGGACGAACCATACAGGGGAAGAGTGCTATTATAGCATGGAAAATGCTAGGGAGAGGTATGTACAACCTGTTCCAGAAGCACCTACTCCACCTAGATACATTACGGGGAATGCGCCAGGACCAGTAGGAGTTTTAAGACCACAACTTGTCTTAGGATAACAACCTCCGCTGCCAGGTGCTAGAATGTCGGTAGACATGAGATACATGCCAATGATGGAAGCATTAAATAAACCAACGCCAGTACCCGCTACAATGTGGTATTGCAACCAAAGTGAGTACTACCCTTCGGAGCAACAAAATGTAAGAGAAACACATGGAGTGGTGAGGTGGGTACAACCTCCACCTCCTGGGTTTCAGTCGAAAGAAAGAAGGTATGAAATGGACGAAAGGACATTGCGATTCATTGCAAATAGCGGCTTATCTAGGTCAAAGCTTGCCTATAGCCAAGAGGAAATGCTAAAAGAATCTCCTCAACTAGAGACAGATTGTCACAAAAGTCGTGACAACCACTTGTTCAAACAATGTCCTCATACGGAGATCACTGAAGTAAATGCCTATTGTCTTGAGTGTGGCATCACTCACTTGATCCCCGATTCCCCGAAAAACCCAAACCAAATCAGGAAAAGCACGACAAATGTATTAGGATTTGTTCAGCTACCTAGTAGCTCAGAAAATGAAAATGTCGTACCAATTCAAGTGTTTATGAGAGCACAAGCTCAAAAGAAAGCCGATGAGAATCCAGAGACAAAGAACACGGAAAGTGACACGAGTCCAAAGACAGATGATGGACCAAAGACAGACGCACCTAGTCAGAAAACCAAGAGCAAACGAAATAGTTGGAAAGCTAGAAAGACTAGGACGAAAGCACGCAGGGAACGAGAGAAAAAATCCCTAGCTGAGAAGCTTACGGAAGCCGAGGAGAAGATAAACAATATGAGGAAAAGGAGGCACCTTCTCTTACACAGATGGTTAAACCTCTAGAAGAACCATCCACGGATGAGAAACCGAGAAGTGCTAGTTCAAGAGGATCTGTGTTGGCAGAGAAGGTTAATGAGACATTAGATGCCCTCTTGAAAGCCTATGATGTGAGACTCAAAAACAACCAAACCCAAGAACACAGGTGGATGACATATCCCTATGCGGAACTAGAAAAGCAAAGGTTTGAAATGTGCCAGAAAATGATTCAAACAGCCCAGTCTTTACTAGAACCACCAGTTGCAAAACCTGAGGATGTGATCCGTGTCATGCCTACACATGTAATCCCACCAAACCAGGAACTAAAAGAGCCAGATTCTAGTCATAAGCACAGACCAAACCTCAAAGACCCAACATTAGAACCAAGGATAGTACCTAATACCACGGATAACTCTTTTGAGGGATTTCACCAAGCTATACCTAAGGATTTTACAGAGATAGATGGTTTTGATGAATTGTGGAAACAAGTCAGAGAGGCCAATGAAGCCGATGACCCAAGAAGACGAGTAGACAAGACTGGTGATGAACGAGGAGTGTTTCTACCACCAATAGAGGAATTTGAGAGTGGATCTCAAATGAATCTAGACGTGCAATCGTGTTGGGGCGACAAAGGATCTGTACAATCTATGGATAGTCAACCCCATTCGCTAAGAACACTACCGTTCTACATGGGAGAGTACGAGACCAAGTCAGATCTGGTTGCAGTCCCATCAAAGAGACTGTCTCCCAACAAGGCCATCGATTCAAAGGGCCTAGTAGATATTCTATCTACCCTAGTCACCTGTACAATAATGTTAGCCGAGTTGCTCAGAATAAGACCAAACATGTGGGCTAATGTGGGTAAATGTCTAGAGAAATTTGGTGTAAAAACCCCAATGACTCAAATCGAGGAAGGCATCAAAGAGCTTGAAATGCCTCAACTAAATACTAGGCCAGTGCCATTAAACAAGGTAGGCGAGTATTACGAGGGAGAAGATGGAAACACCACCCTTCCTATGGAATTCAATAATGTAAAAACCATGGCAATCCTTGACAGTGGAGCTGGTGTGGCCATTGCAACCAAAGAGGTTTGGAAAAAATGGGGAAAACCTGCCTTGATATCCACACGAATGTCCCTGCAACTTGCAGACGGTCACAAGGAAAAGCCCCTAGGACTGCTAGAAAAAGTACTTGTTACTTCTTGTGGCATTGAATATGAACACACTTTTGCTATTGTTGACTTTGGGAAGAAGAACAACTATGACATCATTCTGAGAAGACCATTCATGCGACAATTGAAAATGGTTCAAGATTGGGGTTATGACCATATATACCTGAGACATATGGAAACCATAACAAAGATAAACTTGAGGGACCATAGCTATAGGGATGTGACGAGAACACCGATTGAGGAGTTTGATTCCGCCACAGTAGCACGATCACAACTTCCAGCTTGGTTAGGTAAGCCTAAAGAACTGTGGATGTATGGAGCTTCACAATGTGGTAGCTTGAAACGTGAGGAATGTATCCTAGAGCGGGTTATAGAGGATAGCAACTATATCCCAGAACCATTTCCTGAAGAAGAGTTAGAGCCTTTTGGATGGGAACGCATCTTGGCTACTTTGGACGTGTGCGCCGTGGAGGATGCTCCCACAACAAAGTTTTGTGATGAAAATGGCTATGATGTCGTTCCTTATTTTGCAGTGAGTGTAATCCAGGAAAACAAAGAAAACCAGACATCAACAAGCTCTCGAAATAAGGAGCAAACAAAGAAATGTGGAGAATCAAAAGATGAAGAAGACGATGAGTTCTATGACTCTGTAGAACACTTCGAGCTTCCAGAAGATCAACGACCCGGGAATCAATGTCATTGCTACACGAATAAAGTGCATCAAAAGTGGATTCCAAAGTCCTCAGTGAAGACACAGCCACCACAAGCATCCTCATACATGGCTCCTAATAAGGATGTAAAGACTCAGCTAGGAGGAATATGACCAGAGCAACGAACTAACAATGCTCTAATCAATGGGCTAGAAAAGTCCTCCAAGAAACTACCACCCACGAGCAAACAGACAGTAACTTTCCACTACCAGCCAAAAAATTAAGAGAAAGTACAAGAAGTCAACCTTGCTGAGGATAGTAGCGATAGTGATGAATCTTACGACATCCCCTATCATCAACTCAGGCCATCACTATCACCAACCCCTTCAGCAACAACCATGACAGGTCAAAAGAACAGGACAACAAGTCAAAGCCAAAAAGCTCAACAAATCTGGATACCAAAAAGCCAGATCGTCCAAAAACAGATACGGATCAAGAAGACAAAGATCTCTAATGACAAATCACAAGATCCAACACCAAAACAAAAACAAGGAAAGCGTGCACGAACGGGTAAGAATATCACAAAGTCGCAAGCTTTCACAACTCAAGTTTGGGCTCCAATAAGTTGATTCAAGCACAAAAAAGTCAGGAATTCATTTGGATTCCAAAACAACCACAGTATCAACTTTCAAAGCCTAAATCCCGTCCCCAACCAAGCATACAAGGGTTGAAGCAAAGACCACTGTCGACTCACACAACAAAAAGGTGGATCCCAAAAAAGTCTCTTCAAACACAAACAAAGCACGGGCAAGTATGGGTTCCCAAACGAGCGTCAGCAACAAAACAACCAATAATCGCAAAGAAATGGGTCCCAAAGAAGAACAACAAAACTGCTGTCAGTGCATCGCCGCTTGAATTCTTACAATTCTTCCTACGATTACAGTACAGTTAGAAGAGAGCAAGTCGCTTCAATCAAGCAACGATACAGGATCTTCAAAGACCATTACATTGCTTAGAATAGGAAGCCTCGCTAACAAATGCCAATAAGAAAATTGCTTATACCCACATCTTGCACACCATAAATCTTTTCCATGCATTGACTGTGTATGCATAATAGGGCTACATTACAAGGCCTGCATAGGCACAACTTTTAATTGCCCAAGCACAACACATACCCTTTGCGATACCCTGTCGTAAAGGATGACTCCAAATAGGAAGGGGGGAGGCATTCTGAATGCGGACCTAACATTATGACTATTAGAGGGCAATGTTTTGTGAGATGCATTGAATTTTTGCGTTTTATTGTGTTAATTTTTTGACGAAATTTAGAGTATATGCCCTCATAGTAGTGTTATAGAGGAGTATGGGGACAAAATCCATATATGAGCCCCTAGGGACATGTGTATAGTGTACATAGCACTTAGATTTCTATTTGAATGATTTTTCTTTTGTTGAGTTGTTTTAAGATTTTCTTTGTTTATTATTAAGAAAAAAATAAATAAAAAATCCATAATCCATATGAAGAAAAGACTGTCGAGAGCCCTGAGCACTACAAAGAGAAGAAGGTACAGGAAAACGATGAAACTTCATGAAGTATGTCTCAGCAGCCACTACAACAGCCGAAGAACTTGTCACAAAGCAGTGTCAACATGCAACCGACAAGTCATACAAGTCAGAGTCGAGTAGCTAAGCCACAAAATGAGTGAGGTGTTAGTCCCAAAGCTTCAAGTAATATTCTCTGTGGTCTAAGCATCTCAGCTATTCTAGGTATTGCTCAAGTAGGAAGAGTTGAGCATATTTACGTTGTGTCGCTCATGCTAGTATAGGTGAGCAAAAGAGTCGAAGTCTAAGTACTTAAGTCTGGTGAAGTGAAGGAGAAGGTCCAAAAGACACTCACGTACTGAGCACAGTGAGATACGAGTGGAGAAACTTCTACATCGAAAACCCTTCTTGGAAAAGTGGAAGCTATTGAGACATCTTTTGATGTCACATGTGCTACATTTATTCCTCAAAACACCCATCATCTCCTTCTGTCACATTGCATGCTTTTGGTGACAAATTTCTCATATGCATATAGAGTGTCCCATAATTGGCACTTGCATCAGGCACTCTTTCCATGTTTCACCCAAGCACTCACCTTTCATGAACATGTACTTCACGTTCAACTACTCAACTCCACTAAGGGCGTATACCAAAGGCATTTTTTTCCCACCGGGTTTTTTCCCTTTGGTCATCCAGGTTTTAGACCCTAATCTAAAGACACCTATCACCATCCTCTTGTACATATTCCTTCTACATCAACAATAAGGAAATGCTACTCAAATCAATTGACAAATGAATTGGAGCACCAATTTCTGATCATAGCATACTTCTCCTCAATGGCGAGTCGAAGAATGGCCTACAATGACGAAGCTGCAGACAACACTAACAACATGATTGCACAGGAACAAAGAAGTCCTCAATGACAAAGAGCAGACATAAGGGTAATCAGAGGATCTCAAAAGCTTGTCCTTGATAATGCGTATCGAATGCTCAGCAGGGTTTTGAACCTCAAATTAGAATAATTAAGTCCTGGATTCGGCCTGACATACAGAATTTGCATTGGAGAGCAACTTGGCCTAAAGAAGTTCAGGGTTTAGCCATACAATTTCTACAAAATCCTTACAAAGTTGTCATTGGCTCACAAGATCAGAAAGCCAATCACTCAATTCTACAAATTGTAGAAGTTGTTTATGAGAATCACAAATACTCCGAATTGACAGATTTGCTGGAGCAAATGATGGATGGAGCTTTCTCTATCCATGATGATAAGAGTCAAGTTAAACGACATTGAGTTATTTTTGAATTTAGATCTGGCAGTAGACCTATAATGACAGAAATAGATGCTGCAGCTCGGAGCGTGGATGTGAAAGACATAAAGTTCGTCATCAATTATGATTTTCCTGAATCATGTGAAGACTATGTACATCGGATTGGACGAACAAGACAAGCTACTACAAAGGCTATAGTCTATACTTTCTTTCCAACAACAAAACGACAGCAAAGACCACATCGCCATCGACAATCAGGTCATGTCGGGGACGACACGAACGCGGAAGGGGGGAATGTTGACCGCTGGGTCAACAACACAACATAACTCAAGTTTCATACCAAAGTCTGATCTTTTGCGAGTTATGAAATGCTGCGGATTATGGCTATAAACGTCATTTGTAATGAGTAGTTATTCTAGTTTCAGAAGCCGGGGTGCAATGGCACTTCCAGATTGTAAATACAAAGCCATTTGACCCTTTCAACCCCATTTTTGGTTAAACCTAAGGTAGCCTTAGTATATAAGGTACCTAGGTCATTTTGTAAAAGAGGACTTTATTCATAATCAAAACTTTGAGCGCTGCCGTCTACTGTGTGTGAGAGAGAAAGAGAGTGAGCGTGAGCTTCATCCTCTCGCTACGCCCGGCTCGCTCAACACATTGGAGATCCGACTGCACCATTGCTGTAGGCTCGAGGAGAGCTACGCGACAACGCCAAGCATTCCATGCGAGACGAAGCGCACACGCCGACGCATCTACGAGCTATTTGTGGTCGTAAGTGTATCAAACGATGTCTGTTTTCTGCGTGCTAGTAGTCTATAGAATCGTGGCGACATAAGCTACGCATAGGTACTCATAAATTTCAGTTTCGGGCACTTTCAAAATTCTGCTCTGTCATCCTACGCGTTTTCCGCAGATGGGTTTAGAGTGAGGGTTTTGAGTGTAGAAGCTTAGGGAGAGGTGTATCCTAGTGAGGGGATGGTGTTCCTTAAGTTTCGTACAAATTTGGCATGATTAGGTGAGTTACCTTCCGTATGTGTGTATGTGGCTAGGTGGTGTAGTTGAGAGCAGTGAGGTTCTTGATTGTGGTTTAGTTGGCCTTCTAGAGTGTTGTATGTGTAGGATGGTCTCAGCCTGACAAGCTAAAGAGATTTCCTCCGTGTGCCTATCGTGTCATCTGTGTCCTCAATTGACATTATGTTGATCTAGGTAGTGTTTGCATCCACTTCATGGGTGTGTGAGTCTCTCCGTCCAACAGCAAGATCTTTGCCAAAAAAACTTGAAAATCTTTTGAAAGAGAACCACAAGATGTTCAATCTATTTTAGATGAAGGTGGTACATTGAATAGAGAATATACTACAATTTACAGGTATGTAGTGTAATGTAGTGCGCATCACTACAAAAGGCCTCAACTAAAGTCTCCTTTAAAGTCGATGCAAAAACACGTCAAGAAGTTCACCTCAAGCACACGCTACTGCCAAACCCTTTCTATATTAAAAAAAACAAAACAACAGGTCATCGAATAGGTGTTGTAAACACTAGGGAGCCCTTTTCACATTGAATTGACATATAGATTTCCCTCAATGAACGAAGTGGTACATGACAAGTACAACAATATATTCTATGATTTGATAATTTTGCAGACATACATTGTGCAATTATTTGAAGTTACTCCTGAAGAGTGAAATGGTGTTCTCAAGTTTGTTATTAGATCAAATCAGTGTGAGCTTGTCAAAGAGACTAAAGGTGAACACAAAACACTCATGAACATAGTATTAACACTCATGAACACAAGCATTGCAATCGACCAACCTAGAAACCTCAACTTGAAATTTGAGAACAACATATTTTAACTTGTGCCACATTCAAGATGACAACGTCTTCAAAGCACCAACAAGAAAAATCCCTTACTTGTATTGCATGGAGGGGTCCATGAACTACAAGAAAATCCCTTGCTTGTATTACATAGAGGGCTCCACGGTCTTGAAAAATGGTATTGGAGGAGAGCGTGAGACTAAAATCTACAAGACCTAGACTTCTAGCCTGTTTTGGATGTCCCACTAGCTAGGGTTCACATATGCACAATGCATGCACTTTGCGTTTCTCTACATATGTTTTGCTTGTACCACTCGACCCGCCTTTGCAAAGCAGAGGGCTACCTCGGACTTGGAAATAGTTTTCTCAAATATGGGCTTGCATGGAGAAGGATGAGAAGAGGTCTGATAATGGTCGGGACATTTTGAAGAAGCTCTCAATTGGTAGTGTGAAAGCTCGACTCTTCCTATCAATAACCACAATTGGAAGACAATGTAAAAGTAAAAAAGCACAAGAAAGGTAAACCCTAGGATAAAAATAGGTGAAAAAAATTGCACAATGCAATGGTTGACCATGAAATGGTGCAATGAGGATTTACAAGGCAAAGGTGTGAAAAAGCTTGGATACAATATTCAAGTTTTATGACCTCAACAGATGGACCAATGCTTTGGAGACCATCCACAAATCTTTCATATTCGCATGAATAGATTAACACATTACTCATTACATGATAATTTTAACAATTTATTGATATTATCAAAATCTTCTTTTTTAATATAAAGTTTGCGGTGGTGTTTTGTGAAGCACATTATATGAACTCATATGCCTTGGTTTGCTAAGCAATATGGAAGCTTGGCTATTTGGTCTCTACAAGTATGGAGAAAACTCACTACCAAGCTCGCACTTGTTATTTTGGCCACACCCACCATAGAGGTGGTGCAAAAAAACCAATAGCTTTGAGGAGCTACATCAATGGACCTATCAAAAACTTATGCATAGATCACACCGCAAGGAAAAACTTAGTGATAGTCAGATTGGCTATGCAATAAAATTAGCCAAAAAAGTGCTACCATATACATGTGTTAGTGATGTGTGTGAACACACTTAGGACCACCGGGGCATTTTTCCCCTCACTAGGAGGATTTTTTCACGTGATTGTATATACGCCCATCACTCTAGGGCTATCTTATCTTTCCATTGCACACTAAGTATACACTCTTTATTGTGTTCCTTGAGCTTCCTTTGTCTTCTCCAAGTTGTGTGTGTTTCCCTCCAGCCCTAATTCCAACAATTGGTATTAGAGCAGCTTGCGTCCTCCTGCGCTTAGTCACCAATAGCTCTAGCACATGCCTTTTCACTTTCTCCGATTTTTGTGAGCTTTGTAGCAGATTGACAAATACGTTGGGATAGACTGTAGAGCTTAGTTTGTTCAGATTTTTTATTCGGCTATTTCACCCTCCGTTTCCACTGCATGCAGTGCTGCATAGGCAATTTTGTCATTTTGTGCATAATTTTTGTCAATGCTATTTTTTGCATAACAAGTCCCTTATAGTCCTTTATGGGCTGTGCTATATAGCACATGTTGGTCTCGCTCCTTTTCTCCTCTTTTCGAGCAATTTTCACATCTGGTGCAGGCATTTTCCATGGTTGACAACAACACAGATGTGTTCAAGGTGTTTGTTGCCGAGGACAGATTGGATGAAGACAATTACCCTATGTGGGATTACATGATGTAACATGTCCTTGTGTCAAAGGGAATTTGGAATATTGTGCAAGGCATTGATGTGCGTCCTAGTTCTGAGTATGTAGGTGATGTTGAGGATGTTGCACGTTTTGGTGGCGGGGTTGCTTCTGTCAAAGCTGTTTTTCCTACAGCTGAGTGCACGCTCATGCATTGATTGCGTTGTCTGTGAAACACACTATTACTCCTCACATTCCTTCAGTAAGATTTACAAACAGGGTTGGGATATTTTGGATGGTCTTTATTATATTCGCATTGAGGCTAAAATTTCATTGGTGTGTAAAGAGCTAGAGCCAAAGATTATGCATTAGGAAAATGAGATGGACATTTTCCTTGATGGTGTCAAGGATATTAATGAGCAACTTATTTCTACCGCGGCGAGGTCAAGAGCTTTTGGAGGGAGCTTTTTGTTGGGTTCAAGCCCTCGGTCAGTTATCTTGAGTGTCTAGCCTATGGGAAATTCCCTTTATGAAGCATGCAGGTGACTTCACTTGGACTCCAAGTTATGCATGGCAAGGCTACCCTTTATATGTAAGGTTAGTTTTTACAAGTAATACACAAGAAGCGTTATTTTTACTGTGTCGAATCTCTGCTCTCTCTCTCTCTCTCTCTCTCTCTCTCATCTGCTGCTCAGCACCACACCATGGTTATCCTCCGGCTCCACCCGCCCTAGCTCAAGTTACAACAACTGGTATCAAAGCTAGTGCTTCTCGGTTCGAGTCGGCGCGCGGGAACGACTGCCTGCAGAAGGGAAAGCAAGCTGTCGAACTGCACCAAAACGATCAAAAACGGCATCAACCTGATCGCCCTGCTATTGTAAGGCTTTCTCGACACATGAGCAAGCCCTGGTTCAGCCTCCTCATCCCGCTGTGAGTAAAACTGCCTTGCTCGCCATCGTCTGTTTCGGCTGCTACAGACAATGTGCTTCTTTTTTGGTAATGTTTTATTGTGATTTTCACACTGAAAACAAAGTGGCCACCCAATTACTATTTTAAGCAAGGCACTATTCCCACCTCGAGCATCCTCGACCCTGCAATACGGCACTCAGCATTAATAACCGGATGCTCGTCAATGCTCATAGTCTCTTAGCAGATCGAATTTCCAAATTGTGGAAGGCAAGCTACCTGCGTATTAAAAAAATGCAGCTATTGGAGATTTTGTTGATGACAACGAAGAAGTTAAACAAAGCTTTGGGCCTTGTCAACCACGGTGGTTATCAAGAGCTATATGGTACCGGAGAACTAGATCGGACAGAGAATAGCTCGATGGAGATTGATCCAATACTACATGTTGATTTGGAGAAGATGAAAAACATCCATAAACCAACAGTTTGCTTCGAGAACCAAGAGGTACTTCAACAGATGATGAACATCAAGATCTCCTTCGAGATTGCACTACAAGTTTTCACAAATTATTTTACCACTTTAGTGTCATAGATTTGCCAGCTTTTGTCTATTGTTCAAACAAACATACATTTTTCAGTCAAAGCCTTGTTTTCAGTCATTGTCATGCTTGTCAGCTTTCATCATATCAAAAAATTTGTACGGGATATAGACTCTGCTATCCATAAATGGTAAGACCTCCCAAATTATCAGTTTTTGTTCTCAAGTCCCATTTTTGTCCCACTTCTCATGTGGTTACTGGGTACACCATAAACCCAAGGTTTGGCAGTGAACCAAAAACTCCATTTTTGGTAGCTAACTTTTTGACCTACACCCTATCTATTCAAGGGGGGGTTACTCACCTAGCACCAGGTTATGGATAAACCAAAAATCCTTGGTTGTGAGAAAACCTAAAACTCACGGTTGACGAGTACACCAAAAACTCGAGGTATTTCATGAGAGGGTCTGTCCAGTTTGGGCTTGAGGGGGGGATTGTTGGGTTCAAGCCCTCGGTCAGTTATCTTGAGTGTCTAGCCTATGGGAAATTCCCTTTATGAAGCATGCAGGTGACTTCACTTGGACTCCAAGTTATGCATGGCAAGGCTACCCTTTATATGTAAGGTTAGTTTTTACAAGTAATACACAAGAAGCGTTATTTTTACTGTGTCTGTTAACCCTCACGGCTCACGGACACCCCATCACCTACGACGGACGTGTATTATGTATTTGGTAGAGTCAGGTACCGGGCTTGTCGGACCAATAGGGAAAGGTAGAGTGATCGCCGATGAGAGGCGCACTCTAACTGGGACATTCAAGGGATTAGTTGGCTAAGCATGGGCGCCCAAGTGTGAATGGGGTGAGCTCCTATAAAAGCCAACTAAACCTAATTTTTACTCATTCTCTCATTTGTGCAATAGAAGAGTGCTCTTGCCCCATCTCCATCTTCTTCTTCTTCACCTCCTTGTGTGTGTGTGCGTGTGAGAGAGAGAGAGAGAGGGAGAGTGTGTGTGCGATCGAGCATTACGAAGGCACGACGGCGGCGAAGCGGTTGAGCGCGGCACGACTGCAGCTTCTTCTTCATCGCGGCGAGGAATCCACCACGAAGGCGAGCGTAGAGCGGTGAGTGACACACCCTTTGTTCTCTTGAGCTTGCTAGTTTAGGCTTGTTGTGTGCTTGGAGCCGTTTGTGGCTCGCATACGGTGTATTGGCAAGTCCCTTGCTTCGACAGTGCGGCAAGGAGCGCACATTTTTGGCACCGCTGCCGGGGATATGCCCTACACTAAGCTCGGTTAGCACTTTACGCTTCCTTGTGGTGCAATTTCTATCATAGGAAAGGCAGGGAAGGAGTGTGTGGAGATTTCTGTTTTTTGCGTTTTCTGCATTTTCTGTCAAGTTTCAATTTCTGTTATTGTCTGCGTTTTTTCAATTTCTGCAATTTCTGCATTTTCAAGTTCGGCGTTTTCAATTTCTGCAATTTTCTGCTTTTTTGCATTTTCAATTTCTGTATTTTCAATTTCTGAAATAAACTAAAAAAAAAAATCGGAAAATAAAAACGCGAGTAAGCGGGCGGCGAATTTTTTCGAAAATAAAAAACGTGTCTCTTAAAACGGACGGGTTGGTTTGTATAAAAGATAGATCGGGATCGGTTTCCCAAGCCCAAGCCCAAGCCCAAGCCCAAGCCCAGGCCCATGCCTCAGTCCTCAGTCTTATGATATATACTAGACTCACTCTTATATATATACCCTACTCCCTCAAGAGAGAATGAGAGCATGTGGGACAAGTCCTCCACTCTCCTCCTTTCTCTTCCCACTTGCACCCTTAGACTTTCTAGTTTGGGCCTAGTTCTCTACTGAAAATTGACAGTTTTAGGGATTCCGAGGGCATAGAGTGACCAAACGGAGGGCTGTAAAGCACGGCACGACCCTCTGACCGATACGCTCGTTTCGAGCTATCACACGGCCCATTCCACGACACGCTCTAAAAAATCTAGCAAAAAAACAAACAAAAAACATGCTAAAAACTAGTCACAAGGCCTCCTAGAGCAGCTTTTTGTCACCTTAGGGTATCAAAAGCACATGCACTTACGCTCTGGGCGGGTGCTAGAACACGAGCATATTGAGGGTGCCTCTGTTCATACAGACACCCATTACCCATCCACGATAAGCTCTAGACCCTCAGCGGGGACACAAGGTAGCACCACCCAAGACCCTAAAATAGCCGCTAGTGATTCCTCCTCCGACTCAGAAATCATGGAAGCATACCCTACCCAAAACATTGAGAGAGAAGGCCATGCACCTCCCGAAGCTCCACAGCCTAGTACTAGTATGTTTAGCCGTTTCATGGAAACATTAGGTAGAGCTACTCGCTCGGAACCTGATGCAAATGAAGCACACGAAGGGGGTGGGGAAGTGGACTCTCCTTTCACATCGCAAGTGGACCCCACACCCCCAAAGAGTGTCCATGTGGATATCCTACCAACTTCTTACCAAGAAGGCCCTGTTGAGCTGCCTCCTTTAGAAGTTTCCTCTAGAGTACCGTTGGTGACAAGTAAAACCACGGGGAGCACCATTGCTTCTACCTCACAAGAAACCGTTAACACGTCGACTCTAGAAGGATTGTTCATTAATGATCATTGGACATACGACCTCCACACTGAGGTGTTGACGGATCTACACTCTGGCCACGCCTACCATGTAGGATGGATAGAGATTGTACAATCCACCTCTAGTGCCACGAGCATCGAAGATCAACAGAAAATGATCTGTAATGTTATCCATGGCATTATTCAATCAGAAAGGCAAAACCGAGGGGTAAATATACTCTCAACTGGCCCCATGAGATTTCTGGATACGAGCAACGCTCAACAGCCTACTCTATCACAAATGGAGACTCCTCTAATGAGCCCCATGGACCCATCTTACGTCATTTCACCTGGGGTCTCTATGCAATCTGAGCCTCCGAGCGAAAACTTTAGCTTCCCTACTTGGCTCAACCCTCTATCAAGGAAAACACAGTGCTCACTCCAGGGATAAGCCTGACAGAGAATGTACCGATGACATCTACGGTTAGCGCAGTGCCACTACCTAGTGTCGTAGTACCTAATATGGGGCCTCGACCGTATGTGCCTCTAGCCCCTTATGCACACATGGTCCCCACACCTCCAATTGTACCACTTGCTTATGCTCCTCGAGTGCCGCTTCCTAGCTCTTATCCGAGTGGACCTATGCCCGGTTATGTTCCATATCCTACATCATCCACACATATGCCAAGACCGGCACCCGTTCCTCTCCCACATATGATTCCAAGAGTACCTCCACCGGCCCTGCCTCCTCACATAGGTGACTTGGCAGCGTTTGCTCAAACCATAGGTCGATCTATCGCGGAAAATATGCGTCACGCATCTGATAGAGAGCCTAGAAGTAAGGCAGTACAAATTGCCAAACTCACGCAAAAATTCAATGGGGATGAAGATGCTAGGAAACACATTGAAGTGTTTGAACAAGTATGTGATTCCTTAGGGGAACGCAACGAACTACATAAGTGCAATGCCTTAAGCTTGACATTAAGTGGGAAGGCTGGAGATTGGTATAGGACCCTAAGGGTGGACGAGAAAACAATCTACCCTACCCTTCGAAGGTTGTTTCTAAAGGAGTACATACGAGAAGGTGTGCTTTGGGGTGTAGCATCTCAGCTACAGAAGGCCGAACGTAAGGAAGGAGAGTCAGTAAGGGACTTCATTAGTCGTCTAAAGCACTTAAACTCTCGTTGCCCTGTAAATGAGTGCTTCAACAATAACCAACTGCTTGATCAATTCATTCGAGGGTTGAGGAATGAAGGAATCTATAATGGACTAGTAATTAGAGGTATCACAACCTGGGAAGATGTCACTGCCAATGCAATCCAATTAGAGGACAACTTGATGATAGCAAGCATGAGGGTGTCTACTGACACGAGATCCACTAGCTCACAAGCCATTGAGTATGAACCCATGACTGCAAAGCCCATTGCCAATGAGCCAAAGGTATTTGAGACATTCTTGACAGACCTCACCAAGGCAATCCAAGAGTCTCTTAAGGATAATCGACCCCCTCAAAATAGTCACATGTATCCAAGAAGGGAGCAACAATGGTGTTCCATTTGCTTAGATCCACATAGCACTAGTGAGTGCCCTACGTTTAGAGTAAAATTTAATGGAACTTGCAACGCATGTGGTAGGTATGGTCACCAAGCTAAGGATTGTTTAATGATCAAACGTATGATGGCAAATAGACCACCTGTAGCCTGGACGGATGCACCTCGAGCTCCTGTACTGATGCCTGCTCCACCTGTTGAGCAACTACCGCAACACATGGTCCCTAGATCTCAAAATGTTGTACAAGCTACACCGCTACCACCTCCTGTGATAGGACCACAGCCCCCGCATCCAAGGGTCGCCCCTATGAACCAAGTGGGTTGCGAGCCATCAAATGCTTATCCAAATGGCTGTGAGGAGGAAATAGACACTAGTATTGCCTACGGTCTTGATACATTGGAAGAGTGTCCTATATACTACATGGAAGATTGTTGGGGGCAAGTCAAGCCGGTTTATCAAGCTGCTGCTCTCGCACCCAGAGGTCAAAATATCAACACCCAGGCTAGGAGGCCACCTCTTCAATGCTACGAGTGTGGTGGACCACATCGAGTAGCGGAGTGCCCTATTAGGCAGCAAAAGAATGCTGCACAGATGCAAATGAATCAAGGGAGCACGTCTGCAATGCCAATACTCACATGTAATCGTTGTGGCATAGATCACTTGATTGCCCAATGCCCTTATAACCCAAATGCGCCTAAAATCACACCCTTGAATTTGGTCGAAATTGCTAGTGTGACATCGCCAATACCACCCGTCGCACCCGCTTATGCGATTACACGGTCCATGCTTCAAGGGCCAGGCCATATCCTCGAAGAGAGAGATACCATTTCAGTTATCCAAGCAAAGAAAAAGAAGACACGAAGGAAGAAATCGCAGAATACGGGAAATTCAAAGCCAAGTTCCAAAACAAACATAGGAACAGGAGATGACCCCGTGTATATGAATGACCTCGAGGATGATTCAGATTCAGTCGAGACAATGGAGACTAGAACCAATACCACAAAGAGAAAGACCGACAAAGAAAACCGTAACATGGAACCAAATGAAAACCGAATAAGAGAAAATCATAAAGAGCCTCTGAAAACACCACAAGTGTTTCCAAATCCAATCCAAGACCCCCAAGATAAACCGCAGGGGCAAAAAGGGAAAAATCGTAAAAAGAAGATTGGGACGTACCCAAACCCAGTAGACGAGATTAAGCAGGTGAAACATCTAAGAGGTTTAGTGGAGGAGACTCAAAGGAAACTAGAACCAGAACCCATGCAGGTCAAAATTCATGACAGAGTGTTTCCCACGCAAGTTCATCCACCCCACATGAACCATAGACCGTTAGCCATATCTAGTATCATCCAAGAAGGGAGTGAGGACGGGACATCAGAAAGTGAGCATACACCCTTCTTGTTGGAAAGGATGTTTAACGAAGGAATACCTGATCCCATTGAGGAATCTGAGATTCCATCCTCACCAGTTCCTAGTCAAGGACCTACACCCTGCAAAACGCCAATGAATGTTGCCAAACTAGTGGACTTCATGTCTTCTGAGGTCCGAACCACGATCATAGCAAAGCTATATGGAGATCCTGAGTTATTCCTTGCACTTCGAGCATTCCTTAACGGAGAGCTACGAATGGGATAACCGCAGTTTGCGCAACCAAATAGGCCTGACTCGATTATGATTGATGAGGAAAATCATGTGCAATCACTTGACTTAGATGGACACGAGTCTGTGATTGAGGTACCCATTAACGAATTAGGGCAGTATGTTGAAGGCGACGAGTCTAATGCGACCCTACCCATCACTACCAAGGGATTAACTATAAAGGGAATTCTTGATGGTGGTGCGGGAGTTAGCATCGTTACAAAAGATTGTTGGGAATCCATGGGAAAACCCCGCCTCAGTGTTACTAACATTGTGGTGAAGATGGCAAATGGTACCATAGCCAAACCTATGGGGATGCTCAAGGATCTTAAGATCAAAGTTCTAGGACACAAGGTACAACATACGTTCATTGTAATGGATTTCTCTAAACACCTTATGTCATATGAAATGATTTTAGGACGACCATTCATGAGGGAAGCACAAATGGTTCACGATTGGTCTAAAAATCATGTCTATTTGCAATTCCAAGACTCTGTCCTTAGAGTGGATTTGGTGACTGGTAAGGTACACCCCTTAGGGAGTAAAACCATTATTGATCATCGCTCTGATACCACAGTTCACTCGGCCCCACTACAATATTGTTACACTTGTAAGAAGGATACAGACATTGGCCAAGATTCTCCTTATATGGATATCCTACCTGGGATGACTGAGTCGGACAATGTGGATTGGGTCCACCTAGCATCAACCATAGACACTTGGGGAAATAGGGGGACGACCTGGGTAACACCTGAGGGGGATGAAATGCATGTACCCTTAAATATGCTACAAGCAATGCATATCGCTTCTGACAAGACTCATCCTAAGGTAAGGAAGAAAACATACAAGTGGGTCCCTAAAGCTTCTTTAGTGACCATAGCTAGTGCTAAAAAACAGAAGCCTTGTAAGAAACGTACCACTCGCTCCAAGAAATGTAAAGAAACGCTACGTTGGATCCCTAAACGACTATTGGAAGCCCAAGGCTACTATCAAGGAAATGATCAAATCTGGGTGCCAAAACGTAGATTGTGCTCTTACCTATCACTTGACCCAAGTGAGCCCAATCCCGTAGCTCCAAAATGAATCAATGATCGTGGAAAGAAAAAAATCACAGAATGCTACACACCTGCTCCCGAGCTAGTTTGGGTACCAAAGAAAGAACGATTTGTTCCACCTAGCTCAGGAAGGGGGGAGTCCCATGAAGCTTCTAGCTCCTCATGTAATACATCCATAGAGGTAAAAGCTTCTACACAGCCTCCATCTATAGTAGTGGACCTCCATGAAGCTACAAAAGAATCCACACCTCCCAGTGTTCAAGAATCACCTAATGAACCACTTCAAGTTCGATCCTGGGAGAGTACCTTACCACCCTTGCAACTTGACGAGGCACCTAGGGTAATAGAAAACTACTGGCAAAAATCCTCACCTATTACCAACTGGAACAATTGGTTTCAAAGGGTGATAAGCTCATTTCAAACGGTATGATCTACCCAAGGAAGGGGGGACTGTTTGTGGACATCCATCATTCATTTGTTTCCCTCTCAACCTTTCTCCCTGACCTCTTAATCTCCGATCTTAGGGAATGTACATATAAAGCTTTATACTCACAAAAAAATAAAAATAAAGAGCAAGAGCAATTAGCAAACGAGTATGCACCTTAAAAGTCAAAACATTGACTCGACCTACACATGTCACATCTGGTACAGTGAAACAGAAACCTATGCCATAAAACACCTTTGATCCTCATCACTTGAGTGATGGAGGGTAGGTAAGATTAGTACGATAGGAGTGTTTCTGTTTTAGAGTTGAGAGATTAGCGAAGTTCTCTTTTCCCACTGATGTGCCTCCTGGAGGTATTCTTTTTGTTTCCTAGTGTGTACAGGAGCGTGTTGCTATTGATAGGATTTGGACCTTCATGGAACCTTTCTCTCGTTCACACTTCAAATCAAGCGCGACCATCGACACAAACAGGTGTTTCTTGTCCATTAGCATTGCCCTTATCTTTTTGCAATCTATGATTGTCTGCTTTGATTGTGATTGGTAGCATAATATTCAGCGCATTTGCTTACTATCAAACATTTAATTCAATGTAATGTTTTGTCATAATCAGTTGTTTAGGTTTAAAAATCAAGCAGTCCGACTAAGCTAGTTTGACCAAGCTAGGTATTAGAAATCTTCTCTTAATACCATGGGGAATGCCTTCCTAATGGTTACTTAGGTTCTTAATCCGATTTAGGCAGCATTGTATGAAATGTACTAGGGCTTTCTAGTGGGCTTAACCCTAGTGACCTTTAGCTTAAGTATTATAAAGGGAGTTTACTAATGTGATGAGCCTGGGGAGGGTAACAGTGTTATATGACCCCCCAAAGTTACAAAATTTAAATGCTGAAAATGAACAAACAAAAAACCAAAGTGCCACAATGTAAAATTTTAAGCTGGAAGAGAAATCCCTGCTTGAATTGGTACTTCACTCACATGTATCGCCTATGGTACTAGAGCCCTAGAGGTTCCCAGCGTGGGCGATTTTCCTTGAAAAGCAAAAAACCCAAGGCATACAAAATAAGCACACACATCATAATTGAATCAATGTGAAAAGACTTTGGGGGGTCAAAGAAAAAGTAATCAGTCAGGCGATGATTTCATGAGAAATTCCTTTTATGGTAGCTTAACTACAAGGTTTTCTAGATATAGCCTCTAGTCAGCCCTCGAACATGAATACTTGGCTCTCGCGATTAAACAACTTAATTGACCACAGAAAATTAAGAAGCTTACCCATGGTATTAATATTCGATCTCTAGTGCCTTTCAACCGTCAAATTAGCGACCCTGGACTTGTTTAATTTTTTACCTTTACATCTATTTATGCATTTGATTACATTGCAATTTAATGTTCATTGCTAACAAATTGTTTGAAATTCTTTGACCAATCAATTTTTCTACCTAAAACTGCATATGCTTTTTAAGAGAATGCAATTACTGTGGCAATGTTGTTTGATTTTGCAGTGACTGAAGAAGGCTAAGGACATTCATCTCAAATGCTCTTCCACCTCGACGAACCAGCTTCAACTCAATAGCTTCCGAGGATGGAATCTACATCAGGAAGGGGGGCATGTTAACCCTCACGGCTCACGGACACCCCATCACCTACGACGGACGTGTATTATGTATTTGGTAGAGTCAGGTACCGGGCTTGTCGGACCAATAGGGAAAGGTAGAGTGATCGCCGATGAGAGGCGCACCCTAACTGGGACATTCAAGGGATTAGTTGGCTAAGCATGGGCGCGCAAGTGTGAATGGGGTGAGCTCCTATAAAAGCCAACTAAACCTAATTTTTACTCATTCTCTCATTTGTGCAATAGAAGAGTACTCTTGCCCCATCTCCATCTTCTTCTTCTTCACCTCCTTGTGTGTGTGTGAGAGAGAGAGAGAGAGAGGGAGAGTGTGTGTGCGATCGAGCATTACAAAGCCACGACGGCGGCGAAGCGGTTGAGCGCGGCACGACTGCAGCTTCTTCTTCATCACGGCGAGGAATCCACCACGAAGGCGAGCGTAGAGCGGTGAGTGACACACCCTTTGTTCTCTTGAGCTTGCTAGTTTAGGCTTGTTGTGTGCTTGGAGCCGTTTGTGGCTCGCATACGGTGTATTGGCAAGTCCCTTGCTTCGACAGTGCAGCAAGGAGCGCACATTGTCGAATCTCTGCTCTCTCTCTCTCTCTCTCTCTCTCTCTCATCTGCTGCTCAGCACCACACCATGGTTATCCTCCGGCTCCACCCGCCCTAGCTCAAGTTACAACACTTTTTATAGGAAGCTTGCAAATTTATTGAAAAAGTTCTTTTTACTAACTTTGTGTTGGATTGCTCTCTCTGATGCAAAAGCTCCCTCCGCCAGGTGCTGCTGAATGTCACAGGCCATCACCCAAAAATCTACTGACACTCTAGAGAATTGGTTGTGTGGTTGAAGGTCTCTTGTTACCCAAATTTGTGCCATCACATTAATAAAGATCGCTATATAATGGTGGTTGGGTGATTGGAGGTCTCTTGTTGGACAGTATTAGATAAAAAAAAGAGCATAGAGAACATCCAACATTTACTAAGACCACCCGTAACAGCTGACACGAGAGTTCAAAGCAATCCACAAACAAAAAATGTTGATCACCAGAAAGAAAGAGCAAGCATTATGTCCTCAATGCACCTGGAGAGAGAGATAGAGAATCAGAGAGAGAGAGAGAGAGAGAGAGAGAGAGAGAGAGAGAGAGAGAGAGAGAGAGAGAGAGAGAGAGAGAGAGAGAGAGAGATACCAGAGGCTAGAGAATGAATCAAGTTGAGAGAATTGGAAACTTATGAGTGGTAAGTTCAAGTATCAACAAAGGATAAGATAAGTGACTTCAAGATGAAACTAGTCTTTCTCTATATTCCCTCTCTATCTCCCTCTCTCTCCCTCCCCCCCCCCCCCCCCCCCTCTCTCCTCTCTCTCTCTCTCTCTCTCTCTCTCTCTCTCGCTATATTCCCTCTCTATCTCCCTCTCTGTCCCTCCCCCCCCCCCCCCCCTCTCTCTCTCTCTCTCTCTCTCGCTATCTATTTCTCTCTCTGGCATACATAAAGTCCATATAGCTCTCTCACACTTTACTGGAAGGTTATAAGAACAAAAAAAATAAAGGCTACTTAATGGCCAGGCGCCGATGCTCAACACTGGCCATGTGTTGGTGCTTATCTTCTTCCTCATGCAGGCAGTGCCTAAGCGCTAGCGCCCAAAAATAGAGCTACAGTTGGTGCCTTACCGCTAGTGCCTTAAGAGAGAGAGAGAGAGAGAGAGAGATGGAGAGGAAGCACTAGCACCCAAATATAGAGAGGGAACGAGATGGAGAAGGTGAGAGAGTGTACCTTCTATTCGCTAGTGATCATCACGAATAACTTTTTGAAAATTTTAAAAAATTAAAAACATCCATGCCTTTATATAGGCGTCGATAGAGATGGTGCACCTTTTTTAAGGCAACGAGCTTGCACCTGCCTACGGCGGGTCTAACTCGTTCTTACCAACTGTCCAATCCTATACATCTTCTCAAGCTTTCTCATGAGCACACTTAAAAACATTCATACTTTATCTCTCCATGTCTCTATTCTCACTTTCAAATGTCTCTATGTATGCATGTAAGTATATATATGAGTGTATGTACCTAATTGTGTATGTATCCATCCTTCGTTCGTAATATTTTTAGACATTTCCTATGTTGGTCATGTGTCTTGGGAGAAGCCAATACTTGATACAAACAAAAGGAAACAAATCTTAATAAGAGTAGCCTTGAGGCTCTGTGTGCGCGTGCGCTCATCATATAAACCTTGAAGTTCTAGAGGAATTGGTTCCTATACCATTAAAATTCTTCTTCTTATTCCCTCTCATATCCATACGTTTGTCTCACTTTAATTGATAAACCATAGGGGTTTGAGTGTAAATTTTAGTTCACACCATTATCTACTCTATAAAATTTTAGGGACTTGAATGTAAATTTTTGTTCACAACATTATCTACTCTACAAAATCTTGCTCGTTTGGTATCTCTTTCTTTCACACAAAAGAGAGTTTTATATCTCTCTCTTTCTGTCACAGAAAGAAAACTTGGAACAAGTTCTCTCTAATTTTTTTCAAAAACATGATGAAAGTTTCAAGTGTGTGCTAAAAACCCATTGAGAGAGAGAGAGAGAGAGAGAGAGAGAGAGTGTCAATGGTGGTGTCTAGCCCTATCTTTCAATTATTGACTTGGTCATTGATCAAGGTAGACTTTGATGACAAAACAATGTTTGCTTTTGGCATTTTTGATATAGTACTTTGTTTGCAATGAACTCGACTAATACGATCTATCCCACCTCCCGTCTTCCATTGCCAGTAAGTTATGGATAAAGAAATAGACAGAGAGGCATGTGCATACACACATCCCAAAACATTTAGACATATATACCTACACTATGATTCTTTGCATACATGTTCGTTTTTTAAAAGCACCCTAGGATCTCTTTCTCACCCTGAATTTTTTTTGCCCATGTCAACTTCTTGCATAAGGCAACTTGCCTTCAAGGTGTATTCATATATTTGATCATTTGAAGAGAAACCCTTGCTCGCTCCGTATTCATTGCTCACTGATGCTGCAAGCTACCCCTTCCATTTACTCAGGTGGCCATGGGAAGGAGTAGCTCTGTGTGTGTGTGTGTGTGTGTGTCCCATAGTATTGCCTATTGACTCTCTCTTTCTTGATTATTCATTCTCCCTTGGTCACATGTGTAGCGACCCCTTGCCTTCCATAAATGTGCATGTTTGGTCTCCTAGCTCACGTCCTGCATCGACTTCCTGGCTCACCGTCCCCGACACTCCACTTCAGCTTGCTTGAATAAGGGCCTGCCTCTCTCCCTCATTCTCCCTCTCTCTCTCTCTCTCTCTCTCACACACACACACACACACACACACACACACACACACACACACACACTAAAATACACGAGTCATTACTCAAGATTCACCACTTTATTTAGTTTGAAAAAAACTTGGTTTTTTACAAAAAAAACCCTCCCTGCTCTTCACCTTTACATGTCGAGTAGACCATCCATTACATGATTGCACAAATAGCTGTCACAGTAAAAACAGGTGTTTGGACGATCTGACAAAGGTAGGATACGGGTTGCTAAGATTACACCATACTCCATGGTACGTGGCGTGTTGTTGAAATACCCTCTGAGTGGCTGGCCATAGCTGCGATACAAAAAAATCTTTTGCGATGGAAGAAACTGCGCTAGCAGATATAATCGTTCTGAAAAACCTCGCTTCATTGAATATTCTACATAATAGTATCGTGGCCCTATGCCCATTGCTTCAGTTACCATCGCCAGACGAATGTTGTTCCTAAAATGCTCTCGACCCCAAAGAGTCACCCTTGTCACTCGGTTCTGATATGTCCACCACTTCGTCTGAGTAACAGATGTGCCTAATTGCGGAAATAAAAGACATTCATAACGGAGGAGTGTGGCTCGCTTAGTAGACTCACTCGACTGCTGAAGGTGTGCAATAGATATAGCTAAAACCTGATCCCCATTATGAATCATAGCAGATAAATATGTAGAATACACCTGATGACAAATTGAGATGTTTGTTATTAACTCTCCAATAGCTACTCTTGACAGTTGCTATGCACTGGTTTGATAAAAAGATTCTCGTCTTTTATAGACATATTGGTGCCTGAACCCAATGGTTATTTTTTTTAAAGCACTTTACTTCGTATGCCTCATCTAGTAAGCTTTAGCATCTGTCTCTAAATTTGTCCTAGTAGATTGATCTTTTACCATAGACTCAGGTGTTGGGATTAAAGCCCAAGTGGCCTCTTATGCAGATATGGCTGGCCGCCCGCCTAACTCACTTACCTCTAACTCTTTGTATATACTCACATATACTTTGTGAATACTAAGGTATTGAGAGATAACCCTTCTAACAGTTCTCTGCGTACTGTACTATGTAAGCTCACTGTGTGTGTGTGTGAGAGAGTCGACCCACGCTCCGCTCCGCGACTTCAATTGGTATCAGAGCCTTGGTTCAGTGCGGTTTTGCACAATCGCGCGCGCGCACTTTTCTGGCAGATTCTGGATCCGGAGTTCGAAAATTCACACTCGGCGTTCCGGGAGCGTTTCCAGCAGGTGCCCTGCAGTTTTACCCCCCTTTCGAAGCCGTTTATGCCCTCAGAATTTCGTTCTGAGCACTACAGCAGAATATAGATTTCAGCCGCAAAGAAATCCGTCTTGTGTAGATTGGCAAGCAGGAGGTGGTCGACATCAATATCGGCATCGACATACATCACTTATTAGTCTTCAGAGCATCATCTATAGACCACGTACACATATATATAATCAGATATATATATTGCAGTCTGCATTGATACTTCTTGTGCTTGCCAGGTTCCAGGGGAGGTGTGGCCATACGACGGCTTGACACCACTGGCATGTATTGTAGATTGATGTACTGTGATTGTGGGTCTGCTAGTTGTGAGTCACGCTAGCAGACAGACTGCCGCAGCGGTCATAGGACAGTGATTGGTCTATTATAGGATGTATGCTAGTTCTAGGCAGTTTGCTGAGCCATCTGAGAGGGTCGTGTGTGAGGTTTTTTGAAGCCAAGCACTGGGGGCTGGGTTACCCAGTGTGAGGTGGATTAGGTTGCTGGAGTTCCCCTCTACACGCATCCTCTTCGGCGACTTTTATCCCTTAGGATGTATGACTTTGTGTAGACACTGGATTGCATCTTATGCGTCAGGCCGTTGAGGCATTGTTCAGGGTTCAGTCTTGAGACAGATACAGGTTCTGTCATCGCCCAGAGAGGAGACAGTGTATGCTTACAGGACAGCATATTACAGAGATTTTTTAGATTTGTCACTGGTCAGCTATTTATGATTGTTTTTTGAGCTATCTTTTGGTTCCCAGAGCTCAGTTTACAGGGGAGACTCTGTCAAAAATTTTCAAAATACTGACAGTTCCTGAGGAGAGGTGTTCAGCTTGTTGATTACAGCTTGTTTACTGTGTACAGAGGCCAGTTTACAGGGGAAACTCTGCCGGATTTTTCTCAGGAGTAAGCAGTTTGGCAGATATGGCATCTTCTCAAAGTGAGACTCTTTACAACATAAAGAAGCTGGATGGCACAAACTTTCCATTCTGGAAGAAGCAGATTTGGCAGGTTTTGGTGCAGAAAAAACAAGTGAAGCCACTGAAGCTCAAAGGGGAGAGACCAGAAGGTATGGCTGAAGATGAGTGGGAAGAGCTTGACGAGTTAGCTTGTTCCACAATCATGCTGACACTGGCAAAAAATGTTTACTTCAACGTAGTAGAAGAGACTACAGCGTATGGCGTATGGCAAAAGCTATGTGGTATGTACGAGAAACAAAGTGCTGCTTCTCAGATTTACTGGCTCAAGAAATTGGTGGATTTGAAGATGAAGGAAGGGACAGCCATGTCAAATCATCTGAATGAATTTCACACAATTTTCAGCCAGTTAACAGCACAGGAGATAGTCTTTCCAGATTCAGTGAAGGCTATGTTTCTCTTAATCACTTTGCCAGACAGTTGGGATACTTTTTGTACAACGTTAAGTAATTCTGTCGCGCCAGAAGGTCTTACAAGTGCCAATGTAGAAGGCAGCTTGCTCACAGAGGAAGTGAACAGGAAGAACATTGACAAAGGCAAAGGCAATAGTGCTTTGGTCGTTCGAGGGAGACAACAGTTTAAAGAGAAGAAGGGTAAGAAGGCACAAAACCGAAGTAAGTCTCGTGATTCGAAGTCAAAGGATGACATAGAATGCTACCATTGTGGCAAGAAGGGTCACATGAAGCGAGACTGTACAAAGTGGAAACAAGAAAAAGGAAAAACAAAGAGTTATGAGCAAGATGAAAAGAAGAGTTCAGTGAAGATTGAAGAGGTGAATGTCACAGGATCTGGTTCAGACAATGATTCTGGTATAGCAGCTGGTGACATCTTCCTTACAAGCAATCTTGATTCTGTTTTCTTGACTGCAGAGGATGGACATGCTATGAGTGATTGGATTATCGACTCAGGGGCATCTTTACATGTTTCTCCGCACAAAGAGTGGTATACATCATATGTGGCTACTAAAGATTATGTCAGACTTGGCAATGAGCAGGTTTGTGACATACTTGGAGTGGGAGATGTACAGTTGAAGTTTCAGAATGGCTCTTCTTTATGGCTCAAGAATGTCAGACATGTTCCAGCAATCCGAAAGAGCTTGATTAGTACAGGGAAGTTGGATGATGCGGGTTATGTGACAGTTTTTGGGAACAGCGCTTGGAAGATCTCCAAAGATTTGATGACTGTAGCACATGGCAGCAAGTCAGGAACTTTGTACACTTTACATGTTTCAGAGGTTAAAAACCATGTAATTAATGTGATTGAGCAGCCAAGTGTGTCACTGTGGCATCGTAGGTTGGGACATATGTCAAAAAGAGGAATGGAAATACTTTCTCATTATGGTTATTTGCCTGGCTTTTCATTTCAAGATTTCGAGTTTTGTGAGCATTGTGTTTATGGTAAGCAAACACAGGAACCGCACAGATCAAAGAGGAATCGTAGGGACGAACGGTTAGCTCTTGTACACAGTGATCTATGCGGACCAATGCCTAGTTTGTCACTAGGGGGAGCAGCGTACTTTTGTACATTCATAGATGACTATTTTCGCAAAGTATGGGTTTACTTCTTGAAGCACAAGGATGAGGTGCTCAAGGTCTTTAAGACATTCTTGCAGCTGGTGGAGAATCACAGTGGTCAGAAGCTGAAGTGCTTGAGAACTGACAATGGTGGAGAGTACGTTTCCAAAGCTTTTCAAGACTTTTGTGAAGCAAAAGGGATTAAGCGGGAACTTACTGCACCATATAATCCTTCACATAATGGGGTTGCAGAACGTATGAATAGGACCATACAAGAGAAGGTCAGAAGCATGTTGTCAGATGCTGAGTTGCCTGATGGATTTTGGGCGGAAGCAGTGGCTACAGCAGTCCATTTGATCAACAGGTCTCCTAGTAGGGTTCTGGATAAGAGTGGAGTGGCCGAGATGCTATGGACAGGCAAGGCACCTTCATATAAGCATCTTAGAGTCTTTGGTTGTGAAGCTTATAGCCATATTCCTAAGGAGTTCAGGAAAAAGTTAGAACCAAAGAGCAAGAAGTGTATATTTCTTGGCTACGGAGAATCGGGCGAGATGGGTTACCGGCTTTGGGATCTTGAATCCAGAAAGCTTATTCGTAGCAATGATGTGCATTTCAATGAAGCCAAGTTTCACGCTAAGCCAGAGAAGACAGAGGAGATCAAAAGAGTTGTCTTCAGGGAAGATGGACCTAGTGCTAGCACATCAAGACAGCATGGTCAGGCTCAGGAACAGCCTATAGTGGCTAGAGAGGCAGAATCAGTTGTGGTGAGACGTTCTGAGCGTGTCTCCAAACCACCTGATCGTTATGTGCCATCTCTAAATTATGTCATGCTCACAGATTGCGGAGAACCATCTTGTTACAAGGAAGCATTACAAGTGGTTGACTCGAAAAAATGGCAGTTGGCCATGCAGACAGAGATGACAGCTCTGCATAAAAACCAGACATGGAAGTTGGTTAAATTACCACAGGGCAAAAAGGCTCTACCTTGTAAATGGGTTTACAGGTATAAGATCACCGCTCATGATAGTCAGCCAAAGTACAAAGCAAGGCTTGTTGCCAAGGGCTTTAAGCAAGAACAAGGCATTGACTTTGATGAAGTCTTCTCTCCAGTGGTCAAGATGACTACATTGAGATGCTTTCTTGCATTGGTTGCTATATTGGATTTGGTGTTGCACCAAATGGATGTCAAGACATCGTTCTTGCATGGTGATTTAGATGTGGAAATTTACATGCAGCAGCCAGAAGGGTTTGTTGAGAAAGGCATGGAACATTTGGTATGCCAGTTGTTAAAGAGTCTTTATGGCTTAAAACAATCACCGAGGGCATGGTACCATAAGTTCCACCAGTTTATGCTTTCTCAAGGCTACAAACGTAGTGAGTTCGATCATTGTCTATATACAAAGAAGGCTAAGGATGGCAGTTGGCTGATCCTTATTTTGTATGTGGATGACATGTTGATTGCTGGCAAACACTTGGAAGAAATTTCAGCTTTGAAGTCAAAGATGGCAAAATCGTTTGACATGAAAGACATGGGTGAGGCAAGTCATATACTTGGTATGCGCATTGAGAGAGACAGATCAAAGAAGTTGATTTGGTTATCTCAAACAGAGTATATTGACAAGGTTTTGCAACGTTTCAATATGGAGAAGGGAAAGGCATTGAGTGTTCCATTGCCACCATATGTGAAACTTAGCAAACAAGATTGTCCTGTGTCTGAGGAAGAAAAGGCTGAAATGGATAAGATTCCATATGCGTCTACAGTGGGTAGTTTGATGTATGCAATGATTGCTACACGTCCGGATATTGCATTTGCAGTGGGAGTGGTTAGCAGATATATGTCAAATCCCGGCAAGAAACATTGGGAGGCAGTGAAAGGTATCATGAGATACTTAAAACATACAAAGAGTATGCGCATATGCTATGGTAGTCAGGATTTGAGTGTCAGAGGATACACTGACTCAGATTATGCAGGAGACTTGGATAAGAGGAGATCTACATCAGGCTATGTCTTTACATTGGCTGGAGGTGCCATATCATGGCGATCTTGATTACAAGATTGTGTTACACAGTCTACTACAGAAGCTGAGTATGTTGCAGCAAATGAGGCATGCAAAGAAGCTATTTGGCTTGGTAGATTGGTTGCAGACTTGGGAATCAAAGTAGATATGCCAGAGTTATATTGTGATAGTCAAAGTGCTATACAATTGGCAAAGAATCCAGTGTTCCATTCGAAGACTAAGCATATTGATGTCAAATATCAGTTCATTAGGGAAGTACTTGAAGACAAGCAGATACAACTGCTGAAGATCCACACCAAGGACAATTCTGCTGATCTACTCACAAAGGGACTTCCAGGAGAGGGCTTTGTGCATTGTCGTGAGTTATTGGGCATTGGATAGATGGCAGCCATGTAAATCTTTGTACATTTATGTTCATAGATTTACAGTTACTTAAAGTGCCACATTGGACTTTAAGTGGGAGGTTGTTGGGATTAAAGCCCAAGTGGCCTCTTATGCAGATATGGCCGCCCGCCCGCCTAACTCACTTACCTCTAACTCTTTGTATATACTCACATATACTTTGTGAATACTAAGGTATTGAGAGATAATCCTTCTAACAGTTCTCTGCGTACTGTACTGTGTAAGCTCACTGTGTGTGTGTGTGTGTGTGTGTGTGTGAGAGAGAGAGAGTCGACCCACGCTCCGCTCCGCGACTTCATCAGGTGTGATGCAGGTTTTATGGTTTACCGTCAGTTTGTATCCACCCTAGGTCGGGAGCATTGGCTCGTATGATGAACGAGTATCGGTATTACGACTAATGGCAAATAAACATTGGATGTCTACTGCCACTTTCAATTAAACACATAATGTGTTTTGTTATTTTGAAGTTTTTTTATTTTTTAAAAAAGGGGGACTGCCTTTCACCTAAAGCTCAACTAAAGACTAATTTTTAAAAAACCTTTTACCTGTTTTAGGTTTCGTATTTTTAACTCGCTGCAGTACTGTCTCTGTTGTTTATATCGCACGCTAGCGTTCTGCCGCTTGTAAGGTATGCCTTAGCTTGCTTGTGCTGATACTTATTTGAGCTCTATATTTGCTTCAAATTCCCTGATCTCTTGCTGAGTGTAATCCCAGAGTGGAAGGTCTTGAAGGCCGGCCTCGATGGGGGGGGAAGCGTGCAAATTTTGTGGCCCTTCTGAAGCGTGACAGTATCTGGCCTATAAATACCTCATAAGGTGAGCGCCTATGCTCACTTAACACTGTGATCTGTGACCTCTGTTTTTGCATTCAATTCTGCTTTGCTGTGGTGACTTCATCATGCCGGAAAAAAGTGAGAAAGCTGTGATGGAGGCTTCTGCATCAAATTTATAGGTTATCTATTTCTTCAGGTTTCTAAAATTATAAAAAAAAGGGGGAAATTGTGAATCTGAATTTGCCTTTTTCTTAATGGGAAATTATGCTTCAAATAACTGATTGGCGGTATTTGTTAACATTGGTTAATTTAACTGTTTTTTCTATGGCTTGAGGAATTGATTCGACTGGTTACTTGATGTCATTTTGGGTATCATGCCTGGGGCATATTGCTACCAGATTTAGAGACTAAAATAATGTGTCTCGGGCTGATGACTTTAGGGCAGCCAAGTTGGATTTAATGTGTTGAGGATATTGAAGATATGCATATCAATAAACGGTTTTTTGATTTGAGGCTTATAAAACTTGAAAGTTTCTGCTGACATGGTTTTTGCCGGGGTTGTTGCTTACTGGTTGTAATTTGGAGGCTAAATGCAACTTTTTTTTAGAAAAAGTAGTAATTCACCAACGGTAAGAAACCCTAAAGATGGTTATTTCAATGTTGACATATTCCTTCTCTCTTTGATCTGTACTTGGGAGTATGGGTGCTTCCCACCAGGAATATATAAAATTTTTTACTCTCTCCAGCTTACTATATAGACTGAAGGTAAGTAGAATTTTTTATTATTAAAAAACCTGTTCCGGAATTGATTTATCTGGTATATTTGATAAAAAGGGAATGGAGATATATGTTTACTTCTGGAGTGTTGGAAGATATGATTCTCTTTGACTAAAGATGAAGGTTTCCGTATAATAAACAGATTGTGGGAACAAATTCCAGGTTCTATAATCTGGTTGTTTTTGTGATGTGATAAATCTGACCCTGTTGGATTAGAAATTCCAGGTCTCTTGTTGATCTATCTATATGGCTGTATTGTGTTTTGGAAGGCATTATGTCTAATAGGAAAAGGTAGGTATGACTGGCTGATGATGCTTATTTTTTAGAAGAAGGTAAGTATGAATCTGATACTGCAGGGATTTGAATCGGGCTGATGATTCAAAAAAATAATATATAATGCTCAAAACTGTGAGCAGAGATTGTCGGATTCCTTGATAAGTTGTAAAACTAATGGTTCGGTTTACGCTGGGTACATTTGCTGACCTCAGACTGACTCGGTCCTTAGTACATATACCTAATGTTTTGAATAGTCTAAAGAGACTTTGACTAAACTGGAAACCTTTTTCTGAGGTGTTGCCAAATTGGATGATGCTCGGAAGGCAGTAAATGGCATCACATACCCTATTTTGCTGGAAATTGGTTTTTTTCTCTCGCTTGTTTTTACAATATTACATCACAAGATGGGTAATTTAGTGGAGGGTCTGTTTGCTAATCACTGATTCAGCTTATCGACTGATTTCTTCTGGTTGTGGCTGGTTTGACATTGAGTAATACAAATAAGATAAACTTTACAGCATCTGACTTGCTTCGTATTCTCTCTCTTATATATTTGAACTTTTCTTTGCCTACTAGTATGCAATATATACTACGGAAAGTTTATAGGTGTTCTTGGCTTGATACGTTTACTTCGATTCTATCTCAGAAGATGTCTGGACTTGCTCTATTGACGGAGTTGTCTAAGATACTATGGTATGATATCTAGGTTTATTACCAGCTTGGACAAAAGTATGTCAGTCATTGCATAATGACAGAGGCAGTTTTTGATAAAGATTGTGAATATAACTAGAAAGGGCTTTGGTCTGAAAAGTAGGTAATGGGATATCTCAAGTTTAAAAAAATAAATAAAGGGAAACTTTTTTGGATTAGGAACTGGTCCGAAAGTCTGATTTTTCTATACTTCTAATTTCGAAGGAGGAGTTGTCCGTAACAGAAAGCTGGCCCGTGATGGCATATAGAATGTAGTTCTCTCTTGTCTGATTAAGAAAGTAGTTCTTTTTTGGCTTTGATAATCTGCCTATAAAACCTACTAAGGTTATGCAAAGAAAAATTTAAAAGTTTTAATCCGAAAATTAAACAGCTGCAGTATGGGGATTTCACTTTCCTTATTGGATTGGCATTGATCCAAGAATCTTTTTTCATTAAAAACAAGATACTAGTTCAGAACTGTGTGTTTTTTTTAAAGTGACATGGATAACACCTGAGATGCCCAGCATCACCTGTGTACAGTCACGTGCTAACGAAGTGTTTTCTTGTGGCTATGGGTGCAGGTGAGGGCTACCTTCTTCATTCAGTTCTTAGTTATGGATGACTCGTAGATGTTCGCTTACCTTGAAGCAACATTACTCCAAAATTGGGGACGACTGCTTCCCATGATTTTCTTTGATATCTTTACTTCCTTGTACAAAATTTATTTTCAACTGCAAATAAATTATTGTACAAATCCATTGTATTGTCCTAGAATTAGTGGTCTGTGAACTGTAGTGTTCGTTTGCGTATATATTTAGGTATATATATTTAGAACTGCCACACACACACACACACACACACACACACACACACACACACACACACACACACACACACACACACGGCTTCTTGGCCTCCTCTAGCATGTATCAATGCCGCTTTAGTTTCATTGGGTTGAAAAGGTGGAGAGAGAAGGAGAGCCTAAAATTCTCTTGTAGAGCCATGTGGCGTGCTTGAATTTCATTCTATGTAATATAGTACTATAAAAAGGTGAGTGCCAAATTAAACTCGATTGATCCCCCTCTATAATTGAAGTTTTCAAGTGTGACCCCATTAGTTGCTACTCATCTCATTGATAATCAAAACTCCAAGTTTTTGTCTCTATTGTATGATTCATGTTTGGAGCTACGTACCTCGCTGCATCACCTTCCCTCCCCAATAACAGTGGCATCAAGCTGCTACTCAATGCCCCCAATTTGTGTTCTCGCTTTGCGATCATCCACTACTCATCTACAAAGCCTGTTATGTTTGTTGATAATTGGTCCCTATAATTTCTTAAGTACGTTTCACACGTGAGGAAGGCAGAGTTGATGGGGACATTATATAATTCATCATTTTTACTTCAAATAAAAAATAACAGCAATTTGAGGAGAGTGAGGTTGTCATGTAGAGGCAGCTTCAACATCCAAGAAGAAAGAGAATGACTTCATTGAGGAAATTGTGCCAATTTTGGTGGCGTTAGGAAGTGAAAGCTTTATTCAAGTTTGTTACAGAGCTCATTGAGCAGAGTTAAAACTCTGCCACGTGAATGCTCTCTTAGTTGGGAGCACTAAAGCAACCACAATGTAAGAGGGGGAGAAGAGAGAGAGAGAGAGAGAGAGAGAGAGAGAGAGAGAGAGAGAGAGAGAGAGAGAGAGAGAGAGAGAGAGAGAGAGAGAGAGAGAGAGGTTTTTCATGGGTTGAGTCAACCCCCATTTTTGCAACACTCCCACGCAAAAACCACTGCTCACACTCAACTTTAACTCTCATAGCAACATTTATTGGTGGTGCTACTATGGGTGGTACACTCTCAACTTGCCATCGTAGGTTATGGTCATGGAGAAAGCTCAACATAACCGCCACCTGCAAGGTTGATGTTCAGTTCATAAGCACCCAAGGCACTTAGTCAGTATTTGATGTTGTATGATTTGGACTGGTTGCACTCTCTTCCTTTTTTATTGCAACCACATCTTTGACGTCATGCGACTTGTAACATCACAATTTCAAAGTTGCACCTAATTTTATGAATAGCCTCCCCTTGTTAGTGTGGCACAGTGAGAGCACTTGTTTGTTTAACTTAATGCCTTGGCATTCGGCTATTCATAGGTGCCATGCAGAGGCGGAGAGAGAGAGAGAGAGAGAGAGAGAGAGAGAGAGAGAGAGAGAGAGAGAGAGAGAGAGAGAGAGAGAGAGAGAGAGAGAGAGAGAGAGAGAGAGAGAGAGAGAGAGAGAGAGAGAGAGAGAGAGAGAGAGAGAGAGAGCATCATCCTTGTCGTTGCGCACATATCATGTTGTGATGGAAACACACCACAACTTTGTGAGATCTAGTTGAAGCACCTCAGAAAGATAAGGTGTAGGTTTTTCATTGACATGTTGTAGCCATGTTGGGGACTACCTGCCCACACGAGAGAGAGAGAGAGAGAGAGAGAGAGAGAGAGAGAGAGAGAGAGAGAGAGAGAGAGAGAGAGAGAGAGAGAGAGAGAGAGAGAGAGAGAGAGAGAGAGAGAGAGAGAGAGAGAGAGAGAGAGAGAGAGAGAGAGATTCCTTAGTCAGAGAGTTGTGAGGTGCGAGCCTACAATTTTTTGGGGAGTTGCACTACAAGAGGAATCTCCTAGATTGATGATTGAGGATGATGGCATTCTCTCTCCGAGGACGATAATAAAATCTCTCTTTCTCTCTCTCTTTGAATTGGATGCTTGAAGATCGACTATTCATCAACTCGTGCACTACCCACCTCATTAGCCCATGCTTCATATCTAGAGTCGACCCTTGTGCCTTTAAAGAGTCCATAGATAGAGGTACATTGATCAAGCTAATGGTGCGGAGGAAGAGGTATTGCTTTAGGGGTCGAACTTGACACCATCACTTTTGCATGTGTGTATTGTGCCATGCTCTTTGCTACCACTATCTCAACTCCACTACCCGTTGTGGTCCCTAGTCCTCCTTCAACTGCCGTGGCTATACCCCTATGGCATATGCCTTTCCACGGCCCTGCATTGCCTGGGATCACCCATAAACAGGTAGATAGTGTGTCACCTTGTTGTTCACCACAACTTAAGCCTTGTGTATCCATTTGCAATCTAGCTAGCCCCGACATGAGCCAAGAAACAACTAGTCTTGCAGGCCATCATCCCTGACCCTCACTAGCCTTAAGTTTGCTGATGTGACCATTGGTTCCTACTCCCCGCTCGACAATTTTGCTAGAACGATTGCATGGCTGGCCATCTCGTTATTGTTGATGTTGCTCACCCTTTTTTGTCAAACGTTAGCAGCTCCTATAGATATGTAGTGAACAAAAGGGCTATTGGCAGTAGGCAGGGCATGGCTAGAAACATCCCATTGAGGTCTACTACGTGGATAGTCCACCGGCAAGAAGATTGACAGTTTCACTGGCAACATTTGTTAAAAATTTGGCTAGAGCGATTGGATGGCTAGCCAGTTGGCAATTGTTGACGTTGCTCACCCTTTTCATAACTATCCTCTATCTTTCAAAAACGATAGCAATACCTATAGATAGGTAGTGAAAAAAAGCGTTATAGGCAATAGGTAGGGCATGGCTAGAAACCTCCCATCAAGGTCTACTACATGGATAGTCCACCGGCAAGCAGTTTCATTAGAGCATGCAAATGCACACAATAGAATCTCATCAACATAAAAAGTATGCACTAGGAGTACAACCATTGTAGTAGAAACTTATGAAATTAAGGTAAAAAATGACACTAAGATTGCGAGAGACACACACACACACACAAAGAGAGAGAGAGAGAGAGAGAGAGAGAGAGAGAGAGAGAGAGAGAGAGAGAGAGAGAGAGAGAGAGAGAGAGAGAGAGAGAGAGAGAGATTGTTCTTTCTTCGGTACCCAAACTAGCTATGGAGTGGGTGTGTAGCATTCTGTGATTTTTTCCTTTCTGCAATCTGCAATTTGTTTTGGAGCCACAGGATTGGGCTCACATGAGCTAGGTGACAAGTAAGAGCACAATTTACATTTTGGCACCCAGATTTGATCATTTCCTTCATAGTAGCCTTGGGCTTCCAGTAGTTTTTTAGGAATCCAATGCAACGTTTCTTTACATTTCTTGGGGCGAGTGGGACGTCTCTTACTAGGCTCCTATCTTTTAGCACTAGCTATGGTCGCTAAAGAAGCTTTAGGGACCCACTTGTATGTTTTCTTTGTTATATTGGAATGGGTCTTGTGTGTCTCAAGCTTTATTTCAACTACATCAGTTGAAGCTCTAGAGAGTTGGGCTATGGGGACAAATGGTTCAACCTCTTGGACATGCAATGTTTTGGGTTTTATTTCCTTAAGAGGGAATATCTCAAGGACTATGGCTTGAGTGGTAGGGCTAAAAGTTGGTTTTTGCATTGTGACACTCCCTATCCCCCAATCAATAGTGCATTTGGTGGATATCATCCATGTGCGACCTAGGTTTATATTACCCTCCATAGTTCTAGCAGGCATGACCAACAAGTCTTGAGCTACAACCCCATCTTCATAACTGACAGAAGTTTGTCAGATTCCAAAAATCGCAGTTTTTTTCTTGTTGACACCCTTGACTTGGATAATACTCTTAGATAGAGGTGGCTTTCCCAACTGAGACCACACCCCATATGATAGTAGATTATACTTAGCACCCGTGTCTAATAAGGCGTTATATAGCACTTTTCCATAGGCACTATTTAACTCAATAGGGTATCATAGAGGTGTGTCAGATTCCAACCAATCATCCTCTGTTTCAACGTGGAATGCATGTGTAACTCCAAGGTTGGCCTCTCGTTGGTGTCTTATGCGTTGTTGTCGCTCGTTCGCCTCAGTTTGAGCTTGTATCTTTTCCAATTCCGTCTGTGCCTTGGTTTCCTTTTTCTGATGGATGGCACGTAGCTCCTCTTGGCTTAAAGGATCATAATATCTTTTAAATTTGCTACCATTGAGGAATCCGATGGTTTCAACGAAGTCGCGGAGCGGAGCGTGGGTCGACTCTCTCTCTCTCACACACACAGTGAGCTTACACAGTACACAGTACGCAGAGAACTGTTAGAAGGGTTATCTCCCAAATCCTTAGTATTCACAAAGAATATGTTAGTATATACAAAGAGTTAGAGGTAAGTGAGTTAGGCGGCCGGCCGGCCATATCCGCATAAGAGGCCACTTGGGCTTTAATCCCAACAACCTCCCACTTAAAGTCCAATGTGGCACTTTAAGTAACTGTAAATCTAGGAACATAAATGTACAAAGATTTACATGGCTGCCATCTATCCAATGCCCAATAACTCACGACAATGCACAAAGCCCTCTCCTGGAAGTCCCTTTGTGAGTAGATCAGCAGGATTGTCCTTGGTGTGGATCTTCAGCAGTTGTATCTGCTTGTCTTCAAGTACTTCCCTAATGAAGTGATACTTCACATCAATATGCTTAGTCTTCGAATGGAACACTGGATTCTTTGCCAATTGTATAGCACTTTGACTATCACAATATAACTCTGGCATATCTGCATTGATTCCCAAGTCTGCAACCAATCTACCAAGCCAAATAGCTTCTTTGCATGCCTCATTTGCTGCAACATACTCAGCTTCTGTAGTAGACTGCGTAACACAATCTTGTAATCGAGATCGCCATGATATGGCACCTCCAGCCAATGTAAAGACATAGCCTGATGTAGATCTCCTCTTATCCAAGTCTCCTGCATAATCTGAGTCAGTGTATCCTCTGACACTCAAATCCTGACTACCATAGCATATGCGCATACTCTTTGTATGTTTTAAGTATCTCATGATACCTTTCACTGCCTCCCAATGTTTCTTGCCGGGATTTGACATATATCTGCTAACCACTCCCACTGCAAAAGCAATATCCGGACGTGTAGCAATCATTGCATACATCAAACTACCCACTGCAGACGCATATGGAATCTTATCCATTTCAGCCTTTTCTTTCTCAGACACAGGACAATCTTGTTTGCTAAGTTTCACATATGGTGGCAATGGAACACTCAATGCCTTTCCCTTCTCCATATTGAAACGTTGCAAAACCTTGTCAATATACTCTGTTTGAGATAACCAAATCAACTTCTTTGATCTGTCTCTCTCAATGCGCATACCAAGTATATGACTTGCCTCACCCATGTCTTTCATGTCAAACGATTTTGCCATCTTTGACTTCAAAGCTGAAATTTCTGCCAAGTGTTTGCCAGCAATCAACATGTCATCCACATACAAAATAAGGATCAGCCAACTGCCATCGTTAGCCTTCTTTGTATATAGACAGTGATCGAACTCACTACGTTTGTAGCCTTGAGAAAGCATAAACTGGTGGAACTTATGGTACCATGCCCTTGGGGATTGTTTTAAGCCATAAAGACTCTTTAACAACTGGCATACCAAATGTTCCATGCCTTTCTCAACAAACCCTTCTGGCTGCTGCATGTAAATTTCCACATCTAAATCACCATGCAAGAACGCTGTCTTGACATCCATTTGGTGCAACACCAAGTCCAATATAGCAACCAATGCAAGAAAGCATCTCAATGTAGTCATCTTGACCACTGGAGAGAAGACTTCATCAAAGTCAATGCCTTGTTCTTGCTTAAAGCCCTTGGCAACAAGCCTTGCTTTGTACTTTGGCTGACTATCATGAGCGGTGATCTTATACCTGTAAACCCATTTACAAGGTAGAGCCTTTTTGCCCTGTGGTAATTTAACCAACTTCCATGTCTGGTTTTTATGCAGAGCTGTCATCTCTGACTGCATGGCCAACTGCCATTTTTTCGAGTCAACCACTTGTAATGCTTCCTTGTAACAAGATGGTTCTCCGCAATCTGTGAGCATGACATAATTTAGAGATGGCGCATAACGATCAGGTGGTTTGGAGACACGCTCAGAACGTCTCACCACAACTGATTCTGCCTCTCTAGCCACTATAGGCTGTTCCTGAGCCTGACTATGCTGTCTTGATGTGCTAGCACTAGGTCCATCTTCCCTGAAGACAACTCTTCTGATCTCCTCTGTCTTCTCTGGCTTAGAGTGAAACTTGGCTTCATTGAAATGCACATCATTGCTACGAATAAGCTTTCTGGACTCAGGATCCCAAAGCCGGTAACCCATCTCGCCCGATTCTCCGTAGCCAAGAAATATACACTTCTTGCTCTTTGGTTCTAACTTATTTCTGAACTCCTTAGGAATATGGCTATAAGCTTCACAACCAAAGACTCTGAGATGCTTATACGAAGGTGCCTTGCCTGTCCATAGCATCTCGGCCACTGCACTCTTATCCAGAACCCTACTAGGAGACCTGTTGATCAAATGGACGGCTGTAGCCACTGCTTCCGCCCAAAATCCATTAGGCAACTCAGCATTTGACAACATGCTTCTGACCTTCTCTTGTATGGTCCTAGTCATACGTTCTGCAACCCCATTCTGTGAAGGATTATATGGTGCAGTAAGCTCCCGCTTAATCCCTTTTGCTTCACAAAAGTCTTGAAAAGCTTTGGAAACGTACTCTCCACCATTGTCAGTTCTCAAGCACTTCAGCTTCTGACCACTCTGATTCTCCACCAGTTGCAAGAATGTCTTAAAGACCTTGAGCACCTCATCCTTGTGCTTCAAGAAGTAAACCCATACTTTGCGAGAATAGTCATCTATGAATGTACAAAAGTACGCTGCTCCCCCTAGTGACAAACTAGGCATTGGTCCGCATAGGTCACTGTGTACAAGAGCTAACCGTTCGTCCCTACGATTCCTCTTTGATCTGTGCGGTTCCTGTGTTTGCTTACCATAAACACAATGCTCACAAAACTCGAAATCTTGAAATGAAAAGCCAGGCAAATAACCATAATGAGAAAGTATTTCCATTCCTCTTTTTGACATATGTCCCAACCTACGATGCCACAGTGACACACTTGGCTGCTCAATCACATTAATTACATGGTTTTTAACCTCTGAAACATGTAAAGTGTACAGAGTTCCTGACTTGCTGCCATGTGCTACAGTCATCGAACCTTTGGAGATCTTCCAAGCGTTGTTCCCAAAAACTGTCACATAACCCGCATCATCCAACTTCCCTGTACTAATCAAGCTCTTTCGGATTGCTGGAACATGTCTGACATTCTTGAGCCATAAAGAAGAGCCATTCTGAAACTTCAACTGCACATCTCCCACTCCAAGTATGTCACAAACCTGCTCATTGCCAAGTCTGACATAATCTTTAGTAGCCACATATGATGTAAACCACTCTTTGTGCGGAGAAACATGTAAAGATGCCCCTGAGTCGATAATCCAATCACTCATAGCATGTCCATCCTCTGCAGTCAAGAAAACAGAATCAAGATTGCTTGTAAGGAAGATGTCACCACCTGCTATACCAGAATCACTGTCTGAACCAGATCCTGTGACATTCACCTCTTCAATCTTCACTGAACTCTTCTTTTCATCTTGCTCAGAACTCTTTGTTTTGCCTTTTTCTTGTTTCCACTTCGTACAGTCTCGCTTCATGTGACCCTTCTTGCCACAATGGTAGCATTCTATGTCATCCTTTGACTTCGAATCACGAGACTTACTTCGGTTTTGTGCCTTCTTACCCTTCTTCTCTTTAAACTGTTGTCTCCCTCGAACGACCAAAGCACTATTGCCTTTGCCTTTGTCAATGTTCTTCCTGTTCACTTCCTCTGTGAGCAAGCTGCCTTCTACATTGGCACTTGTAAGACCTTCTGGCGCGACAGAATTACTTAACGCTATACGAAAAGTATCCCAACTGTCTGGCAAAGTGATTAAGAGAAACATAGCCTTCACTGAATCTGGAAAGACTATCTCCTGTGCTGTTAACTGGCTGAAAATTGAGTGAAATTCATTCAGATGATTTGACATGGCTGTCCCTTCCTTCATCTTCAAATCCACCAATTTCTTGAGCCAGTAAATCTGAGAAGCAGCACTTTGTTTCTCGTACATATCACATAGCTTTTGCCATACGCCATACGCTGTAGTCTCTTCTGCTACGTTGAAGTAAACATTTTCTGCCAGTGTCAGCATGATTGTGGAACAAGCTAACTCGTCAAGCTCTTCCCACTCATCTTGAGCCATAAATTCTGGTCTCTCCCCTTTGAGCTTCAATGGCTTCACTTGTTTTTTCTGCACCAAAACCTGCCAAATCTGCTTCTTCCAGAATGGAAAGTTTGTGCCATCCAGCTTCTTTATGTTGTAAAGAGTCTCACTGTGAGAAGATGCCATATCTGCCAAACTGTTTACTCCTGAGAAAAATCCGGCAGAGTTTCCCCTGTAAACTGGCCTCTGTACACAGTAAACAAGCTGTAATCAACAAGCTGAACACCTCTCCTCAGGAACTGTCAGTATTTTGAAAATTTTTGACAGAGTCTCCCCTGTAAACTGAGCTCTGGGAACCAAAAGATAGCTCAAAAAACAATCATAAATAGCTGACCAGTGACAAATCCTGTAAGCATACACTGTCTCCTCTCTGGGCGATGACAGAACCTGTATCTGTCTCAAGACTGAACCCTGAACAATGCCTCAACGGCCTGACGCATAAGATGCAATCCAGTGTCTACACAAAGTCATACATCCTAAGGGATAAAAGTCGCCGAAGAGGATGCGTGTAGAGGGGAACTCCAGCAACCTAATCCACCTCACACTGGGTAACCCAGCCCCCAGTGCTTGGCTTCAAAAAACCTCACACACGACCCTCTCAGATGGCTCAGCAAACTGCCCAGAACTAGCATACATCCTATAATAGACCAATCACTGTCCTATGACCGCTGCGGCGGTCTGTCTGCTAGCGTGACTCACAACTAGCAGACCCACAATCACAGTACATCAATCTGCAATACATGCCAGTGGTGTCAAGCCGTCGTATGGCCACACCTCCCCTGGAACCTGGCAAGCACAAGAAGTAACAATGCAGACTGCAATATATATATCTGATGATATATATGTGTACCTGGTCTATAGATGATGCTCTGAAGATGAATAAGTGATGTATGTCGATGTCGATATTGATGTCGACCACCTCCTGCTTGCCAATCTACACAAGACGGATTTCTTTGCGGCTGAAATCTATCTTCTGCTGTAGTGCTCAGAACGAAATTCTGAGGGCATAAACGGCTTCGAAAGGGGGGTAAAACCCCAGGTCGCCTGATGGAAACGCTTCCGGAACGCCGAGTGTGAATTTTCGAACTCCGGATCCAGAATCTGCCGGAAAAGTGCGCGCGCGCGCGATTGCGCAAATCTGCACTGAACCAAGGCTCTGATACCAATTGAAGTCGCGGAGCGGAGCGTGGGTCGACTCTCTCTCTCACACACACACAGTGAGCTTACACAGTACACAGTACACAGAGAACTGTTAGAAGGGTTATCTCCCAAATCCTTAGTATTCACAAAGAATATGTTAGTATATACAAAGAGTTAGAGGTAAGTGAGTTAGGCGGCCGGCCGGCCATATCCGCATAAGAGGGCACTTGGGCTTTAATCCCAACATTCAACTCCATCAATAGTCTCCACACAAATGGTTCCTTGTGGGGTGATTTCACATACACTCTATATGGTCCTTTTTCTGCATATTTCAACTTTTTTTTTTTTTTTTTTGTTACGGACTCCATACATAAGGACTTTATCACCAACATTGATATCTTTGTTCTTTAGATGACGATCAAACCATTTTTTCCTTCTATCTTTCTCCACAAGTGCATTTTGCACAGCTAATTGTCTCTCTTTTCATCTAGCCTTTCAAGGATATATAATCGCTTAACTAAGGGGTTGCCCTCCCAACCTTCTTGAGAAGCTACTCGAAGACTAAGAATGACACTGGAACATGAAAATGAAAAAAAAAAACTTAAGAACACTGGAACAGGTGCTGTTGCACCATCCTTTTGGGGTATTCATACATGGGATTCCAGCCTTCCCTTTTCTTTAACTTTTATTATGTTCGGCATTTGCACATCTCTATGTACATATCCATAATTGATAGCTTCTTTCAAAATATCCACAATATTACACATTTTTCCAGCATACTCTTGTCCAAGCTCAACTCCATGCTTCAAACCTTGACCAACTTGTTTCATTATCAGTAGTCTAAAATCATCAGGAACCACGATTGAAATATTTCTGATATTCTTAAGACATTTTAGTATGCCAGCTTCATAACTTGAATTATAAGGGTCTTTGTAGAGTTTTGCAGCAGCATTTTGGCCATCATATTGACAAGATTACACCTTATTTGTCGCACTAAATCCTAAGAGCCTTTTGAAAATCAATTGCTTCTCATTAACATCAATAGGGTCTAGCATGCTACGATAAAGGTTCTCGGGTTTCATGTGAGGAATGCACAAAGCCTCTCCCTAAAACTCTATTCAAGGCTCTGAATATGGTAAAATTTATCTGGCATATGTTGTCCACTAAAAACCACTGCACATTAATGCCGTTAGTAATGTATGCAACACAAAACTCTCTATCCAAGCCCGAAGCTTTAATGACTTGTTGTGCCCTACATACAGCAACCCCTATCTTCTTGTTTCAGTAATACACGCTCTCTACTGATTATAGACTAAGTACAGGAACAATGTCCACATTAACAACTGAAGTACCCTTGGAGATCAATGTGAAGTCACACTTTTTAATCCCGTGTCTAGTTCACCATAATCACCTGTGAAATAAATATCCAAGCTGGAAGCATCTTGATTGACTTGTGTCATCCAAGCTTTGAAATTTGATTGGGCTTTTTGTTGCATATAGTTACAAACACTTTCATATCATCCACATGCGACCCACATATATTGGTAGACAAAAATGTGTCATTGCTTATGCTTGCTTAGAAATTTCAACTCTCTCAACAAACACATAAAATTGGATATTCTCAAACTGTTGGATATTTATAAATCCTTTCATTTTCTCTTAAATTTCAGGTGCTATGTCTAATGTCGCTTGGCTTTGCGATTGTTTGAAAAGTTTTGCTTGGATTCTGGAAACCCTCCAAAGATTTAGAGTTCTTCTTTGAGTACTATGTCCGCCTTGGTCGTCATCATGTGCTACTGAGATAGCAACAATTTTGGTCTTTTATTTGGGAGGCTAGAACTTGCAAGAGGGTGTCGTATTTTATGAAGACATAAGCCCCCATGCAGACAACCAGTGGGGACTTGGTGTTTTCTTTGGGAGGCTAGAACTAGCAAGAGGGTGTCGTATTTCATGTAGGCATTAGCCCCCATGTATACTTCCCAGTGGGGACTTGGTCAACACAGACAAAAGTAAATTGTGTGTCCCAATGCTAGCCAATCAACCCTTTTATGTGTATTAGAGTTTCCTAGGGCCCGTAACACCTAGTGTGCATGCCTCTAGCAAAAATATAATCCGAACCTGCATTTTGATAACTATAATTGACAAAGCGTATGGCAATGTGATGCTCATAGCACACATGAAAGTGGAGGATAAATAGTTTTGAGAAGAAACTAAATACTTCCTAGTGAAATCACTTGCAAGGCTTGCAGTCACTTGTAAGCCTTGCAAGGCTTTCAGTCACTTGTAAGCCTTGCTAAAATTTTTGAACCATAATAAAATGTGAAACATTAATCACATCTAGGTAGAAACAATGAAACATTTTCATTAACAATGCATAGCCTTACTTCCTAGTGCAATCACCTACAAGCCTTGCTAATACGTTTGAACCATAATCGTATGTGAAATATAAATAATATCTAGGTACAAACAATGAAACAATTTCATTAACAATACATAGCCTTGCTATATATATAGCACTTATAACCTTAACAAGTCGTTCTAAGCACCCGACAATTTCTGGCCATTGAAATTGTTTCTGATACTACGTGCTAAAAAATGGTCTAATATACGAATCTGACCAGCACTTAGTGACTCTATCGATGTACATAATTAAGTAAATAGGCACCAATGTCAGTCCGAGAGACTCATATTTTCCATATGTGGAATATGTCTCATATAATGACGTTAAACAATATGACATCCATCAAGTACAAAATATACTTGTGTGTGGAAGTAATTGTAAACACCCAACGACATGAGTGAGAGGGACCCTCATAATCCGTGCTCCACACTGGCTAAACCAAACTCCTTGAGTTCCTAAACCATGTTGCTCCGCTTATGACAACATGTGCCAAACACCACCCTACCATGCAGGTCCATAACTGCATAATTCCCTTGAATGAGTTCCCTTGACATCGCAACTTGTATCATGACCATTGGTCCAATCTCTCCATCTCCTTCAACAACCTCCTCAAGCTCTCCATCTCCCTCTTCAATATCTCTCGAGTCTCTCTCCCTCTTCAAGCTCGCTAACTCCCCCTTCAAGGCTCAAGCTCTCCATCTCGTGGCATGTCCCTCTCCAAGCCCCCCATCTCCCTCTCTATGGTATCCTCCTCTCCCTCCCCCTCTTTTGCTGCCGCTTCTGCCTCTTCAAACACCCGAAAAACAAAGAAGGAGAAGGCCCGCGAACCACCGATAGAGTTGGTGGGATGAGGTCACTTGCCCCATGTATGGGTTCGGGGGGTGGTTCACAACCATGGGAATGCAAGCTTTTGGAGATGAAAGCGGTCCGGTGGTTGCAGTAAAGTTGGCCATGAAATTAAGTTTTGTGACCAAGTCTCCAAAGAGAAGAAGCAAGAGCTTCTTGAGTAGCTCGTCATTTATGAGGCGGCGGAGGCGGTCAACAAGCGCTCCCATTAAGTGGTGGTCAACCCGACAGCCTTTGTGCATGGCAATGCTACAACATCCACTCACCCCCATCAACATGCATTCGTAACTCAACTTTCCACCTTACCATGTGAACCAACCAAATATGTACCTAGAAGTCTAATGGTTTGCTTGATCTGATGACACGATTCTCTGTAATTCTATTATTATTTTTAAACCCCAACAAAGAAATCGTCACCATCATTTAATAGTGTACAAAAGTTCAGCTCCCCTACTACTATTGGGTCCAACTTCATTAAATGGAATCTAGATACATTCGCTGCACCGTTAACCTCCTTTCTAAAGGAAAAAGGCAGCTGGCCGATCATCGATGTCCTGCGCTCCTCGCCTGCCTTGCGTCCTGCATCCTGCTCGCTCACGACACACACACACACACACACACACACACACACACACACACAGAGAGAGAGAGAGAGAGAGAGAGAGAGAGAGAGAGAGAGAGAGACCTAGCGGCCCTGCAACCCGAGCATGCGTCCGCTCTGTGCCTCCTGCGTCACCCTCCCCTCCCCATGACTTTGTGGCCTCGACCTCCCCACTTTCCTGCCCTCCTCTTCTACAGCATTGCTTGGCTGCGTTTGGATCTGCTTGCCACATCCTCCCCCCACAATTATCCTATGCACCCTACCTTATCACTGCACTCATATCCCCCTCGTGACGATCACAGGGCTGCGCCGTGCCTTCTCGTCTTGCCTGCGATGCTTGCGCATCTTCCCCTACGACGGCTGTCCATATTGCACTCCTCCTCAGCCACGTTTCCCTCACGATCCACAACTCCTCTTCCCCGTGACACCTGTGCATATATTTCACTCCTCCTCAGATACCTTTCCCTAGTGGCCTACCTCATAATCATGCCCTAACTATTGGCTCTGCTGAATCGCCGCCATGCATGCTCTGTCAAATAGGCGTATTCACCTCAACAAACAAAAACAATTGCTTCATTATATTTAGACTAATACATGCTAAGAGCGGATCTCATTTGTCAAAAAGGAATAAAGATTAGAAAATCACGAACAGATCCAACCAAAAGGGTATTTTGAGAATTTTGAAATTGGAGGGGTGTTTCTGGAATTTCCACAAACCAAAAGGGTATTTTGGTTTGGTAACAAGAGAGAGAAATTTCTAGATGGCATGCACTGCCTGCCTCCCTCCACGTGGAAAGATCTTTTCGTTTTTTTAAGATTAGTTATGATCCAAACTTATTTTTTTCTTTCACCCAAAGTGAAGTATCCTGTGAGATTCTCTTCAATGAGACATGTGTACAGATCTACTTAATCTACTTAGAGGACTATTGTTTTTGTTTCTTTGAGAGACAACGTCGATAGCGTAAATAGTATGGCCAAGACAAATAGATAGTTTCTCTCCTCTTTCCATTTTCATGTAAAGTGTAATAGACATGGATGAGTTTGGTCTCCCTATAGCCTTTAGATATGTTGCAATTTTCACCTTCACATGTTACCATCCCTATGTCCACTCCTCAATCAAAAGGATTGAAGTAAAAGTGTATATTTTTGTGTAGTTTCTCATGGGACCAAGAAGGTAGTCAATCAAGAAACTAAATGTGCAAGGAAGTTTGCTTCTATACAAAATCTCAAAATATCTACATGATGGGAGCATTCAAAATGCTCGGATGCTCTGGCATCCTTGTTGAAAACTTGTGCACACAAACTGAAAGTTTTTCTCTTGTGATAGCTTTGACTAGAATTCTGTCCTATCGACCATTCTCTCCAACTTTGTCATTGATGCAGGATGTGGATGCTCGGTCACACCAGGCACCATACACCCTTGGGAGGCACACATGCCCTAACACCTCACTTAGGTTTCAGGACAACCAACATATTCTCTCTCAAACACCACCAGCACCACCAATACTTCCATTTTTTGGTTTTTCATTTTATTTGCCTAAAACTTTATAAATCAAAAATTTGGCAACAGATGTGTCTCCTCTCATGAGGTAGCACATATTCTAGAAGATGCTTACAGTGGTTTAACTGGTGGTGGCCATTACCCTGGACACATCATCACATCACAAATAATTATAGAGAGTGGGGGTTTATGGTGGCCCTATGTGTTTAGGAATGCTATTGCTCTCATGTGAAGGTTTGTGATGTCTGCCAGCGCTGTGCACCTAAATCCAACACGCGGGCAAACCATTCTTTACAAGTCTCCATTGTAGCGCCGTCCTTTTGAAATATGGGGTTTGGATGACATTAGGAGAGGATGCCAATCAAAAGCCTTTTGTGCTTTAGTGAGGGAATCACATTTGGCATACATATAATCAACCAAAACATATAAGGGACATGATATCTCAGGATGGATAGGGGTAGGTCTTTGAAAGAAGGCCATGATCTGTAGTTGTTGTAAACCTCCTTTGTATACAGAGGTTGTCTACTACCACACTCTCTCTCTATGATGATGCTAGATCTCTAGCAAGAATTGATCAACACACAAATTTGGAAACAGTTTGAAAGACAATTGTGCCAACACATACAAAACCGAGGACAATTTTTAGTTAATTGTTGGGATATAATCAGCCCTATTCTGAATCCACGATTTGAGACCACTGTAATCACAAGAAGTTGCAAACCCCCTTGACCTTTTGAAATGCTCTGATTGACTGCAAACTCATTTGCCTAGTATTGTTTTATTCCTTCCAAACCAGTCGGGGACTTCCATTGTATCCTTTACCTCTCTTGGTGTAAAGATACAAGTTTCTCACTAGGGAGATGGATCCTCATACCAATGTGTGATAGCAGATGACGTGCTTCTCGTTTTGATCTTTTTTCTTGGTGTTGGCATTGTCATGCTTCTCTTAATAATAATCAACAGAGTCAATATGTCATCGAATGCATTCGACATGTACATAACTACCTGCAAAAGCAAATACTATATTTGATTTTGCAGCAAAGCCCTAGTCAATAACCATCACATCAGCCTCCGCTTTTTCTTTGACTTTTATGATGTTGGGCATTCGCACATCTCTATGTACATATCCATAATTGTGACCACAATATAACACAATTTTCCAGCATATTCTTGTCCAAGCTCAACTCCATGAATCAAACTTTGACCAACTTGTTTCATTATCAGTACTCCAAAATCATCGGCAACCATAGTAATGTTGATATTGTTAAGACATTTTTAGTATGCCAGCTTCATAACTTGAATTTTAAGGGTTGTTGTAGAGTTTTGCAGCAACATTTTGGCCATCATATTGACAAGAGTACACCTTACTTGTCGCACTAAATCCTAAGAGCCTGTTGAAAATCAATTGCTTCCCATTAACATCCATAGGGTCTAGCTTTCTACGATAAAGGTCCCTAGGTTATCATGTGAGGCCCATGCACAAAGGCTCTCCCTAAAATTGTATTCAAGGCCTTGAATATGGTAGAATTTATTTGGCATATACCTTCCCACCTAAAACCAATGTATGTTAATGCTGTTAGTAACACATGCAACACAAACTCTCTATCCAAGCCCGAAGCTTTAAAACTTATTCTGCCATGCGTATAGCAACCTCTATCTTCTTGTTTGAGTTAGACATGCCTCTACTGATTATAGACTAACAGTGTCCACATTGACAGTTGTACTACCCTTGCAGATCAATGTGAAGTCACACCTTTTCAATCCAGTGTCTAGTTCACCATAATCACCTGTGAAATAAATATCCAAGCTGCAAGCATCTTGATTGACTTGTGCCATCCAAGCTTTGAGATTTGAATGGGCTTTTTGTTGCATAGAGTTAAAAACACCTTGAATTCCTAGACCATGTTGCTCCGCTTATGACAACATGTGCCAAACACAACCCTACCATGTAGGTCCATAACTGCATAATTCCCTTGAATGAGTTCCCTTGACATCGCAATTTGTATCATGACCATTAATCCAATCTCTCCATCTCCTTCAATAACCTCCTCAAGCTCTCCATCTCCCTCTTCAAGATCTCTCGAGTCTCTCTCCCTCTTCAAGCTCGCTAACTCCCCCTTCAAGGCACAAGCTCTCCATCTTTCCCTCTTCGAGCCCTCCATCTCCCTCTCTATGGTATCCTCCTCTCCCTCCCCCTCTTTTACCGCCGCTTCTGCCTCTTCAACACCCGGAAAACAAAGGAGGAGAAGGCCCGCGAACCATGGGTTTGAGGGGTGGTTCACGACCATGGGAATGCAAGCTTTTGCGAATACAAGTGGTCCGGTGATGCCAATGAAGTACCTACACACTTCCTCCATGAAGTTGGACATGAAATCAAGTTTTGTGACCAAGTCTCCAAAGAGGCGGCGGAGACGGTCAAGGAGCGCTTCCATCAAGTGGCCGAAAATTCGGCGGCCTTTGTGCATGGCAATGCTACAACATCCACTCATCCGCATCAACATCCACTCGTAATTTAGCTTATGTTGAATCTAAAATTGAAGTTACTTTTTTTTGGTTAATTAGGTCGGTCGGCTAACTTCTACGAGGAGATTATGTGCCCTCTTCTTCAAAGCAAAGTCGCACAACCCTTCTTGAGAAAGAAAAGGCAAGCATGGGGAAAACAATGGCGTCACCCTCATTGTTGATCGATGGAGTGACAACCGCTGCCGCTCTGACACCCGCTGCCGCTCCATCCAGGGAGTGGTGGCCTACTCTAGAGGAAAGACGTACTTTGCCGCAACGCTTGAGACCGTTGGGGCGGACCATGTCATGGCTATATGCGCCAATGGAGAGGCAGCCAATAGGGCGGCGGGAGTTATCCTCAACACATCTAACCCTTGTGTCACCGTTTGCTTTTGCATGGCCCATTGCCTCAACAACCTCATCAAAGACATAGGGGCCTTACCGATATGGGTGGCATCGATCATCGAGGATGCCAACAAGATGGTCTCTTTGGTCCTCGACCACAATAGGGTGCGTCATGAGTTCTTGAATAGGTCAAGCCTCTCCATTCTCAAGTGCTCCGGAGTCCGAGATGAGGTTTGCCTTCACTTCCATCATGCTAGGCTGCCTGAGTACATGTTGCGAGCATTGACAGGCCTCTTCCTCAGCAATGAGTTTGCACACACATTGGAGGCTTCTACAGTGGTGGTGAAAGTTTTGCAGGACTCGACCACAATAGGGTGCGTCATGAGTTCTTGAATAGGTCAAGCCTCTCCATTCTCAAGTGCTCCGGAGTCCGAGATGAGGTTTGCCTTCAACTTCCTCATGCTAGGCTGCCTGAGTACATGTTGCAGAGCATTGACAGGCCTCTTCCTCAGCAATGAGTTTGCACACACATTGGAGGCTTCTACAGTGGTGGTGAAGTTTTGCAGGACACGAGTAGATGGGTGGGATAAGGCAAAGGAGCTTGTGGACCACATGAAACCAGTGATGGACCTCTTAAGAGATGTGGACTCTTCACGGCCCTGCATTGGGAAGGTGTATGAGGGCATAGATAGCATGATAGAGAAACTCAAGGTCAAGATTAAAGAGAAAGTGTTGCCGGCTCAGTACAAAGAGGTGAAAAGGCTGTGTGTGAAGAGGTGGATTGAGTACCACTCCCCTATACATGCTGATTCCTTTATGGTAGATCCATAGTTTCAAGGTAGAGGAAAACACAGGATGCTGAAGTCATGGAAGGCTTCCGGGAGAAACTCTACCCAAAGGATGAGGACCTAAGGTGCATGCACAATCAAAAACCAGTTATAGATCTACAGAGAGAAGAGGGGGAGCCCTGGCTTGATTGGCTGGACCGCTTTCGAGGTAGGGTCTGCACTATGCTGGGAGGACTATGGTGCAGAGACTCCTCAGCTACATGAGGTTGCAGTTCACATACTCTTGCAGGCCTGCAGTACCAGTTGCTTAGAGCAGCTGTTGTCAGTGTACAGCCATGTTGCTCAAGAAGAGAAATCGGCTTGGAGTGCAGCGTGCGAATGACTTGGTCTTTGTTAGTGCCAACTTGCGGATGCTTTGCAAGGCTTGAGATTCGTCCAGATTCTTCCAGAGGCACAGATTGAGGTACCTGCTCATACCCATGCGAGCCTCAGCCCCAGGGAATCCTCAGCCTTTTGAAGACGTTATTTCATCTCTCTCTCTCACTCTCACACTCACACTCTCTCTCTCTCTCTCTCTCTCTCTCTCTCACACACACACACACACATCGCCCACTGTATAGAGTGCATTCTTCAATGGCACTCTCACAGACGAAGTTTATGTTGAGCAATACTCAGCGGGCTTTGCTAAAGCTGGCTACGAGGATTGGATTTGTTGACTATACAAGGCAATTATGGCCTGAAGCAGGCTTCACGGGCCTGATATAAGAGGATTGATGATTTCTTCACAACATCTCGAGCTGAACATACTCATGGGGACGTCAACTACTACATTGCTTCCTAGGGTATCTTGGTTGCCATTGTCATATGTATCGACGATCTTATATTCACGGACGCTTGGTAGACAGAATCCGTTCTATCCTACAGTCTTTTGAGAAAACGTTTGAGATGACAAGACCTAGGGTTGCTACTCTTCTTCTTAGGTTTTCAGATATATCAAACCCCTCAGGGCATCTTCTTCTCTCGGTGGAAGTATGTCAAGGACAGACGTTGAATGGGGCAGTGCAGACGTATTGGCACTCCACTAGAGCCTGGGGTGAACATTTCTTTGCACGAGGTTGAGAATGAGGAGCAAGGATCTATTGTTGCGGATGACACGAGGCAAGAGCCTGTTGTTGCCAACAACGCCATGGAGACACATGTTGAGGTTGAGAAGGTGGGTATGGTTCAAGAGAAGAGGGTTGAGGTTGATGATGAGGAGCAAGGACATGTTGCTGCGGCGGAGACGAGGCAAGAGCTTGTTCTTGCCAATGACACCGTGGAGGCATAGGTTGGGAGACCGAACGAGAAAATGGCAACAAAGAACAAGCTAGAAGAGCACGTGATGAGCAAGCTGCTGTTGTCTCGCCATGACCTCCTTGTTCAAGTTCTTTGTTTCCATTTTCTCATTCCGTCCCCCGGCTTGTGTCTCCATGTCGTCGTTGGCAACAACACGCTCTTGTCTCGTCTCAGTTGCAACCACAGGTCCTTGCTCCTCATCTTCAACCTCACCCTAGCTCTTTTCTTCAATTACACCTACCTTCTCGACCTCAGTCTGTGCCTCTATGGCGTTGTTGGCAACAACACGCTCTTGCCTCGTCTCAGCCGCAGCCCGATCCTTGCTCCTCGTCCTCAACCTCAGTCTTCTTCTCCTCAACCACACCCACATTCCTAACCTAAGCCCTCTCAACAACCTTCTCCTCAACGTGAGCAGCAACAATAGCATTCTTAGCTCGGTGCTCCTCAACTTGTATCCTCTCTGTAGGATGTTGCTGTTGCTCCTCAACAGCCCCTTCCTCAGTTTCATATGCAGCATCAACATCTCCAGTAACCGCATTCTCAACTCGGTGCTCCTCAACTTGTATCCTCTCTGCAAGACGTTGCTGCTGCTCGTCAACAGTCCCTTCCTCAGCCTCATTTGCAGCAGCGTCCTCCTGAGCATAAGCAAAAGCTGAAGCCTAACACCAAGGTAAGCGGGCAATCGAAGTATCACGGGGAGGGGACATTAACGTACCAGAATTTTTAGTTCTCTTGTAATTTGCTCGAGCACACCGTCGGCCCCGTCCGCGCTACCGGGGCCGTCGGCACGTGCCGTCCCGAGCACACCGTCGGTCCTGTCGGCGCTACCGGCTCTCCGTTAAGCACCCGTCATTCCGTTCCGTCCCGTCAACGCGTCCATGCACAACGTCGACCCTGTTCGCGCTACCGGGGCCGTCGGCACCCATCGGCCTGCGCCGTCTTGTCAACGCGTCCTGAGCGCACCGTCGGCCCCGTCGACGCTACCGGGGGCATCAACATCCGTCGGCACGTGCCGTCTCGTCAATGTGTCCGGAGCACACCGTCGGCCCCGTCGGTGCTATCGGCCCCGTTAAGCACCCATCGCTCCGTTCCGTCCCGTCAACACATCCATGCACAACATCGACCCCGTCCGCGCTACTGGGCCTGTCGGAACCCGTCGGCCCGCGTTGTCCCGTCAACGCGTCCCGAGCACACCGTCGGCCCCGTCCGCGCTACCTAGGCTGTCGACACCCGTCGGTCCGCGCCGTCTCGTCAACACGTCCGGAGCACCCCGTCGGCCTCGTCGTGGTGTCGGTGCGTCAACGCTCCATCGCGCGAGTTGCGCCCGTCAACGCGTCCATGCACAACGCCGACCCCGTCCGTACTACTGGCCAAGCACCGGGCCGTGCTGTCGGCGGTCCCGTTTCGCGTCCTCTCTCGTGCCGTCGTCCTCTCTCTCCTTCTTGGCAAGCCTTCCCCCAGCAAGGGTGTTTCCCCCCGTTTGCCCGTGCGTGGGGTTGAAACGCTCCGTGTGGTTTCTTGGGACCACGGGGTTCATGGACGTCGGGGGTTTTTTGGGACCGCAGGGTTCATGCTCGGCCGTGGGGTTTAGCGCTCTGGACCGCGGGGTTCACGGTTGGGATTTCTATCCGGGTTGCCATGTTGCTTGTGGGGTTTGCCGGCCCGCATCGAATTTTCGCAACTATAAGGGTAGTGGTGCTCGGTTGAGACAAGAACGGGGCGGACCGCGGAGCGAGGGACGGGTGAGGTGAGGCGATGAGTTCCCCACACCCCTCTTGTGACGTTGGGATGCAATCCCTCCCTCGGGCGAGTGCCAAGGCCACCTTCCGCCGACGGGCTTGGCTACTTTCGGGCTGTTTTCGGGTCTTGTGGGGCTCGACGCGCTCGGGGGTGGCCGACGGGGCTCGGTAGGCGATGAGTGACGGCGGGCCGTGTCCGGGGCGGGGGTGCCGACGATGGTGAGCTCCCGCCCGGGCCGCGGTGTGATCAAGGAACGCGGCGGGTATTTTCCCCGCCGCGAGCTACGTGCGGCTTGTATCGATACGGAAGGTCCCGAACCCGTGTGCCTAGACGTGAGACGGGGCGCGGCCGAGCCGACGGGCTTTGTTCCCGACCGGTGCGGTGCGTTTTCCCTCGACGGGGAGGTGCTCGGTGCGAGCCGGCGGCGTCGCTTCGGCGACGGCCGCCGTCCCTCGCCCCGGCCCGACCCCGGGATGTTGCATGCAAGACGACGCGGACCAATCAATCTGCAACAACACGCTCTTGTCTCGTCTCAGTCGCAACCACAGGTCCTTGCTCCTCATCCTCAACCTCACCCTAGCTCTTCTCTTCAATTACACCTACCTTCTCGACCTCAGTCTGTGCCTCTATGGCGTTGTTGGCAACAACACGCACTTGCCTCGTCTCAGCCGCAGCAAAACAGCCCGGTCCTTGCTCCTCATCCTCAACCTCAGTCTTCTTCTCCTCAAACACACCCACATTCCTAACCTCAGCCCTCTCAACACCCTTCTCCTCAACGTGAGCAACAACAATAGCATTCTTAGCTCGGTGCTCCTCAACTTGTATCCTCTCTGTAGGATGTTGCTGTTGCTCCTCAACAGCCCCTTATTCAGTTTCAGATGCAGCATCAACATCTCCAGTGACCGATTCTCAACTCTGTGCTCCTCAACTTGTATCCTCTCTGCAAGACGTTGCTGCTGCTCGTCAACAGTCCCTTCCTCAGTCTCATTTGCAGCAGCGTCCTCCTGAGCAGAAGCAAAATCTGAAGCCTAACACCAAGGTAAGCGGGCAATCGAAGTACCATGGTGAGGGGACATTAACGTACCAGAATTTTTAGTTCTCTTGTAATTTGCTCGCTCTCTTTGGTGTGATAGAGCAATTGATGCTTAACTCTGCGGTTTTCGGAAGGCAAGTCTTTATCGTGCACATACCGAATTTCATCATGAAACTTGGATTGAAAAATTTACGATTAAAAGTTTCTTACCTGCACTCTCTTGCTGTAGGAAATCATATTCTGTATCCCCCCTCTAGCCCCCCCGTCCCCCTCTAGTGTTAACCACTGGCGTCCACTTCTAGTAGTCATGGGTCGGACTTGTCGGTCCAATAGGAAAAGGGTAAGAGTGATCGCCAATGAGAGACGCACTTTAATTGGAACAGTCAAGGGTTAGTTGGCTAAGCATGGGCGTACCAAGTGTGAATGGGCGAGCTCATATAAAAGTCACTTAAACCTAAAAATCACTCATTCTCTCATTTGTGCATTTGAAGAGTGCTCTTGCTCCATCTCCATCTTCTTCTTCATCTCCTTGTGCGCGCGCGCGTGTGTGTGTGTGTGTGTGTGAGAGTGAGAGAGAGAGAGAGAGAGAGAGAGAGAGAGAGAGAGAGAGAGAGAGAGAGAGAGAGAGAGAGCATTGTGACGGCACGTTGGTGACGAGGCGGTTGAGCGTGGCAGGACGGTAGCTCCCTTTTCTTCGCAACGAGGAATCTTTTATGAAGACGAGCGTAGGGCGGTGAGTAACACACCTTTGCTCTCTTGAGCTTGCTAGATTATTCTGGTTGTGTGCTTGCAACCATATGTGACTCACACACAGTGTACGGCAAGTCCCTTGCTTGACACGTGCGACAAATGCACACATTTTTGGCGCCGTTGTCAGAGAAATGATCTGCACTAAGTTCGAATAGCACTTTATGCTGCTTTGTGGTGCAATATGAGATGTAGGAAAGGTAGAGAAAGAGGGTGTGTGACTGTTGAGAAGGATTTGTGAACTTTGTTTTTGTTGCAATGTAATGTTTTCTGTTGATAAGGTGTTGATTTTTTTGCTGCAATGTATTGTTTTCTGTTGATAAAGTGTTAGATTTAAGGTATTAGATCTATAATGTTAGATCTGTTAGTTAATTAGTTGTTGTAGTACTGTGTTAAATAGTGTGTAATAGTAGCTCTGTTAGTTGCAAGTCGGTAGCTCAGGTGTGTGCACGCGCGGGACGTGATCGTGACGACCTTATACGCACACCAATATATATATATATATATATATATATATATTATATACTATATATACATATACATACACACACACACACACATACACACACACACACACACACACACACACACACACATATTTAAAAGAAAGGATCGAGATCGGGAACATTCCCCAAGCTCAAGTCAAAGCTCAGGTCTTAGTCACCCTTTGGACCTACTTATTTTAGCCTTACACTTAAGTAAAAATCGACTCTTTTGAGGACCATCAGAGTTTCGAGTAATTGAACACTGTGCTGTAAAGCACACCACGACCCCCTGAACGATATGCTCGTTTTGAGCTATCACACACTCTAATAAAAAATTTGATCGTAAAAAGATATTAAAAACAAAAACATAAAAAAATGAGTGAAAGCGGGATGCAAAACGTCCAAAAAATCAAGCGGTTAACGCTCAAGGATATTCACCGATGCTGTAGGGTGCCAAAGACACATGCATCTGCGCTCTGGCTGTGTGTTAGAGGTCGAGAAACTAGCAAACACTTCGACTTACGCGGGCTCTCAATACCCACCTACCTTAGGTTTCGTACCCTCGCAGAGGACCCAAGGTATTACAACCCAAAACCCAAACATAGCGGCTAGCGACTCTTCATCTTTTTACGATATTATGGAAGGGCATCCTACACCAAACTCCGAGCAAGTAAACGATAACATACCTGTCTGGGTCCCACAACCTGGATCTAGTGTGTTTAATCGCTTTATAGAAACCTTTAGTAGAGCTACTCGTTCTAAACCTGCGGCTAGTGAAGTTAACGAAGGTGAGGGAGAGGTAGATTCGCCTTTTGTATCTCAGGGGGAGCCTATACGCCTCAAGAGTGTCTACGTTGATATCCTGCTCCCTAATTTCATGGAAGACCCTACAAAGCAATCACCCCCCGATAAGAAATACCTTCATTGTTATGGATTCCTCCAAGCACACTATGGCATCTGAGATGATCTTAGGACGTCCTTTTATGAGTGAAGCGAAAATGGTGCATGATTGGTCTAAAAACCATGTCTACTTGCAATTCCCAGATTCTGTCATTCGAGTGGATCTTATAACTGGTCGAACACATCCTCTAGGGAACATATTTATAATTGACCATAGATCTGACACCACAGATGACTCGGCCCCATTGCAGTATTGTTACACATGTAAAATGGACAATGATGTAGGGGAAGATTCTCCTTATACGGATGTTCTACCTGGGATGATTGAGTCTGACAATGTGGATTGGGTCCACTTAGCAGCAACCATAGACACTTGGGAAAACAGGGAGACGACCTGGGTAACACTTGAGGGGGATGAAATGCCACCAATTGTACCCTTAAATATGCTAGAAGCAATACATATAACTTCTGATGACCTACAAGATAAAGGTTTGATTGGCATTGGAACCAGTAGCGTCTCACAAGACTATAGCCTAGACGATTTGGGGTCAGAATCATCAATTGAAATTGACTTTGAGGACGAAGAATTTGAGTTAAATCTTAGTGGAAATGTGGGGACAAACCATTCAGGGCCCAGTGGTACCCTAGATGACAATCTATCCAAGGAAGCAGAAGACACAAGTAGCGATTCATCTAGTGACTCTTCACTAGAGATCGGTCGTAATAAGAAATTATACAAGAAGAGTAAGAGATATAAGAGGCGACGATATCGAGCAAATGTGCGTGCTAGAATAAATGAAAAGAAATCTACCACAGAGGCCAACCTGGGAGTTACACATGTATTTCACGTTGAAACAGAGGATGATTGGTTGGACTCTGACATACCTCTACGATACCCTATTGAGCTAAATAGCGCCTATGAAAAAGTGCTATATAACGCTTTATTGGACATGGGTGCTAAGTATAATCTGCTATCATATGGGGTGTGGTGTCAGTTAGGAAAGCCACCTCTATCTGAGAGTCCTATCCAGGTCAAGGATGTCAATAAGAAAAAATTACAGTTTTTGGAATTTGGCACACTTCTATCAGTTAAGACAATGGGGTCGTAGCTCAAAACTTTTTGGTCATACCTGCTGGAACTATGGAGGGTAATATAAACCTAGGACGCACGTGGATGATAGCCACCAAATGCACTATTGGTTGGGGGACTGGGGGTGTCACAACGTAGAAACCAACTCTTAGCCCTGCCACTCAAACCATAGTCCCTGAGATGCCTCTTAAGGATATAAAACCCAAAACATTGCATGTTCAAGAGGTTGAACCATATGTCCCCATAGCCCAACTCTCTGGAGCTTCAACTTTTGTAGTTGAAATAAAACCTGAGACACACAAAACCCATCCTAATATAACAAAGAAAATATACAAGTGGGTCCCTAAAGCTTCTTTAGCGACCATAGTTAGTGCTAAAAGACAGGAGCCTGGTAAGAGACGTCCCACTCGCCGTTGGATTCCTAAAACACTATTAGAAGCCCAAGGCTACTATGATGGAAATAATCAAATTTGGGTACCTAAACGTAAATCGTGTCCTGCCCTATCCACTACGAAATCATGTGAGTCAAACCTTGTGATTCCAAAGCCGATGGAAGACCGTGGGAAGGTAAAGATCATAGAATGCTACACATCTATTTCAGAGCTAGTTTGGGTTCCAAGACAAAACCGATCTATTCGGATTAGCTCAGGAAAGGGAGAGTTCCATGAAGCTTCTAGCTCCTCATGTAATGCATCCATAGAGGTAAAAGATTCTACACAACCTCCACCTACCATAGGCAGCCTCCATGAAGCTACAAAAGATTCGACACCTCCCATTGTTCAATTATTATCTGATGCACTGCTTCAAGTTCGTTCATGCGAGAGTACCTTACCACTCTTGCAACTCGATGAGGCACCCAAGGTAATAGAGAACTATTGGCTAAAATCCTCACCTATTACCAATTGGAATAACTGGTTTCAAAAGGTAATGACATCCTTTTAAAGTATGATCCACCCAAGGAAGGGGGGAGTCTTCATTCATGTCAGCCTATTGAATTATTTCCCTCTTACCCTTCTTTCCTTGACCCTTGAGCTTTCCGATTTTAGGGATTATATATATATAGATATATAGTAACTAACCACCCTAGTTAAAATAAAAATGAAAATAGTAACGAGCAATAGCAATTAGCAAACGAGTCACTGTGCACAATACTAGTCAAAATCATTGACCTAGACCTACACATGTCACATTAAATACACTGAAATAGAAACCTATGTCATCAAACACCTAACCATCCTCTATTTGTGTTTACAAGTATGGATGATTTTTTCGAATATTCTTTTTACCTATCCCAAGTAATGCATTTATGTTATCCTCATATTTCCTCTAAATGGGATACGGTTGAAACACTCACTTGTGAGAGAAATGTTGAGGAGTTAGAGTGGCTGGTCCGCCTCTTGACTACGAAGAATCTCTATTCTTTCGAGAAAGTTCATCCAATTGTCTAAGTTTACCCTTTTGCCCAGGCTGAGTATGCACCCGTCATGACATTCCTAATACTATTCTGCACGGAAGAGGACGAGGAAGATAATGGTGATTGGACAGACAAAACACACGGCTTTACCAAAGAGGATTACACCTACCTTGATGATGAGGATGGCGGTTTAAGGCTTAAGATATCGATCGAACTCTCCAACCTCCACTTAATTTGATCATCATCACTCGAGTGATGGAGGGTAGGTTGGATTAGTACGATAGCAAAGTTCTTTTCTCCCACTAATGTGCCTCGGGAAGGTGGATGTTTGGTGGTGACTATTGTGCAGTTTGTGACTACATAAGGATGCCTTCGAAAGACAAAGACAATGGATGTTTACGTGTTACAACGGATGTTATCTGTTATATGAGGTGTACTGCTTCCTTTTATCTATGCTTTCCACAGTTACATGTTTGCATCTTTTCAATTGAGTTTCTAACAATGCATAAAATTTATGAAGTTGTGACATTGCCAATTTAGATGCTATAATATTTTCAAACTTCTAGTACCTTGTTCTTCTCTTTGAGTTTCTAACAATGCATAAAATTTATGAAGTTGTGACATTGCCAATTTAGATGCTATAATTTTTTCAAACTTCTAGTACCTTGTTCTTCTCTTTGAGTTTGGCCTATTAGTTGGCTTTAAGTAGGTATAAGAACCTTAGACTAAATTAAGCCACTTAATTGCTGACTTTATTTCCTAAATAGTCTATTAATTGTAGTAACTTTAGTAATGTTTTAGGCTATGAGGATATAGTTCTCTCTAGCTTATTTCACCTAAGTGTGACTTGTGTTGTGGAAGTCCATGTGTTAAGCTGGTATTTGAGACCTCGAGTCTCCCGGCTAGTTTATGCTCAAGCTGGTATTTGAAACCTCGAGTCTCCCAGCTGCTGGTATTTCAGACCTTGAGTCCCCCAGCTACTTGTAATAACTATGACAAAAAAAAAGCACAAACTTCTATGTATTTTATGTTGATCACACTTAAGTGGTATAACTGACAAGATCACTAGTCTTTACACCCCAACGAGCATTCCTAAGGTTAACTACTCTTTAGTCAATATTTTTTAATTAACGTTGGTCAATCTATTACTTACTTTAGCCGTAGCTCTTGTGTACTTCTCTTAGAGTCAGCCTAATAGACCTTAACTCAATTGCATTTTATTCAGGTACTACACTTGTTCTAGTTGGCAATATTACAATTTATGAAATTTTTTTTGTATCTCCTAGAATATCATGTATGCATTTCACTTATTGCATGCCTACACATACTGTCTTTGAGATTTTCAATGTTGTTTTTCTTTTGCTACAGGCCCCTCCTATCGTGGATCCCGATGCTGCATTGTTATATTTTGAGGACGAAATCTACATCAGGAAGGGGGGCATGTTAACCACCGGCGTCCACTTCTAGTAGTCATGGGCCGCGGGCTTGTCGATCCAATAAAAAAAGGGTAAGAGTGATCGTCGATGAGAGGCGCACTCTAACTGGAACATTCAAGGGTTATTGGCTAAGCATGGGCGCCCAAGTGTGAATGAGCGAGCTTATATAAAAGTCACTAAACCTAAGTATTGTTCATTCTCTCATTTATGCAATTGAAGAGTTCTCTTGCTCCATCTCCATCTTCTTCTTCATCTCCTCTTGTGTGTGTATGCATGAGAGAGAGAGAGAGAGAGAGAGAGAGAGAGAGAGAGAGAGAGAGAGAGAGAGAGAGAGAGAGAGAGAGAGAGAGAGCATTGCAACGACACGACGGCGGCGGCGAGGGGATTGAGCGTGGCACGGTGGTAGCTCCCTCTTCTTCTTGGCGAGGAATCCTCCACAAAGGCGAGCGTAGGGCGATGAGTGACATACCCTTGCTCTCTTGAGCTTGCCAGCAATTTGTGGCTCGCACACAGTGTACGGAAAGTCCCTTGCTTGACACGTGCGGCAAATGCGCACCTCTAGTCCCCCCCCCCCCCCCCCCCCCCCCCCTCCCTTCCTCTCTTGCTACCCCACTCCCGATATCCCCCCCCTCTGCCCCCCCCTCCCCCCTCCTCCACTCTCACACTAGACAAAGGTGTCAAAGAGGCTAGACAGAGGTGCACGATTGGGAAATCAAAGAGGACAATTATCTTTTTTTTTTCCCTCGAAAAGAAGATTCTTCCATTAGTTAATAAAACGGTCCATAGGGCTACAATCACCCCTACTAGAGAGGTCTACATCAACAGCAAGGTGAGACTTTTTCAACGAAAAAACAAAATATGTATAGTGGGGGCTAAATCATGATATGGGAGGAGGAAATAGCCACATAGGTGGACGGTAGTGCCATTTGGGTGCACCCTGAACCAAGGTGAAGAAGGGCCCTGGGCACCAGATTCATAGAAAAGCCTCTCTGTGCTCCAGCATGTGGTCAAAACTGCTCTAGAGTCTCTCGAACTGGGGCCTTAGAGTATAGATCAACTCCAACCAAAAACACAAACAGTCTCTACTGGTGAACATGGCGAGCCTCGAAGATACGGAAGCAGGGGGCCCGCCAAATGAACCATAGTGTCAGGCCACATATGAGCTCCCACACACCTCTCTCTCACTCTACCACTCCTAGGGGGGTGAGCTCTATAGCAAGCTGAAGTGTAGGTCGACCCCCTTGGATCACTATCATCGTGCTGGTGAAAGCCAACTCAAATTGGAGTGCAGGGCTCGTAAGAGTGGACCAAGATGCAACACCCCAAGTGTATTGTCGAGATGTGGAAAGAGTTGGCATTAGTTGAAGAACCCAAAGCCAAACCTGATGTGCCATGGGACAGTCCCACAGACAGTGTCGCTGACTCTCCAAAGGGTGACCACAAGCTACTAGACTGCCAAAAAGCCACTCTGTACTAGCCAACTCCCAACTGCTGTAGCTGTATGTGCAACAAGCCGCTGGAATAAAGCGACTCTCCTCGGCTGTCTGGAGTCCCACAACCGCTCCCAAAAACCTGACAAGAACTCAGAGGTGAGACCCTCCTGCTACCAATGAACTGTTGCAACAAGATGAGCTTCCCTCCGTGCTGCCAGTATGTGACATCCCAATCGAACTTTGTACTAAAAGAATGGGATCCCAGGGTGATTGGCTGTAGAGAAAAGTTCTCTCCAGAACCACTCTCCAGGGTCCCACTGCACTCGTGCCGAAGGGCAGCTCTCCCAAGCCCAAAGCCGCCAGTGTTCTGCTGTCTCAAGACCTGCAGGGTCAAGATCTAAGACACAAGTCCCTTCCCTAATGCCTAAAACTCGAATCCTCTGGAAGAAGCACTCTACAACCTGAGGAGCTTCTACTGAGACTCTGTGAAGGCGACCCTCTCCCTAGATTTCAAAGAACGTGTGAGGTACGGACTTCGAGCTGGCCCGAACTACGATGAGGACCTCTAGTTGCGTGAAGGCCCCCATCCATCTGGGAGCTGCTACCTCTAGAGAGTTGAGCCACTCAATTGGTAAGGCCTCTGTAATGTCCTGGCACATGCTCTGTTGCAGATGGATTCTCTCAGCCTCCTCAGACAAACCTAAAAACTGTAGCCAGCCACCCAGAGTGCGGATTGGACCCTCTGCCATGGGACCCCAAGAAACATGAGGCCTACTACAATGCGTGTAGACCATGGGTTTCTACACAAGGGGCTGTCTCAAGCGCTCCTCCTTGCAAGTGGGCTGATGCTGCTCTAGGCCACTCCTCAATTGCTCCCAAGATCTAAGCAGCCTCACAACAAAACGATCCTCAAACCTTCTTCTCATACCAGCGCTATGCATCTCTGTGAAAATCCACCTGATGGAGGGGCTCCACGGGCCTCTTGTATGAGCCATCTGAGCTCGAAGTTGATGAAGCAACAACTCCTTCCAGGGAGGAATCCTCTGACCACAAACTTCCCAAGAAGGGCTCTGCTCTACCATGCTAGGTCAATGAGCCACAGGCCCCCTTGAGAACATGGTAAGGTGATGACCTGCCATGCTACTTTGGCCCGGGCAAACTGGGTGTCACGCCCTAACCAAAGAAAATTCATGATCAACCTCTCCAACTGGCTAATACAGGAGCTTGAGAAGATCCAACAAGATGTAATGTACCACATAGTGGCCAACAACACCTGGCTAGTCACTTAACTCTGTCTGTCAACTCTGTCTGTCAAAGAGAGCCGTGCCGAGCTCCAATGCAGCAACTTCCTCCTAATGAACAAGAGGAGGAGAGCAGTCTGCTACTCAAGAGACAAGTCCAGGATTACCTGACAACCCAAGTATCAAACTGTAGTCCCTGGGGGAATCCATCTAAAACCCTCACCTTACGACCAATCAGGCATAGGAGCACTGCAACCCAAAAAGTGACTGTCTCTCTAGTTTATCAGTGCGCCTGATGCACAAGAAAACACCTCTAGAGCCTGCTCACACCTATGCAGGTTGGCCTCTTGGCCTACCAAGTACAAAGCTGAGTCATCGGCAAACTCAGCATCAAGTAGCTCGTCTCCCCAAATCGGGAGCTCTAACAACGCAAGCCAACCTATTGTGAGACCAAAAATCTTCTCATCGCTTCAGTATAGAACAAAAAAAGGATGGCAGGCTAGAACACAACCCTGTATGATTGAGCATGTGATCATGAACCGCTCTAGGCACTTGAATGTGTGCACATCTGTAGAGAGCTGACACACCTCTGATCCAAGCTTCTGAGAAACCCATCCTACGAAGAGTGCCCTCCAAGAAGTCCCAGTCAACTCGGTCGTAAGCCTTCTCAAAATCGAGAAGCAATATCACTAGATTCTTGCCTCAGAGATGCAAGAAAGGGTAGACGCCTCCCAAAAGGAATCCTCAAAATCATAGCCTTTTGTAGACTGAGTTGAGGATGGTGATGGGTCGCCACTGCCAAATCTCATCCAAGGAGCCCCCCTCCTTAGAAATAAGGTAGATCAAGTTCTCAGTCGTGCTGTCAGGCGTCTCTCTTATGTGCAAGATGTACTGAAATGTGTTGCAGAGATATGAACCAAGCAAGTCCTAGTACTCCAAGAAAAAGCTGGGAGTCAAACCATCCTCCCCTAGACAACTGCCTCGGAGGAGTGCTCTAAGAGCCTCATCAAGCTCCTCTAGCTGGAGGGGGAGCTCTAGTCTCTGGCTCATCTCCTCAGTCACAAGATAGGGCATTTGTGCTCAAACCTATTCTCTGCATGCATCCTGACGCTCTGACTGAGGCTTTGCAAAAAATAGATCTTGGTAGAAGTCAGTAGCAACGGCGCGCATGTCCTTAGGCTCTGAAAAGCAAGTGACCCGTTGGGTCTCCTCAACTGGCTGACATTGGTGTGCGCATGGCGGGGCCCCACCATCTCAAAGAACTCCCCAGTCACTCTGAGACCCACCTAGGTCCACTGAGATGTCTGTCGATGGAAGGCAAACTCATAACGCTGCTGCTCAATGGTGGCCAACTTTTGTCGAGCCTGCTGCAATTGCTCCTCCACCAAAGAACTGTCTGGATGATGCTTTTGCATCCTTTGCAAGGAAGCAACGCCCCGTCAGAGATGCGTCTCCTTCTCCCTGGCGCAGCCAAGCGAGCTGCAGACTCCTGGAGGAAGAAACGACTAAGCTCAGCAAGTCAAGAGGCCACTCTACCAATAGGAGAGTCTTGCGTGTCTGAGTCCTCTATCCAGAGTGCCACCACTTGCTCTCTTAGCTCTGAATCCAACAAGAATCTCTCAAGAATCTCTCAGGGATGTGTAGCATCACCCCTCCTTTGCCTGTTTGTCACAGTGAAGATCACTGGTGTATGGTCGAAAAAAGAAGTCCCTGCCAAAATGCAAACAGATCCACCCATGCCAAAGATGTGGTGATTGGTGTAGAAGCGATCTATTCGTGATAGGTTGACTCCTACTCTGAGGTCTGAGTGAGAGAAGGACAAGCTGTTTGGGGGCCTCAAAAATCCTGAATGCTGCCAAACATCCAAAATCCTCAAGGTCATACATAGACACTCCCAAGCTGCCAACACAGCCCCGAGTACAGTAGCATGGCTATCTCCAATCCTATCAGAGGGGTCCTCCAGCATGTTGAAGTCTCCACCAATATACCATTGCTCTGCATGCGGCAGAGATTCAACAATGTGTGACCAAAACTCTACACATGCACTTGCTCCATTGGACACATGAAACCCATGAGGCAACTATGAACATGTATAGTAATCCATTGAGCTCTAGCAGGCACAATAATCATGAAACCACACAGATGTACATCATTCAAATGAAGAGCCCTCTGGTGGGGCATCACATAATTACACATAGGGGAGAGAAAGAGAATAGTGTGTAGTGTGCGGGGCATCACTCCTAGCACCACACTGTACATAGAGTGGGAAGGAAGCACCCATAGCTCTTAACCTATGACAGGTTCTCAATGAAGCATCCCCCCATCATAAATTGAGCGCCCCCTTTTCTACGCTTGACCTGTAATGCATCTGTGAACAAATAGATGCAAAAGGGAAGATTTCCATGATTGTCAAAACCTGCATATCGCTGAAAACACAGCAAAACAGCCCTGTAAACACATATCTCATGCCTTCCAATGCTGAAAATGAGCTCCTTGGTTCTAGGTAAAGTCATGGGAAGCTCAAAAATGGAGAGAAATGGTTGAAAATCAGATTTATCAGCCTCCAAAACTGCTCCAAAAAATCAGTTACGAGTTTTGTTCTCCCAAACTTGGTAAATTGGCCAACATGTGTCACTTGGCACTCATACATGCAATTTCTCTGCATTGGGCTTCCCGCTTAAAAATCTCTTAACCGGTGCATCAGTTGACTTTGCAGCAAAGTGATAAAATGTTCTCCTTGTCATTCTGAAGCTAATAACGTAAATAGATTTCGTGGCCCAAAATAGCAGTTCCCTAAATATTAGGGGATGCTTCTGTTGGACTCTCATTGGTCATCTGACTATCAATGCCCACAGGGACCGCATCCAAAAATGCAATGTAGCCGAGCTGTTGGGTACTTTCCTTTGGTGACCCCACCTTGACATTCTACCTTTTTTGAGTTCACTTCCTAGTATTCACCAACTTGCCAAGTGCGATGGGGGGGACCTACATGATCTTGAACTGAGCCTAGACATCCTTTTACTTTACGAGTTCCAGTGCCGACCAACTTCCCGTTTGCGGTGAAACTACCGTTCACATTGGCCATGCAATGTCCGACCATTTGCAACTTCAAAAAGAGGGTCTCAAAAAATTAAACAAAAATCATTGGAAAGAAACCAACAAATAAGGTTAGAAGTTGCCACGTCCTTGTGACAAGCCTCCCCCCCCTTTCTCCCTCGAAGGTGGAGAGGAGGAAGCTAGTACTGGAGGCTAGTGGTAGAGGAGGGTTTGGGAGAGGGAGGATGTCGAGAAAGTGGGGGAGCAAGAAGGGGGTGGGGGAGGGCTAGAGAAGGATATGGGGTAAGGGGTGTGTGTATGTGTTGTTGAGGGTTGGAGGGTGTGGAGCGGATCCTCCTACAATAGGTCTAGGGTGAGGGGTCTAAGGTAGTCTCTTTCTATAAAGGTCCAAATCAATTTCTCTTGGGAACCCCCTTTTGCGTAATGAGGAACACACTAAGGTAGAGTCTCTTGTTGTAAAGGTCCAAATCAATTTCTCATGGGAACCCACTTCTATCGTAATGATGAGGAACACAGGTGGCCAAAATCTGAAAACATCTTGAAATAGTAATCGCACAAAGGCTCCTCTGATTTGTTGTAATCCTGTCAATGGATTTCCTTACTCTTTCAATAGTAAAGAAAGTACATGTCTTTGGTGGGTCAAGCAAGGTGGGCTTCCCTGATGGAGTGTAGAGAGATGTGGCATATTTTCTCCATATCTCTATGGCTTTCATTACCCTCTCAGCAACAAAGAAAGTACATGTCTCTGGGCATGTGTGGAGGTAAGCTCTTCCTAGCAGCTCCCTCTCATGCACTTGTTTGAAGATAATTGGCCTCATTGACTTTCCAATCGTGCACCTCTGCCTGGAATCTCAAATTAATTATTAGCTTTTCCTGCTCTTCAAGCTATAGGTGGGGTCTCTTTCAATTGTTGTGTTGTTTCCTCTAGCTTTTTCCATGTCTCTTTGATTCTGTGAAGCTGCTTTATGAGCGCTTGATTTTGATGCTTTGTCTCACTCAACTGTATTTCCCTCTCCTTCAGCTTTTAGTACACCTCCTCAAACTGTAAATTATAGCCAGAGATCCCTTGTGTGATTGCTCCTTCAAGATGTTTCGAGCTTTTGGCCACCCGTGTCTTAGAATGTTTAATTTGAAATTTGATCAAGTTTGCATGTTCCATCTTTATTAACATAGTTTATGGATTCCTACGTAACCTCTAGGCTCCTCATAATCAGACATTTTTGACCAACACCCGTGACTGCTCATCAATATTGCTTCTCTTGGAAGTTTAAGAGTGACTAGCTAAATGTGACTAGTTCAACAGCAAAGTTTCACATGCAATTGCTTCAAGTTTCGAAGGCCACAATTTATTCAGGCTTCTTGTTTGAGTGGCAGGATTCATGTATTTTCCATTTTGATGAAAGAGAATAAAGACTGTACATTTTAGTATCGAAATAGCCTTTGATCATCTCTATATATGGGATCTCTTTGTTAAACTTGGAGCCTGCTCTCCATATTGCTGTCTTCTCTGTCTAGTTGACTTCCATAATATAGCATAAAAGACAAGCTTCCAATCACCAAGAGTGAAGCTTTTATTTTTCCGGTCTTAAGTGATGTTGCTAGCTCACACCATAGTGAAGATATATTATTTCAAAATGCTCCTTAACATTGAAAGAATTCTTTGTTAAAGAATTTTTTGCTTTAATCCGACACAGGTCCTCAAAATATAAATCTGCCTAGGATACATAAACCCTCTTTGAAGGGAGACTATTAAAATTTAAATCCCTCCGAGTGAAAAACAAATGAGTGGCTACAACATAGAATGGGAAGTTGATTGCTGTTCCATGTCTAGCAAATACAACATGAAAATAATTATAAAGGCAAATAGTATTATAATATTACTTGTGTTACAACATTACAATATAATAATATTTCAACTCAATCAAAGTATAACGACTAAGAGCAGAGAGTTGGGTGAGACACCTGAGAGTCCTTAATAAAGTCTCCTGCTATAAAGTTCCAAAGCGATTTCTTTTTGAACCCACTCCTACGGCCATGCCAAGGTGGTGTGAGAAGTTTGGCCCTATCGATACTTCTACCAAAAAGGGCATTGAAGAGACATGAATCCAAAGGCAATCTGCACAGCATTGCGGTTGCCAAGAAATTGAATGAAGAAGGCGTAGCTAAATAGGTACCACTATCTGTGCTCAGGTCAAAGCTAAAAAGGCCCCCTGGAATAGCCCTCAAGGCCGAGGTCTCAACCAAGAGGAGAGATAGAAGAAAGGGATGCCTCTCCCAAACAAGACTACTCGCGAAGCAAAAGCACTTCCCAAAAGAATATCATGCAACAGGTAGTGGAGGAGGACACATCACACTGGACCACAAATGACTTCCTGAGATCTGGTAAGACAATAACTAGATCCAAAGTCATATTTTCACAAAGAAAGGGGATTGTCAATTACTAGAGGGTGGCCTTGGCCCCGGTACCTATCGTTGCACTTGAGGATGTAGCCCCGGGCGCAACACCCATTTTGTGGCCTCGGTCCTCGTGGCTCCTATAGCCTCAGGTTCTAAAAAGATAATCATACCTTAGAGAGAGAGAGAGAGAGAGAGAGAGAGAGAGAGAGAGAGAGAGAGAGAGAGAGAGAGAGAGAGAGAGAGAGAGAGAGAGAGAGAGAGAGAGAGAGAGAGAGAGAGAGAGAGAGAGAGAGAGAGAGAGAGAGAGAGAGAGAGAGAGAGAGAGAGACCATTGAAAGTTTATTAGTTTACCGTCCTTTTGTAGTCAATAGGCCAATTTCAGTGGACTAGAAACACCATTGTGCCTATGCACAAGACCGATGACACAATGGATCCAGGGAACTACAGGATCATCATGATTGTCTGGATGGATCCTCCTATAGGTGGAGGGGTGGGACCGATCCTCCTACACACGAGAGAGAGAGAGAGAGAGAGAGAGAGAGAGAGAGAGAGAGAGAGAGAGAGAGAGAGAGAGAGAGAGAGAGAGAGAGAGAGAGAGAGAGAGAGAGAGAGAGAGAGAGAGAGAGAGAGAGAGAGACCATTGAAAGTTTATTAGTTTACCGTCCTTTTGTAGTCAACATGCGGATCTCAGTGGACTAGACACACCATTGTGCCTATGCACAAGTCCAACGACACAGTGGATCCAGGGAACTACAAGATCATCATGATTGGCTGGACGGTTCCTCCTACAGTTGGAGGGGTCGGACGGATCCTCCTACACACAAGAGATGGAGGGTAAGGAGTTTAAACCTCTTTAAACTCCTTACCCTCCACCTCTTGTGTGTAGAAGGATTTGTCCTACCCCTCCAACCCTCCACACATTTCTCTCTCATACTCCTCCACCTCCCCTCCCTTCACCACTAGTCTCCCCCTCTACCTTTTACCAATATCGCTTTATTAGGTAACAAAAAACAAACCATGATTTAAAAGGACTGAACAAAATTAAAACCATCGTACAAGCTCAACATCCTTATGAATCATTGTTTCATGGAGTAGTGATAGACAGGTTTGACTTGTCCCCAATAGTCCTCCATGTAGTATTGTGGACTTTCTTCAAGCGCATCCATTCCGTACGCAATATTAGGGTCTATATCTCCCTCATAGCCTTCCAAACAAGCAATAGATGACTCACAACCCTCTTGATTCACAGAAGTGATTCTCGGATGTGGTGGTTGCGATCCTAGCACTTGAGGTGGTAAGGGTGTTGTTTGAACAACATTTTGGGCCCTAGGGACCATGTGTTGTGATGTTTTTTCAAGTGGTGGGGCCGACATCAATGCAGTCACCTAAGTGAGCAAGCACCGCGGGTGGAGGTGCTCCATAGACTACATGTGGAGTAAAAAATGGCATTGGGCTTGGCGTGCAGGAAGCCTTTGGGTTCCACATTTGGTACGGTGTTGTGCCATGTGGCAGTCCAAAGTTCATATGTATGGCCCTAGGCATAGCAGACGTCGGATGTGACATGCTAATGCTAGCCGGTATAGTCCCATGGAAATAAGAACTTGGGTGTTGTGGTTGTGGAGCATAGGTTGTTGAAACAATGGGAGGGGTAGGGACTACATGAGTACGAGGACGCATGGGTGTATACGATTGGTACACACTTGTAGGTACTATTGCAGGCATTGAGCTACCATGTAGCGGTGCTTTACTAACAAATGAGGTCCATGGCGTGTTTCTTGGCATACCCATCATTGGAGTAGGCATGGTAGCCGTGGTGTCATCAAGAGAAAGATGAGCTAGATTTGGAAAAGTAAAGCTATCACTTGTAGGCTCAGATTGCACTGAGACCCCTGGCAAAACAACATATGGAGGATCTATCGGACATACCAAGGGAGTCTCCATTTGCGATAAGGTTGTTTTTTTATACTTCCCTGTATCCAAGAATCTCATGAGACCCATTGAAGGCATGTGGATCCCCTTGTTCTGTCTCTCTAGCTCAATAACCCTATGGATGACCTCACAAACTCTTTCTTGTTGATCCTCCACACTAGTAGCACCCATTGTGGATTGTAGGACATCTAATTAACCCACGTGATAGGTGTGACCTGTGTATAGGTTGGTTAGAGTTTCTGTTTGTAGTTCGTACTCCCAGTTCTCTTTAAAAACGCTCCATCTAGGCTTGAGATGCTAGGGGTGTCCTTTGAATTAGATGCAATGTGGCTCTCTATGGATTGACCCTTAGTGGCTGCTAAGTCACGAGCACTCGATTGCTCTCCTAGCAAAGATATTGACATAGGGGCTTTCGCTTTTAACTCTCTTTGTTGCTCCGCCTTGCGTAATCTCTTAATTTCCTTTTCCCTAGCCGCGATGATATACCGCTCAACTTCTTGTACTTCGGCAAGGCTTCTATCATCAGGTAATATAACCTCAGAGAGAAATAACTTTGAAGAGTCAGGGGGTGCAGTGAATGGAGTATTCACGTGCACACTCTCTAAGAGCATAGGATCTACGTTGGTCATGAATGGCGAATTTACTTCCTCACCCCCCTCATTTACATCGCTAGCTCCATGTTCGGAGCAAGTGGCTCTACTAAAGGTTTCCTTGAAGGGGCTAAGCACGCTTGGCCCGGATCGTATACCCATGGCATGCATGTCTTGGCTTGAGCTATCGGGATTAGGCATTAGGAAACCCTCCATGATGTCTTCATCAGAGGAAGAGTCACTAGCCGCTATGTTTGGGTCTTGGTTCGTACTACTTTGGGTCCCCGCTGAGGCCCTGGAACCTAAGGTAGGTGGATATTGAGAACTCGCGTAAGTCAAAATTCTCTCTAGTTGCTCCGCCTCTAGCACACAACCAAAGTGCATATGCACGTGCTTTTGGCACCCTACAAGCATCGGCGAATAACCTAAAAGGTTAACCGCTTACTTTTTTAGGTGTTTGTTTTCACTCGTTTTTTAATGTTTTTTAATGATCGAATTTTGGATTAGAGCATGTGATAGCTCAAAAAGAGCGTATCATTTAGGGGGTTGTGATGTGCTTTATAGCACAGTGTTTGGTAACCCGAAGCTCCGTTGGTCCTCAAAAAGATCGATTTTACCTACGTGTGAGGCTAAAATGCGTAATTTTAAAGGGGGACTGAGGCCTAAGCTTGAGCGTGGACTTGTGCTTGGGTTTGGGTTTGGGTGTGGAGGATATTCTCGATCCCGGTCCTACCTTTAAATTTTTTTATTTTTTATTTTTTGGATAAGGTCGCCGCGGTCGCACTGTGCGCGCGAGCACACACACACCTAACCTACTTACTTACAACTAATACAGCTACTGTTACACACTAACACACTACTACATCAACTCATTAGCTAACAAAACTACTTACTGTACTTCACACAGAACTAACATTATGGATCTACTACCTTAATCCCCCAGGGAGTTCACCTAATAAAAATGTAACCTTTCACGTGAGTTCAATAGAAGGGTATTTAAAGTTCTTGAAACTTACAGAAATATATATACAGAAGGGCATTATTTTTCCAAATTGTAAAAAAACTTACAAATTTTAAAAGAAAAGGCTACATTATATTTTTAACAAAGTTCACAGATAAGGGGTTTTACAAACATGTCTTGAACGCACGTGATATGGTAGTTTTACACGTAGTGAACCCCCCGAGCTTAATCCTAACACCTTATCACAGAGAAAACACCTTATGAACAGAGAAAACACAGTACCTTTCAGTACCTTATTAACAAAACAATACACAGCAACAAAACAAACTCCTTCTCAACACACACACCTTCCTTATCTACCTTTCCTACATTTCAAAATGCACCACAAAGTAGCATAGAGTGCTACTCAAGCTTAATGCAAGGCATTCCCCAGCAGCGGTGCCAAAAATGTGCGTGTCTGTCACACGTGTCAATGCAAGGGACTTGCCAATACACTGTGTGCAAGCCACAAATGGCTCCAAGCACACAAATAGACTAATATAGCAAGATCAAGAGAGCAAGGGTGTGTCACTCACCGCCCTATGCTCGCCGCAACTAGAAGGAGCCATAGCTGCACCGTGCTCAACCGCTTCATCACCGCCGTGCCGTCGTCGCAATGCTCAATCACTCTCTCTCTCTCTCTCTCTCTCTCTCTCTCTCTCTCTCTCTTTCCCACGCATACACACACAATGAGATGAAGAAGAAGAAGATGGAGATGGAGATGGAGCAAGAGCACTCTTTAATTGCACAAATGAAAAAATGAATGATTTTTAGGTTTAGGTGACTTTTATATGAGCTCGCCCCATTCACACTTGGGCGCCCATACTTAGCCAACTAACCCTTTAATGTTCCTGTTAGAGTGCGCCTCTCATCGGTAATCACTATTACCCTTTCCTATTGGACCGACAAGCCTGGTCCCTGACTCTACCAAATAAATAATACGGTGTCTGTCATAGGTGATAGGGTGTCCATGAGCCGTGAGGGTTAACACAGATGCATACACTTACCTTGGGGTTTTCTTCACTGGGATGAGGTTTTCTTTGGGGAGAGTAGCAGAGACTAGATTGATTAGAGCTTATGCGGCCTTGGGAGGCTTGGAGAGGATGTGTTCGTCGCGCAGGTTTAGTTTCAGGAACCTCGGACAAAGTTATGGCTCTTTGATACTTTAGCAGCCTCAGCTATGTTGTATGGGGTGACGATATAGTGACTCTCTGTAGGCTAGGATGGTTGGAGACACATGGAGAGACCCTTGGTATTTATGATCTCTTGATTGATTAGAGCCAAGGCCTCCATACCCCACGCTATCATTCGAGCAGAGCTAGATGCCCCTCCTATGGAGATTGACGCGCTTACCAGATCAGGCTCCTTTGTGCACAACTTGTGGGATACTACTAGAGGCAGATATGCTAGATTGATCCTTGAGTCTTCCAAACAATTAGAGCTCTTTAAGGGGACACTTCATGTTGGTAAGCATAGATGAAATCATGGTTTTAGACGCATGGATTCACCATGGACAAGCTCTGTGACCCAATCTTTTGACCCAGGGTTGCATGCTTCTCACCATTTCTTTATCTTTTCTCGGGAGAGCTATGACCTTATGCTAATAGATCTTCAAGGGATCTGTAAGCCAACATTGGGTATGCTGCATAATGTCGGCATGCATGATGTAAAACGGTGGAACAAGATGAAGGACAATCTTGTGATCCGAGGATCCCCTCGGCATGGATCAATTAGTATCTTCTTGAAGGGTGTCCCTCCTAGAACCATTGCACAAAAGGAGGAGTGGACAACCATTACAGAACAATGTCACATCGACCAGCAAGGGGCTCACTTGAGCATGTTGGAAACTATGAATTAGGTAAAAACTGCATGGTGCACATATATCAAAAGGCATGACATACCTACTTCATTCATTAGAGACGCGATAAAAAATTGTTAGGTATGTAAGAAGGATCCTGTCCTCCAATCTGAATCGCTTATGTTTCTGAAGGTCGGAGGGAAGGGCAATGCCGATAAGAAAACTCCGAGTGAAAAATTATTATAGATAGATTTCATGTGTGTGATGTACTGGAGAGTATTATGATAAAGCATAAAGTCAGGCTTGTTAAGATAAGATCAGCCAAGGTAGGCGAAGGAAAGGTAGAGGACTACTATGTCTGTCATTGTGGTGGTTCAAGAAGGCATCATGGAGAAAACAAGCGTAGAGAGAGGAAAACAAATAAGTACGGTTGTCCTTTCAAGGCACAGGTGCAATTCAGTGAGGGAGTTCATGAGGTCACCATTTTTCTTTGTGCTACGCATGAGGGCCATGTCCCTAGCTCTCGGACTGACTTATATCATCTACCTGTTCATCCAAGTGTGCTTCAATGTTGCATGGAGGATTATTTTGATGTTGGAACATGTTGCCATGTTGCCAAAATGTCAGTTTCAAAAGAAAACTTCCACAAGCAACGAGTATCCTTGTTAGATTGCACAACTTTTCGATTCTTCATGATCTCAAAGGAGGTCCAATAGTTGGCATATAGCCTACGGCATGAAGGTAGTAAGATAATTTTATTTTCCTGTCACCCCTTTAATTACTTAACTTTTTTGTTTTTCTCTAGGTCGTGCATCTGGGAATGATTGGTCTGTGATGTACATGGAGGCTCTGAAGTTACAAGCCACAGGGAAGGTACTTTGGAGTGCGTTACCTTCATTTTTATGTTTTCCTTTTTCTTGTGTCCTTATTTAGTTGCTTGTTGCTTTTGAAAGGTCGCATATGTGCAATTATACAATCCAAATTCTTTGCAAGTCGTCATCACTCAAGATGATTGGATGCTTCAGATGTGTATTCGGTTCTCACAACGTAATGTGTGGGCCGTGGACAACACATTCAAGACAAACGTTTATGGGTTGCCATTGTATGCAACTGTTTTGCCAAATCAAAATGGTACAAGGATTCCACTCTGGTTGATGATGTGCACAAGTGACCCTGGGACATGTCAGGAGAGCGTTGCCCTTGAATTGACCATCCAGATGATATTCTCGAGAATGGGCAGCATACGACCGAATGCAATTGTGATAGACAAATGTCCCCAAGAATTGAATGCCATCTTGAGAGACATCAAAGATGATCCTGCTTGTTGGGCTGAACACAGTGAAGGACAACGAGTCCAAGTAGCATGTCATGTCCTGGTTTGTTGGTTTCATGTCAAAAAGGCTTGGGTGGAGCACCGTTTGCTGCAAGTGCCAAAGACACATGCAAGACCATGTTTATTCTTCAATGTGTAACTTGATGCACTCCAGTTCCGAGGACGACTTTGAAGCTCGATTTCCACACCTCTTGCTGGACTACTCCAATCATGAAAATATTCAACGTTATGTCTCCAATGGATGGTGCTCAAAGTCTTGTGTATGGCGTGAATGCTGGCCAAAGTTTGGACGTCTTTTTCCCCATGGCAATGTGGACACAACAAATTTGGTGGAAAGACTATGGCAATATGTCAAGTATACTCTCTTGGATGTGAGGATAAATAGTCTAGCCTTGGATCTACTACATGCACTTGTTGGCAATGTGAGGAGTGGAAGCTGGATGAGAGGAACTCTCTTGGAGTTCTTCGAGCAAAATCAAGAGCTAGGTGAACTATTGTCTAACTCCTTGGAATTTCTCTTCGATCTATCTCTTATTAAAGTTCATGGCATGTTCATTGACAACGGATTCTGGATGATTTGTTGTGTATGGTTTAAGCAAGAGTGCAACAAAGGCACTAGCTGATGGGGAGAAGCTATGTCAATGATACAAGACTAATCCTGAAACTCTTCAGGTGGTGAATGAATCTACATTACTCTTCAAGATTCAAAACATGACATCGGACTCTTGGTACCATGTGAGCATGTAATCCTCGTACTATGATTTCCTAAACTGGTCCTCCCAATGCAAGCATCTATATGGGCTTTGGTTAATACTTCAAAGCTATTTTCCAATGCTTCATGCAATTTACCTATTGTGGATAGCGTGCATGAAATGGATGACCTTGCAACCAGCGATGAAACGCAACAATGTGCCCAAGTCTTTGAAACAGGGAGTGGATGTGATGACAAAGCACTGGATACTGATATGAATGACATTGGACCACACTTGCAACAGATTGACATGGAGATAGTCAATTTTATCGACAAATCTAGGGAGTTGTTGTGACAATTGGCTGATGTATTACTGCAGTGGACATTGCATCAAAAGGAGGTTTCTCTTAAGAAATATAAGATCTCTATGGAGAACTTGGAGAATCTCCATGAGCCAGAGGAGATCAGCTTGCCAAGAAAGGGTAGCATCAAAAAAATCCATGAAAATGTCACACAAACACGGCTTGTACATGGCAGGCTATTGTGTATCATTCATGGCATAGGTGAGGCAGTTGAAGGCTGCCCGCAACTAGCAAAAAAAAAAACAAGAAACACAGGTTCCTTGAAACCAGCAAGGCCGAAATTGGGTGCGCTTTGAGAAATGGCGACGTGTTAATTGCCGGCATTGCTGTAGCAAAACCCTTCTTGTTGATGGCTCAAATATAGTATGTTGCCATACATGCCATGCTTTGCTCCCTCTATCTCAGAAGCACTTGTCTGCAAATTCAACTTCCCAGATCTTGAACCACCTTGTATAGTTATGGGATGGTGAGAACCCGGCCAATGGTTCTATCATAGCATGTGACCATGATGTATCGCATATTGATTGTGAATGGCATCTCACTATGAAGCTTGATGGATGATGGATATATGAGAAGGTCTATGCCTCGCGGACACGAATTACTTTTATATCACTTGCGTGCGGTTTAGGGTCATCCTCATATGTCATGCCTCATTGGAACATTGCAAGCTATGCATGTTTTGTGAACATGACTTGGACGATTGCAATATATGTGTTTTTGTAACAATTAGATTGATATGATGTGTAGTCCCGAAGAAGCTAGACTAGTTTGTAGATATCCTAAAGTTCATTTGGGTTGTCTTGATCTGGTTGTTTGTTCTTTATCACTCTTAAGTGGTCGCAACAATGAAGTGTTGTCTCTTTGATATCACCAACAGAATGAAACCATAAAGCATCAACACAAGGCTTTTGCCAGGTGTTTGACAACAAGCTCATGGGCTGAGTTTTCTCTGGCTTTTCCCAAGTATTGCATCTCTATGTAGGGCTGCAGGTTGAGCCCAAAAGGGTCATGCTTTAGCTGATCTTGATGGCGAATTTGCTAGGTTTTGGATGCGTGCACATCAACCATGTACATATGCTTTTACCAATTCTAGGATTTTGATTTTGCACTCGCTTTTGCTAGGTCTTGCATCTTCCAGATCAGCCTCAGAAGGGTCCTTATAGTTTCCATACACAATGGAACCTTGCCATAATCTCGGACATGACCATAAACTGATTGGCAAAAGCTCACACACACCCAGCATGACCACCAAAAGCACACACACATTCAGCATGACACTAAAAACAAACCTCGCCATAATGCCATAAACGTAGAGTCGCCACAAACACCAATTGAACCTTGTCATAAACCATGGGCCATGACCATAAACTGATTGCCAAAAGCTCACACACACCCAGCATGACTTCACCATAAACACACACACATTCATCATGACACTAAAAATAAACCTCGCCATAATGCCATAAACGTAGAGCCGCCATAAACACCAATCAAACCTTGCCATAATGTCGGACATGACCATAAACTGATTGCCAAAAGCTCACACACATTCAGCATGACACTAAAAACAAACCTTGCCATAATACCATAAACGTAGAGTTGCCACAAACACCAATTGAACCTTGTCATAAACCTTGGGCCATGACCATAAACTCAACAAAAGCATGGTAATAGCTTGGCCTCGCCCATAAGCTCAACATATGCCATAACAACACCAACCAGCCTTCACCATAACACCATATACAAGACCTCCCATAAACTCAGGAGAAAGTAATATCGAACCTCGCCACATAAACTTCAAATTGAGCAAGACATTTGTGTTACATGATCAATTATAGGAGACTCAAAATGGACTGCAACCTTATTAAACATGGTGTCAAACTCGAAACCAAAAGATTAAACCTTGATTGCCCAAACTCTCCATAAGTCATATATACATGAGTACTAGATAAAAACGGGTAAATTTTGGTCAAAATGCATTAGTATAAACAAAGGTTGTTGGATCACTAATATACATATAAACATTGGCTTATCGCAGAGTACCACATACATATAATAACTAAACCTGGACCTGCCATAAACCTGCAAACATAAACAAACATGACAGCCGATCGCTAAACCCGAACGAAGCCATAAACCAGCCTAAAACCGAGCACATAGATCCATAAACATGGAACATTGCACCAGAAACTCGCCACAAATACTTTAGTCGACACAAACTAAGGACATTGCACCAAAAATTGGGAACACATCCGATACAAAACCACCCCAATGTACGTAGGCCAATAGAATACCTCGCTATAAACCTCGTCATACATAAAAGAGTTGCCATAGACATAACGAGACTGCTCAACAAAAACTAGTAATCGAACCTTGCTATAACACCGGTAATAGGGGAGTCGCCATAGACACAATTGGACCTTGCCATAAAATCAACAGGAAATAATAATCAAACCTCACCATAAACATCCCAAAAAGCATGACCATAAAAATTGATTGAGCCATTTGTGTGACATGATCAGCTATAGGAGACTCAAAATGTATTGCAACCATCAGCCATACATACATGCATACAAGCTTGCACAAAGGTTGCTAGATCGATGATATCAAACAATACCACAAAAGCTGGGATTGTCGTCAAGGAATTTTACCTGGACTAGATGCATGTCCAGAAATGGATGAGGAATTCGGGGTTCGAGCTCAAGCATAAAACTCTGATGGAAACAACCCTCCTGTTGCAAACACTCCTACACAGACAATCCCGTGACGGACCAAATATATGGCCCTCTTACAACATAAACACTGGCCACTCTCCACATCTAGCTAAACCCAGACGTGGAAATAAACCTGCAAATATAAACAAACATGGCCACTGGGCCCACATCTAACTAAACCCAGATGTAGCCATAAACCTGCAAACATAAATAAACCCAGACGTATCCATAAACCTGCTTGTATACATAAACGTGGTCACTTCCCACATACATCTAACTAAACCCAAACATAGTTCTGAACCTGCACATAGCCATAAACATAGACAAAACATGGATCGCGGATGTAGCCATAAACAAGCCCACATAAACATAGTCACTAGCCAATGATTTACTTTCTTTTGAACATTGCACCATAAAACTCGCCATACATACTTTAGTCGACACAAACCCCGAACATTGCATATACACTGATACAAAACCATTGTGCGTAGACTGACACAAAACTTGGCCCTAAACCCGGTCATACATAAAGTGTCATGCATTAAAGGTTGTTACAAAAGAGGCCATAGACCTGTCTCCCTTTAGCGCTAAATGCAACGCATTAAACCAGCCATAATCTCAACCCCCCCCCCCCCCCCAACTATGTCTAAGCACCAAATATGGAGTTTTTGCCTCAATATCAACGCATCATCGTGTATGAACCATGTCTTCTTCACCTGCACAACATCAACAAACACAAGAGGATTGAAGGAAATTAGAAAGGAGATGAATATCCAGATGCATATGGTAGAAAGCCAGCACTCGACACACACACACACACACTAGCATACACAACTTTTTCTCTTCTCCTGCAAGCAAGACTGAATTATGTAGCGAATGGCATCCATGACATAAAACCCACAGTCAATATCATTTGGTTGAATTGGGCCTTGCAGCATCAAACTATTAACATGACTCCCTTAACATGACTCCCTTTCCCTAACTAAGGGTTCACTGAATTCAATTGCAAGGCAAACCTTTTCCCCATTATGGGTTTTCAAAAATGGCACCCCATGGTCGAGCCCATCTATGCTGGCAGAAAACATGCATGGAACCACACACAGAAGCTTGCATGCATCCAAACCTTCAACAAAAAAGGGATTGCGCTCACCTTCGATGCTGCTTGTCCGCTTGGGCCTCAAACAATGCCGAGCTTGAGCGATGACGGGATACCAATAATTTGTTGCATGTAACTCGCGCAAGATTCTATAAGGTCCTTCTCCCCGCCAAACCCCCGTATCCCCCCCCTCAGGACCATATAACACATAGCATTTAAAGAGGGGGGTAAGGGGATCAATGGGAGGGAACTGGATGGGGCCTTATCGAGAGGATCTGGACCATGCATACCTTTAAAAACTAAACTTGGACCGGGGGGGGGGGGCATGCTGGCCAAATTCAAAACTTGGGCCAAGGGACACGTGGCAACTATTGGTTGGTTGCATGGCGAGCCCGCGAGTGGGGGGGATACGGGGGTTTGGCGGGGAGAAGGGCCTTATAGAAGCCTGCACGAGTTACATGCAACAAATTAGTGGTATCCCGTCATCTCTCAAGCTCGGCATCGTTTGAGGCCCAAGCGGACAAGCATTATCAAAGGTGAGCGCAATCCCTTTTTTGCTGAAGGTTTGGATGCATGCAAGCTTCTGTGTGTGGTTCCATGTATGTTTTCTGCCAGCATGGATGGGCTCGACCATGGGGTTCCATTTTTGAAAACCCATAATGGGGAAAAGGTTTGCCTTGCAATTGAATTCAGTGAACCCTTAGTTAGGGAAAGGGAGTCCGTTGTGTGGCTGTGTGTGTGTGTGTGTGTGTGTGTGTGTGTGTGTGTGTGTGTGTGTGTGTGTGAGAGAGAGAGAGAGAGAGAGAGAGAGAGAGAGAGAGAGAGAGAGAGAGAGAGAGAGAGAGAGAGAGAGAGAGAGAGAGAGAGAGATAGATAGATAGATAGATAGATTTTATTATCGTCCTCGGAGGTCAAATATGACCTATGGGACCAAAGTTACATGTGATGTAGTATATGTATGGCTGATGAGTGATGTAGTATGTGTATGGCTGATGAGTGATGTAGTATGTGTATGGCTAATGATTTTATTATCGTCCTCGGAGGTCAAATATGACCTATGGGACCAAAGTTACATGTGATGTAGTATGTGTATGGCTGATGAGTGACTCTCGATGCTCCAAAATTGTAGTGATGAGAGTCGCAATGGAGAGCCCACACTTTGGATGGGAGATGAAAGTGTGTAGGTCTAAGTTATGGCTGAAAATGTGAGAGAAGCAAGTTCGGATGTGATCAAAAGCTGAGCACTCTAGTAGTGTGTGGTACTCAGACTCTCGAACTTGTAGCGAGCATAATGTGCACAATCGATTTGACTCTTCTCCATTGCCCCAACGCCCTATCTCACATCGAAGGAAATTGGAGCTAAGCCGAATTGCTGCGATAGTGCGTATCGCGGACAAGGGAATAGGCTCAAGCATGTAAGTGTGAGTACGGTTTCCTCTCTCAGCGAAGAACATGGTTTTGTAGTTGGGGGCAATATAGGTGGTGTAATGTATGAAGCGTGACCCACCGGATTTCTCCCAAGCCGTAATACATTGGTGTTGTAGAAAAGCTTCATTCACTTGAGAGTCAATTGAAGCATCATGTAGCAAGTGTAATGCATCCCATCTCCCAAACCACTTCTTTATGTTTTGCATCCATCCCGTGCTCAAGATCTTGCTTTTATGCGTCTTTTGAACTTTTTTGCTTGCTTCCCATGCAATTGTAGGAAGTCGATGTGAGGGGTTTTGACGCATCTTTATCATGTACTCCACAACCCTTTCCATGCCCATAACCTCAATTGGAAGAGATCCCGACTCAAGAAGTAGGAGCATATATGGTGTTTGTGTCTTAACTTGGAGAAATTTTGTAAGAAAACGCTTTTGGACATTCTCAAACTCTTTCCAAGTAGACTTTGAGATGCTCCCGCCCCACACTTCAACTCCATAAAGAAGAACCGGTGTCACCAATGCATCAAAAGGATACTTCTTGAGAACCCAACACTTGATGTTTCCCACATTACACATGTTCTCAAATGCATAATATGCTCTCTTTCCCGCTTCCAAACGACGCATAGCACATTCATGCCACTTGTGATTGGATGGAACCTCAAGGCCAAGGTACTTAAAGCTCTCAACAACTTCAAGTGTCTCGTTGTTGTACACAATGCATCGCTTCTACTTATGGTTGGTTTTCACAAGCATAACCTTTGTTTTGGATTCATTTACAATCAGGCCACTATGCAAGCAAAAGTTCTCAAGGACAACCATAAGCTTTTGTGCATCTTCTAAAGTGTGTGCTAGAAGCACTACATCATCCGCATACAACAAAAGCATGATTACCGCATTGCAAATAGTGACCTCTTTAATGCCTTCTTCTTGCATAAAGTCAAGTACCATTTGTTCCAATTGATCGATGCATAGACCAAAGAGAGTTGGTGACAATGGACATCCTTGTTTAACCCCAATAGTGCTTACAAAAATTTCTGAAATTTCTTTTCCCATGCGCAATTGACAAATCACCTTCTCATAGATTCGAGAAACCGCAAGCATAAACTCACTTGGCACTTGGAGTTCTTCCATCCTTCTCCACAAATTGTTACGTGGAATCATATCAAAGGATTTCTTAAAGTCCGCAAAACAACAATACAATCGCTTGCGTTTCAACCGACTTTCCTCCATAAGAACACGAAGAGTGACAAGATGATCAATGGTGCTATGGCATCGACGAAAACCCGCTTGTCCCTTTGCACGCTTGTCATTCTCTTCAGCCCAATCACTCAATTTCATCTCCATTATGCACCCAAACAACTTTGCCATAAGAGACCCAATCATTATAGTCCGGTAGTTGCTTACATTCTTTACATCCCCTCCTTTATGCAAAGGCTTAACCCAATTAGTACTCCAATCATAAAGCATACCATGTTGAAGTGCAAGGTTGAACATATCACACATCCACTCATGGGTAAAATCTCCCGTCCATTTGCTCATCTCCGGCTTGATACCTTGAAGATCTCCCGCTTTGCGAGTGGCCAACTTTTCAAGCCCACCGCATACATCCTCAATAGTAAAAAAAGACGGCATACATGGGAGTGAACCATAAAATGGCATTTTTTCAGTATTTGCTTGCTCATATAATTGCCTACAATGTGTGTACATATCCACTAGACTCAAGTTACCAAAATTCTCAACCCGCTTGCCTCTCAAGTTTCTCCAAAATCTTCCACATGCATGTGCCTTTTCTTGGACTTGAAATTCTTGTTGCTTTACTTCCCATCTTCTTCTCTTCTTTTGAATCAATGCCTTGCATGTATGCAAATGACTTTGATAGTCGTCTTTGTCCATAGTTGCATCAAGCTTTATCAAGGACTTTCGAGCATCTTGACATTCTTTATCAAACCACCTTTTGCGTGATCTATCTTTGTGGATACCATGGAGATGCTTTATGGCAAAGCATTCTTCCGCACAAGAACAAATAGCTTTCTTGAAAGCTTCCCATTTAGTTTCCAATGGTGCATCACATTGAAGCTTTGTCATCCATAATTTTTGCTCAACCATTTCAATGTACATTGGTGCCCGTTTGAAATCCATACATAGTGATAAATTCTCTTTCCTTTGGCTGAGATTATCATGCTTAGTTGCTTCTCCACATGAAAGGTCAATACATAAGGTGCGATGGTTGGATTCCGGGGTCCATTGACCAAACATAAAACTCTTTATGCGATACATGATGGCTTCAGAGAGTAGCATATAGTCAATCACACTATCCCCATTATGTCTCCTACACGTAAATCCATTGGTTCCACTCCACAAAGATACACCATTGGCAATGAGCATACCCGTGCTAGTACACATGTGTAAAAGTAACTTTCCATAGTGATCCGGCTCTTTCTCATCCATTGAAGTACGATCATACAAGTGAACTTCCTCCAACTCCCTTGAAATGTATGGCATATCAAATTGTTGAGTATCATGTTGCAATGTTTTTGTGCGAGCATTCATATCCCCAAATACAATAACATCACCTTCACTTTTGAAATAAGCAATGTCCTCTTCCAAATCAGAAAATGGTTGATCTCTATCCATGCAAGCATAAAAGGGAGAATCATGATGAGGAATATAGCAACCGGCTATAAAAATGGGTGCTCTTTTTGGTGTCATAATTTTCAGCCATACATAACGTTTGTACTTGTCATCTTTCACAATTGATACAAAATCTTCCAATCCTTTCTTAACCATACATGCTAACCCTCCTTGTCCTCTTCGTTGGTTGAGATTCTTTGACCACATCAATGAATGTACATTGTAATCCTCCAAGCTGTTAATCCTTTGTGTATCATGCTCCCAAGTTTCAACAAGAAGTACAACATCGGCTTTGCTTGTTAGTTCATCAATGCCAACCCCCGCATTCCATGGGTATCCATTACAATTCCAAAAGCATATTTTCAATTGTAACTCGGTCTCATAGGTCACGCATCCCTATTTGCTTGAGAGACTTGCCTCCTCCTTGGGCACATTTTCTTCATGAGAGATCTCCTTGTTTTTATTATTCTTTTTCTCATATGCCTTGCGACGCATATTTTGTTGCTTAATAGTGCGATCTTCACATACAAAACATTTTGTATCCCTCAAATAGATCCAACTATTATCAAGGATAATCTTTCGCTTGGTCTCATCCGGCATGGTGCATACAATTGGCCGTTCTCCCGAGCGAGGAGCTCCTTGTTTCCCCACTCTATGTGCTCCATAGACCATAACTCCGGACATGCCAAAGTGGGTTTTGAAAAAATCTTCAATAACAATGGCAAGAGAAGGAGGTGTCTCTAACTTCTCTTTGGGAATTCCACGAATAACAATGTTCTTGGAACGTCGCTCCCGTTCCTTCAACTCCTCCACATCCACATTCTCAACATTCTTTGTTTGAACCATAGCTTGCATGAGTGAGGAATTAGAAACCACATTGCTACCACATACATCAGCCCAAGACTTATTTGTGCATATATTTTTCATGTCGCATACATCCCGGCTCATAGTGTCAAAAATTCTCCTCTTTCAATACATGGTCATGCTCTACTTTGCTCATCCGCTCCTTCAAAGCATTCAATCCACAAGAGAGCGTTTACATTCCTTTGATCCTTCCTCTTTAGTTGCATTGGCCTTGCGAGTGCGGAAGACATTGTATGTAAAATAGAAGATGAGAATCAATTTTGTTGAACCTGTTCACTTCGGAAATGCTGCTACAGAAATGCCTTCCATAACTCTGAAAAATTTCAGTCTTTACATCAATGCGTAGAGGACTTCGTGCTCTTCGATTGAGGCGATCACCCAAATCGGAGGCTATATGATCAAAATCGGAGTTCGGGTGAAGAAGTTATGATCAAAAGAGTGGACTGCTGTCTACTAGGTCAAAAACGGTTGCGTTTGTGAGAGAGAGAGCGTTTGAGAGAGAGAGAGAGAGAGAGAGAGAGAGAGAGAGAGAGAGAGAGAGAGAGAGAGAGGAAAATAGGGGGGAAAGCTGAGATGAGTGTTCCCCTACATTCTTTTAGCAATCTTTATCACAATATGTTGAGGTTATTCCCTGCATTTTCTAAATGCTAAAGCATTCAAGGGGGATGAATTGCTCGATTAGAAGTTCATGGGTTGCAACTTTGAATTTATTATGATTGTCATGCTTATGGTTTCCCACATTTGATGAGCTAATTTGGCTTGAGGTTATGTCATTTTTTTACATATGGTACCTAGGGGATGGCTTGCTCACCTGCTAAAAAGGGGAAGAGAACATGGCAACGGGGTGGTTGCTCTCGCATCACAAGAGCAAGCACACATGAATGGGAAGTAGGAAAGGCCAATGTTTCACCAAAGGCAAAGAGTGGGGAGGAGGTCCAACATGCGGAGAAGTTCGAGAAGGTGGACATAGCCCAAGAGCAAGAAGAGGGACCCTTGTGTCATGAGGAGAGCTTCACTACTCCTCCCAGATCTCCTCATGTAGAAGGGGCTACTTCTCAACCAAGGAGAAGTTCACGGAAGCACACCTTGCCTGATATGGGCACACCCTCGAGCCTAAACATCCGTCCGCAAAAGAAGTTGGTGGTCTCAAGAGAAGGTGGAGATGAGGCCAAGAAAGTGGCAGAGGATGAAACAAAGGGAGAAGCACAGGAGGTATTTGAGGATCTTGCAAAGCAAGAAGAGGCAGCCAGCATCCAAGATCCAAAAGTCTATCTAGCGATTGAGCTCCTTGATGGATGGCTAGCACACCAATGCCACGCAAGTACGGATTACCCAAAGCGATCGTCCTTCATCTTCAAAAGACTACGGATGATGTCTCACCTCAAGAATTTCCATGGAATCACTATAGAGATTGAAAAGCACCATGGAGGTCGCCCCCTCCACAAAGAAGCTGAGAGAAGAGCAAACCTCATGCCCAATCCGGAAGTGAAAGTTGGCATAGAGCAGCTTCAAAGAGATTTCACAACAAGGATATGAAGTTTAGGCAAAATTGTAAAAGGTATCAGCGCATCATGCACATACAATCTCACCAAGTATGGAAGGACCTCAGAAATCAGTATAAGCACATGTCAGGACCGCTTCTATTGAGAAATTTGTGGCTGCGAAGATGCGAGACTACATGGCAGCCAAGGCTCTCCGACTGGCAAAAATTCAAAAGCGCATTGATGAAGGTTACAACGCACATGTAAGTTTCCGATTTGTCTAATTCGATCTTCTTTTGTCATCAATTTTTATATTATGTTTGCACACCATGTTTGATTAATTCATTTCTACTAATTCTCTAACTACCATGCTATGGACATTCACAGAAGAGGATGCATGATATTCCTCCTTGGCTTGAGGTAGCCTTGGAGAACACTGACAATGAGGACCCTTTCTAGTATGCTCCTGAAGGAGAGGACGACAATGAGAATTATGAAGACAAGAGAGAAGAGGGCCCAGGACTTGCAGAGACATTAAGCAATCTTAAGCTAGATGAGGATGTATGTGTCTACGATTTGTAACTTTGCTTTTTTGTGCATAAGTAATTTTGTTTAGGTGTTGACAGCGGTAAAAAAAACTCCAGCATGCTGATGTGTTCTAATAAATGTGCATTCCTATCTAGCCTACATTGCTTGCAACTCCAACAACGAAAAAGCTTCCAGTTCAAAGAGGAAGCCACGAGAGAAAGCTATTGAAATAGGCTCCCCCGATGATAACTCTTTGTTGGCTCTCCTATTTTATGTCGGTAATAACCAGCTCACAATTGAAAAAATAGTCCATGAAATCAACCCTGCCACTCCGACACGTAGTAATCTGGCCTTGTACAGGTGGCTTTTCTCGACCATGCCTATCTATGTTCACAGTTTTCTAATTGTTTGATACTCACTATGTTCATGATTGTGGCATGTTGGATGTGGATTCTCTTCATATGTGCCTATGTTGCTCAACTCTCTTCATTTTGGCCTACGAGTGGACATTGATGATCAAGCTCTACGCTTCATTTTATCAAATAAAGCATCCACACGCATGATGAATTTATTTGCAATGTAATCACCGCCATGTTTTTGTTATTGAGTGGTATGCATTGTGGTGAGCAACAATGTGCTTAACATACACACTTTCATAGGTGGATGCAGTACACACTAGGCTCAGATGCCCTCGTGCAAGTGATTCTTGTGGACTCTATGTGGGATTCGGTTTTGGATGCTACTATGGGCAAGCAAGATTCCATGCGGGTCTTACATAACTTCTTCGGGGAGAGGGACTTTGGTAAATGCATGCCTATATTTTTTCCAATCATTTACAGGTGGTTTGTAAGGAGAGGACAAAGGACTACTAGGTATGCTACATTGTGGCTTCTCATTGACATGCTGATGTTGTCTCTCTTTGCAACAGGGAGCACTGGACACGTTGTGTTATGTATCTTGCCACACATGCAAAGATTGCAGGGCTACGTGGGAGAAAGAACCACATTCTCTACTATGACCCACTTGGGTGCACGACCATGATGGATATTGTACCTGTTTTGCACAGGTACATGGGTTGACTTTGTTCATCATGCTTCTCTACTATGACCCACTTGGGTGCACGACCATGATGGATATTGTACCTGTTTTGCACAGGTACATGGGTTGACTTTGTTCATCATAGCTTGGGGAGGTCGGTATATGAAACAAGTTGATATGGCTATCAATGCCTTTTTATCTTGCTTGTTATGAATGCAGTGCTATGGAGGCGATGGCCCAAAGAGTAAAAGCTCATGATGTCCAACATGCATTGCTTGAACCTGCCACTGAATTTAAGTTAAAAGTGTTGAAAGTATGTCTCCTTGTGCTCTCTCATGCTTGGAAAATTTAGGGCATGTTAGTCATGTTAATGGTTTGATGCTGTAGGGCCCAATTCAACCAAATGCGATTGATTGTGGGTTTTATGTCATGGATGACATTCGCTACATAATTCAGTCTTGCTTGCAGGAGAAGAGAAAAAGCTGTGTATGCTAGTGTGTGTGTATCGAGTGCTGGCTTTCTACCCATTAGAAGAAAGTTGGACTCACTTTTGGGCCGTGTAAGAAGTGCCACGTCGGCTTAGAGCGAGAAAATGAAAATGTTAAATTGTGCATTTTATGTGATACTTTTCTGTGCAACAAAAAGCCAAAATGACATTCTTTGGTAGGTAGCCACCGTCTTTATCATTCTTATCCTTCATTCTCTTGTCAGGAATCCAACTAACCGTATGACTAATGATTTGAAATGCCAACTTACTTGAGCGTTCCCTCCAGAAACATAAGCCACACGAACTCTATCAACTCTACACTTGAGAATATGGCCTTCCCTCCCAAAACCTGAGATATTTCTCCGTCTTCTTCTCTATCAACTCTAGGAATGGAGAACGCATCTTTTCTTGATGAAAATACTAATTTGAACTTACAATCCTCACTTCATCTTTAACACTTACCCAAAGAAAGAACACACATCATCTTCATGTTGATGTATTGCAAGAGTACGCACCGTTGCAAAAATGTAGGAGGGAGTCTTTCTTATCTCAACGGGAGAAAGAACTTAGAAGGACAAACAAGGAACATCATTTGGATTTGTGGACCGATGTGTCTATTTATCCAAAGGATCCTACGACAAATGCGCCACCTCCCTTTGATAATATTACTAACCTCTTACATTTCACAGGCGATGGCAAGGATGGGCTACTGGGATACACCGAACATTTGGAAATGAGAGGATTGAATGCGGTAGAGAGGTACAATTTAACGAGCACAACAACCTCTTCGTTGATCTTGAAGCATTGCAAAGGTATGTAGTTCACTTCTTTGACATCAGTCGAGATGAGTGTGGTGGGGTTCTCAAGTTTGTTTTGAAGCTCGACGAATGCGAGGTCTTGAAGAACAAGAAGCTGGAGAGAGTCACCATTACCCTCATGAACAGAGCTCTGGATCCATCAATAACGAAAGAGGATCCACGATACTTCATGTGCAATCAGAAAACAACATTCTAACTCTAGGATCATTTCAGGTATACTTCGTTCACTCTATGATAACAAAAATATTGATTATTTGGTTGTTGATTTTGTGTTTTCGTTTTTCACTGCAGGTTGATAAGGAAAATTTTGAAATCCTCGATTGGGTTTTTAGTCAAACCCAAATTCCTTCTATCATCAGTGAAGAAAGAAACGGAGCCGTTCTTTCAGTGGAAGGATTTGGTGACTACACAGTGGAATGGCACATGGCAGGTGACTTCAAGACTCTTAAGTGTATATACAACATAACACATGGAGCAGCTGTGGCAAATCCATGCTTATATTGCATGGCTGATGCACAATCACTTGAGAGTGTGCAATGGATTAGAGCTCCCAACAGACATCTTCAAGATAAAACTTTTAAACCAGTGCTTGATATTCCTCTGAGTAGAGTTCACATCTGTACACTTCATGCGCTCTGTCGAATAATTGAAAAGGTGGTTCATTTGTACATATGTTTTGCATGGACATTAAAGCCAGAGAGTGAGTTGAAAAGAGTGATCAAAGCATTAGAGGGAGTGCTCTCAGACATTGGTTTGCATGGAGGCAATGTCAAAATTGAAGAGGACCCTAAGATGTCTCAAAGTCGGTACAAGGTACCGAGGAAAGCATCGATAGGTGGAGTGAAGGCAAGAAGGTTTCTTGGGTTTAGCCTCAAAGATTCAGATAGAGAAGAAAGGAGAAACTTGTTCAACAAATGGAAACTGTTACATAAAGTGGTTAAAGACAATGCTGGTGGTGGGGAAATCCAGAATCACAAGGCGAACGTGTGGAAATCACTAGATAAAATTTTCCATTACATTGAGCAACATTCTTTGGACCAAAGTAGGCTCACATCATTTCAAGCAACCTTGCTAGATTAGAAAAAGGCTTACCTTACAGGGTGGGGTGGGCAACATATCACACATTACATGGTGGGTTGGCATTCTATGTATACAATTTTTTTTTTTAAAAGTGTACTCTACTGACCATTTTGTTTTATTTCAATGCAGCACATACTGTTCAACCATGGTCCATATTTTGCCAAGACATACGGCTCACTATCAATATGGTCTACACAAGGCATGGAAAAAACCCACTACATGGCAAGAACAGGTTATTTTAAGCACACTAGACATGGGGGAGGAAAAGAAAAGGCCAATAGCCTATTAGAGTTACACCAATGGACCTATAGACGACTAATTCATAGAGCAAGGCAAAAGGAACTTCTTAAGAGTTCCGAAATTACACGGTCTTTACAACACATCCGCGAAGAGAAAAAAGAGATGACTTGGGGAGCTTTAAATGCGGCGGAGCGCCATGCGAGGTGGCGACGGTCACGAGTCAGGAGCGGGAGAAGATGGACCTGAGCGCGTCGTTTTTATCCTCTTCGATGCACCTCCTTCTTCCTCACTTTGTACCTCTTTGATGTGAAATCTCTGTAGATGAGCTCGTTCCTCTGTTGATGGCAGCATCCCCACGGGCATCAAGTGTCTTCTTTGCCTCAGAACAGCCGCTTGTTGTATGGATCTAAGCTTTCCGGGTCTTCAACCCCTGCAGCCAGAGCCTGACTCTGTGTAGGACATGAAATAGGGGGCTTTGAGTGCTTGGCACCCATACCCAATGCCAAATACGCGTAGAGAAAATTGTTTCTCAATCAGAATTAGTCTTTCTGCATTTAGTGGGAGGGGGTGCCCACCACACAATCTTGTAATAACTTTCATTGCAAACAGTGGGAACTTTGCATTGTCATCGGAGTATTCCTTGTGGTATATTATGATCTACATAAAAATTGCAATGAATTTATGGGCCGTAAATGAGATGAGTACAATTGCCAAGTACTTGAATTGTTTCTACAAAAATTTTTGTGGTTGAAACGCCCGATGTAGTGAGACAACGCTGCATCCTTGCCTTTGACTCCAGTGACAAGCCCTTGCCGTGAGCCTCCCGCTCTTCTAAGGAAACTATCGTCATACACTAGCACATGGCAACAAAAAAATGATCATGATATTTTATCACTGGGCCATCTCTAATACCATCTGAATGCACGACAAAAATTACCATCTGATTCTCGTTCATTTTCAGCATCGACCTCCCCCACATGTGAATAGACTGACCATTCATTACCTGATCTTTGGGTGCCACGTGCCTACCCATGTTTTCCAAGCCGAGTTGTTTTGTTGTCGATTCAAACTGCTCATCTATTGGCAAATTGGCCTCTCTGGACTTCGCTTCGTTGAACGTATCTTTGATCAGTTGCCACCCTGAAGTGAATTGTGAGTCGCGGACAGCTGTGTCAGCAATAAGATGTTGGTCCACTCCATCATCGTTCACAAACCCCATGTCTGCCTCACAAAAATTTGCAATTGACACTAGGCAGTAGTCCTCCCGTATATTGAGCTCATGCATGATATCTGTGAGCAGAACATAGTGGGTGTCGCCCGCCATAGCAAAGCTGGGAGCACAATTCAGAGGCAAAGTCGCTTCCTTACTTGGACTTTCTTGCTTGCACCCTATTGATGCATCCGCAAGAGAAACAAGAGTTAAGCCCGCATCAAATGTTTCCTTTAGTACCTCTACCCGCTCTTCTTCTGGGTCAAACTGCACCTCCACATCCTCTACCTCTTCCTCCGGCGCCAATGGACAACTACCAAAAGTTGTTGACTGCAAAGTCTCTGACTCACCATCCGTCTGCAAGTATACGTAACAGACAAAGCCATGGTAGAATTCCACTAAGCGACACTTTTTGAAGTGCTTCATACACCTGTCTTGTACAAGCAGTGCATTGGAGGGACACTTTTCTAGACAACGATTCAGTCTCCTTGAAGCACTCTTGTCAGGGTCAAGGTCGGCTGGGTGCACATATCTCATGCCATCAACTGTCATGGAATTGTCACAAGTGACTGCCTCATATTGTTGCAAATGGGTTTGTAGGTACTCAAATGAGAAATCTATAATCCTCTGTATAGAAAACTCTGCATTGAACATTCCTGATAGTTTTGGTGCACGGTGATGAGCACGGACATTATATAAGAACGTGAATAGTTTTTGTTCACATGGATCCTCGCTCACATCTGTCTCCAGGACTATGATCCCCATGACTAAAAGAAAAAGCAAGCCAAAACTATTTGGTGTCATAAACAAGCAAATATTGAGCCTTGAGTACCCCTCAATGTCTCTTTTCGCTTGTTTCTGTCCCGATCGCTAATGTCATAAGAGGTGACGTTAGTTGAGTCAGAACCAAGCGAGTAGGGGCCCCAAGAATCTCCAAAGGGTCCTATTTGCTTGGTTCTGTCCCGTGCGCTAATGTCATAAGAGGTGACGTTAGTTGAGTCAGAACCAAGCAAGTAGGGCCCCCAAGAATCACCGAAGGGCCCTATTTGCTTGGTTTTGTCCCGTGCGCTAATGTCATAAGAGGTGATGTTAGTTGAGTCAGAACTAAGCGAGTAGGGCCCCCAAGAATCTCCGAAGAGCCCTATTCGCTTGGTTTTGTCCCGTGCGCTAATGTCATAAGAGGTGACGTTAGTTGAGTCAGAACCAAGCGAGTAGGGGCCCCAAGAATCTCTGAAGGGCCCTATTTGCTTGGTTCTGTCTCATGCGCTAATGTCATAAGAGGTGACGTTAGTTGAGTCAAAACCAAGTGAGTAGGGGCCCCAAGAATCTCCAAAGGGCCCTATTCGCTTGGTTCTGTCCTGTGACCCAAGCATTCGGAACAAGTGGATAAGAACAGAGAATTTAATGGAATCAGTGATAGATTTATAGGCCTACTCACTCACTATGCCCAAACTCAGGCACGGTCACATAAGGAGTAATTATTCCAACCATGCATGCGGTACGGTCACATAAGGAGTAATTATTCCAACCATGCATGCGGTTTGAGACTTTTAATTTTACCCTAACGCAGTGGCTTCGGTGCCCACACAATTAACAGCATGCAGGAAGGGGACAGGCAGGGAGAAAGAACCTGTCTCTGCAATATCCAATGCTACCGAGTTGGATGGTGATGTCGCAGACCATCGACAGCAAGAACCAGAGGGGGGCGATGGCGATGGCGATGCGGCAACAAAGGACTTGACCCAGTGGAGGTCGCTCAACGCAGTATCACGAGAGGTGGCCAAGTGGAAGAGTGCAGAAAATGCAAAGGCAATGGCGATCTGTGTGTTCTACTTGAAGATGGAGATGGCGAATGCAAGGGCGATTGGCGTCTGACTCTAAACGCATGATCACGAGAGCTGGCCAAGGGGAAGAGCGCAAAAAAGGCAAAGGCAGCAGCGATCTGTTTGTTCCACTTGGAGATGGAGATGGCGACTGCAAGGGCGATTGGCATCTGTCTGACCCTAAACGGTCACTCAAAAAGGCACGTGGGCTGCACTCACAAGGACAACCAGTAATAAATGGTCTCAGATTCCCATGCAGTACGATTTACCAACCACAATCTCGCACATAAGTGAAGTTGTCACCCTCCCCGAGGTAAGCATTCTAAGTTGAGGCATTACCCCCGCCAAACATCTCAAGTTTTAACTATTCTGCCTCTTTTTGCGTCCTCTGCTGTGCATCATTCTAATTAACTGTACCCCCATCGACGCTACGCGGTAAGCAAAATCCATCACCTCTTACTCTCGCGCATCCTCCTTCTCTTACTCTTGTTCTACAGTGCTTCAGTGACGCGGAACTCTACACACAGTGAAGAGGTATGCTACTCACTACCCTTCTGTGCACTTGTATTTTGTGTAGTCAGTACCAGGAGAATAAGGGAAGGTAAACCCTGTTTGTTGCACCTGTTCGCTTGGTACTGATCATCATCCTTGGTCAGTACCAAGCGAATAAGGGAAGGTCACTTAGTCTGAAGAGCCCTATTCGCTTGGTATTGACCAAAAGAAAAGTTAAGTGATGTTTGCTAGTACAGAGGTCAATACTAAGAAAATAAGGGGAAGGTAAACCCTGTTTGTTGCGGATTTAGGGTTTTTTTTTGCCAAATACGCATTTTGATTTTATAAGAAAGAAACAAAATTACAACTTAACACCGGGTTTTGAATTAGAAAACACTTCAGACTTTACAAAGAGTGGCCTTCTAATTTCCGGGGATTTAGGGTTTGCAATAACCATGTAGTCCTTTTCCTTCACAACCAAACTATCTCTTCTTGAAGCCTGTTGGCAAAGTTGATGGCTTCCTCATATTTACTGGCTAGCTCAAGCACTTCATCCTTCATTTCCTAAAGCCAATTAAAGATAGCCTCTACAGAGCCATTCTCGGCGAGCAATCGCTGCATGTCTTCAGGCCTTCTTGCCTCCAGAGAGTCTTTAAGGATTGAGACCCTCTGCCTGACGATCAGCATTTGATGCAGCTTCAAGCTAGCATCCTGCACAGAGCATTTAGCAAATAAGCTCTTCAAACTAGAAGCTTGGAAATTGGGAGCAGAAAGCAAAGAATTACCAGCGGCTTACCTCGAGAATTGACTCCCGTGTTGACAGCAACCACTCCCGGGCTGTGTCGGTCGAGAACATTAAGGGTAACATCGGGGGAGGGCCAAGGGGGGACCTCATGAGGAGGGCCCGGATGCGGTGCTGCTGGTGCTGCGGGAGTATACCTTGGAAAGGCATCACCACTATCCTAAGCTTCTTGTAGTTGTTCTGCGAAACCCTGAGGGAGGTTCTGAAACAACAGCTGGTTAAATAGACTAGATGGACATGCCTAAAAAGCAGAACCTGGGTTTTGGCTTATGAGTGAGTGGTCTCTGAGGGGTGGTACCGCCATGCGGTTTCATGAGAGGTGGATGTGGGAGAGAGAATCAATGGTACCATCCCCCCGAGATTAGGGGAGGTGATGGGAGGGAACAACATGACAGTTAGGACCTCATGGGTTTAAACGTCTCCTTCACATTGGTATTTTGTTGCAGGGTATGGATACCTGTTCACTTTGCTAAGGTCACTACCAAGCGAATAAGGTATTTTGTTGCAGGGGATGCAAACCTGTTCGCTTGGTACTGACCTCTGAAAATGTAAGTGATGTCTGCTATTACTATTTTCTGAGGTCACTATCGAGCGAATAAAGCAAGGCAAACTCTTTCCTATGCACTTATTCGCTCGGTAGTGACCTCAGAAAATATAAGTCATGTCTGCTATTACTATTTTCTGAGGTCACTACCAAGCGAATAAGGCAAGGAAAACTCTTTCCTATGCACCTATTTGCTCGGTAGAGACCTCAGAAAATATAAGTCATGTGTGCTATTACTATTTTCTGAGGTCACTACCGAGCGAATAAGGCAAGGCAAACTCTTTCCTATGCACCTATTTGCTCGGTAGTGACCTCAAAAAACATAAGTCATGTCTGCTAACTATTACTATTTTCTGAGGTCACTACCGAGCGAATAAGGCAAGGAAAACTCTTTCCTATGCACCTATTCGCTCGGTAGGGACCTCAGAAAATATAACTCATGTCTGCTATTACTATTTTCTCAGGTTACTACCGAGCGAATAAGGCAAGGAAAACTCTTTCCTATGCACCTATTCGCTCGGTAGTGACCTCAGAAAATATAAGTCATGTCTACTATTACTATTTTCTGAGGTCACTACCGAGCGAATAAGGCAAGGCAAACTCTTTCCTATGCACCTATTCGCTTGGTAGTGACCTCAGAAAATATAAGTCATGTCTACTATTACTATTTTCTGAGGTCACTACCGAGCGAATAAGGCAAGGCAAACTCTTTCCTATGCACCTATTCGCTTGGTAGTGACCTCAAAAAGTATAAGTCATGTCTGCTATTACTATTTTCTGAGGTCACTATCGAGCGAATAAGGCAAGGCAAACTCTTTCCTATGCACCTATTCGCTTGGTACTGACCTTTTCTGAAATCTGAAGTCCCTTGTGCTGACAAATGAATTGTCTTTTGGTGTTATGCTATTTGTAGAGATGCCTCGTGTAAAGGCCATAGCTAGGAGGGAAACAGGTGAATCTTTGAATGCTCAAGCAAGAAGACGCCTATGCAGGTGTACTGCAAGAGCTGCACAGGATAAAACGACACGTTCAACCTGCTATTCCACGTCTCCCTTTCCAGTGAGAGTAGTGCGGGAGATTTGCGAGCAGTGGAGAGTCGGCATGCTATGGGCCAGCAGTGCACTACTCTGCCTTCAAGAAATTGCTGAAGACTACCTCGTGGAATTCTTCAGCGATGGATATATCCTGGCTGCCCATGCATGTCACTATCATGCCGTGGGATTTTGATACTCTTCGTAGGCTACGTTTCCGCTACGATGGGCTGCTTCAACCAATGCCTATCCGGGATAGTAGAACCATGGATATTCTCAACATCCCCCCTCTCCATCCTCGTGCATGATAGATAGAGCCGTCTAGGGCTGAAACAAACAACAGAAGGACCCGATCACGGGTCGAGAGAAACGACACAGATGGGCAGGCTGAGATAGCCGCAGAGGGGCATGAGCAAGCCAGAGTGGACCCCGAGGCAGTCTTGAAAGAAACAGAGACAGTTATGGAGGAGCCAGCTAGACACCAAAATGAGCAAGTCATGGAGGATCCGCAACCAGTAAGGGATGATGAGGGGCAAGAGCAGGCCAGGGTGGAGCGTGAGGCATCTATGGAGCAACCACTATTGAAGGAAAATGATCCGGAGCCTGAGGAGCCTGAGGCTGTTAGGGAGGAGCCTGAGGCATCCAGGGAGCCAACTCAAGAAAGGCAAGGGCAAGGCTCTGCATCACAAGGGCCATCCAACGTATCGGATGAGTCAATTATTTTAGAGCAAATCAACGAAGAGAATGAAGAGGATTTGAGAGTTCTGTTGAGCTCAGCGTCTCTGCATGCGCAAATACAACTACCTGCAAGGTCAGAGGAGGCCTGAATTTTCAACCTCGATCATCTAGACTTCTGGTGCATGCGCAGTTTCACCGACTCGCTCGCAACGAATGAGGTCATCAACGTTGCTTTGTCGTAATTCTCATGCTCTTTAATTCTCATGTTCATTAAATGGGTCTCTATCGAGACATGGATCAATACCAAGCGAGACAGTGGCTTATGAAATTGGATAGTGCTACTACTCGCTCGGTATTGACCCATGTCTTTGCGGCAGTTGTGCCAAGTTTTTCTTTATAATGGCTCACTACCTTAAAGACATGGGTCAATACCAAGCGAGTCAGTGGCTTATGGAATTGGAATCTACCACTGAATTGCTCGGTATTGACGCATGTCTTTGCAGCAGTCGTCAAGTTTTTCTTTAAATAATGGCTCACTACCGTTAAGACATGGGTCAATACCAAGCGAGTCAGTGGCGGATGGAATTCAATAGCTGCCCCACTCGCTCGGTATTGACTCACGGGTTTGTGGCAGTGACAGCCCGCTGAAATACCTCAAGTCTAATCTTTGCCATTTTTTCATGTTAGCCACGCTGTCTCGCTTCTGTCCCCTGAGGTTCAAGACAAAGTATACGTAATAGATCCGCTGATATCGCCTTATCTGCAGAACAACTCAGTTTCCTTTTTGAGTCTGATGAACTGCTTTAGCATAGTCAAATTTGATCTAGCGCGCTTTCTGGTCACTGCGTACAATCAATCGTGAGTATTTTCTTGCCTTGTAAAAAACATGTTGCATTGAGAATCTCTCCTCATCTTTGATGGTGTCTTTGTAGTGATCATTGGAGTCTGATGTTATTTGACATGGAAGCTAAGATTGTTTACTACGCAAACTCCGGGCAAAGCAGGGCGTTTCACGGTCGTGTAAAAAAGTAAGGTCCATTTGGTACATTTGGAAAGCAGTGTCTCTTTGTAATGTGTTGCTGACTCAAGTGGTTATGTATGTAGTGCCGCGAAAAAACTTGTATGCTGTGTAGAGCATCTTTTGCTAGAACATGATCTAGGAAATGTAGTCCGACACGAATGGGTGACCGTGCCCACATAGACTGATGACTTTAGCTGTGGCTGGCAAACTTGTTTGAATGCCCTGTTGCTCATCAATCAAATTATGGATGTACCGAACGTAAGTAATCTGCTATTTTATTGTTTGTTGCAAGGTATGTATGAAGCAACAAATGTCTGTATCATGCTTCTACAGGAACTTCGATTACATAACTACACCCCCAACGATGTGCGACATTTTTTTGTAATGGCCATCCAACATATTATAATCTCGGTAAACAGACGTACAAGAGAGGAAGCGGCGAGAGTTGAGGAGTTCGAAGAGGCTCGCATTAATGAAATGACGCAATGCCACAATGAGACTCAAGAAGAAGTTCAAAATATGCAAGAAACAATAAACCAATATTATGCGCACGCCGCAGAAGTAGAGGAATGGGCTACACATCGACGGCAAGAGCAAGAACAGCGGGAAGCTTCACAGGTGCAAGAAGCATGGGAAGCCATGGAAGAGGCCCATGATTTCGAGCGATGCGAAAGGATGCCCGAGACCAGCGTCCCCAGAGGCAGAGGTAGCAGCAACCGGAGCAGAGGGCAAGGGACGAGTGGCACAAACTGGGGGAGAGGACAAGGGACGAGTGGCACAAACCGGGGGAGAGGACAGTAGCAGGGAAAGGGAGCAATTTACTTGTATAAATCTTGACAGAAACAACACAATATGTAAAGTTTGAAACATTGAAAATGTACATTTTTGAAACATTGTTTGACTGCCAAAAAATGTCTCTGCATTAGTCATTTTGAAGAGAACATCATGGTTTGCATGGCATCAAATCTCTTTGCGTGCACTAGGTATGTGACCTAGCTTTCGGTGGAAGCAATTAAGTGAAGTGTATTTGTTAGTGACTCCTTGCACAATGTTGTTTTCTCCTTGCGCCTTGGAATCTGAAAAGAAGAAAAAGTTAGATTCTGTCGTAGTGTATTAAAGAAAATCGAAATTTATCGATTTAGTAAGCACCTTTCTATTGTTGAGACTGAATGCATACAATTCCGGCAAAAGTGGCAGTTCTTCACATGAAAGATCTATCTTGAGCTCTGCAAGAGTTGTGCTTGACATTGTCTCCATCACAGTAAGTAGGCTGTCTCGAAAGTAGAGATCCATTGATAAAGGTTTGTTCTCGAGGCTATTCTCTGTATCTTGGTCGAGTGGAATAAGCTGTCCACTAAGAAGATGATATCTAATATAGTAAAACGATACTAAGAAATTTTGAGAGCTTATAATGAACTTGCAAATTATGGACTTCTTTTGCAAAATACAGATTTTGTTCTGTGATTGTTTCCTATCCCAATTATCATCTAAAAAGTCCAAACAGCTCTCAGACTTGCAAATGAACATTGTTGCGGTAGTTCTTATTTGCTCATCGAAGAAAAAATCTACAAACACTTCAAGAGGCATAAATAGTGCGAGCCGAACTATTTTTGTGGCAATTGAATACTTGAGGGACTTTTGTATATCTTGAAACAACTTATTCCTAAAGCTTTCACTAGTTTGCAAAGCAGGCAAGGACCAATCCTTGCTGTCAAAGGATGGAAGTGATAAAGGAGCTACACGACCCCAACCAATGGAAGTTCTCGGTTCCACATATGACATATCATAAAAGAAAATTCCATTATCTGCAAGTTCCTTGTGCTGTCTTCCTCGGTACATTTGCTCACCAATAAACGCATGGAAAGCATAAAAAATCCCAACTATGCTCTCAACTGGTTGCCAATCTGTCCTATTCGATGGATAAATATCTGAAACGTACCAAAGATGATATCCACCACTTAATATTCGAATATAATCATGCACTAAGCGAGATGCTGAAATAACTTACAGTTGGGTCGATGCCTTGGAAAACTTGGAGGAGATGTTTGCAACCTTAAGTCTGCATGATGGAAAGTATGTTGCATGAGGACCTCTTTCACCCGCTTGCTTTGGGCACACACTTTAAACTCTTTAACTTGACCCTTGAAAGCCTCCACAAAATCATGAGTTGCCTCCTCTTCCTCCTCCTAGTTTGCAGTAGAACCTAACTTCCGATAGTTATTCGAGATGGAATCCATGCTTGATCGTCTGTAGTATAACTGTTAAAAATGCTAACAGAGTCAATGGTAGTGCTAGGCCTTCGAGAAGTAGACATGGTGTGCAGTAGAATGAATACATAGAAAGGTTAGAGCAAATATGAAAAAGGGAAGAAGTTTTGAGAGGGAAGAAGAGCTACTCAAAGTCATATTTAGGCGGGAACAAAGATACTAGATAGAGTCTTCAATGAAAGTTCTGAAATTCCTCGGTACAGAGTTAGTACGACTTACGGTATTTATGCCTTGAAAGCGTGAAATTGTGCAATTTGATGAACCAAAATAATATTTCCTCCCTTTTTTTAAAAGAGCTTGACTCCAAAATGTCGATTTTCAACGTAACATTAGCCTCTTCCTCATTGGTCGAGTGCCACTCTCTCTGTCTAGAACTGAAAGGCCCAAAAGTGAGTCCAACTTTCTCCTAATGATATGCATCTGGATATTCATCTCCTTTCTAATTTCCTGCAATCCTCTTGTGTTTGTCGATGTTGTGCAGGTGAAGAAGACATGGTTCATACACGATGATGTGTGGACATTGAGGCAAAAACTCCATAGTTGGTGCTTAGACATAGTGGCGAGGCGGGAGGGGGGGGGGAGACGAGATTATGGCTGGTTTTATGCGTTGCATTTTGCACTAAAGGGAGATAGGTCTATGGATTGTTTTGTAACAACCTTTAATGTACGACACTTTATGTATGACCGGGTTTAGGGCGAGGTTTTGTGTGAGTCTACGCACAATGGTTTTGTATCAGTCTATATGCAATGTCCGGGGTTTGTGTTGACTAAATTATGTATGGCGAGTTTTATGGTGCAATGTTCAAAAGAAAGTAAATTATTGGTTAGTGACTAAGTTTATGTGGGCTTGTTTATGGCTACATCCGAGATCCATGTTTTGTCTATGTTTATGGCTATGTGCAAGTTCAGGACTATGTTTGGGTTTAGTTAGATGAATGTGGGAAGTGGCCATGTTTTTGTATACAAGCGGGTTAATGGTTACGTCTGGGTTTATTTATGTTTGTAGGTTTTTGTCTACGTTTGGGTTTAGTTAGATGTGGGACCAGTGGCCATGTTCGTTTATGTTGTAGGTTTATTTCCATATCTGGGTTTAGTTAGATGTATGTGGAGAGTGGCCAGTGTTTATGTTGTAAGCGGGCCGTATATTTGGCCCGTCACACGAGATTGTCTGCGTAGGAGTGTTTTCAATAGGAGGGTTGTTTCCATCAGAGTTTTATGCTTGAGCTCGAACCCCGAATTCCTCATCCATTTCTGGACATGCATCTAGTCCAGCTAAATTCCTTGACATTAATCCCAACTTTAGTGGTATTGTTTGCTGATATCATCCATCTAGCAACCTTTGTGCAAGCTTGTATGCATGTATGTATGGCTTATGGTTGCAATACATTTTGAGTCTCCTATAGCTGATCATGTAGCACAAATGGCTCAATCATTTTTTATGGTCATGCTTTTTGCGATGTTTATGGCGAGGTTTGATTATTATTTCCTGTTGAGTTTATGGCAAGGTCCAGTTGTGTCTATGGCGACTCCCCGATTACTGGTGTTATAGCGAGGTTCGATTACTATTTTTTGTTGAGGAGTCTTGTATAGTCTGGTTATGTCTATGGCAACTCTTTTATGTATGACTAGTTTTATGGCGAGATTTTGTATTGGCATACGTACATTGGGGTGGTTTTGTATCGGATGTGTTCCCAATTTTTGGTGCAATGTCCTTAGTTTGTGTTGACTAAAGTATTTGTGGCAAGTTTCTGGTGCAATGTTCCACATTTATGGATCTATGTGCTCGATTTTGGGCTGGTTTATGGCTTCGTCCGGGTTTAGTGATTGACTGCCATGTTTATTTATGTTGGTAGGCTTATGGCAGGTCCGGGTTTTTTGACCTTTGTTTATACTGATGCATTATGACCAAAATTTACCCTTTTTTATCTGGTACTCATGTATATATGACTTATGGCGAGTTTGGGCAGTCAAGGTTTAATCTTTTGGTTTTGAGTTTGGCTCCAAGTTTAATAAGGTTGTAGTCCATTTTGAGTCTCCTATAACTGATCATGTAACACAAATGGCTCGCTCAATTTGATGTTTATGTGGCGAGCTTCGATATTACTTTCTCCTGAGTTTATGGCAAGTCTTGTATATGGTGTTATGGTGAGGGCCGGTTGGTGTTGTTATGGCATGATGTTGAGCTTATGGGCGAGGCCAAGCTGTTACCATGCTTTTGTAGAGTTTATGGTCATGGCTCAGGGTTCATGACAAGGTTCAATTGGTGTTTGTGGCGACTCTATGTTTATGGCATTATGGCGAGGTTTGTTTTCAGTGTCATGCTGAATGTGTGTGAGATTTTGGCAATTAGTTCATGGTCATGTCTGAGATTATGGCAAGGTTCGATTGGTGTTTGTGGCAGCTCTACGTTTATGGCATTATGGTGAGGTTTGTTTTTATTGTCATGCTGAATGTGTGTGTGTTTATGGTGAAGTCATGCTGGGTGTGTGTGAGCTTTTGGCAATCAGTTTATGGTCATGGCCTTTGGCAATCCGTTTATGGTCATGGCCCAAGGTTTATGACAAGGTTTCGATTTGTGTTTGTGTAAACTCTTTATTTATGGCATTATGGCGAGGTGCGAGGTTTGTTTTTAGTGTCATGTTGAATGTGTGTGAGCTTTTGGTGAAGTCATGCTGGGTGTGTGTGAGCTTTTGGCAGTCAGTTTATGGTCATGTCTGAGATTATGGCAAGGTCCCATTGTGTATGGAAACTATAAGGACCCTTCTGAGGCTAATCTAGAAGATGCAAGACCTAGCAAAAGCGAGAGAAAATCAGAATCCCAGAATTGGTAAAAGCATATGTACATGGCTGGTGTGCACACATCCAAAACCTAGAAAATTCTCCATCGAGATCAGTTGAAGCATGACCCTTTTGGGCTCAAGCTGCAACCCTATATAGAGATGCAAGACCCGAGAAAAGCCAGAGAAAAATCAGCCCATGAGCTTGTTCTCAACTACCTGGCAAAAGCCTTGTGTTGATGCGTTATGGTTTCATTTTGCGGTGATATCAAAGAGACAACACTTCATTGTTGCGACCACTTAAGAGTGATAAAGAACAAACAACTAGATCAAGATAACCCAAATTAACTTTAGGATATCTACAAACTAGTCTAGCTTCTTGGGGACTACACATCATATCAATCTAATTGTTACAAAAACACATATATTGCAATTGTCCAAGTCATGTTCACAAAACATACATAGCTTATGATAAGGGAGCTCCTAAAAACTGCTTTTAAGAGGCGTTTTGGGAGAGGTACCACTTCAGAGAAGCTGTGGGACAAGTTGAGAGACTTGAAGTAGGAGGGTCTTTTAGAGTATGCCACCTATGATTCCAAGTTCATGGATTTGTGGGAACGGTGGTTGAGTCACTAGCAAGAGGAGAAGTTGCACCCGATTTCCTAAAAAAGGACCGCTTCATGCATGGCTTATGCCCTCGCTCAAGGAGAAGGTGAAGTGTAGATTCCCAACTACGTATGAGCTAGCTGTGGAGATTGCTTGCCTTAAGGACAAGAAGCTGCAGATGAAATCCAAAGAAGCCAAGTCAACAGAAGCAGGAGCATTGGGTCAAGCGCCAACCATGACAACCACCCCTCCACCTCCACCACCACTGGCTCCTGGAGTAGGAAATGACCAACAAGATATGTTGGCCCACATTACTGATCAATTGCAGAATTTGTCTGTCCACTTGATACAGCAAGGAAGGAATCAGGAAAGAGATCAGGACCCGGGAGGGGCACAATAACAAAACAAGGAGTATCACTGCTACACCTGTGGAGAAGATGGTCATGGTATGTATTACTGCCCTCAACTGCGACAACCCTATAATAGAGGAGGTAGGAGAAACCAACTGTCACCCCCTAGAGAGAGAGCGCCTACACCCCAAGCACCAACCCCACCAACACAAATTCTATGTCCACCCCGGGCACCACCACAAGCACCCATTCCACCTCTTCCACGGGCAACACCACCTGATTGCACTGTAAGCATCATAAGCTTAGAGGAGAAAGGAAAGGCTGTAGTAGTGGATCCACCCAGAGTGAAGGAGAAATGCAAGGGTAAGGTGAAGGCAACCTTTGTAGAACCATTTGAAACCATGACTATAAAGAGAGCTAGGAGGGAGAAAACTGCACAAGCTGATGATGAGAGAAGCATGAAGGGAGAGACTAGCAAAAGGCCGTCAAGGCCACGACGAAAATAGGCATCACCAAATTTTAGTTAGGGGAGAGTTCAAGGACCTATGATCTGACATTGGATGTGGTAGAGCAAGGACCAAAGATTACATGGCCACTACTGCTACATCTCGCACCAAAGGTAAGGTGGCAATGGTCTAAAATGGTAAGTACAAGGCACTCCAAAGGAAAGGTGACAGGAGCAATTTCAGGTTGCAACATGGTTGACATCCTTCCAGTCGTCGATGTCAACATAAAGAGTAAGAGGATTGGAAACATTTACATTGATGGTGGCGCACAAATATGAGGGCCCGAGGTTGACCGGCCTTCTCCATGCAAGGCAAAGATGGCAAACAATGCAAAGGTAAAATATGCAGGTGTAGTAAGTGCCATGAAGCTAAAAGCCTTCAACACTGAGGTAGAAGTAGATATTTTTGTGATGCCAATGAAGGGGGAGTGCTATCCATTGATCTTGGGAAGGCCATGGTTGATGGCCATGAAGGTAAACTGGGGCACTGGTCTTCTACGCATGATTGGTAAGAAGGGGAAAAAAATCTACTACGACATGAGAACCGGCAAGCAAAAACAAATGGACCTAGAGACATCAATAGATGAAACCACTAGTGAGTCTTCCACTTTTGAGGAGGAGACCACCTCCACCAATGAGAGCGACAGTTCCATCGAGGTGATGGGCATTATCCTGAAGGATCTACAAAGGGTAAGCACGACTGGCGACCTGTCACCAGAAGGGAAAAACAACGAAGAGAAAAATAAATCACCTAGCCTAGCAGAGGGTAGGCTGAAGAGTATGTTCTCTATGGAATTAACAATTGAAGAGAAGGATTAATTTTTGCAAATGTTGATGGGATTCCCTTACCTTTTCATTGACAACTATGAAAGGATCACAGGTATTATAGCGGTGGAGCATCACATTAAGTTGAAGGAAGGGGTAAAGCCAATCCTGCAAAAACTACAATGGCTGGGGGCAATACAAGAAAAGGCACTCCTTGCCGAGGTAAGGAAGCTACTGGAAGAAGGGTTCATTTATCCTGTGGAGAACTCAGAGTGGGTGTCACCCGTAGTGGTAACGCCTAAGAAGAATGGTAAGTGGAGGGTCTGCGTCAACTACAAACCACTAAATGCAGCCATAAAGAGGGACCGTTTTCCTCTCCCTTTCTTGGATGAAATTTTGAATGAAGTAGCTGGTCTTGAATGCTACATAGTGTGTGACGGGTATTCCGGCTATTTTCAAATATGCATAGCCCTTGAAGATAAACTAAAAACCACTTTCAGTACACCATGGGGTTGTTTTGCTTATAGAGTTATGCCATTTGGTCTCACAAATGCACCTGCCACATTCTAGAGATATGTCACATATGTCTTTCAACCGTTCTTTGGAACATTCGTAAGAGTGTTTATTGATGATTATTGTATATATCGCCCTCGCATCTCACACTTAGAAAAAGTGACTGAGGGTTTAGCAAGGCTGCAAAGCCTAGGAGGGCAATTAAATGTAGACAAGTGCCACATTGGGGAAAGTAGAGTCAGTCTCTTAGGCCATGAAATTTAAGCTAAGGTATCAATGCCAATCCAAGTAAGGTGTCTGCACTCATCGCACTACCTTCACCAACAACCACACGTCAACTAGTCTCTTTTCTACAGAAGGTGAGATACTTGAGTAGATTTATACATTACTATCACAACTTGTTCTACCACTGCAACAACTCACACAACGATCGACTTTCACATGGGATGAGGAGAGCGAGCATCACTACAACAAGGTAAAGGAGGTCTTAGCCACCCTACCAACTATCTCACCGCCTAAGTGGGACGAAAAGTTCTATGTCACCTCAAGTTTGGGTGATGACTCCTTAGAGGAAGTGCTACTCCACAAGGATGTAAAGACATCTTTCATGAGGCCAATCTACTTCTCTAGTCTCATGATGACAGCAACAGAGAAAGGTTTCACCCATGTGGAACACCTTGTCCTGGCTCTTAGATTTGCAACTACAAAGTTTCGATCATATTTGTTGCCTGGGCAATTTGTAATCTTAACCATGGATGAAATGTTTCCCTATGTGGTACAACACATGGATGTTTCTCCTAGGATCACTAAATGGCTAATTTGTCTGCAAGAATTTGACTACACAGTATAGGTGGAAAGCACGACAAGGGCAAGCTTGGGGGGACTCATGACCTACCAACACTTTGAGAAGAAGGTAAAGCAATCTATAGGGGAGTGAACTCAACCACTTCAAGAGCCACCGGTGATAGAAAGAGCACACTCTCTCTACTTTGATGTAGCCTACAAGCGAGCATCTGATGAAGCAGTTGCAGGCATATTGGTCTTTGATGACAAAGGTATTAAGGTATTTTCGCTTGGCCATTTGTTAGAATCACATTCTAACTATTAAGCTGAGTATGCAACACTAACCAAGGGGTTACAATGGTGCGTCTCACAAGGGGTAAAACGCCTTAATGTATTTGGGCAAGTAAATGGAGCATGGACATGTAAGAATCCTAGCTTGAGGACTCACTTAAGCAATGTAAAAACTTTGTTGGGAAAGTTTGAAGCAGTTCAACTGCACCACATCCCAAGGGCTCAAAACCATGAATCCGACGCCTTGGCAAGTGAAAGAGTGCAAAAAATGGTAGTTGGGTCTATAAAGCTAAAGCTCCCTCTATTTCAAGGTAGTGACGCCTTACCCGACATAATGTATTTCTTGGAAACAGGTGAATGTCTACCAGATCTGACAAAAGGGCAAAAGCAATGGCTCACAAAGAAGGCCACAAGGTATCGACTTATCAATGACGGTATGTATTGTAAGGGTAAGGACCAAGTACTCAGAAAGGTCCCTCCTTCTAATGAAATTACTGGGATAATTACCAGTTGTCATGATGGTGTTTGTGGCGGTCACTTTGCCCTAGATATAACAAGTAGGAAAATATTGCAAGCTGGTTTTGTATGGCCTAGCCTCAATCGTGATGTACACCATTGGTGTAAGACATGTAAGTTGTGTCAACGGGCCGTCGGCACCAGATCACTCATGCCTGAACCACAGACACCTATCTTTTTATATGGGCCATTTGAAATATGGGGTATAGATGCCATAGGACCATTGCCTAGGGCCAACTCAGGGAAGTTCTGTATCATCATGGGAGTCGACTATATGACTAGATGGGCGGAAGCTACACGCATAACTAGGATCACAGTTGTGGAGGTAACTAATTTTGTCTATGAGCACATATGTTGTAGGTTTGGCACACCATTAGAAATCATCTCTGATAGAGGGCCAGGCTTCAGAGCAGACTTGGTAGGAGAATTAATGAAAAGCCTAGGCATTACAAGGAGGCTTACAAGGAGGCACTCCACACCATATTACCCTCAATGTAGTGGCTTAGTTGAAAAAGTGAATGGAATGATTTGTAAAATCATCACCAAGCAGGTTAACAATCATCCTGGGGATTGGGATAAGTATCTACTCCCAGCTTTGTGGGCCTACCGTACCTCATTTCGAACATCTTTGGGGTTCACCCCATATCATTTGGTATTTGGTAAGGAGGCAATTTTACCTATTGAGGTGAAACTAGCAAGTCTCAGAATAATGGCAAGCCAATTTCAACGACCCAACATCATTTGAAAGATCACATCCTTGACTTTGGAACGACTACAATTGGACAGAGAAGAAGCAATCAACCATTATGCAGCATAGACAGAACACAAACGGCTTAGTTTCAATCAACATCTTTGGCACAAAGATTTAAAGAAGGGCATGTTGGTGCTCTGCTATGACAATTGCTTCGACACATGCAAAGATAAGAAGTTCCTACTTTGATGGGAAGGTCCTTTCATCATCATAAAGAAATATGCCAATGGGAGTTACCAACTCATGGAAGCGGATGGTAAGCTTCATAAGTCGAGAGCCGATGGATGGAGGCTTAAACCCTATTTTCTATGATTTGATCAAGCTCCACCTATCGACATTCCAGATGAGGATACACCATCAACCTCCACCTCCGATGACTACAACCAAACGAATGAGTTAGAGGCATAAATGCCCCTAACCTTTGGGGGGAGGGCTAATGACACGGGGTTAGCCGCACCGCCCTCTAGCTCACCCGGAGACTGATGATGGCCGGCTTTGACAAGCCGCCACGGCCACAAGAATGAACCGCATTCGGGGAGCTTCAAATCAAGAAAAAATTTAATAAATTTTTTTTTTTTGGTGGCTATGCCAACCGGGCCTCCCCTCCTTGCGTGCGTGCAGTGGACCCCCCCCCCCCCCCCCCCCCCCCCCCCCTTGGTACCACCCTTCCCCCCCTCTCCTCCATTACCTCCTTCTCCCTCTCTCTCTCTCTCTCTCTCTCTCTCTCTCTCTCTCTCTCTTCGCCACAATGACGCTCAGTCTCTCTCTCTCTCTCATCCATTACCACAAGCGGCCAGATTTCCTTCTCTCTCTTGTTTGTCACCCATCAATAGAGCGATCGCCATGAGCAGTGATAATCTCTGTCTCTCCCTCCCCACCCATACACACTCCCTCACCCACTCTCTCAGCCTTCCCTCTCTCCCTCTCACTGACGCCCGCTCTCCCTCTCCCCATCTCTGTGTCGCTAGTAGGGCACAAATATCTCTCTCTCTCTTGTTTCCACACACACACTCATCCACACCCACACTATCTCGCTGACTGTCTCCCTCCCTCTCTCCCCATCACCCACTCTCTCTCCATCTCTCACTCACGCTCGCTCTCTCTCTCCCCCCCCTCGTTCAGCCCACGCAGGACGCAGAGAACAAGTCTCTCTCTCTCTCTCTTTCATTATTTACTCACACACACACACAAACTCACCTACTCTCTCTCTCTCTCTCTCTCTCTCTCTCTCTCTCTCTCTCTCTCTCTCTCTCTCTCTCTCACCCTCGCTCTCTCACGCTCTCTCTCCCTCTCTCGTTCTTTGTGTAGTCGGCCAAGCCAACCATAAAAAAATAATATATATACCCCATATACATACCCACACACACTCCCTCGGTCTCTCTCTCACCCATATAGTATCAACTTACACACTCACACACATGAAACACGTGCATGCACACACGCATAAGCACACATGCACAAGCGCTTAAAGCGAAGAAGAAAATGAGTGCCACACCATCGACAGAAGAAGAACGGCAAAATCACGCAAAAGCAGCATCAAATCGAAGATTGACGCCAAAGGCATGCCTCGGCCGGCCCCGAAAGTGATGAACGCGTAGCATCTCGACATCAGCAAAACATCGGTGACGGTAGAAGCATACTCGATCCCCCTCTTCTATGACTTTCCCCCATCGGCAACACCCTTGTAAAAATTCCTAAACCAAGTTACTCTTAAGTCTAGCCATGGCTAGCATTTGTAAATTCACCTATCCCTACCCCACTCCTTCCCTCTCTCTCTACTCTCTTCACCTTCTCTCTCCCGCAATCACATGGCACACTCACACTCTCTCTCACCCCACTAGTAAGAGAGGTCACCACTCCCAAAATCCTATATAAGGACAATGATCTCTCCACTTAAAAAACATAGAGAGGAGAATGCCAATTCTGAGAAGCACAACATCACCATAATCATAACAATATGCACACCCTACACAAGCATGATAGAAATTGGTAGTTCTTTTGGAAGGTTGGCACTTTAAGCGCATGGAATTAGGAGCACTTGATGTTAGCACTATGGAAATATGGGTTAGACACACATCTAGCTCATAAGAAATCTTTTGGTTTGCCTAAGCCCCCATCTTGGAGCTCGAAATAGCTTGTAACCTTGCTACGGAACTACACTAATAGAAGGACCTCTTTGCCATCAAGACATATGTACTTGGGTTGTAGCATGTGATAGAAGTCGAGTGTAAGCATCCACCCTTTGGATGGTAGCTTCTTTTCTAAGGAAGCTATTGGGCCTGGCTGTGTATCCATTTGGGATTTCTCATAGTATGGAATAATGAGAAAGGGGTAGTCTTCTCTCTCTCTCTCTCTCTCTCTCTCTCTCTCTCTCTCTCTCTCTCATTCTCTGAGTCTCCCTCTCTCTCTCTCCCTCACCACACACACGCTCTCTCTCTCATAGTAAGGATTCAGAAGAATGTGTTTTTTGTGTGTTGTGCTAGAGGGACAAGTCTGAGGCTACGATATGCGTCCTAGCTACACTTATGCTAGGTGGTGCCCTTTTATAGTTATAGGATAACCCCCTTCTTTTGAGATGATGCTTGGGGAATTCAGGCTATTTGTGGTGTAGAGGCCACCCCACCTGGCACATCATTTTCAAACATAATAAGAAAAGAAAAATAAGAAGAAATCTTATAAATGTGAATCAGTGGGAGGAGCTTATTTTGCATCATCCTCATCACCATCTTATTTTGCATCATCCTCACCATCATCTAGGGCATCATCATCGTCCCCTAGATTGAATGACAAGAAGTGTTATGAGTGTGGCAAGCCTAGACACCTCTCCAAGGACTGCTACAAGAACAAGTATTGTAGCAATTGCCGCATCAAAGGTCATCCACCATCAAAATGCCAAGGAAGCAACAACAAAGACAAAGCTAGAGTCAATCTTGGACAGGAAGAGGATGGAGATTAACTGTCTCCATGCGTGTACCACCCCCAACTACTTTTACGAATATACTGATGTATTGTAGATACAGATGGTCTTCCACTTTCTTTGTTTAAGGGGAGGATTCTTTAATCTGTATGACAACATATGATGAGACCACTCAGTGTGTGTGACTACCTTGGTCTATGTGACTATAAGCCTGTGTGACTTTAGGTCTCGATCCAGCTTAATTCAGTATATTCTATGCGTAAGGGGAGGATTGTTGGGATAGGCATGTCCTTCTATAACCATGGGAAACATCTCTACACTTGTATAGCTTATATATGGCATTTGGCCTATGTGTTGTAAGGTTCTCTAGTATGGCTACGTGTAAGCCAAAAAGATGAGGAGCTCCAGCCGGATATCTACTCCATGCTTATAAATAAAGCCCTCTATGTACATATTTTATGCTATGGTGTGTACTTTAATATCATACCTTTTGAGTCAAAATCACGACAACTCTCTCTCTCTCTCTCTCTCTCTCTCTCTCTCTAACTATGTAAGCTATGTCTGCACACACACACAAACCTCCTTGAGCACACACCCACCATCCCCTACATGCTCTACCAAACAGGGTTGTCCGCTTAGCACCTTGTTGTATGCCATTTCCACTCACCCTTTGTTACTGTAATTGGATCACTTGACTTAGCTCGGTCGTCTTCACGGACTGAAATTACCCAACGGAAAAGACTTACATGGCAGGCCTATGCTGCTGATTGGTTGTTCATGTCCTGCAACAACTAGGACGACGTACGTGAGATTATGCAGGCATCTGATACATCTCGCAGCAGGCCTTAAGGTTGACTTTTGGAAATCCAAATTGTTGCCTACTGGTGTTTGTGATTGGCATCATCTTTTGTGGCCTGGTGAGATTCTTGATCCACATGTGGTGGTCACGCACTTAGGATATCTTATCGTTTGCCTAGTAGTTAATACCCAACAAATTGATTGCGTCATGCAACGATTGAATGCCAAATTGCACTATTGGAAATTGTCTACATGGCCACTACATGTTTGACTTCATATTGTGCAAAGTATCATGATGGCATATGTTCAATTTACTTGCCGTTGTTACATTGGCCTCACTCTTGCCTCTCATTGCTTATGTCTAGTATTGGATCTCACTTGTGGCGCACAAGTTTTCATAAGAAAGGCCTCCGTTTGTTGGAGTGGAGAAACTTTGCACTCCAAAGCGTCTTTGGGGGCTAAATATTTTGGACCTTCATCGCCATGCTTTGGCAAGGAAGACTATGTTATTGCCTACTCTTGCACGACAATCTCAGTCATGGACAATTTTGGTTGCTGACCTATATCGGCATGTTACCACTCTCACCTGTGGTCATTGGCAGGCTTCCTTCTAGGAGATTGTGTTTGGCAAGATGATCGGTTGTATTCCTAGTTGCTTGATCACCTCTGGCTTGCTCTGTGCTTGGAAAGTGGTTACGGATCATCTCTCTTGGCGTGGTAGACAACAAGCAGATGGGAATTTGTTGCGTTTGAAAAGCATAACTGGAGTAGGGTATTCTCTCTTACCTTGGTTGATCAGTCACCTCTTCAAGCCTACCTCCTCTGTGGTCCTGGCATACGCACGCCGAGATGATGTGGTGGACTCATTTGGGAGTTTGCTTACTTTTTCTCAGGCAACGGCACACTTTGGGTTGGGCCTGCATTATCGTTAGATTTGGAGCCTGCTTCACCATATGCTAACTGCTTTCCTCCCCATTCCACCGCTGGCCAGTGGATGCCGTATGTAGGATTGGAATTTATGGGACACTCCTTTGGATGCGATTTCTGCCCGCCATATCTATGCTCCTCTTATGCAGGACTCTTGGATGATTGATCACTGTAATGCGCTCTGGGCTTTACACAAATCTGATCAATGGTGGAGACATGCTCTTACTGCAATTTGGAAGTCTCGCTTGCCTCTCAAGGAGAATCTGTTTCTTTGGTGCTGTGCACTAGGAGTTTTTCCAGTTGGAACTCTCCTTGCGACGCGTCGCATTAGCTCCTGTCATTGTGTTGGTTGCTATGCTGCTAAAAAGATTATCAGGCATCTGCTTTGGGATTGTCGTTGCACTAGGGCTTTCCTTCGCCGCATTTCTGCTTGTATGCACCTTTGATTTCCCCAGTTTTCCACAAACGATTCTGGCCTTTTGGCATTCTCTCGACTTCCCTCCAACGATTTTCCATCTTCTTCGCATGGGTCAGATTTTGGCCGCTATGGTCTTTGTGGCACCATCGCAATCTCCGCAGGTGTCACTGGCATGAGGCAAATCCTTTTCCATCATTCAAGATTTCACTGAGGCAATTGTTACATTTTTGCCTTTGATATTGGGGACATATCCCTGAATCTTGAAACTCTTCTATGTTTGCTTTTAGCGCTTTCACACTGCTGAACACTTATGTGTTCCGCCCTTTGTATATGATCTTTCTGGTGGGTTTTCCTCGATTTGAGGTTTCCCACAGGTAAATTAATCAAAATAGATTTACCAAAAAAAAAAAGAGTGTTTCTTGTTGGTGTTTAACTTGCATCGCAGACAACATTCCTGACACGCCATGTTTTTGGACACGAAGCAGTAAATGACCTGACATGGGCTACTCCAGAAATGATGCCTAGTCTCGAATCAAACATCAGGCCATGACCATCGACCGATTGCCCAAGTCTCAAGAGCTCTCAAGGCTGGAACTAGTGTGCTCTGATTGGTTCACCAGGACTCTTGAGGGGGACTATTTTTGTAATTTTCTCAATAATTTAGTGGTGGCCTCGTTCTTCTTGAGTTGCTCCTCCCTTGCACACAACTATGGCAACGGGTACTGGATGAACAACGGGTAGAGGGGGCAAGAAGAGGAGCACCAAGGCAGTCTAGCAATTTCTTGTGGGTCGTATTGCACGCTTACCTCAAAGAAGGTCGCTATGCGTAGAGGGTTGGCTCTATATATCTTGTTTATCTTATTTTAATCAAACACTCCTGTTATGAAACACGGCTCTGAATAAATTTTGGCTAGGTAGCGAACGTGGCAAGTTGGAACTCAACACAGTGGCGTCAAGTGTCCACGCTGGCCGAGCCACGTTGCCAGGCCTTCACCGTATAGTGCCTGATTCAGCCCGCCCTGTCGTGTGAGCGTCACGCTGACGCCAATTGGCTGAGACGCTGCAAGATCTTGTGACGCTCTCTCGGACCCGCCATGGTCTCCTTTCGACGCTTGTAGAGTCGCAGGGCCTGCCTCCCGCCACACTCGTCGTTATTCTCTCTCTCCCCTCTTCTCTCCAATCAGACATTAATGCCACTAAAGGCTAACGTTAAGGAAAACTTTTAACGTTCTCCTCTAGCCCCTTGAACTAAGGGATTTTCTCCTACTCTTAAACACACTCTCTCTCTCTCTCTCTCACACACACACACACGCACCACCCTTTCTGCTCGCTTCCTGAGTCGTAGGTCCAACGACGGTAGCGTGGCCAATGAAATTTCGTCCAGCTTGCAAACGTGGCAAGTTCGGACCTTTCCACCGTGGCGTCAACTGTCCACGCTGGTCTGTTCCCCGGCGAGTGCCCCACGGTCGTTGGACCTACGACCTCAGGACGGGAGCAGAAAGGGAGGTCCCAGGCTACTCAGCTGCATTCAAGGTGCCAGGCAGCGTTCTCTCTCTCTCTCTCTCTCTCTCTCTCTCTCTCTCTCTCTTAGTGCAAAGTGCCAAGGGGCTGTGGTTAGGCGAAGCCGCTTGCCTTACTCTCTCGCATTGCAGTCCGTAGGCAAGGGGCTTGCCCAGGCAAGGCCAAGCATTGCAGCGCATTGCAGTCTGCAGGCAACCAAAGCCGTCTGACGAGGGCGACGAGCATTGCAACCAGCCATTGCATCGCAAGCATTGCAGGCTGAGGAGGGGGGCAATGAGCCTCCAGTAGGAGTACTCCGGTCACCTGGTAGCTTCGGCATGCGCTATCTTCGGTCGCTTGGTAACGACCGATTCTTTCTCTGTGTGTGTGTGTGTGTGTGTGTGTGCGCGCGCGCGCAGAGCCGTGTAGAGCTGGAGTGCCGTGGAGCTGCAGGGGTTGATGGCCGACTCGGTTGTCTCTGATCTCTCTCTCTCTCTCTCTCTCTCTCTCTCTCTCGTGTAGGCATGTACTTTAATATGGTGAAGATGACGACATTTCCCACACGGGCATATTGCCTGACATGACACGATGGGGTGGGAGCAAGGCGACTTTGGCTCACACGATGACATACTGGTTGAGCAGCAGAATTAGGAATTTTATCTTAAGTTTTTCTTTGATTAATCTTACAATTTTAGAAGGAAGCTAGGTTGAGAATGGGACTTTGCAATTGTTGTCTGTCTACTTGAGATTAGTGCACACGTACATGCAAACACGCGCATGTACACGTAGACACACACAAACACGTAGACACACGCAGACTTTGTAGTTGTTGTCTATCGACTTGAGATTAGTGCACACGTACATGCGAACACGCGCATGTACACGTAGACACACACAAACACGCATTAAACAAACATGTTGGATATTGCCAGGCGCTCAATATAGCCATGTCTCGATACCCTTGGTGTGGTTCCACGGGCCAAGATTCCATTGTAAGTTCCCGCAACGTCCTTATCGACTTGTGTACACCACCGGCCTCCAGAAGCCATGACCAATCAATTGATCTTTGCACACCAACCCCTGGGAAGCCACACATTATACCCGGAGATTCGGAGTGACAAAGTCAATGCTCATAAACAATGGGAGGATCATTGTCTCCAGAGCTAACAAGGAGGCCATTGAAGAGTTCTCACCGGCACACGGAGGTGCTATTTGTAGTCTGCAAACAAAAAAGGTAATTCTTGCTGTCAATTAACTTCAATAGTTCGAAAAAAATTATACTTATCGCTTGATCATGCTTTCATTTTGGTAGGAGACCGCATCAAGGAGCCCAAAGACCCTTAGGTGTTCTGCTCGCCTTAAAACTAAAAAGTGCACGGACAATGATGCCTCTTCTATTGCTATCCCAAGGCGTTTCGAGAGGTTGAGGGTGAAGATCAAAGAAGATCCCATTTTGTCTTAGAGCCCTCTTTTGCAATATTGTGTTTAGAAGTTTTATTGCATGCAGTCCTTGTTTTAACACTTCAACCTTTTAACAAAGCAAGGTCTTCACTGGCTATTTGTTGTTTATGTGTCGATCCCTCTTTCTCTCAACCTTTAATTGGGTCTTCATTATATTATGCAACCTTGCTCTTGTCTCACATGCTTAGATTCACACAATAAATGCTAGCTTTTGGTCGCGCCCCCCTCCTTTTTATAAATCACAGTAACTCACACATCAATGCAATAATTTGGGTATGTCTCTCTACTCTACAGGCACACTTAATGCCTCCTTATATTCTCTCTCTCAGTTTCTCACACACACAAACTAAAACGTCAATGCTATTTTTAGGGTCTCTCTCTCTCTCTCTACTCACACTTAATGCAAGGTTTTGGATTCCTCTCTTCTCTTTGGCCCCTTGACCCTCCATCTCCGTCTCTCTCTCTACTCACACTAAGTATGGCTAACCTACCTCTCATTGAAATTTTTAGGGTCCCTCTCTCAATAGTTACATTAACACCCACTCAATGCCACATCTATCCCCCCCCTCTCTCTCTCTCTCTCTCTCTCTCTCTCTCTCTCTCTCTCAAATACTTAGATGATAGAATCACAAGCTGAGATAATGTGAGATTTTGTCAAAATAAGGAAAAAGTACAATGTCATGAATGAGTACTTAGGATTTTGCATCCAATGAGTAAGGCGCCTTATCTTCTTTCGCTGCACAATAATCAAGCTTCTGTTGCATGGAGCGTCTCTTTTTCTCCATAGAGGATGTGAATGGATTAACTACATCTTCCTTGTTGCTTTATGATGGTCACCTTCTCCCAACCCTCTTCTCAATAAAAGGTTGTGCTCTCTTCAAAGTATTACCAAAAGCATCTTGGGTGGAAACCAATGAAACTTGGAGTTTATTGATAGGCATCCTCTTTTCGTGCTTTCAATGCATTCAATTGAGAATTTTTCTTCTTTATGATTGAACAAGCTTCCTCTATCAAGCCATTGTCATCACGAATAGTTGATACAAGCTCTTGAAAGAGATTATCAAGCTCCCTTAATCCCTTCACACTGTCAACAATAGGCTGCTCCTCTTGAAAGTTTGCTCCCTCACTATCAAAGCCAATCTGCTCTCTCATTGTAACACTTTCTGGGGAATCCTCCTCATCATGTGTTTTGATAGGGAGTGCTAGCCTAGCATGGAGATCTTCTACCTGTCTTCCATACATCTTCAAGCACATATTCTTTAAAGACAAAGAAGAGACACCTAATAGAAGCATCACCTTTATTTGGTGTTTGCAAATGTTTCCCTCTTCAGACCAAGCACATGTGCAACATGCCCATATGCTCTCGGGGTTGTATACAGTGTGCACTATCTCCGAGGTTGATGCACTTTGTACTAGTGCATGGGAGCCATCCTCCCCATCTATCATAGACACACATGCTCATCGGGAATTTTGATTGCCCTCTCAAAAGAATTTTCCACCAAATTCTCAATTGCATTGTTACGAACAAACCCAAGTTTGTCCTTCATCATTTGAATGTACCAATAAAAAGGAAGAGCCTTGGAGGTTAATTTGTATAGAAGCCAATCAACTCTTCGGCCAGCCATCTTCCTTGAGCTCCCAAAAAATTTGGACTTCAACACACCATGGTAGGTTTCGATGGCTCCATTTGTATCTTGACCTGAATGTGGGAGTGTCCTGGTTGCACGCGCCTACATGTCTACAAACAAAAGCACATATGCAATCAAGCCAAGAAAAGAGAATAAAGTGTTTCCACATGACCTAAAGCCACCATAAGTACCAATTTTTGGGAGCCAATATGTTTTGAAGTACTCAATGAAGGGCTCCTCCGCATGATATTCGAGGAAGAAGAAATCTAGCATGCCTTGAATACGTTTTCGTGTTTCTACCTCTGACGTGCTTGAAGGCCCTTGCATGTGCATGACAACTCCAACTCTATGAAACATGGAAGCCCTAATTGGCCAACCCCGTACCTTCCTAACAAGATGCTTGAGCCAACATTGGTGCACATGCCACAAGCACAAGTAGATAGGAACATTGAAGACGTGCCCGGTCGCACATTGAAACCAATGAGAAACCAAAGAGAAACAACACTATGCATGTATGTACAAGATAGAGGGAGGTGAATACCTAATTGCAGAAATTTCTGTCTCTGCTTCATCCACCATGAAAGCAGAAGGTTCCCAACATTTATGGTAATCAAGCATATAATCTCTAAATTGTGACAGCCATAAAGAAGTCACCTCGAACGCTGTACTTGAAGTCAATACCCAAGCTACGGGCACGCCATTGCGATGGGCGTCGAAAACCAAGATAGTATACAAGTGGAACTATAATCGAAAAAGGCAACCATTTCATTATGCCATCAATAAAATACATGCATGTCAAGATTTGAAGTACATACCTTGTATTTTTTTGTTCCAAATGTGGTATGATCAGGTTGGAGGCGTCTAATATTGAAATGGCACTAGCATCCTCTTTTGATGAGACTTTTATTGCGTCGCCTTTTAATTTTTTTGCTTGGAATGAGAGGTAGAGGCATGTCGCTCGTCGTGTGGACCATATGCACACCAAAACCTACAAGTCAGAAGTTGAATTGTGAGACCAATGCTCGAAAACACCTAATTATTGAAAAGATTAAGAGGCAACCGATAATCATTTTGCACTCAAACAATTTTTTCAATCCATGTATCATCGAGCAACCTCTTTTTTTATCCGGATGATGAGTATACTTGTTGAACATAGTATCATAGCCATCAATTTTACCTTCACCGTGCACGAAGTCATCAACTCGTGACCATGGGATAATTGCCTGTCGCATAATTATTGTACTTTGAGCGTTCGTCATGCACGAGTGTCCATTGCAAAACACTAGCATTAAAAGCACCAGACGTGGGGATTTGCAAATTTTGCATTGTGTGTTGTTAACCCTCACGGCTCACGGACACCTTATCACCTACGACGGACGTTCTAACCTACGGCAGACATTGTATTATTTATTTGGTAGAGTCAGGTACCGGGCTTGCGGTCCAATAGGAAAAGGGTAAGAGTGATTGCCGATGAGAGGCACACTCTAACTGGAACATTCAAGGGATTAGTTGGCTAAGCATGGGCACCCAAGTGTGAATGGGGCGAGCTCATATAAAAGTCAACTAAACCTAAAATTCACTCATTCTCTCATTTGTGCAATAGAAGAGTGCTCTTGCTCCATCTCCATCTTCTTCTTCTTCATCTCCTTGTGTGTGTGTGTGTATGCGAGAGAGAGAGAGAGAGAGAGAGAGAGAGAGAGAGAGAGAGAGAGAGAGAGAGAGAGAGAGAGAGTGCGATCGAGCATTGCGACAACGGCACGGTGGTGGCGAAGCGGTTGAATCCTCCACGAACCGACGGCTCCTTCTTCTTCGCGGCGAGGAATCCTCCACGAAGCAAGCATAGAGCGGTGAGCGACACACCATCGCCTTCTTTGAGCTTACAGCTAGTTTAGGCTTTTTGTGTGCTTGGAGTCATTTGTGGCTCGCACATGGTGTATCGGCAAGTTCCTTGCATTGACACATGCGACATAAGCGCACATTTTTGGCGCCGTTGCCGGGGAATGCCGTGCATTAAGCTCGAGTAGCACTCTGTGCTTCTCCGTGGTACAGTTTCTATTGTAGGAAAGGTAAGGAAGGAGTGTGTGTGTGTTGAGAGGAGGGATTTGGTGTTATACTGTGTGTTTTTTTGTTAATGGAGTTTTCAAAGGTACTGTGTTTATTCTCTGTGTATTAAGGTAGTTAGTTTTCTATGTACAGTAAGTAGGAAGTAGATTAGTGAGAGTTAATAGAGTGTATTAGTGTGTAAGAGTGTGTGTGTGCTCTCGTGCAGGCCACGACGACCTTATCCTTTTTTTAAAAAGAAAATTACAATTAATAAATAAATAAAATTAAAATTTAAAAAATTTTAAAGGTAGGACCGGGATCGGGAATATCTCCCAGACCCAAGCCCAGACCCAAGCCCAAGCTCACGCTCAGGCCTAGGCCTCAGTCGCCTTAAAAAAAAACGAATTTTAGCTTCACACGTAGCTAAAAATCGATTTTTTGAGGACCAACGGAACGTCAGATGCCCGAAAATTGTGCTATAAAGCACACAGCAACCCTCTAAGTGATACGCTCATTTCGAGCTATCACACACTTTAATAAAAAAAATCAAACATTAAAAACATTAAAAACGTAAAAAACACGAGCGAAAACGGACGCTTAAAAAAGGTAAGCGGTTAATTATCGAGGTTATTCACCGACGTTTGTAGGGTGCCAAAGGCACATGCATCTGCACTCTGGTCGTGTGCTAGAGACGGAGCAACTAAAGAGAATTTCGACTTACGCGAGTTCTCAATATCCACCTACTTTAGGTTCTGGACCCTCGGCGGGGACCCAAGGTAGTACAAACCAAGACCCGAACATAGCGGCTAGTGACTCCTCCTCTGACTACGACGTCATGGAGGGTTTCCCAATGCCTAATCCAAATAGATCAAGCCAAGACATGCATGCCATGGGTCCTCGGTCCGGGCCGAGCGTGCTTAGCCGCCTGAAGGAAACCTTTAGTAGAGCCACTCGCTCCGAACATGGAGCTAATGATGTAAATGAGGGGGTGGGGAAGTACATTCTCCATTCGTGACAAACGTAGACCCTATACCGTTAGAGAATGTGCACGTGAATACTTCATTCACTGCACCTCGTGACTCTTTAGAGTTATTTCCCTCCGAGGTCATATTACCCGATGGTAGAAGCCTTGCCGAAGTGCAAGAGGTTGAGCGATATATCCTTGCAGAGAGGGAAAAGGAAGTCGAGAGCTTACGTAAGGCGGAGCAACGAAGAGAGTTAAAAGCGAAAGCTCCTATGTCAATATCCTTGCTAAGAGAGCAATCAAGTGCTCCTGATTTAGCAACCGCTAAGGGCCAACCCCTAGAAAGCAACATTGCATCTAGCTCAAAGGACACCCCTAGCACCTCAATCCTAGATGGGGTGTTCTTAAATGAGAACTGGGAGTACGAATTACAAACAGAGACTTTGACCGACCTATACACAGGTCACACCTATCACGTGGGTTGGTTAGATGTCCTACAATCCACAATGGGTGCTACTAGTGTGGAGAATCAACAACAAAGAGTTTGTGAGGTCATCCATAGGGTCATTGAGTTAGAGAGACAGTACAAGGGGATCAACATGCCTTCAACAGGTCTCATGAGATTCTTGGATACAGGGAAGGCTAAACAACCGACCTTATCGCAAATGGAGACTCCCTCGGTAAGTCCGATGGATCCCCCATATGTTGTTTCTCCAGGGGTCTCAGTACAATCTGAGCCCACAAGTGATAGCTTCACCTTTCCAAGTCTAGCTCATCTTTCCCTTGATGACACCACGGCTACCATGCCTACCCCAATGATGGACATGCCGAGAAACACGCCATGGACCTCATTTGTTAGTAAAGCACCACTACATGGTAGCTCAATGCCTGCAACAGTACCTACAAGTGTGTACCAATCATATACACCCATGGGTCCTCGTACTCATGTAGTCCCTACCCCTCCCATTGTTTCAACTACCTATGTTCCACAACCACAATACACAAGTTCTTATTTCCATGGGACTATACCGGCTAGCATTAGCATGTCACATCCGACGTCTGCTATGCCTAGGTCCACCCATATGAACTATGGACCACCACATGGCACAACATCCTACCCAACGTGGAACCCAAGGGCTTCCTATGCGCCAAGCCCAATGCCAATACCTACTCCACATGTAGTCTTTGGAGCACCTTCACCCACGGTGCCTGCTCACTTAGGTGACTTGGCAACATTTGCTCAAGCTATTGGTCGATCTATTGCTGAGAATATGCATAACACGCCTGATAGAGAGCCTAGAAGTAAGGCAGTACAAATAGCCAAGCTCACACAAAAAATTAGTGGGGACGGGGATGTGAAAAAGCATATCAAAGTGTTTGAACAAATATGCGATTCTCTAGGAGAACACAATGACCTACATAAGAGAAATGCTTTAAGCATAACCTTAAGTGGAAAGGCTAGGGATTGGTATAGAACCCTAAGGGTGGAAGAAAAAAGGATTTACCCTACTCTTAGGAGACCGTTCTTAAAAGAATACATACGAGAGGGAGTGCTTTGGGGTGTAGCCTCTCAGCTCCAGAAAGCCCAACGAGAGGAAGGAGAGTCGGTGAGAGACTTTATAAGTCGCTTGAAGCATTTGAATTCTTGTTGTAATCCAAATGAGCGCTTCAACAATAACCAATTTCTTGATAGATTCATTAGGGGATTACGGCATGAGGATATCTACAATGGCCTATTCATTAGAGGTATCACCACTTGGGAAGCAATCACCACCAATGCGATCCAATTGGAGGATAATTTAATGATTCAAGGAGAAAGAGTGTCTGTTGAGTCTAAATCTATTAGCTCACAAGCATCGGGGCATCAGCCAATGACCCTAAAGCCTATTGCTAAGGAGCCAAAGATATCTGAGATGACTTTAGCAGATCTCACCAAGGCTATTCAAGAGAGTCTTAGAGACAATCGTGCTCCGCAAAACAATCATATGTATCCAAGAAGGGAGCAGCAATGGTGCTCAGTATGCTATGGACCGCATAGTACCAATGAATGCCCTACTTTTAGATTAAAATTCAATGGGAATTGCAATGCCTGTGGAAGGTATGGTCATCAAGCTAAGGATTTCATAGTATTTAAGCAAGCGATGGCCAATAGACCAACCTTAGCATGGACAGACACACCTCGAGTGCCTGCATTGATGCCGGCCCCACCTCTTGAACAAACAACACAACACATGGTCCCTAGGGCCCAAAATGTTGTTCAAACAACACCCTTACCACCTCCAGTGCTAGGACCGCAACCACCACATCCGAGAATCACTTCTGTGAATCAAGTGGGTTGTGAGTCACCTATTTCTTGTTTGGAAGGCTGTGAGGAAGATATAGATCCTAATATCGCCTATGGGATGGATGTACTTGAAGAAAGTCCACAATACTACATGGAGGACTATTGGGGACAAGTCAAACTTGTATATCAAGTAGCTACTCTTGCGGCAAGAGGCCAAAATATCAATTACAATGCTAAGAGACCACCTCTTCAATTCTATGAGTGTGGAGGTCCACATCGTGTAGCCGAGTGTCCTATTAGGCTACAAAATAACGCCACACTGATGCAAACCAATCAAGCGAGCACGTCTACAATGCCGATACTCATGTGTAATCGATGCGGCATAGATCATTTGATTGCCCAATGTCCAAATAATCCAAATGCACCGAAGATCACGCCATTAAACTTGATTGAAGTTACCGAGGAGCCATCACCAAGTACACCCATGGTACCAGTAAACGTACTCACACGATCGATGCTCCAAAAACAAAATTATATTCTTGAGGAAAGAGACACGGCATCAATTGCCCAATCTCAAAAAAAGAAGAAAACACGAAGAAAGAGATCGCAAAAGCAGCGAAGTCAGACCCCAGTTCAAAGACCAACATAGGGACTGGTGATGACCCCGTATATATGAACGACGCTGAAGAAGATTATGATTCAGGTGAAACCATGGAGACCAAAACGACCACTAACATAGAAACCAACAAGGAAGATCTTCATGAGCCACAATGGCCAGGATCCAAAAACAAGATAGGAACTTACCCAAACCCTACAGAGGAAATTGAGCGAGTCAAGCAATTAATGAGTTTGGTAGAAGATACCCAAAGCGATCTAGAACCATCACCTAGGAAGATCCAGATTACAGACACCGTGTTCCCTATGCAACAACAACCTCACCAAGTCCATAGACCCTTGGACATACCTAGTGTCATCCAAGAAGAAAGTGACGTAAAGTCATGGGAAAGTGGTCGTACTCACTTCCTGATGGAAAGAATGTTTACAGAGGGACTACCTGATCCTATCAAAGAAATGGAGATCCCATCTTCCCCACGTCAAGGGACTCAAGGCCAAAAGGTGCCATTAAACATTGCCAAATTGATGGATTTCATGTCTTCAGAAGTTAGAACCACCATCATGTCCAAACTATATAAAGATCCTGAGCTGAGACTGCTAGTCTCAGCTCTTCGAGCCTTCCTCAATGGAGAACTGAAGTTTGGGCTACCACAATTTGCACAGATGGATGGAGCTGGGGAGATGCCAATAGAGGAGGAATACATAGATCCACAACCCAACCTAGATGAGAACCTTGTTATAGAAATACCTGTTAACAAGTTGGGACAATACTTTGAGGGTGATGAATCCAATGCGACCATACCAATCACTACTAAGGGATTAACTGTGAAGGGAATCCTTGATGGTGGTGTTGGGGTTAGCATTGTGACTAAAAATTGCTGGGAAACTATGGGAAGACCTCACCTTGCGACCACAACCATAGTAGTGAAGATGGCCAATGGGTCTATTGTTAAACCTATTGGGATGCTAGAAGATCTCAAGATCAAGGTCTTTGGACATAAAATAAGGATTACCTTTATTGTTATGGATTTCTCCAAACACACTATGGCATCGGAGATGATCTTAGGACGTCCTTTCATGAGGGAAGCAAAAATGGTGCATGATTGGTCTAAAAACCATGTCTACTTGCAGTTCCAAGATTCTGTCATTCGAGTGGATCTTGTGACGGGTTGAGCACATCCTCTAGGAAACAAGTTTATAATTGATCATAGATCTGACACCATAGTTCACTCGGCCCCATTGCAGTATTGTTACACGTGTAAAGAGGACACTGATGTTGGGGAAGATTCTCCTTATATGGATGTACTACCTGGGATGACTGAGTCGGATAATGTGGATTAGGTCCACCTAGCAGCAACCATAAACACTTGGGGAAATAGGGGGACGACCTGGGTAACACCTGAGGGGGATGAAATACCACCACTTGTACCCTTAAACATGCTAGAAGCAATGCATATAGCTTCTGATGATCTACAAGATGAAAGTTTGACTGGCATTGAAACCAGTAGCGCCTCACAAGACTATAGCCCACACGATTTGGGGTCAGAATCATAAGTTGAAATTGACTCTGAGGACAAAGAATCTGAGTTAAATCTTAGTGCAAATGTGGGGACAAACCATTCAGGGCCCAGTGGTAACCTAGATGATAATCTATCCAAGGGAGCAGAAGACACAAGTAGTGATTCATCTAGTGAGTCTTCACTAGAAATCGATCGTAATCGAGAATTAAACAAGAAGAGTAAGAGATATAAGAGGCGACGATATCGAGCAAATGTGCGTGCTAGAATATATGAAAAGAAATCTACCGCAGAATGGCTTAATTATATAGGGGCATGTGATGCTCATCGAAAGTTGGTAGATAACTGGGGTGAATACCTTCAAAGCATTATGTGGTGTAGTCCACAACCCATTGACATCGCACAACTAGAGGCTACAGAGAAGCCAAAGTTGAGCCGTACCGTAAGGAGACGACAAAATCGAGAGTTAGCTCAACAACAAAAGGAATCAGAAGTTAAATCACAATCCACAGAACAACAGGACCCCACAGACTTACACCCTGCACCTGAACATTTCAAATCGTATACCACAGAGGAACGTAAGGTTTTGTATACAAAGGCTCAAAGAAAACCTATCGATGGGAGCAATGGAGTCTATGATGGTCCAGCAATAGTTAAGGAAATAGAGTTAGCAAACCCAGGAGAAGAGTCTAAACCTGTTTTCATTGCCCAAGATCTGACCGAGAGTGAGGAGTGTGTACTTAAAGAACTTCTCAAGGAATTCAGGGATATATTTTCCTGGACTTATCATGATATGAAAGGTGTTCCACCTTCCGTGGTGCAACACACAATCCCTATGAATAGCATGGCTAAACTAGTTCAGCAACGACCCTACCCAATGAATCCTAAATATGCAAAAATCGTTCAAGAAGAGATTGAAAAGCTTGTGGAATGCGGATTCATATACCCTATTGAGCACTCAGAATGGGTGTCACCAATAGTGATTGTGCCAAAAAAGAATGGGAAACTCAGAGTGTGCGTGGATCTCAAGCAGGTCAATGCGGCCACTAGGAGGGACCATTACCCCTTGCCATATTCAGAACACGTGCTTGAAAGAGTTGCAGGGAAGGAAGCTTATAGCTTTTTAGATGGATACTCTGGCCACAATCAAATCACAATTGCGCTGGAGGACCAAGCTAAAACAACCTTTATAACCGAATTTGGAGTGTTCGCATTTCGTGTTATGGCTTTTGGTTTAACCGATGCCCCTGCTACCTTTCAAAGATTAATAAACACTGCTTTTAAAGAATATTTGAGGGAGTTTTGTGAAGCTTTCTTAGATGACCTTTGTGTTTATTCCTCTTGGAAAGAACATCTATCATGCTTACGAAAAGTGTTTGAGAAGTGTAGATTGTATCGCATCTCCTTAAACCCTTTCAAATGCCAATTTTGGGTTAAACATGGAGTCATTTTAGGGCATATAGTGTCCAAAAATGGGATTTCCACAGATGAGAGCAAAATTAAAGCCATTGCTGAATTGCCACCACCTACAAACTATAAAGGAGTTCAAAGGTTCATGGGCCATGTTGGTTATTACCGACGGTTTATTTTAAACTTTGCGGAGATAGCTTGTCCTTTGTACAAGCTTCTTATTGAGTTCCAATGGACCATGCTTATGAGTCATTGAAAAAGACCTTGACTAGCGCTCCTATTCTACGAGTGCCCGATTGGAATGTAATTTTTCATGTGCATATTGATGCATCGAACTTTGCTATTGGGTGTGTTCTAGCTCAACCAGGAGAACATAAACTAGACTACCCCATTAGCTTTGCAAGTCGTCAGTTGAATGATGCAGAAAGAAACTACACCACTACAGAGCGAGAAGGTTAAGGTATGATTTATGCAGTGAAGAAATTTTGCTACTATCTTATGGCCAATAAGTTTTTGTTCTATGTTGATCATCAAGCCTTGTTGTATCTAGCAAATAAACCTTGTTCCACGGGAAGAATTACACGATGGTTGTTAATTCTCCTTGAGTTTGATTTTACCGTTGTGGTGAGACCTGGTAAAAGACATGTCATGGCTGATCATTTGTCTTGCATACCCAATGGTGAAGCCCCTACTGGAGTCGATGATGAATTGCCTGATACTTCTCTATTCCTAGTCGAAACTATACCTGAATGGAGTGAGAAGATTGTGAATTTTCTAGTTAATGGTTTTCCACCCAAAGAGCTTCGTAAAGACATAGCTCAAAAACTGTTAAAAGAATGTGAACCTTACTCTCTCATTGCGGGAACTCTCTACAGGCTAGGGAAGGATGACATCTTTAGACGTTGTGCCTGTGAGGATGAGTATTTATACATACTGCAAGAAGCCCACATGGGTATAGCCGGAGGACATTTCTCAGGGGAACTAACAGCTAGAAAGGTGTTGCAATCAGGCTATTGGTGGCCAACCTTATTTAAGGATGCATCACTTTTTGCAAAAGGATGTGATGAATGCCAACATTACAAGATCACACAACAAAAGGATAGGATGCCCTTACATCCTGTTAAAGTGACTCAACCATTTGAAAAATGGGGTTTACACTTTGTAGGCCCAATTAGTGTGGCAGCTCGTAGCACTCAATCTCGATATATTATCGTTGCCACTGACTATGTGACAAAGTGGGCGGAAGCCAGGGCGACACGTAAGGCCGATGCAAGGTCAACTACCAAGTTTCTCTTTGAGAACATTATGACAAGATTTGGTTGTCCCTTTGAGATTGTGAGTGACAATGGTACTCATTTTATAAATAGAGTAATAAAAGAACTCACTACCAACTTTATGATAGCTCACCATAAATCCACACCTTATTATCCACAAGCAAATGGCCAAGTTGAGAGCACCAATAAGACCTTAATCTCTATCTTAACCAAAACGGTGGAAGCTCATCGCACAGATTGGGATTTAAAGCTTACATCATCTCTATGGGCTTATCGTATTGCGTATAAAGTTGCCATTAATTGCACACCATTCAAGATGGTGTATGGCCAAGAAGCGGTTATGCCATAGGAGTTTGTCGTTCCTAGTCTTCGAGTAGCTTCTAAAGAAGGTTGGGATGGTAACCCCTTAGTTGAGCGATTATATATCCTTGAAAAGCGCTAGATAAAGAGAGGCAATTAGCTGTGCAAAATGCACTTGTGGAGAAAGATAAGAGGAAGAAATGGTTTGACCGTCATCTAAAGAACAAAGATATCAATGTTGGTGATAAAGTCCTTATGTATGGAGTGCGTAACGAAAAGAAAAATTTGAAATATGCGGGAAAAGGACCATATAGAGTATGTGAGATCACCCCACAAGGAACCATTCATGTGGAGACTCTTGATGGAGTTGAAACCATTGGATTCCTCAATGGGAGCAAGTTTAAAAGTAACTATGATCCTTTAAGCCAAGAGGAGTTGCGAGCCATCCATACAAAAAAGGCAGCCAAGGCACAAATAGAATTGAAGAAGATACAAGCTCAAGATGAGGCTAAGGAGCGACAACAACGTATAAGACGAAAACGAGAGGCTAACCTTGGAGTCCCACATGCATTCCACGTTGAAATCGGCGAGGATTGGTTGGACTCTGACACACCTCTACGATACCCTATTGAGCTAAACAACACCTATGGAAAAGAGCTATATAATGCCTTATTGGACACGGGTGCTAAATATAATCTGCTATCATATGGGGTGTGGTGTCAGTTAGGGAAGCCACCTCTATCTGAGAGTATTATCCAAGTCAAGGGTGTGCAACAAGAAAAAAACTGTAGTTTTTGGAATCTGTCACACTTTTGTCAGTTATGACAATGGGATTGTAGCTCAAGACTTTTTGGTCATGCCTATTGGAACTATGGAGGGTAATATAAACCTAGGACGCACGTGGATGATAGCCACCAAATGCACTATTGATTGGGGTACAGGGGGTGTCACAACACAGAAACCAACTCTTAGTCCTGCCACGCAAGCCATAGTCCCTGAGATATTGCCTCTTAAGGAAATAAAACCCAAAACATTGCATGTCCAAGAGGTTGAACCATATGTCCCCATAGCCCAAGTCTCTAGAGCTTCAACTGATGTGGCTGAAATAAAGCTTGAGACACACAAGACCCATCCCAATATAACAAAGAAAACATACAAGTGGGTCCCTAAAGCTTCTTTAGCAACCATAGCCAATGCTAAAAGATAGCAGCCTGGTAAGAGACGTCCCATTCGCCCCAAGAAATGTAAAGAATTGTTGCGTTGGATTCGTAAAAAACTATTGGAAGCCCAAGGCTACTATGAAGGAAATTATCAAATCTGGGTGCCAAAACGTAAATTGTGCTCTTACTTGTCACCAGGCCCATGTGAGCTCAATTTCGTAACTCCAAAACGAATTGACGATTGGGGAAAGAAAAAAATCACAGAATGCTACACACCCGCTCCAGAGCTAGTTTGGGTACCGAAGAAAGAACGATTTGTTCCACCTAGCTCAGGAAGGGGGGAGTCCCATGAAGCTTCTTGCTCTTCATGTAGTTCCTATACGGAAATAGAAGTTTCAACACACGCCTACCATTGTACATATCCATACAAGCAAGAAAGAGTTTACACCTCCCATTGTAAGTTCACCACCTACAACGATGTTGCAAATAAAATCATGGGAGAGTACCTTACCACCCTTGCAACTAAATGAAATGCATAGAGCGGTCGAAAACTATTGGTTAAAGCCTTCACCTATAACAACTTGAACAACTGGTTTCAAAGGGTGAAGACATCATTTCAAACGGTATGATCTACCCAAGGAAGAGGGGAGTGTTTGTTGACATCCATCATTCACTTGCTTCCCTCTCAACCTTTCTCCCTGACCTCTTAATCTCCAATCTTAGGGAATGTATATATAAAGCCTTATACTCACAAAAACAAGATAAAAAAGTAAAAGAGCAAGAGCCATAACACAAAATCATAAAAACACATTATGCACAAGAACACGACCCTTGTAATATTTTCACTCTAACCATCATCTATTTGCGTGTACAGATATGCTAGTACGCTAGAGTCATCCACTCCTGCCTTGGGTGAGAGATACCCTCGTTACTTTTCACAAATGTTTCAAATGGTCTTTCCGGTGCTTGCATGTGAATGGGATTTGGTAAGTACGCTAGCATGTGAGAGGAATTTTGAGGAGTTAGAGTGGCTGATACGTCTCTTGACCACGACTGATCCATACTTAGTAGAGAGCGTTTCTCCCATTGCACAAGCCTATCCTTTTGACCAAGATGACTATAGGCATCTAGTGACCTTCTTAGTAAACATGGGTACCTATGATGAAGAAGAAGATTTACATGACTACACGGATGGCACATATGGTCTCATGGATGATGACTTTGTTTATCTCGATGACGAGGATAGGGGTTTAGCCTTAGGGTTTCCCCCTAATCTCTACAATATTGTATTCCCTTGACTCTCTAGGGGGAGTGCAAATAATTAGGTTAGGATTCCTTATGTTTTTTTTGTTGTGTTCAATAAGTGTTGGTACCTTTTCCCACTGATGTGCCTCCTAGAGGTATTCTTTGTGTTTCTTAGTGTGTACATGAACGTGTTGCTGTTGTTAGGATTTGGACCTTCATGGGATCTTTCTCTCATCACACTTCAAATCAAGCGCAACCATCGACACAAACAGGTGTTTCTTATCCATTAGCATTGCCCCTTATCTTTTTGCATCCATGTTTGTCTGCTTTGATTGTGATTGGTAGCATAATATTCAACGCATTTGCTTAGTACCAAACATTAAATTCAATGAATTTTTTTTGTCATAATCACTTGTCTAGATTTAAAAATCAAGCAGTCCGACTAAGCTAGTTTGACCAAGCTAGGTGTTAGAGATCTTCTCTTAATACCATGGGGAATACCTTCCTAATAATCTATTGTTACTTAGGTTCTTAATCCGATTTAGGCAGCATTGTGTGAAATGTACTAGGGCTTTCGTGGGCTTGACCCTATTGACCTTTAGCTTAAGTATTATAAAGGGAGTTTACTAGTGTGATGAGCCTGTGGAGGTGTATCAGTGTTATATGACTCCCCAAAGTTACAAAATTAAAATGCTGAAAATGAACAAACAAAAAATCAAAGTGCCACATTGTAAAATTTTAAGTTGGAAGAGAAATCTCAGCTTGATTGGGTACTTCACTCACATGTATCACCTATGGTACTAGAGCCCTAGAGGTTCCCAGTATGGGCGCTTTTCCTTGAAAAGAAAAAAACCCAAGGCATACAAAATAAGCACACACATCAAAATTGAATCATTGTGAAAAGACTTTGAGGGGTCAAAGGAAAGGTAATCAGTCAGGCGATGATTTCATGAGAAATTCCTTTTATCGTAGCTTAACTACAAGGTCTTCTAGGTATAGCCTCTAGTCATCCCTCGAACATGAAATACTTGGCTCTCGCGATTAAACAACTTAATTGACCAGAGAAAATTAAGAAGCTTACCCATGGTATTAATAGTCGCTCTCTAGTGCCTTTCGACCGTTAAATTAGCGACCCCAGACTTGTTTAATTTTTTTAATTTAAATCTGTTTATGCATTTGATTATATTGCAATTTAATGTTTATTGCTGACAAATTGTCTAAAATTCTGTTACCAATCAATTTGTCTGCCTAAAACTGCATATGCTTTTTAATCGCTTATGAGAATGCAATTACTGTGTCAATGTTGTTTGATTTTGCAGTGACTGAAGAAGGCTAAGGACATTCATCTCAAATGCTCTTCCACCTCGACCAATGAGCTTCAACTCAATAGCTTCCGAGGACGGAATCTACATCAGGAAGGGGGGCATGTTAACCCTCACGGCTCACGGACACCCTATCACCTACGACGGACGTTCTAACCTACTGCGGACATTGTATTATTTAAATGGTAGAGTCAGGTACCGGGCTTGTCGGTCCAATAGGAAAAGGGTAAGAGTGATCGCCGATGAGAGGCGCACTCTAACTGGAACATTCAAGGGATTAGTTGGCTAAGCATGGGCGCCCAAGTGTGAATGGGGTGAGCTCATATAAAATTCAACTAAACCTAAAATTCACTCATTCTCTCATTTGTGCAATAGAAGAGTGCTCTTGCTCCATCTCCATCTTCTTCTTCTTCGTCTCCTTGTGTGTGTGTGTGTGTGTATGCGTGAGAGAGAGAGAGAGAGAGAGTGCGATCGAGCATTGCGACGACGGCACGGCGGCGGCGAAGCGGTTGAGCGTAGCGAAGCGGCGGCTCCTTCTTCTTCGCGGTGAGGAATCCTCCACGAAGCAAGCGTAGAGCGGTGAGTGACACACCATCGCCTTCTTTGAGCTTACTAATTTAGGCTTGTTGTGTGCTTGGAGCCATTTGTGGCTCGCACACGGTGTATCGGCAAGTTCCTTGCATTGACACGTGCGACATAAGTGCACATGTGTGTGTGTGTGTGTGTGTGTGTGTGTGTGAGAGAGAGAGAGAGAGAGAGAGAGAGAGAGAGAGAGAGAGAGAGAGAGAGAGAGAGAGAGAGAGAGATTAGGGATTAAGCAATTACGTCATGATTTAATTGGCCCTCAAGAAACATGCTTATCCAATCCCTCCTAACTTATCAACATTGTGTGTGTGTGTGTGTGTGTGTGTGTGTATGTGTGTGTGTGTGTGTGTGTAAGGGAATTTAGAGAGAGAGAGAGAGAGAGAGAGAGAGAGAGAGAGAGAGAGAGAGAGAGATTCCTCATGGATATGTGTGCATGTGTGTGTGTGTGTGTGTGTGTGTGTGTGAGAGAGAGAGAGAGAGAGAGAGAGTTGATTTCAAGAGGAGGAGAAAGTCCCTTTGTTCAAGGGGCTAGAGGAGAACGTTTAAAAATTTTCCTTAACCTTAGCCTTTAGTGGCATTAATGTCTGATTGGAGAGAGGAGAGGAGAGAGAGAGAGAGAATAACGATGTGCGTGGTGGGAGGGAGGCCCTGCGACTCTGCAAGCGCCAAAAGGAGATCATGGCGAATCCGGGAGAGCGTCACAAGACCCTACAACAGCTCAGCCAGTTGGCGTCAGTGTGACGCTCACACGACAGGGCAGGCTGAATCCGGCGCTAAATGATGAAGGCCTTGCAACGTGGCTCAACCAGCATGGACACATGACACCACAATGGAAAGGTATAGCTTGCCACATTCGCTACCTTGCTTAAATTTATCCAGAGCCAACAAAACATCACGCTCATCAAATACTCCTCCAGTCGATCGCTTGACTAACCTCCTTCACACATACCTCTCGAGGGCGTGAGAGCCTAATTGCAACAGCCATCGACGGAGCAACTAGCTTCATCTCGTGGACAATATGGGTCCTCAACTTATGAGCCTGGGGGAGGTGTACAATTATTCGGTCCTTTATCCTAGCAAAATAGCTTTTAGGTGAAATTGCTAAAGGATGAACTCCTACAAATTCAAGATCAGTAGTCGAGGCATGAGTTCTAGCAGAGGGAAGATATGACAGCAGTGCACATAGCTTTCATAAACCTGCAACTGTACTTTCTCCAAAGCTTGCACCTATCGTACCTGCCAATCTTGCAGACAGACATAGTTGACACGCTCATCACCGGGTGATCCTTGGTAGTGCTAGGCAGTGAGAAATCTTGCCATGCCACATTGCACATGTGGTAGTTGATCATGGCGGCCTTCAACTCTACTGCCTTTCACTGCCATGTTTTTTAGTGTGCTTAAGCACTCTCTGGAAGATGCCTCCGATAGAGGTTGTCACTACAATGAGCTAGATCAATCCAACAAGCTTCTGAACATTGCTTAAGAGATTTCAATCAATTTTTGAGATCCAAGAAACAAATTGAAAACGCGGAGCCTCCGTTAGAGGTTGTCACTACAATGAGCTAGATCAATCCAGCAAGATTTTGAACATTGCTTAAGAGATTTTAATCAATTTTTTAGATCCAAGAAACAAATTGAAAACGCAGAGCCTTCGTGTACCTCGAATATTGTGTTGTTGCATGTGCTTGAGTCTTTGTAACATGTCTACTTGAAGTTGCTTCAAAGCCTCGATGACCTCACCACACGATTGAAAATAAGAGTTACTTAATGTTTTTACCAAAAATAAGTACATTAGGTGCATGGGATGCTTGTGTCCCAAAAAAAAGAAAAAATCATACGTGAGTATGGCGGGGAGGTGGCATTATCCTCACCCAAGTTTCATAAATTGTAGGGAATGTGCCCTTTCCTCGTATACTTGTTTTTCTCCTCCAGTGTCGGAGGGGGACTTATGCTTCTTCTCCAGTGTTGGAGGGTCGCTTTTTTTGTATCATACACTGCAACTGCACACCAAGAATCATTACCTTTAAGTTGACATAGACTTCAAATTTGTCAGATTTATTCTAGTGAGGCAAATATCATGCTCGGCCAGGAGCATCTCTCAAGCCATGTTTAGAAGTTTCTTGGCATGGCCATCTCTTGGCTCTGATCCTCTCAACGTACTAGAGAGTAACCCCACCCTATGTGGTGGATGTTGGTGGGAATGTGAGGCGTCACAAGAGGCGAGACTGTCTCCCACCCTCTATCATGGTAGTTGTAGGCTTTTATCGTGCCTCACTATGTCGATGTAGTTCCCTGGATCCAAGGTGTCACCGGACTTGTGAATAGGCACAATGGTGTGCCTACTCCACTCCTCTGGGAAGCCCTCCACTATAGGTCGATTTTGAAAGATTTATCTCAGGAAAGGAGTTGATACTAGAAGAGATTAGCCTTCGTACCATGTCAATGCTTTGGCACCTATATCAAATAAGATAAGTGTTGTTTGTTCTCTGACTTTACCCCACACTCTACATAGCTCACTAGCATCTGAGTTTGGCCTATCCCCACCATATCTGGCAGTCCGTGGCTTTGGGCTTCTTCCCTTTTCTCTCTGAGTCAACTAGCACCCTCCTCTGGAGACAATTTGTAGCAAAGTGGCGAGACTACTCACATATAAAGCATTTGTTCTCAGCCATTAAAGCCTTTTTTTCCTTGAACGACTTGCGCACAAAAGGCTTCCTTTTCTTTTTCTTGGTGTGTCCTTCACACGTCTTGGATGAGTCCTTAGCTTGGACTATCCTTCACAAGTCTTGGCTGAGTCCTTAGCTGACGCTTCAGGAGTCACTTTCACAAAGGGCTTCTTTGCTAAATTTTTCTTTTGTTGATCCCCTTTCACATAGTCCTGAAACCCACTGTCCTCCCCCTGAACAAGGCATGACCAGTGTTGGAAACTTCCATAATCTGGTTGAGGGTAGCCACTCTGTTCTTTGTGCAATAATCTCGAAGTCCTTTATGTAGCCCACAACAATACTTCTCAATCTACTATGTCAGTGCCACAAACCTATAGGAGGTTAGTGAGAGCAATGCTTTACACAACCTCCAATTGTACTCCTGTAGGCTCTTGCACAAGTAGCCCCGCAGTGACTTGGTGCCAATCCGTCATGACATCGGCTTCAAATTTGTTTGACAACCATGCAGATACAAACATTTTCTTGAAGTATACCCATGTGGTGGTGGGTGTCTGACCTTGCATTAACAATGTCGTCCCCCATGTAAGTGCACTGCCTTCAAGAAAGTGGCAGCTTTCTTGACCTTGGAGGCCTCTGTAAATTTCCTCCCTGCATAAGCTATATCAATCTGCTGGAGGAAAGTAAGAGCCTTTGTCTTATCCTCAAGGCCATTAAAGGTATCAAACTTCACAACAACAATAGCTGCACCACTTTGTTTGTATGCTTTTGGCTTTTCCAATGCTCCCAAACTGTCATAGAGAATTGTCTACAACATGAGCATTGTAATAGGGATCATTGGTGCCCCTTGGCCTTCAACATTCTGAGGCAGTGGTGCAATATTTTCCTTCTAGTTGGAAAAACCAGCCATGACCTATGGCACCTAAACTGACCCTAATTGCATTGAAACCCTAATTGCATGCCAATATTACCATACATGGGGTTTGGCATCACGCCTAGCAGTACTCATGGCATATATTTCCGGTTTCTAGGTTCATAACCAGCCATGCTCTAAAACACTGACCCATCCCCCAAAATACCCAGGATGTACCGTGGGTGGTGGAAAAATCAATTGCATAGCCTGGAATCTGGTTCTTTGTCCGTTTAATCCAACATTTAAACTCTAAAGGTAGTTGTCTGAACTGGTAAAGCCTATGAAATGGCCGTCCTAACCACATGTTCGCATATAGAAGAAATTTGTCTTGGAGCCCCACAACATGTGAGTGCTCCTTGCCTTGCTGAGATGCACAAGGGACCTGGGCTTGAGTCTTAAGGGGCTCTCTCGCATGAGAAAGTTACCTTGTCTCTGTGCTGTGACACTGGTGGCGCTTGTAGAAATTCCATAAACCTAGGATTTTGCACCAACCAAGAAAACACATTCACACATAGCAACAACCAATTGTGTCCTGAGTGCATCCTTGTCTAGTTGCCCAGTAATACACACTTGACCTTGTGGAGCATTCAACTCGACAAGGGTGGTTGTGAACTTTCACCACGCTCAAACATTGGAGGAGGAACAACCCGTATGTCCTGTGAAGAGGAACCCTCTTCCCTAGTGTCATTCTCTCTGTCAGCCATAGTGTAATTCCAAGTTCCTATGCCCTCTGTCTTCACCGAAAACCAACCAATTTTCACTCTTTAAGGAAACAGTGATTTTGTCCAGTGAGGGAACCATGAAACTGGCCCGTAGGGTGGTAGATTTTGGCTTTCACCTGATTCTTTACTTGATAAAATTTACTTGAACGTTACAACTCAGATAAACCTCACGAATAAACCTGTGACTAGAATTAACACTTCAAACAAACCATGGTGGCAGCTAGAGTGCTACCACAAGCAGACAGTAATGCCCTTTAGGCCTCAAAGACTGGCAACCCTTTTGGTATCTCTTTATTATTATAAAACTTGGGAGAAAAGATGCAAGTTCCTACAAGCTGTCCCGCTTTTATCGGGTTGCAAATGACCTACTCTAGCCCAATTTTGGCAGCATAACCACAATAGGAGGCTTCACAGACAAAATCTCCATGGAAAAGGTGACTTCCCCAGTGCGTACGAGCACTTTCCCAAACCTGGCAAGAATCTGGAGCACGCTGAATTCTCTATAATCTGCCCCAAAAATGCACTAGATCACTTGTACAATGATCTCCTAGCTTCCCCAAAGCTCTTGGGGGTATTAGGGATCAATTAGGGTCAAAACCCTCAACTTGCAAAAATACAACCGACTCCGCAACATGAGAGTGCTCCCTGCCTCGTTGAGATGCACAAGGGACCTGGGATTGAGCCTCAATGGGCCCTCCTGTGCATGAGAAAGTTGCATTGTCTGCTGTGACACTGGTGGCGCTTGCCAAAATTCCATAAACCTAGGATTTTGCACCAAAAAAATACATTGAGAGCAGTAACCATTTGTGTTCCAATGAATGCATCCTTGTCTAGTTGCCCAATCATACACCCTTGACCTTGTGGAGCATTCAACTTGAAAAAAGGTACAGAGAGGGGTGACCATGAACTTTTGCCACACTCAAACACTGAAGGAGGAACAACCCATGTGTCCTGTGAAGAGGAACCCTCTCCCCTAGTGTCATTCTCTCTGTCAGCTGCCATACTGTAATTCCAAGTTCCTATGCTATGTGTCTTTGCCAACAACCAACCAAGGCTCACTCTTTAAGGAAAAATTTTGTCTTGGCGACAAAACCATGAAACCGGCCCATAGGGTGGTAGACTTTAGCTTTCACCCGATTCTTTACTTTGATAAATTTTACTTGAACTTTACAACACAGAGAAACCTCACAAATAAACCTGTGACTATAATTAATACTTCAAACAAACCATGGCTTGGCAGTTAGAGTACTACCAACAAGCAGACAGAGGCGCTCTGTAGGCCCCAAAGATTGGTGTCCCTTTTGGTATTTCTTTATTATTATAAAACTTGGGAGAAAACACGCCAGTTCTTGTATAGGTTGTCCTGCTTTTATTGGGCTGAAAATGACCTACTCTAGCCCAATTTTGGCAGCATAACCATAGTAGGAGGCTTCACATACAAAATCCCCATGTAAAAGGTGACTTCCCTAGTGCATACGAGCACTTTTCCAAACCTGGCAAGAATCAGCAACACACTGAATTCTTTGTTTTTTGCCTCAAAAATGCACCAGATCACCTGTACTGTGATCTCCTAGCTTCCTCAAAGCTCTTGGGAGTATTAGGATCAATTAGGGTCAAACCCCTAAACCTGCAAAAATACACATCAGGCTGTAATTCACTATTTCGGGCTTCGTTTTGCATGTTGGTCGCATCTGTAGTAGCAAGCCCTTGAGCTCTCACGCCTGTAGAGCTACTTTCCCTTTGAATCGAACAAGATTTTTCACGTGAAATCATTTTGATTCACCTTTACTTGCGGGGGATTAGCAATTAGCTAATCCAGTACCTGTGCAAGAGGCTCTTGCCTCGGCGGTAGTCGCGCATGAACACACACAATTGTACATACAATAGATAAAAATCGCGTTTTTGTATCTGAAGGGGGGGAGATGTGCACAAGAGTAGAATCATCGTGCTACATAGAGCAAGGGAGAAGACACGAGAGCAAAATCATTGTGCTACATAGAGCAAAGGAGAAGGCAAGCTTTCCATTAAAGTTGTGAACACCTGCACCAACTACTCAAACTCACAGTAGTTCAGTTATGAAGAAAATCATCCCCTTGTCTCAATTTGGGCGCCCCCTCTTCATGCAATACTGGCAAATTCATATGGTGCCGCTATGTGTCCACTTTGCCTCTTTTGAGTAAATTTCCTAGTACCCACCAACTTACCTAGACACCCTTTTATTGCTTGGATTTCAATGACGACCGCCCAACCATCTCGTGGCGACCTACCCTTCCCAGCTACTTGTGAAAGCCTCAGCCATCGGCCGTTTCACATTGGCCACACAGTGTCCGACCATTTGTAACTTCAAAAAGAGGGTCCCAAAAATTAAATAAAAATCAAGGAAAAGAAACCTGCAACTAAGGTTAGTAGTTGCACCATAGCCTCGTGATTGGACACATGTCGAATAGAACCACTCAACCATCCGACAGCACCCCCTTGTTGGGGCCAGCGTCCAAGAACGTAGGCATATATGAGGCATCCCGTAATGATCCAAAACAAAGAATTACAACTTGCTGCGTTTATTTGCAGGTTTAGTTTTTCACACCAAACCTACAAGATAATCACAACCAATGCTCTTGACCCCCTTGCTATTAAATTCACTGGTACTCGTGCACACTCAAGGGCATGATAGACGGATTTGATATTTTTTAGCCTAGAAGGTCGGCAAGGAACCATGATCTCATCATTTAGATGTAGTACCCCACTACTTACAATACCTACTACTATTGGTGCAACCAATTCCAACTTCCTCACTTCGATTGCATATTATTGCAAGGTGCACTCAACATGGACAATGCCACGAAGCTCTAAGCTTTTGTCACCCAAAGCGGAATTGTGGCTTTAGATGAAAATTTCATCTCTATATTTGAGTGGCTCTAGAAAATTTTAACTAAGATATACCAATGCTTCTCAGACATTCCCTTGGACAAGCCTCAGGACTATATAACACATAGCATTTAAAGAGGGGGGGGGTAGGGGGATCAATGGCAGGGAACTGGATGGGGCCTTATCGAGGGGATCTGGATCGTGCATACCTTTAAAAACTAAACCTGGATAGCGGGGGGGGGGGGGGGGGGGGCCTGGGCACACTGGCCAAATTCAAGCGGGATAAAACTGAGGGGAGTGCCATGTCAGGAGGGTGAAAGGGGGGCTGGGTAATTTGAATTTAGGAAGCTTTTGAGGGGGGTCGATAGGTGGAGAGGCCACGTTGTTGGGGTTTGGGAAGAGAGGCCACGCATTATCTATGAGAGGCAAGAGGGTAGAGGAAAGAATCCACAACAGGTATGGAGAGCAGACAAATGCTGGATCTCAATGTACCTTGGGAGGAAAAACAAGTTATGCAGTCCATTGACCTAAATGTAACCTGGGAGGCAGAGGGAGATCGAGGGATGCCGGGCAGGATGGAGGCACGATTGGATACTTTTGAGGATGAGGAGAAACAACATCAATATCGTATATTTGATTTGAATGAGGAGTTGGATGAAGTCAACTCGTCATCAAGAGGCTCAAGTAGTGCTTCCATGGAATCAGGATCCCATTCTAGTGGTGCTAACCAAGTAAAGGAGTTTACCAAATCCCCTTCAACCTTCCTTGCAGATTCAATCCATAGGAGGAAACCCGTGACCCAATATTTTGACCTATAGTTGCATGCTTCTCACCATTTATTTAGCTTTTCTCGGGAGAGCTATGACCTTATGCTATTAGATCTTCAAGGGATTCGTAAGACAACATTGGGTATGCTGCACAATGTCGGCATGCATGAAAAAATGGTGGAACAAGATGAAGGACAATCTTGTGATCCAAGGATCCCCTCTGCATGGATCAATAAGGATCTTCTTGAAGGGTGTCCCTCCCAGAGCCATTGCACCAAAGTAGGAGTAGACAACCATTACAGAACAATGTCACGTTGACCAACAAGGGGCTCACTTGAGCATGTTGGAAACTATGAATCAGGTGAAAACTGCATGGTGCACATATATCAAAAGGCATGGCATACCTACTTCATTCATTAGAGATGCGATCAGAAATTGTCAGGTATGTAAGAAGGATCCTGTCCTCCAATCTGAATTGCTTATGTTTCAGAAGGTTGGAGGGAAGGGCAATGCCGATAAGAAAACTCCGAGTGAAAAATTATTATAGATAGATTTCATGTGTGTGATGTGCTGGAGAGTATTATGTCAGGCTTGTCAAAATAAGATTAGCCAAGGTAGGCGAAGGAAAGGTAGAGAACTACTGTGTCTGTCATCGTGGTGGTTCAAGAAGGCATCATGGAGAAAACAAGTATAGAGAGAGGAAAACAAAGAAGTGTGGTTGTCCTTTCAAGGCACATGTGCAATTCAGTGAGGGAGTTCATGAGGTCACCATTTTGCTTCGTGCAACGCATGAGGGCCATGTTCCTGGATCTTGGGCTGACTTATATCATCTACCTGTTCATCCAAGTGTGCTTCAATGTTGCATGGAGGATTATTTTGATGTTGGAACATTTCGCCATGTTGCCAAAATGTCAGTTTCAAAAGAAAACTTCCACAAGCAACGAGCAACCTTGTTAGATCGCACAACTTTTCAATTCTTCATGATCTCAAAGGAGGTCCAACAGTTGGCATATAGCCTATGGCATGAAGGTAGTAAGATAATTTTCTTTTCTTGTCACCCCTTTAATTACTTAACCATTTTGTTTTTCTCTAGGTAGTGCATCTGGGAATGATTGGTCTGTGATGTACATGGAGGATCTAAAGTTACAAGCCGCAAGGAAGGTACTTTGGAGTGCCTTACCTTCATTCTTATGTTTTCCTTTTTCTTGTGTCCTTATTTAGTTGCTTGTTGCTTTTGAAAGGTCGCATATGTGCAACCATATAATCCAAATGATTTGCAAGAAGTCAACAAGCCGTTTGTCATCATCATTCAAGATGATTGGATGCTTCAGATGTGTATTTGATTCTCATAACATAATGCGTGGGCCGTGGACAGCACATTCAAGACAAACGTTTATGGGTTTCCATTGTATGCAATTGTTTTGCCAAATCAAACTGGTACAGGGATTCCACTATGGTTGATGATGTGCACAAGTGGTTGATGATATGCACAAGTAACCCTGGGACATGTCAGGAGAGCGTTGCCCTTGAATTGACCATCCGAATGATATTCTCGAGAATGGGCATACGACTGAATGCAATCGTGATACACAAATGTCCCCAAGAATTGAATGCCATCTTGAGAGCCATCAAAGATTATCCTACTTGTTGGGCTGAACACACTGAAGGACAACGAGTCCAAGTAGCATGTCATTGTTGAGTATGGAGCCTGATTTACCGTTGTAATTTTCTGTGGTAAAAGCGCACATTTGTAAGGCCCCCATTATGAGGAGAAGCCATCGTGCGTGAAGGAAAATCACTCACCGGAAACCAAAATTTTCACGGACAAGAATCAGGGGCAACTTTTTTTTTTCGCCGGAATATTCCTTTTCGCCGAAATATTATGGCCGGACGGCGGCCGGAAAGTGGTCGGAAAACAACCGGTCGGTTGGCCCGTGGCCGGTAGTCAATGGCCGATGGCCGGTGGTCGGAAGTCAATGGCCGGTGGCCGGTGGTTGGAAGTCAATGGCCGGTGGCCGAATTCAAAAGCGGACTTGTCTTCTCAAGGGCGGCCACACATGGGCGGATTGGAGGGTCTGATTTGTACTTATTCGCACAAGGGCGGCTACACATGGCTGTCTCTCATAAGAGAGGGCAACCCTTTTGGCCTATAGAAGGACGCCATTTCTACACACATTTCATAGTGTGAAGTTGATGCAACAAGATGAGTGTGAGGTGGTGAGAGTGAAGCAAGGGGGGAGCTCTATCAAGGGTTTAATCCCTTTGTAAACTACTTCTTCTTTTGAAGTGCTAAAGCCATTGAGTGGCTGCTTTCCCGTGGACGTAGCCCACATTGGGTGAACCACGTAGATCGTGTGTACTCTCTCTCTCTCTACTCTATAATCTCTTGTGTGTGAAATCTATCTCTCTTCATTAAGTAATCTACTCAAAAATCTATTTAGCTACCTCTTATTTCCTCACAGTCATGTCTTGGTTTGTTGGTTTCATGTAAAAAAGGCTTGGGTGGAGAACATTTTGCCGCAAGTGCCAAGACACATACAAGACCATGTTTATTCTTCAATGTGTAATTTGATGCACTCCAGCTCCGAGGACAACTTTGAAGCTCGCTTTTCGCACCTCTTGTTGGACTACTCCAATCATGAAAATATTCAGCATTATGTCTCCAATGGATGGTGCTCAAAGTCATGTGTATGGCCTGAATGTTGGCCGAAGTTTGGACATCTTTTTCCCCATGGCGATGTTGACATAACAAATTTGGTGGAAAGACTATGGCAATATGTCAAGTATACTCTCTTGGATGTGATGATAAATAGGTCAGCCTTGGATCTACTACATGCACTTGTTGGCAATGCGAGGAGTGGAAGCTGGATGGGAGGAACTCTCTTGGAGTTCTTCAAGCAAAAGCAACAGCTAGGTGAGCTATTGTCCCACTCCTTGGACTTTCTCTTCGATCTATCTCTTAGTAAAGTTCATGGCATGTTCATTGACAGCGGATTCTGGACGATTTGTTGTGTATGGTTCAAGCAAGAGTGCAACAAAGGCACTAGCTGCTCGGGAGAAGCTATGTCAATGACACAAGACTAATCCTGAAAATCTTCAGGTGGTGAACGAATCTACATTACTATTCAAGATTCAAAGTATGACATCGGACTCTTGGTACCATGTGAGCATTCAATCCTCATACTGTGATTGCCCAGACTGGTCCTCCCAATGCAAGCATCTATATGGGCTTTGGTTAATACTTCAAAGCTAGTTTCCAATGCTTCATGCAATTTTACCTATTGTGGATAGCGTGCATGCAATGGATGACCTTGCAACAAGCGATGGAATGCAACAATGTGCCCAAGTCTTTGAAATAGGGAGTGGATGTGATGACAAAGCACTAGATACTGATATGAATGGCATTGGACCAGACGTGCACCAGATTGACATGGAGATAGTCAATTGTATCGACAAATCTAGGGAGTTGTTGTGACGATTGGCTGATGTATTACCGCAGTGGACATTGCAGCAAAAGGAGGTTTCTCTTAAGAAATTAAAGATCTCTATGGAGAACTTGGAGAAAACTCCATGAGCCGGAGGAGATCAGCTTGGCAAGAAAGGGTAGCATCAAACAAATCCAGGCAAATGTCACACAAACATGGCTTGGGCATGGCAGGCTATCGTGTATCATTGATGGCATAGGTGAGGAAGTTGAAGGCTGTCCCCAACCAGCAAAAAAAACAAGAAACATGGGCTCCTTGAGACGTAAGCACCAGTGAGGGCGAAATCGGGTGCTCTTTGAGAAATGGCAACGTGTTAATTGCCGGCATTGTTGTAGCAAAACCCTTATTGTTGATGACTCAAATATAGTATGTTGCCATACATGCCATGATTTGCTCCCTCTATCTCAGAAGGACTTGTCTACAAATTCAACTTCCCAGATCATGAACCATCTTGTACAGTTATGGGATGGTGAGAACCCGGCCAATGGTTCTATCATAGCATGTGACCACGAGGTATCGCATATTGATTGTGAACGGCATCTCACTGTGAAGCTTGATGATGGATGGATATACAAGAAGGTCTATGCCTCGGAGACACGAATTACTTTTATATGACTTGCGTGCGGTTTAGGGTCATCCTCATACGTCATGCCTCATTGGAACTCTTGTGGGAGTGCGTTGTACCACAACCTAACTTCTATCTTCATGAGATGCTCAAAGATTCTAACTCGGGACTCATCTGTGTCTTTCTTGCTTACTACACATGCTACTTCAAAGTCATCTAAGAAATCTGTTGCCAAATCCTCCCCTTTCTTTCCTTTTAATGTTGGAAATGCTACACTTGCCATGATTACTGAGAAAGAGAGAGCTAGAAAGATACACTGCTTACCTTACAACCAAAAGAATTTTTTAAATTTTTTGTTTTTCTTACAAGAAGGCGTGTATACCCTTTCTATACTAGAACATAGATTAAAATCTCAAATGGTACATTGCCTTGTACCAAAGGTAGGACAAATGGTTGATCTGATTCCAGAACCTCAAAGAAGCACTCCCCTCCCAGCATAGTGTTGATGATGTGCTGGTAGTGATCCTTCCAATCCAATATTACCTTGATTGATCGTACTCGTATAGGAATGTGTGATCTACCTTGAGGTAGGTTGTACTGACTCATGTGAAGCTTAGAGGTACTTAGCCGTTTTCACAACTTGTGGGAGAGAGTGGTGTCCTTTCCTGAAACAGACTTAGTAGATCCCTAGTCTCTCTAGTCAGAGTGTGAGCATGTGCTTTCATTATCTGTGCTGCAGCATCATGTGCAACTTGGAAACTGACTGTGATAATTACCTTGGTGACTTGAGTTACTCGATTGTCGAAGTAGAATAGTGTTGACTCTCTACTATGTAGAGCTCACTCCATCTTGTTGTTGCGGGTTGGTCGTAGGTTTCGGGCATGATCTTGACCTCCTCCTTCTTCTCCTTGGCACACGGGCTATGTATATCCAATGAGTCTGACGTGCTGGTTGTCTTTCCCACAACAAATATATCACCGTTATGCTTGGCACTCGAGCCTCAATGGAGATGCAAAGTTCATCCAGCTGTGCTTGGAGCTCTTCTTCTTCTATCGTCCAGTTAGCAAACCCTGCTAACCATTCATCCATCCACAAAAGGTTAGGGTTTTCAGTCTTGTAAACTGAAGGGTTTCATGAAAGGATCCTCTTGGGAGGCACCAAGAAAATGATGTTTGGAAATGCCGTGCTAGGTGGGGTGGCCTCTACACCACACGTAGCCTGAATTCCCCAAGCATCATCTCAAAAGAAGGGGTTTATCCTATAGCTATAAAAGGGTACCAGCTAGCATAAGTGCGGCAAGGACGCATATCGTAGCCTTAGACTTGTCACTCTAGCACAACACAGCAAAAACACGTTCTTTTGAATCCTGACTATGAGAGAGCGTGTGTGTGGTGAGAGAGAGAGAGAGAGAGAGAGAGAGAGAGAGAGAGAGAGAGAGAGAGAGAGAGAGAGAGAGAGAGAGAGAGAGAGAGAGAGAGAGAGAGAGAGAGAGAGAGAGAGAGAGAGAGAGAGAGGGAGACTGAGAGAGAGAGAGAAGGCTACCCCTTTCTCATTATTCCATACTATGAGAAAGCCCAAATTAATACACAGCCATGCCCAATAGCTTCCATAGAGAAGAAGCTACCATCAAGAGGGTGGATGCTTACACTCGACTTCTATCACATGCTACAACCCAAGTACACAGGTCTTGATGGCGAAGAGGTCCTTCTATTGATGTAGTTCTGCAGCAAGGTTACAAGCTATTTCGAGCTCCAAGATGGGGGCTTAGGCTAACCAAAAGATTTCTTATGAGCTAGATGTGTGTATAACCCATCTTTCCATGGTGCTAACATCAAGTTCTCCTAATTCCATGCGCTTAGAGTGCCAACCTTCCAAAAGAACTACCAATTGTCTATCATGCTTGTGTACGGTGTGCATATTGTTATGATTATGGTGATGTTGTGCTTCTTAGCATTGGAATTCTCCTCTCTGTGTTTTTTAAGTGGAGAGCTCACCCTCCTTATATAGGATTTTGGGAGTGGTGACCTCTCTTACTAGTAAGGTGAGAGAGAGTGTGAGTGTGCCATGTGATTGGGGGACCTGCTCCAGGGGAGCCTCTTCTTATTCTATTGAGTAGGAAAGAGAACGTGAAGAGAGTAGAGAGAGAGGGAAGAAGTGGGTTAGGGATAGGTGAATTTACAAATGCTAGCCATGGCTAGACTTAGAGTAACTTGGTTTAGGGCTTTTCACAAGGGTGTTGCCGATGCGGGAAGGTCGTAGAAGAGGGGGATGAAGTATGCTTCTACCGTCACCGGTGTTTTTCTGATGTTGAGATGCTACACATTTGTCACTTTTGGGGCCGGCCGGGGCATGCCTTCGGTGTCAATCTTCAATTTGATATTTCTCCGTTCTTCCTTTATCGATGGTGTGGCGCTCGTTTTCTTCTTCACTTTAAGTGCTTGTGCATGTGTGCTTATGCATGTGCGTGTACGTGTTTCATGTGTGTGAGTGTGTAAGTTGATAGTATATGGGTGAGAGAGAGACCGAGGGAGTGTGTGTGGGTATGTATATGGGGTTGTCTGTGTCGACAAGTGTGTGTGTGGGAACGAGAGTGTAAGGGAGATATATATATTATTTTTTTATGGCTGGCTTGGCCGACTACACATAGAACGAGAGAGGGAGAGAGAGCGTGAGTGAGCGAGGGTGAGAGGGGAAGGGGGAGAGAGAGAGAGAGAGAGAGAGAGAGAGAGAGAGAGAGAGAGAGAGAGAGAGAGAGAGAGAGAGAGAGAGAGAGAGAGAGAGCGGGTGATGGGGAGAGAGGGAGGGAAACAGTGAACGAGATAGTGTGGGTGTGGATGAGTGTGTGTGTGTGTGTGTGTGTAAATGAGAGAGAGAGAGAGAGATATTTGCGCCCCGTTACCGATACAGAGACGGCGAGAGGGAGAGCGGGCGGGAGTGAGAGGGAGAGAGGGAAGGCTGAGAGAGTGGGTGAGGGAGTGTGTATGGGTGGGGAGAGAGAGAGATATTCCTGGTGCTCATGGCAACCCCTCTATTGATGGGTGACGAACAAGAGAGACAAGGAATTTGGCCGCTTGTGGTAATGGATGAGAGAGAGAGAGACTGAGCATCATGCTGGGGAAGAGAGAGAGAGGGAGAAGGAGATAATGGAGAAGAGGGGGGGGAAGGGTGGTACGGGGGGGGGGGGGGGATCCACTGCACGCACGCGAGGAAGGGAGGTGGGTTGGCGGCAGCCACAGAGAAAAAAATGTTTTCTCAAATTTTTACTTGATTTGAAGCTCCCCGAATGGGGTTCGCTCCTGCAGCCATGGCGGCTTGTCAAAGCCAGCCATCATCAGTCTCCAGGTGAGCTAGAGGGTGGTTCGGCTAACCCCATGTCACTTCTTCATTGATTGCCCCTATGACATATTATAGAGAAGGGATGGGTTCCTTTTGCTCTAAGACTGTGACTATGTTGTCAAAACTTTCAGGTAGAGCACCTAGGAGCACAACAACTTGATCTTCTTGCGGGACTTGGCATTGAATGTAAATGAGTTGCGTGATTATGCTCATTAGTTAGTTAACGAGGCTTGAAACATCCTCCCCTTGAAGCATAGTAAGTTTGTAAAGACTTTTCTTTAAGCTAATCTTACTTTGCTTTTGTTTAGCACCAAAATTATGTTCCATAATATCCCATGCTTGGATTAAAGTGGTGCAGCTATCTGTAAAGTGCACATAATTATTGTGGAGAGATGTGATAATTATGCCTAGTGCTTGTTCATCTGTTTGCGGGTCGCCGCGACGAACGTCCATAGCATAGCTCTCACGCATCAACGTAAAATATCAATACAAGGGAAGCGACCAGAATGAGGCATGGAAACTCACTAGGGTGTCATTCCTAATGAAGTGAACTCGATGAGATGCGACTACTAACTCTGCAAGAAAATCATATGCACTAAAGCCAAGTAATCTGCCTATGTCCTTGTACACAGCTCTACAGTCATCACGCTCGTTTACCATGCAAGTCATATCGGATTCCCACGAAACTTGAAGGGGAGCTACAGGGGACTATTTAGAACCTATCATATCACTGTCATAGCATTCTGCAGAGGTACAAAGATCGCGATAGTTCATCTCAAAGTCAGCAAAAACAGTGAACAGGTGATCCTATAGGGTCGTTTTAGGGTCCCTAAAGCCTCTCCTAGGGTCAAAACAACATAAAATACGCGTTTAAACACTCAAAACAGCGATTTAAGGTCTCAAACTCGTAGTTAAAAACCTACACCGAATCTTGAATGATTACACTTGAATGGAAGAGCAAAGTAAGAGGAACACAATGCAATGAACGAATCTGAATTCGGATTACCGTAGCCATGGTAGCAAAGATTACAAGTTGGAGCAAGAAAAAGCTCTCAAACGTACGCTGTCTTCTCAGTTTGTGATAAAAAAGATAATGTTCAAACTTACAAAATTGACCTTTATAGTTTAGGTCTTTACAAATGGCTTGTCCGGCCAAAAGCTCCTAAACTTCTAACTAGCTCTCTAATATACAATTTCTCCCAAAAAAATAATCATAAATTCTTTTACAAGTTCTTGGCTTAGAGATGCTCTCTTACAAAAGAATTTTACAAGGGTTTCCCACAAAAACGTGACTCCTTCTCTGGAAACCAAAGCTTCATCCGCCAAACACTCCCCCCTTCCTTATCTTGGCACGTCCTCGTGCATGTTCAGAGCTTTGGTCGTTGATGGGGCTCCAAGGAGGCAAGTGTCGCTGAAAAGATTTGTGTGCGGAGTACAACCTCCAGGGCTTCTTGATGCTGTTTGAAAGGATTTTCACTTAATGTGTGCTGGTATGCTACGTACCATGCCTTGAGGTCCTTCGCCATAGGATGAAAGATCCTTGAGTCGATTTTGAAGAAACCTGTGACGAAGGCCTCTTCAACGTCTGCAAATAATGTGAAGGCGGGTACATTATTCTTGAGTACATTGACATCAAAATATGTCGTGGCGGCGAGTCTTGGAGATTCCAGCAGATCCCTCTATGCCCTTCCAGGAACAGATTCCACGGATGATCGTCGCCTTCAGTGTCTTTGAACACCTGGATGCAGGTGACAATCATCCGGGCTATCTTTACCAGCATCTAATAGGCCACGTCGGGGACATCCCGCAACAAGGTGATTGTCGAATTCAGAGTGTTGACTACATAGGCTACTGTAGGAGGATTTTGCGCTATCAAGACTGGGTAGTTCATCTTTTGATGCCTCGAGCCTTTCCATGTGGAGAACTCCTTCCATGTGCGTCTTCTAGGGACTAGGCAGAAAGAAGGATCTATTTGAATGTGTTGAGGAGCATTGTGGTAGTTGGTTAGATCCTGTGGCCACTTGTCGAGCCACTTCTGCCTCCATTTACGGTGATCTTTGATGAGAGCCTCAGCTTCTTCAGTTGTCAGTGCTACACCTTCGTAATCTCCGTCTTTGTTTTGTGGCAGGGTCAGCTGCATCTTCTCCTTCCATAGGATTGCTTCGTGGCATATCAAGGGAAAGGGTACATACTCATGGCCAAACCCCTCCTCCTGCTCTTCTGGCTGTAAGAATGCCAGGGCCACTGACTCCATTATCTTCTTTTCGTATATCATGTAATCTTTTGTTGGTCCCTCTAGCATGTCCTTGATGGTCTGAGTTAGATCATCTCTTATATCCAGATTTGCCTCAGCTGATCCTTGCGCTTGTTCTCCTTGGTGTGATGTTCCAGGCAAGTCAGGCATTTCTTGTCCTGGCAGCAGTTGCGGTTGCACTTGGGCTTCCGCTGTTCTGATTTGCGGTTGAGAACTTAATGCTTCTTTTTCTTTCAGCAATTTGTCACTGATCTGCTTCTGAGTCTCTAACTCGGCCCTTGCTTGTGCCAGTTGCTGCTCCAGCTCTTTCGCTTTTTGCTCGTTGGCCGCCATCTGGGCCATCATTCCCGATAAGAGCAGTTGTCTTTGAAGTTTTTCTTTCTCTAGCTCCCCTTTCAGCGCCGCTAGGGTGTTCACTGCTGCAACATTGTCTGATGTGGAGACCAATGTCCCAGCAGGTTCTTGGTTTTCCATCAAGGTTGTTAAAGTGCTTTTGACAGTGAGGTATGAGCTATTAACCCTTTGGAACCTTGGATTTTTGTAATCGAGCTGCTCCGTCGCTTTCTTTATCCTTAATGTCAAAGCTTGGCATTCCGTTTCCTTGGCTGTCAACTCCGTCCTCACATCCACCAGGTCTTTGATCAAATACTGAGCCTGTTGTCGCTCAGTGTCTCTTTCCTTCGTTGTGAGCTCCAGTTGTGCCCGCAGGATCTCTAACTCCTCTTGCCCAGTTTTTTGCTTTTGTTGAGCCTCTTAACCTGCTTTTCTTTTTCTCTCAGCACCACGTGCTGGCATTGGAACTGTTTTTCCAGATCTTGCAGGGTTTTTCTGTAGTTAAATTCAGCCATAGCCTGACAAGCTTCCCGGTACCCTATTGCTTCAGTAGGGGGCACAGACTCTTTTTGTGAGGATGAAGGAGGAGGAGGTGGTGGTTTTTTGGTTGATGGAGAAGGAGGAGGAGGAGGAGATTTTGGCGAGGGAGGAGGTGGTGGTTTTTTGGTTGATGGAGAAGGAGGAGGAGGAGGAGATTTTGGCGAGGGAGGAGGTGGTGATTTCTCCACTTCTTGTACATGCCTCTTTTTTTATGCATCTTCCCTTGGCTGTGAAGCAGACGCGTCCGCTTTTCTTTTCTTTAAAATCTTTATTATTCTTTGGTGAGTCAAATCCGCCGCTTGTCGTGCTTCCACATTCCTCTCTCTTTGAGTTTTCTTTAATTGATCTGCTTGGTTCGTATCTTCAGCCGCTTCTTTCTCTTTTGTTCCTTCAGTGGACTGAGAAGAAATGTCCACTTCTACAGCCTTTTGTTTCGCTTCTAACCTTTGTTTTTCAGCCCGTATGCAAGCTGCATTTTCTATTCTTGCTTGTCTTTCCTTCTCGAACCTTCGTTTTTCTGTTTGTTGTGTTGCAGCAGCTCTTTATTTTCTGTTAGCCCGCAACTTGGTCCTTCTTTCCTCAATTCTTTGTTGGTCCTCTGCATATGATTTTTGAAGGTCAGACTGCGGCACTGTACTTCTTTCCCTTTTTCTTCTAGGTGTGGTGGAGTCTTCCTCCTCGCTTTCTTCAAATTCCGATGGTATTTTGTCTTTTGACCCTTGAGAGTTTCCCTCGTCTTCGGTCTCTGTCTTTTCTTCATCGCTTGAGCTTTTGTTGGATGCCTTGGCCGAGCTAAATGATGTTGTGCTAGTGGTCGTCCTTACTGAGTGAGCAACCAACTTTGCTTTCTGAATCAAGGCCGTTTGAGAACTGGCCACCGGCAGGTCTTCAATCATGCCCAAAGCTTGGTATGCTATTCTTGTTAGCATTGGCCCTGCACTCATGTAGCTTTTGTTCTTTGCCGAGCTTTTCAAATTTGCTTCGATCAAGTTCTCCAAGATGTAAGAACCATAATCGCATCGGATGGTTTTGTTTTCAGCTGTTGCTAGAGCCATGACCACTGCAATGTGCAGGATCTGCTCGGTGTAGCGAGGAGGCTTTTGTACCCTGAAATGTTGAGAGATCAATCTCATTGGTAACTCGAGCTCACCGTATATCATGTCACTGTACTTGTACTTGTTTCCTTTTGCTTTGATAAATGCCTTCTCGTTATCCAGTGACTTGGTCTTTGCCAGCAAGTCGTGTTGCCTTGGAAGGAAGTGCAAAGCTTCATTGATGATTTCTTTGGTGATATTTACTTTTACCTTTGAACCATCCTTGTCGGTGAGCATTGCTTGCCCATCATACTGTATCGAGCTCATGAGCTCGTGGGCCCTCATGTAGTTTGTTCCCCATGGCTGCAATTTGAAAAACTGCTCCAAATGCACAGCCCGCACGGCTTCTGTGACCTCCGGCCTTTGGTGGAGATTCCATATTTCCCGTGGCATGATTGTCATCTTTACCATATCACCATCAGCAGCCCTAAACTTCGCGATGAAAATGTGAGCAAGGATCTGAGCTAGTGTTTCATCCGAGATGTGACCTTTTTCGTTTGTAGAGAGCTCATCCACTTCATATGGCACTGTTGTCCACTGCCTTGCTTGCTTTTGGTGAGGCATTCTGTGTCATTAGAATCACAAGCCGTCAGGATTTTCCTTTTGCGACCAGTAGCATTTAGACTTTTAGTAAAAAGCAGTTCAAAAGTTAAAACTGATCATAACTTGAACAAATCTCATCCATTCTTGTCCATATTTCACCAATGGGACTAGGAAGACTAGAGCTATGATTGATTGAAATCTGAGCCAAATCTGGGCCTGAGGTACACCGATCGCGATCGTAGTACAGAGGCCAAAATGAGATTTGATCACATGAGTGGTTTGCTGATAGCTAGAGCGTCATTTTGGTCCACTATGTCTTTTATTTGAACCACTTTTGAGTTTATAGGTCCCAATTTTGGGTTACAAGGGAGTTTTGGACTAGACTTTGATTTTTCATGGGTTTTTGATGTCCAATTGGCTTGAAACTTGATGTGTGACTTGAACAAGATGTGTACAAGAGATCTGTTAGGTTTTGGCCAAAATCTGATGCTGAGGTATACCGATTGCGATCGTAGTACGTGGGCTTTTTTGGGTGAAAACGGGATGGCTTTGGTCCCCTATGCCTGCCTAGCCCACTGATGATTTATTTTCAAGTTTGGACTTAAAATGAGCAAATTAGAGCAACTTTTCACTGTTTGACCTTATTTTTAAGTCTAACCATATTGGGTTTTCTTGATGAATTCTGGTTGGAGCCTGGAGTTAGTTGATATTAGTTTTTGAGCTTTTACTGCTTCCATGATGTGTTGCTATCATCAGCCTACTCCGCTATCTGATTCCGACTTGATCAGGCACTTTTTACCCCGGCTTGGGAGATGTTCCAGACTTGTGCATTTTTCAGGCATTCTTTGGATACCAATGGGATAATTGGGCATCTCTAAGTCTCCTTTTAGTCTTTGACATTAGTTTGGCCAAATTCTTCCCTTGTGTGATCACTCGAGACTGAAATGGCCAGCTCCGTCCTTGTAGGAGATTCTGAGCTCCAATCAGAGTTTTCTACTACCGTGCTGACCCTAGTCGGACAGGTATGCCTTTCAAACCACCCGTCATAATTTTCAGTCGAATTTTGGCAGTTGTAGGTCAAATTTTCCGATTCGGGTGTGTTGGACAAATTTGGCCCATTCTATGAGCAAAATTTGTGCATTTTTCATGAAAATCCAAGAGAGTGTATCCCTCACTGAGTTCTAAGCCTGAGTCAAGCCAAAATTTCTAAAACCTGCATCTGGGGGCACTGATCACGATCATACCATGGACCCCAATTTGATTTTTGATACCTGCAGTTTGTTGGCGAAGCTGAGGGGAGGCTTTTTGCAAATTTTGTGTCAAATTTGGTCAGTGGGGTACACCGATCGTGATCGTTGTACCACCACCAAACTGAGATTTGATCATATGGCCTGGTTCCTGATATTGTGGGGAACACATTGATGCGTTCTGTCCCTGAAAAAGTTTTGTCATGATACCTCTAAGGGCCCTTGACCTATTTGACTCAATACGACTTTGATTTGATCCATTCTCCCATTTGTGCAATGATTCGCGCTTGCATGCGTAATAGACTTGATCTTTACTTGATAAGGAACATACCTGTGAAATCTGGTATGAAATGCTGGCTCCGAACGTCCGTATGGGGTAGAAATGTGGCAGCTCGCTCTAGGTCAAGAAGCTCTCTTCTTCTCTCTCAAAATGTTAAAATGAACAATGAGCTAGAATTTGACCTACCTGACCCATATCTTCCCGAGGTTTTCGTGACATAGGTATTATTTTCATTACCTTTGATACCGATATAATCTGCATACCATCTGTGGGTTGAACCGTTCGTCATTCTGGCGTCGTATGACCATTTGATGCGATTCTGGTGAAATGTGGTCATGATCATTAAGGCTGAAATTCGACATCTTCAGATTAGCTTCATATCTTCCATGCTTGATAACCCTATCATGATACTTCGGCGTTTGCTTCCAAAACTTGATTTCGACACTGTGGGCGATATTTTTTAATTTTTGGAAGATTATTAACGAAAATCAAACAAAATAAATTGGAAATACTTATTAATTGGTGAAAATTAGCCAAAAATTATTATACTCACCCCTAAGCATTTATTTTCACTAGAAGCATCCCAATGCTCCAGATTTTGTCATTACAGCTCATTATTATGCTGGTTGGATGATAAAAACGCTAAAAATGCCAGATTTTGATCAAATTTGTTCGAAATTGAGCTCTAAAAAATGAAAAAAAACAACAAACACACGCATTATGTATATATATACACGTTGGACCCCTCAATGGTCCTGACTAGATTCAGCAGTTACTCCCCCCTTCCTAAACTGAGTCGTCCCGAACGAAGGTTGTGTGCATGTGCATGGGTTTTGAAATATGTAGACACGGCCGTGTAATGTGGCCCTATCCTCATGTTTGAGACAATGCATTGGGAAACAAAGTACTGTGCAATATGCGGAGACTGAATGGAATATTCAGTGGCTTTGGATGGAGAGGCTAGTTGTTTATGGAACAGAAGAGCTTGCAATTCAATTACTCTCTCCTTGATTGTTGGTTTTTTTATGGCAACTTTTTTTGGAACCCATTTTTATTCAGTTTTTTTCATATTTACCGATTTTGATGTAGGTTCCTGAATTTTCTTAGGTTTCCATTGGCATTTGTTAGTTCAGGCTTCCTGTGTTGACTTTTTGGTCTCCGTTCGATCTTTGTCGATGAATTGTTGGTTGTCTCCAGCTTTGGTTTCCATTTCCACTCTGGATTAGCTCTTGAAGGTCTTTGATATGGTGTTGCTGTATCGGGAGTTGTGACTTGGAAAGCCGTATCTGTCTCTGTTTGTTCTACACACTACGGTTTTCTTTATCCATACTTTTCGAACTGCCATTTTCGGTGTTTCTGGCTGATGAGCTGATCGCTTTTTGTCGATGGAGATAATCGGCCACGAGTAATCTGTTTTGGCGAATGGAGTCATGTACGTGTTGGAGTTGTGTGTGTACATCAATGCATGTTCTGACCATTTGGTAACTGCATTGTACGTTCTCATCCATGGAACTCCCAAACATAGTGATTCTCTGATTCCTCTGTCTTTCATTACGAAAAATTGATGAGGACAACTATTTCCATCAATATTGATTGGTAAGTTTACTATGCCCAATGTTGGCATTGTTGCCCCGTTTGTATCTTGTAAATCTCGTGTGGATTGCACTAGGGGTTCATCGATAAGCATCTTGTAAGTGGAGAAGTTGACCACATTGACTCTTGCCCCTGTGTCAATCAATGCTCTTTGATATCTGCCATTCGGAAGTCTGACATTGATGCGGACATCGATTCTTATTTCCCATTGCTCGTCAGTGTGAATTATAGAAAGAGGAATTTAAGTCGTATCTGTTGGTTGAGGAAGTCTTTGTTGTTGTAATTTCTGTTTCCGCTTTAAAATCTTGATTTTGGCCTCCTCCTGTGCTTGAGCTTTTGTCTCATTTTCTTTGTTCTTGCGCTCCTTTGCAGCGTGGATTTTGGCAAGCATCTCTGAGGTTAGTGGTAGGTTGTACTTCTTTAACCTGCAGCCACTAATCCAATTAGGCATCTCCTCTCCCTCTAATGTCGCAAGCTTAATGGCACCGCTAGATGATATGTCATGAATCACATAGGGTCCATTGCTTCGCTTTTTGAGTTTTCGGGAATGTTGTTTCAGGGTATACATTAAGACGTAATCCCCCGTAGCAAATTACTTGCTGATAACATGTTGGTCAAAGAATGATTTTATGTTTTGTTTTTGTGCGTAGATTGATGCAACTGCTCTCAAGCTAGTTTCATCCAATTTTTCAAGGTTATCTATTTGATTGGATAATTCATGGCCCGTCCATTCTAATTCTTTAGCTACCCGAAGTGTGGGATAAGAAATTCAAGTGGCAATATCACTTGAATTCCATAAACCATGTTGAACGGAGTCATTCCGATTGAGGTTTTGTATGCTACTCTATATGCCCATAAAGCTGAATGCAGCTTCTGATCCTAGTCGGCTCTCAATTCACTAACAATTTTCTTGAGAATAGTCACCAAAATCTTGTTTGTACTTTCTGCTTGGCCATTAGCTTGTGGATGATAGGGAGCTAACTTCTTGTGAATTACCATGAATTCATCCAATAGGAATTCGATCACTTCATTTATGAAATGAGTCCCTCTATCGCTCATTATCTCTATTGGTAAGCCATATCTTGTGAAAATGTTCTTATACAAAAACTGTGCTGTCGATTTTGCATCATTTTTTGTTGTTACTTTCGCTTCAATCCACTTTGTCAAATAATATGTTGCCACAATAATGTATTGAGCATGCGTTTTATATCCGGCAGGAGACGCAATTGGTCCTACAAAATCTATTTCCCATTTTGCAAACGCTCTTGCCCCCATCATTGGCCTCAAGGGCATGTCATCACGTGCTCTAGGAATGTTTGTCCTCTGGCAATCATCACATCGTTTCACAAACTCTTCGCGTCCATGAATAGTGTAGGCCACCATATGCCAGCAATAAGAATTTCTTTGGCCATTTTGTCAGCTGAGAAATGTCCTCCAGCTTGTCTGCCATGTGCTTGCTCTAAGATAGGAGCGTATTCCTCTTCCATCAAACACACATTCTCAATTGATTGTCTTTTCCTCTCTTGTAAAGATTGTCCTCAATCCAGACATAGTTTTCTGCCTCTTTCATGATCGTTTTGATTCGTGATCTACTCATCCCTTTAGGCAGTATTCCAGTGGTGAGGTATTCTACAATGTAGTTACTCCATCTGGGTGCTACAGATAATTTGAACAGAGTCGCGTGTTCTATCGGCTTCTGAAAAGTGCAGATAACACATGATTTGATATGCTTATGAACACTTTGTTGCATTTTCGACCAATATACACCCATTCTCATCAATCTTTGATACGTCTGTGCATGCCCATTGTGAATCCCTGTTGTTTATACATGAGCCTCGTTTAGATACAAGTCCTGTTCACTTGGTTCAACACAAAGCCTAAGGATTTGATCCGATCCCGTTTGTATAGCCTTCAAGCCAGCATTACCAATGATCTAGATGCTGCAATGGTAGATGGTTGTCTTGTCAAATTCAATGACCCAATAGTCAACAAAGAAATTACATCCTCGCTCCATCTTGAAACCATTTCTATGTTGAAGAGATATGCATCTGGAAAATCATCATCAACTCCTACAGGGTTTTCTCCATGCACCATTCTAGAATAATGATCCGCTCTTTGGTGTGTAGTTCCCTTTTTTACTACAGTCGTGAAGTCAAACTCAAGCAGTATGATGAACCATTGTACAATCCGTCCCGTACTGCAAGGTTTGTTTACCGAGTACAGCAGTGCTTGGTGATCAACGAAGAATACAAATTTATTGGAAAGTAGGTAATGTTTAAATTTTTCACAGCATAGATCATACCCAAACCCTCCCTTTCAGTTGTTGTGTAATTCTTCTCTGCACTGTTTAGTTGTCTACTGGAGTAACTGATTGGAAAATCCATGTTGTTTTCTCCAAGTTGTGCAAGTATGCATCCTATAGCATATGCTAATACATCTACGTGGATGTGTAATATCTTTTCCCAATCCGGAGCCTTCAAAATTGGAGCGGATATCAATATTTGCTTCAAAGTTTGAAAAGCTTTCTCGCACTCATATGTCCACTCAAATTTAGTTATCAATGCGTAAAGTGGTTTTGCAATTATAGCGTATGAGTAGATAAATCTGCGATAATATCCACAATGGCCCATAAATGCCTGTATCTCCTTTATCTTTACTGGTCGTGGTAGATCAACAATTACGCTGATCTTCTCCATGTCTATCGAGATACCATTTTTGGACACTATATGTCCCAATATTTTGCCTTGTCTTACCATGAAGACACATTTCTCCGGATTTAGGTAAATCCGATACAGTCTGCATTTGTTGAACACTTTGGTCAAGTGCTCTATGTGCTCCAATCTCACGAGAGAGTGAACCCACAAGTCATCCATGTAAATTTCTAAGAACTGTCTTAGATATTCTTTAAAATCATGACCCATCAACCTCTAAAATGTGGCTGGTGCATTCGTTAAGCCAAAAGCCATTACCCTAAATGCAAAAATGCCCCATTCAGTTGCAAAAGCCGTCTTGTGCTAATCCTCTGGCTTTATTGCGAGTTGGTTGTAGCCTGAAAAGCCATCTAAAAAACTGTAAGCTTCTTTCCCTACCACTCTTTCTATTACATGATCAATAATGGGTAGGGGATAGTTGTCCGGAATTGTAGCAGCGCTTACTTTCTTGAGATTGACGCACACTCTCAACTTTTCATTTTTCTTCGGGACCACCACAATCGGTGAAACCCAGTCAGTGTGCTCAATTTCGTAAATAAACTCTGCCTCTTTCAGCTTATCTATCTTCTCCTTGATCTTCCTTGCAAACGTCTCATTGTAAGTATAAGGACGTTGTCTGCTTGGTTTGGCGTCATTCTTGAGGGGTATTGTGTGTTGACAGATACTTGGATCCACCCCCTTAAGATCTTTGTATGACCATGCAAACACATTTCTATACTGTTTTAGAGTAGCTATCAAAAGATTTTTCTCTTCTTCAGTAAGATCTGTGGTAATATATGCAGGTTTTGGATCTTTTCCTGGATCCGTTAGATCTATTCGTTTGGCTGTTTAGGACCGTCGTATGATATACCAGGTTCCTTCAATTCCCTCATCGGTTGTTGCACTATGATTTTCCTATCTTGTATGGTATATTTCTTATAATGGGACGGCACATCCATCTTGTCAGAATTCGTGTCCTCATCTGTTTCCATTTCAGTTGTCCATATGTCTTTGAGGGTCCGTTTGAGCTTATTGTACTCTGTTTTGGTCATTCTAGACCCTATTTCCCCCTCCTTATGGGTCTCAGTCGTTTGCTTTTCGTGCTTGTTCTTCTTGTTTTTTTTCCATGGTTTGTTTTGATAACCCGGCCAGTGACCTTGTCTTTGACACAATCGTCAGCTTTTACAAGCCTTAGATATCCCGTTTTTTCATTGACAAGAGGCATGGGTTTATGCTTATTCGCTCTTGATTTCCTTGTTCTCTTTGATCTATACCACTCTTGTCGACTAGGTTTTTGGTTAGGAAACTCGTAAAACCTGTCCGGTCTCGACATATACTTCCTATTCGTCTCTGATCCACTTGATCTTTCATCATCAGCATCTATCATTTGGATTTCATCACCCAGTGATGGAAGATCATTGCTTAGTGAATCTGTGAATTCCTCCTCTGTTCGATTCCTATCGTCCACTACAGATATCTATTCTTTTACACTCAGTCTCACGTAGTGGTTTCTCGCTCTCTGATCTTGACCAAGGATGCTAGCCGTTTGCAACGTCACGAGGTAGTATCCTTCATCGTCGCAAAATTTTGTAGGCGTGCATTCGTTAATGCATACATCCAAGGTTGACAATATTTGAGTCCACCCAAATGGCTCAAATAAATGTTTAGGGAAAGGTTCTGGGAGATAAGCCTCGTCTTCTACTGACCTTTCCAGCACACATTCCTCTTTGATTAAGTCTCCACAATCAGATGCTCCACACATCTAGACATGTGCTTTCGTTTGTAACCACGCAGGTATTCCTTTTCCATTCACTGTGGTTGAATCAAATTCTTGCACTTGTGTTTTTGCAACGTCTCTATAGCTGCGATCCTTCATGTTTGATTTTCGTTATTAGCTCCTCATGCCTTAGGTAAATTAAGTTGTACCCCCAATCTTGTATCATTTTGAGTTGACGCATAAAAGGTCGCCCCAAAATAATATCAAAGTTGTTCGTTTTTTCGAAGTCTACCACGGCAAAGGTGTGCTCATAGTTAATTCCACACGAAGTTACAACTATTTGATCCAGGATTCCCGATGGTCTCTCTACATACCCATCTGTGAGTTGCAGTTCATTCTCGTCTTTCTGAGAGCTAGACGATCCCATTTCTCCCAGATTTGCTTTGTAGCAATCGCAACTCTCGCTCCACTGTCTAGGATAGCTATCGTCTTTATATCCTGATATTCGATAGGTAAGGTTGTATTACCTTCCTCACCTTCACAATAATCTCCGACCTTGTTTATAGGCACATGTTGGGCTTTGGGTTGACCTTCTCGTTTGTTTTCTTCTACCGTAGGGTTTGTCTGAAAAGGAATCTTTATTCCTTTGTTCTCCAAATGTTTCCCCATGTCTTCCCATAAGTGTGGTCTGACTCTCAAGAGTTCTGAAAGTGTGATTGTGCATGTTACAGGTGTCGACAGCATCTCTTGAAGACTTTTCAAGTCGATCATTTGTGGAACAGCTCTCATCTGGGATGGAACTAATCTTATCTCTGATTGTGCCTCGTGTTCATCTATAAATGAAGGCAGGGTTTTCACGGATTGAGCTTTGCTTTCCATCGAAACCTCCGTTCATGCATCTTCATACAGCGATTGTATATCTCCTGGATAGAATTCATTGTCCATGTGAACCTCAGAAATTTGTGCAGACTGTAACGTCGCGCTTCCGTTCTTTCTATTTCTAATGGTTTCCCATAAGTGTTGTAGTCATGGTTCTTCCACTTCTGGAATTGGTATTATAGTCATTGACTTAGCATCATCAGTGGTGTTCGGCACCACTCGGTGATCCAATGACAATATCGTTTCAGGCCTGGGTCCGTTTACATGTTCTGATTCATCGATCTTCAGTTTTTCTTGCTCTTTGTGAATCAGCACTTCTTGTTCTGGGGTTCTAATCGCATTAGGTTCCATCAATGCCTGGGCTATTTCAATGAGGTGTTTACACATTTCCAAACGCTTTGTTTTCACTTCTGGTTGAGGATAAGTCAACCATATCTGCTCTAAGGTTTGGTTTGTTTTTATCCTTGCTTCATACGCTTGTAATAGAGCATCTAAAGGCTCTAGCACTTTCTCGACCAAGACTGATCCCCCTGAGGATGCTTTCCTCAGCTTGTTGTTTTCCTCAGCAGTTTTACTATCTCTCTCTTGTTTCAGTTTCTCTTTCGTTTCATGTAATTCATTTTGCATGGCAATTTGGGTTTTTATCCTTCTTGTTTTCATTCTGTCTCGTTTTGCCTTCCAAGATTTCCGTTGTGTTCTCACAGATAAACTCTCGTTTTTTGTGGATATTGGCAACTCGACCTTTTCTTCCAATGGCTTGTTTTTCTCAAAGTACTTGGCTTGGTCTCTAGTTACCGCATTGATCTGGATCATGGGTTCGGTTTTTGATCCACTGCTTGCACTTGGTAACACCCCCACAATATTCATAGTTGTTTTTCCCTTGTTGTCCGGATTCCTTGGGCAATATGGCAGTATGTGATTCACACCACAACCGTCACAAAACCCAAAAAATTTCACTCTTTCACCTTTGAAAGGACAACTACGCTCCCAATGATCTGAACTTCCACAATTATAGCACGGTCCAATTGGTGGTTGATTTTGAGGAGGTGGTCCCATAAGTTGTCCCGCCCTATTAGGATATCCTCTTGGTTTGTAGTTCTTGTTCGCAATGAACATTAGCGTTTGTTTGTCCACCAAATAATGATCCCTCGAAGGTTGTGCTACATACGTTGGTGGTGCTATACCCTCGTTACTTCCCCACGGTTGATTGGCTTCGTCTGCGTACATCTGTGATTCAGGTTCAGTTACGTAAGGCTCATTCGGTTCCTCGTCATAAGAAATTTGAGGTGTATTATTTGTTCCTGGTGATGCTTCATAAGGTTGAGCATACCTAATCATGGCCCTATTTTCCTACGGTAATGGAGGTTGTTGACCCAACACAGGTTGAGGTCTGTCTGCTCCTACTACCATATTCACATTTGGCCCAACTTGATATCTTGGAGGAGGTGGGTGGGGTGGACCTGTTGGAGGTCCATACGGCCTTTCTCTCACATAGTTTTTGTTGTAAAAACACTCATACGTGCCATGGTTTGTCCATTTTTGTTCTATGGCGCACCATTTCAGTACTCGTCCATTCTCAACTGGTACTTTTGGTTGTTGTGTGCACCACGGCGTCGTGTGATTTCCCCTACATATGTCACATTTCCTCATCTGAGACTGTCTCATCACCGGATTTGATCTCATATGTTGCTGCATTCTCTTCGTTACCTCCTCTATCATTTGGTTATCTGTCGACATCAAAGAAGCCTGAGCATCTTTCTTGGTAGAGGGTTCACTCTTAATAGATGAAGATCCAGTGGTTACTGAATCAGTATCCTCTAACACTTCCCCATATGCTTTGCAGTTATCAACAAGATATAACGCTTCCCTTGTAACCTGTTCAAATGTGCTACAGGCTTTCAAGTGAAGGTCCTTTTTCAAGGTTTCGTTTCTAAGTCCTTCAATAAAGATCACAGACAATCTCTCATCCTGCGGTAATTCCCTCCTTGGGCACCTCTCAATGTATTGCTTGAATCTCAAGGATGCTTCCTTCACTTTTTCGTTCTCCTTTTGTTTAAAAGCATATATCTGTGATACAGTATTATGCTTTATACCCCGTTTTGAGAATTCTTCCGCGAACTCCCGCAATACATGTTCAATATTCGGACAAGTTTCAGGGTTCAAAGGTTGAAACCGCATTAAGGCCGTCCCTTCCAAGGTCAGCCCGAATCCCTCATATTGAGTATGGAAATCAGTGATCTGCTCTTCTCTTAAGACTTGCTTGAAGAGCGACACATGGGCATATGGATCCCCTGATCCGCTATACTTCTTTGGCATGCACTTCGCTACTTGGGATGGCCTCATCCGTCTATGTTCTGCGACCAATCTCAATGCTCCCGTGTCTCGACTTAATCGTTCTCGTAAATCATGGATATCGTGGGTTGCTCTCGTTGGCTCCCCTACCACAAATCTACTACTAGGAGGCAAATGCGATAGTATTGCTGCAAATGTCGGACCTACTGTGGTATGTGTAGAGATAGGAACCGCACTACCCCAATTCGTAGCCATTGATTCTCTGGAACGTAATGTTCCCATGGGGCTTGGCATGGAATACTGAGGTCGACAGAAAGAATCATCTACATGAGTCCTCTCTCCACCTGTTGCCATCGGGACTGGCATGACAGTTGTAGGTGTTGGTCTCAGTGGGCTTGGAGTGACATAATAATGGTGGAGTGGTCCCCCAAAGTATATATATCCTTCCAACTCCTTTTTATCGATTGCTGCGTATCGTCTTCCATATTTGTCGTATGCGACGATTTTCGTTTCTGATCCCTCTGTGTAAGTGAAGACATAAAGTCTTTTCCGCTCTGTCAACTCTCCGACGTAGGTTCCTCGCATCTATAATAGAGATCTTCCTCTCCATTATTATACTTGTATAACCCCACGTAGATGTTGTCTGTGTTGACTCTCAAAGTTTCATTTTCTCGCCTTAACCTCGCATTAGGGAAGCTCATTGTTGGTGCTTTCTCTGCAGGTTCCTCATCTACTTTGGCTTTCGTGCCCATTAATCCCCACTTGTCCACAATGTTAGGATTCAGGACTACCAAGTACATGATACCTTCGTCATCTAGGTACCTATCTCCGTTATAGCTCACAGGCACTAAGTCCTTGAACTCACTTGGTCTATCTTCTATTTTCACACAGTAGCGGTCCATACCATCTTTGTAGATCTTGGCACCTTGCTTGTTGTCATACTGATACTTGATGAACAATAGCTTCATTGTGGCCGAAGGGTTTGATGGTCCTGCTCCCATGTTTTCTCTTTCGTTTAGGTTTAAATGTCCCAAGTTTTCCGTGAAATACGCGTAAGATCTCTCTAAAGAAGTATCGGAAAACTTCCTTCAAGGATCGGCTCTAACGATCGTACTACACCTTGGTTTACACTCTCCTCCGTTGATAAAACACTTACTTGATCCGCTAAATTTCGATGTTGGTTGTTGACTTGTTTTCCCGATCTCAAAACATAAAGAAAGTGGAATTTACCGATTGAATCCAAACCTCTTACCTGGAGATGGAGTGATCTTCCAACTCTCACGACTGCATGGATTGTTACATGACTGGTCTCTGCAAATGAATACACTTGATGGCTATGAGATCACTGTATCATTTCAACTGTCAGCAGATTCAACAATTTCACAATGACTTCAACACAATTTTGCTTGTAGATTATTGACAGTATGTCCAATTTGGGTTTTGACAACTCCTGATATCTTAAATAGTCTAGGTCTATGAACAGTTCAAAAATGAGGCCAATATGGCACAGAGGTACACCGATCGCGATCGTAGTACAGTGCCCAAATTTGATGAAACTTCACCAGCTTGTTCACTAGGCTATTTTAAGGCTACCCACCTGATACTTTTGTATTCAAACTCCAAAAAGTCAAGCTTTTACCAGTTCTTGGTTGGAAGTGTTTGTTTTCCTGAATCTGTCGGTTTAACTTGATTTTGGTGTTTGTTTGGGATTTGAGAGATACCTAGGCTTGTCCTATGCACAGGCTATCCCTCTGCATGGTTTCTTCCTAGTTTTGATGTGTTTTGGTCTACTGAAAGTCAATTTCTATGCCAGTTTAGCAGTTTTTGACTTGGATCTGTATTCAGATGATTTGACAGGTATTTTGAGGTTTCTCGCTTTTGGTCCTATATACTTTTATGTTCATATACACTTGAGGATCTCACAGATGAAATCTGGTCAAAATCGGGCACTTAGGTACACCGATCGCGATCGTAGTTCTGAGCCCAAATTAGACCAAATTTGGCATGCTTGTAGACACTAATGTTTTAAGGCTATCCCCCAAGTCTTTTTGCATTTGGATCACCAAAAGTCTACAGTTTCTGGGTCTGTCAGGCTAGTTTTACCCAAGTGGCCTGATTTCCTTGATTTTTGATGTTTTTGGGTGTGGTTGCTTTAAACAAACTTGTTTAGAATCTTATCAGGAAGGCACATGTCAAATCTTGTACAATTCTGACACTGAGGTACACCGATCGCGATCGTAGTACCTGGGCCAAATCTGATGAAATTTAGTCTGCTCCCTCTGTCAAGTGTTTTACAGTGTTTTCTGCTACCACTTGGTGATTTGAATCAATATCAACCCTGTTTGGTCAGATTTTCTAAATTTCAGAGTCTTATGGCCTTTTGGCCAAAGTTATGGTTTCTTGGTTTCTCGACTCTAACTTTTGCCCCAAATCTGACTGGAATGTGAATTACTTATCCTACCCCTAAGTACAGAAATAAATGAATCAAACAAAACAAACAAGACGGGTTTCGGGTGAGATTTCAGTACTCAATCGAATTAGATAAATTGAAGAGCAAAAATGCTTCGAACACTCTCACTCACAGCTCCCTAAATCTCCTAAGAGTGGACCTAGCCGGTCCCCTGACTCTAGACTCCACTAAGCTCTAAACCCCTGTCTAGCAGCCTAACTGAGGTGTAAAATGGATTTGTGGATTGATCTTCTTTTAAGGAAACTAACTGCGCACTCGGTCACTCATCACCTAAGGTGCATTCCCCAGAAACGGTGCCAATGTTTGCGGGTCGCCGCGACAGACGTCCATAGCATAGCTCTCACGCATCAACATAAAATATCAATACGAGGGAAGCGACCAGGATGAGGCATGGAAACTCACTAAGGTGTCATTCCTAATGAAGTGAACTCGATGAGATACAACTACTAACTGTGCAAGCAAATCATATGCACTAAAGCCAAGTAATCTGCCTATGTCCTTGTACACAGCTCTACAGTCATCACGCTCGTTTATCATGCAAATCATATCGGATTCGCACGAAACTTGAAGGGGAGCTACAGGGGACTATTTAGAACCTATCATATCACTGTCACAGCATTCTGGAGAGGTACAAAGATCGCGATCGTTCGTCTCAAAGTCAGCAAAAACAGTGAACAGGTGATCCTAAAGGGTCGTTTTAGGGTCCCTAAAGCCTCTCCTAGGGTCAAAACAACATAAAATACGCGTTTAAACACTCAAAACAGCGATTTAAGGTCTCAAACTCGTAGTTAAAAACCTACAACGAATCTTGAATGATTACACTTGAATGGAAGAGCAAAGTAAGAGGAACACAATGCAATGAACGAATCTGAATTCGGATTACCGTAGCCACAGTAGCGAAGATTACAAGTTGGAGCAAGAAGAAGCTCTCAAACGTACGCTGTCTTCTCAGTTTGCGATAAAAAAAGATAATGTTCAAACTTACAAAATTGACGTTTATAGTTTAGGTCTTTACAAATGGCTTGTCCGGCCAAAAGCTCCTAAACTTCTAACTTGCTCTCTAATATACAATTGCTCCCAAAAAAATAATCATAAATTCTTTTACAAGTTCTCGGCTTAGAGATTCTCTCTTACAAAAGAATTTTACAAGGGTTTCCCACAAAAACGTGACTCCTTCTCTGGAAACCAAAGCTTTGTCCGCCAAACATCATCTTTAGCTTGTGGTTGTGCAATTTGGACCCTAGTGAGAGTGCCTTCAACAGAAGTGGATGGTTTGCTTACTCTCACTTTTACAATAGACCATAGTTTCTTTTTCATAAGGTATCCTCGCAGCTTGGTCTGCCACCACAGGTGTGGAAGCCTTTGCCATTAAATTTATCAACTCCCTTTTCTACAATAGTGCCAATAGAGGGTCTTAACTCTTGACGCTTTGTCAAGGTCAGTGTCTACCTCTTTACAATAGATGGCGTGATTGCAAAATTAAAACAATGCCCTGATCAACGAAGTCACTCTTCACAAAAGATTTGTGAAGCACCTCTTCATGTCGGGTTCACCAAGATTCCTCCTTGAATTCCAGAAAAAACTTCCAAAGCTCGACCGCCAGATAGACTTGCTTTGTCTTCAAGAGAATGCCTACCTTGTTTGGTGATAAGGGTCGTCGCACGTATGAATGACCGCTTCGCAAGCTTTGCTTTAACTTCAAATAAGGATGTTCGTGTGAAAACTTGCTAACTTTAGCATGAAAAGGCCGCCTTGTAGTTGAATTCTTGGTGTGAAGCTGCTGCTGCTTATCAAAATGTTGAAGGGCCTCTTTGAATGTAAGCAATGTGAAACAAAGTCAAGAGCAAAACAAAATGACGAACTTCTGTGAATGGCTAGAACAAATAAATGGCAAAAGACATAGAAGATTGAGGACCTCTTAAAAACAAGCCAAAATGAAGAAAACGTGTTCTTTGAAATGGCGAAAAACAGAGAGGGTAGCAGGAGCCGTTGAATGATTGATGGGCTGAATTTCACACCTTTGCTTGAGCGCCCTTCTATTGCATTTGCATCCATGGAGGCCAATCGGCAAGACTCCAAAGCCGAGAAGAGATGTGGACGTGAAGCCGGAGCCGTCGACCGAGGCAATAGGCTGAAATTTTCAGCTTTGCATGATCGGAGGTTGCACGAGAGAGCACCCTAGTGTGTAGAATGCATCCGTAAAACTCAATTGAGTCAATTCAAATCAATGCTCTCAATTTCCTCCAATTAAGGGGCTGATTTGGGATTCTTAATCAACCTCTAATTAGTGATCAAATTACTTGAAAAATAGTAAATTAAGCTTCTATGTGATGCTAATAGGATTGCTAAGCTTGTGGTGATGCTAACTGGCACTCTGATACCAGTTGTGGGGGATGGTGGGTGTGTGGGTGTGTGTGTGTGCTCAAGGAGGTTTGTGTGTGTGTGCAGACATAGCTTACACAGTTAGAGAGAGAGAGAGAGAGAGAGAGAGAGAGAGAGTTTGTGATTTTGACTCAAAAGGTATTATATTAAAGTACATACCATAGCATAAAATATGTACATAGAGGGCTTTATCTATAAGACTGGAGTAGATATCCGGCTGGAGCTCCTCATGTTTTTGGCTTACACATAGCCATACTAGAGAACCTTAGAGCACATAGGCCAAATGCCATATAGTAAGCTATACAAGTGTAGAGGTGTTTCCCATGGTTACAAAAGGACATGCCTATCCAAACAGAGCATCCAAGACGCCAAGGTTCTATTAGCTCCCCATCAAGGAGGCCTGAAGAAGTATTGTAATCATATAAGAAGTACACAACATTGACCATCTTTGGACCAAATCCAAGGGCCCGCATTGTAGCCGGCAATGAAATCCCATTGTACCGCATCAAAAGCCTTTTAGATGTCTACCTGCATTACGAGAGCATTCTGCTGGGTATACTTGGAATATTTCATTCCTATCAATACATTAGCCAGATTATCCAAAATCTGGCGACGACGAGCAATGAATCCATACTGCACGGGATGGATACCAGCCATGAGAGGTTCCTTGATACAGTTCGCAATGATTTTGGCCAAGCTTTTATATATAACCGTCATAAGAGTAATCAGTCGCCAGTGCGAGAACTACTCACAAAGTGCTTTTTTAGGCAACAACTTCAGCAAACCCTCTTTCCACGACATCGGAAAATTCTGTTTCACCCATGCAGCATTCATCATATAAAGTAAAGGTTCTTTCAAAGGCTCCCAAAAGGAGTTAAAAAATTCCACAGTGAGCCCATCCCACACAGGCGAACGCCATCTTCCGAGAGAAAGCAATGCTAAGTGCGATTCATTTTCTGTAAAATCCATCTCCATGTCCAAAGCATCTTGAGGCAGGACAATTGAATGCACTGTAGATAATAAAATTCTTTTCTACTTTAGTTGTGAAGCTATCTATTGGCCCCTGCTCTGCCTTGAGTTCCATTATGGTTGAATCTAGTGATCGTATCCATTTCTTCTTCATATTGTAGAAATTGTAGAGATTCTATCTCCGGTGGCCACGATCAAGGAAGATCTTTGTCTTGTATCATCCGCTTGCCCTTCAACCGCTCTTTGGAGCTAGCAAGAGCGCTTGCAAATCTAAAATTTGTTTCTGACATGCATCTTATTTTTCCATGAATGAGAGTGATAACTTTTATCTCCGCATTTGCTTCAGATTTAGCTCGGTCTCTTAGTCTGTGTTCCACTTTTCCTCTACTTGGTAGTCAAGATTAGACCCTAGGAGAGTGAGGACTATGGGATTGGCCTCCTTCAACTTCTCTAGCAATTTATTCTGATCTTTGAGATGTGTCTTCACTTGTGTTTCTTGGAGTTTTGCCACTTCTAGCTAGATTTGTAGCCATTGAGCATGTGTATTTGTGTCAAATAGTGTCGCATTCACTTCTTGAAGCTTCTTTTCATTGCTCTCACTTGTTGTGGTTAGCTGGTCCACCAGTGTGGTCATTTCCTTGAGTTTAGCTAATTGTTTAGTATTGGGTTCTTGTAGGCTAGAGATCTCCGCTTGTGACTGTTTGTAAAGAGCACCATATTCTTCCACAAAGGTATCTGCAACATCTATTCTGATATCAAGGTGTAAATTGGCTGCCTCTACTTCCTTGATTCTATTCTCTCTAGTATACATTGCAGTCTTCAACTTCTCCACTATATGGTGTGCAAATTGTGCATATTCTTCAATCTCTTTTAGGTCACTTGTCTAAGAGGTGCTAGCTTCCTCTCGCGAATCCTCTTGATAATCTTTTTCTTGTTTTGTTTTATCCGGTGTGGTGTCTTTTGATGTAGAATCCCCTTGATCTTCTTGATCCTCCTTTTTTTGGGCATGCTCTTGCTACTCGTCTATTTGTGCTTTGTCTTTCTCCATTTCTTTTTTTTCTTGGTCTAGCAAGACTTCAACAGTGCTTTGCTATGTTAGCATTTGTTCTTCTTTCTTGTTTGGTTTTTGGGTGTCTTCTGGCTGGGTGATTTCAATCTATGGTGCTGGTGATGCAGCTTCTTGTGCCATCTCTTGTGTTTCCTCATGGATGAGAGAGAGTAGAGTGTGTGTGGTTTGTTGAGCTTTTGCTGCCTCAAATGTGCCTACTGTTTTGTATTTCTAGACACCTTTTGTAGCCTCCTCTTTCTCCCTCTCCTACTCTTCTTCCCCATAGATCCCCTCTAGTTCTGATAATGAATCCATTCTCTCTATGTGTAATGGGTTCTTTGTGCATAGCTTTAGAGGGTTCGATTGCCAAAATTCCTCAAAAGCCCCCCTAAGCTCTCTTTCTCTGTCAAATGTTTCTTTTTCTCTTTGGAGCCAAGCTCTTCGTTGTGCGGGTTCTTCAATGATCACACGTGGAGGCACTCGCACTCTTTTAGTTGGCCTCTTGTTCATCTTCTTCTTGCCTTTGGCTGCTTTTTTCTTCTCTTCTTTGGTTTCTATGTCAGGAGCACTTTCCTTAGAGGGTATAGCTTGCGAGGGTTCGATTGGCAGAATTCCTCAAAAACCTTCCTAAGGCCTCTTTCTCTGTCAAATGTTTCTTTTTCTCTTTGGAGCCGAGCTTCCCATTGTGCAAGTTCTTCAATGATCATAGGTGGCAGCACTAGCACTCTTTTGGTTGGCATGTCATTCACTTTCTTCTTGCCTTTGGCTTCTGTTTTCTTCTCTTATTTTATTTTCATGTCAGGAGCACTTTCCTTAGAGGGTTGATCCTCACGCTTATTCATGGGACCCTCGCCGCTTTCCTCATCACTTTCTGTTGGAGGTTGCTCAACAATCTTCCTCTTAGATCTTTTGATAAGAGATGCAGACTCATTCTCTTCCTCTTCTTGCTATTCATTATGTATGCCTGCTATCAACCAAGCATTTTGGTTTGGGGCAAGGGGCAAGTTTTCCATCATGCACATTGTATTGTCTACTATTCTGGCTAGGACCTCTCGGGCTCTCAAATAGCTAGCTTCACTCGATTGGTGCTCTTGAGAGTATTCATCACATATGATCCATGATCTATGGGCATTGATAGCTTCATCTTCAATGTTGTAGTAAAAGTTGATGCCACAACATGTTTGGGACATGTATAGTGGGGTGGCCTCTTCACTTGGTCTCCTAACTTTGGCGGTGTCGCCCATGATGCTTGATAGTGGCTACTGTTAACCCTTGGGCACATTCCTATCACCTACAACAGATGTCGTATTATTTATTTGGTAGAGTCAGGTACCAGGCTTGTCAGTCCAATAGGAAAAGGGTAAGAGTGATCGCCGATGAGAGACGCACTCTAACTGGAACATTCAAGGGATTAGTTGGCTAAGCATGGGCGCCCAAGTGTGAATGGGGCGAGGTCATATAAAAGTCAACTAAACTTAAAATTCACTCATTCTCTCATTTGTGCAATTGAAGAGTGCTCTTGCTCCATATCCATCTTATTATTCTTCATCTACTTGTGTGTGTGTGTGTGTGTGTGTGTGTGTGTGTGTGTGTGTGTGTGTGCGTGTGCGTGCGTGAGAGAGAGAGAGAGAGAGTGCGATCGAGTATTGCGGCGGCACGGCGGCAGTGAAGCGGTTGAGCGCGACGTAGCGGTGTCTTCTTATTCTTCGCGGCGAGGAATCCTCCACGACGGTAAGTGAGAGCAGTGAGTGATACACCATCGCCATCTTTGAGCTTACTAGTTTAGGCTTGTTGTGTGCTTGGAGCCATTTGTGGCTCGCAAACAGTGTATCGGCAAGTTCCTTGCATTGACACGTGCGACATACACGCACATTTTTGGCGCCATTGCCGGGGAATGCCATACACTAAGCTTGAATGGCACTCTCTGCTTCTGGTGCAATTTCAATTGTAGGAAGGGTAAGGAAGGAAGGTGTGTGTGTTGAGAAGAAGGATTTTGCGTTACTACTGTGTTTTTTTTTTTTAATGAAGTTTTGAAAGGTTACTGTGTTTTCTCTGTGTAAGGTGTTAGTATTAACGTTGTTAGTTCTATGTAATGTAATGTACAGTAAGTAGGAAGTAGATCTGTGAGAGCTAATGAAGTGTGTTAGTGTGTAATAGTAGGTGTATTAGTTGTAAGTAGGCAGGCCGCGACGACCTTATCCAAAAAAAAAAAGGTAGGACTGGGACCGGGAATATCTCCCAGACCCAAGCCCAAGCCCAAGCTCACGCTCAGGCTCAGGCCTCAGTCGCCCTTTGAAATTACGTATTTTAGCTTCACACGTAGCTAAAAATCGACTTTTTTGAGGACCAACGGAGCTTCAAGTGTGCAAACGTTGTGTTGTAAAGCACATCGCGACCCTCTAAGTGAAAACGGACGCCTAAAAAAGTAAGCATTTAACCTTCGAGGTTATTCGCCAACGCTTGTAGGGTGCCAAAGGCACATGCATCTGCGCTTTGGTCGTGTGCTAGAGACGGAGCAACTAGAGAGAATTTGAACTTACGCGAGTTCTAAATATCCACCTACCTTAGGTTCCGGGCCCTCGACGGGGACCCAAGGTAATACAAACCAAGACACGAACATAGCGGCTAGTCACTCTTCCTCTGACTACGATGCCCTAGAGGGTTTCCCAATGCCTAATCCCGATAGCTTAAGCCAAGACATGCATGCCATGGGCCCACAATCCGGGCCGAGCATGCTTAGCCGCTTAAAGGAAACCTTTAATAGAGCCACTCGCTCTGAACATGGAGCTAATGATGTAAATGAGGGGGGTGGGGAAGTAAATTCTCCATTCATGACCAACGTAGACCCTATGCCCTTAGAGAATGTGCATGTGAATACTTCATTCACTACACCTCCTGACTCTTCAGAGCTATTCCCCTCCGAGGTCATATTACTCGATGGTAGAAGCCTTGCCGAAGTGCAAGAGGTTGAGCAATATATCAATGCGGCTAGGGAAAAGGAAGTCGCGAGCTTACGCAAGGTGGAGCAACGAAGAGAGTTAAAAGTGAAAGCCCCTATGTCATATCCTTGCTAAGAGACAAATCGAGTGCTCCTGACTTAGCAACCGCTAAGGGCCAACCCCTAGAAAGCAACATTGCATATAGCTCAAAGGACACCCCTAGCACCTCAATTCTAGATGGAGCGTTCTTAAATGAGAATTGGGAGTACAAACTACAAACGGAAACTTTAACCGACCTATACACAGGTCACACCTATCACGTAGGTTGGTTAGATGTCCTACAATCCACAATGGGTGCTACTAGTGTGGAGGATCAACAACAAAGAGTTTGTGAGGTCATCCATAGGGTCATTCAGTTAGAGAGACAGAACAAGGGGATCAGCATGCCTTACACAGGTCACACCTATCACGTGGGTTGGTTAGATGTCCTACAATCCACAATGGGTGCTACTAGTGTGGAGGATCAACAACAAAGAGTTTGTGAGGTCATCCATAGGGTCATTGAGTTAGAGAGAGAGAACAAGGGGATCAGCATGCCTTCAACGGGTCTCATGAGATTCTAGGATATAGGGAAGGCTAAACAACCGACCTTATCGAAAATGGAGACTCCCTTGGTATGTCCGATGGATCCTCCATATGTTGTTTTGCCAGGGGTCTTAGTGCAATATGAGCCTCCAAGTGGTAGCTTTACTTTTCCAAGTCTAGCTCATCTTTCTCTTGATGACACCACGTCTACCATGCCTACTCCAATGATGGGTATGCCAAGAAACATGCCATGGACATCATTTGTTAGTAAAGCACCGCTACATGGTATCTCAATGCCTGCAACAGTACCTACAAGTGTGTACCAATCTTATACACCCATGGGTCCTAGTACTCATGTAGTCCCTACCCCTCCCATTGTTTCAACTACCTATGCTCCACAACTACAACACCCAAGTTCTTATTTCCATGGGACTATACCGGCTGGCATTAGCATGTCACATCCGATGTCTACTATGCCTAGGGCCACACATATGAACTTTGGGCCACCACATGGCACAACATCGTACCCAACGTGGAACCGAAGGGCTTCCTATGCGCCAAGCCCAATGCCAATACCTACTCCACATGTAGTCTCTAGAGCACCTTCACCCACGGTGCCTGCTCACTGTGACTTGGAAACATTTGCTCAAGCTATTGGTCGATCTATTGCTGAGAATATGCGTAACTCTCCTGATAGAGAGCCTAGAAGTAAGGCAGTACAAATAGCCAAGCTCACACAAAAATTTAGTGAAGACGGGGATGTGAGAAAGCATATCGAAGTGTTTGAACAAATATGTGATTCTCTACGAGAACACAATGACGTACATAAGAGCAATTCTTTAAGCCTAACCTTAAGTGGAAATGCAAGGGATTGGTATAGAACCCTAAGGGTGTAAGAAAAAACAATTTACCCTACTCTTAGGAGACTGTTCTTGAAAGATTACATACGAGACGGAGTGCTTTGGGGAGTAGCCTCTCAACTCTAGAAAGCCCAACAAGAGGAAGGAGAGTTGGTGAGAGACTTTATTAGTCGCTTGAAGCATTTGAATTCTCGTTGTAATCCAAATGAGCGCTTCAACAATAACCAATTGCTTGATAGATTCATTAGGGGATTACGACATGAGGATATCTACAATGGCCTACTCATTAGAGGTATCACCACTTGGGAAGCAGTCACCACCAATGCGATCCAATTGGAGGATAACTTAATGATTCAAGGAGAAAGAGTGTCTGTTGAGCCTAAATCTATTAACTCGCAAGCATCAGGGCATCAACCAATGACCCTAAAGCCTATTGCTAGGGAGCCAAAGATATCCGAGATGACTTTAGCAGATCTCACCAAGGCTATTCAAGAGAGTCTTAGAGACAATTGTGCTCCGCAAAACAATCATATGTATCCAAGAAGGGAGCAACAATGGTGCTCAGTATGCTATGGACCGCATAGTACCAGTGAATGCCCTACTTTTAGAGTAAAATTCAATGGGAATTGCAATGCCTGTGGAAGGTATGGTCATCAAGCTATGCATAGTATTTAAGCGCACGATGCCTAATAGACCAACCTTAGCATGGACAGACACACCTCAAGTGCCTGCATTGATGCCGGCCCCACCTCTTGAACAAATAGCACAACACATGGTCTCTAGGGCCCAAAATGTTGTTCAAACAACACCCTTACAACCTCCAGTGCTAGGATCACAACCACCACATCCGAGAATCAATTCTGTGAATCAAGTGGGTTGTGAGTCATCTATTGCTTGTTTGGAAGGCTGTGAGGAAGATATAGATCCTAATATTGCCTATGGTATGGATGTGCTTGAAGAAAGTCCACAATACTACATGGAGGACTATTGGGGACAAGTCAAACCTCTATATCAAGTAGTTGCTCTTGCGGCAAGAGGCCAAAATATCAATTACACTGCTAAAAGATCATCTCTTCAATGCTATGAGTGTGGAGGTCCACATCGTGTAGCCGAGTGTCCTATTAGGCTACAAAAGAACGCCACACTCATGCAAACCAGTCAAGCGAGCATGTCTACAATGCCGATACTCATGTGTAATTGATGTGGCATAGATCATTTGATTGCCCAATGTCCAAATAATCCAAATGCACCGAAGATCACGCCATTAAACTTGATTGAAGTTACCGAGGAGCCATCACAAAGTACACCTGTGGTACTAGTAAACGTACTCACACGATCGATGCTCCAAAAACAAAATCATATTCTTGAGGAAAGAAACACGGCATCAATTGCCCAATCTCAGAAAAACAAGAAAACACTAAGGAAGAGATCGCAAAAAGCAGCGAAGTCAAACCCCAGTTCAAAGACCAACATAGGGACTGGTGACGACCCCATATATATGAACGATGCTGAAGAAGATTCTGATTCAGGTGAAACCATGGAGACCAAAACAACCACTAAGATAGAAACCAACAAGGAAGATATTCATGAGCCACAATGGCAGGGATCCAAGAAGAAGATAGGAACTTATCCAACCCCTATATAGGAGATCGAGCGAGTCAATCAATTAAGGAGTTTGGTAGAAGATACCCAAAGGGATCTAGAACCAACACTTAGGTAGATCTAGATTACAAACACCGTGTTCCCTACGCAACAACAACCTCACCAAGTCCATAGACCCTTAGCCATACCTAGTGTCATCCAAGAAGAAAGTGACTTAAAGTCATGGGAAAGTGGTCGTACTCACTTCTTGTTGATAAAAAGAATGTTTACAGAGGGACTAGCTGATCCTATCAAAGAAATGGAGATCCCATCTTCCCCACGTCAAGGGATTGACGTCCAAAAGGTGTCGTTAAACATTGCCAAATTGATGGATTTCATGTCTTCAGAAGTTAGAACCACCATCATGTCCAAACTATATAAATACCCTGAGCTAGTCTCAGCTCTTCGAGCCTTCCTCAATGGAGAACTAAAGTTTGGGCTACCACAATTTGCACAGATGGATGGAGCTGCGGAGATGCCAATAGAGGAGGAACACTTAGATCCACAACCCAACCTAGATGAGAACCTTGTTATAGAAATACCTGTTAACAAGTTGGGACAATACTTTGAGGGTGATGAATCCAATGCGACCATACCAATCACTACTAAGGGATTAACTGTGAAGGGAATTCTTGATGGTGGCACTGGGGTTAGCATTGTGACTAAAAATTGCTGGAAACTATGGGAAGACCTCACCTTGCGACCACAACCATAGTAGTGAAGATGGCCAATGGGTCTATTGTTAAACCTATTGCGATGCTAGAAGATCTCAAGATCAAGGTCTTTGGACATAAAATAAGGATTACCTTCATTGTTATGGATTTCTCCAAACACACTATGTCATCGGAGATGATCTTAGGACGTCCTTTCATGAGGGAAGCAAAAATGGTGCATGACTGGTCTAAAAACCATGTCTACTTGCAGTTCCAAGATTCTGTCATTCGAGTGGATCTTGTGATTGGTCGAGCACATTGTTAAGGCGGTTACGCCGCTAGCGGAAGCTAAATAGCGAGAACTCAACCAACAACAGAATTTGTCAGACGAGGACGGATCTTGACCCGCAGGCGCATGGAAACAACTAGGTGGGTGTCAAATCACCTACTCGACCTTCTAATGACAATCACTACTAAGGAAATCAAATCTAAGTCCTAAAATACGCAAGTGACTGAAATCCGTACTACGAACGAATGCTATACGAGACAGGATCTAGAATCATTGAATCGATCTCAAACTCAAGGGGAAGTCTATTCACTAGGTAAGAACAACACCCTAAGGACTTGAACTGCAAAATCAACCTATAATCACTCCGTGCGGTAAACGTGTATGAAGACAGGCCGAAAAATACAGGTGATCGAAACTTGACCCCGATGGTACTAATGTGTAGCTCTACTCGTTGTGGTTCTATAGATATGCTGCACGCTCCATTCCGACACACGAGTTGGAAGAAAACTCACACCAAGCTCGTAGGAACTTACCACACATAGAAGCCGATAGCGCGCACTCTTGGTATCTGTGAGTAGCTCTCGCCGTTGCTAACACAATGGCGGTGTCGCTTCTCCATTGGCGGCTCCGTAGCTCGCGTAGCAAGTAGATAAGACTCTCTCTCTCTCACTCTCTCTCAGACACAGTCACGGCGCTCAAAAACTCACTTTGATTAAATAAAAACTCTACCTTTAGGTTACAAAACTTTGGCTTATATACCTCAGCCTTGGAGGTGAGAACATCTCTAACTAATTACATCAGCAAGTGAAATTACTTCGGAATTACAAGCTGGAAACTCAATTGAGTCTCGTTACTTAATGAATGGCTCCAATCAAAATCAATGTCGGAAAGACATTTATTACAATCAATGGTTACAAAAATGATGAGTGAGAGCAAAAATGTGGGTGTGATCCTCTGCTGGCTCAACACTCCCCCCCTCCGCGTTCATGTCGTCCCTGACATGACTTTCATGCTTGGTCAATAAAGTCCTATCGTCTTGAGCATCTGCAAATGTGATTCGTATCGTAGGTTGCTGATGGTCAAGGTTGGGCCGAATATTTTGCTTTCGTGGGTGAAAAAGCCGGTGTAGAAAGCTTCTTCGAATGTTTGCATGTGGAAGCTAGGCAAAAACATAATCCTCTAGTATAGGAGGTGCAACACTTTTGGAGAAGGCTGCAATGAAAGATCATACATCATATCAGTCACTGTGTCGGACGTCGATAGTAGACTCGAGGTCGTGGCTTTATCTGGCGCGAACACTTCAATGCAAGCTAAAAGAGTCCTGCAAATTTTCTTGAGCATCTGACACGAAAGGTCAGGAGAGCCAGTAAAGAGCTTGATGGTGCCCGTTAGGGTTTTCACCATGTAGGCTTTACCTATTCTCTCTCCTGCCTTTGGTCCTGGCATCCTGGGGTAATTAAGCTAATTTGGCTTCTTTTCTGCAATCCTGCCATGCTCTTTCCATCTTCTGACTCTTGGCACCGGGCAGAAGGTTGCATCCTCCCGAATCTCCTTTGGTGCCTCTACCAAGTAGATGAGGTAGGCTGGGTATTTGTTCAGCCAACCTTTCCTCCATCTAGGCTGCGAATCTACAATCTTCTTTGATTGTTCCTCTTTTGTGATGTCGCCTTCGTAAAGAGCGACATACTGCTCCTCCTCTATTCTCTTTTTCGTTTTTATCACTTCAAACTTCATCAAAGGGAAAGGCAGGCTGGGTTGCATCCACTCTTCATGGAGCACTTTTGTGTCTAGTCCCTGAAGTCTAATGGAGATTAGGAGTCTCCTCTCCCATTCCATTTCCGCCTTGGCACTCTCCTCTGTTGACTTTTCTATTTGGTCATGGAGCCTTTGTTCTTCTTCTTCAGAGATTCTTGAAGTTGAGGCCACCTCTTGAACTGGGGCTGGATCTTCAATTGTGGTTGCCTCTCCAGTTTCTGGTAGCTCTCTGGCTGCTCCACCTGATTCTTCTTGTGGTGTCTCTGTCTCTCTTCTTTGTTACTCTTGTAGATCTTGGAGTTGTTTGCGGAGGGTCTCATTCTCTGTTCTTAGTGTTTGATTTTCTAAAGTGAGCCTCTCCTCTGCTGCCAATGATCCCTCCGCAATGTGCAACCTTTGCACTTGCTCTAATCTTAGCTCTCTTTGTAAGCTTCGGACTTGGTCTTCCAGAGCTGGTACAAGAGCTCCCTCTTGTTCGGTTCCTGCTCTGCTAGCTCTAGGGGTAGTCCTGAGTCTAGTGATTGTTCTTTCTTGGAGCTCGACTCTTTCCCTTAGCTCAATGAGCTCATCTTTAGCCGCCTCCAAGTCGTCTTCCATCCGCTCCCTTGCTTCCTGTGCACTTGTTACTTCTCTTGAAGCCTCGGCTAGCTGGAGTATCAAGCCGTCTCTCTCGTTTTTCGCGTCGTAGAGTGATGCTTTATGACTTTCAGATTCAGTCATAGCATTCTCTAATTTCCTCTGCAACTCAGCTTCCCTTTGTTTGGCTGTCTCAATCTCCACTTCCTTTGCCTTGGATCTTTCTTTGATCTTGCTGAGCAGTTCATGCACCATGTGCATGTCTTTTTCATCTTCATCTGTCAACTCTAAAGCTTTTTCTACCACCACCTCCACTGGCTTCGGCTCTTCTAGTACGTTCTGCTCGTCCAGTTTCTCTTCACTCTCTTTTGTACTCTTTATTTTTTCCTCTGTCCCTCTCCGATCATCTTGTTTTTGTAGGGGGATCCCATAGACTGCCTCAAGGGCCTCTTCTTCAGTGTACCCTATCGCTACCAGATACTCATAATCGTTTTTCTTTTGCTGAATTGGATCTATCTCCTTTTCCTTGGTCCCGGCCTCCGGCTTTTCCATACCATCCGTGTCCATCTCTACTGTGGTCTCTTCCACAATGATTTCCGTCTTCTTCGGGCTTGGTACATCAGTAAAGGAGGGCTGATTGTCCTCAGTCATCTTGGCTTTCCCTTTGTTTGCTTGCCCGTCTTTCTCTTGAGGTTTAGTAGACTCATCTACTTTCTTCTTCCCCTTGTCGTCCTTTTTCAGCTCAGCTTTTAAAAGCTGTACTTCCTCTTCAGTGTATGGCTCGATAGGTTGCTGCTCCAGTATAGCCTCTGACTCCTCATAAGCTCTAATATATTGATCATATTGATCAACATGTGGCCTGGCTGAGCTAGTTCCGACTTTAGTGGGGTTAGGCACCCACTTTTCTTCAAAGTCCCCCTTTAGAGCTCTTTCCGCTCTAAACTGCTCCACCAGTCTTTCCATTCTTGCCGCTTTCTGACTTTTGGTTTGCTTGGGAGCAACCTTCTTCTTTGCTTTCTTCATAAGCGGCTCATCCACATCCTCTTCAGGTTCTGAAACTATTTCTAGTTTCCTGCGTGCTCTTGTGGACACCCTCTTGGATACTTCAGGCTGTTCTTCCTCCTCATCGGCTTCTCTAAGCCACTCATTCTGGGAGGGAACCTTTGGCCATTGATCTCTGGCTCCAATAGCTTCATAAGCTATTCTTGTCAGAACTTCAGCTCCTCCTATATACTTTGGCTTCTAGTTGTGCATGGCAATTACTTGCTCGTGGATGTGTTGAGCGTAATTCACCTCTTTTGGCATATTTCTCTTCAATGCCCATGTGATGGTAGTTGCAATGGCATGGGGTGGTGTCGTATACTTTTGCGGTCTTTTACTGCAATTATGGAGAAACTGGTTGTACATTCGGCAAAGGGTTGCCGCTCTTTGGTCCGCCATATCTCCATAGGTTGCATTCTGTTTCTTGGATCCATAGACCTCTATGGCCTCCCTTCTTTCCCTGACAGAGCTCCCTTTGTTGTGCAGCTTCAATGTGTCTGCAATGAGTCTGCAATGAGCTGTGGAGTGATCTATACTTCTACTTTCTCTCCATCCATGGCTGTCAACGTGGCTTTCCCATCCTTCTGAATGGATGTTGCCAACTCATACACTCTTCTTGTATCCACACCTGATGGTCTCGAGGTGAAGAAACTGTGCAAGTCTGCCCTTTCCAGGTACCTGCTGATGTCTTCTGACCTGCTATAATTTACCAATTCCTGTGGGATCATCGGTACATCCACCGCTTGCCCTTGAGGATCTCTGAAAGTCCCCTGGTAGATCTTTATTCCCTCTTTCTCCAATATTGCTTCCTCCACCCAAGTTTTGGTTGGCTTGAGGGTTTTTGCTGGAATGTCAAAGGGTTCCGCTTCTGCAAGAGCATCTTTGATTGTCGGTCTTTTTCTCTTCGTTGCCGATAACTTGGCGGAATCCATGGATCCTGTAACTCCAATTTCAGAAGTTAGCGTCTTTTTAGTACTGAAAGCCGAAATGAAGCTTTTAACTATCCAAATGACTTGAAAATTGAAACATGAGCTATTCAGGGCCTAAGGATGCAAGGTAGGTGAAAAAATATGCAAAATGGGCTCAAAATCATGCTGGAGACATCATACGCGTATGATGTCTTTTGTGTCAAAATGACTTCATATTGGTTGTGCTTGTAGCTGATAGTGTATACATGAGTATCATATGCTTGGATTTGAGTTTGGATACCATTTGGTCAAGTTTTGGCCAGTTTAGTCCAGTTCCGGCTCTTGGCAAAATTTTGAAAGGGATTTGGATTTTATGATCCAAATTGGATAAAACTTGGTGGTTCACTTTCAAATGGCATGTAGATCACTTCTGTTTGGTGGTTGAAGCCCTGAGGTGCCAAAATCACATAGTGAGACATCATACGCGTATGATGTCTTTTAGTGTATTTTTGGACCAAATTTCTCTATAAGCTTGGATTTGGCTTTAGACAGGCTTATTCAATGGATTTATGAATTTTGGATAGATTTTGGGCTAAAAATGGCTCTGGAGACATCATAGGCGTATGATGTCTTTTTCATCAATTTTTCATAGGATTGGTTCTGTGGACTCCCCATGTACTAGTGAAGGACTATATCTACTCAAATCTTGGTTTGGACTTGAGTATGTTGGATTTGGGCAAAAATTGGCTTTAGGTGAAGGATTTTCCTTCAATTGGGCTAATGGGGTGATCCTCTTGACCAAATGGTTCCAAATTTCATATGTAGCATGTATTAGATATATACAATGGATGTATGATGACAAATGAGCAGTTTTGGCTCTGTAAGTGCAAATAGACATCATACGCGTATGATGTCTTTTGTGTCAAAATGGTGCTTTTTGGTTCCAGATAGCTTGTAGATGTGTTAATCAACAATCCTACAAAGTTTCATTGAGTTTGGAGTTATTTTGACAAAATTAGGACCAAAAATCAATTTTATGGCCTAATTTGCGTCTTTTTGGTTTTCCTTGGGTTTTCTAACTCCAATTCTCATGATACTTGGTTCATAGGATGTGATTAACATGTGGAATGAGGCTATGCACTCAAATGTTGAAATGGATGTGAAATTCATGTGTGAGACATCATACGCGTATGATGTCTTTTCTTGAAATTTTGGTCTTTTTGTGCAAAGAATGCTTTGTGCTAGTGCCCTAAGCCCTGCTAACTAGTTTTCAACTTAAAAAGTCATTAGTTTAGCTAAAAAGCCCCCTTATAGGCATTCCAGTCTCCGAAGTTGTCTCTTTGCCGTGGGGTTGAATTTCTTCAACTTTTCTTCTCGAGAGTTGCATTTCCAGCTCATTGGATATGTTGTGAAGCCATCTATTTGGTTGAACTTGACTTTGGCTCCCCGTTCTCCATCTTTCTCCATTTAGTTTCCCGAAAGCGTCTTTTTCACCATCGGTAAGTGAATCAGCTTTCTTTTGGGTTTTGCTTGCAAACATAAGTCATCCATGTATATTTGAAGCTGCTTGTGAAGTTTCATTATATTCGGTCGTCAATTTCAGCCGTTATGCCAAAATGACGCTTTGTGTGTCCGTAGCCGAATCGGTTGTTTTGACCCACTTTTGGTGGTCCAAACCTGGAGATACTCCATGGTTGCATTGCCCTCGATGTTGTTAAGCTTCCTGAGAAGTTTTGTGTCGTTTCGACAACTTTTTCCTGTTTGCCTCTTGTAGGCTCTGTTGACCTAGGGTTTTTCCAGTCGTTCTTTCTCAAGCTTTGAGTGTTAGAAACCCATCTTCTATACTAGGGTAACCCATCTATAAGTTCTTGCAAGGTTTGGTTAGGCGTTTGTGCCCCTACCTAGCATTCTTCCCCATTCCCCGTCTGCTCTTGTTTCTTGGTTTTGGTCAGTTTTCGCGACAAAAGTTAACGATAAGCATCAAAAGCTTATGGCAACGAGTCTACCTCTCATGTCTGGTGTCCTCTGAGCTCTCGTAGCAGTCGTAGAAGGCTGTAGAAGGTTGGATGCTCCTGTGTGCTCTTTGCTCTCTCCAAGAAGGTAATAGTAGAAATGAGCTTGAAAGTGAAGTGAAAAATACTTAACTTCGGACTTCCCGGATCACTTGTTACCAAATTTGACATGTGCTCCTATCTCGTCGTGAAATGCACTTTAGGATTTGAAATTTCTCAATTTGGACTCCGTTTGACTTGTTTCTGAGAAATCTGTCCACTTTGCCAAAATTCTGTCATTTCGGGCTTTCCGCAACTTTTTCAGAATTGTACCCAATTTTTACCATGGGTTGCCCTTGTCATTAGGACCATCACCGTCTATTCTTTTCTTTTTTCCGATCTCGTTTCACCTGCTTTTTTATTTTTATTAAGAAAATCATAAAAAATAAAGGAAAATAGCAAATTGAAGCCAAAAAATTCCAAACATACACGATAAATAGCTGGTAACCCTGTGTATATGAATATACACTTAGTTGTGATTTCTGGATTTGGATTACCACTTTTTTCCACTTTTTAGCTCCAAAAACACTCTTATTTAGTGATATTTACACGTCTAGAGACCCAAATTCATCATTTGATCTCTTCTTGTTGCAAAACAAGGTATATAAGGGCATAAATATTATCAATATCCGCAATCAAACATAAAAATTGCAAAATCATGTAAGACACTGCCCTTGTAATATAATTTTTGTTTTTCTTTGTTTTTGGCGCTTGTAGCTGCTTTGTAACTCCTGTATACCTGTATACCTCCCCCCCTCCTAGTCTGAGTCCTCCCGGACGACTATGAAGTGTCTGTGGGCGAAGCATTGTAGTTGTTTTGGTCATAAGTTCCCAATGCAATTGTAGAGCGATGATACAACAGTCTTTCCAATAAAGCTGCTCTTTGTTTGATTGAAGGATTGGTGGTCGGGTTTTGGATTGGTTTTGGCACTTCGGTAGTAGAATCAGTAGATGGATTCTTCTTCACTTTGTTGTTCTTTTTTACAATCCAAATTTGCTTCCGCTTCACTTGTGCTTGCCACAAACTCTTTGCGACCCAAACCTGCTTTGTTCTTTGTGTTGATTTCCTCGACTTGAAATACCTAGGAGTTTTCGTTGATTGTACTGAAGGGGATTCGTGTTTACAAATCTTTGGGATTCAAATTTGCTTGCTATAGTTTTGTGCCGTCATGAACTTCTTTGGAATCCAGATCTGTTTCGCTGTCCTTGATTGTCTGGAATCACTCTGTTGTCTGGTATTGAAGACTTTGTTTTCCACCTTTGTTTCCTCTGTCACAACCTTTTTTGGTCTCCATACCAACGTTGACTCCGTTTTTTCTAAAGTTTGAGTTGTTATATTATTGCTTGTCTTCCTTATCCACTGTTGAGAGTTCCTCGTCGAAGAGCAATCCAGTTGTATAGAAACTTTTGGTTGCCATTGCTTCTTCTTTTTCTCTGGTTGTTGTTTACCTTTGTTCTTGGATTCTTCCTTTGGAGTTGGCTCTGCTTCTTTGGTGAACTTAACTGATTGACTTTCACCTTCGTATTTGATAAGCACTGATTTAGAACTCCAGTCAATCATTGCATTGTATTGCTTCTGCCATGGTTGTCCTAGCAATAATGGATGTTGTGTAGCTTGGTCTTCAACCACGTAAAACATATGAGGATACACATACTGGTTAATCTGTATATGTAAAACTGTGCATCCGACAGTTTTGATTGAATTCTCAGAGTAACTCTTTAACTCTTGCTTGGCAGTTTGTAATTTAGTGTCATTTGTCAATTGTCTATACAAACTGAGTGAAAGTAGGTTAGTTTGAGCTCCTGAATCCAATAGTGCTCTGGCTTTGATTTGGTTGGTTCCTACTTTGCATTCAATGATGGGTTCTTCTTTGTCATTATCCATTTCTGTTATACTGACTGCGTTTATTCGTATTGCTCCTTCATTGCGCTGTTTCTGACGCAGTAGTTTCTTTTCTCCATTCTTTCCTTCGCCTCGGCTTGCGCTTCCTCCACAATCTTTTTCTTTTTCTGGACACGCAGCTTTTCTTGATGTATTTTGAGAAGCATGTCTTGGGTTAGCGGCAAAAGATACTTTTTCACTCTGCATCCACTAATCCAATTGGGCATTTCTTCTCCGTCTAATGTAGCAAGCTTGACGGCTCCACTTGGTGATAGATCTTTAATCACCAGAGGTCCCATCCCTCGCTTTTTAAGCTTCTTAGCATGCTGTTTCAGAGTGTAAACTAGGACATAGTCCCCAACCTTAAACTCTTTAGTCCGCACATGCTTATCAAAAAATTCTTTTTGTCGCCTTTTTTGAGCGTAGATAGAAGCTACTGCTTTTAGGCGAAGCTCGTCTAGCTTTTCCAGGTCATCTATTCTATCAGAAAGCTCGTGCCCTGTCCACTCTAGATCCTTAGCCACCCTTAAGGTTGAAATCAAGAATTCTATTGGTAAGATAGCATTTAGCCCAAAAACCATGTTATATGGGGTCGTTCCTATTGATGTTTTATATGCTACCCTATATGCCCATAATGTTGAATGCAACTTCTGGTCCCAGTCAGTTCTCGACTCAGATACAATCTTCGTAAGGACCGTGCATATGGTTTTGTTTGTTGCTTCAGCTTGTCCGTTTGCTTGTGGATGATACGGGGCTGATTTCCTATGGATTACCATGAATTCATCTAGAAGGATCTCTATCACTTCATTTATAAAATGTGTGCCTCGATCACTCACAATTTCTATTGGCAATCCATATCGTACAAAGACGTATTCATATAGAAATTGTGCCGTGGTCCTGGCATCTGCTTTTTGAGTTGCCTTTGCTTCGACCCACTTTGTTAGATAGTCTGTAGCCACAACGATGTATTGTGCATGAGTCTTATATGCAGGAGGTGAAATGGGTCCGACATAATCAATCCCCCATTTTGCAAAAGCTCTTGCCCCCATCATTGGTCTAAGCGGCATATCATCTCTTTTAAGTGGTACTTTGGTCCGCTGACAGTCATCACACCGTTTAACGTATTCCTCAGCGTCCATATGTAATGTTGGCCACCATATTCCTGCGGCTAAGACAAGTTTTGTTGTCTTATCACCTGAGAAATGGCCTCCACCTACTCCTCCATGAGCTTGCTCTAGTATTATCACATACTCAGACTCTGATGCGCAAATCCTAAGCTGGTTGTCTTTACCTCTCTTATAGAGTTGATCTCCTATTAAAGCGTAATCTCTAGCTTCTGTCTCTACAGATTTCTGACGAGCTTTTGACGTTCCTTCTGGGAAAGTTCTATTTGTGAGATATTCAACAATATACTGACTCCATTCTGGAGCGATCATTATCTGATATAATGTCGAATACTCTGCTGGCGGTTTTGATGAACATACAATACATACAGTGACATATTCATGTACGCTTTCTTTCATTCCTGGCCAATAGACTCCCAATTGTAACAAATTCCTATATGTGTTCCTTCTTGAACAATGAAATGCACATTCCTGAACATGTGCTTCGCGCAGATATATATCATATTCCTCAGGATTGATGCATAGTCGTAAAACATGATCATTTCCCAATTGATACAACCTTCCTGCAACCAATTGAAGATTCTTGGATTGCTGAATAGCAATATGTTTCTGGTTGTATTCTCTTCTATCAAACTCTCCTCCATAGGTTAATAGGCCAACGACATTTTGAGACCACTTCGGTATCATTTCTATGTTGAACAAGTACGCGTCTGGCATGTCGTCATCTACTCCTATAGGGTCTTCTCCATTCGTCAATCGCGAAAGATGATCAGCTCTAAGATGTGTTTTTCCTTTCTTTACTACTACCGTGAAGTCGAATTCCAGTAAGATAATGAACCATCTCACTATTCTCCCGGTATTGCATGGTTTATTCACTAGGTAGAGCAAGGCTTGGTGATCCGTAAAAAACACAAACTTGTTGGCTAGAAGATAATGCCGAAATTTCTTCACAGCATATATCATTCCTAATCCCTCTCGCTCTGTTGTGGTGTAATTCTTCTCTGCATTGTTGAGCTGTCGACTGGCGTAACAGATAGGAAAATCCATGTTTCCTTCTTCTGGCTGAGCCAGAATGCATCCTATTGCATATGCCGAAGCATCTATATGCACATGGAATATCTTCTCCCAATCTGGTGATTTCAAGACTGGAGCAGTAATGAGTGCCTCTTTCAATTTCTTGAACGATTCCTCACACTCCTCTGTCCATTCAAAGTTCACTATTAGCCTGTAAAGTGGTTGGCCTATTATAGCGTACATGTAAATGAATCGTCTATAATATCCGCAATGTCCCATAAAGCTCTGTACTTGTTTCGCATTGGTTGGTCTAGGCATATCCACTATAACTTTTATCTTCTCTAAATCCGTGGATATTCCGTTTTGTGAGACAATATGTCCCAGAATTCTGCCCTGTCGGACCATAAACACACATTTCTCAGGATTGAGACAAATGCGATATGTCCTACATTTCTCAAATACTTTTCTTAGGTGTTCTAGATGCTCATCTCTCAGAAGAGAATGTACACATAAGTCATCCATGTATATTTCTAGAAACAACCTTAAGTATTCTTTGAAAGCATGCGTCATCAGCCTCTGGAAGGTTGCGGGAGCATTGGTTAGACCAAAAGGCATAACCCGATAAGCATAAATTCCCCACTCCGTTGCAAAAGCTGTTTTATGTTGATCTTCCGGTGCTATGGCTAGCTGGTTATATCCTGAAAAACCATCAAGAAAGGAGTATGCTGTTTTCCCTGATACACGCTCTAGAACATGATCAGTTATCGGCAGGGGATAATTGTCCCTGATTGTTGCAGCATTCACTTTCTTTAAGTTGACACACACTCGGAGTTTTCCGTTCTTCTTGGGTACCACCACAATCGGAGATACCCAATCGGTGTGTTCAATCTCGTATATGAATTCAGCTTCCATTAGCTTATCTATCTCTTCTTTGATTCGCTTAGCAAACGTATCATTATATGTGTATGGTCTCTGTCTGCTAGGCTTTGCGTCTTGTTTTAGTGGGATTGTGTGTTGGCATATCGATGGGTCAACTCCCTTTAAGTCCTTATAAGACCATGCAAACACATCCCTATACTCTCTGAGAAGACTCAAAAGTCTCTCTTCCTCGCCTGGAGACAAATCTGTGGCTATGTACACCGGTCTAGGTGTCTCACCTGGAGCTGCTAAATCAACTTTTTTTGCATCCTCCGGTCCGTCATAAGATTCGTTCTCCTTTCTCTCTCGAATAGGTTGGGTTAATACCACCTTCCTATCCTCTATTGTGAATTTCCTATAGTGAGAGGGAACATCCATGTTTTCCTTGATTTTGGCGTTTTCGTCCTCTCCACTCTCAATTTCTGTCGTCCAAACTTCTTTCAGAGTTTTCTTGAGCTCTCTGTACTTGTTTCTACGTTCTAACTTGGACTCCGTGTGTTCTCTGTTGCGCTTGTTCTTTTCTGATTTTTCTGTTTCTGTTTTCGTTCCATTCCTTTGAACTTGATTTCTTGAGCCTTTTTTGTCTTTTCGTAAGCTCTTTTGATCATTGCCTCTCATTCTTCCAGAAATCTTGTCCTTAACACAATCTTCCGCCTTTACTAGCATTAGGAATTGATTTTTTCCTCTTATTCTAGGCATCGGATTGGTTCTAACCCCCTTTGTTTTTCTCTTTGCTCTATAGCGTTTCTGGCGTGGTTTAGTTTGGTTCGGAAAATCATAAAATCTGACATCCGTTATAGTTTCTTCGTTTCCGCTTGAACTGTCCGTTGACTCGTTGTCTGCTTCATTTCCCCACTCTGGATGATCGGGAATGTTGTGAAACACCTCTTCTTCATCTTCCTTTTCCAGTGTATCGTTCTTTTCAGTTTCTTTTTCGAGTACAGTTCTCAACATGAAGTACGGAACCACGTCGTACCCGTCCTTGTCGCAAAATTTCGTTGTGGGACCATCCGGGATTGCACAAACATCTAGGGTTGCTAGAATGTGTGTCCATTCTAATGGTTCAAGCGTGTCCTCTGGAAAGGGTTCTCCTATATAAGTTTCGTCTTCGATAGCCCTTTCTAAAACATATTCTTCTCGTCTCAGACTTCCACATTTCGAGGCCCCACACATCCATAACTCCTTGGGCTTACCTAACCAGGCCGGAAATTCGGATCCCGCCAAAGTAGCTGAATCAAACTCCTCTACCGGTGTTCGGTTCACATCTTTGTAGCTATGGTCTTTCAGGTTCACACGTGTAGTGGTTTCCATATTTCTTAGGTATATGTGATCGTAGCCACAATCCTGGACCATTTTCAACTGTCTCATGAATGGTCTTCCCAGTATGATATCATAGTTATTCTCCTTGCCAAAATCGACAATAGCAAAAGTATGTTCGTATTCAATGCCGCAAGAAGTCACTACGACTTTCTCTAATAACCCCATAGGTTTCTCCATGTGTCCATCTGCTAATTGGAGTTTCAACCTAGTCTTTCTTATTGCTGGTTTCCCCCATTTTTTCCAGATTTCTTTTGTAGCAATGGCTACCCCAGCTCCGCTGTCTAGTATTGCCATCGTGTTCACGCCTTGGAATTCAACTGGTAAGGTTGTATTCCCCTCTTCACCTTCGCAATACTCTCCGACCTTGTTTAAGGGTACAGGCTTAGCGTTCTTTTGTGGTTTGCTCAGCTCTTGTATACCCTCTTGCAGTCTCGATGTTGGGTCTTTTATCCCAAATTTCTCCAAGCATTTTCCTACAGTGGTCCACATATGTGGTCTTAGCCTCAAAAGCTCAGCTAGAGTGATAGTGCATGTCACTGGTGTTGACAAGATCTCTATCAATCCTTGCGAGTCCATGACTTTTTCTGATGAGATTCTTCGTGAGGGAAGTGCTCTAATCTCGGATTTTGCTTCATACTCTCCTAAGTATGAAGGTAAGGTATTCAGTGAATGAGGTTTGCTCTCCATTGTTCTAACAGAGCCCCCATCTCCCCAGTAAGATTGCAGATCCAAGTCCACTTGAGATCCTGCCTCAAATTCCACTATGGGAGGATTCCTGATGTCCTTTTCCCAATTTGTCTGATTAGCTTGGCAACTTAGCTCGTTTGCAAAGTTTGCCTCTCTCACTTGTTTCCAAAATTCATTGTAATCCTCATCTCTTCCGTAAGACCTCTGTATGACTGGATGAAAACTCTCTATCTCCTGATCGGTTGTGTTCAATACTATGCGGTCATCCTTGTGTGTATTTTCAGGCTTTTGTGCACTGGGAGTCTTTTCAGCTACCCGTGAAATGATAGTCTCTTGCTGAATTGGGTTTTCCGTTCCACAATTCATTGTTTCTTTTGGTGGTTCTAATAAGGCTTGTGCAGTCTCGATCATTCTCTTGCACATTTCAAGTCTCTGCTTTTCCAATTCCGCGTTTGGGTATGTCATCCACCTCTGTTCTTGTGTTTGGTTGTTCTTTAACCTAGCTTCGTAAGCTCTCATCAGTGCGTCCAATGGTTCGTGTACTTTGTCGACTAGCACTGATCCCCCTGAGCTTAAGCTCGTTGTTTCTTTGATACTCTTTTGTTTCGTTCTTTCAGGGCTCATCTCTCGTTTCCCGTTTTGACTCTCAAGTTTTTCTAATCTTCTTTAGTTTGCTTTAGTTCCTCAGCTAGAATAGCGTCTTCACGTTCTTTTCTCAACTTCATGCGTGCTTTTCTAGCTTTCCATGTGTTTCTCTGACTCCGCGGTCCTTGACTAACCACTTCAGTCGCTAACTTTCCATTCTCAGGTTCTCTAGTGGTTTTCTTAGCTTGAGCTCTAGTAACAACTTGCGTTGGTATCAGAGTTTCATTTTCAGACCCACTGCTGGTAGGAATAGTTTCTAGCATATTCAATGTCGTCTTTTGCACTTTGTTTGGATTCTTTGAACAATCCTCAATGAAGTGAGTAACCCCACACTCAGTGCAATAAGCGTTAATTCTAATGATTTCCGTATGTGGACAAACATTCATCAGATGGTCACCTCCACACTTGTAACAGGGTCCTAGTGCTGGTCTTGGTCCCATTTGATTCGTCCTTTGTGGATAGGATGGTCTTTGTCCTGTTAACCCTCCATGAGCTATGAACATCAATGTTCTTGCGTCCAAATTGTATCTCTCTTCATCAGAAGCACTTATAACTGTTGGTATTCCAACATTCCCAATCATGCCCCATGGTTCTGGTTGTTTGGGTTCTTCTGGTGGGTAATACACAATTGGAGACATGTGTGCACCAGATTCTTCATAATAGGCTTGAACAGGCACTAAGGCTTGTTCTTTCTGATTCTCTAAGTTTGGTACATATCTAATGCCCACTGGTCTTGCTCCTGGTAAAGGTGGTTGTTGTCCCAATACCGGTTGCGGTCTTTCTATCCCCATAGGTCCTGGTACATTTCCCGTTGGGTATCGAGGTACTGGATGTACCTGAGGTGGTGCTAATTGAGCAGGAGGTGCATACTGACGCTCCCTTACATACCCTTTGTTGTAATAGCACTCCTCTGTTGGATGGTTTGTCCATTTTTGTTCAATAGCACACCATTTCAGTGTTTTTGGCAATGGTTTTTGGTATGGTGCCATCCTTTTTAGAGCATCTTCTATCATTTGCTCTACATTTGGCATGGTTGTTGTTTGAACATTCTTTTTAGTGGTAGTCTCGCTCGCTACGGAGGAGGAGCTACTGGATGCAAAATCTGTATCCGCTGACACCTCTCCATAAACCGTACAGTTATCCACTAAGTACAATGCCTCTCTTTGCTCGAAACTTGTACAAGCTTTCAAGTGCAAGTCCTTCTTGAGAGTGTCGTTTCTTAGTCCCTCAATAAAGAGAACGGATAGTCTGTCATCTTGTGGTCGTTCACGTACTGGACATCTCTCAATGTATTGTTTGAAGCGAAGTGAAGCTTCCTTCACTTTTTCGTGTTCTCTCTGTTTAAAAGCATATATTTGTGAGACCGTATTGTGCTTAATCCCTCGTTTTGAGAATTCCTCAGCAAACTCTCTTAGCAAATGGTCAATGTCATGGAATCCCCCTATGTTCAGTGGTTGAAACCATGTCAATGCCGTACCTTCTAGAGTAAGACCAAATCCCTCGTATTGTGTATGGAAATCTGTTATCTGCTCAGCTCTTAAGACTTGCTTAAAGAGTGACACATGTGCATACGGATCTCCTGAACCACTATACTTCTTTGGCATACACTTGGCTACTTGAGATGGTCTCATACGTCTATGGTCTGCTACCAATCTCATTGCTCCTGTGTCCCGGCTAAAGCTTTCTCTAGCATCATGGACTTCATGGGTTACCCTTGTCGGTTCCCCTGCCCTGAATCTACTACTAGGAGGTAAATGTGATGGTTCCGCTTCGAACCTTGGGCCTGGAGTGGTATATGTGGGGATTGGAACTGCACTACCTCGATTCGTCTCCATTGACTCTCTGGAATGTAATGATCCCATTGGTCTGGGCTTCGAGTACTGAGGTTGACTGAAAGAGTCAGCAGCCTGAATTCTTTGTCCTCCTGTTGTCATTGGGTTTTGCACTCCATTTGTTGGTGATGGTCTTTGTGAGCTAGAAGTAACATAATACTGATGTAGAGGTCCCCCAAAGTATGTATATCCTTCTAATTCTTTCTTGCCCATTGTTGAGTATTGCCTCCCATACTTGTCGTAAGCGGCAATTTTCACTTCCGATCCCTCTGTGTAGGTAAAGACATAAAGTCTTTTTTGGTCTGTCAACTCTCCGGTGTAGGGTTCTTCACATCTATAATAGAGATCTTTCTCCCCATTATTATATTTGTATAGCCCCACATAGATATTATCAGTGTTGATCCTTGTAGTTTCATTCTCTCTTCTTAACCTCGCATCAGGTAAGTTCATTATTGGTTCTTTCTCCTCAAGTTCTTCATCTACTTTGGCTTTGGTGCCCATCAATCCCTACTTGTCCACAATGTTAGGGTTTAGGACTACCAAGTACATGGTACCCTCGTCATCTAGATATCTATCTCCGCTATAGCTCACAGGCACTAAGTCCTTGAACTCACTAGGTCTCTCTTCTATCTTTACACAACAGCGGTCCATTCCATCTTTATAGATCTTGGCACCTTGCTCATTGTTGTACTGGTATTTTATGAACAATAGCTTCATTGTGGCGGAAGGGTTTGATGATCCTGCTGCCATATTTTCTCTGTTGTTCAGGTTCAAGTGTTCCAAGTGTTCGGTGAAAATCTCGTAAGATCTCTCCGAAGAAGTATCAGAAACACTTCCTTTAAACATCGGCTCTATTGGTTGCACCCAGCTTTGGTTTACACTTCCCTCGGTTGATATGACACTTGCTTGTTCCCCTTGTTTTGGTCGGTTATTCTGGAGATTCTTGCCCGATCTCAAATTCATCAATTCCCCTAAAGGACTTTAACTTTTCCGTCTCGGCAATTTGTTTTCCCAAGTTTTTGTGGTCAGAATTGATCCAAACTGATTGATACTTGGTCAATTGTTTAATCTTGTCAGTTGGACAACTTCTGTTTCATCAAGTGAGAATTTTGTTGCAGTTATGCTGAAAAAGACATTATACGCGTATGATGTCTTTTTTTGACAGATTTGGACTATTTTGGTTATGCTCACTCTCAGTAGCCCCCTTATGCTCTGTCCACTCACAAAATTCAATTTGAACTCTGTTTAAGCAAGTTATGGCTAATTTAGGCTTTTCTTGGCAATTTTCCGCTTTTGACTTGTTTTGGGTCAATTGTGATCCAAATAGGATGAAACTTGAAATATAACCTCTAGACAGCTATTACAATGGATCTGTGTTGGCAAAGTATCAAAATATGTCCAAAACTAGGTAAAAGACATCATACGCGTATGATGTCTTTTTCATCAATTTGGGTCAAGACTTGATATTTATGCTTTCTATAGTGTTTGTAACAATCTTGTCAGGTCAGATATCAAAAATAAGCAGTGGATGTGCCAAAAGACATTATACGCGTATGATGTCTTTTGTCCCAGATTTTGACTATTCTTGGTTTTAAGCCTTCTCCAATGTTTATAATTGAGTTTCAAGTGTTTTTGTCAGGTTTGAATGTAAAAACAAGATCTGAATCCAAAATTTCCTATTCTTTGCGTTTCTTGGACTCCAACTTGTCTTTTTGGGTTTCTTTGAGTGTTAATGCTCTTGTTTTAAGTTGAAATTAGGGTATAACTCCCCTTTTGAACACTCTGGTAAAGTCAAAATTTCTGTTTTGGTCTCTGTTTGGTCATTTAGACATCATACGTGTATGATGTCTAAAGTTGTAGATTTCCAGTTTTTTGGCACAAAATCCTTCCTAAGGCTTTCTCAAGTGCTCAGCAACTCCCAGATACACAGAAAATTTCTCTGACTTTTGTTTATTGCAAGTTTCACTACTAACTCGACGGTTTAGTGATCTAACATGCAATCAACCATATCAAGAAAATACTCCAATGATTACTAGCTCTAGATCAGGATCAAATGAAGTCCTACCTAAGCTATTCCTAATCATAAAATGGGTTTGGTAATTGTGATTTTAAAGAGATCCACTGCCACTCACGGACTAGCAAATTCTTCTTCTATCAACAACTACTCAATACCAACAAAACAACAAACAAATCTAAGCTAAACTAAAAATACTGTCAACACGGAAGACCCAGGAATACCCCACTTCCTAAAATCTCTCGAGATCTTCGGAGTCCACCACTCCTAGATCTTTTCTAACTAAAGTATACAAAGTAGTTTATACGACTCACCTCGTAGGATTAGTCTAAGGTCACCTACTTAGGGCTCTCGTCCCCGGCAAAGGCGCCAAATGTTAAGGCGGTTACGCCGCTAGCGGAAGCTAAATAGCGAGAACTCAACCAACAACAGAATTTGTCAGACGAGGACGGAGCTTGACCCGCAGGCGCATGGAAACAACTAGGTGGGTGTCAAATCACCTACTTGACCTTCTAATGACAATCACTACTAAGGAAATCAAATCTAAGTTCTAAAATACGCAAGTGACTGAAATCCGTACTACGAACGAATGCTATACGAAACAGGATCTAGAATCATTGAATCGATCTCAAACTCAAGGGGAAGTCTATTCACTAGGTAAGAACAACACCCTAAGGACTTGAACTGCAAAATCAACCTATAATCACTCCGTGCGGTAAACGCGTATGAAGACAGGCCGAAAAATACAGGTGATCGAAACTTGACCCCGATGGTACTAATGTGTAGCTCTACTCGTTGTGGTTCTATAGATATGCTGCACGCTCCATTCCGACACACGAGTTGGAAGAAAACTCACACCAAGCTCGTAGGAACTTACCACACATAGAAGCCGATAGCGCGCACTCTTGGTATCTGTGAGTAGCTCTCGCCGTTGCTAACACAATGGCGGTGTCGCTTCTCCAATGGCAGCTCCGTAGCTCGCGTAGCAAGTAGATAAGACTCTCTCTCTCTCACTCTCTCTCAGACACAGTCACGGCGCTCAAAAACTCACTTTGATTAAATAAAAACTCTACCTTTAGGTTACAAAACTTTGGCTTATATACCTCAGCCTTGGAGGTGAGAACATCTCTAACTAATTACATCAGCAAGTGAAATTACTTCGGAATTACAAGCTGGAAACTCAATTGAGTCCCGTTACTTAATGAATGGCTCCAATCAAAATCAATGTCGGAAAGACATTTATTACAATCAATGGTTACAAAAATGATGAGTGAGAGCAAAAATGTGGGTGTGATCCTCTGCTGGCTCAACACACATCCTCTAGGAAACAGGTTTATAATTGATCATAGATCTGACACCACAGTTCACTCGGCCCCATTGCAGTATTGTTACAAATGTAAAGCGGACATTGATGTTGGGGAAGATTCTCCTTATATGGATGTACTACCTGGGATGGCTGAGTCGGACAATGTGGATTGGGTCCACCTAGCAGCAACCATAGACACTTGGAGAAATAGGGGGAAGACCTTGGTAACACCTAAGGGGGATGAAGTGCCACTAGTCGTACCCTTAAATATACTACAAGCAGTGCATATAGCTTCTGACAACAGTCATCCTAATACAACGAAGAAAACATACAAGTGGGTCCCTAAAGCTTCTTTAGCAACCATAGCTAGTGCTAAAAAACAGAATCCCTGTAAGAAACGTCCCACTCGCTCCAAGAAATATAAGGAAACATGGCGTTGGATTCCTAAACGACTATTGGAAGCCCAAGGCTACTATAAAGGAAATGATCAATTCTGGGTGCCAAAACGTAAATTGTGCTCTTACTTGTCACCAGACCCATGTAAGCTCAATCCTATGGCTCCAAAACAAATTGAAGGTCGCGGAAAGGAAAAAATCACGGAATGCTACACACTCTCTCTAGAGCTAGTTTGGGTACCAAAGAAAGAACGATTTGTTCCACCTAGCTCAGGAATAGGGAAATCAAATAAAGCATCTTGCTCTTCATGTAGTTCCTATACGGAAATAGAAGCTTCGACACAACCTCCACCTACCATTGTAGATATTCATACAAGCAAGAGAGATTTTTCACCTCCGTTGTAAGTTCACCACCTACAACAATGTTGCAAATAAAATCATGGGAGAGTACCTTACCACCCTTGCAACTAGATGAAACGCATAGGGCGATCGAAAACTATTGGTTAAAGCCTTCACCTATAACAACTTGGAACAACTGGTTTCAAAGGGTGATGACATCATTCCAAAAGGTATGATCTACCCAAGGAAGGGGGGAGTGTTCGCTAACATCCATCATTCACTTGCTTCCCTCTCAACCTTCCTCCCTGACCTCTTAATCTCCAATCTTAGGGAATGTATATATAAAGCCTTATACTCACAAAAACAAGATAAAAAAGTAAAAGAGCAAGATCCATAACACAAAATCATAAAAAAACATTATGCACAAGAATACGACCCTTGTAATATTTGCACTCTAACCATCATCTATTTGCATGTACAGATATGGCTAGTACGCTAGAGTCATCCACTCCTGCCTTGGGTGAGAGGTATCCTCGTTACTTTTCACAAATGTTTCGCATGGTCTTTCTGGTACTTTCCTGTGAATGGGATTTGGTAGGTACGCTATCATGTGAGAGGAATTTCGAGGAGTTAGAATGGCTGATACGTCTCTTGACCACAACTGATCCATACTTAGTAGAGAGTGTATCTCCCATTGCACAAGCCTATCCTTTTGACCAAGATGATATAGGCATTTAGTGACCTTCTTAGTAAACATTGCTGCCTCTGATGATGAAGAAGATTTACATGACTACATGGATGGCACATATGGTTTCATGGATGATGACTTTGTTTATCTCGACGACGAGGATAGGGTTTTAGCAGTGTTGGTACCTTTTCCCACTGATGTGCCTCCTAGAGGTATTCTTTGTGTTTCTTAGTGTGTACAAGAACGTGTTGCTATTGTTAGGATTTGGACCTTCATGGGATCTTTCTCTCATCCACTTTTCAAATCAAGTGCAATATCAACGCAAACAGGTGTTTCTTGTCCATTAGCATTGCCCCTTATCTTTTTGCATCGATGTTTGTCTACTTTAATTGTGATTGGTAGCATAATATTCAACACATTTGCTTAGTACCAAACATTAAATTCAATGTAATTTTTTTATCATAATCACTTGTCTAGATTTAAAAATCAAGCATTCCGACTAAGCTAGTTTGACCAAGCTAGCTGTTAGAGATCTTCTCTTAATACCATGGGGAATGCCTTCCTAATAATCAATGGTTACTTAGGTTCTTAATCCGATTTAGGCAGCATTGTGTGAAATGTACTAGGGCTTTCTATTGGGCTTAGTCCCTATTGACCTTTTACTTATGTATTATAAAGGGAGTTTACTAGTGTGATGAGCCTGGGAAGGGTAACAGTGTTATATGACCCCTCAAAGTTACAAAATTAAAATTTTGAAAATGAACAAACAAAAAATCAAAGTGCCACAATGTAAAATCTTAAGCTGGAAGAGAAACCTCAGCTTGGTTTGGTACTCCACTCACATGTATCGCCTATGGTACTAGAGCCCTAGAGGTTCCCAGTGTGGGCGCTTTTCCTTGAAAAGCAAAAAACCCAAGGCATACAAAATAAGCACACACATCAAAATCGAATCACTGTGAAAAGACTTTGGGGGGTCAAAGAAAAAGTAATCAGTCAGGCGATGATTTCATGAGAAATTCCTTTTATCGTAGCTTAACTACAAGGTCTTCTAGGTATAGCCTCTAGTCAGCCCTCGAACATAAAATACTTGGCTCTCGCGATTAAACAACTTAATTGACCAGAGAAAATTGAGAAACTTACCCATGGTATTAATAATCGATCTTTAGTGCCTTTCGACCGTTAAATTAGCGACCCCAGACTTCTTCAATTTTTTACCTTTACAACTGTTTATGTGTTTGATTATATTGAAATTTAATGTTTATTGCTGACAAATGGTTTAGAATTATGCTACCAATCAATTTGTCTGCCTAAAACTGCATATGCTTTTTAATTGTATATGAGAATGCAAGTACTGTGCCAATGTTGTTTGATTTTGCAGTGACTGAAGAAGGCTAAGGACATTCATTTTAAATGCTCTTCCACCTCAATGAACGAGCTTCAACTCAATAGCTTCCAAGGACGGAATCTACATCAGGAAGGGGGGCATGTTAACCCTCACGCACATTCCTATCACCTACAACAGACGTCGTATTATTTATTTGGTAGAGTCAGGTACCATGCTTGTCGGTCCAATAGGAAAAGGGTAAGAGTAATCGCCGATGAGAGGTGCACTCTAACTGGAACATTCAAGGGATTAGTTGGCTAAGCATGGGCGCCCAAGTGTGGATGGGGCGAGCTCATATAAAAGTCAACTAAACTTAAAATTCACTCATTCTCTCATATGTGCAATTGAAGAGTGCTCTTGCTCCATCTCCATCTTCTTCTTCTTCATCTCCTTGTGTGTGTGTATGCGTGATAGAGAGAGAGTGTGTGTGTGTGTGCAATCGAGCATTGAGGCGGCACAGCGGCAGTGAAACGGTTGAGCGCGGAGTAGCGGCATCTCCTTCTTCTTCGTGGCGAGGAATCCTCCACGACAGCAAGCGTAGAGCAGTGAGTGACATACCATCGCCATCTTTGAGCTTACTAGTTTAGGCTTGTTGTGTGCTTGGAGCCATTTGTGGCTCGCACACAGTGTATCGGCAAGTTCCTTGCATTGACACGTGCGACATACGCGCACAGTTACTTTCTTGCATCCAAGCTTGTGGACATGTCCCATAAGTCATAGGGAGTTTCCCTGTTGAGTTTGGTCACGTTCGAAGCAAAATTGAGGCCGTGGCTGGAAAATGACACTTTGTAGTCCTCTAAGCCAACTTCTTGTGTTCGAGGCTCCAAATGAGATTTTCCTTTGATCCCACCTAGGCACATTGCTTATGACACCTATGGGAAAGCCTTTAGTGAAGTCAGAACTTGATTTTGACCTCGTGCTAAATTTGAGCTTATTATCTACATAACCCCTCAAACCCTAGTCAAATGGCCGTTTGAGCCTTTGAAAATTTTATGTAGGTCCTTGCTATACCTCCTACCTAGACTATACATACCTGGGCTTTCCACCTCATTTTCTCTCAAACCCCCTGAACTACTAAATCGTGAAGTATACTTTCCTTTCAAAAAAATTGTGAATGCCTTGTTTTTGAAAATTTCACCAAATCAGGCTTCGTGGGCCAAATTTAGTTTTTCGTCTCTGTCATCACAATTGAACAAAATTTGACATGCTCACTTGTCTCTTCTTCCTAATCATGAGGGTATCTTTCGTCTCTCTAATTGAGTGTGTTTACTAATTATTTTCTATTTTTGACCCTTTTCATTAAGAAAATCAAAAGAAAAATATAAGATTGATACACAAAATAAAAAACCAATCCAAAAATTAACAAAACACACATATAAACACTATATTTAGCCATATCTTTGTAGATTTATCCATTTTGATCACTATTTTGGTCATAAACACCCAAAAAATTAAAAATTATAATATTTTTTGCTCTTTTGATGATATTTACATTATTTACACACACCTAGGGGTTATCGTATTAAATTATCTCCACTCTCTTTACTTATAAGGGCATCCCTCATGGACTTGCAAAAAATCACACATCAACATACAATTACTTCAAACATTGTCCTTTTTCTAGCCAATATCATTTTTTAAGGTCTTCATTCAAAATGCCTCCCCCCTCCTAATTAGATTCCTCTAGGACAAGAGGGTGTAGCCCGGGGAGTGCAGCATATGGGTTGATAATTCGTGTATATGCATACCTTTGATTGGCTCTATCATGCTATTGATGTCAATGAAATTCAAAATACGATGTTGTGCAAGTGGAGGGTCTTGAGTAGATTGCTCAAGGGTTATTGATGTTGAAGCATCTTGTTGTTAAACGAGTATATCTTGGAGCAATTGTGCTCATTCTTTGATAGTCTTTGGTGAACAACCGTCTGTTTCTACTCTGAAGTATTATGTAGAGATATTGGTTGTTGCGACTAATGTTGCTCAAGTTTTTCTATCCACTTGTAGACCACTTTGCTTGGTGTCTTTGACTGTGGTGTAGCCTTGGATAACCACTTGTATACCAACTTAGTTGGTTGCATTTCTTCAGATTTCTTCTTTGACCCCCACACCCACTGATTTTGTGGTGACTGCTTTGGCTTGTTTGGTCGGTTTTGTGGAGCTGGTTGTGGTGATTTGTGTAGTTTGATCAACTTTTGCTTGGGCACCCAAATCCGCTTAGGGTTGGTTTGTAGTTGAGTTTTTTATAACCAAAATTGTATGGTTCATTGCATGCATGTGTTATGAGGATGGATTCTATATTAAGCGGCTTATATTGGTGTTGAACTGATTTTCCCTTTTGTCAACTTTGAAGCTCGTGGATTGGATTTCCACTCTTCCTTGCTGTAAGAAAATGGTACCTTCAACTATCCACCTTTGAGTGTTAACTAAAGAATTTTTTCATCCCAATCCTAGAAAACTTTGTATGTTCGCATCCATGGAACTCCCAGTACCATATCTTCGTTCATATGCTCGTCAAGAATGCAAACTCGTGCATGAATAAATTCAAGTTGATCATTCCCAATGTTGTAGTGAACTTTTTAAGGTTGGCTTTGACCTTAGCTTTGCAATACTCCAAATGATTGGGTATTCACCTCCTTGTAGGTTGAGTAGCTTATTGGGTTTATTTTGGGGTCTATGTTGGCTAGTGCTTTAAATTCAAATCTATATTTTAGTGTCAGTGTTATCGTCTAGTCCGTCTAGCCATTCATCATTTTTCTCTACTTCGTTTTTAGCTAAAGTAGAGTTTGAACTTGAAGCATATTGACTGGCAAAACATTAGGGGTTGGTCGCATTGTAGATTTTTGCTTTAAGATTCAAAGATGTTTCTTCTCCTTAGCTTCTTCTATAACCTATTGTCATTTGATCCTGCATTCCTTGTCTACATGCATTCTCTTCAAGAGATCATTAGTCAATGGCATATTGTACTTTTACAATCGACATCCACTAATCCAATTTTTTATTATTTCTCCATCTAAAGTGGCCAGTTTAACTGACCCACTTGGTGAAATGAACAATTACAAAAGGACCAGGTCTCTTCTTTTTGAATTTAGGGATGTGTTGCTTTAATAAATAGACTAGTACCGGATCTCATTGCTTGAAGATTTCGTCAACAAATGTGAGTCAAAGAACTGTTTCTATTTTCATTTTTGAGCATAGATGTGTGTGATAGTTGCTAGTCTCTGCTCATCTAATTGTTCAAGATTTTCAAGTCATTCCAACAGTTCATGACCCGTCCACTCTAATTTGTGTGCCAATCTGAGGGTTGGCAGTAAAAACTCCGTTGACAATACAGCATTAAGTCCATGTACCAAATTAAATGGAGTGGCATTTAGAGATTTTTGAATGAAATCATGTAAGTCCATAGAGCCAAATGGAGATTCATCTCCCAGCCTGTTCTACCCATTGAGGTGCAATAGATATTTAGAATGAAGTTGCATGGCGTATTGCTATTTTCTCCTTGCATTGGAAAAATTTGTTCACATAGGCATGAACATCTCTTTTCATAGTTGGCCCCAGTCACCAAGTTAGTTGTCTCAAAATTTGGTAAAACATATTTCCATCACTAATGTTTGAGCAATAGTTGTTTTTTTCTTTGGGGGTTATGCACAGACATAGAATCCCATCCTTGTTTATTTGATACAACGTTCCAACCAATAGGTGATACATAGATGATTGCTCGATCAGCCTTGGTGTGATTGGAAATGGGATCTGTGAATCTACTTGAGCTATAGTCATCAAAGAGATAAGATCTTCTAACCGTCTTGAAATCATTTCAATAGAGAACAAATAAGTATCTAGCAAATCATCGTCAACTTCTTTTGGAGTTTCCCTTGAAGTGATCCTAGAGAGGTGAGCTGCTCGTTGATCTTCTCCATGTGGCTGCAATGCCTTTTTTTTTGAGATAATGTATTTGAGAATCTTGTCCAATCCAAACATGAATATTCATTTTTTGGGATTTAAATGAATCTTGTATAATTGAACTTTCTCAAAGACACACTGGAGGTGTTCAAGATGGTCTTCTCTTTTGGATGAATGCACACAAAGATTATCCATGTAAACTTCTAGGAATTTTATTAGATATTCTTTGAATGCATGGCTCATTAGCCTTTGTAATTCTATGGGGATGGTTACGGAGAGAGCTTCACCCCCCCCCGCCCCAATCCCACCACCACTACCTCCCATTTCCGCCCCTTAGCACCCATCACCACCACCACTCGTGGTTAGTGGTGCTAGCTTACTACCACCATGTGTTGCCCCTACTCCTACCACCATTGTCCATTGTCGCCTCTCTCCATCTCTCTCCATCTCTCTCTCTCTCTCTCTCTCTCTCTCTCTCTCTCTCTCTCTCTCTCTCTCTCTCTCTCTCCGTGGATAGTTTCTTTCGTTGTTAAAACTCTCTTTTTCTTTTCTCTCTCTAAAAAACCCAAGGAATTAGAGATTTTGCTAGTGCCTTGGGGTTTTTTTAATACTCAAACCCCATCACCCCTCCCCCTCTCTCCCTCTCATGATCCCTCCAACCCGTTTCCTCTCCTGTCCCACCCTCTCTCTCTCTCTCTCTCTCTCTCTCTCTCTCTCTCTCTCTCTCTCTCTCTCTCTCTCTCTCTCTCTCTCTTTGTGCCAAACCCTCCCCTCCCCCTTCTCTCTCTCCACCCCCCATCTCTCTCTGTCTTTGTGTGCCAAACTCTCCCCTCCCCTTTCTCTCTCTCCACCCTCATCTGTGTGTGTGTGTGTGTGGATAGTTTCCTACGTCATTAAAATTCTCTTCTTCTTTTCTCTCTCTCAAAAAAAAACCCAAGGCATTAGCGATTTTGCTAGTGCCTTGGGGGTTTTTTAATAATAAAACCCCCTTGCCCCTCCCCCTCTCTCCATCTCATGATCCCTTCATAACATTGTGTAATATCAATTGTGAAGATACAATAGATATCTGTAGGTAGGTTGATAAACACCTCCGATGAATTCTTAGCAAGCCAGAAGGTACAGCATTCTATACCATTGAATCTTTTAAGATCTGCTCTTGTTTTTGCACAAAGATTGCAGACCTCTGCCATAATAAGGTTTAGGTAGGAAATAACATCTTTTGTAACACAGAAGAAAATACAGTTTGAAGCATCAAAAATCCATCTGAACTTTTGCTTGTGTTTTTTAAACGTTGGGAACAACATAGGAAGCTTACTTGAAGTTTCATTGTACCCCATATTGTCCAAATCCTTCATCAAAGCTAAAGCTACATCCTTTAATGTTTCATTTGTCTTTTCAAATTCAGTTCCGCCCAACCTTACTAGGGCAGCTTCATAAACAAGCTTTTACAGATAATCGATATAGTGTTAGCAACTTTATCAAGTCCGACAATAAACCATTCATGAGTCAGCTCATGACATTCTTGCATATTTTTTGGAGTGACCCAAGTAGTATCCAAACTGAGCCATTTTTCTGGTAAAAGCTTAATTTTTGGAAAAAAAAACCGTTTTTAGTTTTTTCGCAAGATCCTATAGGATCTGTTGCTCCAATTGGAGCTTTAAGGCTAATTTAGCCAGATAGTCTAGTAGTGCAAACAATGCCATTCTAGGGTTTTAGCGGTTCCACAGTTATGTGATTCAAACCCATTCCAAGTAGATCTCGAAGAGAAGAAACCTTAATAATAGCTAGGTTTGTCGTACAGACGTGTACACCAAGTAATTAAAAGTCCTTACAAAAGGTGGTAAGATTTTTACATTTACATCTTAAAATAGGTTCATGTCTCAAAAATTCATTTGAGTACACAAAGCACTTAATAGTGTCAGAGTATATTCAGGCAAACACCATATTTATAATCCTTAATAGTGTCAGAGTATATTCAGGCAAACACCATATTTATAATCAAAGAACGATCATCATATACTTAATCAAAAGTTTCAACAAAAATTGATTTAGGTGAAAAGAACTCAAAATTTCTATTGGTGAAATGACAATGAATGAAATTAGTACTACAATCCTCAGCTTTGCTTGGTAGATAGCGCCTCCCGATCTCATTGACCGCCGCTACCTGCACAGTCACATTTCCAAAAGATGTTTAACAGGCATCCCTCGACCCCTTCCTCTTGTAAAGCTTCTAGATTTTCCTCTTCCAAAACTAGAGTTGGCAGATGAAGAGGGGGTAAGAAAGGAGGCTAACGTTGAATTTGGAGTTTGTAATGTGTTGGGTCTTTTTTGAAAGGGGGATTCATCATCTTCAAAGTTAGGCTTCAGCAGACCCAGAATGGTTTTTATCCCTTTGTAAGAACCATAAGTAGTAAGGACCATTCCTAGCTCATTTGCTCCGAGCTCTTTGAGCATGTCAACCATCAAAGTACGAAATTGTATGAAGGCAATTTGTGCCAAAACTAACTCCTTGACTTGTCCACCTAACCAAGAATAGATGAGAATAAGATGAAAGGATGTAGGCTTTTCCGGGAATATAGATTCGAGATTGTTGATGGCATACCAAAGTCCATGGTCGAACCATATGATGCTAGACTCACATGACGCTTTAGAGTCAAGAAATCTGCAAACGCACTTGAGATAAGGTTTGTAGATATTTCAGACTAATTCTGCATAATAATCAGCATTGTCTTTATTGAATTCCATGAGTCCTTTTGTTCTCACATAAAGCCATGCATTAGAACTACACTTCTTGGAATCCAAAAAAATCATGTTGAACAGAGCTTTAATAAGCTCTCCTTTGTCTAAACATTGTACTCCTTTGAGTATCTTCAGTTGAGAGTAGATTTGCCAAAAAGACCCAAGTCTCTATTGAGATGGGAGCCAAAAAACCTTTATTAGGGAGTAACCAAAGTTTGTGCTCCACCCCTAAGGATTCAACCTCCACTTGTCATATCGATAAAAAAGGAAAGATTCTGGATACCTTAGGAACTAATTCCAAAAGCAAAGTTTCACTTAGAGAACATAAATCCTTCTGAAATTCTATAACAGCTTCTGCAGTTACTGCATCCCTACAGAAAAGACTGTTGGTAGGTGGGATAACTGGCATAGTCAGGGTCGTGACAAAACTTGGGCAGAGTCCACACTACTTTCTGAGAAGGTTAGCCAGTTCAGCACCATCAAATGAGAACTTAGCCAAGTCCTATTTATGTGCTTTAGAGATAGTTGGGACATTTGCAATAATTTAGGCAATAGCAAAAACTCCCTCCTTACTGTTTTTGACCAAAACAGCCAAAGTTTTGACCCATTTGTCAAATGAGACTGTGTGAATAAGAGAGGTAGTAGGATTCCTAGACGAGGCCACAATGAGAGCAGATGCTTCCGCATCTTGAATGCATCTTAGAACCAACAGTGAAGCCCTTGAAAGCGGCTCCATTGGCAAATCCAATCCCTAATACAAGGAAATAGCCTGAAGGAGGAGTAGTTAGAAATGTCTCAGAAATTGTAATCAAATATTGTCAAAGGAAGAATCTTAGAATAAGCCATAGTGCTAACGATATAATATAGTATTTTGGTAGCCACCTCAACCTTCAACCAAATACAAAACATTCATAATGACCGTGTGAGGTTAACCCTCTAGAGTAGATTGATTGTATCAACAGAACAACCTGTCCTAGACCAAATTCTAGGAGCTTGGTCCTGACCCATTGGTAAGACTGGATCTAAGTTCCAAAGGTGTGTGTTATCTACATATACTACCCACAGACGAACATACATATGTTCAAAGACCAAGTTACCCAGATGAATACAAGGTTTATTATACAAATCAAACTTTAGATAGCATGATTTTATATACATGAATATGATCAAATTGGTACAAGTCACCATCCAAAAAGTAGAAATTCCTTTACAAACTGCAAACCAGTACCTGATCCTCCAAATCGTCAAGCAACCAAAAAGCTGAAGCAAAGAGAGTAGCCCTCACCTGCACCCATAGAACAACATAACATTTTGCTAGCATTGGCTCTGTATGCAATTGATGAATGGGCATTCTAGTTGTTATCCATGTCACAAAGTTTCAAATTTTCTTTGCAAATAAACTTTATCATTAAAAAATGAATTTTAACAAGACTTTGGTAGTCAGATACAACTTCATAACAAGCTTCATCAGCCTAAAAATTGCGAATGATTTTCATTTAAGTATCTTTTATAATTTATCTCCTTATTCTTCCAGGTTCGATTAAGATATGCTCTCTGCCTCGACAATGCCCTGTTCTTTGCCGCAAATGAGGCTATATATTCAGCCCTAGCTGCCTTAAGCTTTTTTGAGATCTGTGCTCTCTTGATCGGATCAACTATAGTACTCATCCGAGCAGTCATCCTATATCTTGGTATAACCTGATAACAATAAACAAATCATTTTTTGGATTATTAAAATTACACTCTCTTACAAATTTCTTTTATATATATGTGAAACCTTGACAGTTTTTGCCATAATCTTGAGTGATCTCCTCCGCACTCAAGTGGCTAGATTCCATTAAAAAAAACAAGAGTCCAACTACAATGATTATACTCGAAGCAATCAGTACTCTGAAATAGGAAGAAGTCCAGCCAAGCGACCATAACCATCCTACAAAGAGTCAGTATTCCAATCCATGTAGCAAGTATGCATCAACAGCCACGAAGCTCTTATGCTAGGCTATTACTGCTAAACCCAAGACATTACTACCAGGTTTTTAAATCAATACCGCACACTAGGTCCATATCCACATCTTTACCAGTTTGGGTCCAGTAAACTAGGTCAAGATAGCTTTAGATCTATCCTAAGGGGTATAGTAAGACTTGCCTGTCTAGTATGAAGCATATGAGAATACATATTGAGTCTATGTCATATATATGATAGGACCAGGAGTTTTATACCTGAGGTCCAGCTTATGTAAAACCATACGAATCCAGAAAAAGCGAGTACCAAAAAATGTCCAGCAAGTACACTGCATCCTGAGCTAGATCAGTTAGTTTACGAAGGAAGTTTTCTTCAAACCAAAATCATCCTTATATCAATATGTATCTTGTTATCATGCTTTAAGCAAGGTAAGATTAGCATAGGTCGAGACCTAGGTAGCAAATGAGTTTAGAGTAAAGCAATGTCAGTGGTTAGAACATATCAGTTTCATTATTGTACAGCAAAGGAGATTCACCAGAAGGAAATTTCCCAGCTCATCATCCCAGGGTCAAGATCCTATGCCTAGGTTGAGACCTTATAATGTCTTAGGCAAGGTCTATATGAGAATTTGATAGTAATCATTCAGCTAAGAGACCATCACTTTCCAGCAAGGAGCCAATAATACCATCTGGTTTATTAATTCATCCCACAATGTATCCCTATATCAGTACCATAACCAGTTTCTGTCCAGAAAGCCAGGTACAGTAAGCTTTTAAGATCTAGACTAATGAGTCGAATGAAACCAACCTGTTTAGTAATAATTAAACAAAGATATATCCATTATCAAAGTCATATATATGAAAAAAATCCTCAAGAGTTTCACCTGAATTCGAGCTTATGTAAAACCTTTAGGACTTTAGCAAAAAGCCAGTATAAACCATATCCTTAGCATACTAGTATTTGAAGAAAATTACCCGGCTAAACAACCCAAAGTCGAGACCTTATCCTAGGTCGAGACCCTTTACTGCCTCATGCAGGGTCACCAATGTGTTTTAAGGCTTTGAAAGCATAGTCATGCCAGATTAAAAAGTATTTGACACTATAGACCAAGTAGCTTATCATGGTATCTTAAGAAAACCCAATTCAGTACACAAATGGTATGACTTGCATATTGCTCAGATTTTCCTTAAGTTCCTTCCTTACTAAGAATCCTACAAAATGTCAGTAAAAAAATATACCCAACAAGTATAAAGCATCATCCATGGATGTTACTAACAAACTAGCACACATACCTCATCAGCCACTAATGTATATTGCTGCTCTCTATTTGTGATCTTCAAAAGGAAATTAACCTCATTCCCAATCCAAACTAAAACCCATCTCAATGCCAGTTCTCACAAGGTTATTCTGCTTTCAGCAAGGTATGGTTAGTATTAAGTCAAGACATCATTAGCCAATGAGCTTAGTGCAAACTAATGTCAGTAGAATGAAAAGCATATCTTTATTAGCATTCCAGCAATAGAAGGAAATTGTTCAATCAATCAACAAAGGGTCCAGTCCCTATACTTAGGTCTAGCATCTTTACCGCCTCAGGCAAGGTCCACAAGGTATTCAAAGTTTTTAAAAGCATAACCATGCCCACTTAAAGGGAAATACCAACTTCCGACACTGAACAGTCGAGTCAGTTTATCATGGTATCCAAAAACCAAATTCAATACACAAAATGGTAGGACTTGCATTATGACAAAGTTTTACTGAATATTCATGCCTATCTAACATGCCTTTTAGGGTTTTTTTACATATCATGTTGTCACCCATCCAATCCTTACTAAATAATACCAACTAGATATAGTCTCCAGCCTTTAAATCCGTCATTACATCATATCAGTTTATACCAGAATCAGCCATCAAAACCTCAAGCAAACCCATGCCCTTATGCATATTACTACACATTGCAACATGAAATGTTTTCAAACTTCCAAGTACCATTTTCAATCTTAACTCATCAAGCAAAGGAACTAGACCTGAGAAGAAGAAGAAGCCAAAGGGTGGACTTCCAGGACCTGTTGTTTTTCCTTTCCTTTCGCCATTGTATAACACACTCCAATTACAATCACTCAAGCAACTAGCCCCCAGTTATTAACAGAGAATGCACATGCATACCCGATCTTGCAAGTGAGGGAGACCCTCACCTTTATAGCCTTTTGCAGATCAGACAGAGATTCCAAAGCCCTAAATACAATCCAGTGGATCACCCTAGGCCATGCATTCGATGGAAGAAGGTTGCCATAAATGGCCATGTGCACCACGAGCAACAAATTCCCTCCATAACTGTGATGACACCCGACTTTGCTGCCCACAGTTCGCGCGATGCAGTTACCATATCGACTAATACACGTAATGACTTATACCATATTCCCCAATTTTAGTAATGTCTACCAAGTGAAAAGACCTTCAAGGATTTTTTATGCATGGCCTCATAAAAAGGAGGCAATATTTTCGGCCAAGGGAAATAATATCATGCCCTTAATTCAATAATCCTCTGGATACTTTGTGTGTGTGTGTGTGTGTGTGTGTGTGTGTGTGTGTGTGTGTGTGTGTGTGTGTGTGTGTGTGTGTGTGTGTGTGTGTGTGTGTGTGTGTGTGTGTGTGGATAGTTTCCTATGTCATTAAAATTCTCTTCTTCTTTTCTCTCTCTCTAAAAAAACCCAAGACATTAGCAATATTGTTAGTGCCTTGGGGGTTTTTTAATAATCAATCCCCTTGCCCCTCCCCCTCTCTCCCTCTCATGATCCCTTCAACCCATTTCCTCTCTTGTCCCCTCTCTCTCTCTCTCTCTCTCTCTCTCTCTCTCTCTCTCTCTCTCTCTCTCTCTCTCTCTCTCTCTCTCTCTCTCTCTCTCTCTCTCTCTCTCTAGCTTGTGGTTTCTACTGAGAGAGAAGTTCCTAATCCTAGATCTGCTGTTGTTGTGGCTTTTGTGTTGCCTAATGCTTTACCTGTCGATAAAGGCAAGGTCAAACCTACTGCTTCCTCAAATCCTCTGGATAAAGGAAAGTTTGTATCTACTCCTGAAACTAAAAACAAGGGGGAAATTGTGGGCACGGCAGAAGGATCTCCTTGGGTGACGCCCAAGAAGACTGTTAAGATGTGTTAGTAGCTCTCTTCTTGTAATTATGTACCTCCTGAAGTGAACTCTGTAGGGCAAAAACCTCTTCCTTGTAATGAAAATTGCACTCTTGAGGATGCATGGAATAAGGTGGTGCACTCGTACAGAGATGCAGTGGTTTAAGGGACTTCTCAATCATGTGTGGGCTTTGTTGCCTCTGAGACGGGCATGCAGAATATTGTGGTTGAGTCATGACCTGCTGATGTTGATGTGCTTATGGGCACATCATCTTAGTCTCTTCCTTACTTTGCCTCTATACATATCTCTTGAATGCATAGTTGTGTTAAATGCATTTCATATAATGTGTTTGGGTTATGTAACCTTGATAAGTGGAGATTGACTTGGCACTATGTACATACATGTAAGGAAGACATTGTGGTTTTGCAAGAGCACAATCAGGATAAATATGATGGGCAATGCTGGTATGTTGCAGGATACTGGATAGCATATGCTAGTTTGTCGGGATTTTTGGGTGTTTTGATTATGGTTAGACATTAATTGTAGCCAGTTTTGGCATATAATGATCCAACAAGTCGTTGGATGGTGGTCCAATGCAGGATCAATGGCCAGATTTATGAATTTGGTGGTGTATATGCACATACAATCGGGACAACGAGCTATTTTGTGGCATGAGATATCTTCTTATCCATGGATTTCCAATGCACTGCTTCAGGTGATTTTAACAATGCACCCGCTTTATCAAATAACACCACGACATTTGCACATGCTGAGAATAGAATTTGACGCCTAGATCGATATCGTTGCATGCACACGGATGTTTGACTTGTGGACCCTCTAGCATCCCAATGTTTCGGGGTACACATTTCAACATATTGCTTTCTTTGCATATCGTGTAAGATTCAATCGGTGGTACGTCCTCGGCATGCAACAACTTGATGAGTTTGTATGCTAAATGAGCATAGACCATTCTTTGCTTTTATTTGATCATGCTCTTGTTGTGATGATGTTGTGCTTTGGGAAACTACACTATGATCGGCCTCTTTCTAAGAAACGTATGTTGCACATCAACAATGCATATCTTTTGCAAGAAGCATTCCATTGAGATGATTTATGATGTTATCTCCCCTCTGGTTGCCCAAAGGTATCTTGATCTTGATGTGGCCTGGGTTCCCGTGGCCTGGGTTCCCTTTGTTGTGTGTGTACAAAGCGTGATTCAAGATTATGGCAAGCATTACATGTTTCAATTACGTGGTGATGTTGAGGATGCCAAGCATGTGTATCAACACCTCCAACTATTAGTTGACACACGTTTGTTGTCAAAAACTGAATCAGCAGTCCCCACGTGTGTCTACAGCATAATGAAAAATGAAAATTGGACTAATGGCAGACTCGTGTTTGCCATCGAGCTTTTGTGGACAAGGGATGTGCCTCAAAACAATTTTTTAAGCACTTGCATCATTTGAGGGCTTCTCAAACTATTAAGTGGGCTATGCTCCAACCAGGAGCCTTGATAGCCTCAAAGCATGAGCTTGCGGATGCCATGGTGTCCTGTTATAGGAATGTTTTTTCCGCTCCCCCTGCGGCATCCTTTGAAGTTATTCATGAATGCCAGCTTTGAAGGTGCAAATAGAGCAAGAGATAGAGGATCTATGGAAAGAAGCTATGGCCTGGGAGAAACGTATACCTTCTCAAAGTCAAAGAAATATTAGTGAAAGATCAAGCTACAGACACTTTTGGAGAAAATTTTGGCTAAAGAAGCATCCAAAGTATCTCATATTGTACATCCAAGCTTCCCCAAAAATTTGCAAGGATCCTACTTTTTGCCCAGTTCCTAGAGTCAGAAGTTGGGGAAGCCACCATATCATCTTGAAGAGACATCCTACATGGCTCAACTACCCCAAATTGAGTCCATAGATTCAAGAAACTACATGCATAAACTCAAGTGACACTTGGAGTTTTTTCATCCTTCTCCACAAATTGTTGAGTGGAATCATATCAAAGGCTTTCTTGAAGGCCACAAGGCAACAATACAATCACTTGCCTTTCAACCAACTTTTCTCCCCATGAAGAGTGACAAGATGGTCAATGGTGCTACGGCGTTGACAAAAACATGCTTGTCCTTTTGGATAGTTGCCATTATTTTTTATCCCAATCACTAGATTTTATCTCCATTATGTACCCAAACACCTTTTCCATACGAGACCCAATCATTAATGTATGTTAGCCATTTACATTCTTTACATCTCTAGCTTTGTGCAAAGGCTTGACCCAATTAGTGCTCTAATTACAAGGCATACCATGCTGAAGTGCAAATTTGAACATATCAAACATCCAATCTTGTGTAAAATCTATCATTCATTCAATCATGTCTAGCTTGATACCTTGAAGATCTCCTACTTTGCGATTGGCCAAACTTTTAATCCCACGACACATATGCTCAAATAGGAATAAAAGAGGGCATACATGGGAGTGAACAATAAAATGGCACCCTTTCAACATTTGTTGCTCATATAGTTGCCTACAATGTGTGTATGTATCCATAAGACTTAAGTTACCAAAACTCTCAACCTGCTTGCCCTTAAAGTTTCTCCAAAATCTTCCACATGCACGTGCCTTTCCTTTCACTTCAAAATTTTGATGCTTGACTTCCCATGTTCTTCTCTTCTTTTGAATCAATGCCTTGTTATCTTTGTCCTTAGCTGCATCTAGCTTTATCAAGGACTTTCAAGCATCTTAACATTCTTTATCAAACCACCTTTTGTGTGATCTACATTTATTGATACTATGGACATGCTTCATGACAAAGAATTCTTCGACACAAGAACAAATAACTTTCTTGAAAGCTTCCTATTCAGTTTCCAATGGTGCCTCAAATTGAAGCTATATCATCCATAACTTTTTCTCAAACATTTATATATGCATCAATGCACCTTTGAAATCCATAAAAAGAGATAAATTCTCTTTCCTTTGGCTAAGGTTTTCATGATTAGTTGTTTCTCCACATGTAAGGTCAATACATAAGGCCCGAAGGACTGATTTTGGGGTCCATTGGCCAAGCATAAAATTCTTTATGTGATACATGATGGCTTTGAATAGTAGCCTATAGTCAATCACATTATTTCCATTGTGTTTTCTTTTATCGGTTCCACCCCATAAATATACACCATTGGCAATGAGCATACCTGTGCTATTGCACATGTGTAAAAGTAACTTTCCATAGTGATCTTGCTCTTTCTCATACATTGAAGTACAATTAGACAAGTGAACTTCCTCCAACTCCTTTGAAATGCATAACATATCAAATTGTTATCATGTTCCTCTCTCTCTCTCTCTCTCTCTCTCTCTCTCTCTCTCTCTCTCTCTCTCTCTCTCTCTCTCTCTCTCAAGCTAGAAAGAGAGAGAGAGAGAGAGAGAGAGAGAGAGAGAGAGAGATTTTGTTATTGTTCTTGGAGGTCAAACATGACCTATGGGACCAAAATTACATGTGATGTAGTATTTGTAGGGCTACTCTATGTGTGTGTGTGTGTGTGTGTGTGGGGGGGGGGGGGGGAGAGAGAGAGAGAGAGAGAGAGAGAGAGAGAGAGAGAGAGAGAGGGACAAAGAAGGGGAGAGACAGAGAGAGACAAAGAAGGAGAGAGAGAGAGAGAGAGAGAGAGAGAGAGAGAGAGAGAGAGAGAGAAATGAAATGAAATGTTATATTAACGTCTTCAGAAGGCCAAAATGACCTATGAGACTAGAAAGTTACAATGTGGTGGATCTGATACAAAGTCAGTAACGAAAATGACAAAATAAAATGCTATGGAATCTGAAACAGCTAGGTGTGATCTAAGCAGATAGGTGGGATAGCTAAATCAGAGATCATAAAAGATCCAGCTAGGTGGGATAGCTAAATCACAGATCACAAAAGATCCAGCATCGGTCGCTGGTGGATCTCATCAATCTCCTCCATGGTCAATAGCCTGACCGGTCGCTGGTGGACTCATCAATCTCCTCCATCGGTTGCTGGTGGATCTCATCAATCTCCTCCATGGTCAATAGCCTGATCGGGCATCATGCATGTTGGGCCAAAGTGATCCGAATCCTCTGATGCAACCTCCGTTGATGCTATGTAGTCCTCCGCAGTCGTGGGCGTCTGGATCTCCTTGGCTCGGTCGCTCGGTCGATCAGTGTGCCTCCGGTGTGAGGCGGTGAGTTCTCCTATGGTAGTAGCTCCTCCGAGTGTCCAGTGTCTGCTCTAAAGGAGTCTGTGATCCGTCTGTGAGACTGGCTTGCCTGTCCTCTCATCAGGCTCTCTCTGTGTCTGCGCAGCTCAAGAAAAAATAGACCCAAGCATCTCTAATCCTCGTACTGCATGACTCTAGAGAGTGGTCTGAAGCCCTCTCTGAACAAGCAGTGGAAGCGGCCGCGTATCTCGTAGTAGACGGGGTAGTGGCATGTGTAGTGCAACTCTGTCTCAGGCTCCAAGTCACATAGGAGGCATGTCCTGGCCTCTACTGGTACTCTATTGTATCTCCTAGTCTCGATCCGCAGCTGGTGTGAAGATGTGCGTAGCTAGCCAATAGCACACCGTATCCCATGAGACAATTGGGTGTCCATGTATCTAGGTATCATCACAAAACCGTCCTCCGTAAGCTGGAGAAGATGCTCTTTGTAGAAAGCCATCTTCATGCCTAGCTCCTGTGCAGGCTGTATCCATGTCTTCCTGATGTCTATCTGAGTCACGTCCTAGCGAATGAGCCTCGTGATCTCGAACTGTGAGAGTCAAAGAGGGTGCATCTAGTGAGTACTGGAAGGGGGGCAGTGTGTCTATGCTGAACCCATGCGCCTAAAACCATGATGTCATCTCCCCATACGATCATGTTGTATCTCCCTGCATGGCTAACTGTTGAGAGGACTCAAGTGCAAGGCGGGCATATCTGTTTCAGGGAAGTTCCCAAATGCGGTGTATGAAGGAGACAGATCTGGTGAGCGCCTCAACCACTAGCGGGCGGCACGTGGTACTGAAGCCTTGGCTCTAATGAGCCATGAGATCATAGAGACTAGTGGCTTCTCCATGTCCCCCATCCATCAGTGCGAACAGTCCTCCCTTGATCGTCCAATGAAGGTCCCCAAATCTCAGCTCCATAGAGCAATGCAGAAGCCACCAGGGTTTCAAAGAGCCAAAGCTTCGTCCGAGGCTCCTGAAACTGAACATGTGAACACATCCTCTCCAATCTACCCAATGTTGCGTGGGCTCTGGTCAATCTAGTCTCTGCTGCTCTTCTCAATGAAAATGTTGGTCCACTAAAAAACACTCTAAGGTAGGTGTAAGCATCTATATACTCCACTATCTCCTGGCCGTATGTGAATGCGGGCGTTGACCTCTTGATCCACTATGGGATCGTATTAAATACCATGACCTTGGTTTTACCAAGGTTGACAGACAAGCCACTTTCACGGGCAAAGCTATGCAAAGCATCCAAGTGATGTTGCATCCCCGCTGGAGAGTCGGAGATCAACACAATATCATCAGCATATAGCAATAGTGGGATCCATGTTCCTGCCAGTTGTGCACCTCTATCACCATCTCTCTCAATGTAGTCAGAAACCTCATCCACACACATACCAAACAAAGTAGGAGAGAGTGGGCAACCCTGCTTCACCCCAATAGTGGAATGAACCACTGTAGATAGGCCCTCTGAGGTGCATACATGCCCCACTACTGATCTGTACAATTCCATGACCCCCCAAATGAGCTCTGTAGGTGCTCCCATCTCTTGTAATCTGCGCATCAATCTAGCTCTGGGTATGGTGTCAAATGCTTTGCGGAAGTCCACAAAGCTGCAATAGATCCGTCTCCCATGTGATCTACCCTCCTCAATGATGGCTCTGAGTGTCAAGACATGGTCAAGAGTAGAAAAACCTCTCCAAAATCCTGCCTGCCCGACTGAGCTTATCCCTTCCTTCTCCACCCATCTACTCAGCTGGCTGCTACTCAAGAATGGATGCGTACAACCGTGCCAATGTGTGTCCGACCATGATAGTGCGATGATCATCTGTTATATGCTGATGATATTGTGTTGATCTCCAACTCTATTTGTGTTGATGATATTGTGTTGATATATTGTCATGGCTCATTTGGGGAGTCATGGCATTATACAGGTCAATAGTGGGGCATGATGATATATGTCCGACCATGATCAACACAATATCATCTCCTGACTTGAAGATAGGTACAATAGTAGATAGGCTCCAAGTATCAGGCAAGCCCTCACACATGGCACGGTTAAACATAACTTCTAGGAGCTCTGCTAGTAGATCTCTGGCATGCATGAAGTGCTCAACCACTAAGCCATCATGATCATATGCTCTCCCAGTCCTCATCCTATCAATGGCCTTCCTCACCATCTCAGTGGTGAAAAAAGCACATGTATGGGGGCATGGATCGGGGGGGGGGGGGGGGGGGGGGGGGTCTGGAAAGGGCGGTTGTCCAGGAACTGTGTACAGAGATGACGCGTACTGGCCCCAAGCCTCTGTGGAGGTAATGGCAGGGGGAGGGGAGTGTTCATGAAAGAGTCGCCATGCCTCACGTGAGTCGTGACTCAAGAATAGCTGCTATAGATCCTGCTCTAGGCGAGCCAAAAATGCCCTCTTCTTCTGCCGCACTAGGCGTCGGAAGTCAATCTGTGACTGTCTATGAGTGATGTCCCCCAAAAGCACCTCTCTCTGAAGTCTAGCTCATTTGTTATATGCTGATGATATTGTGTTGATCTCCGACTTGAAGATAGGTACAATAGTAGATAGGCTCCAAGTATCAGGCAAGCCCTCACACATGGCATGGTTAAGCATAACTTCTAGGAGCTCTGCTAGTAGATCTCTGGCATGCATGAAGTGCTCAACCACTAAGCCATCATGATCATATGCTCTCCCAGTCCTCATCCTGTCAATGGCCTTCCTCACCATCTCAGTGGTGAAAAAAGCACATGTATGGGGGCATGGATCGGGGGGGGGTCGGGAAAGGGCGGCTGTCCAGGAACTGTGTACAGAGATGACGCGTATTGGCCCCAAGCCTCTGTGGAGGTAATGGAAGGGGGAGGGGAGTGTTCATGAAAGAGTCGCCATGCCTCACGTGAGTCGTGACTCAAGAATAGCTGCTATAGATCCTGCTCTAGGCGACGAGCCAAAAATGCCCTCTTCTTCCACCGCACTAGGCGTCGGAAGTCAATCTGTGACTGTCTATGAGTGATGTCCCCCAAAAGCACCTCTCTCTGAAGTCTAGCTCTGGTCTCTTAGCATTCCTCGTCATACCAGCTGTTATGGGGCATACTCCTAGAACGACATCTCTGCTCAGGCTGTGTGTGTAGGTATGCCTCTGCTGCTGCATCATGTAACGTCTACGTCAGTATAGTAGTAAGCTCCTCCAAAGGTCGCCCTGGCTCTTATGTACACAAGCGTCTATAGATCCCATCTATGTATATAGAGTCCGTCTCCGGTGTGAAGGTGTAGCGAGTAGGAGCTACTTCTTGTGGCCTGTGTGCTACATTAAACTTGAAAGAGATGGTCAGCGACACAAGAGCATGGTCCACTACCACACCAATAGGTCTGGGTCCAACTGTGAGGTCCAGGATACTAGAGATGAGACTCGGCTCTGCCATGACATAATCCACTGTGCTACCTCCATGTCTGTGTGGAAAGCATGTAAAACCTCCCGCAACGGGAAATCTCTATTGGCCATTCAAGATGACCAATCCATGTGCAGTCCCCAGGTCTATCAAGTGTCCTCCATACTCAGTATGCTCCCCATCTTGTGATAGTCTAGATAGGCCTGTCTCTGCAACATCCAGCTCTCTCAGCATCTCTTCTGAAGTATAATAAAAAATTGTCTGATGATGAGCAGTCTTAGCATTGAAATCCCCTAGAATGATGATGTCACCATCTCTAGAGAACTCCCAAATGTCATCATCCAAAATAGAAAAGGGGGACTGTCCTCTAGGTGGTGCATACACTAACGTACTCGGGGGAAAGTAGCAAATAGCAATGTAAAGATATTTGCATGTTTTTGCTCTCAATCTCACCCACATGTACCTAGCTTGCTCATCCCTGTGAGCTATGTGTATCAATGGTTGCAACTCCTCCCTGAATAACACTGCCACTCCACGTGAGCCCCACCCTCTGTGCTCTGATCGCGTCTCCTGTCTACATGCGATCTCCCATTTGTATCCATTAATGTGAGGCATAAACTGACCAGGGGCCTCATGTGTCTCAAAGTAGAGGATGATATCTCTCCCACTAAAACTTTCCTCAAAAGCACCCACATCTAGACGCATAGATCCATTACAATTCCAGGTAGCAACTTTGAGTGTGGCCCCATAGGTCTCACACCGTCATGTGGAGCGTGGCTCCAATATCACCACTCTTCCATCTCGATAAAAAGAAATCTTACCTTTTTCCCTTGCCGCTCTAATCTCTTGCATTACCTCCTGCATATGAGCTATCTGTGATAGGGTAAGGTCATCCCCGAGGAAGATGCCCATTTTCTTAAGAGTTGGTCTCTTCTTCAAAAAGTCCTTCTTCGTTTCCATAGAGGGAAAACGAAGGATGAGTGCTCTTTCTTTCGAGGTTTCCCCCTTGCTCCCATTTTTCTTGTTGCCCACTCTCCAAGCTCTTGAGTGCATCGGCTCATGAATCCCCATCAAAGCCATGAGTTCTTTTACCTCTTCGTCCACATTATCTTTGTCTTTGAGACCGCAAATCCTCACACGTAGAGAGCACACACTCCTTCTTTGCCCTCTTCAAGTGTCAGGTTAATGATGGTGGGTGTGGACGCAGTTGTTTCCTTTCTTTTCCCTTTCTTGGCAACCTCAATCCACTTCTCGGCCTCATCTGCCTTCTATTGAGTCTTTGTAATAACATCCACCCAAGAGGTCATCATTTCTTTGTGTTGCTCTTCCCCCTCTTTGATGGCTCGCACTTGCTCTTTGATCGTGTTTAGCTCTTCTATTACTGATGGTTGAAATTATCCCTCTTCAAGTGTATTTCGTGATCGTGCCTTTGTGAGCTCCCTCTTGAGTGACGCAATCTCTTCGTCTTGGGCCGTCACCCGATCTCCCAATGTGGCTATCTTGCTTTCTTGGGCCAACACGCGTTCGTCGAGCATTTTTATTGTGCCCAATAAGTTGCGATTGATCTTGTTAATTGTTTCTGTCATTTCTTCTTTGCATTTTTGAACTGCATCCTCTAAAGGGTCAAGCTTGTCATTTTGTTTCTGCATACCTGGTCGCCGCAAAAAACAAGGAGGGAGTTTGCGATGAGAGAGAGAGAGAGAGAGAGAGAGAGAGAGAGAGAGAGAGAGAGAGAAAAGGATAGAGAAGACCACGCTATGTAGACACTTGTTTCCACATTATGTATACATGTGTATTGCGCTCCCACATCACGTGCTTATGCTTATGCCACACCCATCTACATTTTCTGAAAATTTCTGCACTTCTGAAATTACTAGAAGTACTAAAAATCTTGAAATTTTTGCACTTTTGAATTTTTGATTTTTTGAAAATCTGAAAACCTGGAAATCTCCTGCCCCTATGAGATTACTCAAGCTCTGAAAATTTTTCTGCCTAAATTCTTGAATTTCTACAGGTTCTGCCTACCTGAAAGTTGCACTGGTATGTGGGCAGAGGGAGCACGTGGGTGGGCAAGGAGGGTTGAGGGTGGCGCGAGGGGCAAGGCTGAGGGTGGCGCGAGGGGCAGGGTTGAGAGGGGGGGTAGGGCTGAAGTTGGCGCGAGGCGGCAGGGCTAAGAGGGGCACGAGGGGGCAGGGCTGAGGTTGGCACAAGGGGCAGAGCTGAAAGGAGCGCGAGGGGGCAGGGCTGAGGTTAGCGAGAGAGAGAGAGAGAGAGAGAGAGAGAGAGAGAGAGAGAGACCTGTCAAAGTACAAACGATAAAGACTATGGAATGCTTGCATTTCTAGCTTCCCACGATTGGAAGAACTACAAAAGAGAGGAATATAAGTAGAGAGATAGAGCAGGAGAAAGAGAGGGATATAGTGTGAGAGAGAGACATAATCTAGGGGGGAGAGAGAGAGAGACAGAGAGAGAGAGAGAGAGAGAGAGAGAGAGAGAGAGAAAGAGAGGTAGATAGTGAGAGAAAGAGAGGGAGAGACAGCATGGCACCCACCACTCTCTCTCTCTCTCTCTCTCTCTCTCTCTCTCTCTCTCTCTCTCTCTCTCTCTCTCCCCCCCCCTAGATTATGTCTCTCTCTCACACTATATCCCTCTCTTTCTCTCGCTCTATCTCTCTACTTATATTCCTCTCTTTCTCTCTCTCTTGTTAGAGTTTAGGCATCTCTGTGGATTCGTCTAATTGGTCCCAATTTCTCCAAGGGACAGGTGTTAGTAGGGAGTGAGGGTTGTTTTGTGGTTATGCCCAGCCAGTGTGAGGTAGGTTTCTCATGGTAAGTCGTGTTTAGCATTGGGTTTTGGCTTGGTTCCATAGCCACATAGGCTCCTAGAGACCTAGGATATTTTTCCCATTTGACCTTTTGTGCCCCATGGCCTATTTTGGCCCTTTATGCACTTTTCTCCATTTTCCTAGGTCATGGGTTAGCTGGAGATCTAACCAACCAGCCTACTTGGAGGTATATATCCACGGCAGGGGGTTTCCTAGAGGTAGTGTGTGCATAGAATTTTTGTTGTAGGGGTGCCCCCTTGGGGCAGCCCTACGGTGTCACTGTAGTAGGTGGTGGTAGGATAGCTAGAGGGTAGCATTTTTCAGCTTGGCATCCCATCGTTTTTGGCATTCATCAGTAGGAGGGCAGCTCATCGATGGTGATCGTGGGTAGAAGATCCAACCTTGTGTTTCTCCGCAAGACATCCCATTCTCATGTGATCCTAGGTAGAGAAAGAGTGCACCCTGTCGATGGTGTAGGCCTAGGAGAGGAGATATGTACCATCCTCTAGAGTGCACCCTGTCCATGGTGCAAGCCTCAGGAGGAGATATGTACCATCCTCTAGTGTGCACCCTATCAATGGTGCAGGCCTAGGAGAGGAGATATGTACCATCCTTTAGAGGGAATCCATTCAATGGCTAGCCTTGAGGGATGCAAATCTCTCTCTTCAGATTTGAGTCGATGTTAGGAGGAGGAGCATCTTCAGGTTGGACGCCCATGTTGAGGTCATGTTAGTGGTCTCATGTGCAGGAGAAGTTGGCAATGTTATTAGCAGTCGCAATTGTGTGTACCTCGGGTCTATCAAGACCACCCTTGGTCACATGTATGACTCAATGTACGAGCAGCTTGTTATCAACATGGAGAGCCTTTCCCATCTCTCTCTCTCTCTCTCTCTCTCTCTCTCTCTCTCTCTCTCTCTCTCTCTCTCTCTCTCTCTCTCTCTCTCTCTCTCTCTCTCTCTCTGATGTCCTATCTCTTTCTACCTCAACGATCTTTCTTCTCCATAGGTGCCTTGTTCATGTGTTTGGCATTGCAGGCAATCTAGATCGGATTTGAGGTGCCCACCAGATCACGAGTCACTTCTTGTCTTCATTGCATATTTTTTCATTGCCACCTTTGGCATGGTATCATATCCCTATGGTGATACGACTACCTTGGATGCTTGAATTCAGTTGGAGCCATTTTGGACTTGATTGAGAAAGAAGAATCTTGCTATTTTTTTCTTAGTTTCTCCAAGTTTTGGAAAATTTGGGTATGTGGAGGCTATAGATCCAGGTCTACAACCTCCCTATCTTTATCCTTGCTCACCCCAACCTCTCTTCACTGAGGGAAACCCAATGGAGGTTTCAGGATGTGTAGAAGTGATGGATTGCTTTGGTATTCCTAGATGGAGTCATGTTGTTCTGTCTTTGCACAAGGGGAGAAAGCATGTGGCTGTTGGATCCAAAGAGGGTGCTATTCATTTCTAGCTTCTTCTTTAGAGAGAAGTGTTTGGATAGCAATAGGATATGCTTTAACTCTTTTGGAGCAGGTCTCTATGGTTGTGTTTTCTTCGAGGAGATGGATTGGTAGATTTTTTGTGCCTTTTGTAAATGCACATCTTTCTTGGAATTTTCAATGAAGCTACCTTTCCAATGATAGCAAGTTGATCATTTGGTTGCACTTTTGTACCAGACTGAGGGTATTCAGCAAGTAAAATTTTCTTATATCACGTGCATTCACCAAAATGGATTTTTATCATCCCTTATACCCCTCTTGTACACATGAATCTATAAATTTTCAAGAAATTAAAATCCCTTCTATTGAACACATGTACTATGTTACATATGTTAGGAACTATGGCATAGCGAAGGAGATATTAGAGTAGTTTACTTAATGGAAAGAGATAACTTTTACACACAAGAGAGATTATAGAGTAGAGAGAGAAAGAGAGAGAGCACACACGATATATGTGGTTCACTCAATGTGAGCTACATCCACGGGAAAGCAGCCACTCAATGGCTTTAGTACTTTGAACTAGAAGTAGGTTACAAAGGGATTATACCCTTAATGGAACTCCCACCTTGCTTCACTCTCACCACCTCACAAACACCTTGTTCCATCAACTTCAAAATGCATTTTGTGTGTAAAAGAAGCCTCATTTTATAGGCCAAAAGGGCTACCCTCTCTCATGAGAGGCAGTCGTGTGTAGCCGCCCTTGTGTAGACAAGTTCGAGTTGAATTCTCCCATACGCCCATGTGTGACCGCCCTTGAGAAGACAAGCCCGCCTAGAAATTAGCCATTGGCCATTGAATTTGGCCACCGGCCAAATACTTCCACCCACCGCCCACCAGCCATTGACTATCGACCAATCAGCCAACCGATCGGCCATTTTTTGACCACTTTTCAGCCGCCCGTTGCTCGCCGCCCGTTGCTCGGCCATAATATTTCGGCAAAAAGGAATATTCCGGTGTGAAATTTTTATTTTTTGACGAGTGAGTTTTCTCATGCACAATGGATTCTCCTCATGAAGACGGGGGCCTTACAAATGTACATTTTTAACACTAAAAGTTACAATGCCGTGAATCAGGCTCCATACATATAACAACATATACTTTAGTGAACTCCCGGGGGTACTAGATTGTGGATTATGGATGACAGAGGGGGGTCTCTTTCCTTCGTGAAGTAGAGGATGTTCTTTGACTTTCTCTTATCCATCTATGGATGGAAGTTCTAGTTTTGCATTCAAGTGACTCTTGTTCATCAAGTATGCACTAGTTCAGGTGCATGTTATAGTGTTGGATTTGGCTTTGATAGGTAGAAGGGGCGTACCGCTATCTCTAGAGCCACTTCTTATTTGATCATCCAACTCATAGATAAGGTTTAGAGGTGGAACATGTGGTTCCATACCAACAATGACAATAGTTTGAGGAGGTTTTGCTGGAGTATGAGCTTCTCCTATCTCCATGTTCTGTCCTTCCCCATTGGTAGTGTGGCCCTACAAATTTGGTTATTCCTTTCCCCTTTTGTGAGCTTGTCAATACCAATTTTTGGACAAGTTTGCAGCCTTTTATGGGTGATTTGTTTTATGTTTGATAGAAAATTCTTTGAGATCCTTTGGATGTTATGTTTGCACGTAGTGCCAGTAGTTGGTGGGGAAATCTTTTCATAAAATCTAATATCTAATATCTAACCAACCCAAATGATTTTCTCATATTAAACTGATCACTTAATGTGGGAGAATAAACGGAAACAAGTGTTAAGATATAGACATGTGCTTGTAGATCTATTTCAACACGGGGCCAATGGTAAAGGGGCCCAAATGAGATATGGTCTATCAAAGAGCAAGGCTAACCAATGAAGCATAATACCTTAGGGTTAGCTTCATTGAAGACCTCCAATATTGTGTGTAAAAGTCCTTTGACCTTAGGTAAGCTAGAGCTGAGATTGAGGCGGGAACCCGACCCAGTCGAGGTGCTAGTCCTGCTTGTCATGCTTGATGACTGAGGTGCTTGATGATTGAGGTGATTGAGATGCTTGAGGTGCTTGATGATTGAGATGCTTGAGATGCTTGAGATGTTAGGGTTGCACTTGAGATGAAACCCAACCCAAGCTTAAAGTGCTTAAGGGCCAAGCTTGTGGTGGGAACTGGGCCTATGCTTGAGAGGCTTGAGGTGTCAAAAATTCACATATTCAATCCCTACAAGGAGGGGGCTATCCCTACATGAGGGGGGATGAGAGAGAACACCCACACACTCACACAAGGCATGCATGGTACAAAGAAAGTAGAAGGGAAACAAGTTCCTCCTCATGTTGCCCTCATGGTGTGCCTGAAGCCTATTGGTTTGCCACCCAAGGGGTCCAATGATAATTTAGGATATTTATTTAGTTGATTTTACATTTATCTAGTCCTCTCTCTCAAAGGGGAAAGGGGGACACTTGTCTCAAGGTTACCCTTGCTACTTGTAATGCCTCTTGCTTGTAATTGGCTAGGCCTGGAGGGGTCCAATGAGCTTCAAGCATGAGCTGCAAGGGGGGGTCAACCCAAGCAAGCTAGGGGGTTGCTTAGAAGGTATACTCACCCACACACACTCACAAACACTCTCATGGTGTGCTATGCAAAGTGCAAGAACTCCCTCTCCTTCTCCAAGCAAGTAGAGGTTGAGAGCCTATAGCAACACTCTTGGCTATGGAGTGCAAATCCAACCAACAGCCATGCTTCAATGCTTAAGCTTGCCATCTCCTTCTTCTTCATTACTATGATATTATGTATGCTAGCAAAAAGAGTTATGATAAGTGAGGAACTAATTCTTTCTCCTATCAAATGTTTCTTCTTCCTCTCCATACCCTCATTCCCTGCTAGCTCTCTCCGCCTTCTAAGGTGTTTGAAGTCTTGGGACTAAGCTTGGGATAGTCAAAGCTTTCTTCAAGTTTTTGTTATGCTTGTGATGCATGAAGCTTTCCATCTTCATGCATCACCTAGGTTACAAGGAACACAAAGATTGTATTGTAACAAGTCTTTCTTAATGGGAGAAATCATAATACAAATACCTATTGGAGGGGGGACCGGCTCCACATAAATCCGGTCCTCAATTGTTGTCATGTTCTCTAAATTCTCTCTCTTGCAAAAGTATTGTTCGTGCCAAGTTAACTACTTGCTATGATTATGTTGCTATCTTCAATTATGTTCACCCGTTATGCTCACAAAGTCATTTCTCAAAAGTACTCTCATTAATTTCCGCTACTCTCAAGTTAAATAGGCCAAATCCATTACATTGGTATCAGACCCTTTGGTTTCTCTTTTCTTGCTTAAGAAGAGAGGTCCTTAAGTAACCTATAAATGGTTGATGTTGTTAATTATATTAGGGTAAGTGGAACTGGGATCTATTATCGATTTTGTTGAGCCCACTATGTGGGGGATGGTGCACACCTCGGGAGCTTTGGACTTAATAATGGAGTCTTTTTAGACTTGCCTATGGCTTTACCATTATTGAGCCATAAGAAGTCCAAAAGGACCTAGCCCTCGGCAACTCTGCTATGTTAGACCTACTCCTCTACTCTCTATAATTAACCACTTTGAGCCGTGGGTGTAGTTACTAAAGAGCCGATTTTCAAAGTCTAAGAGGAGTGGCAACTAAGGTTTTGAATTGCCAAAGCATACACTAAGTACATACATAAATTTTGTTAACATGGCTGACAATAATAAAGAGAGTAGAATGAACAGTGATAGATTTGATTTTGCACATGAATGTGCTAATGATGATGCTCCCATGTTTGTGAATTATCTCATCAGTAGGTTGCAGCAAGCTATGGGCAACCCTGCTTTGCAAGCCGAAGTTACTCAACAACTTCGTGCTTATGGAATTTCCCTTCCTCTCCAAGAGGAAAGAGAGCTTAGGAGGCCTCTTGAAGAGACCCCCAAAAGAAGACTCTCTCCCATTCGAGAGGAGGAATCCAAAGATCAAGAAAGCAATGAAAGTTTATGTTCCTCTGAAGATGTGGCTCCACGAAGACGGTGGTCTAGACAATCACCCACTCCTCCCAAGAAGAAAAGATCAACGCATAGTCCTTCTCCTCATCACTCTGAAAGGCAAGAGAGGAAAAAGGGCTAGGAAGAGGTCACCGTCTTCTCCTTCTTCATCACCTTCCTCCTCTTCTGACGAAAGTTATGGCTATTCTCCTAGAGAATACAAGAGGGGAGGACATCACAAATCATTTCATGCATGGCGAAGGTCACAAAAGCTAAAGAAGTTCAACGAGGGAGGAAAGAGTATCTCTTTTCTCACCTATGATGGCACCTTTGGTGCTACCGACAAAGTGTTGGCCTTCATCCAACAATTTGATGCGGCCTTTGGAGACAAGGGCTTCACAGAGTCCTCCAAGCTACACCATGTAGCTATGCACTTCCAAAAATCAACTCGTCAATGGTGGGCTAGCCTTCGTGGAAATGGTGAAGCCCCAAAGACATGGAAAACTCTACGAGTTTCCATCATTAAGCAATTCCTTGCAAGCGATGCAAAGACAAAGTTCTTACCAAATGGCGCGGCTTGAAGCTTCTCTCCCATGTGTCTATCCACAAATATGTAGACAAGTTTTGGGATTTACATTGCAAGGCTACTGTCTTTTAAAAGCTAGACTTTGCCAAGCAAAGGCAGCAATTCTGTGCGGGGTTACCTGAAGAGATGGCCGAATACATTAACTCTCAACGTCCTGGTACTATAAGCGAAGTAATCCATCACACCATGGTTGCTTCACACATCAATTTCCATCCAGGGGCTAGACGTAATGTCAAGCCCATGGAGAACAAAGACAACAATCATGCAAAGGGGAAAACCAATGTACAAAATTCTTCCCAAGGCACTTTCAACAACAACCACAATAATCGGTCCAAGGAGAAGGGAGTTTACAAAGGTAAAAACAAACTCTCTTGAAGAGCTTGAAGCTTTTCGCAAGGACCATAAGTGTTTCAAGTGTGGGGAGCAAGGACATGGCTATCGTTCTTGCCCCAAGAAGAATACTCGCAATGAGACTCCTAGGGCTTCCACCATCGAAGCTCCAAAAGAGGATGCTCATTGCAAAGGCTCATCACTCTCTATGCTTGGGGAAAGGTAAGAGAGCATGATGCATTCATCTTGTTTGACCCTGGCTCTACTCACAACTTCATATCAATGGAGTTGGCCACCAAGTTGGGCATTCAAGCTTTTGAGATGGGAGATATGGTAACCGTTGATGCAGCTTTCAAGGGACAAAAAGGCTCTGTTACTCCCTTGATTGGGAAGTTGAGGCTTCATGTCCAAAGCTATGTCGACAAAGAAGACTTTTCCATATCTCCTCTCCAACATGAGGATGTTATCTTAGGGGCACCATGGTTTGATTGCATGGCTGCCAATTTAAATTTCCTTAAAGGAGAATTAACTTCACTTACAAGGGAAAGAATACATATATAGATGCTAGTCAGCATGATCGCACTATTCCACTTGTAAATTCTCTTGGTTTTGATAAATCAATGAAGACCTCATTTCCTAAAAGGGTTCCAAGATGTGTTCATCGATTATATCCCTATGGACTCACCTCCAAAATGAGGGGATGATGACCATCGCATTGAGCTCCTTCTTGGAAGCTCACCACCTAACAAGCCTCCTTATCGAGTCTCACAAGCTCAACAAGAGGAGATCATGAGGCAAGTACAAGAGCTGGTAGACAAAGGGATGGTGAGGCCTAGTTCCTCTCCCTTTTGTTCTCCAGTCCTTTTAGTGCAAAAAAAAGATGGTACATACCGCATGTGTGTGGACTATCGAGCATTAAACCATATCACTATCAAAAACAGATTTGTCGTGCCTCGGGTAGAAGATCTGTTTGATAAGCTACAAGGCTGTACCTACTTCAGTAGGATTGAGCTTAAGAGTGGCTATCATCCAATAAGGATAGTGGATGAAGATATCTTAAAGACCACGTTTTGCACAACGTTTGGTGTTTATGAATATCTATTCATGCCTTTTGGTTTGACTAATGTACCTGCTACATTCAATCGTCTGATGGAAAAAAAAATAGACCATACCGCAAATTCACTAGAGTGTTCTTTGATGATATCATCATCTACTCCAAGTCTTTGGAGGAACATAAGCAACATTTCCAAGTGAGTTTTCAAGCACTGAAAGAGAATAAGCTTTTTCTCAACCAAAAGAAAAGTGAATTTTTCCTTCAAGAGATTCAATACATAGGTCATATTATCTCTCAAGATGGTATCCGTATGGATCCATTGAAGTTAGAGGTAATAAAAGCTTGGCCTAACCCAAGGAATCTACATGAGCTAAGAAGATTTATTGGTATGTGTGCATATTATAGACGCTTCATAGCAAAATTCTCTCAAGTAGCAGGACCACTACAGGACTTAACAAAGAAGAACGTTAAGTATGTATGGACTACTAAGGAGCAAAAATGCTTTTGATAAGCTCAAAGAGAAGCTTACTTCCCAACCAGTCCTCATACTTCCGGATCTCTCAAAACGATTTGAGGTCCAATGTGATGCTTGTGGTGATTGCCTTGGAGCAGGTTTGCTTCAAGAAGGGCATGCCATAGCATATGAGAGCCGAAGGCTCAATACTTATGAATGAGTCTTGGGAATTTATGAGAAAGAGATTTTAGCTGTTCTACATGCCCTAGACGCATGGAAGCACTACTTATTATGGACTCCATTCATTCTACAAACCGACCACCAAAGTCTCAAGTATTTCATGACGCAAACCAAGCTTTCCGACAAACAAATGAGGTGGGGAAATTTTCTTTCGCAATTTAATTTTCATATTGCTCACATTGCTGGTAAGCACAATCAAGTGGCCGATGCACTTTCACAACGACCAAAAGTTAATGTGGTATCTATAGCTACTCACAATGATCTATCTTCTATGATAGATGAGTATGTTACTGACCCTGACTATAGAGACATAATGTCAGCCCTTGCTTTGGGGAAGAAAGAGGAATCATTCACCTTGCAGGATGGTTATCGTCTCCACAGCAATAGGCTACGTGTTACACATTCCCTTCGTGATAAAGTTATGTATGAATCCATGCTCCTCCATATGCGGGGCATAGAGGTATTCAACCTACTCTCTGAGGAGTAGAGACATACTTCTATTGGCCTACCATGAAAGTGGACATACAAGAGTATGTTTCAAAATGTGTAGGATGCCAAAAGACCAAGTATGATAGAGGGAAGCAACCTGGATTACTCCAGCCATTGCCTATCCCAAATTCACCATGGGAGAGTATATCCATGGATTTCATCTTTGGATTACCCAAGTATATCCATGGGAATACGGGAATATGGACAATTGTAAACAGGTTTAGCAAACAAGCACATTTTATTCCTGTCAAAAAGACTATTAAGGCACATCAAATGGCAACTCTCTTCATATCTCAGATTTTCAGGCACCATGGATTACCCACATCCATCGTGTCGGATAGAGATCCTAGAATGACCGGTAATTTTTGGAAAGGTCTCTTTGAAAATCTAGGAACAATATTGAATTTCTCTTCGGCCTATCTCCCACAAACCGATGGCCAAAGTGAGATAGCCAATCTTACTATACTCGATCTACTCAAGACTTATGTTACCAAAGTAGATCAACGATCACAATGGGAAAAGTACTTACCTCTTGTAGAGTATGCCTACAATAATACCGTACATACTTCTACAGGAAAAGCACCTTTTGAGATCATTGAGGGAAGACCTAAAAGTCCCTTGCTACTCAAAGTACATGGGAAGATCTTCGCCGCCGATGAGTATAGCCGTGACCTACAAGAATCTTTTCAAAAGATTAAGGAGGCTATATCCATCTCTCAACAAAGGCAAAAAGCTGATGCTGATAAGCACAAAAGGGCCTCAATGTTCAAAGAAAATGATTGGTTCTTACTCAAGTTTGCTAAGGCTCGATTAAGGCAAACGACGGACAAAAATCCTACGGGCCATCAAAAGTATTATGCTAAACTAGCAAAAAGATACTATGGTCCTTTCCAAATCTTGAAGCCCATCAATGAGATGGCTTATCAACTCAAGTTGCCCAACCATTGGCTGATACACAATGCCTTTCATGTAAGCCTACTTAAGCCCTACAAAGGCGAGCCACCAAGTGAACCAATTATTGAAGACCCTCCCAAAGTTGAAGACCAAGAAGAGGTGCTACAACCCGAAGCTGTCTTTTGGCATGAAGACAAGGTACTACGACATCGTAAGCTTATCCGACGGTATCTTATTAAGTTTAAAACTTATCCTTTTGAAGATGCTAGATGGATGCAAGGAATACAGCTTAAGGATAGTATGAACCTTATCAATGCTTACAATGCTACATTACAGTAAGAAAATGTACAATTTTTTTTAAATGACTCATATTTTTGTATTATAAGACTAGCCCTCTTTTCAATTGTGCACAAACTTAACTAATATGCATGCTTAGAATCATGTTTGTGATGACGTCTCTCAAACACCAAGTAGAATTTGTCACTCTACTCTGGGAGAATGAAATGGACTAAAGAGCAGACATGCTTGCGGCAGCTATGTCTCCCAAGCACCAAATGGATTAGTCATCCATCTTGGAAAGATGTCGTAGGGTAATGTGCGCGTATGTCACACATGTCAATGCAAGGAACTTGCCGATACACTGTGTGCGAGCCAAAAATGGCTCCAAGCACGCAACTAGCCCAAACTAGTAAGCTCAAAGATGGCGATGGTGTGTCACTCACTGCTCTACGCTTGCTGTCGTGGAGGATTCCTCGCCGCGAAGAAGAGGGAGACGCCGCTACGCCACACTCAACCGCCTCGCCGCCATTGTGCTGCCACAATGGTTGATCGCACTCTCTCTCTCTCTCTCTCTCTCTCTCTCTCTCTCTCTCTCTCTCTCTCTCTCTCTCTCTCTCTCTCTCTCTCGCATACACACACAATCAAGGAGATGAAGAAGAAAAAGATGAAGATGGAGCAAGAGCACTCTTCAATTGCACAAATGAGAGAATGAGTGAATTTTAGGTTTAGTTGACTTTTATATGAGCTCGCCCCATTCACACTTGGGCGCCCATGCTTAGCCAACTAGTCCCTTGAATGTTCCAGTTAGAGTGCGCCTCTCATCGGCGATCACTCTTATCCTTTTCCTATTGGATCAACAAGCCCGGTACCTGACTCTACCAAATAAATAATATGACGTCCATCTTAGGTGATAGGAATGTGCATGAGGGTTAACATGCCCCCCTTTCTGATGTAGATTCCGTCCTCGAAAGCTATTGAGTTGAAAGCTCGTTCATCGAGGTGGAAGAGCATTTGAGATGAATGTCCTTAGCCTTCTTCAGTCACTGCAAAATCAAACAACATTGGCACAGTAATTGCATTCTCATATATAATTAAAAGACATATGCAGTTGTAGGAAAACAATTTGATTGGTAATAGAATTTTAAAACAGGATAAGTTCTTATCTTCTTCTTGGATCCTGGCCATTGTGGATCATGAAGATCTTCCTTGTTGGTTTCTATCTTAGTGTTCGTTTTGTTCTCCATGGTTTCACTTGAATCAGAATCCTCTTCAGCGTCGTTCATAATACGGGGTCGTCACCAGTCCCTATGTTGGTGTTTGAACTGGGGTCTGGCTTCGCTGCTTTTTGCGATCTCTTCCTTCATGTTTTCTTCTTTTTCTGAGATTGGGCAATTGATGCCGTGTCTCTTTCCTCAAGAATATAATTTTGTTTTTGGAGCATCGATCGTGTGAGTACGTTTACTGGTACCACAAGTGTACTTTGTGACGGCTCCTCGGTAACTTCAATCAAGTTTAATGGCATGATATTCGGTGCATTTGGATTATTTGGACATTGGACAATCAAATGATCTATGCCACATCGATTACACATGAGTATCATCATTGTAGACGTGCTTGCTTGATTGGTTTGCATTAATGTGGCATTCTTTTGTAGCCTAATAGGACACTCGGCTACACGTTGTGGACCTCCACACTCATAGCATTGAAGAGGTGGTCTCTTAGTAGTGTAATTGATATTTTGGCCTCTTGCAGCAAGAGCAGCTACTTGATAGACAGGTTTGACTTGTCCCCAATAGTCCTCCATGTAGTATTGGTGGACATTCTTCAAGCACATCCATCCCATAGGCAATATTAGGGTCTATATCCTCCTCACAGCCTTCCAAACAAGCAATAGATGACTCACAACCTACTTGATTCACAGAAGTGATTCTCGGAATGTGGTGGTTGTGGTCCTAGCACTGGAGGTGGTAAGGGTGTTGTTTGAACAACATTTTGGGCCCTAGGGACCATGTGTTGTGCTATTTTTTCAAGAGGTGGGGCCGGCATCAATGCACGCACTCGAGGTGTGTCTGTGCATGCTAAGGTTGGTCTATTGGCCATCGCACGCTTAAATACTATGCAATCCTTAGCTTGATGACCATACCTCCCACAGGCATTGGAGTTCCCATTGAATTTTACTCTAAAAGTAGGGCATTCACTGGTACTATGCGGTCCATAGCATATTGAGCAGGATTGTTTCTCCCTTGTTGCATACATATGATTTTTTTGTGGAGCATGATTGTCTCTAAGACTCTCTTGAATAGCCTTGGTGAGATCTGCTAAAGTCATCTCAGATATCTTTGGCTCCTTAGCAATAGGCTTTAGGGTCATTGGTTGATCCCCTGATGCTTGCGAGCTAATAGATTTAGGCTCAACAGACACTCTCCTTGAATCATTAGATTATCCTCCAATTGGATTGCAATGGTGGTGACTGCTTCCTAAGTGGTGATACCTCTAATGACTAGACCATTGTAGATATCCTCATGTCGTAATACCCTAATGAGTCTATCAAGCAATTGATTATTATTGAAGTGATCATTTGGATTACAACAAGAATTCAAATTCTTCAAGAGACTAATAAAGTCTCTCACCGACTCTCCTTCCTCTCGTTGGGCTTTCTGGAGCTGAGAGGCTACACCCCAAAGCACTCCCTCTCGTATGTATTCTTTCAAGAACAGTCTCCTAAGAGTAGGATAAATTGTTTTTTCTTCCACCCTTAGGGTTCTATACCAATCCCCTGCCTTCCCACTTACGGTTAGGCTTAAAGCATTACTCTTATGCAGGTCATTGTGTTCTCCTAGAGAATCGCATATTTGTTCAAACACTTCGATATGTTTTCTCACATCCCCATCTCCACTAAATTTTTGTGTGAGCTTGGATATTTGTACTGCCTTACTTCTAGGCTCTCTATCAAGCGTGTTACGCATATTCTCAGCAATAGATCGACTGATAGCTTGAGCAAATGTTGCCAAGTCACCTAAGTGAGCTGGAACCGTGGGTGTAGGTGTTCTCGAGACTACATGTGGAGTAGGTATTGGCATTGGGCTTGGCACATAGGAAGCCCTTGGGTTCCACGTTCGGTACGGTGTGGTGCCATGTGGTGGCCCAAAGTTCATATGTGTAGCCCTAGGCATAGCAGACGTCGGATGTGACATGCTAATGCTAGCCGGTATAGTCCCATGGAAATAAGTACTTGGGTGTTGTGGTTAGCTACCATGTAGTGGTGCTTTACTAACAAATGAGGTTCATGGCATGTTTCTTGGGATGCCCATCATTGGGGTAGGCATGGTAGCTATGCTGTCATCAAGAGAAAGATGAGCTAGACTTGGAAAGGTAAAGCTATCACTTGTGGGCTCAGATTGCACTGAGACCCTTGGCGAAACAACATATGGGGGATCCATCGGATTTACCGAGGAAGTCTCCATTTGCAATAAGGTTGGTTATTTAGCCTTTCCTGTATCCAAGAATCTCATGAGACCCGTTGAAGGCATGTGGATCCCTTGGTTCTATCTCTCTAACTCAATCACCCTATGGATGACCTCACAAACTCTTTGTTGTTGATCCTCCACACTAGTAGCACCCAATGTGGATTGTAGGACATCTAACCAACCCACATGATAGGTGTGATCTATGCATAGGTCGATCAGAGTTTTTCGTTTGTACTTTGTACTCCCAGTTCTCATTTAAGAACGCTCCATCTAGAATTGAGGTGCTAGGGGTGTCCTTTGAGCTAGATGCAATCTTGCTTTCTCGGGGTTGGCCCTTAGCGGTTGCTAAGTCAGGAGCACTCGATTTCTCTCCTAGCAAAGATATTGACATAGCAGGTTTTGATTTTAACTCTCTTGGTTGCTTCGCCTTGCGTAAGCTCTCAATTTCCTTTTCCCTCGCTGCAAGGATATACCGCTCAACCTCTTGCACTTCGGCAAGTCTTCTACCATCGGGTAATATGACCTCGGACGGGAATAGCTCTAAAGAGTCAGGAGGTGCAGTGAATGAAGTATTCACGTGCACATTCTCTAAGGGCATAGGGTCCATGTTGGTCATGAATGGAGAATTTACTTCCCCACCCCCCTCATTTACATCATTAGCTCCATGTTCGGAGCGACTGGCTCTACTAAAAGTTTCCTTCAAGCGCCTAAGCACGCTCAGCCCGGACCATGGGCCCATGGCATGCATGTCTTGGCTTGAGCTATCAGGATTAGGAATTGGGAAACCCTCCATGCCGTCGTAGTCAGAGGAAGAGTCACTAGCCGCTATGTTCGGGTCTTGGTTTGTACTACCTTGGATCCCCGCCGAGGGCCCGGACCCTAAGGTAGGTGGATAATCAGAACTCGCGTAAGTCAAAATTCTCTCTAGTTGCTCCATCTCTAGCACACGACCAGAGCGCAGATGCATGTGCCTTTGACAACCTACAAGCATCGGCAAATAACCTCAAAGGTTAACACTTACTTTTTAAGCCGTCTGTTTTCACTCGTTTTTTTTTTTTAATGTTTTTAATGATCGGTTTTTTTTATTAAAGTGTGTGATAGCTCAAAACGAGCGTATCACTCAAAGAGTCGCGGTGTGCTTTACAGCACAACGTTCGGTCACCTGAAGCTACGTTGGTCCTCAAAAAAGTCGATTTTTAGCTACGTGTGAAGCTAAAATACGTAATTTTAAAGGGCGACTGAGGCCTAAGCCTAAGCGTGAGCTTGGGCTTGGGTCCGGGAGATATTCCCGATTCCAGTCCTACCTTCAAAAAAAAAAAAAAATGGGATAAGGTCGCTCCGGCCTACGCGCGAGCACACGCACACTCTACCTACCTACTTACAACTAATACACCTACTGTTACACACTAACACACTTCATTAGCTCTCACATATCTACTTCCTACTTACTGTACTTTGCATTACACAGAACTAACAACCTTAATACTAAGACCTTATCACAGAGAAAACACACTAATTCAAAACTTCATTAACAAAGAAATACATAGTAGCAACACAAAATCCTTCTTCTCAACACACACAGCTTCCTTCCCTACCTTTCCTACGATTGAAATTGCACCACAAAAGAAGCACAGAGTGCCATTCAAGCTTAGTGTATGGAATTGCCCGGCAACGGCGCCAAAAATGTGCGCATATGTCGCACCTGTCAATACAAGGAACTTGCTGATACACTGTGTGCGAGCCACAAATGGTTCCAAGCACGCAACTAGCCTAAACTAGTAAGCTCAAAGATGGTGATATGGTGTCACTCACCGCTCTATGCTTGCTGTCGTGGCGGATTCCTCACCGCGAAGAAGAGGGAGACGCAGCTACGCCACGCTCAACAGCCTCGCTGTTGTCGTGCCGCCACAATGCTCTCTCTCTCTCTCTCTCTCTCTCTCTCTCTCTCTCTCTCTCTCTCTCTCTCTCTCTCTCTCTCTCTCTCTCACGCATACACACACACACAAGGAGATGAAGAAGAAGAAGATGGAGATGGAGCAAGAGCACTCTTCAACTGCACAAATGAGAGAATGAGTGAATTTTAGGTTTAGTTGACTTTTATATGAGCTCGCCCCATTCACACTTGGGCACCCATGCTTAGCCAACTAATCCCTTGAATGTTCCAGTTAAAGTGCACCTCTCATCGGCGATCACTCTTACCCTTTTCCTATTGGACCGACCAGCCCGGTACCTGACTCTACCAAATAAATAATATGGCGTCCATCTTAGGTGATAGGAATGTGAGTGAGGGTTAACATGTAAAAAGGGATCCTCTACCCACTAAGTAAAATTGACTAATGACTAAGGTTTTATCTCTTCTACCTCATAGTCGAGGACGACTATGATTTCAAGAGAGAGCTAATGTCATAAAATCTAATATCTAATATCTAACCAACCCAAATGATTTTCTCATATTAAACTGATCACTTAATGTGGAAGAATAAACGGAAACAAGTGTTAAAATATAGATATGTGCTTATAGATCTATCTCAACACGGGGCTAATGGTAAAGGGGCCCAAATGAGAGATGGTCTATTAAAGAGCAAAGCTAACCAATGGAGCATACTACCTTAGGGTTAGCTTCATTGAAGACCTCCAATATTGTGTGTAAAATTCCTTTGACCTTAGGTAAGCTAGGGCTGAGCTTGAGCAGGAACCCGACGCAGCTCGAGGTGCTAGTCCTAATTGTCATGCTTCATGACTGAGGTGCTTGAGGTGCTTGATGATTGAGGTGATTGATATGCTTGAGGTGCTTGATGATTGAGATGCTTGAGGTGATTGACATGCTTGAGATGATAGGGTTGCACTTAAGGTGAGAACCCAGCCCAAGCTTAAAGTGCTTAAGGGCCAAGCTTGTGCTGGGAATTGGGCCTATGCATGAGAGGCTTAAGGTGTCAAAAATTCAAATATTCAATCCCTACAAGGAGGGGCGACCCTACATGAGGGGGGATGACAAAGAACACCCACACACTCACACAAGGCATGCATGGTACAAAGAAAGCAGAAGGGACACTTGTCAAGTTCCTCCTCATGTTGCCCTCATGGTGTGCCTGAAGCCTATTGGTTTGCAACCCAAGGGGTCCAATGATAATTTAGGATATTTAATTAGTTGATTTTGCATTTATCAAGTTCTCTCTCTCAAAGGGGAAAGGGGGACACTTGTTTCAAGGCTACCCTTGCTGCTTGTAATGCCTCCTGCTTGTGATTGGCTAAGCCTGGAGGGGTCCAATGAGCTTCAAGCATGAGCTACAGGAGGGGGGTCGACACAAGCAAGCTAGGGGTTGCCTAGAAGGTATACTCCCCACACACACTCACAAACACTTTCATGGTGTTCTATGCAAAGTGCAAGAGCTCCCTCTCCTTCTCCAAGCAAGTAGAGGTTGAGAGCCTACACCAACACTCTTGGCTATGGACTGCAAATCCAACCAAGAGCCATGCTTCAATGCTTAAGCTTGCCATCTCCTTATTCTTAATTACTATGCTATTATGTATGCTAGCAAGAAGAGTTATGATAAGTGAGGAACTAATTCTTTCTCCTATGAAATGTTTCTTCTTCCTCTTCCCTACCCTCATTCCCTAATAGCTCTCTCCACCTTCGAAGGTGTTTGAGGTCTTGGGACTGAGGCTTGGGATAGTTAAAGGTTTCTTCAAGTTTATGTTATGCTTGTGATGCATGAAGCTCTCCATCTTCATTGCCTCACCTAGGTTACAAGGAACACAAAGATAGTATTGTAACAAGTCTCTCTTAATGGGAGAAATCATAATACAAAAGCCTATTGGAGGGGGGACCGTGGAGGGGGGACCGGCTCCACATAAATCCGGTCGTCAACTGTTGTCATGTTCTCTAAATTCTCTCTCTTGCAAAAGTATTGTTCATGCCAAGTTAACTAATTGCTATGATTATGTTGCTATCTTCAATTATGTTCACCCACTATGCTCACAAAGTCATTTCTCAAAAGTACTCTCATTAATTTCCGCTACTCTCAAGTTAAATAGGCCAAATCCATTACATTGGTATCAGAGCCTTTGGTTTCTCTTTTCTTGCTTAATAAGAGAGATCCTTAATTAGCCTATAAATGGTTGATATTATTAATTATATTAGGGTAAGTGGAACTGGGATCTATTATCAATTTTGTTGAGCCCACTATGTGGGGGATGGTGCACACCTCGGGAGCCCTGGACTTAATAATGGAGTCTTTTTAGACTTGCCTACGGCTTTACCATTATTGAGCCATAAGACGTTCAAAAGGAGCTAGCCCTCGGAAACTCTGCTATGTTAGACCTACTCCTCTACTCTCTATAATTAACCACTTCGAGCCGTGGGTGTAGATACTTAAGAGCCGATTTTCAAAGGCTAAGACGAGTGGCAACTAAGGTTTTGAATTGCCAAAGCCTACACTAAGTACCTACATAAATTTTTTTAACATGGCTGACAATAATAAAGAGAGTAGAATGAACATTGACAGCTTTGATTTTGCACATGAAGGTGCTAATGATGATGCTCCCATGTTTGTGAATTATCTCGTCACTAGGTTGCAGCAAGCTATGGGCAACCCTGCTTTGCAAGCCGAAGTTACTCAACAACTTCGTGCTTATGGAATTTCCCTTCCTCTCCAAGAGGAGAGAGCTCTTAGGAGGCCTCTTGAAGAGACCCCCAAAAGAAGACTCTCTCCCATTTGAGAGGAGGAATCCAAAGAGCAAGAAAGCAATGAAAGTTTAAGTTCCTCTAAAGATGTGGCTCCATGAAGACGGCAGTCTAAACGATCACCCACTCCTCCCAAGAGGAAAAAATCAACACATAGTCCTTCTCCTCATCACTCTGAAAGGCAAGAGAGGAAAAAGGGCTAGGAAGAGGTCACCCTCTTCTCCTTCTTCTTCACCTTCCTCCTCTTCTCACGAAAGTTATGGCTATTCTCCTAGAGAATACAAGAGGGGAGGACATCACAAATGATTTCCTACATGGCGAAGGTCACAAAAGCTAAAGAAGTTCAACGAGGGAGGAAAGAGTATCTCTTTTCTCACCTATGATGGCACCTTTGGTGCTACCGACAAAGTGTTGGCCTTCATCCAACAATTTGATGCGGCCTTTGGAGACGAGGGCTTCACAGAGTCCTCCAAGCTACACCATGTAGCTATGCACTTTCAAAAATCAGCTCGTCAATGGTGGGCTAGCCTTCGTGGAAATGGTGAAGCCCAAAGACATGGAAAACTCTACGAGTTTCCATCATTAAGCAATTCCTTACAAGCTATGCAAAGACAAAGTGCTGACCGACTGGCGCAGCTTGAAGCTTCTCTCCCATGAGTCTATCCACAAATATGTAGATAAGTTTTGGGATTTACATTGCAAGGCTACTGTCTTTTAAAAGCTAGACTTTGCCAAGCAAAGGCAGCAATTCTGTGCGGGGTTACCTGAAGAGATGGCCGAATACATTAACTCTCAACGTCCTGGTACTATTAGCGAAGTAATCCATCACACCATGGTTGCTTCACACATTAATTTCCATCCAGGGGCTAGACGTAATGTCTAGCCCTTGGAGAACAAAGACAACAATGATGCAAAGGGGAAAACCAATGTTCAAAATTCTTCCCAAGGCACTTCCAACAACAACCACAACAGTCGGTCCAAGGAGAAGGGATTTTACAAAGGTAAAAACAAACTCTCTCTTGAAGAGCTTGAAGCTTTTTGCAAGGACCATAAGTGTTCCGAGTGTGGGGAGCAAGGACATGGCTATCGTTCTTGCCCCAAGAAGAATACTCGCAATGAGACTCCTAGGGCTTCCACCATCGAAGCTCCAAAAGAGGATGCTCATTGCAAAGGCTCATCACTCTCGTATGCTTGGGGAATGGTAAGAGAGCATGATGCATTCATCTTGTTTGACCCTGGCTCTACTCACAACTTCATATCAATGGAGTTGGTCACCAAGTTGGTCATTCAAGCTTTTGAGATGGGAGATATGGTAACCGCTGATGCAGCTTTCAAGGGACAAAGAGCCTATGTTACTCCCTTGATTGGGAAGTTGAGGTTTCATATCCAAAGCTATGTCGACAAAGAAGACTTTTCCATCTCTCCTCTCCAACATGAGGATGTTATCTTAGGTGCACCATGGTTTGATTGCATGGCTGCCAATATGAAGTTCCCTGAAGGGAGAATTTACTTCACTTATAGGGGAAAGAATACGTATATAGATGCTAGTGAGCGTGGTCGCACTATTCCACTTGTAAATTCTCTTGGTTTTGATAAATCAATGAAGAGCTCACTTTTCGCGTATATGATTTTTGTCAAAGAGGCTCCAAAAGATCCTAATGTTTCATCAAAAGTAACTGGTAGGAATCAAGAAGAGTTAGACTTCTCTAATTTTCTAAAAGGGTTCCAAGATGTGTTCATCGATGATATCCCTATGGACTTACCTCCAAAATGAGGGGATGATGACCATCGCATTGAGCTCCTTCCTGGAAGCTCACCACCTAAGAAGCCTCCTTATTGAGTCTCACAAGCTCAACAAGAGGAGATCATGAGGCAAGTACAAGAGCTGGTAGACAAAGGGATGGTGAGGCCTAGTTCCTCTCTCTTTTGTTCTCGAGTCCTTTTAGTGCAAAAGAAAGATGGTACATACCGCATGTGTGTGGACTATCGAGCATTAAACCATATCACTATCAAAAACAGATTTGTCGTGCCTCGGGTAGAAGATCTGTTTGATACGCTACAAGGCTCTACCTATTTCAATAGGATCGACCTTAAGAGTGGCTATCATCAAATAAGGATAGTGGATGAAGATATCTTAAAGACCACGTTTCGCACAACGTTTGGTCTTTATGAATATCTAGTCACACACTTCTCAATGCAGCATGATTCACAATGATGGAGGGTCATAAATACAGTCTTTGTTTTTTCCATATCATCATGGTGGAATTCCCCCTCCACCCCCCCCATATAAAAGTTCAAAGGTCAGACATTGATTTCTCGTCAATATCATTGCCTAATTTTCTCTTTCTCACATCCACGCACCTGTTTTTCTTTTCATTCAACTCTTTTGTTTTTTCCAAATGTTGAGTTGTCCATGGCTTCTATGAAGCAAATAGTCAGGAAGGTATACATATCACAAGGAGAAACTGATAGGGAAGGTATTTCAAGAGTAGCGGCTACTCAAGCGTCAAGATCATGTGTCGCAAGAAAAAGTTTATTTACCTTGGGTGCCACAGTGAGGAGCTGATGTTACAAGAAATAGAAGCATTCTGTTTGAGCTTTGCAAGCTTCAAAGGTAAATTTACCTCACAATACCTAGGCTTTTTTTTTAGTGAGTTGTCTATGGGGTCTGCAAACACAATCATCTTAATTTTAGATGGGCCCTCAATGCAATGGGTTTCCTTCACAAGTTTTTCTAATCAAGTTTTTCATAGATTCTAGTAGTTCTCACTTCTAAGAATACTTCACTGAGAACACAACCAATTGGTTTCAAACCATCAACATGGAGGAAAAAAAAGATTTCTATTCTCAGACAATGAAAGGTTCTAAGAGCCTTCATTAATAAAAATGCATATGGCATGTGTATGGAATATAGTATGTATGTGCACCTCACTTGACTTTATTTGGTAAAACAAGTCCTACTAAAGCCTTATTGTTGTGGCCTCGACACCCCTTGCCTCACCCTGTTCACCTCGTCCCCTTGGCTCTGCTCTTGACCGTGTATCCTCCACATTTGGCTTGTCTTCTTTTGTAAATTAGAGACAAATTCAATGATTTTTTGATATAACAAGATGATGTAATCATTTGTACTCTATATAAGAAAAATTGCATTGGAATTTGGCTTCATATCCATAATGAAAATTGCAGATAATTTACAAGTATTAAAGGGATTTGTTTCAGCTATATGCAATATTGATTTGTGTATTTGAATAGGCACTACACAATGTCTAGTTAGTCTTCTTTAATCTGTACTTATACTAGCATATTTTCTTTCTCTCGGGTACTTGCAACAAAGCATGTAGAAATAAAGTTTAGTCGACAACATGCTCATACTAAAATAGAGAATGCCTAAACACAATAACTTATAGATAAGTGTAAAACATACGATATTTTGCATGTTTCACTTGAAGAGAAAATTGAAGGCTTGTAGAGGTTGATCTCATTCTCCAATCCTACCTCACTTTGTCTTGGCATGACCTTACTTCAAACATTAAGAACCATCACTAACTAGTTTTTACACATTACTTGAAGCACTCTCAAGGGATTATTGACATCAAATCTTTGTCCACAGCTACCAAATGACCGTTCACTCAATGCCACCTCATGTAGTGGAAGGAAGTTATGAAGTTTTGAGAGGCTATCATGCACTTGCACACAATAGACATTTTGTCTACCTGCACAACATGCCATCAGAATCATGGATATCCCAAGCAGGATTGAGAGAATACAAGGTGCTTTTTAGCTTGCAAATGAACATAATCTCTGAATCCCTCACCTCTTCATCATGAAAAAGTCTATAAAGATAAAGATTGGCATGAAGTTAGAGACATGTGCTTATCTTCTTGCAACATTTGGTCGGAAGCACTTCTTAATTTCTTGATGAATCTTAACTCCAAAATAATCGGACAATGGAGCTTTGGGCTATCATTGGAAGGAAGTGGGAGATGTCACAGGCTACCAAAGCCATGGATAGAGTGTGGGACATTGTAGAAGTGGTCATAAAAGAAGACCCCCCTTTTTGTGAGTGCTCTTATAGCGCTAGTTTTGTAAAGAAGTTTGCCCATTGATGCATGAAAGGCATCAAAAATACCCATTATGCATTCCAATTAGCTGCGAATCTTTGTTGTCAAAGGGATAAATATATAAAAACCAAGGCATAAGAGATAATGACTACATTAAACGATTTAACAAAAAGAACTCCTATCAAGTCTAGGAAATGCATAGCTGGTAAGATTAGTAGGAAACCTAGTGGTGCTTCTTGCAAATGTAGCTCAAAGTGCATATGCGCATGCTCAATGAGCACCTCCTTCTTCATGTCTTCCCCTTTTGGTACAACCAAAAGTTTTTAGCACGTCCTTTATACCTATCAACGAATTCATTAACCACCCAATTTCTCCTCTTGCCTGTAGAAGAATCGTTTGTGAATGGTGATAGTAGTGGATAGTCATCTGACAAACGACGAGGTCATCTTCTCTCCATTCTTGTTTTTTCTATGTGCCTATTGGCAATGCACATAGCAGACATATGTAAGCAGTAAGAAAGTGCAAACCAAAGAAAATAAGTGAGAGAACCATGAAAACTCTCAATTGAAAAAGTGCACCTGCATTCAATTTGATTTATGTCACATTCATTCTACCTCTTTCTTGACAGAAGGAAGATTCGTGCAAATCATGGTGTATCTCCAATTTCACATTTTTTCAGCATTTGAATAGTAAAAGTGCAAGAATTTGAGATATAACTGAGATAAATTGAAATGACCGCTACAATAGCCTGGCCTCCATTGGCTAGAAAAAAAATTATCTCACCGTCAAAAGTACCAAATTTGAGTCCAATCTTACCCTACTAGACACCTTGGGTGAATGTCATGTTTTTTGTGAGTACAAGGCTCTTTGTGGGACCTTCTCTTAGGCACCCACTTCTACAACTTCCATGAAGAAGATATTGTTGAAGAGTGGGAGTGGGGTCGAGCCATTATGCTCCTTTCTATGCTCATATACTGCTATTGCAATTGCATGTGATGATTGACGTTGGAGAGTGACTTTGAGCAATGTGCTATCGAATAAAATTGAAGAGATAGAATAAGAACCCCCTTCTTGAGTGCTTTCCTCCATGCATTGGCTCTATATTAGCCTCTCTATAATGAACCTATGGTTTATTTGTAGCTAGCACAAGCATGCTACCCTATTTGCCCACAAGTCATAGTAGCTCCCATAATTGCTAAAAATGTGTGGGGTTGATTGACCCACCCTTGACGCTTCAAGAGACCTCTCTTGGAGGCTTCTCCATGCTTTTTCCCTTCTTGTGAGCAGCCTTGCTTGTCGGAGGAGTCCAACTTTCTAAGTTAACATACCAAGTGCATTCGTCAACATGCGTTTTTCAATACAAAGTACCTAAGTTTACAAAAATAAATATACATGAGGAATATTTAAATACATTTTGGAAAAATTTTCCAAAAGTTTGTAAAGGAAAGGGCATAAGGAGATTTCTTAATTATGTACATAGACTTTCTATATAGCAAACTCCTGGGGACAGCTAGCCACCATCCAGTTGTTGAAAAAGGTGTAATTAATTCTAGGCATGTAAAGCATAACAAGAATTAAATGTAAAAGGTATTCCTAATGGCTTCACAATAATGCATTACTAGGTTCATGTAATCGATTGTCTCTCAAGGCTCGGCATGGGCTTGATGCTTATTTGTATATTTCTTGGTGACTTTTTAATATAATCACTCACTATTGTGAGTTTTGCAACAAAAAATAGATCGTCTTGAATTATTTTTCTCACTCTCTCATATAGTTCATCTCATTGTGTGAGTATTTTACTCACTCTTTGGGATTAATTGAGGTAGATAAAGGCTTATGTATTTGTTGCACACATGGACACATGGTATGCACCTATTCATCTCAATCACCTTCATAATCTCATGGCAAAATAAAGAGGCTCTTCTAGACCCTCTTCTCTTCCTAATGGTTTGCTTTTTTTATCTTGAATTCTTATAGATAAGTTTACACTCGAGCATGTGATAATGTTTTTGTGTTTTGATTGTAAGTTTGTGGGCTTTTTAGGTTTGGGTTGACAAATATTTCCTGGCAATGAGTGGTCTGATGTGGAAAAACTCTCTGAAACCAGAATACCTCACATATAAGATGCAAATTCTAGTTACAAATTTCATGGCAATGCAAGCTGAACCAGGGAGCATTTTTTTAAAGTTCAAGGGTAATTTCAACTCATGTGAATGTCACTCGATCGACATTTAAAACTACTTCCTCAAGAATGTGGAAAAAATCAAGGCTCAAGGGAGGATAGAAAGGAAGGTCAACATTCAAGGCATCCCTCCCCAATTGGAGCTACCTTTACCTATGCTTTAGGCAGAAGCGGATCGAGGGTGCAAATGTTTTTGTCTCTATTCAAATATCCAACCTTGAATGTCCTACACCTTCAGTGGACACATGCTCTTATTTCCTATGTGATCTCATTTAATGTGATTTGCAAACCTATCTTTCAATATCCATTAATGAGTATGTGCTCTTATTTCCTATGTGATCTCATTTAATGTGATTTGCAAACCTATCTTTCAATATCCATTAATGAGTAGTGCAGAAAAAATGACTTGTGCTGTAACTAGTATAGTCGGCCACCTTCAATGGCCTCTCATTGTCTTCGGTCTCTTACGAAGCACACATGTCTGGTCTAGTGGGTGGTCGGTTGAGTATTTGACCTTCACCACCTATCGACAGTAAGCACACCTGCTTCAACCTCGGTCGGCATCACGGCCCTGAAGATGAAAGTCAACTCCTTCTATCGTGTTGTCCTTCTCTCGTAGCCAATGAGGCTTCTTCCCTCTAGGAAAATGGCTCTTACTGAGGTGACCGTTTAGGGTAGTATTGTGACGTTACAATGGCATCGATGAAAGTCATGATAGCTAGGTGCAAGGGCGTGGCGGGCTTGTGATGGACTCAGAACACTTTTTCATCGTGAGCAGCCACCACTCTTGTGCATGCACACAGGCTCTCTCTCGCTCTCTCATGTAGCCCTAAGTTGTCATCTCGCTCAGGCCACTGTCATAAAATCTAATATCTAACTAACCCAAATTATTATCTCATATTAAATTGATCATTTAATGTGGGAGAATGAACAAGAACAAGAGTTAGAATATAGACATGTGCTTATGGATCTATCTAAGCACACGGGACAAAAGTCAATGGGTCCAAATGGGAGGTGGTCTATCAAAGAGCAATGCTAGCTAATGGAGCTTGAAAGACCTTAGGGTTGGCTTCACTAAAGACCTCCAAAGGTTAGTGTTAAAAGTCCTTAGACCTAGGACCATAGGCAAGCTAGGGTTGAGCTTGAGGTGGGAACCCAGTCCAAGTTTGAGGTGCTTTTCGTGCTTGCTCACTAAGCTGCTTGTCGTGCTTGCGGACTAAGGTGCTTGAGGTGCTTATCATGCTTGATGATTAAGGTGCTTAAGGTGCTTGTCATGTTTTATGACTAATGTGATTGAGGGGCTTCATGACTAAGGTGCTTAAGGGGTGAGGTGTTCGAAAGTCAACATGGATCCCTACACAGGGGGGGCGAGCCCACGGGGGATTCACTAGTAGTAATAGGGGGACACCACATGCATGAAACAAAGTTGCCTTTTTAACCCCTATATACGGGACCCTCCTATGTAAAATCTATCCATTTGTCTTTAGAAAACCCCCCTATTGTACACTCACGTGATACCATACGATAACCCTTAGTGAATCCTTCGTGGTGGGCAAGCCCTACAAGTAGGGGCAAGAGAGGGAACACACATACACTCACTCAAGGCAAGCCAAGACCAAAGAGGCAACAAGGACACATGTCGAGCTCCTCCCCATGTTTCCCTCATAAGGTGACTAAAGCCTATTGGTTGACCTGTAAAGGGGTCCAATGAGAATTTAGGTTATTTAATCAATTATTTAAACATTTTTCAAGCCCTTCTCTCAAAGGAGAAAGGAGGAAGCTTGTCCAAATGCTCCCATGGTTGCTTGATATGTCTAATGCACTAACTTCAAGTCCCCTTTCTACTTCACGCAACAACCATGTGCTTCATCTCAATCTCAACTCTTTGGATTTGGAAAAAGGAAAAGGGAGGAAAGACTAGGGCTAACCCACCCAATTTCATGGGTACATTTACTTTTTGATAAGCCGCCCCCCCCCCCCTCCTCTATACACTTTGGATGCTTGATACCTCTTCTTCACCTCCCTCGACTACAACTTCACCCAACCTGGTGAACCACCGACACGACCCTACCTCTACATGCATAAAAGCAAGGAGAAAGAGAAAATGTTGGCTCCCTCTTACCAACCCACATGCGTACAAGCTCAAAAATTTTGGTAAGTAACCGGCCTACTCTTTTGAAAATGCCATCTCTTTTAGCTTTGTGCACAACCTCACCTCATGCCCCCTCACTTTTAATGAAAAGAAATTCTTGAGCTTGGGTCTCTGTTACATCCCACACCCTCTCAATCCTACACCCAAAACCCTCATAGAAGCACATAAGACCTTAGAAAGGAAACTACAACTTAAAGACTTTTTCAAAACTAAAGAAACCCCCTCCCTGTCTCCACATAACTTACGCAACCCCTATTGGAAACCACCCAAAGAAAATCCCACTATAGAAACTATCACCAAATTAAACCTTCTTCACCTTAAACAAAAGTTATAATTCTACAACACTCCTTGCTCCCAAACCCCAAAATTTGTACATCTAGCCCTCAAATCTCTCTCACAAGACAACTCCATTGTCATTAAACCCGCCGACAAAAACCTTGGTCTTATTATTCTCTCAAAATAATGGTATGAAAATGAGGCCCCATCACCTATCAACCAACCACCCCACCTTCTCATAAGTACCTAGCCTCTCTACCATCATCCACAAATACACCCTCCTTCCCATGGAACTACGTGCCTTCATCCTTGTACCCCTCTCTAAACCTTTCAAACCTTGCAAAATCTACTTTCTTCCAAAATTACACAAACCTTCCCTTGTTGCAAGACCCATTTGTACTTACATCGGGTATCTTTTTGAAAATGCATCCAATTGGCTCCACATAGAGTTATACCCTATTCTCTTAGATAAAAAACAACATCTAAAAGATTCCCTCTCCCTAATCAAAGACCTACATAATACTCATTTTCCACCAAGCTCTCTCCTTTTTACCTTTGATGTAGACTCCCTATACCCTAGCATCCCCATAGACCAAGGACTTCGTGCCCGAAAATCAACCATTTGCAAACACTTTGACCCCACAAAAACCAACTTCATCATCTCTCTTTCTACCCTCATCCTCACACAACACTACATCATTTTCAAAGACAAAGACAAAGTTTTCAAGCAAATTAAGGGCACAGCTATGGGATCCAATTTTGCCATAGTGTACGCTTGTCTCTTCCTTTGCCACCTAGAATCCCAATACCCACTTCTTAAGAACCCACACTTGGCATATTTTAAAAGGTTCATTGATGATACCTTTGGAGTAGGGACAAGCCCTATCGAATCCTTAACGCTTACCCTCAACACATATGCTAGACCATTGCATGAGCACGTCAAAATTACCCCCTACATCTCTACCAATCAAGCCACAATCCTAAACATACACTTCTACAAGGGACCCAATTTCCTAGCTCATGGCATCCTAGATTCCAAATGTTACCAAAAACCCCTAAATTCTTTCCATTATATATCATGGATCTCTTGGCATCCAACCCACCAAAAAATAGCCTTCATCAAATCAGAACTCAGAAAATACATTGTGAGGGAAAGCTCCTTCGAACACTACCTAGGTGCAAGGAACCTCTTTTTCATCAAGCTTGGGAAAAGAGGCTATCCTAGGGAAGTGCTTCTAAAATATTTAGCTCAATCTCTTATTTGGAAAGGAATAACTTCTTGAGTAAACCCTCTTCAATCAAAAACCTCCCCCGATCATTTTCAAAATATCTTTTACCCCAGAAACTAGAAAACTAAAGCCCTCCATAGCAATTGGGAAACGTATATATCATGCTTGCCAAAACTGTCCTAACCTCTCCCACTTGGAAGAACCCATCACAGGTTGGACCACTGGACCTAATTTGCACACACTTCTCAAAAACACAATCCTAATGCATATGGAGGTCAACGTGCCCAAACTTACCCTAATTTGGACACTACAACAAACCCCCCTCCCCGCCCCCTCTTTTTTGTCACCACTTTGCCCCCCCCCCCCCCCTTTTTTACCCTACTTATGGGTAAACCATATTTTTTGCCCGATGCTCTATCCCATACCCTAACAAGTGGCACACACCCCACTTGCCTCTTGTACCTAAATTTAATCAAACCAAAGGTCTTCTCTACCTACCAAACTTTGAAATTGCTCCTAAATTTTTGCATATATTGTGTGATATCGCTATTTTTTTTAAAAGAAACCTTTACAATTAAAGTCCGCCCCTTTAAACAAACTCACACATGATTGCTTCTCTACCCTTCAAACCTTTGGTAAAAATTTCAAATTGCCTCCCTCCTAAAAACTTGCACTCATACTCCCCTTCTTAAACACCCCCCATACTCCCCTCTCAAAAAAAGATTCCCTCTCCAATACCACTGATGAGCTCTCTAAAGAGCGACACTCGTTTGGTCCTATATTCCTTTACCCCCCCCCCCCCCCCGCCCCTCCCTCTCTTTTAATCTCTCTTCCCCCTATTCTATAATCGAACTAGAGTGTCTCCCACGCTTGGTCGTTTTATTAATATATTTATTGAAACATTTTCCCTTTCCAAGCTCTCTAGGAATACCACTGATGATGAGCTCTCTAAAGAGAGAAACGCTTTTGGTCCTATATTCCTTCTAAGTGTCCCGCACACTTGGTCATTATTAATATATCTTGAAAGCCAAAGGCTTCATATGTGTACAACTTGCATGATGGAGAGACAGAGAGAGGGAGGGAGGGAGAGAGAGAAAGACAGAGAATCCTACTACGCGGACCTTTGTCGAGCCTTAGCTTGCAAGCCTGAAACCCTCTGTCCCTATCCCGCTTTTATCGCCCTCTCTTATTCTCTGTGGTAAGGCGGTGGGATCAATGGTGAAGAAGTGCAGGCACAAAACCAAAGGCACATGCAGACGTTGGATGTGAAAAAGTAAACAAGGACAGGAAAAGTAAACACAGACACGAAAAGTAAAAACAAAGGCATGAGGGGAGTAAACAGCGGCCAGCTTTATAATAATGTGGATTTACATGGATGTCAACAAGCCACATGCTCCTACGTGGTTAGCTCACTAGGCTTCCATCCTCGAGGTGGTGGGTTTGAATCTCTGAGTTGACTTTTTTCTGTCACATTCCCCTGCCTCTATATTTATGCGCTTCAACTCCCACCACCGCCTTCACTGCCTTGGGATCAGTAAGACCGTGTGTCAAATAGTGCTCAAGGGGTCGCCTAGAAACCATTATCCATACGTGAAATCTCTCTCTCCTTTTCTCTCTCTAAGCATCGGTCGTCTGTATCGTCAGGTTGCAAGCTCTGCACTGGCCGGATTAACATGGTGTCAACATGTGTCTGGGAGGAGGGATACAACAAAGGGAGTTTGCAAGAGTCTCTTTAAGCCACAAAGTTAGTTTTCTTTTGACTTAGGGTTGCGAGGGAGCTCCCATGTTGGTCCTCTTTAGCCTACGAGGAGTAGCATGTTGTGAGGGAGATCCCATGTTGCTCCTCTATAGCTTGCAAGGTTCGAATGGGCGAGGAGGCCCCGATCATCCGGCAATAGGACAGAGTCCCGATCTGGGAGTTGGTGCGAATGCAAGACGTGGTGGGCTTTTCCCGTTACGGAATGGGTACCCTTGGGGATGCAGGGGCTGAAAACTTTAGTTATGTTTGGTGCATTCTCACCCAAGCCTTTCCTCGCTATTTTTGGCCATGGTGGAGTCCGCCCCTCCATGGCCCCTGTGGGCTTCAACGACAGACGATGCTTCTATGGTGGACTATGCAATGGTGGAGTCTTGAAGAGGAGGGGGGATGGTGATAGTATCCTCACTTCTTGTGGCACTCAAGCCTTGCTCCAGTGTCCTCGAAGGTGCTTGGCTCACCTTTAATAGCTTGGTGTTGCTTTCGAAAGTCGTCGGCTTCTCATTGGCAGTTAGTGGTTGCATGCTATCTGGATTATCTATTCTTTTTTCATTTTTGTTCTTGTGAGGCACAATGGTGGCTAGTGAGAACATCTCCCTTGTGGAGGCACCTCGGAGTTCCATGTGGGTGACTGGACAATGGGCCTTGCCCCTTTCTAGATGGTATGGTGTTTAGTCTTTGTCGAGGGTGGCACCCTGATCAGCTAATGTATATGACTGTTTGTTTGCTTTGAATTGATGCATCTTCGGATGACCTGTGCTTGGAGTGGTAGTCTTGGCATGGGCTGTGGCAGCCTCTAGATATCTTTGTTATGTGCTAGTCGATGTGTTTGTTTTGTTGGTTGTATTTGGCATTCGTGGATCATGATGAGCACAGACTTTCATGTATTTTTTTTTATCTAATATATTTAACCACATATTGTGGTTTTTGTTTTTTCCTTTGGAAGAATACAAGGAAGGGTATCCTTAAAGGATAGTGTTTGATTTGTTCCCCAAATGTAATTTCAATATTTCTTTTGACTCTAGGTATTTATTTTACTTATTTGTCAAAGTCAGAGTAGGGCAATTTTCTAAAGTGAGTATAGAAGCACCACCTTGCCTCCATTGTAAATTATTAAGTAATTTCCCATGTGGTTGGTTCAACAATATACCTCTCTCTCTCTCTCTCTCTCTCTCTCTCTCTCTCTCTCTCTCTCTCTCACTCATATGTATTCTCCCAGAGGCTTCTGCATCATTGACTTTGACATGGTATCAGAGCCTCAAGCTCGTTGATAATAGGGAGATCGTCCTGGAGAAGAGAAATTGGAGAAGATCTTGTTCATTAGTGAGAAGAAATACTCAAATAGCATTTTTGGGCGGTGTTAGTTGTTGCGGCATTTTAAAACGCTAGGCATTAATAGTTTAGGTAGACGTTTCCTTGATTATCGAGGTACCAATGGCAAAGCCCATTGCAATGGCATTTTAGAACACCATCTGAGCACTAGACTTTCGCACCTCTGCAGTGGTGTTTTGATACATCAACTACACGCTCGGGGATGTCCCCCCCTTCCCTCTTGTGATTGTGCTTGACATGTTGGCCTTACTGCCACACCCTCCCCAACCGCCAATAGTGTTTTGAAAAGCTTGCCCATATTGAAGCAACCTCGCCCCTTGGTTGCGGCAACATTTTGAAACGCTAGAGCCTTGGGAGGCTTGATGGTGAGGATCTTGGTGCACGAGTGTGCGAATGCCCTCAAGAATCTCCTATTTTGGAATGGCTTGGGGGACTTTTTAGGAGTGCGAGGTGCCAAGAATTAAACAGGGCTTGCCAAGGCTTGTACCCGCAAGATGGCCCCCCCTTGTTCAAGTGCCAGTGACAAAACAATGACCAACACCAATGAATGGCTATGGAAAGTGGATTGACTAGGGCCTAGTTAGCAGTCTATGCACAACAAAAGTTTTCAAGGAAGCCGTCCATTTGTTTGGATTGGGAATGTGAATCCAAAGGCAAATGCACGAGTTTGTTGGAGGGAAGAGGCAAAGGCAAGCTTGACAAGGTGGGCAGTACATGTGCTTAGTTAGCTACCTCGATACACACGAGGTATGAGAGTTGTTGTTATTAATGCAAGAAGAGGCTTTGTTTGGCTCGGGGATGCAAAGGCAAAGGCAAAAGCAGGAACTCACAAAAGGGCAAAGGCAAAGGCACAATGGGCAGAGATAATAGTAATAAAATTTTGATAGAGAAGATCAACATGGCACACATGGTAGTAGCCACAATGGCCATGATACAGATTTCTAGTAGATGCCACAACTAGCTTGCTAGGGAGAGGCTTGTGAGCGTTAGAGAGGTGCAAACAGAGCTCCCTACAAATGATTTGGACCCATGTGTTGGAGTTTAAATTATTGGTATTCCAACCCATGGTCGAAGTTCAAGGCACATGCATCTGGAAAGGAACCAATGCAATATATAAAAAACACTATAAATGTGCACGCCAATCCATTGTTGTTAGCCACATTATGGACATGATGTGTTTCAAATTTCATTATCTCGGAATGTTTGGACGAGATGTGTTCACAGCTCATGAATGGGATTCTTGGACGTAGTATGGTCTACAACTCAATTTTCTCTTAGGCAAACGATGCTCAAGATGGAATTCTTCTAAGGTAAAAAGTTAGCATAACCACATTAGAGTGATCAGTTGCTCATGTATCCATGGTAGCTTCTACATCAAGTTGGTCTTCCTACACTGTGTCTAGTATGAGTTGCGTAGAGGGTGTCAAGTTATAGCATCTCAAGTGAATAGCCCAATGTGATCCCAATATTTGTTTTGACTTTAAATCATCAATTCATTTCCCAGTTGATTGGTTCACTAGTATACCTCTCTCTCTCTCTCTCTCTCTCTCTCTCTCTCTCTCTCGTATTCTCCCCATTGCTCTACACTTTTGCATCGTCAACTTTGACATCAAGATTCATGGCACATAGATGCCATCAAACGCATAAGCATCCCTGTGTGATGGATCAAGTAATGGGGAGCAAAAGTGGAGCCTCAACATATTGCAATAAGAGTATTGTCCGCGGCGCCATAAATGGCACTTATGAGCATAATTTTCTGGCCTTTGTTTTTGTGCACACAAATAAGAGAAATAAAGTGGATTTCCATCATGTGGCTAACATGTTATGCATGTTCAATAACTCGCGCTTACTACATGCACCCACAAAGATAGCCACTTGTGGCATTGAATTTTGCTATAGAATGCCGCACATGAGCATCAAACAGATGATGAAATGGGGTGGGAGATAGCCTCTTAGTGCTCTGACATGGAGGAGGTGGAAGAAATGGTGCCAATATTTGATGGAGGAGTGAAGCCTAGGAGATAATCCATGCATATCACTTAAGCAATTGTACAATTATGCATTCAAAAGTCAAAACTTTTCTTATTACTACTTATCTATTGAAGTCAAAGTCCGTTTTGTATTGATACATTGCTTATGAAATTTATGACTAAGCAGTGAGGTTTTTATCTACAATGTAAACCCTCGTTCAAGAGTGCTTGGGTCGAGTTATGCTAATAGAAATGGAGCTTCTTTTTATGTACTCTATTTGTCAGATAACTCTTCATACTTTCAATATTTGATAAGCTTCAATTCTAGCTACCACGTTTTTTGAGCCCTAAAACACTCTGGCCTTGGCTAGCTAGATGTTCTCCTTGAATTTCCATTTCCAAAATCACTTTGTGGTCCTTTGGCAACATATCAATGGACATTTCTGGGGAGGCGATGCCCTTTCTTCTCTATCGGCCTGCTGCCTACGCCTTGCCTACAATGTAGGCCTTTCCCACAGCAATAGTTTTTGGCTTATCATCTCAATTGGTGCACCTCCATCTTTGGGGTGCACAAATTAGAACCCCCTATATAACGTGCATTTACGGGCTAATTGAAAAACCCATTTCTTAACATGTTAGAACGCATATAATGACCCCTTATTTTAGGATTTTTTCCAAAATGGATTATTAAAAACTCCTTTTGTTAATGTATCTATGTTAATTTGCATAAAATATTTGCATTACAAACCCCCACCCCCTTTAACAAAGACCTCCATAGAATATATTGGATGTAGCAACGTTGCACAAAGGATATGGAAATCTGTGCATGCTCGTATAAATTTATGGAGAACATACTAGCTAGTCCAAGCCCAAGAGCTTCAATGGTTCATTCTCCTTGGCATTTCCATGACCTTCACACAGTGTCCCAAATAATTTGAGTCGGGCAAGCTCAGGGGCCTCCCCTACAAATTGGACTTATCCTCAATGATGAGGTCTATTTTCATAGCTCCCTTGCTAGCCAATTGTAGGCTTTTTCCTAGCTTCCATACAGGGGGTAATGTAGGGGGAGGGGGCTTGCACTCACTTTCTTTTGTTTGAAAGTAAAATGCGGGTATATAGTGACCCCACCATATCTCCCCTTCAATTCTTATGGGGCACTTTACCCTAACAAGTGACTATTAAAAAATCTATATTTTGAAAATCTTATGTCAAAAAGCAATATACAAGCATAATCTATATGTAAATTTGATTTCTATCATTTCTCTTCTAAAATAGCTCATTTACTATCTTTTCTCTTTTTGACTCTCTCTCTCTCTCTCTCTCTCTCTCTCTCTCTCTCTCTATCTCTCTCTATCTACACACTTCACATCACATCACATCACAGCTTTTCATACAAGTATTCTTTCACCTCTCTCTTCCCTCCATAACTGCCTTCCAAATCTACTTTCCATGTCATAAAAACCGTCCATAATTTTAACTTAAAAAATACCTTTTTCTAGTTTTGATATATTTTTCTCTAAATTTGATCCCTGACTTTATATATATATATCTATTCAAAATTTGAAGTTCTTTCCTCCCATCATGTTCTCTCTCTCTCTCTCTCTCTCTCTCTCTCTCTCTCTAGCGCGAGGCTGAGCAGTAACGCGCAGGTTTGGCTCTCTCTCTCTCTAGCGCAAAATTGAAGGTTTGTGGCGGACAGCGAGCAGCGAACATTTCATTTCCCTCCCCCTCACGCATCCCCTCCCTCCCCCTCACGCAGCCCCTCCTCGCTCCCCATCACGCAGCCATCTCTCTCTCTCTCTCACGCAGCCTCTCTCTCTCTCTCTCTCTCTCTCTCTCTCTCTCTCTCACACACACACACACACACACACACACACACACGGATACATACCCACACACACACTACACACATACACGCATACACACACATACTCCCTCTCTTCCCCTTCTCCCCTCTTCTTCACAATATGAAGAGAGGGTAGTTACGAAGACAACCATGTCTTCCCCCATCATCAAGACGCCGACATCGACAATGAAGACAACCTTCATGCTCACGAACAAGAGGCTTGCACAATTGGAGAAGGACATGAAAGAATGGCGGATGGAGAGAGAGATATGGGAGGAGGAGAAAGCCACCTTCATCAAGCTATGGAACGAAGAGAAGGAGGACATGAGAGCGGAAATCCAAAATCTCAAAGAGGAGAAGGAGAGAAGGGAACGGGAGAACGAGAAGGAGAGGGAGAGATGGAGGAAAGAGCAAAAAGAGATGAAGGCACAAATCGATCTCCTTCATGCTTCCATCACATCCCTCACCCCCGAGGAAGGAGAGATTAAAGAGGAGGCTAAGGAAGCCCTCAAGGAGGAGATCACCAAAGCCCTCACCGCAAGCATTGAGGACAAATTAGAGGCCACCAAAGAAGATTGGGTCGAAGTGGTCAAAAAGAACATCAAGAAGGTAGCTAGAGAGGAAGCCCAAAAAGAAGAGGTACTCATCGTACACACAACCATCGAGGAGGAGAAGATGCGACAAGCTCGCCGTCTCAATGTGCGAGTGACCGGCATCAAAGAAGAAGAAGGGTCTACACTCGAGAGCGATGGGAAATCTTTATGCAAGAAAGTGGGATACAAGGAAGAAGAGATCCCTTTCTCCAAAGTTTGGAGAGCCGGCAAAGATCCAAAGAAGAGAACTCTCATCCTCCAATTCGCCTCCGAGGAGTCTTGAACTTCTTTCCTCCGAAAGAGGGTCATCTTCAGAGGGCTAGAAGGCCCCCCGATTTATCTTGATGATGACCTCACAAAGATGCAACAAGATCACCGTCGCGCGTGCATGCCTAGAGTCCACCAAGCCCGCAAAGAAGGGAAGAAGGCAGTATATCGAGATGGTAGGGTTATCATTGATGGCAAGACCATCGCATAGGGACTCGCGGCCTGTGGGACACACGAGGAGATTCATGTCACGGTTTGGAATTGCAATGGAGACCTATGGACACACCCAGAGAGACTTGAGGAGGTGATGAGAGGTCGAGACATCATTCTACTTACAGAGACACACGAGAGCCCAGAGAGAGGGTTACCACGGATACATGGATTCCAATGGGAGTCTCTACATCGGGGATGTATGCGCGAGCACACCACTCGCGGCTCAGGAGGAGTGGCCATACTCTTTAGACAGGGGCTTCACAACAGACTACAGATTGTTGCCCGGGACCCACAGGCCCGCTACATGTGGATTCGCCTCGAGCTCTCACGAGACAGGATCGTCTACATTGCCCTTTGCTACTTTGCTCCCACAGGCTCCAGATTCGCCCCTATTGAGCAGGAGTCACCGTACGCATGCCTCATGGAGGAGATTATGGAGTACTCCACACTGGGTGAAGTCTTCCTTATGGGAGACTTCAATGCTCGTACGCGCAGTGAGCAGTGTGAGGCATATGACCACGAGGACCCAGAGGCACTACACACTCTAGATGAGGAGGCTACTATGAGAGATACAGTAGACAGAGCTCCAGTCACAGCCTACGGACGACATCTACTTCGGCTTGGCTCCCAGCACCGTCTCGTTATTTATAACGGGATGGTCCAATGGCCCACCTCAGGGGGCCTGACTTGTATGCCACATGGAGTTGCAGAGGGAGGGGGGAGTACAGTCGACTATATTCTGGGACCCAGGGAGGCTACACACCTTATCACATCCTTCACCATTCCACCCATACCCATCGGAACCGACCACACATACCTCTCTTTCTCCATCACCGGAGATACCATCCCACACAGCTCCACAGCACACACTCCACACACCACCATCCATTTCACACATGAGCTAGCCTCTCTTTACTCGGCCGAGGTCGAGCATGGCCTATGCCTCCTCCACCCATCCACACCACTCTCAATTCTCACATCACATATCTCTTCCGTTCTCCACACTTCAGCTATTAGCTCTTTTCCACACACCACTCACACAGGACGCACCCCCCCCCCCCCCGGGACTATGCCTCAGAACCGCTGGTATGATGATGAGTGCAGAGAGCTATACCGACGCCTCCGTGCACGGCGAGCGTTAGGAGAGATCACAGAGAGAGAGGCCAGACGGCATATGAAGACGCTGACACGCCAAAAGCGGCGAGCATTCGAAGAGGCACAGGAGCTTGAGCTATACCGCCTATTCATGAGCATGGATAGCGCGACGGCATGGCGCACCCTGCGTGAGCCACGTCCGACTACAGCTATTGAGGATCCACAGATATGGCATGATTATGCAGAGCGACTTTATGAGGTGCCAGGGCAGCCTCCTATCCCACAGCCACATGAGCCACGCCCCACGTGCTCCTCCTTCTTTACAGCAGAGATGGTAGAGAGGGCCATACGCCGCATGCAGCACAGACGATCAGCTGACCATACTGGATTATAGAGTGAGCACATCATTTATGCGGCCTCCACTATAGCCCCGTTGATTGCACATGTCTTCAACCGCGCTATAGGGGAGGGCTTCCCAGAGGAGTGGACACAGCACACCATAGTGCCTATCCACAAATCTGGCGACACCCTGGACCCAGGGAACTACAAGACTATCATGATTGGCCACACGATGGCCAAGCTATATGGAGCAGTACTTGAGGCACAGCTCAGCTGCTACGCAGAGATCGAGGGTTTACGAGCTCCAGGCCAGGCAGGTTTCAGACGAGCTTTCTCCACCACTGATCACATCTTCGTTCTGCGCTGCCTCATTGATGGGGCAAAGGCGCGGAAGAAGAGGCTTTACTGCTGCTTTGTGGATTTCCGCAAGGCCTTTGACACAGTCCCACGCGAGAGACTCTTCCAGCGCCTTCACAGCATTGGGGTACCAACAGAGATGATTTGGGCCATATATGCTCTCTACGAGAGGGTGACGGGTCGAGTTCGTTGCCCAGGCGGTTTTTCAGAGACCATTGCTAGCACCATTGGTGTTAAGCAAGGATGCCCACTCTCCCCGACACTCTTTGGGCTCTACATCGACGAGATCTCCGACTACATACTACGAGCAGGAGGAGAGGGGAGCGACTTGGCAGGTACTCCGGTCCACATCATGTTATATGCTGATGATATTGTGTTGATTTCAGAGTCACCCGAGGGCTTGCAACGCCATCTTGAGGCCTTGGACGAATTCAGCACACACAGGGGGTTGACTGTGAACCTTGGCAAAACCAAGGTTATGATCTTTCACACATCCAGTGCAGTGAGGAGCGCTGCCACCTTCACAGCAGCAGGAGGACAGGTTGATGTAGTCACCTCCTATGTCTACCTTGGCATCACATTCACCAGCCTACCAGGACCCTTCACTATGAGGCAGGCTGCTGCTGACAAGCTCACCCGAGGATATGCAGCTCTGGCCATGCTAGAGCGGAGATGCCACCAGGCACACTTTCAGGAGCCCCGCACGAAGGGGTGGCTTTTCGACACCTTAGTCACCCCGGCCTTGATGTGCTCGGCGGCAGTATGGGCACCAGGATTGACAGCTGACCAGTGGACACAGCTTGAGAGGCCACAGGTATGTATGATCTCACGCTTGCTCCGCAGCAAGAAGACAGTGCCACATGACATTATTAGAGCCGAGCTCGCCACACCACCTATGGTTGTAGAGGCACTATTCTAGACAGTCTGCTTCATCCAGAGGATGAGAGAGCTACCTCCTGACAGACTTACTCGTAGAGCATTTGAGGCAGCTATACAGCTATCAGAGAGTGGGCATGAGAGAGCATGGTACTCACAGGTCAGAGCATGGTTTGAGGGACACGGTCTTGACATGGAGAGCCTACCACCATTCCAGTACGACCCCCACTCACCATATGTTCACCTCTCTCGCAGTGAGAGGAACTTGGTATTGAGACAGGATCTGTGGCAGCTATACACTAGGAGAGTCTGGGAGTCACCTGGCTTGGGGACGAGGATGTCAGATTACAGAGACCAGTTTCTCACCATATTGTCTGGGGGGTTCATACAGAGACCACGCTACATGGACACATATATGCCACATAGCTCACGGGTGGCGATTGGTCAGCTGAGAGTGGCTTCACACAGGTTAGCACCAGACCCGCCCATGTACCACATCTTACATCCCCCCATTAGTACAGGATGGAGCTAGATAGCTTGATGCATTCTCATGATTGTACTACCTTGAGCATATAGACATGCATATACCCCTAGAGATAGAGCTCCATCCCTCCTCAGATACTCCACTACCTACATTCAGTTCAGTTTTGTACCAGTTTTGTTTCATTTGTCTTTCCGATAGACGGATGACATACACACCATGTACATTTGATTTGTCTCATAGGCCGATTTCGGCCTGACATAGACGTTAAAAATCTTTCTTTCTTTCTTTCTCTCTCTCTCTCTCTCTCTCTCTCTCTCTCTCTCTCTCTCTCTCTCTCTCTCTCTCTCTCCCGTACGAGGGCCTCTATGCATTCATGTAAAAACAAAATTAATTTAAGCAATGGAAGGCTTTTTCCTAGCTTCCATACAGGGTAGTGTAGGGGGAGAGGGCTTGCGCTCGGCTTTTTTGTTTGAAAGTAAAATGCAGGTATATAGTGACCCCACCATATCTCCCCTTCAATTCTTATGGGGCACTTTACCCTAGCAAGTGACTATTAAAAAAATCTATATTTTGAAAATCTTATGTCAAAAAGCAATATACAAGCATAATCTATATGTAAATTTGATTTCTTCTATCATTTCTCTTCTAAAATAGCTCATTTACTATCTTTTCTCTTTTTGAATCTCTCTCTCTCTCTCTCTCTCTCTCTCTCTCTCTCTCTCTCTCTCTCTCTACACTTCACACCACAGCTTTTCGTACAAGTATTCTTTCACCTCTCTCTTCCCTCCATAACTACCTTCCAAATCTACTTTCCATGTCATAAAAACCGTCCATAACATTAACTTAAAAATTACCTTTTTCTAGTTTCAATATATTTTTCTCTAAATTTAATCCCTGACTCTATATATATATATCTATTCAAAATTTGAAGTTCTTTCCTCCCATCATGTGCTCTCTCTCTCTCTCTCTCTCTCTCTCTCTCTCTCTCTCTCTCTCTCTCTCTCTCTCTCCGTACAACGGCCTCTATGCATTGATCTAAAAACAAAATTAATTTAAGCAATGGAAGGCTTTTCTATAGCAATATTTTTGAAGTGAACATTCTCGGGATAGTTGACTCTTATCTCTTCTTTTGCATACAATGTCTTTCGGCACTCACAAGGGTTCTTCTTCTTCAACAATGTCCACAAGCATTGTTCAAAATGATCCAAAATCTTTTAGGGATGGAGATAGCAACACAACCACTCCACCAGCAACATCGCAAACCATGATTATGGAATACTTGGTATCGTTGCGAGAGATCATAAATAAGTAAGGTGAAGTTTTATAGGTACTTGCAATGGAGAATGACATGCTAAGGGTTCTTGTTGTTGAAAATGAGCATCTCAAGAAGACATTTGAGCTGCAAACAACATTTTTGATGCAACTTGAAGAGAAAGTCAAAGAACATAAACACACTCTTGTGGACTTGAATGCTTTGAAAGAGAACATGAGCAAAGTGAAGTATGACCATGTATTGAAAGAGGAGAAATTCAACACCATGAGTCATGATGTATGCAATATGTTACACGTAAAGAGTTTTAGGCTTGGCCAATAGACCCTGGAATTAGACCATCAGACCTTGTGTATTGACCTTACATGTGGAGAAACAACTAAGCACGAAAATCTCATCCAAATGAAGAAAAGTTCTCTTTGTATGAATTTCAAATGGGCACCCATGTATATTGAAATGGTTGAGCAAAAGCTATGCATGGTAAAGCTTCAATACGACGCACCATTGAAAACTAAATGATTGGAAGCTTTCAAGAAATTTATTTGTTCTTGTGCCCAAGAATTGTTTTCCATAAAGCATGCCCATGGTGTCAACAATGGTGTGATCTAAATTGTTTTCCATAAAGCATGCCCATGGTGTCAACAATGGTAGATAGATCAAGTAAAAGGTTGTTTGGTAAAGAGTGTCAAGATTCTCACAAGTCCTTGATAAGCTAGATGAAACTATGGACAAAGATAATTATCAAAGTCGTTTGCATACATACAAGGCATTGATTTAAAAGAAAAGAAGAATTTTCATTGTCTTAGTGCATTAGACTTTTGAGACTCATTAAAATCTACCTTAGAGAGAGTATGGACCAACATTGCTCACTAAAAATACAATGAAGTCCTTACATTTCTTCATGGTGGGCACTAGGTCCCTGATGGGGCGTAGTGCCCCATTAGTGGAGCTCGTATCCTAGTGCGGAAAGGAGGGTTACACACACACATACACAACACACTTCTAAAGGAGCACAAGAAACTCCCCTATGGAATGATACAAGTGTCAGGCATACAGAAAGATGGGCCAAGCTAAGTGTCGGGACACACATGCTATACACGGGGCCTATATTTAGTAGGCCAAGGAACTATATTAGGCATGGTTGGGTGGAGATGTGCATATGCTAGTCCCCATTCTCTCATATTGGTATCAAAGCCTAGGGTAAGATGGGCTAGGCCAAGGGGGGAAATAATGTCAAGTCTAGGGTAAGACGGGCCAAGCCAAGGGAGGAGTAATGCCAGGCCTAGGGTAAGATGAGCCAAGGCAAGGGCCTGGACACACTTGCGATATAGGGGGCCTATATTTAGTAGACCAAGGGCCTATATTAGGCATGGTTGGGTGGAGATGTGCATGTGTTAGCTCCCCACCTCTCATATTGGTATCAGAGCAGCATGGTTACGAACCAAGTTTGGGTCCACACGAGTGTCGCACACGCAATCGTAGTTTTTAGGTTGCTTTTCACAAAACTTGTTGTGGAGGCATACTCATGATCATGAGAGCTTTTTCAGCAGGTGTCCTAAAGATTAACCCCCCTTTCAAAGTTGTTTGTTCCCTTAGGAATGCGTTCTAGGCTAGATAGAGGAAAGTACTCTACGGATGCCTCAAGATATACCAAGTGTGTTATTGCTTACAACAAGAGCATAGATCTACATTTCTCACATCCTTTTGAGCTTGCATGTAGTGTGGCTTGCACTTTATTGAGGCAAAACAACCTCTATGTGTTGAATTTTACAATGTCGTTCTTGCATGCAAGCAAATACGTTGTGAATTCAAGAACTTTTGTGTTTACGATGTCGTTCTTGCATGCACATGCATGCAAGCAAATACATTGTGAATTCAAGAACTTTTGTGTTTACGATGCCGTTCTTGCATGCACATGCAAGAACGACACATGCAAGAAAGTATTTGCTTGCACATGCATGCAAGCAAATACTTTGTGAATTCAAGAAATTTTGGTTGAGAATTTTGCTTATGCACACGCAGTTTTTTCACGCTCTTGTTGTCTGTTAGTTTGTAAGTATAAGAATGCTTTCTTGTTTTCATGAGACATGCGTGTGTACATTTTTCTCTTACAGAACACCATAAATTAGCCTTAGAGCACTTTAGGATACCCAATCAACCCCACAAGTTTGAAAACCTTGAAGCTTAACCATGGTGGAAGGTAGTAGTGGAAGGGGAGAGAGAGAGAGAGTGAGAGAAAGACTCCTATCGCCTCTTGTCTTGTCCAAAGACAAGTTTGCAGAGTTGAGAGATGATGTTGATGAGAGGGCGCTCCCTTTGAGCCTACCCATGGTCGTTTTGTGGAAGTCCAGCCTGGCCTCCTTGTGTTCAAATAATGGCTCACATGGCCTCCTCTAGTCATGCAACAGTATGCATGTCTTTGCGTGCTCACTTTCCCTTTTTTCATGGGCATGCTTTCCCTTTCTCACCTCCCCAGAAATTCCAACTTCTCTGATATAAATATGAGAATGTGGGTACTAACATGTGATTCTCCATCCAACCATCCTCTATAAAGCCTTAGGGCCCCTTAACTACATGCCATGTGGCCTCTTAGCCACTATAGGACCAACGTCCTCACATAAAACCTGGACGACTAGAGCAAAAAAACGATGTCAAAAAAGTGCCTTCTTTATACACTCTTATTGACCTAGACATTTGACATTGAAGTGCATATTCATGCAAGGTGAGCACCTAGGGGAAACAAAAGAAGAGTGTCTATTGCAAATGCCAATTATGGGACACTTTGCATGAACTTTTAGAAAAACATGCGGTGCAAGAGGAGAGTTGATGGATATATCAAGGAACAAATGGTGACATCAAGAGACGTCTCAAATAGCTTCCACTTTTCTAAGAAGGGTTTCTAATGCAAAAGATTCTCTACTTATACCTCATAGTGCTTGGTGCATGAGTGATGTTTCAACTCGTTCTCCTTATGTCACCAGACTTTTAATACATAGACTTTGACTCTTATGCTCATCTATACTAGCATGAGCCACATATATTAACACTATGCTCAACTCTAGTAGCTTGAGTAGTACCTAGAATAGCTAAGACTCTAAGATTAGCAAGGATATCACTTGAGGATTTGGGACTAACTCCTTGCTCATTGATTAGCTTACCTGAACAACTTTGAATATGCTAAAAGGTGTTTCTTCTATCGTGGTGACTTGACTTTAGATTCTATAGCTTACCACGAAGATGTCATTAGGAATTTATAAGGTCGAGTCCTCCAAAAGAGGTCTATTGAAGGACCAAATTGGTAATTGAGTGTTCCTTTGCCATACTTGTTTGACTATCTTCCAATTTGCAACTTTTGTTGTGGGCTTGGTCAGATGTAGTACCACTAGCAACCCAAGTAGCAACCACATTGTTCGGCAACAACAGAAGGACAAAGATTACAAGTTTGAGGTTTGGGCACATTTCAATTCAAACGGCACTTGGTAGGAGGCTTAAAAAATTTAAGGTATGTTAGGGAGCAAGCAAGGTGCTCTGGCCATCTTTCCATGCATTTATTGGTTCCACTGTAAAGTTCCAACGACCACTGAAGGCAAGGGTGCCAGGGCCAATAAGTCATGCAGTGATTAAGCCACTACAACAATGATTTCAAGGAACCTTAGTTGTGTACGCTCTTGTGCTTCTTGTGAAGAAGAAGAATGGTACCTTTCATATGCGTAATGAGTATAGAGTCTTAAACAATATCACTATCAAGAATAGGTTTCCTATTCCTAGGGTACATAGCTTGCTAGATAATGGCTATTGTTTTTCACAAAATTAACCTCAAGTTAGAACATCATTAGGTCAAAATCACTACAACAAAAGAAGGTGTTATCGACGCATATATCGACGCTACCCGTTGCTATGAGCGTCGCTGTGAAACCAGTCACTATTAGCGACGCTGATAGCAACGTGCATAGCGACGCATATAGCGACGACCATAGCAGAAAAAAAATTTCTTGGGCAGAGGGCAGGTAGCCTGGCCTGTGCCCAGTTAAAAGATGGACACAGCCACAGCTAGACTTCCTGCCCTCTGCCCAAGAAAGCGAGCAGCACCAAAATATCAACCATGCTCCCGCGCGCAGAAATTTCGGCAGAGTTCCCTTTGTTTTTACATAAACTTTTCAAAAAAAACCATATCATGTATACGCCTCCTACATGCTATCCATGTAGGATCTCACATGAGATTTAAGGCCAATGAAAGACAACCGTACCAACTGAAAAGCATAGCCATAACTTAAAAGCATAACCATAACGAACCATAACCATAACTTAAAAGCATAACCATAACGAACCATAACCATAACTTAAAACCATAATCGGCTATAATTACTTTGATCAAAACCATAATGCAGATAACCATAAGCATAAACAAAATTAACAATAACCATAAGCATAACCAGAAAGTGAAACAATAACTGTCTATACAATGACAATGACAATAATCATAACCATAAGGGAAACAATAACTGTCTGAACACTAACTGTTTGTACAAAAAAGAGACACAGAAGCGTGTCTGTGCCTCACAAAGCATATAGATGAAATCTGGTCCACTAATGACTAAGCGTCGCAACCTGCACATAGGACAACTCACAAAATTAGTATTGATATTACTTCACATATACTGACTTAATTAAATCAACTCACACATATTAACATCTCACCTCAAGCGATCAGCGAGACTGTAAGGCCTCCCAGTCTACAGGCTCTCCTGAAGCTTCAAGATCATTCAGTACTTCATAGATACCTCTGCGATATCCATCAGACTCCTCCTCGCGTGATGGAGCTCGATGCATCGCAAGATTCTGCGTTTATACAAAAATCAAAGTAATAAGAATACATGATTCATCGCGTTTTAAAAAACGCCATAGTTAAGATTGGATTAGAAACTCACAAACTCATAGCGAAAGGTGTCGAAGCCTCCGCTGCCAAGATGAGATGTCCCCCTAGTCATCTGTCGTACCTGCACGGCCTCACGCCGCTGTCTGAACCGCGTGGCCGCTGTCCGCTCATCCTCCCTGATCTGCAGCCACGTCTCGTCTGGGATGTCCGAAGGCTTCGGCGAGCCGGTCCTGAAAGCCTTCCGAGATGCATCTCGTCGATGTTTGATGGTGTCCCATGCAACACCCTTGATCCACCGCGCCGAAACAACGAAAGAACCCGGAGCAGGCTCGTACTCTCTCAAGATGGTCTCCACTATGTAAGTGACTTTTTCCTTTTCTTGCTGATCCCAAGACGTCAAAATGCTGGTCGAAAACTGCAGCTCCACGAGCTGGCGAATCCGCTGTCACATCTCAGTCCCGACTCTATCCATGTCAACAGAACCATCTCCCCGTACAGTATAGAGCTTGGAGGCACTAGGATCGTGTGCCCCCCAAGGTCTCCGAGGTGTGCCAAGAGGTGTGTCGAGAGGTGTGCCTGGGTAAGACGGGGGTCGTGAGCGAGGAGGGGCCGAAGCATCTGTGGACCCTCCTCCACAGCAACCACCACCTCCACCTGACGATCGCCGAGATCAGCGAGTGCGCCTGTGCTGCGGAGATGAGGACGTACCCGCCTCTGCCCCACCCCTAGGTGTCGAGGCGGCCATGATGGGAGAAGAAGGCGTCGTACCCATAGGCGTCCTGAACCCCGTAGGCGTCCCCCCCCCCCCCCAGGCGTCGGTCCCTCGGGTGTGAAGCCCAGAGGCGTAGTACCCGTGCCTCTGGCTACCCAGTACTGAGAAGCCTCTGCTATCTGAGCAGGCGTCATCCGTGTAACGAAGCCCATGAATGCATCTACAAGGGTAAGCCTCTAGTCGTTCGACTTCGCCTGAAATCCTGTCGCTCTAGATTGCGTCTCTCTTTCTCTTCTTCGTACCTTTCAAGCCATTTTTGCATCGGCGCTGAATTTAGTATACAGAACTTCATGATCTTTTCTCGCATGGCCAAGTTCATTTTCTTCGGCACCCCTTGCCCTTGCGACTCCTCTCCCACCAGTCTTGCATCCTCCTCATCGCTCCACAGTCGAGGCATTTCTGGGTCAGAAACGGATAGAAATTCGGTCGTCAATACAAGAGACTCTTGCACCAGCCATCCTTCTGCCATGCTCCCCTCTGGACGCGCTTTTTGGCGAACAAAACCCTTAAGTGTTTTCATGAACCGCTCTAGAAAGAACATCCAACGGCTGTGGACTGTACCTGGCACTGCAACCTCGTCTACTACATGGACGAGCAAGTGCATTTGGATAGTTAGGCAGCTCATGGGTAGATACTTCTCAATCATGCAAACTGCCTCAATGGAGTTAGCCCTTGCGACTGCAATAGATTCCTCCCGTATCTCCTTGGAAGAGATCCACCGCACTATCTCTGAAATCTTGTATATGCAGGTCCGCACTTCCTCCGTTAAACACCCCTTGATCGCAATTGGAAGAATGAATTGCAAGAACTTATGCCAGTCGTGCGATTTCAACCCTGACAGTTGATCGTCACGGGTGAATGCTGTCTTGAGACATCGCATATATCCTGTTGGCGTCTTGAACTCTGAAATCACCCTTTTCACTTGTTGCTCTTCGTTTTTTAGCAATACCCATGGCGCTCTTGGAAGTTTTGTTTGACCAGCTGCATTGGTGAAAGGCCACAGCTCTGGCATCTTTCCAACTGACTGCAAATCATCTCGTGAAGCTCGATTGTCTTTCATTCCCATGATTGTCTTCCAGAGGAGCTCTCCCACATTCTTGAATATATGCATTGGATCCAGCAAATGGTTAATTAGTAGATCACCCCAGTATGGCAACGTATGGAGAATGGACAAACATTTCATTCCTGGAACAGGTTGCCCCTCATGTTTCTCCCATCGGCGACGCCACTCTTGTACATGCATAGGACGACATTCGACGCGACCAAGCTGGCCTTCGCGCAAGTGATGGCCATCTGGAAGATAACGGTGGTGGCCTTGATAAATTCTCTTTCGAAGAGAGGTAGAATAGCGCACATCCAAAGACTGCCCGCAAATTGGACATACATTGTATCACGAAGTTGTTAGTCCTGCATATATCAAAGCATGAATCAGGCCAAGGCAAAGGGCTTGCGAATAGCGAGAATTTTGTAAATCAATAACCATTACTAGAAGCTTCTCAATATCCTGGCCAATCATGCATAGTCCACATAAGAAGTCCATGGATCCTTGCATGCTGTTGTCCTACTGGTTCAACCGCATCTGCTATGTCGATCCCATGCCATAACTCCTAGAGCTCGTCAACTAGCGGAGCTAGATAAACATCCATGTTTTTTGCCTTTAACTTACCAGGTACAATCAAGCTTAAAATCAAATGACCCTTCTTGATAGCAAGCCACGACGGGAGGTTGTAATTGATAAGGCACACAGGCCAAGTGCTCCATGACGAGCTTCTCAAGCCAAATGGATTGACTCCATCCATTGCCATGCCCAAACGCAAATTGCGTGGTTCACTCTTAAAATGTGGCCAGGTATCTTCAATGTGCCTCCAAGCCTTCGAATCAGCGGGCACCCTAATGTTATGTCAGTGGATCTATTCGTAGAATGCCACCGCATCAACTTTGCAATGGAACCACAACGAAACATGCTTTTTATCCTAGGAATAATAGGCATATGCCGCAACACTTTAGCTGGCACTGTCTCGCCAACTGCATCTTATTTGTAGTGCATTGCTCCGCACTTAGGACACGACAGACAATCTGCGAATTCATTGCGAAAAAGAATGCAATCATTTGGACATGCATGAATCTTGTTGTAGTCCAAGCCAACTGAGGTCAGAAGTTGCTTTGCGTCTGGCCTAGAGCGGGGCATTTCATTGCCAGCCAGGAGAAGTTGCTCCCGCAATAACCTGTTTAAGCCACATTAAATTAAAAAGCTCTCCGAGCACATCACCATTGCAATCGGAAAATCTCTTTTGTAAATTACGTACCTAAACAAAGCAGTGACGCTTGCATCTGACCACCCGTACATTGACTGAAGATTCAAAAACGCCAGACAAGTACGAAGCACAGATATTTTGGCGCTTTCATAGATTGGTTGACGTGCCAACTTCCTCAACATGTCTTTAGGAGATAGGCGCACGGCTTCTGGTGCTGCTTCGTTCGCGTTCTCCTCGCTTGTCTGGAAGAAGGCATCCAGCATCTCCTCCATGCCGTCGTCTTCTTTCTGTAAGCCCTTTTCTGCTTCCAACCGTGGCTCTATATTGGTCGGACCTTCACGCATAATCTTTTTTCTCTCTCTCTCAGATGTAGGTGCTATGTCGCGGAAATCAATGCCCGTTCCGTAGGAGTCGTATCGCAAATTCTGCACGGTTTCTCTAGCAAACTCTCCGTACTTGTGCACATGCTCATTACATATCCTACACTTGCACAGGATTTGATACTTGCAGAGCATGCACGAGCATGCAATCTTTTCCTCCATGTTAGTTGATGACGTTGCCATCTATAATGATTATGAATGTTGTTTTAATATATATATATATATATATATATATATATATATATATATATATATATATATATATATATATATATATATATATATATATATATATATATATATACTCCTCACAATGTAAACTACCTCGCATTCTCTAGTCTTGCCCAATCTCCGTACACCTCGATCCAGAGGTGTACGGAGATCAGGACCACCGGGTCAAAATCTCGTCTTTATTGGTCAAATCCTATATGGGTAGACACATACGTGCACTCCCAGGTGTACATGGCAATGCATGTAGCAGGCAAAACCCCTTTGCCTCTTTTAGTTCCATACTTTCTTCTCTATCTACGAACCCACCTGCCTCCATTCCGAGGTAGCCTGTCAGAGAAAGCTTTCCAATGCCGCACTTGATGAATCATATGTTAAAGCATGACCATTTTTGTCATTTTTGTAATGTTCCGTCTGTTTGCAATTTTTTGCACAGGTTTTTCCAAGGATATTATGCCCATCCTGGTGTTTTTTTCACCACATGCACAAGCCATGGAACTTCTTAGCCCAATGAAAGTTTTCTACCGTATTGTAAACCGGACGGGGCCTCCATGTCCAAGCCAGAAGATAATGTGGAGATGGATGAGCAACTTGAGAAAGATTCAGAAGCCTTGCATGGTTCTTGCTCAAAAAAGCGATCTTGATCTCTCTTTCTCTCTCGATCTCACTCTCGCTATCTCTCTTTCTCTCGATCTCGCTCTCGCTATCTCTCTTTCTCTCTCTATTTTCCTATCTCTCCCTAATCTCTCTCTCTCTCTCTCTCTCTCTCTCTCTCTCTCTATATATATATATATATATATATATATATATATATATATATATATATAACTCTCTTTCTCTATCTCTCTAGCTATTTCCTATCTCTCTCTCTCTCTCTCTCTCTCTCTCTCTCTCTCTCTCTCTCTCTCTCTCTCTCTCTCTCTCTCTCTCTCTATCTCTCTACTGATCGAACGAGCGACTGAGCTAGGGAGATCTAGACGTCCATGACTGCGGAGGAGTACACAACATCGATAGAGGCTGCATCAGAGGATCTAGCTAGGTCACTTTGGCTCGACATGCATAACGCCCGGTCAGACTACTGACCATGGAGGAGATTGATGAGATCCGCCAGCGACAGCTGCTGGATCTCCTATGATCTACCTATCCCAACTAGCTGGTTTAGCCGTTTAGTCCATAACCAGCAGTTTAGGATTCCATAATATTTTATTTTGTCATCTTCTTACTCTGACTTTGTATCAGATCCATCACATTGTAACTTTCTTGTCTCATGTCTCATAGGTCACTTTGGCCTTTCGAAGACGTTAATATAACATTTCATTTCATTTCTCTCTTTAATTATTTTTCTTTAATTTTAATTTCCTAAACATACATTAATTCTCTATCTCGATCTCTCTCTCTCTCTCTCTCTTTAATTACCTACACACACACACACATTTCTCTCTCTCTCTCTTTCCTACACACACACACACACTTCTCTCTCTCTCTCTCTCTCTCTCTCTCTCTCTCTCTCTCTCTCTCTCTTTCCTACACACACACACCTCTCTCTCTCTCTCTCTCTCTCTCTCTCTCTCTATATATATATATATATATATATATATATATATATATATATTTCCTACACACACACACATACACCTCTCTCTCTCTCTCTCTCTCTTTCCTACACACACACACACCGCTCTCTCTCTCTCTCTACCTCTCTCTCAAACACCTCTCTCTCTCTCTCTCTCTTTCCTACACACACACACACCGCTCTCTCTCTCTCTCTCTCCTACCTACACACACACACACACACACACACGATGTAGAGAGAGAGAGAGAGGGGTTTGGGGGGGGGGGGGGGGCATAATACCTGCGCAGCAGGTGGAGGTCAAGATTTGAGCAGAGCATAGGCGAAAATGGCCCCTGCTGTTCGCGGGTTTCGCTTTTTTTCCCCAAATTTTTTTTCGTCGATATACGCGTTGATATACGCATGAAAAATAAAACCTTTTCACGTGTATATCGACGCATATTACAACGCATATATCGACGCCCGTTAATTTCGTCGATATACGCGCGTCGATATCTCCATGTAGTGTTGTAATGAATAGTACATGAAAAAAATTTCTAGAATTCAAATGGGAACTACAATTTTTTTGTTATGCCTTTTCATACAAAGTGTGAACCACATTTTCATAAATCACAAAGATTTTGTAATTATGCTTTTTTATCACATCCTTGTTTTTAGTAGATTTTTTAATGAATACAAAGAGCACCTTACACATGTAGTTGATACGCTACAGAAGAACAAGCTAAATTTGAATCTTAAAAATAGCACTTTCTTTTCAGTTTGACATCTATTACTTAGGTCACATAGTTTCTAAAGAAGGTACTCATGTTAATCCCAAAATATTGAGGTTATTACATCTTCATCAACTCTTAAGAATTTTCAAGAGTTAAGGTCTTTCTTAGCTTGTGTAGCTACTATAGGAAGTTTGTCAAAAATTTGCATACAAGGATCATTATCTCACTTTGTCATAAAAGAAGAGTACACCATATATTTGGATTGAGAAGAGTACACTATATATTTGGATTGATCTGCATGACTCTTCATTTCAAGCATTCAAAGATCCATTAACCAAAGCATCAATTTTGAGATTCATAAATTTTTCTCGCTCATTCTTTGTTTTCGTAATTGATCAAGTGGTAAAGAAATTGGTGCTACACTTATACAAGACGATTTCCCTATTCCTTTTGAAAGTAAAACATTTAAATCGTATAAATCTAAGTATATTGATGATATATCTGCTATCAAAACGAATCCACAAGGCACCAAATACTTTCTCTCCCTTATCTCAATAACTTATAAATCATTTGTTGGAATTAGGGTTGCAGAGAAACACACACAGCTTGGAGAAGACGAAGGAAGCTCAAGGCACACAATAGAGAGTGTGTTACTTAGTCTGCAATGGAAAGATAGATAGCCCTAGAGTGATGGGCGTATATACAATGCACGGGGGAAAAAACAAAGTGTCATAAATGTCCTGTAAGCTTACATTACTGTCTCTAGTACATGACAGCAAGGGCTGAACGGAATCTTCCACAAACACTACATCCCGAGAAACCAGAATACGTTTTGTTTGCGGATGATACAACCTATAACCTTTGCTTTCAGCACTATAACCAACAAAAATACATTTGACAGCTTTATCATCCAGTTTTCTGCGCTGCACTTGTGGCACCAAAGCATATGCCAAACAGCCAAAAACACTCATGTGCTCAATAGAAGGCTTTCTATCATGCCATGCTTCATATGGAGTAATAGACTGCAAAGCTTTCGTAGGACACCTGTTAAGTACATAAGTGGCACACATGATGGCCTCAAGCCAAAAAGAATGCGGCAAAGCTTGACTTTTGACCATACATCGTGCCATTTCCGTCAGTGACCTGTTTTTCCTCTCAGCAACACCATTTTGTTGAGGTGTATAAGGCATTGTACATTGGTGTTTTATCCCACGACTAGCCAGAAATGCATAAAATTCATGAGACATATACTCCCCCCCTCGATCGGAACGGAGGGTGCCCATAGTACATTTCGAGAAATTTTCAGCCATAGCCAGAAATTGTTTGAAGCACATAAAAACTTCGGACTTCGCTTTAAGCGGAAATACCCATGCATGCCTGGAGTAATCATCAATGAAAGTTACGAAATACAGGTAATTGCCCAAGGACGGAGTTTACATGGGCCCACAAACATCACTATGCACAAGTTGCAACCTGCATGTGGCCCGAACTGAACCATCCTTTGGAAACTTAGAACGCTGCATCTTACCCAAAATACAGCCTTCACAAACATGTTTGACAGGTGCTTCAAGAGGCGGCAAAGAAGTAACCATATCAGATTTCTGCAAACGCAACAAATTGGCAAAATTCAGATGACCAAAACGTGCATGCCAAAGTTTTGCATCTGAAATAGCCCTTGAATCTGCAACAGCATTTGCAAAATTTTGTCCACACTTGTCATACAAAGTGAGCTTATACAGCCCACGGCACAAAAGCCCAGATGCAACAATTTCATCACCAAAACTTAGATCATGAACTGTACATCTGTCATCCACAAATTTGACTACAAGTCCAAGTCTAGCAAGTGCGGATACAGACAAGAGATTCTTCTTGATCCCAGGTACATAAAGTGCATCAACAAGTGTGAAGGAACTGCCATTAGCAGCAGTGAGCACAATCTTTCCAACTCCCTGAACTGGATAAGAGGCGTTGTTGGCACAAGTGACTGAATTCCCATGAGGGACAGACTCGAGAGAGGTAAACAATTCACGATGTGGGGTAATGTGCTTTGTAGCACCACTATTGAAATACCACACATGTGAATCTGCAGCAACAACTGACAAGCATGCATCATGGACAGCAGGATTGTAAGTGCACTTTGTGCTAAAAGCCCATTCTGCATCAACACTAGCAACACAGTCTCCTTTCACAGAAGACTCAACAATGGCTGCATTTGTAGTGGAACCACCCTCTTTCTTCTTAGCCTCTTTGGCCTTCAACTTAGGACACGACTTGATCAAGTGATCATTGGCTTTATAATAATGGCAACGCATCTTCTTTTTGCCCTTATCACCAGAATTGCCAGACAAAGTACTACCAGCAGAAGCATTAGGAACATAATTTTTGCCACTCGCAGCAGAACCATAAGAAGTGGCTGCATTATTGTTACCACCCTTTCTTTGAGAAGCAATAAAAGCCTGTTCAACTGCACGTTGCCTATTCCTATTTTTTCTAGAAAGTGACTCTTGCAACAACAATGTGCATAATGCATCAAACTTGACAACTTCAGGATTTCCTTGGGTCATCAGTCTCCATGTACTAGCAAAAGTCTGGTAGGAATCTGGTAAGGCATCAAGAACAATCTGCACAAGGGAGCTGTCTGAAATGACTTCACCTGCAGAAATAAGCTGCTCATTGATATCCTTGACACTAGCAAGGAAAGTGTCCATATCATCTTCCTCATGCATAATCTTCGACTCCAGCTCTTTACGCAGCAAAGCAATTTTAGCCTCATTGCGGCTTGCATAAAGACCTGCTAGAATATCCCAAGCCTGTTTTGCAGATTTTGCTGAACGGATGTGAGGAACAATGGTGCGCTTCACAGACAACGCAATCAATGCATGAGCCTGCGCATCCTTAATATCCCAACGAGCTTGTTCTGCCGTAGGCAAAACAACTCGAACAGCTGCAATCCTTGCAGCAAGACCTGCAACATCCTCAACATCGCCTACATCCTCAGAACCAGGACGTACATCAATGCCCTGCACAATGTTCCAGACACCCTTTGACACAAGAACATGTTGCATCATATAAGCCCACATAGGGTATTTGTCCCCATCCAACCTGTCCTCAGCAACAAACATCTTGAACACATCTGTGTTGTTGTCAACCATGGTAAATGCTGCACCTGATGTGAAAACTGCCCGAAAATAGGAGAAACGGAGCGGGAACAACCTGTGCTATATAGCACAAACCGTAGAAGACTATAAGGCACCTGTTATGCAGAAAACGGCACTGACAGAAATTCTGCACAAAATGACGAAATAGCCTGTGCAGTATTGCCTGTAGTGTAAACGGAGGCCGAAATGAGCCCAAATCAAAATTCTGAGCAGACCAAGCTCTTCGAGCTTACCCAAAATATTTGTCGACTTGCGAACGCTTGCCAAAGCTCACTGAAATCGGAGAAAGTGAGCAGGCGTGTGCTGGAGCAATTGGCGACTAAGCCCGGGAGGACGTGACCTGCTCTGATACCAATTGTTGGAATTAGGGTTGCAGAGAAACACACACAGCTTGGAGAAGACGAAGGAAGCTCAAGGCACACAATAGAGAGTGTGTTACTTAGTGTGCAATGGAAAGATAGATAGCCCTAGAGTGATGGGCGTATATACAATGCATGGGGGGAAAAACCTCCTAAAGAGGGAAAAAATGCCCCGGCGGTCCTAGTGTGTTCACACACATCACTACCACATGTATATGGTAACATCATTAAGGGTCCATCATTCAAATCTATGCTTAATAGGACATTGACATCCATCAATGGTGTGATCAATCTCTATTCAATAATTTTGGAAAATTGTTATCTCTAGAAAGAGGGATGTTTTATCTTGTCCACCCTCCATGATTCTAAGGGACACCTAAGGAATCACTGTATTATATGTGGTGTAGCATCAACATGTGTTTTAGGGGATAGCTTTACTTGTACACATTTATTTTATTGATATCTTAATGGTCAATGGTTTGTCTAATGTATTAAGATTGATGATTGTAGAGTGAATCTCATGAAGGAGATTTGTAGTGTGATTTGACTCCGAATAATTAGCCCTCTATGAATATTTCTCAATAGATCAGCTTGTACATGAGGTAAAACAAGAAATAAGCTCATAACGGGAACCTTTCCTTGGCATTTTTTGGATGATTCTTCACATGAAAATAATTTGTTCTAAGAGGGGCCAATTTTTGCACAACCTCCTTTTTCATAAATTATCAAATACCCAAGTGCAAATACTATGCCGTGAGTTTTAAGGGTTAGAGTTTAGGTCAACAATGTGCAAGATTCATCTTCTCTTCCTTCTGATATCTTTTTGTGCTTGGACATAGAGTTTAATGATCTATCTCTTGTTTGAAAGTCTATTTCTTGTCTAAGAGTAGAGGAGAGGAGAGAGAGAGAGAGAGAGAGAGAGAGAGAGAGAGAGGTTTACATGATTGCAAGTGTGTTTTTTGCATCGACTGTTAGGTAGAGTGATAGAGATGGTTGCATGCATGTGTGTGTGTGCACACACACACAGAATTGGAAGAGTAGAGAAGGTTCTCCCATCCCCTCAACCAACACCTCTGGCTTAGGTGATTTCTCTCCTAGCAATGGTGTCAAAGAGGTTGTGCCATTACTATAGTGTATCATGATGAGAATGCACATCCTCTAAATTGTCAACCCTAGGAGCATGTGATTTGGTATGGAAGATGAGCGCACATGTATGCATAAGCCTCATTGCATTATACGTTATACTGTGTAAGTATAATACGCTTTAAACGGGCGTATTATACAACACCTAGCTTTATTTGGCCGTATTATCAACAAAAACATCATATTGTATAATTTCTTAGAATTTCGATTAAAATAATATTTTGATCAAAATATTTATTTCCATCGAAATACATATTTCGATCAATATAACCCTATATATACCGTGGAAACGGACTATTTTCCTCATTCTATTGATCTCTCTTCCCCCTTTTCTCATCTATAGCTGAGCTTTACAACATCAAAAAATTTATTAAAAAACCATTTTGAATTTAGTTAGCTTGGAGTTTTGAGTTTAGTTGTGTGCTCCTTGCTGCACTGTCGAAGCAAGGGACTTGCTTAACACTGTGTGCGAGCCACAGACGGCTCCAAGCACACAACTAGCTTAACTAGTAAGCTCAAAAGAGGGCAATAGTGTGTCACTCACCGCTCTATGCTCCTGCCGTGAAGGATTCCTCTCCACGAAGAAGAAGGAGACGCCGCTACACCGCGCTCAACCGCTTCACCGCCGTCGTGCCGCCGCAATGCTCGATCACACACACACACACTCTCTCTCTCTCTCTCAAGTACACACACACACACACACACACACACACTAGTACACAAGGAGATGGAGAAGGAGATGGAGCAAGAGCACTCTTCTTGCATTGCACAAATGAGAGAATCCGTGAATTTTAGGTTTAGTTGGCTTTTATATGAGCTCACCCCATTCACACTTGGGCGCCCATGCTTAGCCAACTAATTCCTTGAATGTTCCAGTTCGAGTGCACCTCTCATCGGCGATCACTCTTACCCTTTTCCTATTGGACCGACAAGCCCGGTACCTAACTCTACAAGTAAATAATACAATGTCCGCCGTAGGTTACAAAGTCCGTCGTAGGTAATAGGGTGTCCGTGAGCCGTGAGGGTTAACATGCCCCCCTTCCTGATGTAGATTCCGTTCTCGGAAGCTATTGAGTTGAAGCTCGTTCATCGAGGTGGAAGAGCATTTGAGATGAATGTCCTTAGCATTCTTCAATCACTGCAAAATCAAACAACATTGGCACAGTAATTGCATTCTCATAAGCGATTAAAAAGCATATGCAGTTTTAGGCAGACAAATTGATTGGTAACAGAATTTTAAACAATTTGTCAGCAATAAACATTAAATTGTAATATAATCAAATGCATAAACAGATGTAAAGGTAAAAAATTAAACAAGTCTGGGGTCGCTAATTTAACGGTCGAAAGGCACTAGAGATCGACTATTAATACCATGGGTAAGCTTCTTAATTTTCTCTGGTCAATTAAGTTGTTTAATCGCGAGAGCCAAGTATTTCATGTTCGAGGGCTGGCTAGAGGTTATACCTAGAAGACCTTGTAGTTAAGCTGCGATAAAAGGAATTTCTCATGAAATCATCGCCTGACTGATTACCTTTTCTTTGACCCCCCAAAGTCTTTTCACAGTGAATGATGTGTGTGCTTATTTTGTATGCCTTGGGTTTTTTGCTTTTCAAGGAAAAGCGCCCACACTGGGAACCTCTAGGGCTCTAGTACCATAGGCGATACATGTGAGTGAAGTACCCAATCAAGCTGAGATTTCTCGTCTAGCTTAAGATTTTACAATGTGGCACTTTGATTTTTTGTTTGTTCATTTTCAGCATTTTAATTTTGTAACTTTGGGGGGTCATATAACACTGATACACCTCCCCAGGCTCATCACACTAGTAAACTCCCTTTATAATACTTAAGCTAAAGGCCAACAGGATCAAGCCCACTAGAAATCCCTAGTACATTTCACACAATGCTGCCTAAATCGGATTAAGAACCTAAGTAACCATTGCTTATTAGGAAGGCATTCCCCATGGTATTAAGAGAAGATTTCTAACACCTAGCTTGGTCAAACTAGCTTAGTCGGACTGCTTGATTTTTAAACTTAGACAAGTCATTATGACAAAAAATTCATTGAATTTAATGTTTGGTACTAAGCAAATGCACTGAATATTATGCTACCAATCACAATCAAAGCAGACAATCATAGATGCAAAAAAAGATAAGGGGCAATGCTAATGGACAAGAAACACCTGTTTGTGTTGATGATCGCGCTTGATTTGAAGTGTGAATGAGAGAAATATCCCATGAAGGTCCAAATCCTAACAACAGCAACACACTCATGTACACACTAGGAAACACAAGGAATACCTCTAGGAGGCACATCCGTGGGAAAAAAGAACTTTGCTAATCACTCAACTCTCAAAGAGAAACACTCCTATCGTACTAATTCTACCTATCCTCCATCACGCGAGTGATGAGGATCAAAGGTGTTTAATGACATAGGTCTCTGTTTCAGTGTACCGAATGTGAATGTGTAGGTCTGGTCAATGTTTTGACTTTTATTGTGCATACTCGTTTGCTAATTGCTCTTGCTCTTTATTTATTTTTTTCATTTTTTGTGAGTATAAGCCTTTATATATACATTCCCTAAGATTGGGAGATTGAGAGGTCAGGGAAACAAAGTTGAGAGGGGAGTGAGTGAATGATGACTGTCAGCAAACATTCCCCCCTTCCTTGGGTAGATCATATCGTTTGAAATGTGCTCGTCACCCTTTGAAACCAATTGTTCCAGTCGATAATAGGTGAGGATTTTTGCCAGTAGTTTTCTATTACCTTAGGTGCCTCATCGAGTTGCAAGGGTGGTAAGGTACTCTCCTAGGATCGAACTTGAAGTGGTTCATCAGGTGATTCTTGAACACTGGGATGTGTGGATTCCTTTGTAGCTTCATGGAGGTCCACTTTTGTAGGTGGAGACTCTGGAGAAGCTTTTATCTCTATGGATGCATTACATGAGGAGCTAAAAGCTTCATGGGACTCCCCCCTTTCTGAGCTAGGTGGAACAAATCGTTCTTTCTTTGGTACCCAAACTAGCTCTGGAGCGGTTGTATAGCATTCTGTGATTTTTTTCTTTCCGCGATTGTCAATTTGTTTCGGAGCTACAGGAGTGGGTTCATATGGATCAGGTGACAGGTAAGAACACAATTTAGGTTTTGGCACCCAAATTTGATCATTTCCTTGATAGTAGCCTTGGGCTTCCAATAATCGTTTAGGTATCCAACGCCATGTTTTCTTCCTTTTCTTGGGGCGAGTGGTACGTTTCTTATAAGGCTTTCATTTTTTAGTACTAGCCATGGTCACTAAAGAAGCTTTAGGGACCCACTTGTATGTTTTCTTTGTTATATTAGGATGAGTCTTGTCAGAAGCTATATGCATTGCTTGTAGCATATTTAAAGGTACGGGAATTTCATCCCCCTCAGGTGTTACCCATGTCGTCCCCCTATTTCCCCAAGTGTCTATGGTTGCTGCTACGTGGACCCAATCGACAATATGCTACGTTGCCATTCCGGGTAGGATATCCATATAAGGAGAGTTCTCCCCAATATCCGTGTCTTCATTACACGTGTAACAATACTGTAATGGAGCTGAGTGAATTGTTGTGTCTGATCGATTATCAATGATGAATTTATTTCCTAGAGGATGCGTTCGACCACTTAAAAGATCAACTCGAATGACAGAGTCTTGGAACTGTAAGTAGACGTGGTTTTTGGACCAGTCATGCACCATTTTTGCTTCCCTCATGAATGGATGCCCTAAGATCATCTCAAATGACATAGGATGCTTGGGAAAATCCATAACAATGAAAGTCTGCCTTACCTTGTGTCCCAAGACCTTGATCCTGAGATCCTTTAGCATTCCAATAGGCGTAACAATAGATCCATTAGCCATTTTTACCACTACGCTTGTGGCTTCAAGGTGAGGTCTCCCCATAGACTCCCAACAACTCTTTGTCACCATGTTGACTCCCGCACCACCATCAAGGACCCCCTTTACAGTTAATCGTTTAGTAGTGATTGGTAGAGTAGCATTAGATTCATCACCTTCAAAGTATTGCCCCAACTTGTTAACAAGTATTTCTATAACAAGGTTCTCATCTAGGTTGGGTTGTGGATCTATGTGTTCCTCCTCTATTGGCATCTCCGTAGCTCCATCCATCTGTGCAAATTGTGGTAGCCCAAACTTTAGTTCTCCATTGAGGAAGGCTCGAAGAGCTGAGACTAGCTCAGGGTCTTTATATAGTTTGGACATGATGGTGGTTCTAACTTCTGAAGACATGAAATCCATCAATTTCGCAATGTTTAACGGCACCTTTTGGACTTCATTCCCTTGACGTGGGGAAGATGGGATCTCCATTTCTTCAATAGGATCAAATAGTCCCTCTGTAAACATTCTTTCCATCAAGAAGTGAGTACGTCCACTTTCCCATGACTTTAAGTCACTTTCTTCTTGGATGACACTAGGTATGTCCAAGGGTCTATGGACTTGGTGAGGTTGTTGTTGTGTAGGGAACACGGTGTCTGTAATCTGGATCTTCCTAGGTGCTGGTTCTAGATCCCTTTGAGTATCTTCTACCAAACTCCTTAATTGCTTGACTCGCTCAATCTCCTCTGTAGGGTTTGGATAAGTTCCTATCTTCTTTTTGGATCCTGGCCATTGTGGCTCATGAAGATCTTCCTTGTTGGTTTCTATGTTAGTGGTCGTTTTGGTCTCCATGGTTTCACCTGAATCAGAATCTTCTTCAGCGTCGTTCATATATACGGGGTCATCACCAGTCCCTATGTTGGTCTTTGAGCTGGGGTCTGACTTCGCTGCTTTTTGCGATCTCTTTCTTCCTGTTTTCTTCTTTTTCTGAGATTGGGCAATTGATACCGTGTCTCTTTCCTCAAGAATATAATTTTGTTTTTGGAGCATCGATCGTGTGAGTGCGTTTACTGATACTATGTTTATAGTTGGTGGTGTCCCATCAACAATCTCTATTAAGTTCAATGGTGTGATTTTCGGTGCGTTTGGATTGTTAGGACACTGTGCGATCAAATGATCTATGCCACAACGATTACAAGTGATTATTGGCATTGCCAATGCACTCCCTTGACTTGTTTGCATTAGTGCAACATTCTTTTGCATTCTAATGGGGCACTCAGCTACTCGATGTGGTCCACCACATTCGTAGCACTGAAGAGGTGGTCTCCTGGCAAAAATATTAATGTTTTGGCCTCTTGCTGCTAGCGCAATAGCTTGATATACCGGTTTGATTTGTCTCCAATGGTCTTCCATATAGTACATGGGACACTCCTCAAGAATGTCGAGTCCATAGGTGATACTAGAGTCTATGTCCTCTTCGCAATCTACATAAGTACTAGATGACTCGCAACCTATTTGGTTCATAGGTGTAACTCTTGGATGAGGGGGTTGCGGTCCTAGCACAGGAGGTGGCAACGGTGTGGTTTGGACCACATTTTGGGTTCTAGGGACCATGTGCTGTAATGGCATCTGTTGCTCCATGGGTGGGGTAGGCATCAATGCAGGAACTCGAGGTGAGTCTGCCCAAGCTATAGGCGGTCTATTTTCCATGATGCGTTTAAGCATTAGGCAATCCTTTGCTTGATGGCCATACCTACCACACGCGTTACAAGTCCCATTAAACTTTACTCTGAAAGTAGGGCATTCACTCGTAGTATGTGGGCCCAAGCAAATTGAGCTCCATTGTTGCTCCCTTCTTGGATACATATGAGTGTTTTGTGGAGCACGATTACCCCTGAGGCTCTCTTGGATGGCCTTGGTGAGATCTGCCAAAATCATCTCAGATATCGTTTGCTCTTTCACGATTGGCTTTATCTTCATTGGCTCATGCCCTGACGCTTGCGAGCTACTAGACTTCGGCTCGGCAGACACTCTTTCTCTTGCAATCATTAAATTATCCTCCAATTGGATTGCATTCATGGTGACTGCTTCTCAAGTAGTGATACCTCTAATGACTAGGCCATTATAGATACTTTCATGTCGTAGTCCCCTAATGAATCTATCGAGCAATTGGTTGTTGTTGAATCGCTCGTTTGGATTGCATCGAGAATTCAAATTCTTTAGGCGACCAATGAAGTCTCTCACGGATTCACCTTCTTCTCGTTGGGCTTTCTGTAGCTGAGAGGCTACACCCCAAAGTACTCCCTCTCATATGTGCTCTTTCAAGAACAAACTCCTAAGATTAGAGTAGATCGTTTTCTCTTCTACTCTTAAGGTTCTATACCAATCTCCAGCCTTTTCGCTTAGGGTCAAACTCAAAGCCTTACACTTATGTAGCTCATTGTGCTCTTCCAAGGAATCGCACACATGTTCAAAGACTTCCATATGCTTTCTAGCATCTCCGTCTCCAGTGAATTTCTGTGTGAGCTTACTACTTGAACTGCCTTGCTCCTAGGCTCTCTATCAGGTGCACTACGCATGTTTTCCGCAATAGAGCGACCGATAGTTTAAGCAAATGCTGCCAAATCTCCTATTTGAGCAGGTATAATGGGTGTATGTGCTCCTGGAACCACATGTGAGATGGCAGTTGGCCTTGGCCTTGGCATACGCGCAGCTCTTGGGTCCCATATTTCGTATGGTGGTGTACTAGACGGTGGTCCAAAGTTTACAGTCGTGGCCCTAGGCATAGGGGGTGCCTGATATGGAATGTTATTATTAAATGGCATGGCTCCACTTGTATAAGAGCTTGGATAATGCCATTGTGGATTGTAAGCTCTTGGAATAATCGGAGGTGTAGGAGCTACATGAGGCTGAGGTACGACAGGTGCACATGATTGATACATACATGTAGGTATAGTTGGGGGCACTGTGCTACTAGGCATCGGCGCAGTATTAACAAATGAACTCCATGGTGTAATTCTTGTCATGCTCACCACTGGGATATGCATGGTAGCCGTAGTCACATTAAGAGAAAGATGAGCTAGATCTGGGAAGGTAAAGCTGCCACTTGTGGGCTCAGATTGTACTGAGGCTCCCGGCGAAACAACATATGGAGGATCAATGGGGCTCACTGAGGGAGTCTCCATTTGTGATAGGGTTGGTTGGTTGGACTTTCCCGTATCTAAGAATCTCATTAGGCCTGTTGAAGGCATGTTGATCCCTGTGTTCTGTCTTTCTAACTCGACAATCCTATGGAGGACATCACAGACTTTCTGTTGTTGCTCATCTATGGTAGTAGCACCCGATGTGGATTGTAGAACATCTAACCAACCCACATGATAGGTGTGTCCTGTGTACCGATCAGTTAAATCTTCTGCTTGTAGGTCATACTCCCAATTTTCGTTTAGGAATATCCCATCTAGGCCTGGCGTGCTGGAGGTTTCCCTCGAAGTGGAAGCATTATTGCTCCCCATCGCTTGCCCCTCCTTGACTGCTACCTTGGGAGCACTCGGTTGCTCGGCTGGCATGATTGTTGTCATAGGAGCCTTTGCTTTCAGGGCTCAACTTTGTTCTAGTCTTCGTAGGTTCTCAATTTCCCTCTCCCTTGTTACTTGCATATAGCGTTCGATCTCTTGTACTTCGACAAGACTCCTACCATCGGGTAGTAAAACCTCAGAGGGAGATAGTCCTAAAGGATCAGGAGGTGGAGTGGATGGAACATTCATATGCACACTCTCAAGAAGCATAGGGTCTATTTTAGGCATGAATGACGAATTTACTTCCCCACTCCCTTCATTTATTTCATTAACCGCATGTTTGGAGCGAGTAGCTCTACTAAGGGTCTCTTTTAAGCGGCTAAACACGCTAGACCCGGGCCGTGGGCCCATGGCATGTATGTCTTGACTTGAACTATCATGGTTTGGTGTAGGATACCCCTCCATGACTTCGTAGTCAGAGGAAGAATCACTAGACGCGATATGAGGATCTTGGGTCGCGCTACCTTGAGTCCCGGCCGAAGGTCCAGAACCTAGGGTGGAGGAATAATGGGTGCCCGCGTAAATGGAGGCACTACCAATATGCTCGTGCTCTAACACTCGTCTAGAGCGTAGGTTCATATGACTTTGATCCCCTAGAAGTGTCAGTGAGTGCCCGTGAAGGCTGCTCACCTAGTATTTTTGGGTGTTTTGCAACCCAAGTCTTTTCTTAATTTATTTATTTTTTTGATTTTTTGGTCCTTTTTTTTCTGACCCAGCTATAGAATAGAACGTATGATAGCTCAAAACGAGCGCCTCGGTTAGAGGGACGTGCCGTGCTTTACAGCCCTCCGTTTGGTCACTTTATGCCCTCAGAATCCCTAAAACCGTCAATTTCTAGTAGGAAACTAGGCTCAAATTAGAAAGTCTAAGGGTGCAAGTGGGAAGAGAAGGGGGGAGAGTGGAGGAATTGCCCCACATGCTCTCATTCCCTCTTGAGGGGGTAGGATATATATATAAGAGTGAGTCTAGTATATATCAGAAGACTGAGGACTGAGCCTGGGCCTGGGCCTGCGCTTGGGGAACCGATCTCGATCAAAATTTTAGTGTGGCCCCCCAGTCACTCACGCTTAAATATTTTCGGATTTTTTTACCAAAAAAATTTAATAAATATTTATTTATTTATTTATTTTAAAGGCGACGACCGCGCGCGGTTTAGGTGACCCTTTCCTGGCCACACACACTGTCAACACCTACCTAACCTCTCTGTCAACAGCTCACAGCTCACTACCTTATCTACTTACTAACAGTGCTGCTAACCACTAGCTAATCTACTAACTAATCTGTTAACCACTCTGCTAACTACTTACTGACAGTGAGCTAACTGTCCACCTACTTCCTCTCTCACTACCTTACTGTATAAAGACTGTGTGCAGGCAAACCTTAACAGAAAACTGTGTACAGACTGTGTGCAAACAGAAATTGCTAACTGTCTACCTACTTACTCATTCACTGCGAACAAGATAACGACTACTAATTGTGCAAAGACTGTGTGCAAACAGAAAACACAAGATTATGCAGAAATCACAGAACTTGCAGACAATACAAAAATTAACCACTTGCAGAAAAATAACTCATTCCTCTTCCTCTTCCTCTTCCTCTTCCTCTTCTTTCCTACTACAAACAACTCATAGAAGAAGCACAAAGTGCCTCTTGGGCTTAATGCAGGGCGATTCCCCGCCAGTGGCGCCAAAAATGTGCGCTCCTTGTCGCACTGTCGAAGCAAGGGACTTGCCTAACACTGTGTGCGAGCCACAGACGGCTCCAAGCACACAACTAGCTTAACTAGTAAGCTCAAAAGAGGGCAATGGTGTGTCACTCACCGCTCTATGCTCGTGCCGTGGAGGATTCCTTGCCGCGAAGAAGAAGGAGACGCCGCTACGCCGCGCTCAACCGCTTCACCGCCGTCGTGCCGCCGCAATGCTCGATCACACACACACACACACACACACACACACACACACACACACACTCTCTCTCAAGTACACACACACACACACACACACACTAGTACACAAGGAGATGGAGCAAGAGCACTCTTCTTGCATTGCACAAATGAGAGAATCCGTGAATTTTAGGTTTAGTTGGCTTTTATATGAGCTCACCCCATTCACACTTGGGCGCCCATGCTTAGTCAACTAATCCCTTGAATGTTCCAGTTCGAGTGCGCCTCTCATCGGCGATCACTCTTACCCTTTTCCTATTGGACCGACAAGCCCGGTACCTAACTCTACAAGTAAATAATACAATGTTCGCCGTAGGTTACAACGTCCGTCGTAGGTAATAGGGTGTCCGTGAGCCGTGAGGGTTAACATTAGTCTTTATTTACTTTGTGTGAAGTATATCTTACACTGGGAGGTAAATTAAGTAAAGTAGTTAGTGATTACTTGCCTTGTGTAGAGGAAACTCACACTTGGAAGTGATTTAAGATAGTTAACGTTAGCAGTTATTTGCTTTATGTTGAACTATATTCACACTTAGAAGTAACTTAAGTTAGATAGTTAAAGTTAGGAGTTACTTGTTGTGTGTTAAATTATGTCCACACGTGGAACTAACTTAGGTTAGATTTATCTAATGATTGTCTGTCATGTGTAGTGTAATACTTGCTTTATGTAGAGATATTCTCACACCTAAAAGAGATTTAGATAGGTAGTGAATTTGATTGCTTGCCATGTGTTGAGTTACACTCACACTTGGAGGTAATTTGAGTAGGTTTTTTAAAGATATCTTGCTTTGTGTAGAGTTTAATTACTCACACTTGGAAGTTATTGAGATAGTTTAAGCACTTTATTTATCATGATTCAGATATAGAGTGAAAGCTCACACTTGAAATTTTTTTATTTTTGGTATTTATAATTTAAAGAGGTTGAAAAATTATGTTTTTTTTAAACATTGACGAATAAAGTAATGTTAATGGTATTAAAGATCGATTTTAGATGTGTATTTAATAATTAGTCTTGTTTGAGTTTACAGATCTTAAGAAGATGGTGAAAGGATATGAGTGGAACTACATAGATGAATTGGTCAATGGAAAGACTACATCAAAGTTGAGGTGTAATACTTGAGGCCATAATTTTAGTGAAAATGCTCACAGGATAACAGAACATGTATTCAAAACTCTTGGAAACGCGACAGTTTGTAAAAATCCCCCAAGAGGTATTGAAGCAAAATTTCCCAAGTGGACGCTCAGGGCAAAGAGAGTACATCTTGAGGGAGAAAAAAAGGGAGGTCCCAAAATGATGGCTCCATCTATGGCTAGGGACATGGAGATGACACTCAAGAATGATCAAAATCCTCCTTCGACCCCTGCTCAAGGAGGTCAAGGAGGGTGTCATTCATCCTTTATTGGAGCTGGTAGCTCTAATCCTACTGCAACCCTTTACTAACATATGCCGAAGTGAAGCATGGATTGGAGAAGAACTTGCACCAAGTGGTCCTACTTTGCATCAGGCATTTGATAAACAATGGTTGCTTGAACTCCATCTTAAGTGGACGCAAGCATTTGTTGCATGTGGAATTCCTTTTAATGTCATTTGAAATCCTATCTTCAAAGATGCTTTAATGAGCACAGCGAAGAAGGGTTTTGTGGTACCTAATTATAATAAGATGCGTACAGAATATTTAGATAAATTGAAAACTACATCAAAGAATATTTTAAAGCGCACAACTCTTGATTATGTGCCACAGTATGGATGCACAATCGCTCTGGATGGTTGGACAAATTGTAAGAAGAAACCATTGATTAATGTGATGTTGATTTGTCCAAGAGGTTCCATCTTTCTTGAAGCGATTGACACATCCCTGAAAGAGAAAACTAGTGAATATCTTGTTGGTGTATATGAGCGTTCGATCAGAAGATCAGGGGGACCTAAAAATGTGACAGCCATTGTCACATACAATGCATCTAACTACAAAGCAGCTGAAAAAGCAATCAAAGCAAAGTATCCAAAGATTACATGGGTTTCATGTGTTGCTCACACTTTAAATCTGTTCTTAAAGGACTTTGGAAAAGTTCCTTCTATTAAGCAAACTCTTCTAGATGCAAACCACTTGGTGAAGTTTATAAGAGAGCATTCATTTTCTTACGCTTTGTTTAGAACAAAGTCCCCAACAAAAGATTTATATTTTTTGTGTGACCCATTTTGCAACAACGTATTACGTTCTCTCTACATTGCAGTAGGTTAAAGCAGCCCTTGTTGAAACAGTGGTAGATAGAAGATGGGACATTTGGCTTGATAAATATCCCAAGTATGAACATGTTGCTTCCAAATGCTATCAGCTTGTAAACTCTCCTGTTTTTTGGAGAAATGTAGACAAAAATTTTGTTGTTACAAAACCCTTCACCCATCCAATACAATTAGTAGACAAAGAAACCTCTATCTTTGGACTGGTTTACTAGTACATGCATGAAGCCTCTTGCAAGTTAAAAGATTGTACATCTTATGTAGAAAAAGAGAAATCCATGATGATGTTGTTTGTCAAAAGATGATGGGAGCAGCTGCATACTCCTTTACATGGAGCAAGGTTTATCTTAGATCCTAAGTTCTAGATGCACGAGCAATCTTCAAACAATGAAGTGATTAGTGACTTCAAAAAAGTGTGTGCCCAACTATTAGGCAATGTGGATGGATAGGTGGCATACACAAAGAAGACGTCATATACTAGCAGAGAAGGAATGTTTGGTGATCCTTGGCATATAGATGCTATCAAGACGTTGATCGCACCAGTTTGGTGGAAAGAGTATGGTGGAGAAAAAGTGGAACTTCAACATGTGGCTATGAGAGTATTGTCTATTGCCACCTCAAGTGGTAGTTGTGAAAGAAAATGGTCTTCATTTGCTTTCGTGCATAGTAAAAAACAAAATCGATTAAGTCCTAAACGAGCTGCGGACTTGGTGTACATATTTTGTAACATGCGACTTATGCATAAGCCAGCAAAGTTAGCCACACCGTGCCACAGAAGAAAGCTTCGGGCACTTTCAAACACACGAAGCAATTGCAAATGAGCTCAACTCCGATGATGAAATGGAATGGAATCCAGAGATATTGATCCGGAATGTTCAGATGTCAAAGAAATTGATGTCATGGTGCCTATGATTGAGGGGACGGTCGAGCTATAAAGTTTGTACTATATTCTCAATTAATTTTGTAATATGAAAGTTTTGTGGAGATTAGCTTCGCAATCACCTGCTCTCTCTCTCTCTCTCTCTCTCTCTCTCTCTCTCTCTCTCTCTCTCATTGTCTCTCTTTCTCTCCATCTTCTTTCTATCATTGTGAAAAAGAGGTAGGGAGAGAGAGCAAAACTTACACAATTGCAACAACATCCGACATGTTCATTTGTTCCAACAAATAGAGATTTACATATCAAAAAGAGGTTTTAGTTACAAATCTTAAGATTGAAGATACAAAAAGAGCTTGATATTGTTTGGGAGATTTAATTTAAATCATGGGTTGGATCCCCTAAAAGATCAGATACACGAAATTTTGAATTGCCGAAGGAATCACTTGGACTCGTATTGCTTATCTCTTCTTCGATAACATGCCCATATCTTGCCTCGTACCATGCCAACTTTCTTTCTAGCTTTGCTATACGAGGGCACGGCATGGCTGGGGTCTCTCTTTGATTTCCCAAATCCATGCCTTGGGTTGCGAGCTGCTCAATGATTGTGGTTTCTTCGAGCAAATATGTGTAACCTCTCTCGTAAGGAGGATATTCTTGATTGGCTTCCCATGCATGAATCTTCTCAGTTGGGCGTCCTTTGCCGACACCTCCTGTAGTGGGATGATCATTCCAATCTACTTTGAGCCACAATACATATTAACAATAGCATTGTTGCACAAAGTAAATTGCCACTTGATTATTATTTGGTGGTGATCTGTACACTTGGACAAATCTTAAAAGGGTATTTCTTGCGAGGATAGTGTGTTGTAAATCTAAAACTTTAAAGGGAGCGAAAGCCTTGGCATTTCCACTAACTCAAAAGAATGTAATGCGTACAAAGTGATTTGGTCATAGCTGTCTGCATTGCCTGTAATTTAGTGGCTCCCCTTGAAGTTTTGATTCGTCTTCTTGGAACGCATCCAAAACGCTAAGATCTCCTTAAGCCACCAAATCTCTTCCTCTTTGTAAATTTGTTTTCCCAATGCATGATAAATCAAAGGATCATTAGGATGTTGTGCATTCTGGTTGAGAGCAATATCTTCCATACATGAAATGCAAAACAATAAACTTTAATGAGACAAGCCTTAGCACTTAGAAAAGAGAGATGTTTTAGAGGATTTTAGCAATCCAACTTGAAATACTTTAAAACCTTAACTTGAAGAACTTCAAAGACGTAACAATTTAAGATCTAGTTTGAAATATTACGACACATTGCACACCATTAATGACAAAAAAAAAAAGTTACTGGTCTAATCATCAACAAGTCTCAAGCCAGATTTGGTTACAACATGATAGCCAACATATTGGGCTCCATTCAAACAAAGGCTTAAATCCCATATTTTAGGCCTATCTAAGGGTTTGGAGAGTTTTCCACTGGCCAAATGTTTGTTTACATTTCTCAAAAATTTGCGCTTGAGAACCTTAGAGGGCTCTGGAATTAACGCAACCAAGCGTCTAAAAATATATGAGAGACTATATATATCATATGCCTTGGTGAAAGGAGGAGGATTGATGCTGACATTTTCAGGGACAGTCCATGGATAATCTCGCTCAAATTGTGCTCTAGTTTGAGGGGTGAGATTTGGCAGCTTGGGAAATGTTGCCAAAGTGTTTGATGTACTTTGTCCCCAGTCCGCGATTCCAGCATAACTCCTCGCTCGACAAAATGTAGTAGAATGTTTCTAGTGTGTAGATCATTGTGAATGATGTCGTGACTATGCACAAATTTCATCGTCTGCAGAAGAGCGTTGCAGATCAGCAAAATGTTGTCTATGAACTGTTGTACAGTTCCAGATGTGTGTTAAAACTCTTTGATTTGCAGGCTTGCTTCCCTCATGATAACATACATGAATCCACTGTTCAAGGTGACCTCCATTTCAAAGCTTGAAGATCAACATAGGCCTTTTGATATAACAAACAAGAGCACGTGGCAATATCATGCCACGATGCTGAGCAATAGTAGCAATTGCTTCCTCTAGCACAATTTGTAATGTTGGCTTGCTTCGTATCTGGTCTTTGTAGATCTTTGTCACATAGATAGGATCTCACCTAATTGGGGTGCTTGCAAGTGAAAGATAGAATGCTCCCCAAGTAAGTGTAGGACAGGAGGACATGTAGTATCATCCAGGTGTACAGCTAAGGGCTCAGCACCTGAAGGAGGAGGCACATCCTCTTCTATCCTAGGAAGTTTTGAAGAGCCTTCGACCTCATCCTTGCTCTTCAATTCTGATTGTAGCCGTGCCACAAGCTACATTCGCTCTTTGATTCCAGGTTTGGCTTTGATTTTTTGATGAACCATACTCTCAAAGCTTCTAGTGATCTGGTCTAATGATTGTTTTATTGTGTTATGCATTACTCCATTAGAGTGCAAAGCTGGGTCAAATGACACAAGGAATGCACTGCACAGTTTTAGCCAACACTGTTCCACAAGTTCAATCATGAAATCATCGAACTTTGCCTGCAGTGGATCAAATGCCCGACGCAAATGATCGCCTAAAGCACCATAGAGAGACAAAACTAGAGCATCACAATGATTTTTCGATGCTGACGCATTAATTATGTCTTTACCATGACTGAAGCCGAAAAATACATGAAGAAAATATAAGTAAGGCAAATCTAGAAGAAATATAAATAGGCATATATGATAGGAAATAGTTCTAAACAAAAACATTTCATGGACAATAATAACAACCAGTAACGAAAGACCTAGACATATATGATTCCTCCCTGCAGTGCGACGCAGTGGTCAGCAATAGCTAGAGAAGAAAAAAACGTATAATACCAATCTCCTTGCAGTGCAACGAGGAAGTCGACAACTGTCAGAGACGAAGGATTAATAATACCTAGCCCTTCTCTACAGTGCGACACGGTGGCCAGTAACAGCTAGAGACGAGAAATTTATTAAGTCCAATCAAACTGTAGTGCGACACAATGGTCAGTAGCACTCAGGATCAAAGGATGTAAAATATATATCCCCTCTTTGCAGTGCAACACGGTGGTCACAACAACAATCAGAGATGAAGAATCTATTAAATACAATCTTCTTGTAGTGCGACGCGACGGTCAGCATCAACCAAGAATGATGGATTTAAAAACCCTAATCCCCTCCCTGCACTGCGGCACGGTGGTCAGCAACAATCAGAGATGAGGAATCTATCAAATCCAATCTTCTTGCGGTGCGACGTGATGGTCAGCAATAGTCAAGAACGAAGGATTTGACAACCCTAAACCCCTCCCTAAAGTGCAACACGCTGTTCAGTAACAGACAGAGACGAGGAATCTATTAAATCCAATCTTCTTGCGATGCAATGTGATGTCACCAGCAGCCAAGAACGAAGGATTTGAAAATACTTAACTCTTCCCTACAGTGCAACACGGTAGTCAGAATTGACAGAGACAAAGAATCTATTTTATTAAATTTGATCTTCTAGTAATGCGATGCAATGGTCAACAACTAGGAAGCAAAGATGTAAGATAGCTAATCCCTCCCTGCAGTGTGACTCGATGGCTAGCAACAACTAGAGACAAAAAATCCAATTGTACAACCTAAGCTACTCCTTGTAGTGCGACACGGAGGTCAGCAGCAGTCAAGGACAAAACATCAAAAGTCTAACCCCCCTTGCAGTGTATCACGAGGATCAACACAGCCAAGGATAGGTGTCTAAACCTATAAACTAACACTGAGGCGTGAGAAAAGCTTCACAACAACAACGCTAGCAAAAACAACCTGCAAACTAACACTGAGGTGCAAGCAAAGCTCCACAACAAGAGTGCTAGCAAATAAATTTCACAGAAAAAAAACATTAAAAAATAGAAGAAGAAATTACATGACTCGCAAAAGCTCTGTCACTATCGAAGGAAGCTCTCTCTCTCTCTCACTGCTCTCTCTCTCTCTCTCTCTCTATCACTATCAGAAAATCGTTATCGTGATAATTCGTTCGAACTGTCGTGGTGCCTTTCTTTTATAAAGCAAATAGTATTTTTGATCGAAATATTGTTTATTCGAAGAAACGCGTATAATATGGGTATACAACGACAATACCAAAATATACGTACATTTTTTGTTATACTGGCATATAAGTGCAACTTAGTGCATAAGAAAACCACAATCATGCTCAACACAAGGAGTATACAAGTGTGTTCCAGAAGCAATCAAAGCATGCTTAGACTACAAAATATGTAAGCAAAAGGAAATTAGAGAAGTAACAAAGAAAGAGTAAGAGGGGGAAGATGATAGGGACTCCATAGCCAAGTTGCAAGCTCCTTAGTTCTTCTCACTTCACAAAAAGGTGAATTTGAATATTACAAAATTTCTTTTATATAGGGTTACATTATGCAATGTTTGGACATCCAAAACTCATGGCTTGGTAATTTCTTTTCTAATCTTTTAGAATTTACTAATTGCATAGGTCTTTAAATTTTGAATTCATGAAGAGAACAATTTACCATATGATGCTCTTCACCCAAAGATTTACATTAAAAAAATATTTTCATAGGGAATTCTAAACATTTGTTTTTTCACTTTTCACTCCATGTTGTCGTTCACATGGATGTTGTGTCTAGGCAAAAATAAATACACAATATAGAATATTACACCCATCACTGTAAGGCTATTCTTATCTTTGTATTAGCACATTGAATAAATCAAACTCTTGTGATGTGTGCCCTTAAGCTTTTCCTTCACCTTCTCAATCTTTGCGTGCATTCCTGCACCCATATTTTCAATAGTAAGTTCACATTCTTGCCTACTGAAATCTCATCTTCGCCATCTCTTTCGTGCATTTTTGCACCTATGTTGGAGGCTCGCCATAGCATAGGCAATCTCCCACAAAATCCATCAATCCGGAGAGAGAGAGAGAGCATGACCCGGCTAGGGCTTGGAGGCATCACACAAAGAATGTGCGAGAGCGTCATCGGATGCAAAGATTGAGAGGATTCAAGAGCGTGCATCCTCCAAAGCAAATAGAAATCATCCCAAATCAACTAATGCTAATCGCACATCAAGCATCAATACAAGCAATCATCTACACACATCAAGCAACGAAGTGAAACACACTAATCTTGGAGTCTCTCAAGCACAACTCTAATTACATGCATTGACGATTAAGCACACAAGATTGCATTCAAGTCGGCCACCCCAACCATGCCAATCATGGTGTCCAAATCAAGTCACACATAATCAAATTAAGCTCAAGGCTTCTTAAACCTACACACACACAAGCACACCATTAGAGGACAACTCTAATCCCTCAATCACGAGTACGCCCACTCCACTTAATCGAGAAAGTTAGATAAGGACTCCACTAATCGGAGTAGCTTAGCATAAGTAAGAGTTAGATTAGAAAAGATCAACACTTCAAAACAATGACGGAAAGTAGAGAAACATGATTGACAACATAATGAAAACTAGATTAATTAAGAGAGGATTACACTAATTACATGTGATTAGCACTTCTAAGCATGGGTATTAAGCTCAAAGGCTGGGCCATCAAGACCTACTCTAGGGAGAGAGTTCTCAAAAGGACCACTCCAGAATGACCTCTTTGCATAAAAGGGTTCCTTATAAAGGCATGCACCACAAACCCTCCTACTATGGGAGTAAATTGAGCTTTCTGGCTAGCATATACAACTCTGGAACTCCCAAATGAGCCCAAGACCTTATACAATGTGAATAGAAAATATTGTGTACATCCATAGCATATCCTCTGCTTGGTGCATGCTTGGTGCAACTGTTAGCCGCTGCTAATACTCCCCCCTTCCTAATTTGGCACAAGTCCTCGTGTGCCGTCAAGGCAGTCATGAAGGCATGTAATTGTATGTCCTGGAGGTAGGTCTGTCAAAAAGAGAAAGCATTTGATTAAGCACCACAAGCTGAGTCATGGAGATTCAATATGAAGTACATTGAGCATGCAAGGTAAATTGCTGTAAAAATTAGAGTTTAATGTATGGCCAAATTTAAAGTATCATAAAGCAAAAAAACACTTAGACTATTGTAAAGATTAACCCTTCAAAAATTGCAAGTTTATGAATGCTAACACAAGCGGTAAAGTTATGAACCTAGATTGATACAAACTCAAAATTATGCTTATCTAAAACCCAAATGTTTTATGCTTAATGCAACTTCCTACACCTAGACATGTTCTGGCTATTATTAGACTTACTTACAATTAGTACAATGTCATTAGGCACTCTTTTGAAAGCTCATGGAAGATTGAATTGCATATCATTGAAAAAATTAATTCACATCACAAGGCGACCATCCCATGGCAGGTCAAGCTACAACTTTCAGTTCCTTGTTATCCACAAGGCCTTCTCCAAAAGTCTACTATCCTACCAAGGCGACAGCTAACCCCTATCAATCTAGGGCATCGGTTCAAGGCCTCAACAACGCATGCCAAGGTGGTCCCCCCCACCTACCAAAGACTAATAAGGCGCTAGGCCACATTTAGACATATCACATTTTTATTTTTATTTATTTTTATTTTTTTAAGTTCAAGTGTCTTGGTGGCCATTTTTGGCCACTTCTTTTAGACACATTTGCAATTTGTGCATTTGATTTTTGCTTTGTTAGCACATTCTTCCACCATTTAATAAGTTCGTATAGCATTTGGACTAAGAGATAGGGAAGTTTAATCTAACCTAGAACAACTAACCTAGAACAAGTTGTGTGAGAATGCTACATTTAAGGTAGGCATTAGGATATCTAGAGTAGCAAAACATGAGCTAACATTAAGCTAGGTCATTACCTACACGCATGCTAACAAAAATAAACTCAAATTCTTAACGGATTAATATTGACAAAGCCTAATGTTGAAACTTTAATGATAATTTAAATTTGGCCGTTACAAAACCAAAATTTGAAGCAGTTTTACTCAACCAAGCAATGAATGTGTAAAGAGCAATTGCAAAGCATGGAAGGAGTTCACCTTTTGCCAATTTGGATCATCTTGGCAAGTGGTATCCTTGTAGGGCTTCTTTATTTTTATTGAAATCCTCGGTTCTTGCATTAAAGGTTAGTGCATAACACATCATGCAAAGAAACCCTTTATTGAAAGCAACAAGTACAAAACTTTTATTGAATCCTAATCTAAGGTCTTGGAACCTAGATTTGCCAAAGGGAAAAAACCCAAGGGAAAAAATGTTGGTTATGCACATTTATACTCTTTGATAGAAAATTTATGCATACATAACAACCATGAGATATAAAATGCTTCTACATAAGCCCATTTTGCAACTTTTACCATTTCTCATGCATGATTCAAAAGTTTGATTAGTTTCAAGCTCACTTGAAGTATGGAATTAAAAACAAGCCAATAGCTAAAAAATAATGCAACTTTTGAATGAAATGAAGTGGCTCTTTAAAGTTGAATTTTACATAAAAGCTTTCCAAAACGTTGGCTAACAACTAGCTCACATGAAATTTTACATTTTTAGAGCAATCTATGAGCTAGAGATGACTACAACTTGATGAAATGAAATGAATGGCTCTCAAAAGCCAAATTTGTACTTGAAAGCTTCAAAAAAGTTGGGTAAATACCCCGGGGCGGTCACTTTTTAGAATGTGTATGATATCACGTGAGTTAACCGGAGAGGATTATTAAAAGACCAAAATGTATAAAAATGTATACATACAGAGGGGGGTGGGGGTTTTTTAAATAGGCTCACAGTGTAAGTATAGTATGTATATTGGGGTATTATTAATTACCACTTGAACGCACGTGATATAGGGGTCTTTTGATAAGTGACTGCCCCGGGGTAAATACTAGCTCAAAAGAAAACATTTGCATTTTAGACCAAGCTATGAGCTAGCATTACAACTTTAATCCAAACATTCAGAATGGCTCTAATTAGCCAATTTTTGCAATACATTGCAATGATGACCCCTCCTTGGATCAATGAAAGCACACTCCTGCCGCATCCTTTCAAAACAACTCAATCATTAGTACTTTTAGGCATTTGGAAATACAACACAAGCACTAAAAACATGCTAAATCATAAGCCCAAAAGTTTTGGTGCTCTCTTTTGTTCATCAACCAAGATCAATGTTAGTGTTATGCAAGGATTTTTCATTTAAATCAAACATTAAAAATGTTCAATCAATGCCAAGCCCAACTTTCATTGCACATCCTCAATGATCACATCCAACTAGCACTCATACGGCATGCATAGCAAGGGAAAAAAAGAAAGAGCATAAGATGAAGTAAATTGAAGCTCCCTCGAGGCATAAAAACCTTTTTTGTATCATTGGCCATCGTCCCTTCAAAAAAGATCATTGATTAGTGCTATACATTCATATGGTCAACACAATACAAGCACTAAAAGAATTTAAGAACAATCATAAGCCCGAAATTTTATTGCCCTCTCATGGTCGTCGAACAAGATCAATTTTAGTACTTTGCATGATTTTCACATTCAAATCAAGCACTAAAATGTAACAAACAATGTCAAGCCCAAGTTGAATGCACACTCTTTGACCAAGCATCAGTTTACTTCAATGTACCTCAACATGAAGCTCGCATGTAGCTGATATGATATATATAACATCGCAGAGGAAAAGTATAAGGTAAACTTTTGTTTCCCAGCTCTTTTTAAAAGACCAAAGCAATAAGCTCTGCTTATAAAATTCGAGCAAAGCTCGAGCACTTGCAGCTGAAGCTAGCAAAATTTTGAACTTGAGGGTGGGAATGTCCCCTTGATTTTGTTTTTTATTTTTATAAATGATTTTCTTTTTTGTTAAACTGAGTTATACTCTCCTCTTTTTTCTTTTTAATGGTGAGACGTTGCAGCTGCCCGGGTCAACAGGGAGAGAAAGGCAAAGCAAGGGCTCGTCGTGCTGAGAAAGTGTGTGTGTGTGTGGGCTCATGCTGACGCGAGCCTGGCATGTAGGCGACAAAACAAGCCAGGGGATGCGGCCCATAGGTAGAAGGAGGTTCAGTGCACTGGCGGGCTGCAGCTAGGTAAGAGAGAGAGGGAGAGAGAGAGTGAATCTCGCAGACTTGAGATCGTCCAGGGTGGGCCACTGATTGCTCGGCAGAAGAGCGTGTGTGGGCACTAATTCGACCCGTGCCGGTCATCGTGGGTGTGTGTGTGTGTGTTTGGGCGCCATAATCGACAGCAAGGAAAAAAAGGTGTGCAGTCGGGCGGGCCATGCACGAGCGCATATGCAGTCAAGACGGGCCTCAGCGGGAGGTGCGGTGTGTGTGTGAGTGTGTGAGGTATGGCGAGCCAAAAGCAGCAAGATGGACCAACAGACTACCAAGATTGAAGGGGTCGAGGATGACGGGCCACGGGTGTAAGGCTGAATATAAAGAGAGGTTGAGAGCACCTATTGCATGAAATTTGTGTGTGTGTGTGTGTGTGTGTGATGCCAAGAAGGCGCCGGGTCAGCAAGTAAAGCAGATGGGGAGTAAATTGGCCGGCATCAGCGCTGCAGCATGATGTTTAAATTTTTTTTATTTTTTCTTTTATTTTTTGTGCTTAAAGATGTTATCAAGAAGGAGGTGGTTCCCACCATGAGCAAGACCAAGTGAGAGCAAGAGAGAGTGATGACAAATCACAATTTAGGCATAATTGGCCATTAATTAGGCACACACACCTAAATTTAGGCCGTTGATTTGTGCAAAAATTTCATTAAACACTCATTGCATTTCATCAATTGCACACTTGATCACACATACATGAGTATATACATGCTAAATTAACTCAATTTTAATCAAAAATTGATCAAATTTTAACTCAATTTAATATTGCACACACACAAAAAATTACAAATCCAATTTTTTGCTCAATTAGCAACGAAATTAGGCCAATTCCTAATGTTTGCACACACATTTCTTGCAAAATCATCAATCTACAAGCATTTAGGTGTTCAATTTGACCATAAATCTTCTCATAAAAGTTATTTAAAATGGGCACACACATTCAAATCTTGCCCTAATTTTGGCAGTTAGGCCTACTCAATGACCGGAATAGCCTCTCATACACATCAATTTAGTGATTTGCACACACAATTTATGCAAAACTACCATTCCACAAGCATCTAGGCATCCTATTTTATTACAATTTCATCAAATTAGGCATAAATTCCATCAATTAGGCACACACACCTAATTTTAGCAATGATTTAGCAACTCAATGGGATCAGCTTAATCAATCAAAAATTGAACCGAGTAGGTCAATCCACTTACAATTGATTGCTTGCTCGCTTAGTCCTTGCTCCTCGCGTAGACACTCCATTGCACACACATGTGTGCAACTCCGATTCGGTCCAAAATTGATCAAAAAATTGACCAAAATCAACACTCAATCACATGATTAGGCATAGATTAGAGCAATTAAGAGTGATGATCCTCCTCAATTAAGGGGATTTAGCATACATTCCAAATCAAAATTAGTGGTTAGGTTAGCACAATTAGCATGGAATTAGTACAATTAGCACAAAATTAGCATGAAAGGGATGCAAAATTAGTGAAGGTTAGTGAAAATTAGCAAAATCAAAAGAGAATTTAGGGGTTTTTGGGGTGAAATGACTCTATACACATCTAATTAAACTTAATTACACTACACACAAATCAAATCCTACCTAATTACAAGAAATCGATAATCAAATTACTCTTATCTTTTGCAACCTCAACTCCACTAGCGTAGGCAACTCGTTCCCCGGCAGTGGCGCCAATGTTGGAGGCTCGCCATAGCATAGGCAATCTCCCACAAAATCTATCAATCCGGAGAGAGAGAGAGAGAGAGAGAGAGAGAGAGAGAGAGAGAGCATGACCCGGCTAGGGCTTGGAGGCATCATACAACAATGACGGAAAGTAGAGAAACATGATTGACAACATAATGAAAACTAGATTAATTAAGAGAGGATTACACTAATTACATGTGATTAGCACTAGCCTTCTAAGCATGGGCATTAAGCTCAAAGGCTAGGCCATCAAGACCTACTCTAAGGAGAGAGTTCTCAAAAGGACCACTCCAGAATGACCTCTTTGCATAAAAGGGTTCCTTATAAAGGCATGCACCACAAACCCTCCTACTATGGGATTAAGTTGAGCTTTCTGGCTAGCATATACAACTTTGGAACTCCCAAATGAGCCCAAGACCTTATACAATGTGAACAGAAAATATTGTGTACATCCATAGCATATGCTCTGCTTAGTCCATGCTTGGTGCAACTGTTAGCCGCTGCTAACAACCTATATTTCCAATAATAGGCTCCCATTCTTGCCTACTGAAATCTAAAGTTTTTCCATACAATTTTGCAAAGATCCTTTTAGTTTATGGATATAGGTGTGAGTATTGTGCATGATGCTATTCTGAGGAAAAATTCTCTCCAACGTATTATATATTCCTTACATAGCTTCACACAGGTTATTATCTAGTAAGGAATATCTAATAATCACAATTGAGCATAGTGTAACATTCATTAGACTGTGGAGTTAAGAAGTCTTTTAAGATCCCTATCAAACACAATATTGTGTGCATAATTACTTCACATATGTCTCTTCTTCTTTATGTGAAAATTGCCAATTATTATGGGGCTTGTCTACAAGTGGAAGAAAATTGTATGTTTGGACTTAGACACAAGCGCCAAGCTATTATATGTATCGCAAGAGATTCCAAGTACTAGTCATGTCATTGACTAATTCACAGTATGATGAGGTCAAATCATGAGAAGAAATCGATAGTAAGCATTTCCATGATTTTAGAAGGACTTGATGGAGGATAGGGAGCAATAGGTTTTTCTCAAAGAGAGGGCCTCTTATGTTTACTTGAGATCCCTTTTTGTCGAAGGGAAAAAGATGTAGGATTGGGAGCAATAGATTTTTCTCAAGGAGAGGGATCCCTTTTGCCCAAAGGGAAAGTGTCTCTATGAATCTTAGTTGTTAGGTTGATCTTAAGGAGGAGGTTTCCATACTCCTATGCTATGAGTATATGACTAAGCTTTAATCAAATGGAAGGAAAAACTTTGTTGAGTATGGAGCCCGATTTACCCCTTGTAATTTTTTGTTTAAAAAACGCACATTTGTAAGGCCCCCATTATGAGGAGAAGCCATCGTGCATGAAGAAAAATCACTCGCCAAAAACCAAAATTTTCAAGGCAAGTCTTGAGCAAAGCTCGAGGCTGGCTTTGATGAAATATTCATTTTTGTCGGAATATTATGGCCGGACGGCGGCTAGAAAGTGGTCGAAAAACAATTGGTCGTTTGGCCGGTTGATCGGTGGCTAATAGTCAATGGCCTGTGGCCAAATTCAATGGCCGATGGCCGATTTCAAAGGCGGACTTGTCTTCTCAAGGGAGGCCACACATGGGCGGATTGAAGAGTCCATTTGGACTTGTCTACACGAGGGCGGCTACACAAGGTTGTTTCTCATGAGAAAGGGTGGCACTTTTGGCCTATAAAAGGAGGTCATTTCTACATAGACTGTGAAGTTGATGCAACAAGGTCGGTGTGAGGTGGTGAGAGTGAAGCAATGCGGGAGCTCTATTAAGGGTATAATCCCTTTGTAACCTACTTCTTGCTTGAAGCACTAAAGCCATTGAGTGGCTCCTTTCTCGTGGATGTACTCCACATTGGGTGAACCACGTATATCGTTCTCTCTCTCTCTCTCTCTCTCTCTCTCTCTCTCCCCACTATAATCTCTCGTGTGTGAAAATTTGTCTCTCTCCATTAAGTAAGCTACGCAAATATCTATTTAGCTATGTCCTATTTCCTAACACTTGGTATCAAAGCAAGGTTTGCTCGTAGCTAAAGTATCTCAAGGAAATGTTTCCTTGAATTGAGTGGGAATAATGGCGGAGGGATGGAAGCTCAAGATCAAGAAGTTCAATGGCAAGAACTACCAACACTGGAAGATGTAGATTGAAGACTATCCTACCAAAAGGACCTTTATTTGCCACTAGGCGGTCTTGCAAAGAAGCCCGCAATGATGGTAGATAAAGCATGGATTGTCCTTGAACGAAAGGCACTGGGAACAATCCGATTAAGCTTGGCGTTAACAGTGGCCTTCAATGTTTTTAAGATGAAGACCACACAGGACTTGATGAAGTCACTTGGCGGCCTCTACGAGAAACCATCGGTATCCAATAAGGTATTTCTCAATCATGAAGCACTTGTTCAATCTAAAGATGGCAGAGAATGGTTCACTTGCAGAACACCTAAATGACTTTAAGACCAACATAAGTCAACTTGATCAGTGAAACTCAATTTTGATGACGAAGTGCGAGCTTTCATTATACTATCATCTCTACCGGATAGTTGGGACAGCCTTGTGATGGTTGTAAGTAATTCTATCTCTGGCACAAATACTCTTAAGCTTGATGATGTTGTGGGTGTTCTCCTAAGAAAGGAAATGCGAAGGAGAAGCACTGGAGAATCATCAAGTGTTGCATTGTCAGTGGAAACAAGAGGAAGGCCTAAGGAGAGGTTCAAAAACCAAAAGGGTCATGATCGCTCAAGGCGGAGCAAGTCACGCACAAAGTCAATTCTTGAATGTTGGAACTACGGCAAGAAGGGCCACATCAAGAAGGATTGTTGGTCCAATAAGAAGAAGGACTCGAGTCTCAAGACAACAAGCCAACATCGGAAGCCAATGTGGTAGGTAAAGTAGAGCAAGATTCTCTAATTCTCTCATTAGACAATGTGTCTAATTCCTGGATAGTAGATTTTGGGGCTTCATTCCATGCGACACCACACAAACAACATGTCCAAGATTACACCAAAGGTAATTTTGGGTATGTATACTTGGAAGATGATAAAAATTGTGAAATTTTTGGCAAAGGTACATTTTGTGTCAAAACTGCTAACGAAAATGCATGGAAGCTAAAAAATGCTAGGCATGTTTCTTCTCTTCACAAAAATTTGATCTTTATAGAACAATTGGACGATGAAGTTCACAACATTACATTCAAGAACAAACGGTGGAAGTTCTCAAAGGGATCTTTGGTGGTTGCCAAGGGAAAAAAGGTCGGTATAGTTTACTTGTGTATTGTCAGCACGCAATCTTCAACTTGTGCAATAGCTACATAAGTTGACAATGCGGTGTGGCACTATCGGCTTGGGCACATGAGTGCCAAAGGAATGCAAATCCTTCAATCAAAGAACTTCTACCAGGTTTGAAAGAAGTGGACTTAGAGTTTTGTGAAGATTGTGTTTATGGTAAACAAAAAAGGGTAAAATTCTTAAAAGAAAGAAATGAAAGAAAAAATAAAAAACTTGAATTGGTTCATTCTAATGTTTGAGGTCCTACAAGTACACCATCCCTTGGTGGCTCATTGTACTATGTAACATTCATAGACGATGCAACTAGAAAAACATGGGTTTATGTCATGAAGAATAAATCCAATGTGTTTTCCATATTTCAAAGGTGGAAAGACTTTATGGAGAATAAAGTAGGTACCAAGGTTAAATGCCTCAGATCCGACAATGGAGGTGAATACTGCAGCCAAGCTTTTGTGCTAGCAATGGAATTCAGAGGCAAAGGACAACCCCAAGAACACGTCAACAAAATGAAATTTTTGAAAGGATGAACAGAACAATCATGGAGCGAGCACGCAGCATGCGGCTACATGCAGGCTTATCGTTTGAACTTTGGGCGGAAGTAGTAAGTACATCTATGTATTTGATCAACCGGTCACCCTCAACTACATTGGATGGGGGAGTTTCAGAGGAGGCATGGATAGGTAAACCAATGAATTATATATTTCTCAAAGTGCTTGGGTGTGAGACTTTCATGCACATAGATAGAAGCCTAAGATCAAAGCTACATGCAAAGTCCAGAAAGTGTTTCTTCATTGGCTATGGAGAAGGTGACTTTGGGTATCGCCTATGGAATCTTGAAGATGGTAAAATCTTTAGAAGTAAGGATGTAATTTTCAATGAACAAATAATGTACAAAGATTACTTGGAAAGAAAACAAACGAAAGAAACAGGTGACGAGTACATGGAGCTTGAGGATGGTGAAGACTCAAGGAGGGCAAACGGTGACAACGTACAACAACGTCAACCAAATGAGGAGCCTCAACCTATTCTACAAGAGCAAGTAGACCTCTAGAAAGGTTTATTCCTTCCTTCAACCATCTCTTCATCTCAGATTCTGGAGAGCCGGAACCATACAAGGAAGCTATGCAACATGAATCAAAAGAAGAATGGATGAAGAGCATGCAAGTGGAGATGGACTCATTTCATTGCAACCAAACATGAAAGTTGGTTGAGATGCCTAAAGGTAAGTGGACACTTCAAAACAAATGGGTGTAAAAGCTGAAGGAAGAAGAAGGTGGGAAGAAAAGGTACAAGTCTAGGCTTGTGGTAAAAGGATTTTCTCAAAAGAAAGGTTCAATGAAATATTTTCTCCTGTTGTAAAAATGAACTCAATTAAGCTTGTCTTAAGCCTTGTGACTACTCATGATTTGAATCTTGAGCAATTGGATGTAAATACGGCATTCCCTCTCGGGGACTTAGAGGAGGAAATTTACATGCTTCAACCAAGGCGGTATGAAGTAAGAGGTAAGGAGAAAATGGTTTGCAGATTAAAGAAGAGCTTGTATGGCTTAAAGCAAGCATCAAGACAGTGGTACTTGAAGTTCGATCGATGGATGTTGGATCACGAATTCAAAAGATGCAACTCAGATCACTGCGTTTACACAAAGAATTTGGGAGATGGGAATTTCATCATCCTATTGTTGTAGGTTGATGACATGTTGATTGCAAGTGCTAACATGTAGGGCATCAAAGACCTAAAAGAGGAGCTATAAAAATCTTTTTCAATGAAATATTTTTGTGTTGCAAAGAGGATACTCAATATAAAGATATCAAGGGACTAAATAAAGAAGACACTAAAGCTATCTCAAGAGGATTACATCAAGAAGGTACTAGAAAGGCTTGCAATGCAAGATGCAAAATCTGTCTCTACACCTTTGGCTAGTCACTTTAAACTAACCAAGGATATGTGTCCAAAGACACAAGAGGAGATAGCCTATATGTCTAAAGTTCCATTTGCTGTAGCGGTAGGTTCTCTAATGTATGCTATGGTCTAAACAAGGCCATATATTGCACATGTAGTGGGAGCTGTGAGTAGGTTCATGGATAATCCAGGTAAAGAGCATTGACAAGTTGTGAAGTGGATACTTAGGTACCTAAAGGGGATAACCATGAATGCTTTGTATTTCGGAGGCACTGACATTTTCTTGCAAGGGTAAGTTGATGCAGATATGGCAGGTGACAAAGACACTCGAAGGAGCACTACTGGCTACGTCTTCACAATTGAAGGCACGTCAATAAGTTGGGCTTCAAAGCTACAGAAAGTGGTCTCAATTTCTACCACGGAAGCAGAATATGTAGCAATGACGGAGGCAAGAAAAAAGATTCTGTGGCTTCACAGATTCTTAGAAGAGCTTGGATTCAAACAAGACAATTGTTTCTTATACAATGATAGCCAAAGTGCTATCCATCTTGCGAAGAACTCAGGCTTTCATTCAAGGACAAAGCACATTGAGGTGAGATATCACTTCAATGAGGGACATCTAAAGTTAGGAAAGGTGCATACAAGTGAAAATCCTGTAGACATGTTTACAAAGGTGCTCAATAAGGAGAAGTTGAGCTTTTGCTCATCTTCAATCGGCTTCAAGGATAAGAAGCCAGGATGGAAAGCAGTCACACAGATTTGGTTTGGAGATCAGTCTCCAAGTGGGAGATTGTTAAGTATGGAGCCTGATTTACCCCTTTAATTTTTTGTATTAAAAACACATAAGTATGGAGCCTGATTTACCTCTTGTAATTTTTTGTATTAAAAACACACATTTGTAAGGCCCCCAAGCCATCGTGCATGAAAAAATCTCACTCACCGAAAACCAAAATTTTCATGGCCAATCTCAAGCAAAGCTCGAGGCTGGCTTCGATGAAATATTCCTTTTTGCCGGAATATTATGGTCAAATAGAGGCCGAAAAGTGGTTGGAAAACGGCCCATGGCTTGGTCAGTGGTCAAAAGTCAATGGCCAATGGCCGGTGGCCGATTCCGAAGGCTAACTTGTCTTCTCAAGGGCGGCCACACATGGGCGGATTGAAGAGTCCTTTTGGACTTGTCTACACAAGGGTTGCTACACACGGCTACCTCTCATGAGAGAGTGCAACCCTTTTGGCCTATAAAAGGAAGCCATTCCTACACACATTTTAGAGTGTGAAGTTGATGCAACAAGGTGGGTGTGAGGTGGTGAGAGTGAAGCAAGATGGGAGCTCTATTAAGGGTATAATCCCTTTGTAACTTACTTCTTGTTTGAAGTACTAAAGCCATTCAGTGACTGCTTTCCCATGGATGTAGCCCACATTGGGTGAACCATGTAAATCGTGCTCTCTCTCTCTCTATAATCTCTTGTGTGTGAAAATTTGTCCCTCTCCATTAAGTAAAATACTCAAATATCTATTTAGCTACGTCATATTTCCTAACAAACGTCACAAGTTCCACTTAAGAAAACATTGATGCTTTTATAAGGTGTTTTTTATATTTTGTTTTGAGGGAAAAATAATCTTTCTCAAGGAGAGATAATGTCTAAAAGGTGCTCCTATGGTTGTAGGCTAAGATCTTATGGTCGAGTGGCTAGGAACTTATGGGAATAGGGGCTAGAGGCTCCCTTTCTAGGACATGCACACAAGTCATGGTTGGTCTATGTAAGAAGATGGTTCAGTAGCTTTAGTGTGATTTATTCCAACCTTGAAGAGCTTAGGTTGTGCTTGGTTATGCCAAGGGTGTGTCAAGGAAGCATGAGAGCCATACAAAGACCCTAGATCGAGAGACTCTAGGATAGCATCCTTTTGACACAAAAGGCCACCAACCCACTTTCCGTTGTTATCTTGCACAACACTCATAGTAAAGTGTGCATAAAGATGATAATCCAAGATTTTTTTGCCCTGAACAATATGAAGAGCACATGCAAAAGAAAATGACCAAGCAGCTCAAAGCTACCAAAATCCAACATGCTTTGAAAGAGAAGGAGAAGACAAAAAACAAGAAAAAGAGAAAAAGGATGTGAATCTAGAAAAATGCAAGGACATATAAAATGGAGGAAGTTATGTTGCAAGAAGCCCACCACAGGTCCCAAACCTAGCGAATTTAAAGGGTTCTAGTGATGTACACTAAGCATGTATTTTGTCTTTTAGAGGTCTCCAAGACATTAGGGTGGCTACATCTTCCTAGATGATGGAGAACAAGATAAACTCTCAAGCACAAGTGAAGGTGGCAAATGCGCTTTATATGTCCACACCCATGGCACAAATAGAGCAAGAAAAGGTCAGCAAGAAGTATCAAAAATGAAATTTGAGATTGGGCTCATTTTCTTAGAGCAATTGTATAAATTCCATAATTATTAGAGGGAGAGGCCAACAAGAGACATTTTGCTTTGGCTTAAGCGATGGTCTTCTACAATCCACAAGATAGTAGCACTCAAGGATAAAACAGAAGATCTAAAGGCTAAGATCGGTGAGCTCCATGCAATGAAGACCAATCTATTGGCACAACTTTACACTATGAAGACTTAGAGACAAAAGAGGGTGCCAACTTTGTAATGATAAAAATCCATTTTTTTCTACATGTAACAAACATGTTTAAATTAGAGTTGTCCTTGATTTGTCATTGGCTATTGAAAGAGAGCCCAAGTTTACATGACATGTTTCTGCCAGAAGTACAAGTGGGTTAGAGATTGCTAGAAGACTACAAGAAAACCTCATATTATAACACTAATCAGTCCAAGATAAAATGCCTTTGTGTCTATAAAGGAAAAGAGCTAGTGGAAGAAAGTGATTATATGGTCTTTAGTATACAAATTATATAGGGCTATACAAGGTTGCAAAAAGAAGCTTAGGTAATGCTATAGTAGGCAAGAAGGAGCTTGAAGATGAGAACACCTCTCAAGGCACATCTCAAAGCCTTAAAGAAAGGGAATGAGGATCTCAAGAAAGCACAAGCTGGGTTAAGGGAGAACTAGCAAGAGAAACAACAATAAGTCCCCACAATGACAAAGCATGAATTATATTGGGGAACCAAGATTGAGAAGACTAAATCCAAAGGAGATTCGGATACTCCACCCTATCTTAAATTGATAAAATGCTTTATGCTTTCACAGACACCAATGGATCACATTGGTAAAGCAAGCAAACATGCAAAACATGTGCAAAGATCTCAATATAGATGACATGTGTCAATCAACCATAATGACGCCACGATGTCAACTGGATTTAGGATGGCATGAAAACTGGTGGTGCTTGGGCCAAAACCTTTTCCCAAGCATGCTGATGCAAAGTTCATCTATGTAGCATCTTCAGCCTACCACTTCAACCCCCATCATGAGCTTCCCAAGCCTGTCACGGCCTCCTTTCTCACTATTGCTTGCTCACCATTCTTCTTACACTCCAAGCTTCACATTTCCGACACATTGATATATTGAGTGTCCATGTTAAGTGACCAAAACCCAAATTCTCAAGTCCATTGGCCATGTAAGGGTGCCCAAGGCAATGTTTCCAAAGCCCTTCATAATGCTTAAAGCTCAAGCAATGTCTGTTGATGTCCAAAGGCCAAGTGCCAAAAATTTAAATGCCCCAATGTTGGGTGCCCTTTTTAAGTCTCCAAAGGGTGGCCAAGTGCTCAAGTTCAAAGAGCAAACAAAAATCCATAGCCCAAAAAGCATGTGCCTAAACACTGAATCACAAAAATTATTTAACCTAAGCATACACAAATTCCTTCAAGCCAAAACTCAAGCATTGTTTGCATAATCAAATTGGAATTTCCTTTTTTATTCTTCTCTAAATTGGTTGTCTTGAATTTATTTATGGATCAAGGCTAAGCTGTGACACACTTTCCTTGAACACTAGCCAGAGTGCACCATGAACACAATACTCCTCTTGAATTTATATATGGATCAAGGCTAAGCTGTGACACACTTCCTTGAACACTAGCTAGAGTGCATTATGAACAGAATACTCCTCTTGAATTTATATATGGATCAAGGCTAAGATGAGACACAATTTCCTTGAACACTAGCCAGAGTGCACTATGAGCACTATACTCCTCTTTTCCCTTTGTGGACGCCGAGCGACACGATATCCCACCCCCTTTAAACTTGCACATCCTCCAACATATGCCAACCTCATTGAAGTCTGCATACATGGAATTTGTGAATACCCAATCATGTCCACTTTGACAATCATTAATAGAGAAAACATCATAAGCCAGTCAAAACTTGCACACCCTTTAAGAAGACTAATAAACATCTTCTTAAAGTTTGGTTCCCCTCGCAATAGAAAAAAAGCAATTTAATAACCCCTTCTACTCCATTCATGTGATAATAATTTCTAAGTGACCCTCTTGAGTCACTTAGAACCATCATTCATGTGATAATAATTTCTAAGTGACCCTCTTGAGTCACTTCTACTCCATTCATGTGATAATAATTTCTAAGTGATCCTCTTAATTTCTAAGTGGCCCTCTTGAGTCACTTCTACTCCATTCATGTGATAATAATTTCTAAGTGACCCTCTTAATTTCTAAGTGACCCTCTTGAGTCAACTTAGAACCATCATTCTCTTATCTCCAATGGTAAAAAACGAAACCAAACTAAGGACTTTGCCATTGGTAGGTCAAATGGAGTCATCATTTTTATTTTTAGAAACTCATTCTTGACTATGTCCCATTTCCAAATCCCCTTTTCATGGTGTTGTTGCAACCCAATTGCATCCCTCCATGGCGTGTAAATCCCCATTGGCATAAGGACGAGCCCATAGGCCATCCTTCATGTGAACATCTTCAATAACCACCTCGATCAATATATATCAATGACAATGTCACACCAATGCAATTGATATCACCCTCATGCATGCATCCCCCAATAGTGCCACACATGGCATGCACGTATGCCATGTGTGCATGCCCATGAGCAAGGGGGCACATATGCCATAGCCATAAGCTCCACGAGCTCCCCCAAGGAGAGACTCTCCATTTGGATGCTAATGAAGAGAGCCTTGTTCTACATATACACCATGTAGCCTTCCTAATAGAAATGCTCTATCAGTTTTATGGGGTGCCACCACATTCAACCCTCTTTTTCACTCCCAAGGCTCGTAAAACCATTACATTAAAAAATGGTTTTCTGACAAGAAATTCCTCAATTTAAGCGCAAACAGTGTTTGGAAAAATGTGTCTCAGCTTAATATCGTGTCGGTTCCAATTTCAAAAATGTCGGTTGAGGGCAAGAGGAAAAGGAGAAATTCTGCCCAAAATAGAGAAAAATATTGTAAATACCTAAAACGTACCCCAATTTTTCTAAAATTTCCTCTTGGCAAACTCAAGAAAGGAATTTTATATGTTTGGGAAAATAATTTTCCCAAACAATTAAGGCCAAAATTAATCAATTTCAACCCTAATTAGGGTTAATAATTAAGTAGATTATTAATCTTCAATAAGATTAAGTAATCAATAGATAAATAATATTTAATAGAGTGTTTAATAGTAGATAATAATCTAATCTTCTTTAATAATAGATTAATTAAAAAATTAGATATAAATTGCTAATCAATTGAAATGAGCATAATTACCTCGCTTAATCAATTAGATTTTTTTCTCTTAGTGATTTTTGTGAAGTATCTCTCTCGCAGAAGATTTGTGGCGAGGACTCCGAGTCTGAGTGAAAATGAGAAGCCTAGGGTCCTATTCACAAACCACCAATCTCTCCAATCATTTTTCTTCATCTCGGCACTCATCCATGGTTATGCATAAACGGTGCCATTTTTGCCTTATCATGCCCATTTCAAACTCGATTGGAGCCCAAAACATCCGACCCATTTTACTAGAATAAAATCCTACCCACTCAGCTTTATTCCCAGCATAAACTACTTCTAACCATCATTTTTAGTTGCATTTGGCACACACACTAGGCACTGAACCGTATTGGCTTTATGAAATGCATCAAATTAACTGCAAATTTGGTTGAAATCTTATCCAATACATCATTTGGCATACATCGCGACAAATCTTTGACAGTATTGATCTTCGATATCAGTCATATTATAAACAAAAGTGCATATTGCTAAACAAAACTCCCATTATCTCACCATTCCCATAAAGTGGCACGACAACAATACTTGATCAAGGCAAATATAGAAAGAGAGTCATTAGAAATAGAAAATGGTACAAGTTCCCTCAATACAATTTCTACTAAAGTTTTAAGGGGTCCAACCTTGGGTCAAGCAAGCATTTCTAACGAGCTTCTATGAAGTTAATACCTTACACCCATCCATGCATATGTTTTTTGAGAAAATTAGGCTTATAGTGGAGTTTTGCCAGCTTCAGGGATGAAAGTCTACTACAAGGATACTTTTCTGTCCCATGTATATGATAGTCTACTACATGGAATTTCTTGAGGAGATGAAAGAAAGAAGGTTCATTATGTCATTTGTGCTTTGCATGCTTTCCAAAATACCTTAGCAATGTCATAGTGCTACTTAGATTAGTAACACCATACCACATATACAATCCCTATTGCACATAGACATGGTGTTCCTCAGTTAACAAAAAGGTATAAGGATATTTGGCATGTACAAGCTTAAAAACATGGATAGAAGGTAAGTCACTACAAGAGGCTCTTCATATTAGCGACGTTCACACAGCGATGCTCCAAAAAAAAAATCCCGACGTCGCTATGAGCGTCGCAAATTTCTTTGTAAATTTGCGACGCTCATAGCGACGCTTATAGCGACGCTCATAGCGACGCTCATAGCGACGCCGGCTGGGGTAAAAAAATAACCGAGCACGCCCAAAAACTCAGATCTCAGATCTGAGTTTTTCGGCGCCCTCAAGCAAGGAGCAGATAACGCTCTCCCTCACACTCTCTCTCTCTCTCTCTCTCTCTCTCTCTCTCTCTCTCTCTCTTTTTCTTCTCCACACACACACACACACACACACACGCGAGGAGAGGAAGGAGAGCCAGGTATGCTCCTTCCCTCTCCTCATTCTCATGTTCCCTTCCCCTCTTTCTCTCTCCCTCTCTCTCTCTCTCACACACACACATACACACACACATAGTGTTTTTGAGAGAGAGAGAGAGAGAGAGAGAGAGAGAGAGTACAAACAAAAACAAAAACACACACACACATACACATACATAAACAAAGAATGCACACACACATTGAGAGAGAAAAAGAGAGAGAGAGCATGCATAAACAAAAAACGCACGCATTGAGAGAGGAAAAGAGAGAGAGAACATGCATAAACAAAAAACGCACACATTGAGAGAGGAAAAGAGAGAGAAAACATGCATACGATCCAGAAAAACGCACACACATTGAGAGAGAAAGAGAGAGAAACTAATTTAACGTCGTAGGAAACTAATTAAAATTAAAAGACCTAAAGATCTAGCCGACGAGGAGTTGAACTCAAGACCTATTATTCAAGAGGGAAATGGCATAATCAATCTATCATACTTGGCATGGGTGATAGAAAGGTTATACCATTTATCTCTTTTTATTGGCACACACATCCACACACGCGCACACACACAAGAAGAAGAGAGTTATAACGTCGTAGGAAACTATCTTAAAAGACGTTAAAGATTAGGTTATATGTAGACTTACATTAAATTAGATTTACGTTTATTTAAGCTAGATTTAGATTTACGCTATATTAGATTAGATTTAGGTCTCCATAGACTGCGATGCCTGCATGAAGCAGGTGAAGAAAACCCTCAATGGAATATAGGGTATTGCTGCCTTCACTCATGGTGGGCTCCGTCGATCCAAAAGTACTGGTGAAATGTCTTCAGAAGATAGGGAAGAAGGTGGATCTTCAGGGCGGCAAGAGTCACTACATCCCCGACACAATGACCATCTAGACAACCTCTAGTCATTAGACTTACGTTAAATTAGATTTAGCTTTATTTTTAGTTAGATTTACGTTTATTTAGATTTACGCTTATTTACGTTAGATCGAGTCCACGCAAGAATTAGTTACGGTTTAGGGTTTAGAGTTAGACGAACAGTGAAAAGATCTACTGTGAAAAGATGTTAAGATGAAGTGAAGTGCTACAGCTAGAGAAGAGGCAAAGGGGTTTTGTCCACTACATGCAGTATCATGTAGACGTGGGTGTGTAGATTTCTTGTACCCACAAATATAGGTATTGACCAATAAAGACGAGATTATAACCCGGTGGTTTTGATCTCCGTGCACCTCTAGACCGAGGTGTGCGGGGATTGGACATGACTAGAGAATGTGAGGTAGAGAGAGAGAGAGAGAGAGAGAGATAAGACGAAGAATGCCAATAGAATATTAAATTTGTTGTCCAGGTTATAAGTTTTTTATCCTCATTATGAGTAGCGACGAGGATGTGGGACCGTCCAACCGAAACACCTATCTCTCAACGAGGGTCTTATGTCCTTGTAATCAATGCAAGCATGCTGTGCGACGGACAAGACGTGTTTCTTTGCAGCATGTTCGCGAATTTGGCGAGTTCGATCCATCTATTATAGATCGAGTTGTTGCCAATTATAACTCGTCGGACTCTGACGCTGGCCAACAAGCAGCAATCTTGCAACCCAATAGACGTGTTCGCAGGCGCTTTGGTCAAGCAGCATATGTGAGGCCACAAGATGTAGCCTCTGACAGCTCGGGGGATGATCATGCAGAGCACATTCCCAACGAGGCAATGTTTGAGCTCGAGATTGATGAAATGATCGAGACGATCATGGATTCAGAAAGGCTTATCTATGATGATATGAAAAGTGAAGCCGATAAGCCATTGTATAATGGAGCACGTATGTCTAGATTGAAAGCACTCCTGGTTCTTCTCAACATGCAGGCAAAGTTTGGATGGAGTGACACTAGCGTCACAGCGCTTTTCAGGTGATCTATTACAATTAGTTTACTTTAATAGAACTCTAAATGTACAATGATCTGATAGATTTTTACACGACTGTATCATATTTTTATGTTGTGTAGATTGCTGAAAGAGCACATACTACCAGCTGACAATGTGATGCCAGATTCCCGAGATGAAGCAAGAAAGATTTTGCGAAACTTGGGGATGGATTACAATTCTATCCACGCTTGTCCTAATGACTGCATTCTTTTCAGAGGGGAATACACAGACATGGAGAAGTGTCCGAAATGTGATTCCGAAAGATATCGAGTAGATCTCCACGGGACAAAAATTCCACAAAAGGTTTTGCGACATTTTCCTCTGCTTCCTCGCATCAAGCATTTCTTCGAATGTAAGTCCATGGCCGCCCTAGCATCATGGCATGAGGAGAATAAATCTTCGGATGGTGTGCTACGAATTCCTGCAGATTGCGCAGCCTGGAAACATATAGATGGAACATGGTCGGATTTTGCCAGGGAAGCTCGAAATTTGCGCTTAGGCCTGGCTATGGATGGCGTAAATCCATTTGGTCAAAGATCAACATCTTACAGTGTATGGCCCGTTGTCATCGTCAACTACAACATTCCCCAGTGGTTGACTACGAAGAAGGGGCACCTATGGCTAAGCTTGATTGTGCCAGGGCGATATAAAGTGGGGAATATGGATGTGTATCTTCGTCCAGTATTGGAAGAGCTACAACAATTGTGGATTGGCATAGAGGTGGTGGATATGAGCCGACACACAGGACGACGGAATGCTTTGATCAGAGGCATTCTAATGTGGACCATGCATGACTATCCCGGGCTAACAGAATGCTCAGGTGATCTATTGACACTCCTCACTCAGACACTGTAAATATTGTTTTTTCCCATAGTTGATCTATTATCATGTGTATACATGTAGGGCTTCAAACAAGCGGATATAGAGCATGTGTCACATGTGGACCTAGACTGAATGCACGTAGGGCACCCTCACTGAAGAAGCAAATCTACGAAGGTCATCAAGCGTATCTTCCAGAGAATCATGTGTTACGTGACGGCTTTTTGGGAAGAGAGCCACCAAGGATGTCTGCACAAGCATGGTTAGAGCAGAAGGAGATGTGCGATGACGGATTGCCTCCAGGGATGAAGAGACTATCTCTATGGTACGAGTTACCATACTGGCCCCGACTCATGATCAATCACTTGCTCGATCCAAGGCACATATTCAAGAATGTGGGTAATCTACTATGGGACCATTTGACCGGCAAGAAAGATACTTTGGGAGCCAGAGTTGACCTTAGAAATGTGGATCGTATGGAGCAATATTGGTCGCAAACAGCGTCTGATGGATCGATAAAAGTCCCTAAAGCACCATGGATTTTCACAGGAGCCCAAGAACGCAAAGTAAAAGAGGCCATTCGATCTTTGCGGACCCCCACTGGCGTAATGCACTCGCTCCGAACGTGTTTTACTAAAGAAGGAAAGCTTACCGGTTTGAAGTCACACGATTGGCATAAAATGTGTCAGGTACGTTCATAGTGGTCTTTAATATCATTGCATAAAATGTGGACTTTAATATCATTGCTGCACATACTTTACAGTTTATTTTACCGGTTGCCATTGAGGGATGTTTGTCTCTCGACATCCGTAACACAATCTACAAACTTGCAAAGCTAGTGCAATGGATCTCACAAAAGGAGATCAACGTAGACTCCATACCATTCGCCAAACTAAATGCTGCGGAGCTTGTGTGCATGTTTGAGAAACATTTTCCTACTACAATGCTAACCATTCAGGTGCATCTTCTTGTTCACATAGTTGATGAGGTGGAAATAGCTGGCACAGTTCATTCCAGATGGATGTTCTTCTTAGAGCGTTTCATGAAAACGCTTAAGGGATATGTGCGTCAAAAGGCACGTCCGGAGGGTAGCATGGCAGAAGGTTGGTTGGTATCAGAGTCCCTAGTGTACATTGGAGAGTGGCTAGACGGATTTAATAATTCCCGGGACACGCTATGGCGAACCATAGATGATGAGCGCATATCTGGGATTGTCATGTGCAATCTCGGTGTTGAGAAGAAGATGACGGAAGATCTAGAGGCTAAAATCAACCGATTTTGCATGCTTCACAATCCAGTGATGCAAAAGTGGATTTCACAATATGAGGATGCAAAGCAAGAGCGACAAAGGGCACGAATCGAGTGGAGACGCGGAAGACGACCACCGATGCACTATCCAGCGGTTCTGGAGAGCCTACCAACCTTCATGAGCTTAAGATGGTTGCACAACCAATTGAAAAGCGCACAACAATGCGGTGACGAAGTGACTGAAGAAGAGTGGGAGTACTCTCGGGGTTGTGCGACCAAGGTAAGTTTGCAATGTACAACTAGCAAGTGACTTTATTTAATAACGTTTGAACGGCCACTCATAATCTTTGTTCGTTGTAGTATAAGTCATACACAGCAGCATGGTGTAAAGGTCGACATTTTAGGGTGGAACGAATCGACAAAAAGCGTTTTACTCAAGATTGTGGAATCATGGCAAAATTTGAACAGTCTAGTCGACGACGTTCCTCTGATGCAGATCCTGTGGTGGCGGAACTCACTTACTTCGGCACGCTGCAAGAGATTTTGAGGATCGATTACAGAGGATTTTTTGTCGACTTGTTCGACATGCAATGGTTCAAGATAATCATGGAGGGTCGCAACGCTATTGTGCGTAGAGGAGAGTCTGGTTTTCTTGAGGTGGATTCTACTAAGAAATGGACTGACCTAAGAGACACTTTCGTACTACCCGAGCATTGTGAACAAGTAAGTATGTAAATAGTTAACATCCCCCTTTTACAAGTTATGTGCTTGAAAGCTCTCATGTAAGTTATGTGGCTCTGGCAGGTAATATTTCATCCTACAAAGTCTACATCAAACTGGTGGTACGTCATAGAGGTAGCCCCTCGTAGTGCAAGGACGTATGAAGGCTACCATGTGCCAATCACAACGACATCAATGGAGGAGATCAGAGAAGATGCTCAATCAGAAGCCGCTGCAGTGGTGCCAGACGAGCATCAAGATGCTACTACTCTATATGGGGTGCATGCAGAGGAGCTACAAAATGAAACAGAGGATATGTGTTTAAACGGAGAGCTCTATATAGATATAGGAAGTTATGCTGAGTTATGCGAGGATGAGAGAGAGATCTCTTAAAGTCACAAATATTGTATTTGAACAATTTTGCTCCGTGTTGTAAAAGCTCTGGCTCTCTAAGTACCTTCCATGGTGTATAACGCTCTTTTCTACTCGCGCTCACATCTTTTGATTGAAAATTCTGAGTTTTCGACTTGCCTCTTCTATCACTCGATTCATTGCGTCATTGTATTTATATGCGTCATTACGTCATTGTATTTAATGGTCTTTGCGTCATTGTCTACTCTATTCATTCAATATTAAGTTTAAATATTCGTGTGTTTAATGCAGGTATGGATGATGAGGAGTTTCTTTCTTCTTTGTCACCGCAGCAGAGACAGTGGTACGTGGAGCGTCATCACTCTGGCGCATCATCGCGCGTTCCTACACCATCCGCATCTCCCTCTCTTTCGGAGCATTCGGCGCGCTCCGAAGCCTCGGCGTCGACGAGACGAGCTTCACACTCGTCTAGACACCGGCGCTCTAGTGGTGGCGGTGGCGGTTGTTGTGGGGATTCCGCCACCGATGCCTCCACACCGCCTCGTGTTCGACGAGGCTCTTTACCCTCCCCTTCTTTGCCCGCCCCCACACCAGCCACAGCATCGCCATCTACGCCAGGTTTTGCACGGCTGACTGTTCCTAGAAGCTACACACCTCTACCTACTCCGCCAGGAGCCACCCCACTCGACACTCCTCGCTTCGGGGCCCAGACGCCGGTGGAGACACCTGACGTCCGTACCCCCATCGACACGCCGCTAGAGACCCCTGCCGGGACACCCAGGTTCACGCGTCACCGGCCAGAGGGCTTGCCTTACTCCGTCGACATCAGCGGCGGCATCATCATGGATGATGACGGCAAGAAGGTGATCTCGCGCATGCGTGGTCTTTGCTCTCAGCTGTTTAGAAACTACATACTAAACAAATGGAGTGAAGTACCAAGTGATTTAAAAAACAGAGTCATTAGCATACTTCATGATGAGTTTCCCGTTCCAACACGGGATCAGCGCTTCAATGAAGACCTGATGAAGATTCGAATGCGCGAATACTGCAAACACAAGCGTTCCGAAGTGCAAAAAGCAATCAAGAATGGGTGGAACAGGCCAGATTGGCTGGCCAAAGAAGATTGGAAGAATGCGAAGAAAGCAGCGCGCGAGAATCCCGACAAGTGGAAGCAACAAAAGGATGCAGCCAGAGCGCGAGTAGAGGCAGGGAGCTCGCACCACTTGGGGAGCGGTGGATGGGCATCATTTGAGGCCGATTTTGTAAGTCTTTTCACATTGCTCTTTATGCATGTTCGATAGTTTAGGGTTTATGAGTTTTTTAGTTCTAACATAATGAAATCTTTGTATGTTTTGACAGTGGTCGATGACAGGACGTGATCCCACACCGTACGAGCGCGAGTACGCAGGCAGGAAGGGCTTAAACGCCCTGATGGACATTCTCAGTTCTCGCGGCGGCATGGTTAGTATTAGGGTTTACTCTTTTTTATTTTTTGTATTGTTTTATAAATGTCGTTATATGTTTATACTTACTGAAAGCTGTCTTATTGTCTTTTTTTGCAGAATCCGACAGATACGCCGCTTGGACGCGATGAGACGTCTGACTAGACGACGTCAGTTTAGCCATAGCTAGATAGCATTAGTTTAGGGTTTCTCATAGCTTATGTATCATGAGACGGATTTTATACGTCTTTTTGAACCATGTATATTATTACATTTGTCACCGCAGTTCCTTTTGCCAATCAATTCTTTATGCCTATGATGTTGTACAATTGTCATTATTACATTTGCCAATCAATTCATTTTGCCTATGATGTGTACAATTGTCAATTTTGCAAACAATGCGTCTTGTGGGTGACTATTTTGGGTCTATTATCTACCTTTGCACTTTTTTTAAAAAGTGAATCAAGTACAATATGGTTGATGGGTGGCAGGGCATTCAATGCCCTGCCACCAAAAAAATATTCTCTCAGGCGTCGCTATTTATGGCTCTGTAGCGTCGCTATGAGCGTCGCTATAGTCTTCTGTGTAAACGTCGCTATAGGCGTCGCTATATGCGTCGCTATATAGCGACGCATATAGCGACGCCTATAGCGACGCTCGTAGCGACGCTCGTAGCGACGGTTTTAGCGACGCCGGGGGTTATAAAAACCCAATGTATTTCCGTCGCTAACAGCGTCACAAGAGCACACAACCTCTTGTAGTGATAGATTGGATGATATGCAAGGTCCCCGTGATATGTTTACATGCCACATCATCAATGAGGGAAACCAAGAGGATGGGATGGGCTTCCTTGGCACATCAATGGACAACTTCTCAACCAAAATAAAAGACAAAGAAATTATAGTTTTGATGAGGATGACGAAGACCAATAGGATGGGGAGACTATTCTTTTATGATGTTTACAAAAACTTTTTGTCAAGTGGAAGGACATACTTGAAAAAGATTCCAATTGTTAGAATATTACTACGATTAAGAAACAATTTTCCACTTTTGTTTCAAGGATGAAAACAATTATCCAAAGAGGGAGTAGTGTGAAGATAAGGGTCCTGGGCAAGGCCTCTGAAAGGGGGCAATGAGCCCACATGGCATGGCAAGGGGGACTTCATATTGCAAGGCTATATAGGTATAGGTTGGGCGAGAAGCACATGCTAGTACCCAAGTTCTTATAACATATCTTGGACCCTCTAGAAGAAAAGAAAACCTAACACACCAAAGTCCAAGTCTCATAAGAAAATTTGATTAGAAAGGGAAGCAGAGCATCATGATTGCACAAAAGGTTTGGCCGGAGATTGACCAAATTGGAGTTGGGAGGAAGAAGCTAATATAAAAATTAGCAAGCTATTGTCCATTAAAAAATAGCTCTGTGTGTGTGTGTGTGTGTGTGTGTGTGTGTGTGTGTGTGAGAGAGAGAGAGAGAGAGAGAGAGAGAGAGAGAGAGAGAACCTCACCTCATTAATTTTGTATGTTTATGCATCTTAATGAAATGGCAACTACTACTTTTCAATGTAGCTTTTGCATGACTTTTGGTCTCTCTCTCTCTCTCCTTTTTGCACACACTAACAACCGATTATACAAGGTTAAGACACACACACACACACACACACACAAAAGAAGAGACTGGTGCTTGCTTACAATAGAGGGACTTATTCAAAGGGACTAAGTAACAAAAGTAACATGAGACAACCAACTCTACAAATTACATCTTGATTAATAACATAGAGAATCTTCTCAAATTGTGGAAGAGTGAGGAGATATAGAATAGAAGAGCAGTAAGTGGATAAAGATAATAGTAAGCCAGGTACCATAACACGTATGTTGAGGAAATGTGATGGGAATGGGATCGTGCTAGCTAGGGTGGATTAAAGACAAACATCGTGCACACAAGTGAGTGTGTGTAGGCTAGATTATCACTTAAGCGAACTAGGTTCCAAGATCAATTAACTTGGACTGTAGTTGCTAGCCCATCACAAGCTCACCATAAACAAGAGACATGTAATGCAAACTTGGAACGGATTTGTTTATTCATGAAATGAGCTTTAAGTAGCTCTACAGCTTTGCACCATGATAATTCCACATGTTCTCTCCTTGACTCATACTCTAGTGACTCTAGGAAAAAGCTCACACCTTACAATCCTCCCCTTGAGGTTTGGACTAGGACAATACATTGAAGCTTCTTTATCCACTAAGGATGACACAGTATCCACACAAGATGTCAATACATATACAAAGGATGACAAAAAGAAAATTCCTCCCCTAGAGAGGCTACAATCTTTATAGTATGTCGTCGCAGTAGACTAGGTTGTTCTCACCTTGGTCTTTGTCTTCTTCTTCGTCTCGTCAATTGCTTCATGGTCTTTCTCTTTGTACCCTTCCCTCAAAAAAGTGCTTCTTTCCTCTTTTATTCTGCAAACAAGCTTCATTCCATGCGTCATAACGACATGCAACAATATGCTAAAAAATCTTATATGAAAACTTATGTGAAGAACTAATGTCTCCTCTTCCATCTCCGATGTTGCCTTGAGAGGCTTGAAAAGACATTGATTGTTGCTTTGATGCTCAAATTTTGTTGATCCCTTTGCTCTTGAAGCTCGAGAGAAAACCTTTGAACTTTGTGAAGCTCCTCTTCACCGGCGTGAAGCCCCTTTTTGCAACTTTAGATCTTTGCTTTGATTTGGTTTCTCCTTTGAAGCTTGAGCCAAAATTTCCCCCCAATTTTGAAGCCTTTGATCTCCTTGAAGGAATTCCTTTGAAACTCTCTAGTGACTTGGCCTTGGAGGCTTTTGGAATTTGAAGGCAAGTTGACTTTGTAGGAATCTGGCCAGTTTTCCAGATTGACAAGGTGCGATGCTACCCTTGGTAAGCTTCAATGGCGCTTGTTGTGGCAGGAATTCCCTTTTCTAGAGAAGCTTTTGATGTGGCAAACTTTGTAAGAACTACCCCTTTTGAGGCATGGAGCTTTAGAGGCTATAGGCCTTGTGTGTCAAGATGGGCCGCGGGAAGAGGGGCTCGCTAAGGCAGACCTAAAGGGATTAACAAAAGCGGTTGGGTGTCCAGATGGCACAAACAAGGGCAGCCACGTGAGAACAGGGGCTTTGGACCCGAAATTTTTTTTGCAGCAAAGTTTACTACCGACAATGGCATCTGCTCATTGAGCAAAAAAAAATGTGTGTGTGCATGCCTACTAGAGGACTCGCCAGATTTGTGAAGTTGAATGAGGTCCGAGAATTGACGTTCATCCAGTAATTCCGTCGAAAGTAGGCAACCCAAATCGAGCATGGGACCACGTCCACACCCCAAATTAGAGTCAATGCTCTAAGCCATAAGGCCTCAAGGCTTTTTGTGTGAGGAAAGCTGAAAATAGCAAATAGAAACTCGACTTAGCAGGGTTCCATACACATGCACACACACACACACCTAACAATAGGTAAAATTGAGGATGGTGATTGGAGGGGCTCTTGGGCTTAGAATTCAGAGTTTGAAGACTCTATGAAAAGCATGCGATGAGCATTTCGAGATTATGTGACCAATGCAATGAGAAAATGATCTAGATGAAATTAATTGAAGGTGCAAATTAGCAAAAAATTGACACAAAATGTGTTGTAAATGCAAACACAAATGGATATTAATCCTCTCCCTAATCAAACTACCTAGCCATGGAGGGTAGTGGCCTCTTGGGTGTGCCAAGGACATGCCCACACATAGCTAGATTAGGACTTAATTAGTGAGAGATGCAATTAGTTATAAAAATGCCAACGGACCGTAAGAATGATTAAGAAATACTAGTCACTCTAATAGAGATGCTAATCACTAACACACAAATGCATAACAACAATCCTAGCTAGCACACATAGCTCTGATACCACTTGATAGGAATCGGATCATGCTAGCTATGGTGGATAAAAGACAAACATCGTGCACACAAGTGAGTATGTGTAGGCTAGATTATTGCTCAAGCGAATTAGGTTCCGTCTGATGAGCTATATGAACAAGGCCGTCACTAACTTGCCAACGGCGATAGTGCCACACACACACACACACACACACACACACACACACACACACACACATATACACACACACATAGAGAGAGAGAGAGAGAGAGAGAGAGAGAGAGAGAGAGAGAGAGAGCGAGCGAGCTGTAGCAACATACCATGCACTCCTTGCTCTCGTCTCCGATGGAGTCTGCCTGAGTCTCTTTACGTTGATGTTGTCGAGCAAATTAGCTTTTCTTACGCAAGCGCTATTTTTGGCATGCCCAAAGGGAAAAGGCTATAGAGATGCCTTCTCTTTTTGCTGACTAAAATAGAAAAAAGGTTGAGTTGTATTTTCAAGCATTTTTTGATATGCTAAAAAAATACTCATTGGTTGAAATATGATAGTGGACACTCATGTAAATGAAGAGTGTGTAAATCTAATGATGGACATGTCTTGAATTTTGAAATATGAAGTGAATGCTCATTTAAATGAAAAGTGTGTCAATCTAATGATGGACATGTCTTGAGTTTTGAAATATGAAGTGAATGCTCCTTTACCGAGGAAAGAATTTTGGGTTGCCTTTCAAAGCATGAAACCTTGAAAGCTTTAGAGATTAAATGATAAAACCTTAGCTTAATGAATGGCTTCACAAGTCACCTTTTCATTTTGAGAAGTTCTTTAGCCCTTGAAACTTGAGGTGATAGACTAAAGTTGTCATTTATAAGATAGTTAATTTTGTTAGTTTAAACTTTAAGGAAAGATCTATCCTTTAAAGCTTTAATCTCTAGAAATTTTTTTATTTTTATTTTTAGAGATTTTAAAGCTAAGTCTAGATTTTTTTTTTTGAGTACATACAATTGTGAGTGTTATATATATTAACAAAAAAGAATTACAACAATAGCCATGCTCCAAACGAGCCATGGCATCCCAATAACAAAACATACTTAAAGATGTAGAAATTTTAAAGTAAGGTCTCCAATATGGACCTAGAGTTTTTTCTTAAAAAAAGAAGGTAAAATTTTGAATTAAAAAAAGTGAAAAGGTTACATGGACCCACATGTAGGGGGAGGGTTACCCTAAGGCACTAGAGTTTTAGAGCTTAGAACTTTAGAGCTTTTAAAGTGAGATTTACAGCTTATAGATCTATAGTTTTAAATTTGTAAATGGGGCTCTAGAACTTAAGGATGTAGAATTTTTACAGTGGGGTCTAGAGCATAGGACTCTAAAACTTAGGGGTGCTTTTCTAATTCAATTCTCTGTGTTTATGTTTTTTTTTTAAAGAGCTTAAAGATGTAGAGCTTTTAAAATGAGATCTAGATTCAGATCAAGGTTTAAAATTAACACCTATTTTTTTTTGTCAAAAGCTATTTTGTCTATCAAAACAAGTTCTTTAAAAAAACCTCATGTCATTCAACATAATAGAATCTCGAAATTGCCATTCATTTTTGTGTTTATACCTTTGAGTTAATGTTATAAATGGCAAAAATTGCCATTCATTTTTGTGTTTACATATTTGAGTTAATGTTATAAATGGCATATTATATAAGTTGATCGCATATAAGCTGGCAGGTCTGGTGATTCTATCACTTGTTATTGCAAGCATGGCTACAAAGGATCGAGGAAAAGCCTAAAAATTGTGTAGAACATTATACACAGGCACCAAGCCTGTAGAACATTATCCCTGCAAGCAAGTAAATGAAATACTGAGTGCATTCTCTTGGGGCAACGTAGATGACCGGAAGAGATGCAGTGGCGCTCTTCAGGGGGCTCTTGAGGGCGCGTAGGAAGTGCTTTGCAGGTGATCTCCTCATGCTCAAGGAGTCGCGCAGCCAAATCAGAGCATCGTTCGACCAGAACCGCCAAGTCTCTGATCCCTCCCGCCTGGACCAGCTCTTTCTCGAGGGTCAGGAGGCCATCCATGTCTTCACCAATCTCATCGTCCAAGGCAAGCTCAACGAGCGAGGCAACTACGGTGCGTCTCTCTCTCTCTCTCTCTCACACACACACACACACACACACACACACACACACACACACAACAACAACAACAACAACAACGACAACAACGTATAGGGGGGGTGCTGGGAGAAAAGCCAGAGAAGAGAGTATGTGTGAGCGATCTTACAGGTTTCAGCCGTCAATATAAGAGTGCTACGTCCTCAATGACACCATACAGTACAACACACCACAGAGCATGCACTGAACTCAGTATTGAACCTTACATCCTTGTCCAACATTTCATTGGAGACTCAGATGTACACATCTCATCCTTAAGTATCTGATGCACTAGTACAATGCCCCCCTAGGCTTGTGATTCACCATCAAACTCTTGGTGTGGTTGAAGTCATTCTTCTCAAAGAAGTCCCTAGGCAGAGTAATGTGGGCCAAGTAACTTGTAATTGTTCTAATGAGCACATCCACACGACCTTTACACTCCAACGCGTCAATCTCTTGATGAGGGAGTGGAATAGCTCTTGTCCATACAGCTCGTGATTCTTCTTTGTCTTCAATTCCATTCAAATGTTGGTTATGCCTGCAATGGCTGACCCAAACAAGTTCTTGCATGTTCATCTTGACGTGTTTTGGAAATAGAATGTGTGTTCTGTGTGTGCGAAACTCAAGAAAACATTTTGACAGACATTGCTTCATGTGATCATGTTGAAATGTCATTTCAAAAGACAGTAAACTCGCTTCATGGAGATAGAATGTATGCTACATTCATTCCTTAACTCATGTAAAACTTGTGTCCATAGGACATCATAGTCTATATGAGTTGACAATGTTGCAACCGGTTTTACATTTACAAAGACACTCATAACAAGTACAACATAGAATGGAGAACACGGTCTGACACATAAATTAAGTGATGGCTTGTACAAGTGTAAGGTGCAGCAGAAGTGACTGTTGAACTTTGCTCAAGATGAGTGCTCCGAACTGTGCTCAAGGTTCCTTTTACTTATGGAAGGAAGAGCCTTCCGTATTAATGAGAGAGTGCAAGTGATAACAAACAAAGTGGATAAACACTGTGAATGAAGGTGCTGAGACTGACCGATAGAGAGAGAAGAATACGACACCATACAAGTTGTCAAACCCTCCTCCGAAGGCCCCTCTCTCGATGGCGAGAGAGGTCTACGCTATTGATTGCACAAATCTGGTACAAGATGCCGATGCAAGTCGTGAGACTATGATGCAAGGTAGATCTAAACTTGGAGACGATGGCGACGACGACGGTTGAAAATGCTATCTATTGGGTGGTTCCTTATCTGCTGAATTCTACCGCTGTAATCGCTGCCCTTGCTGCTGTGGTAAAACGTTGGTATGCTGACTTGAAAACGCTGAACTGCAGTCCTTTAAAAACGCTGGAGTGTAGAGCTGAAAACGCCAGGCTCAAGGGCTGAAAACCGTTGTGGATAGAGGCTTCAAAAACGTTGGTTGTGGTGCTGAAAAACGCCAAGTTTATGGGGCTGAAAACGCTGGCTATGGTGCTGAAAAACGATGATGGGTTTAGGGGGTGGTCTTACTTGAGAGGGAGAGGAAGATGCCTGCTGCAAGTGGCTTTGCCTGTGCACTTTTCTCCTCTTCTGCCAGATAAGCCTAGTGCTAGGTTTGCTTTTATATATGCTTAGTTCATTTGCCCTACCTAGTTCCCAACAAAAGTCACTTAAAAATAGTAAGTAAAAAATGTCAAAAATAGGGAAAATAGGTTTAATGCACTGGAAAATGCTCTTGATGGATTCCGATGGTTTGCTGATGATCATGTTGTGTGCAACCAGAGGATATGCATCTACTCTAAGTGCCTGGATGTGCACGGTCTGCGAACAGACTCACAAAAGTGCCAAAACACTTTCTAAGCTAGATTGATTAGACTGATTGAACCCTTGTCATGAAGTAGCTTGTCCATGTACACATAGGGTTAGATGTGTCACGTGACATCCCCTCCTTTTTAAAGTGAGGTCCTTTGGAGGCGTTCCCTGAAACACTTTCAACCAAGAAACATGGAAAACGTTGTGCATTGACCATGAGTTAGGCAATTTCAATTTCATTGAAACCTCATTTATGTTTTTAATGAGTGGAAATGGACCATACATTCTAAAAGACAACTTGGGACATTTCTTTCCAACTTGTTTAAGACGTTGCTTCATGATTCTTAAATATACCCAATCCCCTTCCTTGATCGAAACATCCTGACGATACTTATTAGCCTGTCGTGAATAAGATTCCCGAGCCTTGCTTAGCTGAAGCTTCACACTCTCAGAAATCTCATCCAATGACTGACTTTCAGCATTGGCATCAGGCATTGGATTGACCGAGCGAGTCAAAAGTGACTGGAATGGACGACCAAAAGCTGCCTCATACGGAGTTCGATCTATGGCAGAGGAAATAGTTACATTCAAAATAGCCTGAACCAATGGGAGATAGAGCTCCCACTGAGACTGCTGATCATGCACATATGACTTTAAAACATTAGAAGCAAACTGATTGTAAATCTCTGTCTGACCATCTGACTGTGGATGAAAAGCCGATGAAAAATTCAACTTAGTGCTAAAATTTTCAAAGAGTGCGCGCCAAAAATTGGACGTGAACTTAACATTCCTATCTGAAACAATTGATTTTGGCAAACCATAGAGGGGATACCAATGCTTTATAAACAATCGTGCCACATCTTGTGCAGTGACTGTGGCCTTACAAGGAATCAACATGTAAAACTTGCTGAAATGATCAACAATTGTCAAACATTGAGTGTTCCGTGAATGCAAACTAGGTGGAAGGTTAGTCACAAAATCTATGGAAATATTTTGAAAAGGTCCACCGGGAATAGGCAGCGGAAGCAAGAGGCCTTGTTGCTTACCCCGAGGAGGCTTTTACCTTTTGACATATAGTGCACCGTGTGACATAATGAAACACATCTTTTCGCATTTTAGGCCAATAAAAGAATCTTTCTATTTTTCTATTTTTTCATTCTCCTGTGCCCACCCATGAGAGAATCATGTGCATCATGCAATATGGTTGGCCTGAGAGAGGGCAACACACATAGACGTTGACAAAAATACAACAAACCATCACGAATGAGATAGTTGCTTGGCCCTTGGGAAGCAAGAGACTGCAACCATTGCTTACCAAACTCGGAATCCGCATATTGGTTCTTCATGCTGTCGAAAGACACACCCTGAATAGACACTGTGGATCTCGACTCTAGAGTCAAAATCTGTCCTTTGCGATTCAATGCATCTGCAACAACAGGGTTAGATTTTCCAAGCACATACTCAATCAAACCTCCAAATTGCTCAAAAAATTGTGACCACCGTGCTTGGCTTGGCGATCACTTCAATGTGCACTAGGCATAGACTGGAGTCACTTGAGGGCTTGGTGATCTGTGCGAACTGTAAACTCTCTACCATAAAGAAAATGCTTTTAATGCTTAAGAGAGTGAATGACAGACAAAAGTTCTTTCTCATAAGCTGAATGGTTCTGTTCTGCACTATTGAGCTTCCGGCTAAGGAAAGCTATAGGACGACCATGCTGCTGAAGCACATCGCCTATGGCGACATTGCTTGCATCCGTCCATACCTCAAAGGGTCCATCCCAAGAGCCAAGGATAAGACACGGTGCTTCTGTCACGGCAACCGTAAGAGTTGTGAAAGCCTCAATGGCTGCTTCGGGCAAGTCTACGCGCTAACGGCGAGTCTTTACCCCTTTCAAAACATCAGTCATAGGTGTGGCAATGTGTGCAAAATTCTCTATGTGCGAACTATATGCTTGACATAAACCAAGAAAAGAATGCATATCATATGCAGTTTTGGGAAAATCCCAATTATGTACCTGTTCCACCTTCGCGGGGTCTAGCTTGACGCCTTCTGCAGAAATGATATAACCCGGATAAGTAACTTCAGTGAGAAAAAACTCAGATTTCTTAGCTGCAATGTACAACTGATCAAAGGGGTTAGTACCCTTTCGACATCCTTTTCATGTTGTTCCCACGATGTAGAAAAAATGAGAATATCATCTAGAAAGATGAACACACATACACCAATCATATCACCGAAACGGCCTACCATGAGATTAAATGTACCCACGATACCTGTCAATCCAAAAGGCATAACAACATACTCCCATTGCCCTCGCTCGCTCTGTGCGAAAGCGGTCTTGAAGATATCGCCTTTGAACACCCGTACCTGATGGTATCCACTCTTGAGATCGGCCTTACTGAAAACCTTTGCCCCATTGAGCCTATCAAGGATATACTCAATGCGAGGCATCAGAAACTTGTTCTTGAGAGTCATCTTGTTCAATGCCCTGTAATCAGCACACAAACGAGACGAATCATCTTTCTTGCGAACAAACAAAATAGGAGCAGCAAAAGGACTTACACTAGGACGTATGAATCCTCTAGCCACCAACTCAGTGAGTTGTCGCTCTAACTCTTTCTCCTGTGTCTTGTTCAAACGGTAAGGAGTCTTGCTGACACGCTGTGCCCCCTCCATAAGCTTGATGCGATGGTCCTCTGGCCGCTCGGGTGGGAGACGGGGTGGAAGATCATCCTGCAAAAAGAGACGCTTAAATTTGGTAAACTAATCTGAATACCTGTCTGGAGCCTGAATGCTCTGGGAAACTGGAGCAGCATAGATGAATGCCGCTTGTGCTCCTTGTTGTAATTCACGCTTTATCTGCACATGAGAAATGAGAGGCAAAGAATGTAGATCCTCCTCAGCTCGAATGATCATGGGAGAGTCAGTCTTGGCATTTAATGTGAGAGTGTTGGCCTCCCAATCAATGAGAGGATTATGCTCACGAAACCATCTAATGCCCAAAAGCATATAACATCCTGTGTAAGGTGCAGCGGGAGTGAATGTTGAACTTTGCTCAAGATGAGTGCTCCGAACTGTGCTCAAGGGTTCCTTTCACTTATGGAAGGGAGAGCCTTCCGTTCCTTTAATGAGAGAGTGCAATGGACACAAACAAAGTGGTGAACACTGTGAATGAAGGTACTGAGATTGAGAGATAGAGAGAGAAGAATACGACACCAGTAAGTTGTCAAACCCTCCTCCAAAGGGCCCACTCTCTATGGCGAGAGCGGTCTACTTATGATTGCACAAATTTCTACATTGCTTGGACTTGCCGACGATGTCGACGACGACGAGAGGGGCTGAAATCTGAAAATGCTATTGGCTGAAATCTGCAAATTTTTATCTGTTGAATTCTGACTCTATGTCGGTAACGATGTTGATGACGACGATGCAACGACGATGCGCTGAAAACGCAGATGCTGAAATCTGCGTTTCCGGGTTGAATCTGTAAACTTCGATGGATCTGACCGTGCGGCTAGGATCTGCTGCAAGAAGGTGAGATCTGCGAGGTTCGGGACTTCTTCTGCGATGTCTGACTGCCACAAACTGAAAACGCTGGTTCCTCTTGTGTTTCTGTTGCGAAGATCTGCAAAAACGCTAGGTCTCTTGCTGATCTAAAAACGCTAGGCTGGTTTGGGGTTCCCCGGTGGAAATATTCTAATGCTAGGGCTGATCTGTATTCTGCTGCAAAAACGCTAAGGTTCCTGCTGTCTTGCGGTAGCCGAGGCTGATCTGCTGAACAAAAACTCCATGGCTGATCTTGATAAAAAAACGCTAGGTGTTGCAGTTTGTAAAACGCTAGGTCTTCTGATGGGGTTCTGTTGAGAAGTTGCCTGTTGAACCTTGGTTCCTGTTGCCTCTTCTGCTCCTAAGTGCTAGCGCTAGGTTTCTTGATATACTTGCTTGTGAAAATTGCCCTACCCAGTTTCCAACAAAAGTCACTTAAAAATAATAAGTGAAAAATGTCAAAAATAGAGAAAATAGGTCTATGCACTGTAAAAATGCTCCTGATGGAATCTGATGAGAATGCTGATGGTCATGCTGTGTGCAACCAGAGGATATGCATCTAATCTAAGTGTCTGGACATGCACGGTCTGCGAGCAGACTCACAAAAGTGCCAGATCACTTCCTATTCTAGACGACTTGACTGAAGTGAACCCTGGTCATGCTGTAGCTTGTCCACGGACACATAGGGTTGGATGTGTCACGTGACATCCCCTCCTTTTCAAAGTGAGGTACTGGTAAAATTGTATGGCGTCAAGGGAGATCGCCAATTACACCCAGAATCCTAGAAAGGACTCTTCGCCGACCCACGCATCAGATACTTGAACTTCATAAAGGTCTGCAACGCTTGCTTCTTTGGGCCGCGCTGAAAGCGACACAAAGGCTTCTGTGTCTCGTTCAATGCTTCAACTTTGTCTATGGATGTAGGTTCATCTTCTTCAAGAATCTCTGAGGCTGAAAATTCCTGAAACCATTTTCAACTCAAAAACATGAACATACCCATTCCATGTAAATTGAGTGGAAAAATACTGGTCTTTCGAACAAACTGTGCATGCAATGTAGATGAACAGAGTGACGGAGTGCCAAACCGTTCATCAAACACACGCAAACAATGGGGTCGAATCTTGACTTTTTGATTAAAATCAATCAACTGTGGCAAAACACAATGGAAATACCTATGCTGGATGCTCAATCTTTCTTGTGCTCTTTCGGATACTGTATCATGCCAAGAAAGAGACATGGAATGTGGCTTTCTTGAATGCATACTTTTCAGCTTTTCATGAGAAATCCGCATACATCCGTGCTCATTCATGAGTGAATCGTGTTCATCGTACAATATGGCATGCCTATGAAAAGGGATCACATAGAGACGCTGACTAAAATACAGGAAAGCATCACGAATGAAACACTCGTACAATGCGTGCTGACTAAACATTCGAACACATAGTACTTCCTGTGGCGGTTCTTTGCACCTAGGCTCGAGAGCCAAGATCGGTTCTTCCTAAGGGGGTTCTTTGGACTTAGGCTCGAGAGCCAAGATTGGTTCTTCCTGAGGGGGTTCTTTGGACCTCGACTCGAGAGCAAAGATCGGTTCTTCGTGATTGATCGAATCTGCAATGAGGTTAGTTTCACTAGAAACAGTATCAACTAACCCATCATTCTTGTGAACAATCACATCATGGTCATACAAATCATCATGCTCGTGAATAATCACATCTTGATCATGCAAATCATCATGCTTGTCATTGTCATCCAAATCATCATGCTTGTCATTGTCATGCAATCCTTCATGCTTATCATCGTGCAAATCTTGTGTGTCATGCTTTGGAGAAGAAGAGACTGAGAGAGTCTCCTTTTCCCGAATCTCTTGCATTTGTGCCTGCACTTGAGAAACGAGTCGCAACATCTCTTGCATTCTTGCTTTGTTCTCGCGATCAAATTTTGCTTCCCTTTCGTCGCGGTCACGTGCTATGGCTGCCATTCTTTCTTCGTACTTACGATCAATTTCTGCTTTTCTTGCTTCGCGTTCTAACTTGCTATCCATAAACATCTGTTCCAACTCCTCCATAGGAGTTAGTGCAATCCTTGGCGTAGATGGGGAAAGGGGAGGGTCGGAAAAACCTCCTGGTGGAAAAAATTCTTCTTCGCCTCTCTCATGCTCATCACCTCCAAGCAAAGTATCCATTCCGCTTCGAGTGATGACCATCCATTGAAGTCGTGGGTTCTTGTGGTCTTGGGTTCTTAAGTTCACGAGGAACTTGGGTTCTTGTGGGTCTTGGTTTTTGGGGTTCTTGAGGGTCTTAAGGTTCTTGGGTTCTTAAGGTTCTTCTTTCGCTTGCAATCTGTGTTAGAGAAGGATCTTCTCTTTACCCGAGCTCTTCTCTTTTCCGCGGGCGCACCCCTCGGCGGCCTTGCGCTCACACCAAAATGACAAAATGGTAGCTGCACATTTTGCCACTGTCTTATAGTACACGTTGGATCCCGTAACACTTTCGAGCATACCCAAACCGACAGTTTAAGAATGCAGTTACACATGTACTCTTCAATAGAAGCAATCACTGTATCCTTGACAATTGACAAGAAATACTCACTTCTATAGCACTAACCAAACTTTTGGACATTCCATAAGAGCAATTGCCAAACTGACAATCTGTACAGCTCTAACATTCATGTAACAGGTATTTCATTTGAGCTCACTTTAAATACCATGTACATCATTTGTTTCAGAATCCATTGTCACACTGACAATCCATGTAGCTCTGAAACTCAAGGGGTCAAGGTAGGTTGCAAACCGAAGGCTTCAAGGTAAAGTGATAACACAGTTGGTGACTCTGCAAGTTCACCTTCTTCCATCCACTTAGCATCCATTGGTGGATAGTTTCTGAACTTTACCAAGTAACGCCTAGCAACCTTGCCTTTCACTTTCCTTTCTTTGTGTGCCAAAATCTGTTCGGGGACCAAGATCTCGTCAAGTTCCTCGACTTTCGGCTGATCTTCAGCTGGCATATCTTCTGACACATCACCCACATAGGGTCTGAGAAGACTCACATGAAACGCATTGTGAATCTTCCAACTGTCAGGCAATTTCAGCCTATATGCAACATCACTGATTATGTCGCACACTTGAAAAGGCCCATAGTAACGCATGCTAAGCTTTGGAAACAGTCTTTCCTTGCCCTTCATCTTCTTTAACCTTGCCTTTTCAAAGCGTAAAAGCACCCAATCACCAAGTGAATATACCACTTCATGACGGTGACGATCAGCTGCATTCTTTTGCTTTGCCTCGGTCCTTTCTAAGGCCACTTTGACCTTCTTGTACATTTCATCCATGTCCTGAACATACTTATCTGCTTCAAATATCTTGTCTTTTGTATGCAGTATGGGAGGAACTTTCTTGCCACCTTTAACTATCTCAAAGGGTGCCTTGCCAGTTGATGAATGCACTGTATTATTGTATGCATACTCCACCAATGGCAAATACTGCTCCCACTTTCCTTTATGCTCTGACACATAACATTTCAGCAGATCTAGGACTGTAGAATTTGCCTCTTCTGATTGCCCATCTGTTTGAGGATGAAATGACGAAGAGAATTTGAGCGTGGTGCCCATATTCTCAAACAAGCCTCTCCATAACAAACTTGTCATGCGTGGATCACGGTCGCTAACAATCGACTGTGGCATGCCATGATACTTGAAAATATTGCTCATAAACAAGCGTGCCATCTGATCTGGCTTTATCTTCTTCCTGACAGGAATAAAATGAGCATGTTTGCTCAATCTGCAAATAATGGTCCAAATACCATCATTTCCTGTCTGCGTTCTCGGAAGATCAAAGATAAAATCCATAGCAATACTTTCCCATGGTTTATCTGGAATAGGTAGTGGTTGCAATAACCCTGGTGCCTTTTGCCTGTCAAACTTGACCTTTTGGCAAATTAGGCATTCTCGCACAAAGGCATCCACATCTCTTCTCAATGTAGGCCAGTAGAAGAATGTCTCAACTGCTTTAACTGTAGCATTGATACCACGATGCCCTGCATACGGTGGGACATGACTCTCTTCCATAACTTTGCGTCGCAATGGCTTTGTGACACACAATTTGCCATGCATCATCATGAATCCGTCTTTAAGAAGATAGTGTTCATGACGTTGTCCATCCATTAGCTGCTCGAAGACCCTTGCAAAATCTTCATCATTTGCATACTGTTCTCTCATATCATCAAGTTCATGATGATAAGGAATCGACACAGCTGAAATTTGTGGCTTCCTTGACAAGGCATCAGCCACAACGTTCTTCTTGCCTTCCACATGCACAATCTGAAAATGGAACATGGACAAGATATTTGCCCATCGCATATGCTTCTGAGATAACTTTGTCTGTGTCAAGAAGTATCGCAAGGTCTGATGGTCCGTTTGGACAACAAAGTCTGCACCTAGCAAGTAGTGTTTCCAACTTAAGAGCGCATGAATCACAGCCAGTAACTCTTTCTCATAGACCTGCATGGTCATCTTTGGCCCTTGCAAAATTCTGCTGTCATAGGCTACTACCGTGCCATCTTGCATTAGCACTGCACCAATGCTACTACCACAGGCATCACATTGGACCACAAATGACTTCCTAAGATCTGGCAACACAATGACTGGATTTGAAGTCATCTTTTCCTTTAAGAGATTAAAAGCTGAAATCTCTTTCTGTGTCCATCTAAAGGTGACTGCCTTCTTTTGAAGAGCATGTAAAGGTGAAGCAATCTCAGCGAAATTTCGGATAAACCTTCTGTAATAGGAGCATAGTCCCAAGAAGCTTCGGACATCATGCACCGTCTTCAAATTTGGCCATGACTTGATCGCTTCAACTTTTGCAGGATCCATTCTGACACCATCCTTTGAGACAATGTGTCCCAGAAAGTGAATCTCTTCCAGAAAAAACTCACTTTTCTTTGCATTGATGAGCAACCTATGACTGCGTAGCTCTTTGAACACAATGGCCAAGTGATGCCTATGCTCCTCTTCGTTCTTTGAGTAGACTATCATGTCATCAAAGAATGTACCAATAAACTGCTGGTGTGGACGGAAAATTCTGTCCATCATCCTATTGAACGTAGCAGGAGCATTTGTGAGACCAAAGGGCATCACTAAAAATTCGTAAAGGCCAAACGTTGTTCTAAAAGCAGTCTTGTGCACATCCTCTGATCTAATGCGGATCTGATGGTACCCACTCTTTAGATCTATCCTGCTAAACATAGCTGCTCCTTCTAATTTGTCCATAATATCATCAATTCTAGGTATAGGGAACCTATTCTTGATGGTATTCTTGTTCAGTGCACGGTAGTCGATGCACATACGCCATGAGCCATCCGTTTTCTGCACCAACAACACTGGAGAGCAGAATGGAGATGAACTGGGCTGAATCAGCCCCTTTTCTAACAGCTCCTGTACTTGGCCCATTATCTCTTTCTGCTGAGCCGCACTAACCCTGTATGGAGGCTTATTTGGTGGGCTACTGCCTGGCACCAAATCTATCGCATGGTCCTCGGGTCTCTCTGGCGGTAATTGAGACGGTAATGAATCGGAAAAACAGTCACTATACTGTTGTAAAAACATTGACCTTTCTTTATCTAGCATAGATAAATTTGATTCATCACAATCTGACACTTCACGTGCAAAAACCAAGTCGCAGAAAGATGCTTTTTCATTACAGAAGTAATAGCAAAAGCTGATACAGTAGGAATAGACTCCCCTTTAAGCTTTACATCCAGAATGTGAGTCTTTCCCCTGCTCTATACAGTGATCTTTTTGTTGTAGGCATCCATGATTCCCTGTACACGAAACAACCAAGGAATACCTAACAACACATCACATCCATCCAGTGGCATGATGTAAAATTCTTCAGCATCTACCTAGGACTAGATATGTAGACGCAACTTTCCAATGATGGGCGTCACAGCCTCTGTATGGCCAGGACATGCCAAACCTGCCTCTGCTGTATACCCCATCTCTTCAGGCCTGATTCCCAACTTTGAAGCCAATTCTGGGGAAATGAAGTTGGCTTTGGCACCTGGATCAAAGAAGATGAGCACTGTTTGATCCCTGACCTTTCCCCATGCTCTGCAAAGCTCACTTGCATCTGAATTTGGCTTGTCGCCCACCATATCTGGCACTAGACCAGCCATGGGCTTCTTTCCTTTCCTGTCCTCCTTGTCTTCAGAATCAGCTGGCCTTTTCTTTGTAGGACAGTTGTAAGCAATGTGGCCAGGCTGCTCACATATAAAGCATTTGTTCTCTGTCCTCAGGACCTTCTTTTGCTCTTCTGACTTGCGAGGAAAACGTCTTTTCCATTTCTTTGCTGGTCCCTTTTCTGATTCAGCCGTAGCTTTATCTTTCCCTGGGTTGGTTGACTCCTGAGTCCCTTTAGGAGCCTCATCGGGAACGTGCTTCTTGGCTGAATTTTTCTTGCCTGATCCTGCCTTGACGCCAATGTTAAATTCACAATCTTCTCCCTTGAGCAAACCATTGCCAGTGTTTGCTACCTCGATGAGCTGCGTCAAAGTAGTGACTTTTGTCTTCGTATAGTACTTTCTCAATCCTTTAGGTAGGCCACAACAGTATTTTTCAATCTGTTCTGTCAATGGCACAAACCTATAGGAAGTTACTGGAAGTAGAGCTTTCCAAAACTTCCGATTGTAATCATCCAGATTTCTACAAGTGGCAGCATTAAGCTGGTGCCATTCTGTCATGACATCTGCTTCAAAGTCATCAGATAACCATGCTGCTGCAAAAATCTGCTTAAAGTAAATCCATGTGGACGGAGCTTGCCCTTGAAGCAATAAAGTTGTCCACCATTGTCCCGCATTCCCTGTCAAGAAAGTGGCTGCCTTGCGGACCTTTGAAGCCTCTGTAAAGTTTCCCCCTGCATAGGCCTTGTCAAACTGTTGGAGGAATGAGAGAGCCTTCTTCCTGTCATCAAACCCTGTAAAGGTCGTGAATGACACACCTTTGCCACCTTCTTTGTACGGAGTTGGCCTCTCCAACGGCGTCAAATTGTCATATGGAAGTGACTGAAACATGGGAACACTGTTATGGTTCATTTGTGTTCCTTGGCCGCTATTAAGTTGACCTGGAAATGCTATATTTGGCTGCTGATTTGTAATTCCAGCCATACCAAAATTTGCCTGTGGCATCCCAAATTGGCCCTGAGTGTTCTGAAACCCTGGTTGCATACCCATGACATTGTACATGGGGTTAGGCATCATCGTTTGAGCACCCCCGAACACTGTTCCTGGCGTGTAAAACTGATTTCTAGGTGCATGACCAGCCATGCTCTGGAATACCGATCCACCTCCAAAATAGCCAGGGTGTACTGAAGGTGGTGGGAAGACCTGTTGCATAGCCTGTAGGTTGCTTCCCTGCCCATTAGAACCAGCTATAGGCTGCTGAAAAGTGGCGGGCTGAACTGGTACAACTTGAAAGACTGGCATCTCAGCCACCTGTTCTTGCACCTTAGGCATAGGTTGTGGAGACTGCATGTTCTCCGTCAAGTGTACAGGTGTTTCCATTGACTGTGCGGTATGAATCACCTGTGCTCGAGCCTTAACAGGCTTTTGAATATGATCCAGTGGCCCAACTTGCTGAGACGGAACAGGAGGTTGCAGAAAGGCTAAAAACCTCGGATTCTGCATTACTTGTGTGAACATAGCCACAGCAGTAGCCAACTGGGTCCTGAATATATCATCATCCGTCTGTGGTGGTCTTGAGGACTCACCCACTTCATGTGTCTGTTGACCCTGTGAAGAGGAAACCTCTTCAGTCACATCATCTGGTCTGTCAGCCATAATTGCTATTCCCTGTGTCTGGTCTATGATCCCCTGTGTCTTCAAGCCTAAACTGACCAAGGCTCACTTCTATGGGAAAAAGTGATTTAATCCCGTCGATGGAACCATGTAACCGGCCTGTTCAATCCAAAAAGGGCGGTAGACTTTACTTTAAAACCTTGATTTAGCTTTCACCCATTATTAGTCGTCTATTATACCTGCGCTATAGTGACACAAGAGAGGGGAATGGGATACAGATGCTAGAATGCACCTGTATGAGAAGACCGACACCAGATTGGCCCCTAATTTAGGCGCCCCTTTCGGTATTTCTTTATTCTTTAAAAGAGGGAATAAACGCTGTGGTTCTTTCCAAGCTGCCCCGCACAACCTTGGCTGAATTTTGACTCTTCTGGCTTGATTTTGGCAGCATAACTATACTAGAACCCTTCACAGTCAGTATTCCCACGCATTGACTGACCTTCCTGACGCATACGGGCGCTTTGCAAAACCTGGCGAGAATCTGCAGCACGCTGAATTCTTTGTTTTCAGCCCTGAAAATGCGCCAGATCACCTGTACAGCGGTCCCCTTGCGTCCCCGAACCTCCTGGGGGTATTAGGGTCTGTTTAGGGCCAAAACCCTAAACCTGCAAAAATACACAGCAGGCTGTAATTCACTGTTTCGGGCTCCGTTTCGCGTGCCGGTCGCATCCGTAGCAAGTCCTCGAGCTCCCGCACATGTAGGGCTACTTGCCCTTTGAATCGGACGAGATTTCTGGTGTGAAACCTCTCCGAATTCACGTGTACCTGCGGGGGGGATTAGCCGCTAGCTAGTCCAGTACTTGTGCAAGAGGCTCTTGCCTCGGCAATCGCGCATGAACCCACACAACTGTACATTGGTCAAATGAAGAGCCCACTAGTGGGGCATAACATATTGCAAAAGGGGAGAGAGAGGGCAGTGCGTAGCGTGCAGGGCATTACTCCTGGCACCGCACTGTGCATAAGAGGGAAAGCAGGCACTCCATAGCTCTTAACCTGTGACAATTTCTGCAAAACAGCCCCTCCTCTCTTCAAATTCAGCGCCAACTCTCTCTTGCATTAGAAACTGCACCAGAATGTGCCACTTGGCACATTTACAAGCATTTTCCCGTTTCGGGGTTGCCGCCTAAAAATCTCCCAACCGGTTGCCCAGTTGACTTCACGGTAGAGTAAGAAAATGTTCCCCTTGTCATTCCGGAGGTAATGACGCCAACACATTTTCAGGTCCCAAAATAGCAGTTCCCTAAATTTTAGGAGATGCTGCTATTGTATCTTTCTAGGTCATCCGACCCTCTTTGTACACTGTGGCCACACCCAGAATTGAAATGTAGCCTCTGTAGCAAAGGATTCCACTTTGGCTAGTCAATGATCCCACTTTGGCTAACCATAGTCTTTGTCCAACCTTAGTGCTCTCTTGCCCTCAGGCCTGGACTCCCTCTGGACAGTTCCACACTAGCTATGCAATGCAGAGCAGTTAGATTTCCCGAGGGGTGTTTCCAAAAAGTGAAGGTAAATAAATAATAAGAAAGAAATCAACAAAAAGGATAGATAGTAGTCACACGCTGGTGACATAAAGGACCAATGGAGTTGAAGGGATTTTGTGACTCTGACATGGATGGTGATGTGGATACACGGAATTCTACAAGTGGCTATGTATTTACTCTTGCGGGAGGTGCTGTTTCATGGTGTTCTAGATTGCAAAAGATTGTTGCATTGTCTACGACAAAGGCTGAATATATTTCAGCCACTGAGGCTTCCAAAGAAGTTGTTTGGTTAGCACGCCTATGCATGAGTTTGGTTTGCCTGCCAAAGCACCTATGCTTGGTTGTGATAGCCAGAGTGTCATATGTCTGGCAAAGAACGCCATGTTTCATGCACGCACAAAGCATATTGATGTGCGGTATCACTTCATACGAGAAGTGCTTGAGGATGGCCTTATTACATTGGTTAAGGTCCATACATCACAAAATCCAGCCGATGCTCTCACTAAGTGCTTACCCAAAGCACAACATCATCTATGCATAGAGATGGTGGGAGTCATGTAGCTTAAAGGCGCCATTTATGCCTTTAAGTGGGAGGTTGTTGGGTTAAAGGCCTAAATAACCCCTTTTTGTACATTTATATACTTTGTCCAGGTTCATATTGAACCTGGACACATTTTTTAAAGGTCACTTATAATAAAAGTGGGAAAACCCAAAACTCACTTATTGAGTTTTCCCCAAAAACGTGAGCTCTCTCTCTCTCCCTCTTCTTCTGCTAGCGCTTCCTCTCCTGTTGCTCTTCGCCTCCCCTCTCTGCACACACACTGCACTTCCTCGCGTGCTCTTTGACTTGCACACACCGCCGCACGCTCATCAGCAAGTCCTCCCACAGATGCCCACTACTCGGATCCTCTGAAAAACAGCACTCTGCTACCTGCGGAGCCTCTACTGCAACTCGCTGTAGTCGTCCCCCACCCTGAAGCTCGAAGAACAGGGCTGGGACAGTCTCTGAGCAGGCCCTGACTGAGATGAGAACCTCCAGTCGTGTGAAGGCTCCCATCCACCAGGGTGCTACTGGCTCGAGAGGCGTGATCCACTCAGCTGGAACTGACTCTGAGATGTCTTGACACATGCTTTGCACCCCTCTCATGCCCTGTAGCTGGAACCCCTGCACCTCCTTTGACAAACATGTGAACTCTAGCCAGTCAGCTAGAGAGCGCGCTGGACCTGCTGCCATGGGACCCCAGGAAACATGAGGCCGATTACCAACCAAGTGGCCTCTCTGAGTGCTAACCATGGGGTTTCAGACGAGGGGCTGCCGTAGGCGCTCCTCCGTGCACGTCGGCTGTCTGCTCCAGGCCATGCCGTAAGAGCTCTCAAGATCGAAGTAAACTCGCAGCGAAGCGGTCCTGCAGTCTCCTGCTCAAACCAACTCTGTGCATCTCTGTAAAGATCCATCTGGTCGAAGGTTGCCAAGGGCCTCCTAACTGAGGCACCCTGGCACGAAGCCTCTGCAGCAAGAACTCCTTCCAAGGCTCCTCACCTGGAAGAAGTCCTCTGACTATGAACTTCACAAGAAGGGCTCTGCTCTGCCGTGCTGGATCAATGATCCCAAGCCCTCCCTGAGAACAAGGAAGCGTGATGACCTGCCAAGCCACCTTGGCTCGGGCTATCTGAGTGTCACGTCCTGACCAAAGGAAGTTCCCGATTAGCCTCTCTACGTGTCTGATACAAGAACTCGAGAAGATCCAGCAGAAAGTGATGTACCACATAGTCGCCAACAACACCTGGTTGGCAACTACTACTCTGCCAGCCAGAGAGTCGCGCTGAGCTCCAATGTCACAACTTTCTCCTGAGAAGGGGAGCAATCTGCTGCTCGGGAGACAAGTCCAAACCAATCTGACAACCCAAGTACCGAACTGTAGTCCCTAGGGGAATCCACCTGAAACCCTCTCCTGGCATCCAATCTGGCACAGGAGCACTACCAACCGAGAAAGCCACTGTCTTTCTCGAGTTGATCAGTGCGCCCGATGCACAAGAGAAGGTTTCCAAAGCCTGCTCACATCTGTGAAGATTGGCCTCCTGGCATCTAAGTACAAGGCTGAGTCATTGGCAAACTCAGCGTCCAGTAGCTCATCTCACCGAATAGGGAGTGCTAAACTCCGTAGACCAACCTGCTGTGACACCAAAAATTTGCTCATCGCCTCCGCATTGAACAAAAAGAGAAAGGGGGCAAGAGGACAGCCATGTCTAACCGAGCGTGTAAGCATGAAGCGATCACCTCTACCTCCTGCCAAAAGTACGTGACTGTGAGCCTGTCTGTACAAGGCTGACACCCCTATGATCCAAGCATCTGAGAAGCCCATCCTGCGTAGAGTGCCCTCTAGAAAGTCCCAGTCAACTCTGTCGTATGCCTTCTCAAAATCGAGAAGAAGAATCACGAGGTCCTCACCACGGAGCCGTGCTAGGGCAGAAGCCTCCTAGAAAGTAAAGATGTTGTCAAGGATACTGCGCTCCTTGACAAAACCTGTCTGAGTCCCATGTATAAGGCTCTCTAAAAGTGGCTGAATCCTCAAACTCAGAGCCTTGGCAAGAATTTTGTAGGCTGAGTTGAGGATGGTGATGGGGCGTCACTGTCGAATCTCATCCAAGGAGCCACCCTCCTTGGGAATGAGGTAGATCAGGCCCTCACTCATGCTGTCAAGCATCACTTCTGTGTGTAAAATGTACTGAAAAGCACTACAGAGATCTTGGCCAAGCAGGTCCCAGTACTCCAAGATAAAGCTGGGAGTCAACCCATCCTCACCTCGACAGCTACCACGGGGGAGGGCCCTAAGAGCCGTGTGCAGCTCCTCAAGTTGAAGTGGCATCTCTAGCCTCTGACGCATCTCCTCAATCACAAGACATGGCATCTGTGCCCAAACCTGCTCCCTGCATGCATCTTGCCGCTCTGACTGGGGCTCAACAGACAGTAACTCACGGTAGAAGTTAGTAGCAATTGCACGTATATCCTTGGGCTCACAAGCAACTGACCCATCGGGCCTCCTCAACTGACTGACCTTGGCATGCGAGTGCCGAGGTCCCACTGTCTCAAAGAAAGCACCAGTCACTTTGTCACCCACCTGAGTCCACTGAGATGCCTGTCGGTCGAAAGCAAACTCATGTCGCCTCTCCTCTGTGCTAGCAAGCTCCCGTCGAGCCTGCTGTAACTGCTCCTCCAACCAAGGACTGTCTGGATGCTACTCTTGCATTCTCTGTAATGAAGCAATGCCCCGTCTGAGACGCTGCTCCGCCTCTCTTACCGCAGCCCGACGAGCCAGCGACTCCTGAAGAAAAAAATGGCTAATCTGAGCTAGGCCTGAGGCCACTCTATCAGCAGGAGAATCCTGTCTGTCCATGCCCTCTGTCCAGAGAGCCTCTACCCTCTCTCTGAGTGCTGAGTCCAACAAGACCCTCTTTGGGATGCGAAGCATCGTGCTCCCACTCCTCTGCCTGTCTGCCACTGTGAGAATCACTGGTGCCTGGTCCGAGAAGGAGGTCCCTGCCAGGATGTCCACTGATCCTCCCAAGTCAGTGAAGTGGTCACTAGTGTAGAAGCGATCTATCCGCGATAGATTCACTCCTCCCACTCTGCGGTCCGATCTAGAGAAGGCAAGACTGTCTGGGGGTCTCACAAAACCAGAGTGCTGCCATGTATCTGATACTCTCAAAGTCATACACAACCTCTCCCAAGCTGCCAACTCGACTCCATGCACAGTAGCATGGTTGCCACCAATCCTGTCAGAAGGGTCCTCCAACATGTTGAAGTCCCCTCCTATGCACCAATGATATGCCTGCGGCAGAGACTCAACAATTTGTGACCAAAACTCTGCACGAGCACTCGCCACATTGGGCGCATAGATGTTCAGGAAACCCACAAGGCCACCCTGAACGTGCATAGTAATCCACTGAGCCCTGCCTGGCACAATAATCCCTCTGCCCACAATGGGCTGCTGCAATGAGTCCACAATAGTCGGGCATACCCCACCCTGGATGCCTCCAGGTCCAAAAGCAGCTGACCAAAAGGTATCATATCGTCCACGCAAAAGCTAACCACATCGCCGAATGCGGCTCTCACACAGATGGTGCTCTTGAAGCATAAGGAGATCAATCTCTCCTCCCACAAGGCAGCGCTGAAGCTCCTGATGCAATTGGCCCCGCTGATGCTGAAACTGGGGCCCACCTAGTCCCTGCACGTTCCATGAGACTATCCTCATGGGGAGCGAGAGCATAGTTACATGGGACGGCGGGTCGGGGTCGGGAACGGGGTCGGGATGGCAAAAGTCAGGAAACGGGGACGGGGGTCGGAACGGCAAAAAAAAAAGAGAGTTTTTTTGGCATTTTTTGACCTACACACATGCCACACACATAGAGCATCACTTTGACCATAAATTTACACTAAATAGACCAAAGAACACGAGTCATATAGGCTGAAATGTGCTAATAAATTATAAAATATCGATGATCGATGGATACAAAATGAGAAGTGCATGCCACAAGGGATCAAGAGTCAAAAAGCCTAAAGGACTTAGGACAAGCCTGAGGCCTCAAGGATAACAAAAAGTACAAAGGGCTATGTAGTAGGTAGAGTCGTAGACTCAAGAGTCTAGACTCGAGAGTCAAGTGATCAATGATCATCAAACTCAAGAAGTGCTCGCTGCTGAATCTCCACATCGTCGTCGTAGTCGAGGTCGTCAGCGACGTATGAGGACTCGGGAGGCTTGCATTGAGGCTTGAAATCCTCCTCTAGCTCCTCCAAAAGAGTATCGGCCATAGATGGATTCTCTTGTGCCATCTCCCACTCAGTGAAAGGATCTACCTTGTGTGTGACGCTCTTGGCAAGCATGCGCAAGTTAGCGCTCACAAACACCAAATCATTGGCCCTCTGAACCCCAAGGCGATTCCTCTTCTTAGAGGCAATGTGGCTGTACACACTCCATAGTTGCTCCAAGCAACTAGTGGTACATGCTTGGCTAAGGACACGAACAGCCAAGCACTACAAATGTGGGCCATCTCCTCCATAGTCCTCCCACCACAAAACCGAGCCAATCTTGTTGCGATCAAGCTGTGCATCTACACATCCATAGGAGCCCTTCTTTTGCCTGTAGTTGAGTAGCTCGTCTCTAATCTTGTGCCTAATGTCACTGCTAGGCTCAAGGCGCTCCAATGCAAGCCGCCATCCTTTGCTCACCTCCTTGTCGGTCTCTTGACGCCTTCCTTGAAACTCAGGGTCAAGCACATAAGCTGCCGCATGAAGTGGAGAGTAGTATTCATTCCATCTCGACTCACACAAGCCATGAATCTCCGCATACTGAACAGGGTCAGGCACAAGCTTCTCAAGTGCCTCTATCATCCGATCCATGGCTTCGTAGACTTTGCCAATGCATGGCTGCAAGCCATCCACCACTCGAAGTAGGTGTAGAATAGGCTTGACCATGGCGTCAAGAGTCTTCACCTCCTCCCACCAAGCGGCGTCGTCGGCCCATTCTCGGCATTTCAATCCTACTGCTGATGTAGACTCCGGCATGGCCTGGAACTCATCACTGAGAAAGAGGCCCCTTAAGGCTCCGCCACATGTAGACAAGCGGCCTAGCATAAGCCAATTAAATGCAAATCTTGTCTCTGAATATTCGAGCAAGGACAAGTGGCTCCTCTTTGAGAATTCATGGCGCACTTTTTGATGGTTGAGCACAAAGGAGACAATTCGAGAGGCGTCACCAATGGTGGGTGAAATCCATGACAAGTTCCCTATGTCCTTGAGGAGGTTATTGAGGCAATGCGCCATGCAAAATGTGACATGGATGCTGGGATACATGCCCTCAATGATAGCTCCGGCTGCCCTATTTGACGCCTCTCCATGTGCAACCATACAAAGGACATTCTCCGGGCCGGTGATCTCTGTGGTGCTTGTCCACTCCGCAGCAAGCATCTCGGCGGCCTTGCCACTATCGGATGCATCATGTGACTCCACAAAGTACATCTCCCCCCGAGAGTAGGCCACCACCCCGTGGATGGACCGCTTGCGTGTGTCGCTCCATCCATCTACAAGAAGAGAGATGCCATTGGTCTCCCACAAATCCTTTGTTGCTTGGGCCGCTTGCTCCACGGCAAGCTTCTCTTTGTCAAGGAGGGTGGCGCGAAGCCTCTCCGATGAAGGTGGCACATAAGAGGAGCCATATTCCCCTATTTTCGTAACCATAGTTCGAAAGTATGGAGACCTATCCACACAAAATAGAGCATGTTGTGTTAGTATGGAGAGTCGAGAGTCGAGAAGTTATAACCCATTATGAATACAAAATGGAAGATTGCAATGTGCATATCATAGTTACCAGGAACGGGAAACCGGAACGGGAACGGGGAACGGGAACGCGGAAAAAAATGCCATTCCCTGTTACGGGTACTCACGTTTGAAACACGGAACGGGGATTCGGAACGGGAACTTGGAATGGGAACGGGGAACGGAGACCTGAAAACGGCCATTCCCTGTTACTATGGTGCATATGCCAAGGGAAACTCACCGCAAAGCATGGAAGGCAATGTGGTCGTGGAAGAAGAATCGGGCAACCAACCTATCCACCTCTTCCTTCAATTTAGGATTCCAATTTTCGTTGAGAGTGGTTTGGCGATGCGGAACGGAAGAGGACGGTGTAGATCCATGGCTCTTGAAGGTTCGAGGGATGTCGTCAAGGTTGGCTTCCCTTTGCTCTCGCGGTGTCGTTGTGGCGGAGGGATCAACGGCAACAAAACGGCCCCTCTTGGCTGCTTCCGCAACCTCATACACCGTGAGCTTCTCAAGAAGATCCAACCTCTTCTCGGGAGCTACATGAGGGCAAAACTTCACCTCGTGACCGGGTTTATGAAGAAGATGGGCTCGCACTTTGTTTGAACCACCCGATCTCTTGTATGGACATAGCTTGCACGTCCATGGTCTTGCACCGCCACCTTTGCCACGCGAGCTAAAGTCGACTTCATCCCACCACGACCACGTTTGCACGGCGGGCCTCCTTCGAGAAGAAGCGGCTTGAGAAGTGGAGTTGGTTTGAGATGACATGATGGTGGAGAGACTCGAGAGAGTAGAGCTTAGAAGTTAGAAGAGTTAGAGGAGAGCTTGTGTGGAGAGAGAGTAAAGGAGAGCTTCAAAGTGGGTAGAAGAGGGAGAGGAGAGCTTCAAAGTTCTAACTTCAAAGTGGGTAGAAGAGGGAGAGACTTGAGAGTGGAGACTAGAGTGTAGAGTAGTCAATGGTCATGCTTCAAGCTTGAGCAATGAGCATTGAGTAGAGAGGAAAGCATTGATGATTGAGACTTGAGTAGCTTGAGCCTTGAGCTTGAGGAAAATGGAATGAGCATTGAGACTATGAGTATTAAGAGGCCAAGGGAGCCTTTTATAGCCTCCCAAGGGCCAAGGCTCCAAAAATATGGCAGTTGGGGCTGCACAGATTCGTTGCAAACGGTCAAAAACGGACAAAAATTTGAATCTGTTGCGGCCGACCCCGTCCGACCCCTGCCGGTCTGTCCCCCCTGCGACCCGCCCGTCCGGCCCGATTTCCGTCCGTCCCTCGGCGTTCCCTTCCGTTCCCGGCCCGGTTACGGCCGTCCCTCGGCCCTAGGGTCCGTCCCCCCCGTCCCCTATAACTATGAGCGAGAGAACAGATGCTGTCGCAGCAGCTAGACGGGCTATCTTCGAGGCTGGCTTGGATGGGGAGTAATCCGCATCCGAGCGTCCTCTAGATAGGCGTGACTGCAGTGAGTGCCTAGCCCAAGCCCAAGCAGAGCGAGCCGTGCGTAAAGCAACCTCCTCTGTCCAGGAGTCCTCATGAATGTATACATAGCATGGCAAACACTGCGTATCAGCAAAGAAGTACACCACAATGTGCCTACATCCTGCTGAGTCTGGGGGTGTCACCGCAAACTTGGCGAATGGCCACAAAGTCTGCAACATGTCTGTAACTCCAAGTTCTTCCATGTAGTGAGAGAACTCTAGGACCTGTGTATGCAACCATCCCAACACTGAGTCGAGGGTCCACTCTGTCTCGGCCCTGCCGCAGAGGGGGGAGGAGAAACCAACTGCTGAGTCCAAGGCCTCTGTCCCCCCCTAGCGGCAAGGAACAGAGCATGGACCTTGAAGCAGGCTGCCTCATGGTCTGCAGAGGGATCGCCGAGAAAACAAGTGAAGCCGTAGTCGAAAAAGTCCCAGCGGCGCCGGATGTCAATGCTCGTCAGACCACGAGGGATAGCTGCAAGGGAAGATGTCTGTATCTGCAGAGGGGGCCGTAAGAAAGGCTGACCCTCTCTCGCTAGGCGACTCGTGGCAAAGGCGCTGCCAAGAGATCTCCTAGCCGCCGGAGAAGGCCTTGCCCCCTGGGTCGACTGTGGAACTGGAGTAGGAGGGGGGGGGGGGGGGGGGGGGGGGAGAAGGAGCTGGGGGAAGCGGTGGAGAAGAGGGGCGGGAGGGGGCGACAGAGGTAGAGGGGCGAGGTGGAGAGGCGACGGGAGCAGAAGGTGGGGGGGAGGATGAGGAAGAGGGGGGGAACTCTGTGGGGGGAGAGGCTGTCGAGGGTGAAGCTGGGGTGGGGGCTAGAGCAGGGACCTCCTCCTGCTCAAGAGGACCAAAGCGGTTCCTCGTGGGAACCCACTGCTGCTGAGTAGGTGCCTGAGGGCCACTCTGAGTGCCAGGCTGACGCTGTGTCCCCTGTCGTCGTCTACCACGGGCCTGCTGCCACCCCTCCTCCGCTGGAGCCCCAGGCTCGGAGGGTGGCTCTGCATGTGTGCGTTGTGTCGCTGTCTGTGGTTGTGGGCCAGCCCTGGCAGGCTGGGGCTGAGGCTGTGGTGCAGGTCGAGGCCTCCTCCGTGGACAGGCCTTCGCTAGATGGCCCATCTATCGACAAATGAAGCACTGGTTCGGGAGGCCCGAGTACTCCACACTCTGTCTAAACCAACCCCCACTCACCCGAGGCAAAAGGATAACCTTCGGGAGCTTGTGGGTGTCTCTGACCAAAATTCGAATTGAGGGAATGCCAGCCGCCTTGGCAGCTACTGATGCTGCCGTACGAGGTGTCTCCAGGACAGTCTCAATGGCTGAGCCGATCCTGGATAGAAGTGGTAAGTACTCCCTCCGTAAACCCGGAAAGCAGACCAAGATGGGGATGTTTGCCTCCTGTACTAGAACATTCGAAGCCGGGTCAAAACCATGTTTCTACTGTCGAAAGTGGGCACGTGCTGCTCGGATGGTCAGTGGACTCATGGTTATGACCTTGGACGCCATCTCGGAGGTCTCGAACTCGATTTGATAGTAACCCTGTCCAAGAATCTGGACATCCAAGATCTTGCCCACCTCTGCGAGAAGGCGGGCCTGGAGAAGGTCACGCAGCTCTCCTCTACTAGGTCGGATGCCGAGAATCTTGCAGATGACCGAAGTCGCCTGCAATCGCTCTACCTCTGCGGCAAGGCTCGCTCGCAAGTTGAATGGTGGGCTCAGCGGCGAAGCTGGAGACTCCATCTGTGTCTACTGCTGTGGCGAGAGAAGAAGGCGGCGGGAGGACTCTGCAAATAGGCGCGCAGAGCACTGCCCCAGAGGAGACCGGTGCTGAAGGAGCTGACTTGCAGGGGACTATCGGGATGAAAGAGAGCGGGCGGGAGGGAGGGGCAGCGGGCAGGGGTGGCTAAGGCGGGAGCGTAGGCAGCAGCGGGTGGGGACAGTTGGGGCAGTAGTGGTGGGCGTGGGCGGCAGCGGTGGGCAGGCAGGGCAGCGAGGGAGGCAGTGGTGGGCATGGGCGTGGGCGGTAGTGGCGGGCGAGGGAGGGCAATGGGGGCTGGCGGGCAACGCTGGGGGGGGGGGGGGGGGGGGGGGAGCGCGCTCAAAACGCTAGGTCTTCTGATGGGGTTATGCTGAGAAGTTGCATGTTGAACCTTGGCTCCTGTTGCCTCTTCTGCTCCTAAGTACTAGCGCTACGTTTCTTGATATACTTGCTTGTGAAAATTGCCCTACCCAGTTTCCAACAAAAGTCACTTAAAAATAATAAGTGAAAAATGTCAAAACTAGGGAAAATTGGTCTATGCACTGTAAAAATGCTCCTGATGGAATCTGATGGGAATGCTGATGGTCATGCTGTGTGCAACCAGAGGATATGCATCTAATCTAAGTGTCTGGACATGCACGGTCTGCGAACAGACTCACAAAAGTGCCAGATCACTTCCTATTCTAGACTGACTTGACTGAATTGAACCCTGGTCATGTTGTAGCTTGTCCACGGACACATAGGGTTGGATGTGTCACGTGACATGCTGAAAGAGGAGACACGAGAAATTTCCTACGGAAAGCAGCTTGTTGAACTGTAAACAACACATCAAGGCACTATTTCGTGATGAGAGAGTTCGTACCGGGAGCGAAGCCAGAGACCTCGAGAGGAGATTTCTGACTTACCTTTAGGTGGGCTCTCTCAACAAGAGAGGCACTAATCATATCATGCATACTGCCTGGATCAAACAATGTGATAAAACACTGACCATTTACATGACCATAACACTTCATGAGAGACTCATCAATGTGTGTGTCAGAGACATGAGAAGACTCAGCTTGGTTCATTAAAGTGCTTGTGGTTGCTGTGGGTGCCTTAGGTTCTTTAGGTGGAGCCGTCTTTGGACAAGCCTTCTTAATGTGACCCTTGACGTGACATTGATAACATCTACCTTCCTTAGCATAAATCACGTGTTCTTTAGCCGTTATGTATCCTCCTATGATTCCTTGTGCGGCTTTTTCATCCGGGGCTAGCTTAGGTTTTGCAGGTGGCAGGTGCTTACCCTTAGATTCATTTTGAGAGTTCTTTTCCAAAGAATTAGAGGAAGATGGGCTAGAAGAGTTACCATTCTTACCATTCTTACCGTCCTTATCATTTTGCAGGTTCTGAGAAGTCTGAGAGGTTCCTTGATAAGTCTTGTTCTCCTTAGGCTTTCCCTTATTGTGCTTCATCTCCTGTGCGAGAGCAATCGCTACCGCGTTGTTGAGATCGATTGGATCAAGTACCTCCACATCAAACTTGATATACTCGTCCAATCCACAAAGGAATGCCTCTTTGTGCTCTGCATCCGATTTGCGTAATCGAGTGCCGAGCTGCAAGACACGATTAGAGAAAGACATAACTGGCATACCATTTTGCTTGAGAGCGCACCAATCGTCCTTCAATCGTGCGAGGTACTGGGGTGGCATAAACCGTGCTTGAGCTTGTCTTGGAAGTCGGCCCAATTGAAGGAAAGGGGCGCGTCTTCGTCAGCATCCTCTAGGTGCGCGGCCAACTGTGCCTCTTGCCATGCGTGGTATCAATTAATGGCATCACCGGCAAGGTACATGGCTGCCGTCAAAACCTAGCTATTGCCTGTCTTCTTAGTTGTCGCAAAATAAGCATTAAATTGATGCAACCAAGAATGAATAACAGTAGCATATATCTTACCATCATACTTATTGAAAGTCAACTTCTTTGTGACTGGGTTGTTGGAGTCCGAATCTCGGCTTGCGCCACTTGATGAACTACCAACATCTTTGGCCGGCTTGGACTTCGAGGTGAGAACCTGTCGGACCAACTCTTGCATGTGTAGTTCTCTCTGTGCCTCATGCTCGGCCTCCGAGGCCGCTCGTCTTTCTTCGGCCGCCTGCTTTCTTTGTGCTTTTCTTTCTTTTCGTTCCTCAGCTGCCAAGCGCGCTTCCCGGTCCAAGGTTTATTGTTTGGTTTGGTGTTCACGCTCCATGGCAATGCGATTCGCTTCTAGTTGTGCCATCGCAACGCAATTCGCTTCTTCTTATGCCATCGCAACGCGGTTCCCTTCTTGTTGTTGTGCCATCATGTCCATCATCGACTTGACCAAAGCCTCCATAGGATTAGGTACAACCCGTGGCGTAGATGGGGAAGGAGGAGGGTCAGAAAAACCTCCTTGGTGGTGAGATTCTTCTTTGCTACAGTCATGCCCATCACCCCCATGCGAAGTATCCATTCCGCTTCGGGTGATGATCATACACTGAAGGCATGGGTTCTTAAGTTCTCGAGGAACTTGGGTTCTTGTGGGTCTTGGTTCTTGAGTTCTTGAGGGTCTTGAGGTTCTTCTTTAGCTTGCAATCTGTGTTAGAGAAGGATCTTCTCTTCACTCGAGTTCTGCTCTTTTTTATGGGCGCACCCCTTGGTGGCCTTGCACTCACACCAAGGTTGCTTTTTCCCACCTCATGTCGATTGGCCGGCTGCTAAGTGCACGGTCCGCTCTCCATGAGTGAAAAGAGGCACCAGGGTAGGTTGGACAAGCCCTTTTTTCTTGGGTTTCCTGTCACTCTTCAAAAACATGATTAGGAATCGACACGCCCAAGAGAACTTAGGTTACGTGCGATCACAACAAGCAAAAAAAATTCTGTGGTTCTTTCCTTGAGTGATACAGAACACTGCCAAAGCTCTGATACCAATGTAAGGTGCAGCGGAAGTGACTGTTGAACTTTGCTCAAGATGAGTGCTCCGAACTGTGCTCAAGGTTCCTTTTACTTATGGAAGGGAGAGCCTTCCGTCTTTTAATGAGAGAGTGCAAGTGATAACAAACAAAGTGGATAAACACTGTGAATGAAGGTGCTAAGACTAAGAGATAGAGAGAGAAGAATACGACACCATACAAGTTGTCAAACCCTCCTCCGAAGGCCCCTCTCTCGATGGTGAGAGAGGTCTACGCTATTGATTGCACAAATCTGGTACAAGATGCCGATGCAAGTCGTGAGACTATGATGCAAGGTAGATCTAAACTTGGAGACGACGGCGACGACGACTGTTGAAAATGCTATCTGCTAGGCGGTTCCTTATCTGCTGAATTCTACTATTGCAATCGCTGCCCTTGCTGTTGTGTAATCGCTGATTTGCGGCTGTGGTAAAACATTGGTATGCTGACTTGACAACGCTGAACTGCAGTCCTTTAAAAATGCTGGAGTTTAGAGCTGAAAACGCCAGGCTTAAGGGCTGAAAACCAATGTGGATAGAGGCTTCAAAAATGCTGGCTGTGGTGCTGAAAAACACCAAGTTTATGGGGCTGAAAACGCTGGCTATGGTGCTGAAAAGCGCTGATGGGTTTAGGGGGTGGTTCTTGCTTGAGAGGGGGAGGGAGATGCCTGCTGCAAGTGGCTTTGCCTGTGCACTTTTCTCCTCTTCTGCCAGATAAGCCTAGCGCTAGGTTTGCTTTTATATATGCTTAGTTCATTTGCCCTACCCAATTCCCAACAAAAGTCACTTAAAAATGCTAAGTGAAAAATGTCAAAATAGGGAAAATAGGTTTAATGCACTGGAAAATGCTCCTGATGGATTCTGATGGTAATGCTGATGATCATGATGTGTGCAACCAGAGGATATGTGTCACAAGACGGGAACCACGTGCCAATAGAAAAAGAACAGACTGAATTAACACTTCATTAACAACTGAACTGAAAGAGAGAGACGACACGCGACACGGAGTGACGGAATTCCACCCCAGAGAGCATTGGCCCCAAACCTTGGGGCCCCTTTCGGTATTTCTTTATATTGCATCAACACAGTACAAGCCGGTACTCTAGACTCTGCACCTTCTCCAAGAAGCATGCCAGAGAATGAGTCGTAACCTCATATTTAAAGGCCCTTGGCGTGAAAAGCAGTTACGGTGAAAAGCCTTTAAAACTCAAAAGCTTCTGGTCCCAAAAGCAATGCCAAAAGGTGCCAGCGTAATTTACGGAAATCTGTACAGCCTGCCACGTCATCAGCCAGTGCAAAACGCGGAATTCCGTACACCCTGCCACATCATCATGCCAATGCAATTTTCAAAAATCTGACGCGTCATCAACAGTTATGCAATTTTCAGAAATCTGTTGCTGCTTCTGCTTCTGCTTCTGCTTCTTCTAGGGTTTAGGCCCCTCGGCCGGCATCTACAAGTCGGCTCCCTTCTTCAGGGCTTTGACACGTCAGCAATTTGTGACATCTCCCCTTCTTGAAAGAGAGTAATCGTCTGCGATTAGAGCATATCTGCAAAAGAACTCGAGTTAACTCAAAAAAATTTCCGAGGGTCATTCCGAGGGACAATCAGTTTGCTCTTTTTGTTAAGGAGTTAGCTTCTCCTTTCAGCTCTTTTGATCAAGGAGTTAGCTTCTCCTTTTGTTCAGATTGGAACTCTTGATATTCCGGCGTAGTAAAGTTAGCCATCACACCCAGACCGTACTGATCTTCCACGGGTGTCTTGATGCACTAAAATTACATACCCAGGCAATCTCATCCAATTAGGAATATTCAGTAATGGGCACATCGCAATGCAACACAAATGCTCACATATGCATGTTACAAGGCATAGAAAGATAAAGCCGCCGATGAAACACCCCTCCGCAAATAACCATCCAGGTTCGGGCGATGAGTTGTTCAACAACTCCCTCATCACTCCTCCCGCAAATAACCTAAAAAGGTATGAGCCATGAGATATAGAGGCCTTTACAACCAAATGCCCCCCAGACCGTAGCCTGCGTCGGTTGGAGGTGCTGAGAGTAACCACTGCTCAGACTTCTTAATACTCCCCCTGTAAATAACCATGCAGGTTCGGGCCATGAGTAACAACAACAATACTCCCCCTGTAAAATAATCACAATGATCCGGGCCACGAGTAAAAAAACAACACTTTTCAATCATTCAATACTTCCCCCGCAAATAACCACAAGGTTTTGGGCCATGAGTAAAAAAAACAACACTTTTCAATCATTCAATATTCCCCCCGGAAATAACCACAAGGGTTCGGGTCATGAGTATGAACAAGCATTCTCAAACATCATTTCTCACTTCTCCACCCGGGAGTAAAATCACCAATCATTGAAACCAATATTAAAACCAGAGTCGAACAATTCAAATCGGCACCAAGACAGGTGCAAAACAGATACCATCCATTTCAAACAAATTCCAAACAAGATCACCAAACAAGTTCTCAAACAGACTTCAAACTTAAAAAAAAACAATCTCGTTAGCCGAGCTCGAAAAGTCGACTGGCTTTACATCTTGGAACCTGCACCAAAAATTAGGGTTAGGTTCATTCCATAAGGTCGTAGCCGAGCACAGCATGGTCCAGTAGCTCTTGGACAGACATTGTTTTTTTTGGCGGCGATGGTAGTCCCAAGATAGCAATCGCACTGGACATCCAAGGTCATCTGCTCGTGAAGAGACATCTATTGAGAGAGGTCGAGAAATTTCAAGTTATAATCTGCTAGGGTTTCCATGGCAAGCATTTCAGGATACCCCAATCTGCCAGAAGTTGCACTCTGAAGGAAGATGTCAAAAACCATATAACTTCGGGATTTTTTTTTTTTGTGAAAGCTTGCCAAGTACTTGGAGTATGGTACTTGGTAGCTATCAACATCTACATGGTACAGTCTCTGAGAAAAACAACAGCTCGAAACAAATCTTGGATCCTTCTCTTGCAAGTGATCTTAATGGCTTACGCCCTATAAGAGATGAGAGGTGAAGACGGCCGATGCGTGATGAAGTAAGGGTGGGAGTGGCTAGTAAGTTCAGGTTGAGTGGCTAGTAAGGCCGGGTTGGAGGGCAAAGATACCTCGAATAAAATTCCAATAGCTCTGTTTGCTCTTTTGTAGGACCGGTGTGCTTTCAGAAAAGCACACGCCTGATGATCTGATACCACTATCACAAGACGGGAACCACGTGCCAATAGAAAAGAACAGACTGAACAGACTTTTAGCACTTCATTAACAACTGAATTGAAAGAGAGAGACGACTCACGACACGGATTGGCGGAATTTCACCCTAGAGAGTATTGGCCCCAAACCTTGGCGCCCTGTTAGGTGCAACGGAATGATTGTTTGCGCTTTGCTCAAGATGAGTGCTCCGAACTGTGCTCAAGGTTCCTTTTAGTTCTTATGGAAGGGATAGCCTTCCGTTCTTAGTGGAAAATGCTATGATCATGAACAAAGTGAATGGATAATGTGCGTGCAAGTGTATGAGACTGAGAGATAGAGAGAGAAGAGAGATACGACACCAGAGACGTTGTAAAACCCTCCTCCGAAGGCCCCACTCTCGTCGGCGAGAGTGGTCTACTTTTGATTGCACAAAGTGGTACAATGCGTATGCAATGGACTGACGCAACTTGGACTATGCCGATGACGACGACGACTTGATGGCTGAAATTTGTGGTCTTCTATCTGTTGAATTTCAGGACTGTTTCGGTGGCTGAAAATGACTGTTTTGGATGCGTTTTCTAAGGCTGAAAATGGGGGTTCTTCTGCAACCAATGGGCTGAATCTGCTACTGATCAAGCATGCTGAAAACGCTGCATATTCTGCTGCGTTTTGGCTGAAAATAAAAAACGCTTATGCCTTCCTGTTGCTAGCAAAACCGCTAGGCTGATCTGTGCCTGAAATCCAAAAACGCTGAAGCTCTTGCTAGCGTTAGTGAATTGCTGGGCCCTTGTGGATGATTGGCTGAAAATTAGAAAACGCTAGGGCTGCCTGATGATGGTGGCGATCATGCAAATGGGTGAAATCGCCAGGACCTTGTGATGCTGACGATGGTCTGCAAAAACGCTACACAAGCTGAGGTGATGGCGATGATGCATTGAGAAAAACGCTGGGGCTGATGTCTGCTGGTGGGAAAAACGCCAAGGATGGAGAGATATGGCGCTAGGTCTTGGATCTTGCTGAGAGAGGGAGGGAACACTTGTTGCTTGAAAAGCCTGTTGTACTCCTTGCTCATCTGCCCAATTGTGCTAACTTGGGTTTGCTTATATATTAACTTAGCAAAATTGTCGTACCTACTTTTGTTGGGAAGTCACTTAAAAATAATAAGTGAAAATACCAAAAATAGGTTAAATGCACCGGAAAATTCCCTAACTGATTCTAATGGATTCTGATGGGATTTCTGATGATCATGTTGTGTGCAACCGGAGGATATGCATCTACACTCAGTGACTCGGCATGCACGGTCTACGAATAGTCTCACAAAAGTGCCAGATCACTTCTAAATCTGGACTTGACTGGATTGACTGAACCCTGATCATGCTGTAGCTTGTCCACGGACACATATGGTTGGATGTGTCATGTGACATCCCCTCCTTTTCAAAGTGAGGTACTGGTACCGAACTGTATGGCGTCGAGGGAGATCGCCAATAGCATCTGGAACCTGGAAGGGACTCTTCGCCGGCCCACTCAAATGTGTGGGTCATGCAGTACTTGAACTTCATAAAGGTCTGCAACGCTTGCTTCTTTGGGCCGCGCCGAAAGCGACACAAAGTCTTCTGTGGTTCCTTCCTTGCTTCAACTTCATCTAGAGTCCTGCTTCTTCCGTCTTCAAGAATCTCCATGGCTGAAAATTCCTGAAACCATCTCCAACACAAAACCATGAACATACCCATTCCATGTAAAGTGATGGGAAAAAATCTTGTCTTCGTTAAAGACTGTGTATGCAATGTAGATAAACATAGAGACGGAGTGACAACCCATTCATCAAACACATGCAAACAATGAGATCAAATCTTTTCTGTATGATCGAAATCAATCAACTGTGGCAAATCACAATGGAAATGCGCATGTTGGGTGCTCATACTTTCATGTGCTCTTTCGGAACTGTGTCATGCCAAGGAAGAGACATGGAATGTGACTTCTTTACATACAAACTTTTCAGCTTTTCATGAACAATCTGCATATATTCGTGCTCATCCATGAGAGAAACGTGCTCAACATACAATATGTCATGCCTAGGAAAAGGGATCACATAACGATGCTGACCAAAATAGAGGAAATGGTCACGAATGAAACATTCGAACGATGCGTACGTATCAATCATACGAACACATAATACTTCCTGTGAGGGTTCTTTGGATTTAGGCTCGAGAGCCAAGATCGATCCTTCGTGATTGATCGAATCTGCAACGAGGTTAGCTTTGCTAGAAAAAGCATTCACTAATACCTCATCCTTGTGAACAATCACATCATCTTCATGGAACTCATCATGCTTGTGAGAAATCACATCTTGATCATGCAAATCATCATGCTTGTCATTGTCCTCTAAATCATCATGCAAGTCATTGTCAATCAAATCATCATGCTTATCATCATGCTTCTCATAATCATGCAAGTTCTATGTGTCATGCTGTGGAGAAAAAGAGACTGAGAGAGTCTCCTTATCCCGAATCCTTTCAATCTTGTCTTGCATATTAGCAATGAGAGATGGAGAATGAGCAATATCCTCTCCATTAATGACAGTAGGAGAGTCACTTTTGGCATTGAGAGTTAAAGTGTTAGCCTCAAAATCAATGAGAGAGAGCTTTAGTCTCACGAAACCATCGAATGCCCAAAATCATATCACATCATGAGAGAGGAGAAACAACAAATCTTCTAGTGAAGGTAGTCTGTTGAATTGCAAACAACATCAAGGCACTCCTTCGTGATGAGAGCGTCCATACCGGGACGAAAGCCAGAGATCTCGATAGGAGATCTCGGACTAACTTCGAGGCGGGCTCTCTCAACCAGAGAGGAACTGATCACATTATGCATACTACCTGGGTCAAACAATATGACAAAACGGTGCCCCGACGTACGACCATAACATTTAATGAGAAAATCATCAATGGGAGAATCCTGAGAAACTTGGGGCTTATCATTCATTGCATCGATAGAGGAAGTGGGTGCTGTGGGTTCTTTAGATTCATTCGATTCAAGCTTAGGACATGTTCTTTTCATGTGACACTTAATGTGACAATGAAAACAATGACCTTCCTTAGAATAAGTGCTTTGTTCTTCCGACGTGATGTATCCTCCTATAATTCCTTGTGTTACCTTTTCATCTGGACTAAGCTTAGGTTTAGCAATTGTGTTAGCCTTACCATTAGATTCATCGGAAGAATTCTTTGATGAGAGACTGTTAGAAGATTGGTTAAAAGAGTTATCATTCTTACCATTCTTACCGTTTTGAGGGTTCTGAGAAGTCAGTGAGGTACTTGTGGAAGTCTTGTTCTCCTTAGGCTTTCCCTTGTTGTGCTTCATCTCCTGTGCGAGAGCAATTGCTATCGCCTTGTTGAGATCGATTGGATCGAGTATCTCGACATCGTACTTGATATACTCGTCCAATCCAAAGAGAAAAGCCTCTTTGTGCTCATCATCCGATTTTCGTAATTGAGTGCCTACCTGCAAAACACGATTAGAAAAAGACATAACCGGCATACCATTTTGCTTGAGAGAGCGCCAATTGTCTTTCAATCGTGCGAGGTACTGAGGTGGCATAAACCGTGCCTTGAGCTTGTCTTGGAAATCAGCCCAATCGAAGGAAAGGGACGTCAATCCGTCGGCTTCCTCTAGGTGCGCGGCTAGCTGTGCCTCTTGCCATGCGTGGTACCAATTAATGGCATCACCGGCAAGATACATAGCTGTCGTCATAACTTTGCTATTTCCTGTCTTCTTAGTTGTCGCAAAATAAGCATTAAATTGATGCAACCAAGAATGAATAATCGTAGCATCCATCTTACCGTCATACTTATTGAAATTCAATTTCTTTGTGATTGGATGGTTGGAATCCGCGTCGTGGCTTGCACCACTTGAGGAACTCCCACGATCTTTGGGTGGTTCAGTCTTCGAGGCTAGTACTTGGGAAATAAATTCTTGAGTGCGTAGCTCCCTTAGCTTCACGCTCGGCCTGCCTTTCTGCTTTTTGTTCATTTCGTTCATTGCGCTCGCGTTCGAAAGCAAGGCGATTGGCTTCTTGTTGTACCAACGCAACTCGATTTGCTTTTAAAGTAAGGCGAGTCGCTTCTTGTTATTGTAGTGTGTTTCTTTCATTTCGTTCCTTCGTAATGCGAGTCGTTTCTTGTTGTGCCAGCATCATGTCCATCATTGACTTGACCATCATCTCCATAGGAGTTATAACAACTCGCGGTGTAGATGGCAAAGGGGGAGGGTTGGAAAAATCTCCTGGTGGGGAGAATCCTTCGTTGCCTCTCTCATGCTCATCACCTGTATGCGAAGTATCCATTCCGCTTCGGGTGACGACCATGCACTAGGATCTTTGGTTCTTAAGTTCACGAGGAACTTGGTTCTTGAGGGCCTTGAGGTTTCTGTTTGCTTGCAAATCGCGTTGGAGAAGGATCTTCTCTTTACCCGAGTTTTACTCTTTTCTACGGACGCACCCCTTGGCGGCCTTGCGCTCACACGAAGGTTGCTTTTTCCCACCTCACGTCGATTGGCCGGTTGCTAAGTGCATGGTCCGCTCTCAATGAGTGAAAAGAGACACAAGGGGAGGCTGGACAAGCCCTTCTTTCTTGGGATTCTTGTCACTCTTCAACAAAACACGATTAGGAATCGACACGCCCAAGCAAACTTGGGTTCGTGCGACCGCAACAAGCAAAAAAATTCTTGTGGTTTTTGTGGTTCTTTCCTTGAGTAATGTAGAACACTTCCAAAGCTCTGATACCAATGTTAGGTGCAGCGGAATGATTGTTTGCGCTTTGCTCAAGATGAGTGCTCCGAACTGTGCTCAAGGTTCCTTTAGTTCTTATGGAAGGGAGAGCCTTCCGTTCTTAGTGGAAAATGCTATGATCACGAACAAAGTGAATGGATAATGTGCGTGCAAGTGTATGAGACTGAGAGATAGAGAGAGAAGAGAGATACGACACCAGAGACGTTGTAAAACCCTCCTCCGAAGGCCCCACTCTCGTCGGCGAGAGTGGTCTACTTTTGATTGCACAAAGTGGTACAATGACGATGCAATGGATTGATGCAACTTGGACTATGCTGATGACGACGACGACGGCGGTGACGACGACGACTTGATGGCTGAAATCTGTGGTCTTCTATCTGCTGAATTTCGGGACTGTTTCAGTGGCTGAAAATGACTGTTTTGGCTGCGTTTTCTAAGGCTGAAAATGGGGGTTCTTCTGCAACCAATGGGCTGAATCTACTACTGATCAAGCATGCTGAAAACGCTGCATATTCTGCTGCGTTTTGGCTGAAAATAAAAAACGCTTATGCCTTCCTGTTGCTAGCAAAACCGCTAGGTTGATCTGGGCTTGAAATCCAAAAACGCTGAAGCTCTTGCTAGCGTTAGTGAATTGCTGGGCCCTTGTGGATGATTGGCTGAAAATCAGAAAACGCTAGGGCTGCCTGATGATGGTGGCGATCATGCAAATGGGTGAAATCGCCAGGACCTTGTGATGCTGACGATGGTCTGCAAAAACGCTACACAAGCTGAGGTGATGGCGATGATGCATTGAGAAAAACGCTGGGGCTGATGTCTGCTGGTGGGAAAAACGCCAAGGATGGAGAGATATGGCGCTAGGTCTTGGATCTTGCTGAGAGAGGGAGGGAACACCTGTTGCTTGAAAAGCCTATTGTGCTCCTTGCTCATCTGCCCAATTGTGCTAACTTGGGTTTGCTTATATATTAACTTAGCTAAATTGCCCTACCTACTTTTGTTGGGAAGTCACTTAAAAATAATAAGTGAAAATACCAAAAATAGGAAAAATAGGCTAAATGCACTGAAAAATTCCCTAACTGATTCGAATGGAATCTGATGGGATTTCTGATGATCATGTTGTGTGCAACCGGAGGATATGCATCTACACTGAGTGACTGGGCATGCACGGTCTATGAATAGACTCACAAAAGTGCCAGATCACTTCTAAATCTAGACTTGACTGGATTGATTGAACCCTGATCATGTTGTAGCTTGTCCACGGACACATAGGGTTGGATGTGTCACATGACACGCCCCTTTCGGTATTTCTTTATATTGCATCAACACAGTACAAGCCGGTACTGCAGACTCTGCATCTTCTCTAGGAAGCATGCCAGAGAATGAGTCCTAACCTCATATTTAAAGGCCCTTGGCCTGAAAAGCAGTTACAGTGAAAAGCCTTCAAAACTCAAAAGCTTCTGGTCCCAAAAGCAATGCCAAAGTCTGCTAGCGTAATTTACGGAAATTCGTACAACTTGCCACGTCATCAGCCAACGCAAAACGCGGAAATCCGTACAGCCGACCACGTCATCATGCCAACGCAATTTTTGGAAATCTGACATGTCATCAACAGCTACGCAATTTTCAAAAATCTGTTGCTGCTTCTGCTTCCTCTACGGTTTAGGCCCCTCGGCCGACATCTGCAAGTCGGCTCCCTTCTTCAGGGCTTTGACACGTTAGCAATTTGTGACAATATGCATCTACTCTAAGTGCCTGGGCATGCACGGTCTGCGAACAGGCTCACAAAAGGGCCATAACACTTCCTAAGCTAGACTGAGTGGACTAACTGAACCCTTGTCATGAAGTAGCTTGTCCACGTACACATAGGGTTAGATGTGTCACGTGACAACAAGACTACGAGTGAGTTGGTGCATTTGACACATTAATTTAATGTATGAATAGTATCATGGAGTAAGAAAGTATGCTCTATCGCCTTCGGCCGAATATGCTCATGCTGTAATCAAATCTCTCTTTGATGCATAGTTTTTCCGCATGCATAACATATAGTAGACGCGCACGAGTATGAAAGTATGAAAAGAGTATGATTTAGACCCCTACAAACTACCATATGTTGGATTTCATTACGCCATAAAGAAAGTAGGAGGGAAATATGACAAGATGCATGAATTTCTCTTATCTTCAAACGATAGACTTTTGAATATAAAAAGACTCCACATTAGAAGCTAGTGTCACAACTAGATTGTTGGAGCACGTGTGCATTCCACAATCTTCAAACAAAGGCCAAAAACTGGGGTATCCTAATTTTTTTAAGCCTGGAGTATGAAACCCAATCATTCTCCCATGGGTGCAAACATATGATTGGGCAATCATACGCGTATGAGAAAACATTGCTCCGACATACTCTTTGGGCCTAAAATTTTGGTGCTTTGGGTCGTTTGGCTCGAACACTCTTTTCGCTGCACATAGATCCCTCTTTGAGTGACGGATGGGGATGCTCTTTTGGTATTTCTTTATATTGCTTGAACTCAGTACATTGTAGGTACTCCATCCTCTGCACCTTCACTCAGAAGCATGCCAAAGAATGAGCCCTTGGCTCGTATTTAAAGGCCCTTGGCCTATGAAAAGTAGTTTACATTAAAAGCTTCAAACTCAAAAGCATCTGGCCTAAAAAACTGGCGCTAAAAGCTGCCCAACGTAAATCACGGAAATCCGTACACCTGTCACGTTAGCATCTGCAAGTGTAACTTGCGGAAGTCCGTACAGTTTGCCGCGTGGCACTACAGTCGTCACAAAATGATGACGTGGTAGTATTGCGTGGACACACGCACACTGTACGGTAGACTTATGACGTGGCACTGTATGGCAAGACTGATGACGTGGTAGCAGTATGGAATCTTGCAAAAAGCATTGGCAAGCTGACTTGGCAGATTGTACGGATTTTCGCGTTTCACGTTGGCTGCTGACGTGACAGGGCTGTACGGAATTCCTAAATTGCGCTAGTATGTTTTTGGCAACTCTTGATGACCAGTTGCTTTTGGGATCCCTTGCTTTTGAGTTTAATTGCTTTTTGGAGCTCTGCTTTTGACATCCCTTTGTAAGAATAAAAGGAACCCAAGGGCCTCACTCTTCAAGGCATATGGACGCAGAGCCTGAGAGCCAAGGACCCCTAGGAGTTGTACTTTGATCAAGAATTAATATAAAAGAAATACCGAAAGGGGCACTAGTCTCTAGGGCCAATCTCTCTAGGCACAGAATTACGCCGGGCCGTGTCAACCAAAGTGAAATGTGATTTTAAAGTTGTGAAATATTTTAGGTAATTCTCTTGTGTGTCATGCTGGATTCTGGACTTGGGGTGCCCAAGCCTGTGACAGTGATATCAGAGCATCAGGTGTGTGTGTCATAAAGTGATGACGTGGCATGACCACCCGATCAGTACGGTTGACGTGGCAGGCAATACGGATGCTGACGTGGCACACTGTGTGGTGACATGGCATGACCACCCGGTCAGTACGGTTGACGTGGCAAGCAATATAGATGCTGACGTGGCACGTTGTGTGGATTTCCGGATTTTGCGCTGGCATGTTGGCGTGGCTGTCTGTACGGACAGTCCCGGATTTTGTGCTCTCAAACTGTATGTAATTTGCGCTGACTGCTTTTGGCAGTTTTTGGGATCAATTGCTTTTGGAAGAAATTGCTTTTGGGATTCATTTCTTTAGGGACCAATGGCTTTTGAGTTTAATTGGGCTCTGCTTTTGGCATCCCTTGTAAGAATATGTCACAAATTGATGACATGGCAGTGCAACCCGGACACACACATGACAAAGTAATGATGTGGCCGATTGCACGGAAATCCCTGATTTTGCGCTGACTGCTGACATGGCAGTATTGAATGGATTTTCGAGTTTTGTGCTCACATGTTGACGTGGCAGATTGTACGGATTTTCGTGTTTCATGCTGGTTGCTGACGTGGTAGTACTGTACGGAATTCCGTAATTTGTGCTGGCTGCTTTTTGCCAGTTTTTGAAGATCAGTTGCTTTTGGAACTTTTGCTTTTGAGTTTGATGATTTTGGGGCTCTGCTTTTGGCATCCCTTGTAAGAATAAAAGAGCCCTAAGGGCCTCACTCTTCAGAGCATCTAGATGTAGAGTCTGAGAGCGGAGGACCATGCGGGAGTTGTACTTTGCTCAAAGATTAATATAAAAAGAAATATTGAAAGGGGCACCAGTCTTTGGGGCCAATACCTCTTGGCACGGAACTACGCCGGGCCGTGTCGACTCTCTTTTGAACTGTGATTTGAAGTGGTGGAGTACTTTTTGAAGTGAATCTCTGTTGTGTCACGGTAGAATCTTGTCCAAGTTTGCTACAGTGGTATCAACGCACATAAAGATTCTTCTTCTACGGAGGATTCGATCCTTATTTGCACTGCACAGAGCTATGTGAAAGAATTCGATCCTACGGAGGATTCGATCCTTATTTGCACTGCACAGAGCTATTGTGAAAGAATCTTTGTGTCCCGACCTCGGGACTTATTGGCCACTCCCACCCTTCATACATCGCGCATCGGGCGCGCTCCCGTCTTCATCGATCTGTCTTACAGGGCATAAAGCCATAAAGAATCCCAGATTACACATGGGTTCTCGTGAAGAATCTGACAGAGATGACACCTCTCAATGGGAAGGCAAAGAAAAGTTGAAGATCTGGCACGGGAACTGAAGAAAAGAATGAAGATTTGGGCAAAAAAAATATTCGGACAAGTTTGCCAGAATGGAGTACAAACGTCAACTGCAGATTAGCATATTTGTGGACAGATTGATTAAGTACTCCAGGGACCCGAGATTGGCGAGACACCTAAAGAATTACCCGATTGATAAGATTTACTTGAGATGGCATGTAGCCATTACTTCTCCTCTCATATAGGGAGGAATGCTGAAAGGACAGACAAGTGCAGAAAAGCAGAACATGTACTCGCAGAAAGAGATGGACAAGAACTCTTGAAAAGAAGATGAACCAAAGGACCACCAGAAGTTAAATTTGAGAGTTACAGGACAACATCGGATTGCGGAAGAAAAGGAGAGATGAAAGCAGAACTGGTATCACATTGCAAGGAAAGTACAAAACTTTGCCGCTCTTGGGGCAAAGTGAAAGATAAAGAAGCCCTCATTTTCTTTGATGGAGGAGCCAAGGCCAACTTCCTTTCACTTGAATTGGCGACTTGGAATTACGCCCGACAGGTTGAGGCAGTTCTAGCGGCACCCAGCCGGGATGTTGCCATTACACTGACCATTGGCAAACTTCGTTTGCAATGTCAGGGGTTTTTAGGGCATGAGGACTTCTACGTTATGCCCTTGGGAGGTTTTGAAGTCCTCCTAGGAATCCCTTGGTACCACAAGAGCAATACAGTGGTTGACTATCGGGGTACGAAAGCCACTTTTGACAAATGCAGGGCAAGAGAGATTGAACTTGATGAAGTTCAGTTTCTTTACTCGATTTTTCTTGAGAGGATTGAATGATGATTGTGTCAGAGTGTGCAGCGGAAGGTGAGAGAGAGAGAATGGCACGAGAGAGAGAGAAGAGACATGATAGGAGACAGATGGTGGAAAGGCTGGCAGCCCAATAACTCCAGATGGCAAACTCTACATGAGTGATGAGACAATGAGAAAGAGGGTGTCCCCCCTCCTATATATAGGAGAATAGGGGTTGGTCGGGCAATAATCCTTAATATAGCCCAATGACCTAAAAATATGACCCTCCAATATAAATGGGGGAATATGTGACCAAAACAAGTTCAAAGTGGGAAATGTGTTGAACAACCTTGAGTGTGCCTTAGATCCCTGTTCAGCACGTGTACGGGTGGCCAACCCACAACCAAGGGCTAGTGCACGTGAGTGGTGAGGAGCCTATAGACAGTGTGTGAAGCATCTGGAGATGAAGATGATGAGCGCGTGGCGGTGTGTGCAAGTGATAGAGCACGCGAAGATGTGCAGGCCTCGAGGCTTGAAGTGGAGGCAGTGTGCTGCAGAAGGGAAGCGCTAGCAGAACGAAGAGGGAGAGAGAGAGAGCTCACGTTTTTGGGGAAAACTCAATAAGTGAGTTTTGGGTTTCCCCACTTTTATTATAAGTGACCTTTAAAAAATGTGTCCAGGTTCAATATGAACCTAGACAAAGTATAAAAATGTACAAAAAGGGGTTATTTAGGCCTTTAACCCAACAACCTCCCACTTAAAGGCATAAATGACGCCTTTAAGTTAACCAACTCCCACCAGCTGTATGCAGTGCTCATGTTGAGCCTCAGCAAGACTCTTGGTGAGAACATCTGCCGGGTTATCCTGTGTATGGATCTTAGTCAAGCTGACTAGACGATCCTCCAATACCTGTCGGAAGTGGTACCGCACATCTATGTGTTTGGTACGCGCATGAAACATGGCATTTTTGGCTAAATAGACAGCACTCTGGCTATCACAACCCAACACGGGTGTATGAGTAGGCATGCCAAGTTCTTTTGCAAGTCTGCCCAACCAAATGGCCTCTTTTGAAGCCTTTGTGGCTGAAATATATTCAGCCTCAGTAGTACTCAATGCCACAATTTTCTGTAACCTAGAACACCAAGAGACTGCACCACCAGCAATGGCAAATACATATCCACTGGTAGATTTCCTGGTATCCATGTCACCTGCCATGTCTGCATCACAATATCCCTGCAACTTTAAGTCACTTTTGCCATAACAGATACACTTTGATTGTGTATCTTTCAAATATCTCAGAATGCATTTGACAGCTTCCCAATGCGCTTTGCCAGGATTCGACATGTATCGACTAACAACTCCCACTGCATAAGCAATGTCGGGACGAGTGGCAACCATAGCATACATAAGAGAACCACAAGCTGATGCATAAGGGATTCCCTTCATTGCTTTCAATGCCACCTCATCCTTTGGGCAATCTGCTTTGCTAAGCTTAGTGTATGGAGGTAAAGGTACTCCAAGAGGCTTAGCATCGGCCATATTGTCAAGTACTTTTGCAATGTACCTTTCTTGAGATAAAAACAGAAATTTCAGCTTTCTCTCTCTTTTAATACGCATGCCCAAAATATGCTCTGCATCACCCAAATCCTTCATAGCAAATGTTGAATTTAGCTTACGTTTCAGAGCATCAAGACTAGTCTTATGTTTCCCGGCAAGCAGCATGCCATCAACATAGAGAACAAGTATGATGGGACTACCATCTTCATCCCTTTTCGTATACAAACAATGATCTGCATGGCTGCGTTTAAAGCCTTGAGACAACATAAAAGTGTCAAACTTCTTATACCACTGCGGTGATGATTGTCTCAAACCATACAGAGCCCTTTTCAGTTTGCATACAAGTTCCTCACGTGTAGGAACTACAAAACCTTCAGGTTGTTTCATGTATATGTCCTCTTCAATGTCACCGTGCAAAAACGTTGTCTTTACATCCATTTGATTCAATTCCAAATCAAGCACCGGAACGAGAGCAAAAAGGACACGTAAAGTTGTAAGCTTTACAACGGGAGAAAAGATTTCTTGAAAATCAATTCCTTCTTTCTGTGCATATCCTTTTGCAACCAATCTTGCCTTGTACTTGGGTTTTTCATCCACAATCTTAATCTTGTATACCCATTTGTTAGGAAGAGCCTTTCTCCCTTTAGGCAATGGCACAAGATCCCAAGTATCATTTGCATACAAGGATTTCATTTCCTCTTGCATTGCAAGCTCCCACTTACTGCTTGACTCACATGTCTTTGCCTCTTTATATGTAAGAGGCTCTCCCTCATCTGTCAACATAATGTAATGCAAAGAGGGATCATATCTACTCACAGTCCGTCTTGGATGAGTAGACCGCCTCACCCAATGATCCACATTATCCGGTAATGGGTCTACATCAGGTGGCATAATAAGATCATCAACAATGGGCTGCTGTACATCATTTTCAGCACCACTTTCAGCATTGTTTCGTGGCTGCAAATGCCCTTCAGGAGCCTCAATTTGCTGTCCAACATCATTTGGCTCAAACACCACTGGATCATCTACATTTTCAGCCATATGTGGTGCATCCTGAGGGTCAAAAATAGGCCTAACAGGTGGCTGGTCATGCTGAAATTTGACCCTTTTATGGTCATGCTTTGAGACACAATTGTTTTGAAGCAGCCTTGCCTCATTAAAAACAACATCCCGGCTGTGTACAACCCTTTTGAGCTGAGGTAACCAAATCCCGTAACCCATTTCGCCTTCTTCACCATATCCCATGAAAAGGCCTTTAATGGATATGGCATCTAGTTTACTCTTCAACTCGGGTCTGACATGCACGAAAGCCTCGCAACCAAAAATGCGTAAGTGATCATATGAAGTAGGCTTGCTAGACCAAACCTCTTCAGGGATGTCACCTTTCAAAGATATGTGAGGGGATCGATTGCATATATGCACTGCAGTTTTCAAAGCTTCTCCCCAAAATCCATGAGAGAGATTAGCTGTGAACAACATGCATCTCACCCTCTCACAAAGTGTCTTATTGAATCTTTCAGCCACACCATTAGAAGAGGGGTTGTATGGCACATTAAGCTCCCTCTTAATGCCCAAATTTTCACAAAATTTGTTAAATTCAGCACTTGCGAACTCCCCCCCATTGTCCGTACGCAAGCATTTTAGCTTTCTACCTGTTTGGGTGGTCACAAATGCATGAAATCTCTTAAACGCAGCAAAGGCTTCATCCTTAGATTTAAGCAAATAAACCCAAATTTTTCTAGAATGATCATCAACAAAGGGGACAAAATAGCATGCACCTCCCATAGACTTAGTAGGCATGCTACATACATCAGAATGTACAAGATCAAGCACACAAGATTTATGAGAGACACCAGAGTAATAAGAACACTTTACTTGCTTGCCATATTGACATTCATTACAAAAGTCAAGCTTTGTGCCTTCAGCATCAAGCTTGTTCAAAGTACAAAGTTTAGAAAGGCCCTTGTGGCTCTTATGGCCAAGCCTCTTGTGCCACAACTCCATGTGACAGTTAATTTCAGCCAATGCAATAAACTTGCCCAACACGGCCTTTCCATGCATGCAGTAAAGTGTCCCGTTCTTTGTGCCGTTTACAATCAGCCTTGAGCCTTTAGTCATTTTCCATGATCCTCTCTCAAACAAGATGCTGTAACCATGCATATCCATCTGACCAACAAAAAGCAGACTCTTCTTGATTCCCGGCACATATCTAACATCATGCAAGACAAGCTCATTTGTGCCATCTATGGAGAGATGCACAGTGCCAATACCCTCAATGGAACATGCATGATTGTTTCCAAGGTATACATGGCCACGCTTGCCTGCATCAAAAGTAGATAAACACTCCTTGATAGGAGTCACATGAAATGAAGCACCGGAATCAACAATCCAAGTCTGGGATAATGCATCATTGACAGTCAACAAAGCATCAATAAGATCACTCTTGGTGATCTGCATGTCCTGTGAATGAACATAGGCATCAATGTCATAAGCATCATCATCTGACAAAGTGGCACACAAGATGTCCTCTACATCTGACAGCTCCTCAATCACAACACTAGAAACCACATTGGCCTTCTCTTTGTCCTTTGAGCTATCCTGTGCATCTGTCTTGACTTCCTTCTTCTCTTTCTTTTTGTCTCCGCAATTCTTTTTCCGTTCTAACTCGGCTTTGTAGTACCTGCAATCGGGTTTCTGATAGCAAGTCACACTGATAGCAAGTCACATCACCCTTGCCTTTGTTGCCATTTCCCCTTTCCTTACTCTTACTCTTACTCCTTTGTGCATAGGCATTCTTCTTTTCTGTCCTGCCTCTAACCATGTTGGCAGAGCTGCCTCCCTCTCCACTTGCTTTCCTCCTGATTTCCTCATTCAAGATAGAACCCCTAACACCATCAAAGGTCAAATTGGGGTTATTGGATAATGAAACCACCAATGTTTCCCATGACTCAGGTAAGGTCATAAGCAAGAAGATAGCTTTCAGCTTATCATCAAAAGGGGGCAAGCCTGAATCTTGTAACTGCGACAAAGTACCTGCGAACAACGACAAGTGCTCTGCAACGCTCTTGGACTTATCTAGTTGCATGCCAACAAGTTTTCGCATCAAATACACTTGGTTGACAGGCGTTGTATTCTCATACATTCCCTTTAACTTCTCCCACACATCAAAAGCATTTATGAGACCTTTCACATCAATGACTGTCTCATCGGTCATGGCCATTTTAATGTATGTAATAGCCTTCCTGTTGAGGCGAACCCATGCTTCATCCATCATATTCTGTGGCTTTACCTGTTCAAGTACCCCTTCACAATCCTTAAGAAATAGGATTCCCTGAATCTTGTCTTTCCAAAGGTCAAAACCTGTTCCATCGAACCTCCTAATCTCGAAGAGATTCTTCACATCCGAAGAAGATGAGGCCATAGTTGCACGAATAAGAGGGCTAATACGCTGGATTTTTGGGCAAAATGCACAAAAACCGGAGTATAGCCTCTCAGAGATGTGCACTACAACTCCAAATGGTCATAGGAGCAATTTGGGGCAAAATAGATCGATTTGGGCACAAAAATCAATTTCTGAAATTTAAGCGCAGGAAATTTCAGTGAGCGAATTTGTGCTCAAAAACAACAAATTTAGTTGTTTTTAGCCTTACAGAACATACATAAGGCTAATGCACAGCCTTTAGAAGCATGTAAGAGGAAAAGCCCCAATTTGTAGCATCAAATTGCATGAAATTGAGCCACAAATGGTCATACATAGCCAAAATTTGTCAAACGTGCGTAGATTGCATCAATTTGCACTTTCCCCAATGTAGTCGCATCATAAAAACACTTGCAAAAACCTGCGTAAATCTGAAATTTGTTGAAAACACCTGTTTTAGGACCTGTTTTTCGGCAATTTCAGTGTTTTTGGGTAGCGGGGACTTAGCGAAAGTGTTCCCACACTTTAATACATCATTTACAAAACCTGTAATTTGCTTATTTTGACCTAATTTCAGCCTGTTTTAGGTCAATTTGGCTTGCCGGGAGCTCTCTAGTGTCCGAGGACGAGTCCTTCGGCGATGAAATTGCAAAATCTGGCGTGAAAGTTGACCTCCTTGGCTGAAAATCAGCGTTTGTAGGTTTGGGAGCAAACCCTAATTTGGCTCTGATACCAGTTGATGAGCGCGCGGCGGTGTGTGCAAGTGAGAGCACGCGAAGATGTGCAGGCCTTGAGGCTTGAAGCGGAGGCAGTGTGCTGCAGAAGGGAAGCGCTAGTAGAACGAAGAGGGAGAGAGAGAGAGCTCACATTTTTGGGGAAAACTCAATAAGTGAGTTTTTGGGTTTTCCCACTTTTATTATAAGTGACCTTTAAAAAATGTGTCCAGGTTCATATTGAACCTGGACAAAGTATAAAAATGTACAAAAAGGGGTTATTTAGGCCTTTAACCCAACAAAAGATCTAACACCCCCCCTCAACAACATATGCAAAGAAGCTGTCGAGGAGAATGCAGCACGCGTGGTAAATCTGGAGATGATGTAAATCCCGAGAGGAAAGGATGAGGAGTGCCAACCAAAGAACACGACATTCCGTACAACACCAATGTGGTGATTACCAAGGGTGAGGAAACTCCGATCAAGTCGCACAAGGAAGTTGATGGAGTGGCAAGCTACAGATAAGTCGCTGAAGCGGATTTATATGAGGAAGTAACCTAAGATGAGCGTCCAATAGCCAATCGGTGATGATTACCACTGGGATGGAGGAACCTAGTTTAGCAGCATGAGACAAGACATGGGGGACCCCCCTGAAGAGGAAGACTCTGACCACAAGGAGAGGAAACTACCGCGGTGGGAAACCGGTAGCATATCCAAGTCAAAGAAGCTCGAGCAGAAGTGGGAGGAAGAGCAGGAAGAAGAGGCTCAATAGGGAAGGCATCGTCCACCATAGTAGACAAGATGATAGGATAAGCAATCCATCCATGTAGAGACCGCAGTATCTGCAATCTTCCGGGAGAGGAGTCGTCTCAAGGGTATATATAAGCTGCAATATGTCTGTCGTTCCATGGCAGACACACAATATCGGACAAAAGAGTCGGAGGAGATCCTGGGAAAAGTCAACCTGTGGGAGCACATCTATCACCAAGGTCCGGACAAAAAATCCAAGAGAGAGTCTGCAAGTGCAAGTCGTGAAGACACGCAACATAGGAGAACTCCTCCCCTGGGAAAGTAATGGAATGTGGTGAGGTAAAGAACGGCTGATCGGTGACATAGAAGTCATAGCCTCGGAGTAGACCAGCAAAGCAAGGAACATCCATGAGGTCTTCACCATGTAAGTAGTGCATAGGTACATCCAAACTGCAAGTGGAGGAGCCACACGACCAAGCAAAAGCAAGGAAGAGGCTCTACCAAGTAGAGGCAAGGCAAAAGAGCCACAGTAATGTGTCGGAACAGACCATGTAGGCACGGGTCTATCGTATAGAGAACCAATGAAGGAGGTGGATAGGGCAATCCCAAATAGAGAGACAACAGTCGAGGGAGAGGGAGGGAGCTTTACTGAGGAAGAAGTAGCGGTGGAAAACACAAGCCACGTCCACATAAGTACCTGTACAAATTCAATCCCCTGCATCTTCCTGAGGGCAAGAGAACCTCGAGGAGGGAAGATCTGTAATGTCGAGGGAGATCCGTCCGTTGTGCGAGAACCTATATCTGAGTCCACGTCTCAATGTCGAAGAAGGAGCAAAGCTGAAATGCAATCTGAAAACACGCCGTGTAAGCGCCACACCGGTGCGGGTAGGGGGTAAAGACCTGTGAATCAGGAAGGGAATCCGAGAAGTCACTGACGAGGCCAAGGTAAGGTGCTGTCCATGCCAAAAAAAACGCAGCAAAAGGGGGCTCAAAACGCTGCTGTGAACAGAGTATTCAGCAATTCCTCAGTGTCAAAAGGCACCGGATGCCGGAGGTTGGGGCAAGAGGACGGGAGGGGCACCAAGTAATTGGCTGAAAATCAGCACAACAGTCCCAAATCTGAAGTAGAAGGTCCAATAGTTGGTACGGGTAGCAATGGAAGAAGCCTCAAGTTGCCAAGGTGTAGATCCAGCAAGGAAGAAGGGCATCCAATCGCTGAGGTGACCAAGCTGAAATGCTAGGTGTAGAAGATCTCCCTCTGCTGCAAAAACGCTAGCTGTATCAAAAACGCGTCAGCTAAAAACGCTAGGCAGCGAGAGGGGTGTAGGAGGAGGTGCTAGGAGGTGGAGGAGGATGGCAATGGAGAGGAGAGCAGAAGAGCATCAAATCCACAAAAACGTTGGCAGCCAGAAAACGCTAGTGGAGGAAAGGACTTCTTCGCGATGAAACTCCTCGTAATGGCCTCCTTGCTGATGGCGATGGCAAATCTAGCACCCTTGTGCGTGATACCATGTCAAAGTGTGCAGCGGAAGGCGAGAGAGAAAAAGGACAGTGGCACGAGAGAGAGAGAGAGAAGAGACATGACAGATGGTGGAAAGGTTGGCATCCCAATAACTCTAGATGGCAAACTCGACATGATGATGAGACAATGAGAAAGAGGGTGCTCCCCTTCCTATATACAAGAGAATAGGGTCTGGTCGGGCAATAATTCTTAATATAGCCCAATGACCTAAGAATATGACTCTCCAATATAAATGGGGGAATATGTGACCAAAACAGGTCTAAAGTGGGAAATGTGCTGAACCACCCTGAGTGTGCCTGAGATCCTTGTCCAACAGGTGTACAGGTGGCCGACCCACATTCAAGGACCATTGCATGTGAGTGGTGAGGAGCCTGTAGAGAGTGTGCAAAGCATCTGGAGATGAAGAATCTAACAGATTGAAGGTCGAATATGCTTGACCTCGAAAAGAAACGACAAGATTTTTTTGCAATAGAGGCTGATTGTTCCTCTCAAAGCGTATAAAGCGAGTACCTTCTTTACGTCGTGAAGATCACATGATTGATTCGTGGTAGTACACCACCGAACTGGGCACTTTACAACGTTAGTCGAGGCCAAGATAAAGAAATAATGAACAGGAATAGATTTCCACATTACGAGGATTGATGATATACGCGACAGACTTCATAATTCTCATGAGATTTGTATTGCTCTTGGAGACGTCTACAAGACAGCTTTCAAGACGACTTTTTGGATTTTCAGTGAATACTGATTATTGTGGTTTTTCAAGCCACTGAGAAAGCATAAATTGCTTATACATGTGAAAAAGAGCGAGTTTTTCTTGCATGAGATACATTTCTTAGGACACATTGTCTCAACAAAAAAAGTACAGGCAAATCTGGCCAAAAATGACACTGTCCGCGATTGGCCTGACTTGAAGAATGTTCATGAAGTTAGAAGCTTCTTGGGCTTGTGTTCTTACTATCGGTGGTTCATTCGAAAGTTTGCAGAGGTCGCTTCTCCCTTTGCACATTCTGACACAAAAAGGAGTCCCTTTCTCGTGGGGACCCACAGAGGTGACTGCCTTTCAGACATTGAAAGAGAAATTGACTATGAAAGTCATTCGAAGTGTATTGTGATGCTTGTGGTCGTAGTCTAGGTGCGGTCTTAATACAAGAAGGCCATGTCATTGCCTATGAGAGCCGATTGTTTTCAAGGCCGGTATTGACAGCACAGATTTATGAGAAAGAGCTTTTGGCGGTTATCCATACTCTTACTCAGTGGCGACATTACCTACTCGGAGCCGATTCTATGGTCTTCACTGATCATCAGAGTTTGCGCTACTTCTTGTCACAGAAGCAGCTTTCGAAAAAGCAGATGCGGTGGGCTAACATCTGTCACAGTATCACTTCCAGATTGTCCATGTTCAGGGACAGAAGAACTGGGTGGCAGATGCTTTGTCTCGGAAGCCGTTAGTCTTGGCTATTTCCGCGATTCATCATAGAAGCTTCGAGGACATGGTTGATCAGTATGCCACAGATTCAGATTTTTCAGATGTATTCACTCGAATACAGAATGGGGACGTAGTAGCGGGATATTGCATAGGGGATGGATACTTGATGAAGAAAACAATGTTGTGCGTTACACAGCCGTTGAGGGAAAAGGTTCTAACTGAATGCCACTGTCCACCTTTTACGGATCACCGCGGCATTGACACCTCCTTGAAAGTTGTGGAGCGTTACTTCTTTTGGCCGAGACTCGAGAAGGATGTGGACGACTTTGTACGCAGTTGCTTGGTATGCCAAAAGGTCAAGTGCCACGCGCACATCTAACCCTATGTGCATGTGAACAAGCTACTTCATGACAAGGCACTTTTGTGAGTCTGTTCGCAGACGGTGCATGTCCAGGGTCTTAGAGTAGATGCATATCCTCTGGTTGCACTCAACATGATCGTTAGATTACCATCAGAACCCATCAGGAGCAATTTTACAGTGCACAGACCTATTTTTCCTATTTCAGCCATTTTTCACTTATTATTATTAAGTGACTTTGTTATAAGAAAACCTAGCGCTAGCACTTTCTGGCAGAAGAGGTAGCAGGAGTCCACCAACTCACAGGCACCTTCTCAGCAAGACCAGCAGGAGGCCTAGCGTTTCCAGCCAACAACAGATGTGGATAGCGTTTTTGCTACATATTAGCATAGCAATTTCTACAGCAGATCAAGACCAGCGTTAGCAGTTGCAGATCAGCCCTGGCGTTTTACAGACAACAGATCAGCCCGGGCGTTTTTGCAACAATAGACCATGCCTAGTGTTTTTGCAGATTGTAGCTCAGGCTAGCGTTTTGCAAATTCCCGGCGACAGTTCAGCCCACAGTATCAGCGTTTTGCATTTTCAGCGATTAGACTCTGCACCGCAGCCCCCAAACCTCGCAGATCTCACCTTCCTGTAGCAGCAGATCCTCGCCGCATGGTCAGATCAGCCAGCGTTTGCAGATTCAGCTGGGTAGTCGCAGATTTCAGCATCTGTGTTTTCAGCGCATCGCCGTTGCGTCGTTGTCACCGCCGTCGTCACCGACATAGAGTCAGAATTCAGCAGATACAAGATTTGCAGATTTCAGCCCTTAGAGTTTTTAGTTTACAACCCGTCTCGTCGTCGTCATCGTCATCATCGTCGTGTACATCGTCGGCAAGACCATTGTAGAGATTTGTGGAATCAATAGTAGACCGCTCTCGCCATAGAGAGTGGGGCCTTCGGAGGAGGGTTTGACAACATTCTGGTGTCGTATTCTTCTCTCTCTCTATCTCTCAGTCTCAGCACCTTCATTCACAATGTTTACCACTTTGTTTGTGATCATAGCCATAGAGCGTGAGCACAAAGAAAGAATAGCCACATTGGATCGCGAGCGTGAAGAAAGACGGTTAGAGCATGAAGCGCAGAGAGACCAACACATGCAAGAGATGTGCAGGTGGAGATTGAAGAGAATCAGGCGAAGGAGATTCTCTGAGTCTTTTCTTCTCCAAAGCACGACACACATGATTTAGAGGATAATGATAAGCATGATGAATTGCATGATAATGATAAGCATGATGATTTGCATGATTAAGATTTGATTGTTGATAAGGATGATGGTTTAGTTGATACTTTGTCTAGTGAAGCTAACCTCATTGCAGATTCAATCAATCACGAAGAACCAATCTTGGCTCTTGAGTCGAGGTCCCAAGAAAACCCCCATAGGGATTATTATGTGTGTGCATGATTAGTCAGCATGCATTGTTCGAGTGTTTCATTCGTGATGGTTTTCTGTATTTTAGTCACTGTCTTTATGTGATCCCTTTTCACAGGCATGCCATATTGTACGATGAACACGATTCACTCATGAATGAGCATGGATGTATGCAGATTACTCATGAAAAGATGAACTGTTTGCATTCGAGGAACTCACATTCCATGTCTCTTTCTTCGCATGACACAATATTCGAAAGAGCACAAGATGGATTGAGCATCAAGCATCGGCATTTCCATTTTGATTTGCCACAGTTGATTGATTTAGATGAGAAAGTCAAGATTCGATCCCATTGTTTGCGTGTGTTTGATGAACGGTTTGGCACTCCGTCTCTTTGTTCATCTACATTGCATGCACAATCTTTAAAGAAGACTAGAATTTTCCCAGTCACTTTACATGGAATGGGTATGTTCATGTTTTTGTGTTGGAAGTGGTTTCAGAAATTTTCATCCTCGGAGATTCTTGACGAAGGTAGATCCACGACTATAGCCGAAGTTGGAGCTTTGACGTAGCCACATATAACTTTGTCGCTTTCAGCACGGTCCAAAGAAGCAAGCGTTGCAGACCTTTATGAAGTTCAAGTATCGCATGACCCACGCGTCAGAGTGGACCGGCGAAGAGTCCTTCACAGGATTTCAGACACTGTTTGCACTCTCCCTCAACGCCATACAGTTCGGTACCGGTACCTCACGTGCACATCTAACCCTATGTGCATGTGAACAAGCTACTTCATGACAAGGGTTCAATTAGCCTAGCTTAGGAAGTGTTCTGGCACTTTTGTGAGTCTGTTCGCAAACTGTGCATGTCCAGGCACTTAGAGTAGATGCATATCCTCTGGTTGCACACAACATGATCATCAGATTACCATTAGAACCCATCAGGAGCATTTTTATAGTGCACAGACGTATTTTCCCTATTTTAGCCATTTTTCACTTATTATTATTAAGTGACTTTGTTGGGAATATGGGTAGGGCAATTTGGCTAAGTATATATATAAGAAAACCTAGCGCTAGCACTTTCTGGCAGAAGAGGCAGCAAGAGTCCACCAACTCACAGGCACCTTCTCAGCAAGACTGGCAAGAGGCCTAGCGTTTCCAGCCAACAGCAGATGTGGATAGCGGTTTTGCTACAGATCAACATAGCATTTTCTACAGCAGATCAAGACCAGCATTAGCAGTTGCAGATCAGCCCTGGCATTTTGCAGACAACAAATCAGCCCTGGCCTTTTTGCAACAGCAGACCATGCCTAGCGTTTTTGCAAATTGTAGCTTAGGCTAGCATTTTCCAGATTCCCGGTGAGAGTTCAGCCCACAGCATCAGTGTTTTGCATTTTCAGCGATTAGACTCCGCACCGCAGCCCCCAAACCTCGTAGATCTCACCTTCCCGCAGCAGATCCTCGCCGCACGGTCATATCAGCCAGTGTTTGCAGATTCAGCCCGCTATTCGCAGATTTCTGCATCTACGTTTTCAGCGCATCGTCGTCGCGTCGTCGTCACCGCCGTCGTCACTGCCGTCGTCACCGACATAGAGTCAGAATTCAGCAGATACAAGATTTGCAGATTTCAGCCCTTAGCATTTTCAGTTTACAGCCCGTCTCGTCGTCGTCATCATCGTCGACGACATCGTCAGCAAGACCATTGCATTCAGACCATTGTAGAGATTTGTGCAATCATGTTAGGTGCAGCGGAATGATTGTTTGCGCTTTGCTCAAGATGAGTGCTCCGAACTGTGCTCAAGGTTCCTTTTGTTCTTATGGAAGGGAGAGCCTTCCGTTCTTAATGAGAGAATGCTATGATCACAAACAAACCCGAGGTCCTTTTGGGGCTGATCCTGCTATTGTTTCATGGCTGTATCTGCTGATGCAATGCCTCCAAAAGCGCTAGTGCAATGCCCTTAAATGCTAGTGATAGACTAAAGTCAGAAATGCTAGGTAATTGGGAAGCTTGGCGATGATGCAAGGCTGAAAAACGCCAGGGGTTTGGGGAGGTGCTGGCGATATGCAAAACGCTAGGGTTGAGTGTGGCGACGAGGGAAACCAAAGACGCCAAGGGGGTGCTGAGGGTATTGCGGGGTTCTTGCTGAGAAGATGCCTGTTGAGCGAGAAGCTCCTGCTACCTCTTCTGCCAAATAGTGCTAGCTCTAGTTTGCTTATATACAACCATAGCAAAATTGCCCTATTTACTTTTGTTGGGAAGTCACTTAAATTAATAGTGAAAAATGTCAAAAATAGGGAAAATAGGCTAAAATCACTGGAAAATTCCCCTAACTGATTTTGATGGGAATACGGATGATCATGCTATGTGCAACCAGAGGATATGCATCTACACTAAGTGACTGGGCATGCACGGTCTACGAATAGACTCACAAAAGTGCCAGATCACTGCTAATCTAGACTGATTGGCATGACTGAACCCTGATCATGCTGTAGCTTGTCCATGGACACATAGGGTTAGATGTGTCACGTGACATCCCCTCCTTTGAGGTACTGGTACCGAATTGTATGGCGTCGAGGGAGATCGCCAATAGCATCCGGAATCCTGGTAGGGACTCTTCGCCGGCCCACTCTGATGTGTGGGTCGTGCGGTACTTGAACTTCATAAAGGTCTGCAATGCTTGCTTCTTTGGGCCGCGCTGAAAGCGACAAAAAGTCTTTTGTGGCTCCTTCGATGCTTCAACTTCGTCTAGAGTCGTGCTTCTGCCTTCTTCAAGAATCTCCATGGCTGAAAATTCCTGAAACCATTTCCAACACAAAACCATGAACATACCTATTCCATGTAAAGTGAGTGGAAAAAATCGTCTTTCTCAAAGACTGTGCATGCAATGTAGATGAACCCACAGACAGAGTGCTAAACCGTTCACCACAGACACGCAAACAATGAGATCGAATCTTTCTCTTATGAGCTAGAGCTATCAATTTTGGCAATTCACAACGGAAAGGCCCATGCTTGGTGCTCATACTGTCATGTGCTCTGTCTACAACTGTGTCATGCCAAGGAAGAGACATGGAATGTGACTTCCTGACATACATACTTTTCAGCTTTTCATGAAAAATCCGCATACATTCGTGCTCATCCATGAGAGAAACGTGCTCAACATACAATATGTCATGCCTAAAAAAAAGGGATCACATAAAGACGCTGACTAAAATACAGGAAACGATCACGAATGAAACACTCGTATAATGCATGCGTACTAATCATACGAACACATAATACTTCCTGTGAGGGTTCTTTGGACCTAGGCTCGAGAGCCAAGATAGGTTCTTTGTGATTGATCGAATCTACAACAAGGTTAGCTTCGCTAGAAAAAGCATCCATTAACACATCATCCTTGTGAACAATCACATCTTTATCATGCAACTCATAATGCTTGTGAGAAATCACATCTTGATCATGCAAATCATCATGCTTGTGAGAAATCACATCTTGATCATGCAAATTATCATGCTCGTCTTTATCATCCAAATCATCATGCTGATCATTGTCAATCAAATCATCATCATGCAAATCATGGTCATTCAAATCATCATGCTGCTCATAATCATGCAAATCCTGTGTGTCATGCTTTGGAGAAAAAGTGACTGAGAGAGTCTCCTTCTTCTGAATCCTTTCAATCTTGCCCTGCATATTAGCAATGAGAGATGGAGAATGAACAATGTCCTCTCCATGAATGACAATAGGAGAATCATTTTCAGCATTGGGAGTTAAAAGTGTTGGCCTCAAAATCAATGAGAGCGTTATTATCATGAAACCATCGAATGCCCAAAATCATATCACATCCTGAGAGAGGAGAAACAACAAATCTTCTAGTGAAGGCAGCTTGTTGAATTGCAAACAACACATCAAGGCACTCCTCCGTGATGAGAGCGTCCATACTGGGAACAAAGCCAGAGACCTCGAAAGGAGATCTCGGACTAACTTCGAGGCGAGCTCTCTCAACAAGAGAGGGACTGATCACATCATGCATACTACCTGGGTCAAACAATATGACAAAACGCTACCCCGACGTACGACCATAACATTTAATCAGAGAATCATCAATGGGAGGGTCATGAGAAACTTGGGGCACACTCGTGTTATCATTAATTGCATTGACAGAGGAAGTGGGTTCTGTGGATTCTTTAGATTCATTCGATTCAAGCTTAGGACATGTTCTTTTTATGTGACCCTTAATGTGACAATGAAAACAACGACCTTCCTTAGAATAAGTGCTTTGCTCTTCCGACGTGATGTATCCTCCTACAATTCCTTGTGCTACTGTCACCAGCGTGTGACTACTATCTATCCTTTTTGTTGATTTCTTTCTTATTATCTATTTACTTTCACTTTTTGGAAACACCCCTCGGGAAATCTAACTGCCCTGCATTGCATAGCTAGTGTGGAACTGTCCAGAGGGAGTCCAGGCCTGAGGGCAAGAGAGCACTAAGGTTGGACAAGGACTATGGTTAGCCAAGTGGGGTCATTGACTAGCCAAAGTGGAATCCTTTGCTACAGAGGCTACATTTCAGTTCTGGATGTGGCCGCAGTGTACAAAGAGGGTCGGATGACCTAGAAAGATACAATGGCAGCATCTCCTAAAATTTAGGGAACTGCTATTTTGGGACCTGAAAATGTCTTCGCGTCATTACGTGCAGTTTGACATGGGGATCATTTTGTTACTCTGTGGCCAAGTCAACAGAGGCTGCAGGTGAGATATTTTTAGACCCGAGGGTCTAAAGCGGGAAAATGCACAAATGAGTGACACTTGGCACTCTGAGGCCAGTTTACTACTTATAGAGAAGGCAAAAACGTGATTTATAGCTGGGAGGCTCATTTTGCAAGTCTCTGTCACAGGTTAAGAGCTATGGAGTGCTTGCTTTCCCTCTTATGCACAGTGCGGTGCCAGGAGTGATGCCCTGCACGCTACGCACTGCCCTCTCTCTCCCCTTTGGCAGTATGTTATGCCCCTCTAGTGGGCTCTTCATTTGACCAATGTACAGTTGTGTGGGTTCATGCGCGATTGCCGAGGCAAGAGCCTCTTGCACAGGTACTGGATTAGCTAGCGGCTAATCCCCCCGCAGGTACAGGTGAATTCGGAGAGGTTTCACGCCAGAAATCTCGTCCGATTCAAAGGGCAAGTAGCCCTACAGGTGCGGGAGCTCGAGGACTTGCTAGGGATGCGACCGGCACGCGGAACGGAGCCCGAAACAGTGAATTACAGCCTGCTGTGTATTTTTGCAGGTTTAGGGTTTTGGCCCTAAACGGACCCTAATACCCCCAGGAGGTTCGGGGACGCAAGGGGACCGCTGTATAGGCGATCTGGCGTATTTTCAGGGCTGAAAACAGAGAATTCAGCGTGCTGCAGATTCTCGCCAGGTTTTGCAAAGTGCCCGTATGCGTCGGGAAAGTCAGTCAATGCGTGGGAATACTGACCGTGAAGGGTTCTAGTACAGTTATGCTGCCGAAATCGGGCTGGAACAGTGGAAATTCAGCCGAGTTTGTGCGGGGCAGCTTGTAGGAACCACAGCGTTTATTCCCTCTTTTGAACAATAAAGAAATACCGAAAGGGGCGCCTAAGTTAGGGGCCAATCTGGTGTCTGTCCACTCATACAGGTGCAATCTAGCAGCCTGTATCCCTCTCCCCTTTGTTGTGTCTTGAAAGTACAGGTAAAATAGACGACTAATAATGGGTGAAAGCTAAATCAAGGTTTAAAGTAAAGTCTACCGCCCTTTTTGGATTGAACAGGCCGGTTTCATGGTTCCATCGACGGGATTAAATCACTTTTTCCCATAGAAGTGAGCCTTGGGCAGTTTTCGGCTTGAAGACACAGGGGATCATAGACGAGACACAGGGAATTGTAATTATGGCTGACAGACCAGATGATGTGACTGAAGAGGTTTCCTCTTCACAGGGTCAACAGACACATGAAGTGGGTGAGTCCTCAAGACCACCACAGACTGATGATGATATATTCAGGACCCAGTTGGTTACTGCTGTGGCTATGTTCACACAAGTAATGCAGAATCCGAGGTTTTTAGCCTTTCTGCAACCTCCTGTTCCGTCTCAGCAAGTTGGGTCACTGGATCATATTCAAAAGCCTGTTAAGGCTCGAGCACAGGTGATTCATACCGCACAGTCAATGGAAACACCTGTACACTTGACGGAGAACATGCAGTCTCCACAACGTATGCCTAAGGTGCAAGAACAGGTGGCTGAGATGCCAGTTTTTCAAGCTGTACCAATTCAGCCCGCCACCTTTCAACAGCCTATAGCTGGTTCTAATGGGCAGGGAAGCAACTTACAGGCTATGCAACAGGTCTTCCCACCACCTTCAGTACACCCTGGCTATTTTGGAGGTGGATCCGTATTCCAAAGCATGGCTGGTCATGCACCTGGAAATCAATTTTATACGCCAGGAACAGTGTTTGCGGGTGCTCAAACGATGATGCCTAACCCCATGTACAGTGTCATGGGTATGCAACCAGGGTTTCAAAGCACTCAGGGACAATTTGGGATGCCACAAGCAAATTTTGGTATGGCTGGAATTACAAATCAGCAGCCAAATATGGCATTTCCAGGTCAAGTTAATAGCGGCCAAGGAACACAGATGAACCTTAATAGTGTTCCCATGTTTCAGTCACTTCCATATGACAATTTAACGCCGCTGGAGAGGCCAACTCCGTACAAAGAAGGTGGCAAAGGTGTGTCATTCACGACCTTTACAGGGTTTGATGACAGGAAGAAGGCTCTTTCATTCCTCCAGCAGTTTGATAAGGCCTATGCAGGGGGAAACTTTACAGAGGCTTCAAAGGTCCGCAAGGCAGCCACTTTCTTGACAGGGAATGCGGGACAATGGTGGACAACTTTATTGCTTCAAGGGCAAGCTCCGTCCACATGGATTTACTTCAAGCAGATTTTTGCAGCAGCATGGTTATCTGATGATTTCGAAGCAGATGTCATGACAGAATGGCACCAGCTTAATGCTGCCACTTGCAGAAATCTGGATGATTACAATCGGAAGTTTTGGAAAGCTCTACTTCCAGTAACTTCCTATAGGTTTGTGCCATTGACAGAACAGATTGAAAAATACTGTTGTGGCCTACCCAAAGGATTGAGAAAGTACTGCACGAAGACAAAAGTCACTACTTTGACGCAGCTCATCGAGGTAGCAAACACTGGCAATGGTTTGCTCAAGGGAGAAGATTGTGAATTTAACACTGGCGTCAAGGCAGGATCAGGCAAGAAAAATTCAGCCAAGAAGCACGTTCCCAATGAGGCTCCTAAAGGGACTCAGGAGTCAGCCAACGCAGGGAAAGACAAAGCTACGGCTGAATCAGAAAAAGGACCAGCAAAGAAATGGAAAAGACGTTTTCCTCGCAAGTCAGAAGAGCAAAAGAAGGTCCTGAGGACAGAGAACAAATGCTTTATATGTGAGCAGCCTGGCCACATTGCTTACAACTGTCCTACAAAGAAAAGGCCAGCTGATTCTGAAGACAAGGAAGACAAGAAAGGAAAGAAGCCCATGGCTGGTCTAGTGCCAGATATGGTGGGCGACAAGCCAAATTCAGATGCAAGTGAGCTTTGCAGAGCATGGGGAAAGGTTAGGGATCAAACAGTGCTTATCTTCTTTGATCCAGGTGCCAAAGCCAACTTCATTTCCCCAGAATTGGCTTCAAAGTTGGGAATCAGACCTGAAGAGATGGGGTATACAGCAGAGGCAGGTTTGGCATGTCCTGGCCATACAGAGGCTGTGACACCCATCATTGGAAAGTTGCGTCTACATATCCAGTCCTATGTAGATGCTGAAGAATTTTACATCATGCCACTGGACGGATGTGATGTGTTGTTAGGTATTCCTTGGTTATTTCGTGTACAGGGAATCATGGATGCCTACAACAAAAAGATCACTGTACAGAGCAGGGGAAAGACTCACATTCTGGATGTAAAGCTTAAAGGGGAGTCTATTCCTACTGTATCAGCTTCTGCTATTACTTCTGTAATGAAAAAGCATCTTTCTGCGTACTTGGTTTTTGCACGTGAAGTGTCAGATTGTGATGAATCAAATTTATCTGTGCTAGATAAAGAAAGGTCAATGTTTTTACAACAGTATAGTGACTGTTTTTCCGATTCATTACCGTCTCAATTACCGCCAGAGAGACCCGAGGACCATGCGATAGATTTGGTGCCAGGCTGTAGCCCACCAAATAAGCCTCCGTACAGGGTTAGTGCGGCTCAGCAGAAAGAGATAATGGGCCAAGTACAGGAGCTGTTAGAAAAAGGGCTGATTCAGCCCAGTTCATCTCCATTCTGTTCTCCAGTATTGTTGGTGCAGAAAAAAGATGGCTCATGGCGTATGTGCATCGACTACCGTGCACTGAACAAGAATACCATCAAGAATAGGTTCCCTATACCTAGAATTGATGATATTATGGACAAATTAGAAGGAGCAGCTATGTTTAGCAGGATAGATCTAAAGAGTGGGTATCATCAGATCCGCATTAGATCAGAGGATGTGCACAAGACTGCTTTTAGAACAACGTTTGGCCTTTACGAATTTTTAGTGATGCCCTTTGGTCTCACAAATGCTCCTGCTACGTTTAATAGGATGATGGACAGAATTTTCCGTCCACACCAGCAGTTTGTTGGTACATTCTTTGATGACATGATAGTCTACTCAAAGAATGAAGAGGAGCATAGGCATCACTTGGCCATTGTGTTCAAAGAGCTACGCAGTCATAGGTTGCTCATCAATGCAAAGAAAAGTGAGTTTTTTCTGGAAGAGATCCACTTTCTAGGACACATTGTCTCAAAGGATGGTGTCAGAATGGATCCTGCAAAAGTTGAAGCGATCAAGTCATGGCCAAATTTGAAGACGGTGCATGATGTCCGAAGCTTCTTGGGACTATGCTCCTATTACAGAAGGTTTATCCGAAATTTCGCTGAGATTGCTTCACCTTTACATGCTCTTCAAAAGAAGGCAGTCACCTTTAGATGGACACAAAAAGAGATTTCAGCTTTTAATCTCTTAAAGGAAAAGATGACTTCGGATCCAGTCATTGTGTTGCCAGATCTTAGGAAGTCATTTGTGGTCCAGTGTGATGCCTGCGGTAGTAGCATTGGTGCTGTGCTAATGCAAGATGGCAGGGTAGTAGCCTATGAGAGCAGAATTTTGCAAGGGCCAGAGATGACCATGCAGGTCTATGAGAAAGAGTTACTGGCTGTGATTCATGCGCTCTTAAGTTGGAAACACTACCTGCTAGGTGCAGACTTTGTTGTCCAAACGGACCATCAGACCTTGCGATACTTCTTGACACAAACAAAGTTATCTCAGAAGCATATGCGATGGGCAAATATCTTGTCCATGTTCCATTTTCAGATTGTGCATGTGGAAGGCAAGAAGAACGTTGTGGCCGATGCCTTGTCAAGGAAGCCACAAATTTCAGCTGTGTCGATTCCTTATCATCATGAACTTGATGATATGAGAGAACAGTATGCAAATGATGAAGATTTTGCAAGGGTCTTCGAGCAACTAATGGATGGACAACGTCATGAACACTATCTTCTTAAAGACGGGTTCATGATGATGCATGGCAGATTGTGTGTCACAAAGCCATTGCGACGCAAAGTTATGGAAGAGAGTCATGTCCCACCGTATGCAGGGCATCGTGGTATCGATGCTACAGTTAAAGCGGTTGAGACATTCTTCTATTGGCCTACATTGAGAAGGGATGTGGATGCCTTTGTGCGAGAATGCCTAATATGCCAAAAGGTCAAGTTTGACAGGCAAAAGGCACCAGGGTTATTGCAACCACTACCTATTCCAGATAAACCATGGGAAAGTATTGCTATGGATTTTATCTTTGATCTTCCAAGAACGCAGACAGGAAATGATGGTATTTGGACCATTATTTGCAGATTCAGCAAACAGGCTCATTTTATTCCTGTCAGGAAGAAGATAAAGCCAGATCAGATGGCACGCTTGTTTATGAGCAATATTTTCAAGTATCATGGCATGCCACAGTCGATTGTTAGCGACCGTGATCCACGCATGACTAGTTTGTTCTGGAAAGGCTTGTTTGAGAATATGGGTACCACGCTCAAATTCTCTTCGTCATTTCATCCTCAAACAGATGGGCAGTCAGAAGAGGCAAATTCTACTGTCCTAGATCTGCTGAAGTGCTATGTGTCAGAGCATAAAGGAAAGTGGGAGCAGTATTTGCCATTGGTGGAGTATGCATACAATAATACAGTGCATTCATCAACTGGCAAGGCACCTTTTGAGATAGTTGAAGGTGGCAAGAAAATTCCTCCCATACTGCATACAAAGGACAAGATATTTGAAGCAGATAAGTATGTTCAGGACATGGATGAAATGTACAAGAAGGTCAAAGTGGCCTTAGAAAGGACTCAGGCAAAGCAAAAGAAAGCAGCTGATCGTCACCGTCGTGAAGTGGTATATTCACTTGGTGATTGGGTGCTTCTACGGTTTGAAAAGGCAAGGTTAAAGAAGATGAAGGGCAAGGAAAGACTGTTTCCAAAGCTCAGCATGCGTTACTATGGGCCTTTTCAAGTGTGCGACATAATCAGTGATGTTGCATATAGGCTGAAATTGCCTGACAGTTGGAAGATTCACAATGCGTTTCATGTGAGTCTTCTCAGACCCTATGTGGGTGATGTGCCAGAAGATATACCAGCTGAAGATCAGCCGGAAGTCGAGGAACTTGACGAAATCTTGGTCCCTGAACAGATTTTGGCACACAAAGAAAGGAAAGTGAAAGGCAAGGTTGCTAGGCGTTACTTGGTAAAGTTCAGAAACTATCCACCAATGGATGCTAAGTGGATGGAAGAAGGTGAACTTGCAGAGTCACCAACTGTGTTATCACTCTACCTGGAAGCCTTCGATTTGCAACCTACCTTGACCCCTTGAGTTTCAAAGCTAAATGGATTGTCAGTGTGACAATGGCTTCTGAAACAAATGATGTACAAGGTATTTAAAGTGAGCTCAAATCAAATACCTGTTACATGAATGTTAGAGCTGTACAGATTGTCAGTTTGGCAATTGCTCTTATGGAATGTCCAAAAGTTTGATTAGTGCTATAGAAGTGAGTATTTCTTGTCAGTTTGTCAAGGATACAGTGATTGCTTCTATTGAAGAGTACATGTGTAACTGCATTCTTAAACTGTCGGTTTGGATATGCTCGAAAGTGTTACGGGATCCAACGTGTACTATAAGACAGTGGCAAAATGTGCAGCTACCATTTTGTCATTGGAAAGTTAGTGACTCAAAGCAATGGCAGAGTGCGAAGCTACCACTATGTCATTGGGACAGGGTTCACACGCAGGCAATACATGAGTCGACGAGGTGTTGAATACACCAGGGTTGACAATGAGCATGTATGTGTCGTATATGTGTCGACAGGTGTTGACAGTAAGCATGTACGACATAGATGCAAACGAGGACGTTTGAGATTTCAGGAGGGGGGTATGTCACCAGCGTGTGACTACTATCTATCCTTTTTGTTGATTTCTTTCTTATTATCTATTTACTTTCACTTTTTGGAAACACCCCTCGGGAAATCTAACTGCCCTGCATTGCATAGCTAGTGTGGAACTGTCCAGAGGGAGTCCAGGCCTGAGGGCAAGAGAGCACTAAGGTTGGACAAGGACTATGGTTAGCCAAGTGGGGTCATTGACTAGCCAAAGTGGAATCCTTTGCTACAGAGGCTACATTTCAGTTCTGGATGTGGCCGCAGTGTACAAAGAGGGTCGGATGACCTAGAAAGATACAATGGCAGCATCTCCTAAAATTTAGGGAACTGCTATTTTGGGACCTGAAAATGTCTTCGCGTCATTACGTGCAGTTTGACATGGGGATCATTTTGTTACTCTGTGGCCAAGTCAACAGAGGCTGCAGGTGAGATATTTTTAGACCCGAGGGTCTAAAGCGGGAAAATGCACAAATGAGTGACACTTGGCACTCTGAGGCCAGTTTACTACTTATAGAGAAGGCAAAAACGTGATTTATAGCTGGGAGGCTCATTTTGCAAGTCTCTGTCACAGGTTAAGAGCTATGGAGTGCTTGCTTTCCCTCTTATGCACAGTGCGGTGCCAGGAGTGATGCCCTGCACGCTACGCACTGCCCTCTCTCTCCCCTTTGGCAGTATGTTATGCCCCTCTAGTGGGCTCTTCATTTGACCAATGTACAGTTGTGTGGGTTCATGCGCGATTGCCGAGGCAAGAGCCTCTTGCACAGGTACTGGATTAGCTAGCGGCTAATCCCCCCGCAGGTACAGGTGAATTCGGAGAGGTTTCACGCCAGAAATCTCGTCCGATTCAAAGGGCAAGTAGCCCTACAGGTGCGGGAGCTCGAGGACTTGCTAGGGATGCGACCGGCACGCGGAACGGAGCCCGAAACAGTGAATTACAGCCTGCTGTGTATTTTTGCAGGTTTAGGGTTTTGGCCCTAAACGGACCCTAATACCCCCAGGAGGTTCGGGGACGCAAGGGGACCGCTGTATAGGCGATCTGGCGTATTTTCAGGGCTGAAAACAGAGAATTCAGCGTGCTGCAGATTCTCGCCAGGTTTTGCAAAGTGCCCGTATGCGTCGGGAAAGTCAGTCAATGCGTGGGAATACTGACCGTGAAGGGTTCTAGTACAGTTATGCTGCCGAAATCGGGCTGGAACAGTGGAAATTCAGCCGAGTTTGTGCGGGGCAGCTTGTAGGAACCACAGCGTTTATTCCCTCTTTTGAACAATAAAGAAATACCGAAAGGGGCGCCTAAGTTAGGGGCCAATCTGGTGTCTGTCCACTCATACAGGTGCAATCTAGCAGCCTGTATCCCTCTCCCCTTTGTTGTGTCTTGAAAGTACAGGTAAAATAGACGACTAATAATGGGTGAAAGCTAAATCAAGGTTTAAAGTAAAGTCTACCGCCCTTTTTGGATTGAACAGGCCGGTTTCAGCTACCTTTTCATCTGGAGTAAGCTTAGGTTTAGCAATTGTGTTAGCTTTACCCTTAGATTCATTGGAATAATTTTTTGATGAGAGACTGTTGGAAGATTGGTTAGAAGAGTTACCATTCTTACCAGTCTTACCGTTCTTATCGTTCTGAGAAGTCTATGAGGTACTTGTGGAAGTCTTGTTCTCCTTAGGCTTTCCCTTGTTGTGCTTCATTTCTTGTGCGAGAGCAATCGCTACCGCCTTGTTGAGATCGATTGGATCGAGCACCTCGACATCGTACTTGATATACTCGTCCAATCCAAAGAGAAAAGCCTGTTTGCGCTCATCATCCGATTATCGTAATTGGGTACCTAACTGCAAAACACGATTAGAAAAAGACATGACTGGCATACCATTTTGCTTGAGAGCGCGCTAATCGTCCTTCAATTGTGCGAGGTATTGAGGTGGCATAACTGCGCCTTGAGCTTGTCTTGGAAATCAGCCCAATTGAAGAAAAGGGGCGTGAATTCGTCGGCTTCCTCTAGGTGCGCGGCTAGCTGTGCCTCTTGCCATGCGTGGTACCAATTGATGGCAAGGTACATAGCTGCCATCAAAACTTTGCTATTTTCTGTCTTCTGAGTTGTCGCAAAATAAGCATTAAATTGATGCAACCAAGAATGAATAACCGTAGTATCCATCTTACCGTCATATTTACTGAAAGTCAACTTCTCTGTGATTGGATGGTTGGAATCCGCATCGTGGCTTGCACCACTTGAGGAACCCCCACGATCTTTGGGTGGTTCGGTCTTTGCGGCAAGTACTTATCGAATCAATTCTTGACTGCGTAGTTCTCGTTGAGTCTCACGCTCAATCTCCAAGGCCGCGCTTCATGCTGCCTCTTTCGCCTTTCTTTGTTGTTTTCTTTCTTTGCGTGCGTCGCGCTCGCGTTCTAAAGCAAGGCGATTTGCTTCTTGCTCGCGGTCCTTAGCAAGGCGATTTGCTTCTTGTTTATCCATCATGGCCATCATCTGCTTGACCATTTCCTCCATAGGGTTTGGTACACTTGGTGGCGTAGATGGCGCAGGGGGAGGGTCGAAAAAGTCTCCTGGTGGGGAAAATTCTTCGTCGCCTCTCTCATGCTCATCACCTGTATGCGAAGTATCCATTCGGCTTCGGGTGACGACCATGCACTATGATCTTTGGTTCTTAAGTTCACGAGGAACTTGGGTTCTTGAGGGTCTTGGGTTCTTGGGTTCTTGAGGGTCTTGAGGGTCTTGTGGTTTTCTTTCGCTTGCAAATCGCGTTTGAGAACGATCTTCTCTTCACCCGAGGTTTACTCCTCTCTGCGGGCGAACCCCTTGGCGGCCTTGCGCTCACACCAAGGTTGCTTTTTTCCACCTCATGTCGATTGGCCGGCCGCTAAGTGCACGGTCCGCTCTCAATGAGTGAAAAGAGACACAAGGGGAGGCTGGACAAGCCCTTCTTTCTTGGGATTCCTGTCACTCTTCAAAAAACACGATTAGAAATCGACACCCCCAAGCGAACTTGGGTTCGTGCGACCGCAACAAGCAAAAAAAATTCTTGTGATTCTTGTGGTTCTTTCCTTGAGTGATATAGAACACTGCCAAAGCTCTGATACCAATGTTAGGTGCAGCGGAATGATTGTTTGCGCTTTGCTCAAGATGAGTGTGCTCAAGGTTCCTTTTGTTCTTATGGAAGGGAGAGCCTTCCGTTCTTAATGAGAGAATGCTATGATCACAAACAAAGTGAATGGACACTGTGTGTGCAAGTGTATGAGACTGAGAGATAGAGAGAGAAGAGAGATACGACACTAGAGACGTTGTAAAACCCTCCTCCGAAGGCCCCACTCTCGTCGGTGAGAGAGGTCTACTTATTGATTGCACAAAGTGGTACAATGACGATGCAATGGACTGATGCAACCGGGGACTATGCCGATGACGACGACGGGGATGACGATGACGACTTTAGGGCTGAAATCTGCGGTCTTCTATCTGCAGTCCATAAAGAGGCTATGGCTGAAAATCTGGGACTGATTCGGTGGCTGAAAATGGGGATCTTCTGGGTGGCTGAAAACGCAGATCTTGGGCTGTTTAGGTGGCTGAAAAACGCATGTCCTGGGGCTGCAAAAACGCTGATTTGCTGCGTTTTTCTTTAGGCTGAATCGTTGGACAAAAACGCTGGCTTACTGTAGCTTCAAAACGCTAGTTCACCTGCTGTCTTAGGGCTGGAAACCCGAGGTCCTTCTGAGGCTGATCCTGCTATTGTTTCATGGCTGTATCTGCTGATGCAATGCCTCCAAAAGCGCTAGTGCAATGCCTCCAAAACGCTAGTGATAGGCTGAAGTCAGAAATGCTAGGTAACTGGGAAGCTTGGCGATGATGCAAGGCTGAAAAACGCCAAGGGTTTGGGGAGGTGCTGGCGATATGTAAAACGCTAGGGCTGAGTGTGGTGACAAGGGAAACCAAAGGCGCCAAGAGGGTGCTGAGGGTACTGCGGGGTTCTTGCTGAGAAGATGCCTGTTGAGCGGGAAGCTCCTGCTGCCTCTTCTGCCAAATAGTGCTAGCTCTAGTTTGCTTATATACAAACTTAGCAAAATTGCCCTACCTACTTTTGTTGGGAAGTCACTTAAATTAATAAGTGAAAAATGTCAAAAACAAGGAAAATAGGCTAAAATCACTGGAAAATTCCCCTAACTAATTCTAATGGATTCTGATGGGAATACTAATGATCATGCTGTGTGCAACCAGAGGATATGCATCTACACTAAGTGACTGGGCATGCACAGTCTACGAATAGACTCACAAAAGGGCCAGATCACTTCTTATCTAGACTGATTGGATTGACTGAACCCTGATCATGCTGTAGCTTGTCCACGGATACATAGGGTTGGATGTGTCACGTGACAAATCAATAGTAGACCGCTCTTGCCATAGAGAGTGGGGCCTTCCGAGGAGGGTTTGACGACATTCTGGTGTCGTATTCTTCTCTCTCTATCTCTCAGTCTCAACTCCTTCATTCACAATGTTTACCACTTTGTTTATGATCATTTACACTCTCTCACTAAAGGAACAAAAGGCTCTTCCTTTTGTAAGTAAAAGGAACCCTTAAGCACAGTTCGGAGCACTCATCTTGAGCAAAGTTCAACATTCACTTCCGCTGCACCTTACATTAAGTTTGACAGGCAGAAAGCACAGGGATTGTTACAGCCTTTATCCATTCCCACCCCCCGAGAAAGTATTGCAATGGATTTTTATCTTTAATCTCCCGAAGACACAGAGTGACCATGATGGCCTTTGGATGGTCATCCAAAATAGATTCAATAAGCAGGCTCATTGCTCTACAATAAAGAAGACAGTTAAGCCCGATCCTTCGGCAAAACTGTTTCTTCGAACATTCCAGGGAGCGAAAGGCGGCATCTTACTTGAAAAGAATGATGAATATGCAAGAGATGTCATTATGCCTTGGCATCACTTGAAAATGTCTGAAAAAGATACATTGGATGACTACTGCTAGAATTTTTGGGATACTTGTCGCAAATTCTTTTGACAGATAAGACTATGCTTTAAACCAGAAGTCTGACTCCATGGGACATGACTAAGCAATGATTTGGAATGCATGCCGGCTCATTCACTTATGAGACGGACATGATAGTATCAAAAAGGCAAGAGTTTTCCAATGAAGAGAATGAATCAAGGGAACCAGATGATAGCTCATCACAAGATTTTGGTGAATTAGAGGGTTCCGACGAACTAAGGAAACCAGATGCAAGTTCATCAAAGGATTCCGAAGAAAGAGGAATCAGATGATAGTGCGTCTTAGGGTTTCGATGATCGACTCTGACGTGCCAATGGACACGGAAGCGAAAGACGCTACCCGCAGGTCCGAGGGCACAAGGAAAGAAAGGAAAAAGCGAATTAACTGTTAGATCAAAACATTCCCTAGACCCAGGATAAGATTTTTGAAGCCGACCAGTACACAAGGGACTTGGACATTGCTTTTACCAAGGTCCGGAAGGTTTAGAGAAATCTCAAGAAAGACATAAGAAGGCAACAGATCGACATCGTCCCGATTTGAAATTAAAGGAGGACGATTGGGTGCTCTTACATTGTGAGAAGGCACGCCTAAGAAAATGAAAAGGAAAGGAGCGACTTTTTTCAAAGCTTGGCATGAGGTATTATGGACCTTTCCAGATAAAAGAAAAGATAAATGATGTCTCCTTTAGACTGAAGCTGCTCGATACTTGGAAGATGTGGGGGAGCAGGAGAGAGAGCCCACTTACTGTCCTATGCAATGAGAGTGAAGGAGAAGAGGAGAGAAGCGCTGAAGAAGCACACGCAGAGAAGAACGTGAGAGAGAGAGAGAACGCTCGTAGAGGGATTTGGGAAAAGTCACGCTATCCTTCTTTTGGGCTTCATATTTGAGTATATGAGTAAGTGACTAGGGGGCCATTCACACTTGGGCCCCCTCACTTATAAGTCTTTTTAACTTATAAGTTATAAGTACAAGGCACTTAGGCTTTTATTCCCTAACAACCTCCCACCTAAAGGCAATGTACCTTGGGAGATCAAAGAATAAGAATCAGCTAACTATGATACAACAGCTGATCATGCACTTACTCATCCAACACCCATCATCTGACGGCAATATGCAAACCGCTCTGCTGGAAGACTCTTGGTCAAAAGATCTGCAGGATTGTCATCTGTGTGCACCTTGACAAGTGTAATGCTCTTGTCATCAAGCACACTCCTGATAAAATGATACTTCACCTCTATGTGTTTTGTCTTGGCATGAAAAACAGGATTCCTTGCAAGCATAATAGCACTCTGACTATCACAGTGTAGCACAGGAACCGGTGACTTAATGCCAAGCTCGTCTACCAAACGCATGAGCCACAAAGCTTCTTTGCATGCCTCAGTGGCAGCCACATACTCGGCCTCAGTGGTAGACAAAGCAACACATTTTTGCAGTCTAGAAATCCAAGAAACTGCACCTCCTGTGAATGTAAACACATATCCAGAGGTAGACTTCCTGCAATCTGGATGTCTAGCAAAATCTGCATCTGTAAAGCCATGCACAGATGTCTCACTCTTCCCAAAACAAATGCACAAGTCTTTAGTGCCTTTCAAGTATCTCAAGATACACTTCACTGCTTCCCAATGCTTTTTGCCAGGATTGCTCATGTACCTGCTTACCACTCCCACAGCAAATGCAATGTCCGGACGTGTAGCAACCATAGCATACATCAAACTGCCAACGGCTGATGCATAAGGAATCTTGGCCATTTCAGCCCGCATATCATCTGTGTTTGGGCAGTCATGTGCAGTCGGTTTTACATATGGAGGCAGCGGAGTACCAAGTGCCTTTCCCCCATCCATATGAAAACGATGTAGCACCTTATTAACATAATCTCGTTGAGATAGATACAGACGCCTGTTGGGTCTATCTCGAGAGATACGCATGCCCAAAATATGATTAGCATCACCAAGATCCTTCATGTCAAAGCGATTCTTTAAGCTTTGTTGTAATGCATCCAACTCCTTGACATTGTTACCCGCAATAAGCATGTCATCAACATACAAAATCAGCAATAGAAGAGATCCATCACTGGCCGTTTTGATATACAAACAGTGATCAGAATTACTTCTTTTGTATCCTTGAGACCTCATGAATGTATCAAACTTGTGATACCATGCACGGGGAGACTGTTTCAAACCATACAAGCTCTTCAAGAGTCTACATACTTTCTTCTCTTGCCCCTTTGACACAAAACCTTCTGGCTGCATCATATAGATCATCTCAAGCAAATCGCCATGCAAAAACGCTGTTTTGACATCCATTTGCTTTAACTCCATATCTTCAGAAGCAACCAGGCCTAAAACAAGACGTAATGTGGCAAGCTTTACAACAGGAGAAAAAATCTCATCAAAATCAACACCATGCTTTTGCTTGTACCCTTTAGCAACCAAACGTGCCTTGTACTTAGAAGAAGCATCAGATGTGACCTTGGTCTTGTAAACCCATTTACATGGCAGAATGCCCTTTAGGCAAATCAACCAAGTCCCATGTATGGTTTTTCTCCAAAGACTGCATTTCCGAAACCATTGCTTTGAACCATTTCTTACTGTCTTCCCGTTGCATAGCCTCTTTATAGCAAGACGGCTCACCACAATCAGTAAGCATGACATAGTCCAAAGACGGTTCATATCTATCGGGGGGCCTTGTCACCCGAGTAGACCTACGCACCCAATGATCCATAACAAGTGGATTTTCAGCCTGTAAACCATCAAAAACAGTAGGCTGTTCAGCCGGTTGCATCGCAACAACGGGCGGTCTAGGAGCATCAACCTGTTCCCCTACCTGTGGTGCATCAATGGCAACTTGTTGGGGCTGATTTTCAGCAGCTAATGGCTGATTTTCAGCACCATTTTCAGCATGTAAAGGCTGCTGAACATTGGGCCTTCTTGGCTGTCCATATGTAACATCTTCATGAAAAACAACCCGGCGCACTTCCTCGACCTTTGTGGGCTGTTTGTGCATGCAATCCTCATTGAAGATGACATCATTGCTGCGTATGATTTTCCGTAATGCGGGATCCCATAATCTATACCCCATTTCACCATCCTCACCATATCCTAGGAAAATGCATTTATGAGACTTTGGTTCTAGTTTGGTGCGCAGTTCACTCCGGATGTGAACATAGGCCTCACAACCAAACACTCATAAATGTGCATATGAGGGTGGCTTGCCAGACCACACCTCCTCAGGCACCTTTCCACCCAAAGCCTTGCTAGGTGAGCGATTAATCAAGTGAATAGCTGTTTGTACAACTTCTGCCCAAAAACCATGAGGTAATGCAGCATGTGACAGCATACTCCGAACTTTCTCTTGGATAGTCCGGTTCAACCTCTCTGCAACTCCATTCTGAGAGGGATTAAAGGGAGCCGTGAGCTCTCTTTTAATACCTTTAGTAGCACAAAAGTCAATAAATGCTTTTGATACATACTCCCCCCCATTGTCTGAGCGCAAAGACCTAAGCTTCTTGTCAGTTTGATTCTCAACAAACGCAAGAAACTTCTTGAAAGTATCCAAAACATCGCTTTTAGCACGTATTGGATACACCCACACCTTACGTGTAGCATCATCGATAAACGAGACAAAATATTTCTTTCCCCCTAAGGACAACTGTGGCATTTCACATACATCGGAATGCACTAAGTCTAACCTGTCAGACTTCAAAGAAAGTGACCTTTTGTGCGGTGTTTGACTGTGCTTACCATAAATACAGTGCTCACAATGAGAAAAATCAGCATATCTTAAACACGGCAAATAACCACAACGAGACAGAGTTTCCATTCCTCTTTTACTCATGTGTCCCAACCGGCCATGCCACAAAGAAACACTTGGCTGCTCGGTTACGGCGACAACATGGTCACGCACACTAGATACATGCAAAGGATACAAAGAGTCCGATTTACAACCTTTGGCTACAATCCGGGCCCCTTTACAAATTTTCCACTTGCTATCACCAAAAGTGGTGTGATAGCCTGCATCATCTAGCTGCCCTGTACTAATCAAACTCTTCTTGAGTTGTGGCACATGGCGCACTTTGTGCAAAACAAAAGTCATACCATCAGCAAAGGAAAACTGGACACTGCCAATACCTGCAATGTCACATGCATAGTTGTCTCCCAAATAAACAGTGCCCTGCACCTCACCTGAGTACTATGTAAACCAATCCCTATGAGGTGTTACATGAAAGGAGACACCTGAATCAAGAATCCAAGTATGCATGTCCACATCAGAACCCATAGCAAGGGTATGTGCATCCACAGAAGAGGCATTGAGTACATCAGTGCTGCTGTCACTGTCACAACTACTAGCAACATTGATTTCCTCAATCAACACAGTGCTCTTCTTGGCATTTCCCTTGTCCTTTGCATCAGTTTCAGCACCCTTGTTCTTCTCTTTCTTCCACTCATAGCATTCCCGTTTATAATGCCCTTTCTTTCCACAATGATGACACACAACATCTTTCCTACGAGATTTGCTGCGTGCCCTGTCCTTATTGTCAGATTTCTCCCTCTGTTGAGACCTGCCTCTCAAGTGCAATGCATTTGAAGACCCACCTGTGGTGTTGTTCCTGTTCATCTCTTCCATCAAGAGAGAACTCTCTACATCTGCATACTTAAGTGACGCACTTGAGTTACTAAGATTTGTCCGGAATACATCCCAACTCTCAGGCAATGTGCATAGCAGAAAAGTAGCTTTGAACTCCTCATCAATCGTGAATTTCAGCTCTGTCAGTTGGCTGAAAATAGAATTGAATTCATTGAGGTGCACCGACATGTGCGTGCCCTCCTTCATGCGGAGATCCATAAGCTTCTTGAGCCAATACACTTTACTGGCAGCACTCTGCTGTGCATACAACTCGTCTAAACGCTTCCACATGCCCCATGCTGTCTGCTCATTCTCTACATTGAAGAGTAAATTGTCAGACACCGAAAGCATGATCGTGGAGCGAGCCAACTCGTCCACTTCTTCCCATTCTTCAACCTCCATATCAACCGGTTTCACACCCTGTAACTTAATAGGTTTCGCCTGTTTCTTCTGCAACATCACATTATAACATTGCTTCTTCCATATAGCAAAGTTATGGGCCCCTTCAAGCTTGCGAATGTGCAACAAATTGCCACTTTCACTGGTAGAAGCCATTCTGAGTGATTGCAAACACTGAAACCCTGTTTTGCCGACCTAAACACGTCCAAATGTGCGCAATCGGGCAAAAAACAGCTTGCTGTTACAGAAAAACAGCGAGCAAATTTCACGCGAAATCACCCCAAAACGGCGTACATTCACTGCCAAACCCTTACCAAAGGTTTTCACAAGGTGTATACATCATTTGCTTGCTGAAATTCCCTGTTTTAGGGCAAAAATCAGACCTGTAAACACCTGTTTTGCTGAATTTTCAGAACCTCGTTGGTGGAAACACCTGTAAGATTGACCTGTGAGACTTGCCCTAATGAAATTGCATCAAATTGACCCCGAAATTGGTCAATTTCAGCAGAAATAGGCTGCTGTTCGCCAGTTTTTGAAACCCTAATTTTGGGAAAACTGTCACCGGAGGTCGATTCTACACGGTGAGAGGATCCCTTCGCGACAGAGTTGATCGAAAACGGTTGAATATCCTTCCCGCAGCGAGCAAGAACAGAATTCTGATCTGTGTTGCGAAGATGGCTCTCTTGGAAACCCTAAAGCTCTGATACCATGTGTGGGGGAGCAGGAGAGAGAGCCCACTTGTTGTCCTATGCAATGAGAGTGAAGGAGAAGAGGAGAGAAGCGCTGAAGAAGCACACGCAGAGAAGAACGTGAGAGAGAGAGAGAACGCTCGTAGAGGGATTTGGGAAAAGTCACTCTATCCTTCTTTTGGGCTTCATATTTGAGTATATGAGTAAGTGACTAGGGGGCCATTCACACTTGGGCCCCCTCACTTATAAGTCTTTTTAACTTATAAGTTATAAGTACAAGGCACTTAGGCCTTTATTCCCTAACAGAAGATTCACAATGCTTTTCATGTGAGTCTCTTGAAGCCTTTTAAAGGCGATGTGCTCGATGATGGGGAGCCAAATGAGCAACCCGAAGTGGAGGAAAGCGAGGAGATACTCGTTTTAGAACAGATATTGGCACATGAGGATAGAAAGATTAAAGGTAAAGCGATTAGACGGTTCTTGGTTAAATTCAAGAACTATCCTTCATTGGATGCGAAGTGGATGGAGGAGGAGGACCTAGCAGATACTTCTCAGATCTTGGAACTTTACCTTGAAGCACTCGGTTTAGCATAGTCTACTCCGATAGAATCCCGATTTCAGCATGGGTGAATCTAGTGCAGCGGGTTTGCACAAGAGGGGAGTCACTCCGCTCCTTTGTCAACGGAGTACCCGATTTTGATATAGAGTCACTGATGTCCCTTTGGATTTCAGGGATATTGTTGGGCTGACAATATTCTGCTCTACTACTTTATGAACTAGAATTCCCGAAAATAAAATTGACTGATTTGTACTTGACTTGTTTGAGTGCAGGAATTGAAAGACGAAATGACTACAACATTTCGGTCTCATAAATCTCTATAGACATGATTGTAATAAAGATTAGTTAATCTGGCATCTGTGATGTCCCAATTGGATCTAGATGCGATCGCTAAATACGTTACCAATTAATCATGGTCTGAGATATGGAATGAATTTGTATGTGATTTGTCATGTGATGTCTTGTGATGTTCGATGATGTGATGTGTCGATTTGTACAAGTGCTAGATGTGTTGTGTCTAGTGTGTCAGTACTAACAGTCACTGTCTACTAAGACAGTTTATGGCCTTCGTCTGTTTTGCAGGCATAATCGAGGGTGATTACAATTCTTCAAGAGGGGGGTATGTCACAAATTGATGACGTGGCAGTGCAACCCGGACACACATGGCAAAGTGATGATGTGGTTGACTGCACGGAAATCCTTGATTTTGTGCTGACAATTGACGTGGCAGTACTGTACGGATTTCCGAGTTTTGCGTTGACATGTTGACGTGGCAGAGTGTACGGATTTCCGCGTTTCACGTTGGCTGCTGACGTGGCAATATTGTACGGAATTCCTTTATTTGCGCTAGTTGCTTTTTGCCAGTTTTTGAGGATCAGTTGCTTTTGGAACTTTTGCTTAGTTGCTCTTGGAACTTTTGCTTTTGAGTTTGACTGATTTTGGGGCTCTGCTTTTGGCATCCCTTGTAAGAATAAATGGGCCTCACTCTTCAGAGCATCTAGACGCAGAGTTTGAGAGCGGAGAACCTTGCGGGAGTTGTACTTTGCTCAAAGATTAATATAAAAAGAAATACCGAAAGGGGCGCCAGTCTTTGGGGCCAATGGCACGGAACTACGCCGGGCTGTGTCGACTCTCTTTTGAACTGTGATTTGAAGTGGTGAAGTACTTTTGAAGTGAATCTTTGTTGTGTTGCAGTAGAATCTTGACTTGGGATGTCCAAGTTTGTTACATAATAAATAGACCCTTAGGGGCCTCACATTTCAGAGCATCTGGACGCATAGTTTGAGAGCAGAGGATCCCTATGGGAGTTGTACTTTGCTCAAGATTTAATATAATAAAGAAAAACCAAAAGGGACGCGAGGTTTTGGGGCCAATACCTCTGGGCACGGAACTGCGTCGGGCCGTGTCGTCTCGAATTGAAGTGTGATTTAAAGTTGCGAAGTATTTTTCAGTGAATCTCTTTCTTGTGTCGCGACAGATTTTAAACTTGGGGTGCCCAAGTTTGTTACAATGGTATCAAAGCACAACCGATTTCTCTTCTACTTGGAAATCCGATCCTTCTTCTCGCGACACACATGGATTGAATTAGACGACTTTCCCTGCCACCTCAGAAACGAGAGGCAATACGGAAAATTCAAGTGGATTAGCAGAGAACGAGTATGGGCTACCTCGACTTTCGAAGTATCAACTGAAATAGATGCAATGTCGACAACAGGTTGACAAGTGTGCAAAGCAAATGCTTCAATTTGCCAAGGATCCTTAGTATGCCAAATTTTTGACCCAGCCCCCGATGGATGAAGTGCATACTCATTGGCAAAAAGCCATTGAGTCGCCAATAAAACCGGCAATCAAGAAACCTCCAGTCCCAAGGATGTTTAGTGAAGATGAACTCGAGGACATTGTCAAAGAACGAGTCAACCAACTATTGGGTCAAAGGAGAAGCAATTGAAGAAACGTAACAAGGGAATTGACTTCCCTGGTTACTTGGGCCAAAAATCCTCTTTTGAGAAAGCAAGAAAACAGAAGAAGCGTGTACGTTTTGAAGCATTGTCCAGTTCGTCCTCATCTTCTTCTGGCAGTTCGGATAGCTCATCCTTTTCTGACTCGAATGATGAGGACAGAATGTGCAAGAAATGATGAGCGGATTATATGTTTTATTTAAAAAGGAAGCACTTTTATAGATCCAATCAATATGATTTTCTCGACGACAAGGGCAAGAAGGCTAAGGAATTCAAAGAGGGTGGACAAGCAGTAAAGTTTGAAACCTTTTTAGGGTTTCGAGATGCTCCTAAGGCTTTAGCCTTTATCCAACAGTTTGATATAGCATTTTCTGGAGGCCGCTATACCAAGCACTCCAATATCAGACGGGCAACATCCTTTTTGAAGGGCAATGCACGGACATGGTGGTCCACTCTTTTTGTTACGAAAAGAAGTATTGACAGAGTGGCTGAAATTCAAGAAACTCTTTAGTTCTTCATGGCTCACTCAAGAGTATGAACGAGATGTGAGAACTGATTGGAACCACCTTCGGATGTTCAGGGGTGACACTTTGGATGATTACTGTGAAAGATTTTTAGATACTTTCCTTTCGACCTCTTCTTTCAAGAAGATCAGTATTAAGGAGTAGATTGAGAGGTTTTGTTGTGAACTTCCCAAAGAAATTCAAGACTATTGTCTTGAGAAGAAGTTAGAGTTCATTCAACAATTGATGGGACATGCTAAGCGGGGATTCGCTATGCATTCGGGTAACTTGAGTTATCCACCCGATGAACCTTCGACAAGTCATAACAGAAACAGACGACAGACAGAATATGGAGAACAAGGACATATTGTTGCACGGTGCCCCAACAAGGCACAAGAATAGGGATGACCGACAAAATGGAAATATAGTGGGACGAGGATATACTCGTTCCAGAACAGATTTTTGATAGAACATTATGGATGAATTAGCATTATTTTGCTTTATAAAATTATGAAATAAGGATGACCAACAAGAACAAAAAGATACACGATCTCGATTGACAGATGACCAATAACTGTTTTGAATATGGAGAACAAGGACATATCGCTGCACGGTGCCCCAACGAGGCACAAGAATAAGGATGACCGACAAAATGGAAATATAGTGGGACGAGGAGATACTCGTTCTAAAACATATTTTTGATAGAACATTATGGATGAATTAGCATTATTTTGCTTTATAAAATTATGAAATAAGACTTTTCGGAGGAAGATTTTGAATTTTTGGATGAAACCAATGTTGTATGGAAGAACCTTTTATTTGTGAGCATATATTTCATTGAATGAGATGATGATGATGGCTTTGGAGCGGATAGGCCGTCTTGAGCTTACCCTTGTTGTGCTTCATCTCACGGAGTTGAGCCAAGCGTATCGCCTCTTCGTTTAGGGTTTAGGGTGACTTTTTGCCACATATCATAGAACTCCAAAATCAGTTGGTTCTTGAGATACTTTGCATGGTTTGGTTCCTTCATAAATTTCATCAACCACTTCGCACAAGTGCTCACTTGCAACTGCTGGCAAAGATTTGTAGATTTTGGATCCTTGTTGAGAGTCGTTACGTAAATCATGAAATTACTCATGAGTTGATCTGTTGTTGTTGGAATCTTTGTTACCATTGGAGTGATCTTCCTGCAAAACTGTAAGTGGGAGATGTTGTCATTCTTGATCAGATTCTCTCTCAGAATCCATAGTGTGTGCTGTAGAAACTTGGACCAGATCCTCCCTAGAATAAGAATTGATTGAAGCATTGATACCATTGTAAGCGACTTGGCACTCACTGACAAGACAATAATCTCACAACAACACACAAACATAATAGAAACTGTAACACTTGCACTTGAAAAATCTGCAGTCGAGACACGAAGCGGTGGAGTTCCGCTTCCAGATGCATTGGCCCCATAGTTTGGTGCCCCTTACGGTACTACTTTTTATTTTGATAAGCACAGAGTACGACTGCCAGGGAGTCACTCTATATTGTGTGACCATACACTCATCTGCAGAGTCGACCCCCAAGGCTCATGTCTAAAGGCACTAGGCCCAAAAGAAAGTGATACAAAAAGCTGGTGCCAATTGAAAAGCCACTGCTGAAAATAGCGCCCAAAAGCTCCTCACTTTTTGGTAAAAACTCCCATGTCAGCATGCGGAATTTGTGCCGCTTTTGACAGAAGCCATGTTCGCATGTCCATATGGCTGAGCCAGGGTATTATTGCAATCTCTCTTTTTTGCATCTTTGGACAGGTTCTAGTGCCATGTCATCACTTTTGTGACAACATGTGAGACAATCTGCAAGCACTATATAATCAAGCAGTTGCGAAAATGCCTGCAAGCAACATAGCAAATGAAAGGGGATTAACCTGTAACATCCAAGTGTGTTGTCCTTATACTATATTCACAAACATCGTAAGCATTTTAATGAGAAGTAAATTAATGGTGGGCTGGGTTGCAAACTTCAGTTGAAATTGTAGGGCATTTGTGCCTTAGAAGCTAATAGTACACAGGAATGGCAGTGTCAGTGTTTCAAATCTATCACAGTAGAAAAAAAAGATGTATTTGCTTTTTTCTCTGAGGATTAATTACATTTTCTGTGTTTTTCTTTGCAGAAATAAAGCCTAGAATGGAACATGCGGGCTCTACTCTGGAAGTACCTTCACCAGAAGCCACAAAATGTGCCTAAGTGGAGGCTAATGATGTATCATGTGATCCTTAGATATGTGGCTTGCGTCAACCTTTTATATTATTTAGGTAGGTCTCCTAGGAGGGCGGGTGGGCGGGGGGGGGGGGAGGGGGGTGTGTGGCGGGGACATGTTCCTTACCTTTTAAGAGGTCGTACATGGCATTCACCCCGGTTAGGATATTCATGTCAGAATGAAATGTTGCGCATACTTCATAAATCATTTTATGGTCGAAAATAGCGTGGGCTACCTAGGTATGGTTTATGTTCACATTAAAAAAAAAAAAATCAGCAAGGAAGTGTAAAATGTTTTGCCTTCTTAATCTTTGAAGGTGTTTTACCGTTAATGGGGAGGGTACTTGAATGGATTTCCAACTTGAATGTAAAGGTTTTGCCTTTTTAAGCTTTAAAGGTGTTTTACCATTAACCTAGGTATGGTTTATGTTCACATTATAAAAAAACATTCAGCAAGGAAGTGTAAAATGTTTTGCCTTTTTAATCTTGGAAGGTGTTTTACCATTAATGGGGAGGGTACATGAATGGATTTCCAACTTGAATGTAAAGGTTTTGCCTTTTTAAGCTTTAAAGGTGTTTTACCATTAATGGGGAGGGTACTTGAATGGCTTTCCAACTAAGTTTTCAAATGGCAAAATTTGTTGCAACAGCATGCATATCACGACTTTACGGCCAAGTTTGCTCCTTTGGGCTCGATTCTTCATTGTGATTCGAGAGGTTAAATTACCTTAGAGATGCATGCAAGTACTCAATGCTTTCTGGGATTGAGCTTCAGCATTAGCTTCTTTGACATTGCTCAGGGGTTGTAAAGGTGTACACAGGTGCACACAAGGTGTCTTCCCTCTGGAGGATCAGGTCTTGTCTCACTGGATAGATCTTTGAGGTCTCTTGGGATTGTTCTACGACGTTAAAATTAGAGAGAGCAAGATGTGTGTGAGAGCATGAATTTACTAGTTTGTCTATATTTTGTCAACATATCAATTCTCTGTATTTATGTTTCTCTACATTCACAGATTTCAATTCGTGCTGCGGATCTTCATAGCAATTCTTTTTTGCTGCTAATATCACAGAGCAATTCTTTGGTTATTTTAATTTCCTCAAGCAGCATTCATGCCTTTGACTTTGCTTGTTTGTGCCTTCTGGCTCAGGAAGTGAATGTACTGTTAGCAGAGTGGATATTATTTGCCTTAAAAGTATGCTTTCATCCGAGTGTGCATGTATGGAATTCATCGAGCATGCATTTTAGGTTGTGTTTTTATGGCATTTGTGCTCCCAAGTTTGAGTGCGCACATGTGTCACAAGGGATGGGGAAAAGGGGGGGGGGGGGGAGAGAGAGAGAGGCAGAAGGCTGCCCTATTGAAGGCTTTGTGATATACTATCCCCTTCGAGTTCACCCTTGACTGCGCACTTCCTGCTGTGCCCGTGCATTGTATATATGCCCATCACTCTAGGACTACCCCCCTTCAACACGGGCTGCTGCCACATTTTTCTTTTGCCCATGGGTTGTCGGCTGCAGCCCGCAGGTTTCTTCCCCCTCCTCTTCTACCACTGGAGTCTGCCTTGTCTGGCTGATTTTTCAGTCTTTTCTGACTGTTTTTGGGTGGCTGTATGTGATCCCTTTTTCTTTTTGGGTTTGCATGCCTGTATAGCTTGATTGCATGGTCTGCCTGTGATGTTTGCTTGTGTGCAGGTGGTGTGTGTGTGTGTGCACGCACTTGCCGGGGAGGGAGGGCAGAAAACGCTGCCACTGTCGCTCACCCTTGCATCTCTACGATGAAAACCATCCATCCTACACCCTCCTTCAACCTGTTTAGATTCATTTTTTTCGTACAAAATGATTAGGAGCCCTACCTTACTAGTACATCTCATCTCATCTCCTCCCTCCCTCCCTCCCTCCCTCCCTCCCTCCGGTGGTTGCAATGTTCTGGATCTAAGCGGCCCACTATGGCGGCAGGATGCTGCCTTCCTCTATGTCGCCTTTGCTGGTGGGGGTGAGAGAGAGAGAGAGAGAGAGAGCATCGGCACGTAAACAGGATGACACAGCAGCCTTGATGTTTTTTTAGAATTATTTGATCTGCAAATGGTGATAGATTCAGGAGGTAGCTGGACCAGTTAGTGTAGTCTAATAGAGCCCCAGTGAATTGAGTCCAATTCCTACTCGTTTCTTTTAGAGGGAGAAGATGCAGAGTTTGGTGTCAGCTCACAAGCATGCCCTTGAGGATTCTCTCCTTGGCATCTCTAGGAGATTTTGTTGATATGAATTAACTTGTACTGCATGTGCATGTTTTCTTCTGTTCTTTGGTAAATATTCTGAGGGGGGGCATTGGTTGGCTGGGGCTGGAGGGGTGACTTTCTTTTTGGTGTTGCAGATGCTTACTGGTAGGCATTGCTACAAAATGTTATGGGCAATGTTATGTTTACCAATAATGGAATGTAGTGTAGAGAGATCTGTAGTAAAACAGAAATTGAGATATGATTTAACAGGCATGAAAATGAAAATACAAAAAGCATTGATGAACAAAAAATGGAAGTGCACTATTGACTCTGTGATCATGTATGTGTGTCATCCGAGTGTGCAAGACCGAGGATGTTGTTTATGTTAAGCTACGTGAAAACAAGGTGGATAGTTAAACATTTCGTCATGCAATGAGGCATTAAGTGAACGCAAAGCATATAGTGCATGTTATGCAAAAGTTCCATACGAAAGTATGATGGAGAGTGGGCATTGTGTCTCCCCACAAATTTTAAGGAACGGAAGTTGTGCCCTATTCTGTAGTCTTTATGTTTGGTCTAAGCAAATGCATACACATGTAGGTTTGGATAGGTATTATGAACCTTGCAGTTTTGTCGAGGTGGAGTCGTGCTTGTCTATTGAAACGTCAACTATTGTGAATATACATATAGCACTTTGCAATACATGCAAAATCCCTTTCTTTTGATCACGAGGTTGCTAGTCGCACAAAGCAGCCACGATTCATGACACATGAAATCCTACCTCGGTAAACATTGTTGAACAATTCAAGTTCTTGTGGTCAATGTCCTTTTGAAGAGCTCTCGTTTCTATTACTTCGATCCCACCTACTATGGTCTTTGCGTTCAAAATTGTCATCACTACCAACAAATCCATTGTATCTATCCTTGTGATCATTATGCTCTCTATAAATCCTTGGATCAACATCCCTGTGGCTAGATCCCCTCTATGTTCATCTTCTGTATCATGCTATCTTCATCTTTCTTACATTCTCTTTTTTCTGTGATCATTATGCTCTCTATAAATCCTTGCATCATCATCCCTGTGGCTAGATCCCCTATATGTTTATCTTCTGTATCATGATATCTTCATCTTTCTTACATTCTCTTTTTTCTCTATAAATCCTTGGATCATCATCCTTGTGGCTAGATCCCCTCTATGTTCATCTCTGCGATCATTATGCTCTCTATAAATCCTTGGATCATCATCCCTGTGGCTAGATCCCCTCTATGTTCATCTTCTGTATCATGCTATCCTCATCTTTCTTACATTCTCTTTTTTCATCACGTCTTCTGCAACCTACATTGTCGTGTCGATCATGTCTACTGTGATCTCCATCATGCTCTCTTCTGTGACTCGTGTCAAATTTCCTGTTCATTTCCACACAATGATTTACCAATATCTTGTGGTTTAAATGTTGCAAAATGCAGACAAAGAATTCTTAATTTTTGGACTAAACAGAACTTTGAACATTCATAACGTGATGATAGTTGGCCAACTCTTAGCTAGATAGTGAGCATCATCTTAGCTGAAAATTGTTAATTGATGTAAAGCAAGCTCTATCCATGGAATTTATACAAAATTTACATGTAACTTCCTATGCTATCACCACATGAATCACCATGGGAGAACTCGTCGTGCAAGTGCTTGAACGTGTGACTAGATTAGTAGCAACTATCCTTGTGGATAGTGTGCCAATCTTAGCGCAAAATGGATGTCCTTGTACAATGCCTCCTACCCGACCCATCTAACAAGCTGTGTACATTCATGCACAAGAATCTTGAGATGCTTTCTAATGTTGATTCTTTTTCATAAGGTGCTTAGGATTAGGAGCTTTTGTCCTAGAGGTACCACATACCTAGCTACATGCAATTTGTAGGGCATGAAGTAGTCCCTACTCTCTTGACTCCAACGAGGTATGTGGTTGGAGGGCAAGAGAACGGTTGTCATGCCCTCCAACTGCATCTAGCTGGACATGCAATGCCTGCCAAAGCGGAAGTTCACATGATCTCGTGGTAAGTCCCAATGTCAGAAGCATTTATGGTAATTTGTGAAACTTATGGTGCATTAATGCCCTGCTCATCTAGAGAGAGAGAGAGAGAGAGAGAGAGAGAGAGAGAGAGAGAGAGAGAGAGAGAGAGAGAGAGCTTTGGTGGTGCAAACTGGGTTTATAATCTGATGAGATGAGGCACATAGGGGCCATAGAACCATTCTGCAAACTAAGAGAGCTAGGTGAGGCAGTAAGAGGTGAGGTGTAGAGGCTCTGCTTAAACAATCTCAGAAAATAATTCAATCTTCACTGTCGTAGAAGTAGCTTATGCTTCATTAGTCTTATGACAGGTAGGCTAAATTCTCATCCCGCCAATCCAGGACGATAGAGTAAATCATCCATAATACCAGTGTTCCGATAGCGAAATCATAAAATAGTGTTCATGGAGTCCTTCCTCTCTGCCTCAATTGCCTGTTCATAGGCTAGCATTACAAGCTTGATCACCATTGCTTGACAGTTGATTAACCATGTCATTCATTCTCAATACTACCTTGGAACCCAGAGATAAAAGCCCACTTAACCCGTCCAAAAATGAATAGATCTCATGACCTGACACATCATCCGTTTTACGGAATTCAAATATAAAATCAGAGATGGATCAACAATGGTCGCCTTATTTAATTTTTCTTAATATACACAGATCTGTAGTTTCTTGTTCTTCTTTGATATGATAATTGAAGGCACCCATCCCGGAATGGGTTCTATGAAATCAACCCAAAATAGTCTATGCAGCTCCTCTCTAACCAGATTTTCCAAATGTAGATTCATATGATATCACTGATGGCGTGCTGCTACTGTGTGTTAGCATATACATGTGGTAGTGATGTGTGTGAACACACTTAGGACCATCGGGGCATTTTTTCCCTCATTAGGAGGTTTTTCCCCTGTGCATTGTATATACGCCCATCATTCTAGGACTATCTATCTTTCCATTACACACTAAGTAAAACACTCTCTGTTGTGTGCCTTGAGCTTCCTTCGTCTTCTCCAAGTTGTGTGTTTTCGTGCAACCTTAATTCCAACAATTGGTATTAGAGCAGGTTGCGTCTTCTTGGGCTTAGTCGCCAGCAGTTCCAGCACACGCCTGCTCACTTTCTTCGATTTCAGTGAGCTTTGGCGAGCGTTCGCAAGTCGACAGATATTCTAGGTAAGATCGAAGAGATTTAGTCTGCTCAGATTTTTGATTCGTGCTCATTTCGGCCTCCGTTTCCACTACAGGCAGTAAGTACTGTGCAGGCTGTTTTGTGATTTTGTGCAAAAATTATGTCAGTTTCGTTTTTTGCATATGCAAGTCGCAATGAGGCTGTTCTTTATGCAAGTCGCAATGTGGCAAAGATTGCATTGATGGGTAAAGAGCTGGAGTCAAAGATTATGCATGAGGAAGATGACATGGACACTTTCCTTGCTAGTGTCAAGGATATCAATGAGCAATTTATTTCTGCAGGAGAAGTCATTTCAGACAGTTCCCTTGTGCAGACTGTTGTTCTTGATGCCTTTGGCAAAGTCAGTGTTTTATGCAAGTGGAATTATATGGCAATAAATCATGAGAGGAACGTAAAGTACATGTGGAAATGAGTAAATGCAAGATTTATGAAATGGTATTTGTCATTAAGGACAAATAAATTACACTTTGATGAAATTAATTAATCAAGAGTTTTGGGCTTATGGACGAGTTTATCAATTAGTTAGCTATGACTAAAGTTAAAACAACTACTCTACTACTAGCTAAGCTAAGAAGATTATCTAAATGCAAGATTTTCTAATTGTGCTTTTCAGCTTTGTTTAGCCAACTAGCTCTCACAACTCCAAACAAAAGCTTGAAATTTTAACTGTCAGATCGATGAAAGGTCTTTTAAATATCATTTTTTTCTTTTTTCTTTTACTTTGGTTCACAATCATTTGACATGTGTGCTTATTTTGTATGTCCAGGGCTTTTTGCTTCTCAAGGAAAAGCGCCCACACTGGGAACCTCTAGGGCTCTAGTACCATAGACAATACATGTGAGTGAAGTACCAAATCAAACCAGGATTTCTTTTCCAGTGTAAGATTTTTCATTTGTGACACTTATGTTTTTTGCTTTCATTTCCTTGGTATTATCACTAGTGTCTTTTGCTGTTTAAGTGAGCAAGCTTCTCTATGCCTAAAACATTCCTAAGGTCTCAAACACTCAGATAATTTTATCAACTAGGACTAGTGGTCAAGGCTCATCTATAAGATTAAACTCTAGTTCAATCAACTTAAGCAAAGACAAATTTATACATCTATAATGGCAGATAACAAACATAACTATTACACTCAAATAAACCATGAAAAATCACAATTAGCAATTATACATATCCACCAGCATGAATCATGAAAATTAGTACACCTAGAGGTATGGAGTTGCTCATTTCATTGAAGCAGATGTCATCAGCCATGTGGATGGAAATCCATATAAGTCCTACATAACAATATCAAACAACAAGGCACTATACCTCTAGGAGGCATGTTAGTGTGAAAAAATTAAAACTCTTAGAAAACAAACTCAAAACAAAATCCAGACCCCTAACCTACCTATCTGTCATCCCTTTTAAGATCAAGGAAAGAGGATATTATATAAACCGGGTAGAATTGCTAAGGCTAAGCGTCTATCCTCATTATCTAGATAAACAAAATCATTTTTCGTGAGGCCATAGTTTTCCTTGGTCTCTATTATTTCTTCTTTATCATCCTCTTGCGCAAGCGTGTTAATCAAGAACTTTGCTATACGTGGATACTCATCTTGTGCAAAAGAATAAGCATGTGCCATTGGAGAAACATTCGCTACTGGGTAGGGATCGCTAGTTGTCCATAGACGTATCAGTCATTCTAACTTCTCAAAATTTCTCTCACGCGCAAGTCTCTCTACCAAATCCCATTCACAAGAAAGTGAAGGGTAGCAGATGTGGAATACGAGAAAAATAAAAAGGTACCTTTCATAAAAAATAGAAGCGCATGCCTCTGGTGAACTAGCCATCACTGAGAATACAGAGAGATTTGGTTAGGTCTTTAAAACATAAGAGTTGTTTTCGTGTACTGCTTGATGTGACATGGTTAATTTGGACTTATGTGTAGGATTTGATAGGGTGCTCTCTCGTTGCTAGTCGCTCTTGCTCTTTTACTTTTTTTTTTTTTTGCTAGAACTAGTATAAGGCTATGTATATACAGTCCCTTAATTGCAAAGTTCAGATGTCAGGGAAGAAAATTTAAGAGGATGGGGATCCAAAATATTGACGTGAGTGAGGACTCTCCCCTTCCTTGGGTAGGTCATACTGTTTGAAATGTGCTCTCACCCTCTGAAACCAATTGTTCTAGTTGGTAATAGGTGAGGATTTTTGCTAGTAGTTTTTCATTACCTTAGGTGCCTCATCAAGTTGCAAGGGTGGTAAGGTACTCTCCCAGGATCGAACTTGAAGTGATTCATCAGGTGATTGTTGAACACTGGGAGGTGTGGATTCCTGTGTATCTTCATGGAGGTCCACTATTGTAGGTGGAGGCTGTGGAGAAGCTTTTACCTCTATGGATGCATTACATGAGGAGCTAGAAGCTTCATGGGACTCCCCCATTCCTGAGCTAGGTAGAATAATTTGGTTTTGCCTTGGAACCCAAACTAGCTCTGGAATAGGTGTCTAGCATTCTGTGATCTTTCCCTTTCCACGGTCTGCCATTGGCTTTGGAGTTACACTATTGACTCATGTGATTTTGTAGGTGATAGGGAAAAACACATTTTACGTTTAGGAACCCAAATTTGATCATTTCCATCATAGTAGCCTTGGGCTTCTAATAGTCGTTTTGGAATCCATCGTGATTTGGCCTTACTCTCCTAGAGCGCGCTCTTGATTTTCCATGAGAAGTTTTTCTTGAAATGGATGGAAGGGTTGAGGTATCTAGAAGTAAGGCCTTGGGGACCAATTGATATGTACTCTTAGGTCGTGCCAGTTGAGTACTTGAAATATTACTGCTTGTTGCAACTACAAGTGCTGAAGTGCTAGGTTCATGAGCATCCAACAGGGACGAGTTAACCACTTTGGTTTGTGAATCTTGGCTATCCTGCAACTTCGCTAGAGTCTGAAACGTAGGTGACTTTGCTTCAATGATAGAGGTAAGAGTCGGTGGTCGCGTTGTGACACTACCAGTACCCCAATCAATAGTGCATTTGGTTGCCAACATCCACGTGCATCCAAGGTTTATGTTGCCCTCCATAGTTCCAGCAGGCATGACCAAAAATTCTTGAGCTACAACCCCATTGTCATAACTGACAAAAGTGTGCCAGATACCAAAAATTGTGGTTTTTTTCTTGTTGACACCCTTGACTTCGATAATACCCTCAGATAGAGATGGCTTTCCTAACTGACACCACACCCCATATGATAGCAGATTATACTTAGCACCCATGTCCAATAAAGCGTTATATAGTACTTTTCCATAGGTGTTGTTTAGCTCAATAAGGTATTGTAGAGGTGTGTAAGAGTCCAACCAATCCTCGTCAGTTTCAACGTGGAATGCATGTGTAACTCCAAGGTTAGCCTCTCGTTGACATCTTATGCGTTGTTGTCGCTCCTTAGTCTCAGCTTGAGTTTGTATCTTCTTCAATTCTGTTTGTGCCTTGACTGCCTTTTTTTAATGGATGGCACGTAGTTCCTTTTGTCTTAAAGGATCATGGTATCTTTTAAATTTTCTCCCATTGAGGAATCCAATGGTTTCAACTCCATCAAGAGTCTCCACATGAATGGTCCCTTGTGGGGTGATCTCACATACTCTATATGGTCATTTTCCTGCATATTTTAACTTTTTGTTTTTGTTATGCACTCCATACATAAGGACTTTATCACCAACATTGATATCCTTGTTCTTTAGATGACGGTCAAACCATTTCTTCCGCCTATCTTGCTCCACAAGTACGTTTTGCACAACCAATTGTCTTTCTTCATTTAACCTTTCAAGAATATATAAGCGCTCAACTAAAGGGTTACCATCCCAACCTTCTTGTAAAGCTACACGCACACTAGGAATTACAAACTCCCATGGCATAACTGCTTCTTGTCCATATATCATTTTGAATGGTGTACAATCAATAGCCACTTTGTAAGAAGTACAATAAGCCCATAGAGCTGAAGCCAGCTTCAAATCCCAATTGGTGCGATGAGCTTCCACCGTTTTGGTCAAGATAGAGATTAAGGTCTTGTTGGTGCTCTCAACTTAGCCATTTGCTTGTGGATAATAACGTGTGGACTTTTGGTGAGCTATCATGAAGTTGGTAGTGAGTTCTTTTATCACACCATTTATAAAATGAGTGCCATTGTCACTCACAATCTCAAAGGGACAACCGAATCTTGTAATAATATTCTCAAAGAGAAAGTTGGCAGTTGACCTTGCATCAGCCTTACGTGTCGCCTTGACTTCCGCCCACTTTGTCACATAGTCAGTGGCAACGATACTATACCAAGATTGAGTGCAATGGTTGAGTCACTTTAACAGGATGTAAGGGCATCTTATCCTTTCTTTGTGTGATCTTGTAACGTTGGCATTCATCACATCCTTTTGCAAAAAGTGATGCATCTTTGAATAAGGTAGGCCACCAATAGCCTGATTGCAGCACTTTTCTAGCTATTAGTTCCCCTGAGAAATGTCCTCCAGCTATACCCATGTGGGCTTCTTGCAGTATGTATAAATACTCATCCTCACGGGCACAACGTCTAAGAATATCATCCTTCCCTAGCCTGTAGAGAGCTCCTGCAATGAGAGAATAAGGTTCACATTCTTTTAACAGTTTTAGAGCTATGTCCTTACGAAGCTCTTTGGGTGAAAAACGATTAACTAAAAAGTTCACAATCTTCTCACTCCATTCAAGTATGGTTTCGACTAGGAATAGAGAAGTATCGGGCAATTCATCATCGACTTCAGTAGGGGCTTTACCATTGGGTATGCAAGACAAATGATCCGCCATGACATGTTTTTTACCATGTCTCACCACAACGGTAAAAGAAAACTCAAGTAGAATTTACAACGATCGTGTAATTCTTCCCGTGGAACAAGGTTTATTTACTAGATACAACAAGGTTTGATGATCCACATAGAAAAAAAACTTGTTAGCAAGAAGGTAGTAGCAAAATTTCTTCATTGCGTGAATCATAGCTAAACCTTCTTGCTCCGTAGTGGTGTACTTTCTCTCGGCATCATTCAATTGACGACTTGCAAAGCTAATGGGGTAGTCTAATTTATGTTCTTTTGGTTGAGCTAGAACACACACAATAGTAAAGTTTGATGCATCAATATGCACATGGAAAATTATATTCCAATCGGACATCGTAAAATGGGAGCGCTTGTCAAGGTCTTTTTCAATGACTCATAAGCATGGTCACACTCCGTGGTCCAGTGGAACTCAATAAGAAACTTGTACAAAGGATGAGCTATCTTGGCAAAGTTTAAAATAAACTGCCGGTAATAACCAACATGGCCCATGAACCTTTGAACTCCTTTATAGTTTGTAGGTGATGGCAATTCAACAATGGCTTTAATTTTGCTCTCATTTGTGGAAATCCCATTTTTGGACACTATATGCCCTAAAATAAATCCATGTTTAACCCAAAATTGGCATTTGAAAGGGTTTAAGGAGATGCGATACAATCTGCACTTCTCAAACACTTTTCGTAAGCATGATAGATGTTCTTTCCAAGAGGAATAAACACAAAGTTCATCTAAGAAAGCTTCACAAAACTCCCTCAAATATTCTCTAAAAGCAATGTGTTAATCTTTGAAAGGTAGCAGGGGCATTGGTTAAGCCAAAAGCCATAACACAAAATGGGAACACTCCAAATTCGGTTATAAAGGCTGTTTTAGCTTGTTCTTCTAGCACAATTGTGGTTCGATTGTATCCAGAGTACCCATCTAAAAAGCTCTAAGCTTCCTTTCCTGCAACTCTTTCAAGCACATGTTCTGAATAATGCAAGGGGTAATGGTTCCTCCTAGTGGCGGCATTGACCTTCTTGAGATCCACGCACACTCTAAGTTTCTGATTCTTTTTTGGTACAATCACTATTGAAGATATCCATTATGAGTTCTCAATTGGGTATATGAATCCGCATTTCACAAGCTTTTCAATCTCTTCTTGAACAATCTTTGCATGTTTAGGATTCATTGGGTAGGGTTGTTGCTAAATTGGTTTAGCCATGCTATTCATGGGGATCGTATGCTGCACCACGAAAGGTGGAACACCTTTCATATCGTGATATGTTCAAACAAATATATCCCTAAATTCCCTGAGAATTTCTTTAAGTACACACTCCTAAGTCTCTGTCAGATCTTGGGCAATGAAGACAGGTTTGGACTCTTCTCCTGAATCTGCTAACTCTATTTCCTTAACTATCACGGGACCGTCATAAACTCCATTTCTTCCACAATAGGTTTTCTTCGAGCCTTTGTATACACAACTTTATGTTCCTTTGTGGTGTAGGATTTGAAATGTTCAGGTGCAGGGTGTAAGTCTGTGGGGGTTCTATTGTTCTGTGGACTGTGATTTCACTTCCAATTCCTTTTGTTGTTGAGCTAACTCTCGATTTTGTTGTCTCCTTACAGTACGACTCAACTTTGGCTTCTCTATCGCCTCTACTTGTGTGATGTCAATGGGTTGTGGACTACACCACATAACGCTTTGAAAGTATTCACCCCCATTATCTACCAACTTTCGATGAGCATCACATGCCCCTATATAATTAAGCCATTCTGCGGTGGATTTCTTTTCCTTTATTCTAGCATGCACATTTGCTCGATATCGTCGCCTCTTATTTCTCTTACTCTTTTTGTCTAATTTTTTATTACGGCCGATCTCTAGTGAAGAGTCACTAGATGAATCTCTACTTGTGTCTTCTGCTCCCTTGGATAGATTGTCATCTAGGGTACCACTGGGCTCTGAATGGTTTGTCCCCACATTTGCACTAAGATTAACTCAGATTCTTCATCCTTAGAGTCAATTTAAAATTGATTATTCTGACCCCAAATCGTGTGGGCTATAGTATTATGAGACACTACTGGTTCCAATGCTAATCAGATCTTCATCTTGTAGGTCATAAAAAGCTATATGCGTTGCTTCTAGCATATTTAAGGGTACGTATAGTGGCATTTCATCCCCCTCAGGTGTTACCCAGGTCCCCTCCCTGTTTTCCCAAGTGTCTATATGGTTGATGCTAGGTGGACCCAATCCACATTGTCTGACTCAGTCATCCCAAGTAGTACATCCATATCAGAAGAATCTTCCCCAACATCAGTGTGCGCTTTACACGTGTAACAATACTACAATGAGGCCAAGTGAACTGTGGTGTCAGATCTATGATAAATTATAAATCTGTTTCCTAGAGGATGTGCTTGACCAGTTACAAGATCCACTTAAATGATAGAATCTTGGAACTGCAAGTAGACATGGTTTTTAAACCAGTCTGCACCATTTTTGCTTCCCTCATGAAAGGACGTTCTAAGATCATCTCAGATGCCATAGTGTGCTTGGAGGAATCCATAACAATGAAGGTAATTCTTATTTTATGTCCAAAGACCTTGATCTTGAGATCTTCTAGCATACCAATAGGTTTAACAATAGACCCATTGGCCATCTTTACTACTATGGTTGTGGTTCCAAGGTGAGCTCTTCCCATAGTTTCCCAACAATTTTTAGTCACAATGCTAGCCCTAGCGCCACCATCAACGATTCCCTTCACAGGTAATCCCTTGGTAGTGATTAGAGTGGTTGCATTCAATTCATCTCCCTCAAACTATTGTCCCAACTTGTTAACATGTATTTCTACAATAGGGTTTTCATCTAGGTTGGGTTGTGGATCTAAGTGTTCCTCCTCTATTGGAATCTCCCTATCTGTGAAAATTGTGATAACCCAACCTTCAGTTCTTTTGACAAAAGCTCGAAGAGCTAAGAAAAGCTCAGGGTCTCCATATAGTTTGGACATGATGGTTGTTCTAACCTCTGAAGCCATGAAATCCATCAATTTGGCAATATTTAACGGCATCTTTTGGGCTTTAGTCCCTTGACGTGGGAAGATGGGATCTCCATTTCTTTGATAGGGTCAGGTAGTCACTCTGTAAACATTCTTTCCAACAAGCCCAATTTCCCATGACTTTAAGTCACTTTCTTCTTGGATGACACTAGGTATGGCTAGGGGTCTATAGACTTTCTGAGGTTGTTGTTGTGTAGGGAACACTGTGTCTGTAATTTGGATCTTCCTAGGTACTGTCTCTAGATCCCTTTGGGTATCTTCTACCAAACTCCTTAATTGCTTGACCCGCTTGATCTCCTTTGTAGGGTTTGGATAAGTCCCTATCTTCTTCTTGGATCCTGGCCATTGTGGCTCATGATGATCTTCCTTGCTGGTTCTTTCTTAGTGGTTGTTCTGGTCTCCGCGGTTTCACCTGAATCAGCATCCTCTTTAGCGTCGTTCATATATACGAGGTCATCACTTTCCCTATGTTGGTCTTTGAATTGGGGTCTCTTCCTTCATGTTTTCTTCTCCTTTTGAGATTGGGCAATTGATGTCGTGTCTCTTTCCTCAAAAATATTAATTTGTTTTTGGAGCATCGATCGTAATTTTCTTTTTGGAGCATCGATCGTGTGAGTACGTTTACTGGTACCACAAGTGTAATTTGTGATGGCTCCTTGGTAACCTCAATCAAGTTTAATGGGAGGGGTAGGAGGTACATGAGCATGAGGACCCATAGGTACATACAATTGATACACACTTGTAGGGGCTGTTGTCGGCATTGAGCTACCATGTAGTGGTGCTTTACTAACAAATGAGGTCCATGTCTTGGCATGCCCATCATTGGGGTAGGTATGGTAGCCGTGGTGTCATCAAGGAAAAGATGAGCTAGACTTAGAAAAGTAAAGCTATCGCTTGTGGGCTCAGATTGCATTGAGACCCCTGGTGAAACAACATATGGAGGATCCATCGAACTTACCGAGGGAGTCTCCATTTGCGATAAGGTTGGTTGTTTAGCCTACCCTGTATCCAAGAATCTCATGAGAACCGTTGAAGACATGTGGATCCCCTTGTTCTATCTCTCTAGCTCAATAACTCTATGGATGACCTCACAAACTCTTTGTTGTTGATCCTCCACACTAGTAGCACCCGTTGTGGATTGTAGGACATCTATCCAACCCATGTGATAGGTGTGACCTGTGTATAGGTTGGTTAGAGTTTTCGTTTGTAGTTTGTACTCCCAGTTCTCATTTAGGAACGCTCCATCTAGGATTGAGGTGCTAGGGGTGTCCTTTGAACTAGATGCAATGTGGCTCTCTATGGATTTACCCTTAGTGGTCACTAATTTAGGAGCACTCGATTGCTCTCCTAGCAATGACATAGGGGCTTTCGCTTTTAACTCTCTTCATTGCACCACCTTGCGTAAGCTCTCGATTTCCTTTTCCCTAGCCGCAATGATATACAACTTCTTGTACTTCGGAAAGGCTTCTATCATCAGATAATATAACCTCGAAGGGGAATAGCTCTGAAGAGTTAGGGGGTGTAGTGAATGGAGTATTCATGTGCACACTCTCCAGGAGCATGGGGTGTGTGTTGGTTATGAATGGCGAATTTACTTCCCCCCTCTTTTACATCATTAGCCCCATGTTCGAAGCAAGTGGCTCTACTAAAGGTTTCCTTCAAGTGGCTAAGCATGCTTGGCCCAGACCGTGGGCCCATGGCATGCATGTCTTGGCTTGAGCTATTAGAATTAGGCATCAGGTAACCCTCCATGACATCGTAGTCAGAGGAAGGATCACTAGATGCAATTTGTGGGTCCTAAGTGGTACTACCTTGGGTTCTCACTGAGGGCCTAGAGCCTAAGGTAGAGGAATAATGAGTGCCCGCATAAACGGAGACACTCTCAATGTGCTCTTCCTCTAGCACATGACCAAAGCGTAGGCGCATGTGACCTCGACACTCTAGAGGTGTTTGTGAGTGCCTGTGAAGGCCTCTCACCTAGTTTTTTAGGTGTTTACAACCCAATTTTTTGTATTTTTTGTCCCTTTTTTTTAACCGAGCCATAGAATATGGCCTGTGATAGCTCAGAATAAGTGTCTTGGCTAGATGGACTTGCCATGCTTTACAACCCTTGATACGGTTATGTACAGCCCTCGAAATCCTAAAACCAGTCTTTTTTTAGGTGGGGAGAGGACTAGAATTAGTAAGTCCAAAGGGTGAGTGTGAAGGGGATGGAGGACTTGAGGAACTTGTCCACATGCCCTCCCTGCACTTGAGATCCTAGTCTTTATATATAAGGTAGTGTAAGTAGTATATCATAAGACTGAGAACTGAGGCATGGGCCTGGGCTTAGGCTTGGGCTTGGGGAACAATCCCGATCCCTTCCTTTTATGATAATAATTTTTTTTATTTTAATTCCCAAATTTTATTTTGGTCCCAAATATTCCGAGCATTTCTTTTTAATAGCAATACCGCGGACAGTCGCGCGCGGTTTTAGTGGCCTTTTTGGGCCACACACACACTAAACCTTTACTACTCTCCTAACTAACCTAACCTTATCTCCTCAACAGCTAACTACTCTGCTAACTAAGCTTAACTACTCTACTAACTACTTTGTTGACTACTAACTGACAATGAAGCTACCTACTCTGCTAACTGCTTACTCATTCACTAGCTAACACACTAACTGTGCAAATAATAATTTTTTTTGTGTAAAAGCAGACATTGGCCGAAAACAAGCTATTCACTAACTATGTAAAGACTGTGTGCAAGCAGACATTAGCAAAAAACAAGCTAACTGTCTTATTTACTTACTCATTCACTACTAACACACTAACTACTAACTGTGAAAAAGATCATGTGCAAGCAGACATTAGCAGAAAACAGAGATTATGCAAGAAATAAAAACTTATAGAAAATAACTTCTTCTTCTTCTTCTTCCTCTTCCTTCCTAACACAAACACTCACAAAAGAAGAACAGAGTGCCTCTTCAGCTTAGTGTAGGGCGATTCCCCGACAGCGACGCCAAAAATGTGGGCTTCTACCGCACATATCAAAGCAAGGGACTTGTCTAACACTGTGTGTGAGCCACAGATGGCTCCAAGTACGCAACTAGCCTAAACTAGTAAGCTCAAAGATGACAATGGTGTGTTACTCACCGCTCTACTCTTGCTATCATGGAGGATTCCTCGCCGTGAAGAAGAGGGAGCCGCCACTGCATTGCGCTCAACTGCCTCGCCGCCGTCGTGCTGCCGCAATGCTCTCTCTCTCTCTCTCTCTCTCTCTCTCTCTCTCTCTCAAGCACACACACACTCTAGTACACAAAGGAGACGGAGAAGGAGATGGAGCAAGAGCACTCTTCTTGCATTGCACAAATGAGAGAATACCCTATCTTATGTTTAGATTGACTTTTATATGGGCTTGCCCCCTCACATCTGGGCACCCACACTTGGCCAATCTTACACAAACATTATAGGTTCCAGTTTTAGAGTGCACCTCTCATTGGCGATCTCTCTTAACCATTCCTACCTAACCGATAAGCCCAGCCAATAGCATGATACACTACTAGCAGGTCCGACAAACCCGGCCCATGGTTACATAAAAGGTGGTCGCTTGGTGGAATAGCTGAGAATGAGCAGGCTAGCAGTATGCCTAAATGGCTGGTGCATACTTTGCGTGATAGTAAATTGGATGCACCTTTGTCTATTTCTACTCATTCAAGTTCTCGCCATGCATCTCATGCATCAGATTGTTATGCTTTGGATGTGTCTAACTTACATGATGTTGAGGAACTTCTATCTTTTGATGAAGCACAAAATTCATAAAATTGGACGGCTGCCTTGCAATCAAAATATGATGACTTTATGTGATTTGCCTCATGGCAAAAAGGCCATTGGTACAAAGTGGGTTTACAAGTTGAAACGCAAGCCGGGTGGTGAGATTGATTGCTATAAGGCTCGACTTGTTGCAAAAGGTTATGCACGGTAAAAAGGCGTAGATTATGAAGAGACTTTTTCTCCCACTTGTCCTACAACTATTGTGAGTTTTCGATGTGAATTGGCAGCTCATTTTGGTTGGGATGTACATCAATCCAACATTGTTACTGCTTTCTTGAATGGTGATATATTTGAGGAAATTTATGTAATGCAGCCTCGCGGTTTTGTCAAGAAAGGACAAGAGGATAAAGTGTGTAGATTTAAGCAATCTTTGTATGGGTTGATGCAATCTCCTCGTACTTGGTATGAGAAGGTTGACACTCATTTGATCAAATGAGGCTTTCGTAATAACAGTTCAACATAAAGAACATTGTATGTAAAGCGTGAGGGTGATGTACTTCTTATTGTGGTGCTTTATGTGGATGATTTATTGATCACTAGACCAAATGAAAGACATATTGCTGAGTTAATGGCTGATTTGAATGCGACTTTCAAATGAAAGATTTGGGAGTGTTGCATCATTACTTGGGTATACAGTTTAAGTAGTGTGATGGCGGTATCGCCTTGTGGAAGAAAAGTTACATAGAGATATTGCTATGTAAGTTTGGACTTGAGGATTGCAAAACTATTGCCACTCCCTTGGAAATAGGTTTGAAATTGAGTCTTCCTGATTCTACTAATCCTAGTGATGTCACTCTTTACCAAACTACTGTTGGTTCCCTCATTTATGCAGGCAACACGAGGCTGGATATTCAGTTTGCAATCTCACAAGTCAACAAATTTATGCATAGCCCAGGGTCTAAGCATTGGCAGGCTTTCAAGAGGATTTTTCACTACTTGAGTGGCACTTTATATCTTGGCTTGTTTTATCCCAAGGGGGGATCATTACCGCCAGACTTACATGCTTTTTCAGACTCAGATTGGGATAGTTGTTTTGACACACAAGTGTCCACAAGCGGTTTTTGTTTCATGCTTGGCATTCATGTATATCATGGTTGAGCAAGAAGCAACCTACTGTGGCCACTTCTAGTTGTGGGGATGACTACAGGGCAGTCTTCACAGCTACGATTGAGTATGTATGGCTCAGACTCCTTATGTCTGATTTGGGTGTTGGACAGGACACTACCAACACTATCTACACTGGCAGTCAAAGTGCATTGGCAGTTGCAAAGGAACCCAATTTTTCATGCTCGCACGAAGCACATTGAGGTGCTATGTCAGGGAAAGGCTCTCAGCAGAAGAGGTTAGCTTCGACTATGTGCTAGCACAAGACAACCTTGCAGATCTTTTCACAAAGGAATTGTCTCGTGAGAAGTTTGAAGCTTTCCTCAAAGCTTTGGGCTTACTCCCCTTTGTGGACTGATCATGTTCTAAGGGCATGTGACTTCCTTTTACTCTATGTGCCAGCTCCTCAGGGCATGGCAACTTCCCTTTACTCTATGTGCCATCTCTCGCTCACTGCATCACTCCAGGGGGGGATTTGTTACCATATACATGTGGTAGAGATGTGTGTGAACACACTTAGGATTTTCGGGGCACTTTTTTCCTCACTAGGAGGTCCCCCCCCCCCGCCCCCCCCCCCCCCCCCCCCCCCCCCCCCCGTGCATTGTATATACACCCATCATTCTAGGGCTATCCATCTTTCCATTGCACACTAAGTAAAACACTCTCTGTTGTGTGCCTTGAGCTTCCTTCGTCTTCTCGCTGTGTGTGTTTCCTGCAACCCTAATTCCAACACTGCGTTCAGTCTCAGTCTTATTCAATGTTGATAGAGTTTTAGATCCAACCCCTTTATAGCAAAGCAATGAACTTTCCTTGAAAACTTGTATCCAATGGTATAGTGAGCGTTATGGGCTTTACTTGTGATTCCACATTCAAATAAATCGTTTGTAGAACTTCTTCCTAAACCCTAACCATTTTACTTAAACTTTCCTCAAATGTTTTTTCTTGTTGAAGAAATTTCTTAAATCAAATTCCTCCCTAGACATCTCCACATTGGGGAATTACTCTTTTGACCTCTAAAATACTTTCTACGCTTCCATGACCTTTCTTGCATCCAAAAAGAAAAACTTGACTAACAAAACGAAACAATGTTTTTGTTCTGAGCCAGAAAGTGAAATTTGTTGGGGTTATGCCTTTTGGTCTAGACCTCTCAACTTCTATGGGCATGACCTACAATCAGAAATTTAGTCCCCCCCTGTGAGCATGTGAGGGCACATGGCCTCTTGTACAATCAACAATCTAGTCACCCTGTGAGCATGTGAGGACACATGGCCTAGCACACATGCAAGTGAGTTGCACAAGATTCCAAAAGCCATCCCAAACAACATAGCATTTCCACATTCTATGGAGCCACTCTTGACTTTTGGAGACTTGCTCCTTGACCCTCGGGAAAGGTTCTTTGTGACCCTCGAGAGGTGCACCTAGCCATGTTCCGCTACTACTTAATAGCTCATTTGAACACACCAAAAGTTAGTTCATTTTCTAATCAAGTTTCCATTTTGAGTCTACTCTCTCTCTCTCTCTCTCTCTCTCTCTCTCGATATATATATATATATATATATATATATATATATATTCATTAGTGTAATTATCTACTATGTCATTATGAGTGCTAGTCTTGTTGATCCACCCTAACTCAACAATTGGTATTAGAGATTATTGTTTGATTAGCATTCTCTAATTGTTTTCTCCTGATTGCACATCTCTAATTAGTACTCTAATTATTGAATAATCCGTCAAGGTTGGGCATGTTCATGGCCATTCCATAGAGCCACTACCTTTCTTAACAGACTTGGCATGATTAATGTATGATTGCATTCACTTAGTGTGCTTCCATCTCCGATTTCCCCTCTAATAAGCTCTCTAGTTGAGTATCATTAGTTAGGATCCCTTGCATTTAGAATGAAATTTTGTGTCTATTTTGCACAGTTTGCACTTTCAAACTAGTATTTTATTGCTACCCTTCATTGGCATCATTCACATCCTCTCAAAGTGCTCCTTACAAGCTCTCCATAGAGCTATCAAGCACTCCATTTCGACATCGATAGCTCATCCAATAAAATTTCTAAATTAAGGTGTGTGTGTGTGTGTGTGTGTGTGTGTGTGTGTGTTTGTGCGTGCATGCGTGCAAATGCATGTACCATATCACATATTTAATGCCATACATTTTTTTGAGTGTGTGTTCTATTCTTCTTCTGAAATCATGGGACAAGTCCCGAGATAGGAAAAGGTCTCCTTCTTTTTTTCAAAAAAAAAGTCAAAGGGCCATACCTTAAAGGAGGAGGCACTCACTCGGGTTGCTCGACTACCCTTAGCTGCCCGCACATTGCCATGCTGCCCAAAAATCCTGCCCACCGTCCATGCCTACCTGTGCCTACCGGTTGAGGAGTCTTGAAGCCCGCATTTTTGCGATCACCTAGGTGCTCCAAACCCTTTACAAGGGGCATCGTGTTGTAGCCATCACCTTTTGGCTCACCCCCCCCCCACCCCAAGGGAGCATTCTTGCCACAACTTGGTGTCCCACCGGCATATGAACTATAGCTACCAATAGAAGCACTGAAAAAAGCAGCAATTTCAAGAAGAAAAACCTCTTTAAGGCATCCAATAGCCTTGTCAATTCTTCAAGAGAAAGGCTTCCAACTTCAACATTCAAAGGCGACCTTGAGAATTAAAGGAAAAGGTAGAAGACCTTCATGGAGCATTCTTCCAAGCTTCAAAGCAAAGGAAGAATCCTTCTGCTATAGACGGAGGCGCAACGAGCCCTGCAAAATACCAAAAGATACATGTTACACCCATAAAATAGACAAATTTTCGTACTTGGAAAATCTTATGAGCATATAATCGAAGTTGGATGCTAACAGAGAGAGATAGAGAGCGAAAGAGAACGTGAGAGCACATGCAGGTGCACCTCCTAGAGTGGAGTTCTACACCGGCATGGCGAGAGAGGAGTGGGAAGAGGAGAGAAGAATAGACACATTGACTAGGTGCAATCTCCTCCCATGCAAGAGTGAGAATTTTCCTCTTGCAGGTATTTATTTATATATTTCTTGAATGCTCAAAGTGAATACATATAGGCCGGCTGGACATAAATGGTCATAGCTCATAAAGAGCATTTAAATATGAAATGTCCATAAATGGTCATGGATCATAAAGAGCATTTAAATAATGAAATGTCCATAAATATGCTATCATTTCCCATAACTCTTAGCTTTTTTCACCTGTCACCAGCAGCAATAAATATATCATTTTCCATTTTCATTATATACCTCTCTGCTAGAAAGCAATTGTCCTCGGTTGTGAAGATAGGAATCTACAAACCATACTTGTCAAAAACAGTGATAGTATTTTGTGTCAGAAATATCACGTACTTAAAGAAAAATTCATAAAACAAAACAACATTGCTTATGTCTGTCGTCATCCACATACTACATATTCTAGTGTCTTATACCACTAGAATAAGCAGTATAGGTCATACCCTATGAATCAAAATATCATTGGTCACACTCATCCTTCAGTAAATCAATTCTCATAAATCTCAAACATTGTCTCACGATAGGATATCATCATATACCAAGTCAAAATCATTTAAATCCAAATCCAAATCACTATCATTATATACCCGAGTTAACAAAATCATATTAGGGGCAGTGGTGGCTAGCCACTACAGCATGACTTTTGTGATCGATATTGCCTCAACCGACAAATCTACACCAATGAGATGTGCAGCTTAAATTGGCAAATTTGCATTAAGATATCTTAACTGACAGATCTGCATTTAGTTTTGTGCTGCCTAAATCGGTGGATCTGCACTTGTGCTACCTAAACCAGTGGATCTGCACTTAATATTGTTTAAAGTAGTGAATCTACAGTTTGTTGGTGTGTTGCCAAAATCGGCGAATCTGCACTTGTGCTACCTAAACCAACGAATTTGTTAAGTATGGAGCCTGATTTACCCTTGTAATTTTCTGTGGTAAAAGCGCACATTTGTAAGGCCCCCATTATGAGGAGAAGCCATCGTGTGTGAAGGAAAATCACTCACCGGAAACCAAAATTTTCACGGACAAGAATCAGGGGCAACTTTAGAGGCCTCGGGGGTGGAGGCCCCCGAGACTTTTTTTTCGCCGGAATATTATGGCCGGACGGCGGTCGAAAAGTGGTCAGAAAACAACCGGTCGGTTGGCCGGTGGCCGGTAGTCAATGGCCGATGGCCGGTGGTTGGAAGTCAATGGCCGGTGGCCAAATTCAATGGCCGGTGGCCGAATTCAAAAGCGAACTTGTCTTCTCAATGGCGGCCACACATGGGCGGATAATAGGGTCCGATTTGGACTTATTCGCACAAGGGCGGCTACACATGGTTGTCTCTCATAAGAGAGGGCAGCCCTTTTGGCCTATAAAAGGAGGCCATTTCTACACACATTTCATAGTGTGAAGTTGATGCAACAAGGTGAGTGTGAGGTGGTGAGAGTGAAGCAAGGCGGGAGCTCTATCAAGGGTTTAATCCCTTTGTAAACTACTTCTTCTTTTGAAGTGCTAAAGCCATTGAGTGGCTGCTTTCCCATGGACGTAGCCCACATTGGGTGAACCACGTATATCGTGTGTACTCTCTCTCTCTCTCTCTCTACTCTATAATCTCTTGTGTGTGAAATCTATCTCTCTCCATTAAGTAATCTACTCAAAAATCTATTTAGCTACGTCTTATTTCCTAACAGAATTTGCACGTATAATTGATGGTGTCTAGATCGGCGAATCTACATCAAGATGAACATTTTTTGTGTGTAATAATGCCTTTAGAAATCAGCCCCCTCTCTCGTCTAGGTCGACCCCTCTTGCTAATTCCTCCTGTTGGCTTCCCATTGCGCCTCTCCAAGCTTAGCCAATAGGAATTAAGAGGCATAAGTGACAGCCTTGTGACATGTGTCCCCCTTTCCCCTTTTGTGAGAGCTTTAGGTAATTAAATAATGTAACTAAAGTCTCATTGGACCTCTTTGTCTTCTGGCCAATAGGAAGCAGGCAAGCCATTAGGCTGCTGAATGCTCATTGGACCCCTTGGGAGACTGTCCAATAGTCTTCTAGAGAGCTTAATTCTTATTGGTTCTTTTATCAAGTGTTTTTAAATGAATTAAACTGATAGTACTCTAGCCTAATTCTCATTGGTCCACATAAATACTTCCGACTTTGCATTAATCGCATACACCTAGTGCATGCCTAGAGTAATCATCAATGAAAGTCACTAAGTACAAATGATTCCCAAAATAAGGGTTGTGCATTAGACCACCAAAATTATTTTGTACAAGGTGCAATTTGCCAGTAGCCCACACTAAATCATCCAAGCAACCATGTCATATTTTTCCGTATGCAGCAAAGTGGCAAAATTCATAAAACCAAAATGAGCTTGTCAAAGTTTTGCATTTGAAACAGCCTTCGAAAAAAATAATTACACATGCCAAATATTCCACATATTTATTGTATGCATTTAACTTAAACATCCCAAGGAACGAAGTACCAAATTTCCCAATACTATTATTAAAGCTAACATCATGCACCATACATTTTTCATCCTCAAACTTGACTACAAGACCATGTTTTGAAGTGTAGACACAAAGAAAAGATTCTTATTGATCTAGGTACATCCAAATCATCGAAAAGTGTGAAAGAGCTACCACCTACAATTGTAAGCACACGACCAAGTTTTAAATGCAGACACAAAGAAAAGATTCTTCTTGAGGTCCAGGTACATTCAAATCGTCCAAAAGCGTTAAAGAGCTGCCACCTACAATTGTAAGCACAATCCTCCAAATTCCTTGAACTTAATAAGAGGCATTGTTGGCACACATGATAGTATTCCCTTTAGGGACAGCTTCAAGAGAAGTGAACAGATCATGAGAGATTTAATGTGATTAGTTGCACCACCATCAAAGTACAACACATGATCTGCAGATTTTGCATTACATGCATCATGAACGGATGGGTCATATTGACATTACACATTGAATGCCCATTCTGCATCTTGCACAACAATTACAAATTTGCATTGGTAGAAACATTTGCAATAGCTGCATTTGCCTCTTTCTTCTGAGTCTCTCTAGCCTTGAGCTTAGGGCATTGCTTGATAAAAACATAGTCATTCATTGATAGGTCCATTTTCTTTGCAATGTAGAGTTATGTTTTCAACTGTAGCTCCCTTGACTTATTGTTGGGCACATCTAACGAGACCAAATTCTTCAAACCTCCTTGGGGAAATTGGCATCTTATATAGACCTAATCATGATATTCTCAAGAAATTTTTGAAGAGAGTCTAGCAAAAAGGTATGAAGAACATCATGATCGTGTAAAATATTGTGATAGATTCAACATATATACATGTGTGTTAGTCTCTAAATGATCCTTCAACATGTATTCTCGCTTTAGCGTGATGGAAACCATTGATGGATTGTTTGTTATTATTTGCATCTCCCTCCTATTCAAAACTAACGTCTATCACCGCAAGATAAACATGACTCCCTACGTAAACTCCACCACATGCTATAATGGAAAAAACCATTTATGGATGTAGTATTCTTCTATTCATTTCCATCCCATTCAAAATCTACTAAAATTTACATTTTACAAAAGTTATCCATATAAAAATGTTCGTTAGCTTCTCAAGGAAAAAAGGTGAAAATTTGTATAGTGCACATATACCTTGTACAAGAAAAGGGAAAGCAAATGGTTTATCAGCTCTAACATGGCATTGCTTATTCGACTATCATGTATCATTAGTATCTATTCTCATGCACAAGAACACGTTGCCTTGGTAATGGAGATCTTGAGCCACTCTCACAAGAAACTTGTGCCTTGATCATGGATAATTATTGCATACCTTCTTCAAATTTATGTAATGGAGAGTGAGTAGAGTGCTGTACATTAGAGAGGTTGCAAGGGAAAGATAGCTACACACACACACACACACACACACACACACACACACACACACACACACACACACACACACACACACACACACACACACACACACACACACAGTGTGTGTGTGTGTGTGTGTGTGTGTGTGTGTGTGTGTGTGTGTGTGTGTGTGTGTGTGTGTGTGTGTGTGTGAGAGAGAGAGAGAGAGAGAGCACTAATGGGACATGTTTATAAGAAAAAGAAGAGATTATAAACATGCAGTTTGGAAAAGATTGGATTACTGTGAATAGATTATGATATGCCAAGAGACTCTGTAGAGATGTATTCTAGATCAAAGGCATAAGCAGGTGCTAAAAAAGTGATTTACTGGAGGACTAGGAAAGGATTATTGAGGACAGAGTGAGATAGATAGATAGATAGATTATTTTATTATTTTCCTCAGAGGTCAAATATGACAAATGGGACCAAAGATACATGTGATGTAGTATGTATGTGTTACCATATACATGTGGTAGTGATGCGTGTGAACACTTTTCTCTCACTAGGAGGTTTTTTCCCTCGTGCATTTTATATATGCCCATCAGTATAGGGCTATCTTATCTTTCCATTGCACTCTCAATAATGCACTCTATGTTGTGTGTCTTGAGTTTCCTTCATCTTCTCCAAGTTTCATGTGTTTTCTTGCAGTCCTAATTCCAACAATTGGTATTAGAGCAGGTTGCGTCCTCCTGGGCTTCGTCGCCAACGGCTCCAGCACATGCCTGCTCACTTTCTCCGATTTCTGTAAGCTTTGGCAAGTGTCAACATGTCGACAAGTAATTCGGGTAAGCTCGTAGAGCCTCGTCTACTCAAAATTTTCATTTGGGCTCATTTCGACCTCCGTTTCCACTACAGGCAGTATTGTGCATGCTATTTCATCATTTTGTGCAGAACTTCGTGCATTTTATATATGCCCATCAGTATAGGGCTATCTTATCTTTCCATTGCACTCTCAATAATGCACTCTATGTTGTGTGTCTTGAGTTTTGTAGTGCCATTTTTTGCATAACAGGTCTATGTTGTGAAGGTTGTATTTTGGGTAAGATGCAACGTTCAAATTTTTCAAAGGATGGTTTAGTTAGGACCACATGCAGGCTACAGATTGTGCATAGTGATGTTTGTGGGCCCATGCAAACTCCGTCCTTGGGCAATTACCTTTACTTCATGACTTTCATTGATGATTACTCCAGGCATGCATGGGTGTATCTGTTTAAAGCAAAGTTTGAAGTGTTTATGTGCTTCAAAAAATTTCTAGCTATGATTGAAAATATGTCAAAATGTACTATGGACACCCTCCGTTCCGATCGAGGGGGGAGTATATGTCTCATGAATTTAATGCATTTTTGGCTAGTCGTGGAATAAAACACCAATGTATAGTACCGTATAAGCCTCAACAAAATTATGTTGATGAGAGGAAAAATAGGCCACTTAAAAAAATGGCATGATGTATAGTAAAAAAATAAGCTTTGCCACATTAATTTTGGCTTGAGGCTATTATGTGTGCCATTTATGTATTTAACAGGTGTCCTACAAAAGCTTCGCAGTCTATGACTCCATATGAAGCATGGCATGAGCACATGCGTGTTTTTGGATGTTTGGCATATGCTTTGGTGCCACAATCCCAACGCAAAAAATTGGATGATAAGGCTATCAAATGTATTTTGTTGGTTATAGTGCTAAAAACAAGGGTTCCAGGTTGTATCATCCGCAAACAGTGTATCTTGTGTTGGAATTAGGGTTGCAGAGAAACACACACAACTTGTGGAAGAGGAAGGAAGCTCAAGGTACACAATAGAGAGTGTGTTATTTGGTGTGCAATGGAAATATAGATAGCCCTAGAGTGATGGGCGTATATACAATGCACAGGGGAGAAAACCTCTTAAAGAGGGAAAATTGCCCCGGTGGTCCTAATGTGTTCACACACATCACTACCACATGTATATGGTAACAAATCCCCCCTCGAGTGATGCGGTGAACGAGAGCTAGCACATGAGTAAAGGGAAGTGCCATGCTCTGAGGACATGATTAGTCCACAAAGGGAAGTAAGCCCAAAGCTTTGCGGAAAGCTTCAAGCTTCTGACGAGACAATGCCTTTGTGAAAAGATCTACAAGGTTTTCCTGTGTTGGCACATAAGACAAGCTGATCTCTCCTACAAAGAGCCTCTCCCTGACATAGTGGTAATGCACGTCAATGTGAATTGTGCGAGCATGAAAAATTGGGTTCCTCGCAGCTGCCAATGCACTATGACTGTCAGTGTAGATAGTGTTGGCAGTGTCCTGTCCAACACCCAAATCAGCCATAACGCATCTGAGCCACACACACTCAACCGTAGCTATGAAGATTGCCATGTACTCATCCTCACAACTCGAAGTGGCCACAGTAGGTTGCTTCTTGCTCAACCATGATATACATGAACTGCCAAGCATGAAACAAAAACCACTTGTGGACACTCGCGTGTCAAAACAACCAGCCCAATTTGAGTCTGAAAAAGCATGTAAATCTGGTGGCAATGATCCCTCCTTAGGATAAAACAAGCCAAAAAATAAAGTGCCACTAAGGTAGCGAAAAATCCTCTTGACAGCCTGCCAATGCTTAGACCCTGGGCTATGCATAAATCTGCTGACCTGTGAGACTGCAAACTGAATATCTGGCCTCGTGTTGCATACATAAATGAGGCAGCCAACAGCAGTGTGGTAAAGAGTGACATCAGTAGGATCGCCAGCATCATGTAGACTCAACTTCAAACCTGTTTCCATGGGAGTGGCAATATGTTTGCAATCCTCAAGTCCAAACTTACATAGCAATGTCTCTATGTAACTTTTCTGACACAAGGCAATACCACCATCACACTGCTTAAACTGTATGCCCAAATAATGATGCAACAACCCCAAATCTTTCATCTTGAAAGTAGCATTCAAATCAACCTTAAATTCAGCAATATGTCTCTCATTTGGTCCAGTGATCAGCAAATCATCTACATAAAGAACCACAATGAGAAGTACATCACCCTCACGCTTTACATACAATGTGCTTTCTGTTGGACTGTTACGAAAGCTTTGTTTGACCAAATGAGTGTCAGCTGTCTCATACCAAGCACGAGGAGATTGCTTCAACCCAAACAAAGCCTTGTTACATTTGCACACTTTGTCCTCTTGTCCTTTCTTGACAAAACCGCGAGGCTGCGTTGCATAAACTTCCTCAAAGATGTCACCAATCAAGAAAGCAGTAACAATGTCTGATTGATGTACATCCCAACCAAAATGAGCTGCCAATGCACATAGAAAATGCACAGTAGTCATACGACAAGTGGGAGCAAAGGTCTCGTCATAATCTATGCCTTTTTGCTGTGCATAACCCTTTGCAACAAGTCCAGCCTTATGGCGATCAATCTCACCATCCGGCTTGCATTTCAACTTGTAAACCCACTTCGTACCAATGGCCTTTTTGCCATGAGGCAAATCACATAAAGTCCATGTGTCATTCTCTATAAGTGCATCATATTCTGATTGCATGGTAACCATCCAATTTTTTGAATTCTGTGCTTCATCAAAAGACAGAGGCTCCTCAACATCATGTAAGCTAGACACAGCCAAAGCATAACAATCTGATCTATAACATTTTTAGAAACCCCCATAGGCTGTACATTTGCCTCATTGGAACTTACATTTGTATTTCCACCACTGAAAAGAGGCAACAAAGTGTCATAAATGTCATGTGAGCTTACATTAGTGTCTCTAGTAGATGACAGCAAGGGCCGAACAGAATCTTCCACAAACACTACATCCCGTGAAACCAGAATACGTTTTGTTTGCGGATGATACAACCTGTAACCTTTGCTTTCGACACTATAACCAACAAAAATACATTTGACAGCCTTATCATCCAATTTTATGCATTGTGTTTGTGGCACCAAAGTATATGCCAAAGAGCCAAAAACATGCATGTGCTCAATAGAAGGCTTTCTATCATGCCATGCTTCATATGGAGTAATAGACTGCAAAGCTTTCGTAGGACACCTGTTTAGTACATAAGTGGAACACATGATGGCCTCAAGCCAAAAAGAATGCGGCAAAGGTTGACTTTTGACCATACATCGTGCCATTTTCGTAAGTGACATGTTTTTCCTCTCAGCAACACCATTTTGCTGAGGTGTACAAGGCACTATACATTGGTGTTTTATCCCACGACTAGCCAGGAATGCATTGAATTCATGAGACATATACTCCCCCCCTCGATCGGAACGGAGGGTGCACCCATAGTACATTTCGAGACATTTTCAGCCATAGCCAGAAATTGTTTGAAGCACATAAAAACTTTGGACTTCACTTTAAGTGGAAATACCCATGCATGCATGGAGTAATCATCAATGAAAGTCATGAAGTAAAGGTAATTGCCCAAGGACGAAGTTTGCATGGGACCACAAACATCACTATGCACAAGCTGTAATCTGCATGTGGCCCGAACTAAACCATCCTTTGAAAACTTAGAGCGCTGCATCTTACCCAAAATACTGCCTTCACAAACATGTTTTACAGGTGCTTCAAGAGGCGGCAAAGAAGCAACCATATTAGATTTCTGCAAACGCAGCAAACTGGTAAAATTCAAATGACCAAAATGTGCATGCCAAAGTTTTGCATCTGAAATAGCCCTTGAATCTGCAATTGCATTTGCAAAATTTTGTCCACACTTGTCATACAAAGTGATCTTATACAGCCCACAGTACAAAAGCCCAGATGCAACGATTTCATCACCAAAACTGAGATCATGAACTGTACATTTGTCATCCACAAATTTGACTATAAGTCCAAGTCTAGCAAGTGCAGATACAGACAAAAGATTCTTCTTGATCCCAGGTACATAAAGTGCATCAACAAGTGTGAAAGAACTGCCATTAGCAGTAGTAAGCACAATCTTTCCAACTTCCTGAACCGGATAAGAGGCATTGTTGGCACAAGTGACTGAATTCCCATGAGGGACAGACTCGAGAGAGGTGAACAATTCACGATGTGAGGTAATGTGCTTTGTAGCACCACTATTGAAATACCACACATGTGAATCTGCAGCAACTGACATACATGCATCATGGACAGCAGGATTGTAAGTGCACTCTGCACTAAAAGCCCATTCTGCATCAACATCGGCATTGCAGTCTCCTTTTACAAAAGACTCAACAATGGCTGCATTTGTAGTGGAACAAGCATTTGCAATGGAACCACCCTCTTTCTTCTTAGCCTCTTTGGCCTTTACCTTAGGACACTACTTGATCAAGTGATTATTAGCTTTACAATAATGGCAACGCATCTTCTTTTTGTCCTTATCACCAAAATTGCTAGACGATGTGCTGCCAGCAAAAGCATTGGGAACATAAGTTTTGCCACTCGCAGCAGAACCATAAGAAGTGGCTGCATTGCTGTTACCACCCTTTCTTTGAGAAGCAATAAAAGCATGTTCAATTGCACGCTGTCTAGTCTTGTTTTTTCTGGAAAGTGACTCTTGCAATAGGAATGTGCATAATGCATCAAACTTGACAACTTCAGGATTTCCTTGGGTCATAAGTCTCCAAGTACTAGGAGAAGTCTGGTAAGAATATGGTAAGGCATCAAGAACAGTCTGCACAAGGGAACTGTCTGAAATGACTTCACCTACAGAAATAAGTTTCTCATTGATATCCTTGACACTAGCAAGGAAAGTGTCTATATCATCTTCCTCATGCATAATCTTCGACTCCAGCTCTTTACGTAGCAAAGCAATTTTAGCCTCATTGCGACTTGCATAAAGACCAACCAAAATATCCCAAGCTTGTTTTGCAGATTTTGCTGAACGAATGTGAGGAACAATGGTGCGCTTCACAGACAACGCAATCAATGCATGAGCCTGTGCATCCTTTACATCCCAAGGAGCTTGTTCTATCGTAGGCAAAACAACTCTAATAGCAGCAATCCTTGCAGCAAGACCTGCAACCTCCTCAACATCGCCTAGGACGTACATCAATGCCCTACACAATATTCCAGACGCCCTTTGACACAAGAACGTGTTGCATCATATAAAGCCCACATAGGGTAATTGTCCCCATCCAACCTGTCCTCAGCAACGAACATCTTGAAGACATCTGTGTTGTTGTCAGCCATGGCAAATGCTGCACCTGATGTAAAAATTGCCCGAAAATAGGAGAAACGGAGCGGGAACAACACGTGCTATATAGCACAAACCGTAGAAGACTGTAAGGCACTTGTTATGCAGAAAATGACACTGACAAAAATTTTGCACAAAATGACAAAATTGCCTGTGCAAACCTGCTTGTAGTGGAAACGGAGACCGAAATGAGCCCGAAACAAAAATCTAAGCAGACTAAGATCTACGAGTTTTCTTGAAATATTTGTCGACCTGCAAACGCTCGCCAAACCTCACTGTAATTGGAGAAAATGAGCAGCGTGTGCTGGAGCAACTGGCGACTAAGCCTGGGAGGATGTAACCTGCTTTTGATACCAATTGTTGGAATTAGGGTTGTAGAAAAACACACACAACTTGGAGAAGACAAAGAAAGCTCAAGGCACACAATAGAGAGTGTGTTATTTGGTGTACAATGGAAAGATAGATAGCCCTAGAGTGATGGGCATATATACAATGCACGGGGGAAAAAACCTCCTAAAGAGGGAAAAAATGCCCCGGCGGTCCTAGACACACACACATCACTACCACATGTATATAGTAACATCTTGATCTCACGGGATGTTGTGTTTGTGGAAGATTCTGTTCAGCCCTTGCTGTCATATACTAGAGATAATAATGTAAGCTCACAGGACATTTATGACACTTTGTTGCCTCTTTTTAGTAGTGGAAGTTTGAATGTAAGCTCTTATGAGGCAAATGTACAACCTATGGGGGTTTCTAAAAATGTTATAGATCAGCCTATTTCATGCACATGATGTACTTGATGAGGAAAGGGCTGAGAATGAGCAGGCTAGAGGTGTGTCAAAATGCTGGTGCATACTTTAGGTGACAGTAAATTGGATGTACCTTTGTCTAGTCGTACTTTTTCTGGTTCTCGCCATGCATCTTATGCATTAGATTGTTATGCTTTGGCTGTTTCTCGCTTATGTGATGTTGAGGAACCTCTATCTTTTGATGAAGCACAAAATTCAAAAAATTGGATGGCTGCCATGCAATCAGAATATGATGCACTTATAGAAAATGACACATGGACTTTATGTGATTTGCCTCCTAGAAAAAAGGCCATTGGTACAAAGTGGGTTTACAAAGTTGAAACGCAATATAATTTGTGACTTTGATTGATGATTACTCCAGTCATGCATTGGTATGTCTGCTTAAAGCTAAGTCTGAAGTATCTATGTGCTTCAAACAATTTTTGGCTATGGCTGAAAATGTCTCTAAACATACTATGGGCACCCTCCGTTTAGATCGAGGGGGGGAGTATATGTCTCATGAGTTTAATGCATTTCTGGCTATGGCTGAAAATGTCTCTAAACATACTATGGGCACCCTCCGTTCAGATCGAGGGGGGGAGTATATGTCTCATGAGTTTAATGCATTTCTGGCTAGGCATGGGATAAAACACCAATGTATATTGTCATATAAACCTCAACAAAAAGGTTTCATTGAAAGGAAAAATAGGTCGGTTATGGAGATTGCATGATGTATGGTCAAAAGTCAAGCTTTGCCACATTTGTTTTGGCTTGAGGCTATCATGTGTGCTACTTATGTACTATTAACGAGTGTCCTATGAAAGCTTTGCAAGCTATGAATCCTTATTAGCATGGCATGATAATAAGCCATCTATTGATCACATGGGCATTCTTGGTTGTTTGGCTTCTGCTTTGGTGATACAAACGCAGTGCAAAAAATTTGATGATAAGGCTGTTGAATGCATTTTTGTTGGTTACAGGACTAAAAAGAAAGGTTACAAGTTATACCATCTGCAAACAAAACGTATCTTGGTGTCACCAGATGTTGTGTTTGTGGAAGATTCTATTCAACCTTTGTTGTCATTTACTAGAGATATTAATGTAAGCTCACAAGACATTTATGATAGTTTGCTACCCTTTTTTAATGGTGGAAACATGGTGGAAACTTAAATGTAAATTCCAATCAGGTAAATGTAAAGCCTATGGGGGTTTTTGAAAATGCTATGGATCAGCATATTTCTAATGCAGATGTACATGATGTACTTGATGTGGAAAGGGTTGAGAATGAGTAGGCTAGAGGTACGCCAAAATGGTTGGTGCATACTTTGCTTGACAGTAAATTGGATGCACCTTTGTCTAGTTATGCTCATTCAAGTTCTCACCATCTTATGCATCAGATTGTTATGCTTTGGCTATTTCCAATTATGTGATGTGGAGGAACCTCTATCTTTTGATGAAGCACATAGTTTTGAAAATTGGATGGCTGCCATGCAATCAAAATATAATGCACTTATAGAGAATGGCACATGGACTTCATGTGATTTTCCACCTGGAAAAACGCCATTGGTACAAAGTGAGGTTACAAGTTGTAACATAAGCCGAATGGTGAGATTGATCGCTAAAGGCTTGACTTGTTGCAAAAGGTTATGCACAACATAAAGGCATAGATTATGAAGAGGTGTTGGAAGATTCCAACAACACTGAAGCAAGTGTGTATTGAAAGAAATTTGTAGTCCCAATTTATTGTAATATTTTTTCCAAAATCCATATCTGCTGTCATGATGTAACTCTGAAGTCTAAGATGTAGTTTCTGATATTATTGCAACAAAATCTAGCTTTTGTACCATAAAACTTGAAGCCAAGGTATAAAAGGCAACCTTATAAACTTTTTGACATAAATGATTATCATGAATAAATGATAAGGTTTCTTTGTAAGTCATGTGTCTTCTACTCTCTACTGTGATTTTCAATTCCTTACACTACCTTGCACGGTTGTCACATCAAAATTCTGAGGGCACCATTGTGTTCGTCTCATTGAGCTCTATGTGCAGATGTGTATATTGCAAGTGCTTTGTGCGAGCAATGACTTCTACGACCTTCCAGGTGACCTATCTCATTATACGAGTGTCATATTGCAATTTCATCAATTGTATGAGTTTCTCGGCACTTAGGAGAACCTAGGCAAGTCCAAAATTTGAAAAGTCAACCTACATCTGGCTTGCCAAAGAAAATCACGTTTTTATCCTGGAAGTGATTGAGAGTCTGATGCTTCAATTCTATCTCGTATAGTCTCAAGAAGTTGCCTATTGAGTTTGGAGTCCATTAGAGTCAAATTACTCGTAGATTTGCATGTGGTTGTATGAGCGAATTAAAGGATATAATCCGAGATTTTGGTAGTTAGAATGCACATTGAGTGTCAAAGTGGAGTGTACTGTGTTCAGACAAAACATTGACAACCTCTTGGCATGCCTCCATGCACTAGTTGAGTCACTTGCTTCCCATGATTGACATTTCGTCTTGGTTCCGCTGTCTCTTTGAAAGATGTGATAGGTATTGACCCTTATGGTCCCTCAAAAAGTGGCATTGTTGCTAGGGAACGAGTACCTAGACTAGTGTGAACATAGTCGAGTCCGACATATTTGCCTTAAATAGATTAGTAGATGAGATGAGTTAGAAAATGAGATTAGGGTTTTGATGATCTTTGTTTTGTGTGGTTGTGGTGAGTTTCTCATTGCAAAAGTGTTAGTCAGTTAGGATAAGTGTTTTAGATAAGTTCAGAGCTTAGTGCAAGACTTCATTGACTAATAGAGTGGTATATCTTGCATTAGAGAAGGAAAATGCAAGAAAACAAAAAAAATGAAGTCAACTACTATCGATCTAGTTGGGATTGGCTCCAAAGAGGGCTGCCATCCTCTACTCAATAGTTTTTGTTCTAAACCCAACAACCACAATGCTCTTTATAGCTCGCTATGAACTTCCAGGTGATGGTGCTTTTGAGTTTTTTTTTTATATTGTGAAACTACACAAGTCCAAGTTTGTGATGTGTAGGGTTTTGGAAGAGTTTGCAAACTGTATAAGGTAGTTAATGAATAACTTCCATTAATATTTTTTTATTTTTGTAGGATTCAATTCTTGGACTACAAATAATATATAAGAGAAACTTTATCAATAGATTTGTTTTATCAAAGGTCTCGTTTCACTCAAACAACATCCAAGGTGGTGGTTGCACATGTTCAACAAGCAATATTAAAAAAAAAAAAATCATAGTACTCACTCCAACAAGAGCGAGTGGTGAGTATTTTAATTCAAACCAAACAAATTGTTATAGCTCCATGCTCAAACTGAACCATGGAGGACAATCATCAACTAAGGAAACATAACATGTACTACCTTTTAAAAAGGAGCCCCAACCTCATACATAAAAAACCATAAGGAAGAACTACAAACCACCTCATAATGCCACATTCAAAAAAAGCTGAGACAAAACTGGGATGCCACCATAGCCACGGGACTACCACACCACACAACCATGTCCATAGCAGCTCTTAGACAACACCCCTGTCCAAACTCCATCTATCGCATCCGCACCTGCAAATCAAATCACCGCTCTAGTCCTCACCATCAACCGGGACTTCCCATCATCTTTGTCTTGCAAAAATTGGCTAAGTGGGAGCCAATACCATCTAAAATCTGCACCAAGACCTTGAGAGTGCCATCGGAGCCACTGGCACCACAACACCCTCATAAGCAGATCCACAACATCACACAAATCATATCCTGAATGTTGATTGCTACAGGCCTCCACTTCCCTTTCTACATACAACGAACCCCACTAATGCTGCAAAGAGAATCCTCATGCATCTTCCCACCCTACGAGCCTATCTTTCTTCTAATTCTCGTAGAGGCCGTCAAGAAACTTTATTAAGTCCTCCGTGGTATTCATCTCCAAAATGTTGAAGGCCACTATTAACGCCTATCATAGCCAGGTTGTTCTCAATGCCTTCCAATCAAGGACATTCCATGTTTCATTTGGCATTGTCATAGGCTTCTTTGTAGGACCACCTAGTGGCAAATAAAGATCCTTCTGGCAGAGGTAGTCTTCAATCTGCATCTTTGAGTGTTGGTAGTTTTTGCCGTTGAACTCCTCAATCTTGAGCTTACCTTCCTGTGCCATCACTCACATTCAATTCAAGGAATCCTTTTCTTAAGATATCTTAGCTACGAGAAAACCTTGCTCTGATACCAGTTGTTAGGAATTAAAGGTGTAGCTAAGTAAGAACTAGAGTGGTTTACTTAATGGAGAGAGAGATAATTTTCACACACAATAGAGATAATAGAGAGAGAGAGAGAGCACACAATATACGTGGTTCACCCAATGTGAGCTACGTCCATAGGAAAGCATTCACTCAATGGCTTTGTACTTCAAACTAGAAGTAGGTTACAAAGGGATTAACAACCCTTAATGCAACTCCCACCATGCTTCACTCTCTTACCACCACCCCACACTTCACCAACTCACACCTTCACAATGCCTCACTACATTTTGTGTGTAGAAGAGACCTCCTTTTATAGGCCAAAAGACCTGCCCCCTCTCACGAGAGACGTGTGTAGCCGCCCTTGTGTAGACAAGTTCATGTAGAACTCTCCCATGCGCCCATGTTAGCCACCCTTGGGTAGACAAGTCCGCCTAAAACTCATCCATGGACCTATGTGTAGCCGTCTTTAGTTAGACAAGTCCTCTTAAAAATCGACCACCGGACAAAGACTTTCTGCTACCGGCCATTGACAACCGGCCACCAGTTGACCATTTTTTGGTCACTTTTAGGTTATCCTCCAGCCACAATATTCCACCAAAAAGGAATATTGTAGAAAGCAAGTGATTTTTCTTAGGCATGATGCCTTCTGCTCCATAACAAAGGCCTTACAAATGTGCTTTTGAGACTTAAAATTAACAGGGGTGAATGAGGCTCCATACTTAACACATTTGAGAGTGGGAATCTGATTATATCTTGCATTGATATTTTTTTCCAAGGACATGACAAGTACTTGTTGCCTCCATGCCCTAGCCAAGTTGTCTCTTGTATTGACATTGATGTAAGGTTCTTGCTAATTCAAAACTTAGATTAGAGCAAAGTACGAAAACCCATTTAACAAGTACAACCCAAAGTAATAGAGCATCGTTATGTGTGCCATACATAGATGCTAAGGAAATGGGTAACACCATACCCATTGTACATACGCAAGATTTCAATAAGTCAATAAAGAGCTCTATTTTTGTGTACATGATTTTTGTTAAAGATTCTCAAAATGAACCTAATGCTTTAGCAAAAGAAAATATAAACAATCACAAGGAATTAAAGTTATCCAATTTTCTCAAGGGGTTTCAAGATGTCTTTATTGACGAAATCCCTTGTGAACTACCTCCTAAACAAGGTAATGATGACCATGCAATTGAACTCCTTCCAGGAAGTTCACCACCTAATAAACCTCCTTATAGGGTTTCTCAAGCTCAACAGGAGATTATGCGGCAAGTGCATGAGTTAGTTGAGAAGGGCATGGTTAGGCCTAGCTCATCTCCATTTTTCTCACCTGTGTTATTAGTGCAAAAGAAAGATGGCACATATCGTATGTGTGTCGACTATAGAGCACTAAGTCGGATTACTATCAAGAATAGGTTTCCCATTCCACGGGTAGAAGACCTATTTGATAAGCTACAAGGGTCGACCTACTTCAGTAGGATTGACCTAAAAAGTGGCTATCATCAATAAGGATAGTTGATCAAGACATTGTAAAGACCGCATTTCGCACTACATTTGGTCTTTACAAATACATTTTCATCCCTTTTGGTTTGACCAATGCACCAGCCACATTCAAGTGCTTGATGGAGAAGCTATTCAGGCCTCACCGAACCTTTATTGGAGTGTTCTTTGATGATATCATCATCTACTCTAATTCATTCAACGAACACAAGCAACATCTCCAGGTAATATTTCAAGTTTTAAGAGAGAATAAACTTTATGTTAATAAAAAAAAAAGTGAGTGTTTCTTACAAAAGATTCAGTATTTAGGTCACATTATCTCTCAAGATGGCATCCAAATGGATCCATCAAAGTTAGAGGTAATAAAAGGATGGCCTAAACCAAGGAATCTTCATGAACTAAGAAGCTTTATAGGTTTGTGTGCATACTATAGACGCTTCATAGAAAAGTTCTCACAAATTGCAGGACCATTACATGACCTAACAAGAAAAATGTTAGGTATACATGGTCTGCCAAGAAGAACAATGCTTTTGAAAAACTTAAAGAAAAGCTTATCTCTCAACATGTGCTTACACTGTTGGATCTCTCAAAGCCATTTGAGGTCCAATGTGATGCTTGTGGTGATTGCCTTGGAGCTGTTTTGTTCCAAGAAGGGCATGCCATAGCCTATGAAAGTTGAAGGCTCGATCCTGTTGAGAAAGCTCTAGGCATATATAAAAAGGAACTCCTCCCAGTTCTACATGCCTTAGACTCATGGAAGCACTATTTATTGGGGACTCCTTTCATTCTGCGCACGGATCACCAAAGCCTTAAGTACTTCATGACGCAGACCAAGCTCTCCGACAAACAAATGAGGTGGGCAAATTTTCTTTCACAATTTCATTTTCATATTGCTCACATTGCTGGCAAGCATAATTAAGTAGTTGATGCACTCTCAAGACGGCCGAGAGTAAATGCGGTTTCCATAGCAACTCATGATCTATCTTCTATGATAGATGAGTATGCTATTGATCCCGATTTTAGAGATGTGATTTCAGCCAACCATTGCCAATCCCTAATTCACCATGGGAGAGCATATCCATGGATTTTATCTTTGGATTGCCTAAGTCTATCCATGGGAATACGGGAATATGAACGAGGTTCAGTAAACAAGCTCATTTTATACTTGTCAAAAAGACTATCAAAGCCCATCAAATGGCAACCCTCTTCATTTTACAAATCTTCAAGTACCATGGCTTGCCAATGTCCATAGTGTCGGACAGAGATCCTAGAATGACCAATAATGTTTGGAAGGGTCTCTTTGAGAATTTAGGGACAAGGCTAAACTTCTCTTCGGCCTATCACCCACAAATCGATGGCCAAAGTGAAATAGCTAACCTAACAATTCTTGATCTACTAAAAGCCTATGTAAAGGAAGTAGATCAAAGATCCCAATGGGAGAAGTACTTACCCTTAGTGGAGTATGCCTACAATAACACTGTACATACTTCCATGGGAAAAGCACCTTCCGAGGTAATTGAGGGAAGATCAAAAAGTCCCCTGCTACTTAAGGTACAAGGGAAGATCTTCACTGTAGATGAGTATAGCTGAGACCTACAAGAATCTTTCCAAAAGATTAAGGATGTTATCTCTGTCTCACAACAAAGGCAAAAGGTTGCTGCTGATAAGCACACAAGAGCCCAAGCCTTTAAAGAAAATGATTGGGTCTTACTTCAATTTCCCAAGGCTCAATTAAGGCACACGACAGGCAAGAATCCTACGGGACACCAAAAGTACTATGCTAAGTTAGCAAAAATGTACTATGGTCCCTTCCAAATTCTTAGGCTAATCAATGAGATGGCCTATCAACTCAAGTTGCCTAGCCATTGGCTCATACACAACACTTTTCATGTGAGCCTACTAAATCCTTACAAAGAGAGAGCCACCTCAAGAACCAACTATTGAAGACCCACCGGAGATCGAGGACCAAGAAGAGGTGCTGCAACCTGAGTCCATTCTCCGACATGAAGACAAGGTATTAAGAGGTAGTAAGACTCTCTGACGATATCTTATTAAGTTTAATAATTATCCTTTTAAAGATGCTAGATGGATGCAAGGCATACATTTAAAGGATAACCTAAACCTTGTCAATGCTTACAATGCTTCCCTAGAGTAAGCAAATGTACAAAATGTTTAAAATGAACAAATTTTTTGTCTTATAAGACTCTCTTCTTCTTTATTGTGCACAAAAATGAAGTAGTATGCATGCTTAGAATCAAGTTTGTGGAGACAACGTCTGGGCCAAACACCAAGTAGAGCTTGTCACTCTACTATGGAAGATTGATAGGACTAATGTACAAACATGCTTGCGGCAGCCTTACGCTCTCAAGCACCAAATGGATTAGTCATCTATTATGGAACTATGTCGTAGGGTAAGATAGGGATCCTCTACCCGCTAGAAAAAGGACTAATGAATGGGCTTTATCTTCTCTACCCCATAGTCGAGGACGACTATGATTTCAAGAGAGAGGTAATGTCATAATAACTAATATCTAATTCTCCTAAATGATTTTCTCATGTTAAACTGATTATTTAATATGGGGAAGTGCCAAGGGAGAAAAAGCCAGAGTATTTGTTAAGCTCGCAGACCGGCCATAGTAGGGATTCAAAGGAGGAAAAATAGGGATCCAAAGGGGGGGCCACCTACAAAAGAGAAATGTGCAACAATGGGCTTTAAAGACCCTAAGGTTCAGCCCATTAAGACTTCCAAAATGCTAAGGTTCCAAAATTCAAAGGTTGTGTCCAAAGGTGAAACACTAGGGAAATTGGATGCTTTGTGTGTGTGCCAAAAGTCATTAAAATTCCTACACAGGAGGGGGCAAGCCTTGCAAGTAGGGGGTGAGAGATAAACACACTAACACACTCATGCAAGCCCATTTACACAAAGGGAATAAGGGACACATTTCAGCTCCCTAGCCCAATTGCCCCCAAGGTGCACTCAAATCCTATTGGATGGCCATAGAGGTGGACCAATGAGAATTAGGATAGAGTACTTTTAGTTTAATTCATTTAAAAACACTTGATAAAAGAACCAATAAGAATTAAGCTCTCTAGAAGACTATTGGACAGTCTCCCAAGGAGTCCAATGAGCATTCAACAGCCCAATGGCTTGTCTGCTTCCTATTGGCCAGAAGACAAAGGGGTCCAATGAGAGTTTAGTTGCATTATTTGACTGCCTAAAGCTCTCACAAAAGGGGAAAGGGGGACACATGTCACAAGGCTATCACTTATGCCTCTCAATTCCTATTGGCTAAGCTTGGAGAGGCCCAATGGAAAGCCAACAGGAGGAATTAGCAAGAGGGGTCGACCTAGATGAGAGAGGTGGCTGATTTGTGAAGGCATTATTACACACACTCACACAATCTTATGTGTGAAGCAAGAAGAATCTCTCTCTCCTTCTCAAGCTTTAATGGAAAGCTTATCATCTACTCCAAGCTTGGAGAAGGGAGGCCTACACCAACAACTCTTGGCTTTGTGATGCAATTCCAACCAAGAGCCAAGCTTCAATGCATGCTCATCTCCTCTACCGTGCTAATTATTAAGCTATGCTAAGCTTTTATGAGTAATTATGTGAGGAGATACATATTTCTTTCTTGTAAGACTACTCCTTCTTCCTCTCAATCTACTCTCATACCCCACTAGCTCTCACCATCTTCAAAGGTGTGTGAGGTCTTGGGTCTAAGACCGTGAGGGAATTGATGTTGTGTTTTATAAGTCTTTGCTTAGTGCTTGAAGCTTCCATCTTCATTGCACTAGCTAGTTATTGAAGGAACACAAAGAATTGTATTGTAAAATGTCTCCCTTGATGGGGGAAACCTATAATACAAAGCCTTTTGGAGGGGGGACCGGCTCCATGTAATCGGGTCTCCAACCATTGTCAATAGCTTAATTTCTCTCTCTTTGGAAGTATTGTTCATGCCTATCTTAGATCTAGCTAGGTGTTATGCTTTTTGTTGCTCTCTCCACCCAAGCACTCTATTATGCTCATTAAGAATCTATTCTAATGAAATGCTCACTATGTTCATGCTATTTTTTGCTACACACAAGTTCTAGGCCATTAAATGTTACATAAGACCTAATGAGATACATGTGCACCCTATGCAAGTTTCAAATGACATTACAAATTAGCCATTTTCTGCTGCAGATTTACAAGATTTAATTGCTAAGGATGGGGCTAAAATGATCGAGCTAAAGGTCTTCCAAGATGGCTCGTGCAAATCTGGCATGATAGTGTATTGGATACATCTTTATTTGGTCGTACACATTAGGTTTTCAGCATGCCTCTTATGCATCAGATTGTTATGTTTTGGTTGTGTTTAGTATATATAATTAGGAAGTAATTTTTTCATTTGATGAAGCACAAAATTCAAAAAATGGGTTGTTGCAATCTGAGTATGATGCTATTGTGAAAAATGACACATGGTCTTTGTGTGATTTGTCTCCTCGCAAACAGGCCATTGGTACTAAGTGGGTTTTGAAGTTGATACATGAGCCTGATGGTAGTTTTGATCCCTATAAGGCTAGATTTATGGCAAAACGGTATGACAAAGAGAAGGGCATTGATTTGATGAGACTTTTGCTCCCAATTGTCGTATGACTACCATTCGTAGCATTTGTGTTAGACAAGTCATAAATAGTTGGAATGTCTATTAGTTAGGCATAAAGAGTGTATTTTTGAATGGTGATTTGCATGAGAAAGCGTATGCATTGCAATCTCAAGGCTTTATTCAGAAAGGCCAGGAAAACAAGGTGTTCAATCTTAAGAAGGTATCATATGGTTTGAAGCAAGCTCCACATGCATGGTATAAAAATATTCATGCGTACTTTGTTGCACATGGTTTTGAAAATAATCCAAATGAGAGCATTTTGTATGGCAAGCGTGCAGATGATGTATTTCTAATCATTGTGCTCTATATTGATGTTTCTCACTGGACAAAATGAGGGACATTGTTTATTTTGAAGCTGATTTGAATGCCTCGTTTGAGATTTCAAATTTGAAGCTTTTGTATCATTATTTTGGCATATTATGGAGATGGGTGTGAAGCTTATTCTTCATGATGCTAGAGATTACTTTGATGTCATACTCTAACAGCAAGTTGTTGACTGCCTAATTTATGTATGTGTTACAAGGCCACATGTTCAATATGCGATTTCATAAGTGAGTAGTATTATGCATAGCGCAAGGTCTACGTATTGGAAGGCAACTAAGCGAAGCTTTTGTTGTTGAGTGGCACTATACATCTTGGCTTTTTTAATTCCAAGGATAAATCATTGTCACCAGACTTACAAGCTTTCTTAGACTTGGATTGGGTTGGTTTCTATGACACACAAGTGTTCACTAGCGGTTTTTGTTTCATGCTCAAAAGCTTATGCTTATTTTAATTGAGCAAGAAGCAACCTACATTAGACACTTTTGAATTTGAGACTAAGTACAAGCTAGTTTTCACAACTATTGTTGAGTGCATATAGCTCATATGCCTTTTGAATAACTTTGGGCAATGAACAGTGGTGTGCCACCACCATCTTTACGAATAGTTAAGAGTGCTCTGGTAGGTGGGAAGAACCGAGTGTTCCATCCTTGCTCAAAATAACAAGAGATGCATTATCACTACGTCAGAGAGACTTATCTGCAGGAGATGTGAGCCTAGCTTATGGACCTACGCAAGACAGCCTTGCTGATCTTTTCACAAAGGCTTTGCCTCTTGAAACGTTTGAAGCTTTTTGCAAAGCTCTGGGCGGACTCCCCTTTGTGGAACAAAGGATCTCACACTTCCCTTATAAATGACTGGCAACTCATGTTCACCACATCACTTTTGGGGGGAATGTGTTACCATACTATGGTAGTGATTTGAGTAAACACATTAAGAACTATCGAGGCACTTTTTCCCCTCTTTAGAGAGGTCTTTCTCCCTCGGCTTGTATATACGCCCATCACTCTAGGGAAAAGCTTATCTTTGTATTGACACACTTAGTAGTACTACTTCTTGTGTTGTGTGCTCATGAGCTTCTCCATTGTCTCCTTCATCTTGTCCATCTTTGCATGCATTCTTGCAGCTATATTTCCAACAGAAAAATTTATGCGGGTAGTAGTAGCACTATTGTAGATGAGCTAGAAAGTTTGCTTGTTGTGCAACATATGATGAACATTGCTATTTTTGCAATACGAAGTTTTTCTGCCGTAGAGAGCATGAGCATCATGTGAGTGCAATTTATGAGCCATCATCGAAGCAAAAAGAGTATGTAATCACAATCCCTATGTGAGGTGATAGCCATGTCAATTATGCCTCTAACTTCTAATCTATTTTTCTAATGCTTAATCAAGAGTGTGTGCACGCGCATACACACCATAATTTCTTCTCACTCGTATTTTTAGTCACATTTTAATTACACCTCGTTGTTAAGTCTCTTTGGTTCTTAGTATTTGCACGGTTAAAACTATACAATTGTTGATTTTGTACTTTTTGTACGGCTATGCTAACAAAAGACTTCATGAAGTTCAAAGAGTCTCACCTCACCATTAGCATTGGGTTTGCCACGACACTAAGTGACACAGGGGGGCACATGGGGGCGGGTAAGGGGATCAACGGCGAAGAAATATGGTGCAGATCTCGAGGCAGGCAAGCCCACCCAAAAAATGGGGGCGCCATTGGGGAGCTGGGATGTGAACCCGCGACGTCGCATTTCAATGCTTTTTGAAGCATGGGCTAACCACTACGCCCACCGCGCACTTTTGAAACCATAGCCGTTTTACCTAATGTTATAAACGCAAAACCTGGACTTCCCTAGGACTAAACCCGGGTGGCCTCGTGTCCGGGTTTAGTTCTTGGCCGCGTTCAGTTTTAATAAGAGATCTACGACGGGCATCGCCTCGACGACTGCACATGGACTTCCCGTCCATTGATCCCCTCACCGCCCCACCCTCTTAAATGCTCTGTGTTATTTAGTCCTGAGGCTGGGTTTGTGCTTTTCAAAGCAAAATTGAAGGTTGGTTTGATTAGAAAGCTTAAGGAGAGAAACACATGATACTATGTACCACACCGTGCAAGAATTAATTTGATGCGACTTGCCATTAACTCAATTAGAATGATACAATATTATTGAATGGAGAGGAATGTGCTGTAATGGCAGGGCACCGTAAGGCTTGGCAAACATTTGGTTGCCTATTAATGTCTATACATAACTATTGTGTGTTACAACCATTCATCTTGTTGCTCAAACTCCTAGTTTTAGCTCTGATTAAATTACTCATGGATGACCTAGATGATGAGAAAAAGGCTGGCCCATTTAGATTGGATGTCGAAGACGGTGGGAATAAGGCAACTATTGACAAAGAAGATGAAGCTTACTCGTGCTGGCAGGAGGTCCTTGCTTTGAAAGGTAGTGCCATCGTATGACTTCAGACAAATTATTAGTCATTGGTCATGAACTTAGGTACTTCACTTCAATTTTACATTATTTTTTTATAAACGCTAGGTGAACGCGCATGAGCAATTCCCCCGAAATGCCTAGTAATTTGTAATTTATTATCACATTCCCTTTCTTTTCTTTTTTTAAATGCTCAGCTGAGCTTGAAATGCTAGGCTACTAGCCTTGGGGGCCGTACCACACCGATTGTCCCATGACAAAGTACCAACTGCACTGCAGAAATCAGAGCCTAGAGGAATTTTGAATGTTTGCCAATGCTAATCTTCCATTCAAAAATTTGTTGCTATTCCATATGGGAGGAAAAGAATGCTCTCCTTGGACACTCATTGGAGTATATGGGTTAATGGTGCATGGAGGGAACCTTCAGGGATGAGCCCTGAGTCTCACACAGAGAATGAAGAGCTTAGGACGAAGGGCATCCCCCATTCCAGTCTCAAGAAATAATGCAGATAACCCTTTGGTAAATTTTGGATCAAATCTTAGTGGACAATTTCTATGGTAAGTCTTTTCTTAGATCTTGAGCAAAATCACATCTTTGCTTTGTGTAATATTTTGATGAAGGAATCCATTGTTGACTACTTCTGCAAAGAGAGAATTGCAATCCCGATAGAACACCAGGCGAGGGTGCAGCATCAACCTTAGCAAATGACCCACCATTCTAATGGGAAGAGTCGAGGCTTCAAGCAAGGCAGGGTCGTAGGATCAAGCAGCGGTTACAAATTGATTAGCAAAGAGTAACAACGCTCTTCATTGGAAGGAAAGCAGGTCAAAGAGCAGAGTTTTGAGAGAGAGAGAGAGAGAGAGAGAGAGAGAGAGATAGAGAGAGAGACACTTTACAAAAAATTTACTACATGCTAAGACGGGACTGTCCTTTGACATACGTGAGGTAAAAACTGGACTAGAAAACGGAGATTCAACATTAATATTTTTTTACTTCTTGATGCTGACATTGTCATGAAGGCACTAAGCAGGGGAATCAAACCTTGGGACTTTCAAAAACTACAAGTCTGCCGAAGTGTAAGATGAAAACAATACTTGGCTAAGGAGCACCTTATGACGGAGCACTAATTACAATCCACTAACCCACCCAAAAAGAACCTGCAGACACAACCTTGTTTATTGGACAATACACACTGCAGTAGGGAGCCAAGTGTACACCTAGTGTATTTGACAAAAATAGTCCATGCGATGAAGGCCGAGTAAAAGAAAGCTCTCCTTGTGCAAGAACATTCAAGCACAACCAGCAGCTGCTACATGAATTTCCTTTGTAGCCTCTGCACCAAGTCTAGCCACAGCCTGCTTTTTCGTGACAAACCTAGTGACCAAAAAGTTAACTCGCTTTGTTAACAAAAGATTCATCATCACCTTGAAACCCATTCCAAAGAGAACAATGGGATAAATTGTGGAGATACCTAAAAAAATCACGCCAAAGCAACTCATAAACCAGCCAGCTTGGTCCTTTTCGTGTTGTGTTTGTCTCCATTGAGGCCGAACTATCACGACAGAACAAAAATAACACAATATAATCAATCAATCTCTCTCTCTGTGTGTGTGTGTGTGTGTGTGTGTGAGTGTGAAGAGCATAGCTAACATTCTATTACTTAGACTCCCTTGTAACCCCCAAAACAGTGCCGACCCCAGGCGGAAGTAAAAATTGTTACAAAGGCACCCATAGGCAATTACCAAGGCCAGTGGCCAAACTATAAAACTAGAAAATATAAAAACACGTCAGGGGAAAAGAACCCTCCTAATGAGGGTAGAAAGTGCCATGGCAGCTACTGAAAGGAGAGGAGGGAGACAATATCCACCAAAAGCTCTAAAAGATAGGCACCACCAAACTGCTATGAAGAGGGAAACCACCCAAGAAGGTATGGGGCGTGAAGAAGCCCAAGACAGCATCAAAAGACACGCCGAAAAGCACCCACTGCATAGGACATTGAAGGATGAGGGAGAAGAGATTGCAGACGATGACCAAAACAGCTGCCACAGAGGGTGTCCATCCACAAAAAAGAAAGCACTGGTAGATGCAATGGAGGAAGTCAAAGGGACCACAAGGCCACCACCAGATAGCCGCTAAAAAGCACCACCGAGAGAGGAGACCATAAGGGTGAACAACGAAGCTAGCAAGGCAGCCATAAGCAAAAGAAGAAGCACCACCAATGAATGCCATGAAGAAAATGAGAAGACCCTCGGTCAACCACTAGGTAGCCACTAAAAAACACTACCAATTGATCACGTCTTAGAGAGAGGCTAGAAAAGAAGCTTACAACTTCTTGGATGGATTGTCTAGTTATAATAGCTAGCCATTGATCCTAAAGATCGGCACAAAATGGATTTTTCCATGGAATGGGGGATTTTCGCTTACAGAGTCATACCTTTTGGTCTCACAAATGCTCCAGCAACATTCCAACGGCTAATGAGCTATGCGTTCAACAAAAAATATTTAAGAAACTTCTTAGTAGTTTACATGGATGATTTGTGTGTGCATTCATCCAAAAGAGAGGATCATTTTGAGAACCCCAAGTGTCTTTGAGAAATACCATCTATATAGAAATTGTCTAAATCCCGAAAAATATGTATCCATGGTTAGACAAGGCAACATTCTCAAACATATTGTCTCTAAAAATTGGCATTGTGACAAACATGGAAAAAGTGACAGTGATTGCTAAAATAACTAGACCAACAAATGTCACGGAAGTTCAAGCATTCATGGGACATGGTGGATACTATCAAAGATTTATCTACATGCATGCTAGCATTGCTAAGCCCATTTTTAGCCTTATCACTCAGTTTGTATGGTCTGATGCGTGGAAAGAGTCATTCCACAAGCTCAAACAGGCTTTGTCTTCACCACCTATTTTGAAGACTCTAGATTGGAATACATTTTCCATGTGCATGTTGATGCTTCGAATTTTACTATTGGTAGCATGTTGGCAGATTCCCATCTCATATATTAGAAATCAGTTGAACATAGCTGCAAAGAATTATACCACGACCGAGAGAGACAGACTAAGAATGGTCTATGCGGTGAAAAAGTTCAAGCACTACTTATTAGCAAATAAGTATATCTTCTTTGTGGACCACCAAGCTTTATTTTATCTAGTCAACAAACCATGTAAAACTTGGAGAATTGTAAGATGGTTCATCATCTTATTGGAGTTTGATTTTACGGTGGTTAATTGAAGTCAAGTTTATTTAATAAATCATTTTACGATTTTTTTTTAACTTTGTCTTCAACTTTTGCCTTACCTAAATTTTCAAAGATTTATAAGCCCGGAGTCTTACCTACAAAGGGAGCACTTGGCCTAGCGTTTGATTGTCAGATTGCATAGCGCTATCCCTTGCAAATCAAGCTTGGCGTTTGGAGCAGATCAGCCCTAGTGCCCTAGCGTTTCTTGCTCAAAACGTTAGATTAACCAGCGTTTAGCAAGTTTCAGCCCCAGCTCTTGCAAATCCAGCAGATCAGCCCTCAGCGTTTTCAGATTTCAGTCCTTCCCTCGTTGGAACCGGCTCTGATCTGCAATCGCTAGCCTCTCCGCTGCAGTCTGGTACTTCGGCATCCCATTGAGCCTCTTCTCGGCCATTCCCTCGTAGGCATCGAGTGCTTCCATTGCTGTCCATCATCGGTATCGTCGAGATCTGCATTTTCAGCCCTTCATTCCTCTCACATCGGGAGTGAAAATCAGCTCCAGATCTACCCCTTTGTGGCCATCCGCAATCCCACATCGAGAAAGATCCAAAGGTGCATAAAATCAGTCCCAGAGGTGCCTTGTCTCGAGGAGTTACCACGGCGACATTCCCCATTTGAGTTAATTAGTCTGCACTTGAGGTATTGCATGTGTGTACATTCCATTTACGCAATCAAAAGAAAATACCACATCGTCAACGATGGGGGCCCTTGAGAGGGTTGGTTGGGACCCTATCGGGTGTCATTCTCTCTCTCTCTCTCTCTCTCTCTCTCTCTCTCTCTCTCTGCCCCCCACATTTCTACTATTCTCTCTCTTCAAGAAAAGTAAAAGGAACCATCAATCAGAATAAAGCAATCACTAACGCAAGGAAAGAAGTAAAAGATTTGTAAGCATGACAGTAAGATGGATGCGATTGTCATCTATTCTTCGTTGGCACCAATGTACTTAAAAAAGTATGATAATAACAATGTTCTCTTGGCTTCCATGCATCTCATGGGTGATACGATCACTTGGTAGAATGAGTGGATGGAGAACAAGAAGGACGCCAACAAGGCCGCCCATAACAAGTCTCTCCTCATTCCCCCTCTCAAGCTTAGTTGGGAGGAGTTCGAGAAGGATCTCAAGACTCATTTCTTGCCTCCGCAGTACTTGAAGCGCTTGAAGGAGGATTTTCAAGCTTTGTCTCAACAAGGTAAACCTTTGATGCCGTACACTAACCATGTGTCCGAGTTAAGTGGACAATTGAGAAAAACGGGTAAGAAAAGGTTGGAGGCCTTTCTCTTTCGATTGGACTACTCGATCAAGTTTGACGTGAAGGTCAGTGATCCAAAGACATTACAAGAGGCGATACGCTTGGCTCAACTTCAAGAAATGAAGTACAACAAGGGTAAGCTCAAGCCGACCTACAATAATGGCACCTCTTCCTCCTTCAAAGGTTTCAAGAGACTCACATGAAACGCATTGTGAATCTTCCAAGTATCTGGCAACCTCAGTCTGAAGGACACATCACTTAATCTTTTCTTGAATCTGGAAAGGGCCATAATACCGCATACTTAGCTTTGGAAAAAACCGCTCCTTTCCCTTTCGTTTCCTCAGGCATGCCTTCTCAAACCGTAAGAACACCCAATCATCTTCCTTCAACTGCAAGTCGCGTCGAAGTCTATCAGCTGCCTTCTTATGCCGTGCTTGAGACTTCTCAAGAGCCTCGGGAACCTTGGCAAAAGCAATGTCCAAATCTCTCGTATATTGATCCGCTTTAAAAATCTTATCCTAGGTTTGGGAATTCTTTGATCTACCAGTTGATTCCCTTTTCCTTTGTTTCCTTGTGCCTTGGGACGTGTGAGTAGCTTCGCTAGCTTTCCTTGTCCATTGGCACACCAGTCTCAATCATCGGAACCCTAAGACACTATCATCTGATTCCCTTTCTCCGGAGTCCTCTGATGAACTTGCATCTGGTTCCCTTAGTTCGTTGGAATCCTCGGATGAGCTAACATCCAATTCTAGAATCTTGTGATGAGTTGTCATCTGGTTCCCCTGATTCATTCTCTTCACTGGCAGACTCTTGCCCTGTTGAGATGGATACTATCTTGTCCGTAGGATAAGTCAATGAGCCGGCATGCATTCGAAGTCGTTGCTTAGCATGTTCCATAAGTCTCTGAATAGAGTCAGACTTCTGGTTTAGACAATAGTCTCAAATCTCTTTTAGCAAACCACACAAAAACCGCTCAATCTGGTCTTTCAAAGTAATCTTCCGAAACGAAGACACTGGCAAATAAGTATTCCCAAACCTCTGGCGATAGTCATCCAATGTATCTTTCTCAGTCATTTTCAAGTAATGCCAAGCCATGATGACATCTCTTGCATATTCATCTAATATCCAAGTTGACGTGAAAATTGTCTTGTGCTTCTCTGTGTAACAACAGAGTAGACCGCCATGTCTATACAATTCCTTTCAAGTAAGATGCTACCTTTCGCACCCTAGGGTGTTCTATAAACCGTCCTCCAGAGAAGGGGACATCAAACTGTTGTACAAACTCAAGGGCTCGATGGGTGTCCTAGTAGCCTGAAAATATCTCCAACCTAACGACCTGAATCCCTTCCTTGAACTCGTTGGTTTTCTTAATGATTTGGTCCCTATCAAAAGAGAACGAACACTCCTCATCTGAACTGCTAGATGGGCTTCTGTCACGTGACACATCCAACCCTAAGTGTCCGTGGACAAGCTACATCATGACGAGGGTTCAATCAGTCTAGTCAGTCTTAGAAAGTGTTCTAGCACCTTTGTGAGTCTGTTCGCAGACCGTGCATGCCCAGACACTTAGAGTAGATACATATCCTCTGGTTGCACACAGCATAATCATCAGCATTACCATCAGAATCCATCAGGAGCAGTTTCCAGTGCATAAAACCTATTTTCCCTATTTTTGACATTTTTCACTTATTTATTAAGTGAAAAATTTTTCATAATCATCATTTGGCAGAAGAGCAAGGAGAACACAGGCACAAGTGCAGCAGGTTCCCCCTCTCTCTCTCTCAAGCAAGATGCCCCCCCCTCCCTTAGGCTGGCGTTCTTCCCAAGCCTAGTTCAACGTTGTCAGCCCTACCCTTGGGCGATTTCAGCAGCGTTTTTTCAAGAGATTCCAGCCCGGCACTTGGTGATTCTAGTTTTTTCAAGAGATTCCAGCCCGGCACTTGGTGATTCCAGTAGCATTGTTTGCATCAGCAAATTACAGCCTCAGCCAGCGTTTTTAACAGCAACTATAACCGGCCTATACAACGTAGAGGGCGGTACTATTTCAGTTACCTGTTGACTTTACACAGCATTGAGAAGGGAAGAGAATACAGTTGCGTCCAGCGACTAGAATGTCACTGCGCACACGAGACCGACACCCTATAGGTCCCAAAGACTGGCGCCCCTTTCGGTATTTCTTTATTCAACATTAGGGCCAAAAACGACGGCAAATAGTTGTTTCTACTTTTGAATCTCTCTTTTTTCTCTCACCTTTCGCGAGCTTTATTTCTTCTTCTCTGATGCACCTTGTTCTGCTGCTACGTTATTTCCATTATACTTTCTGCTCCTTCATTACTTACAATGACTAATACATCTTCCATTAGTGATAACCGCAAGTTTTACTTGAACATTAAGCTAAGCCAAGAATATGCTACTACGCGGAGTGTCTATCAAAGACAACTACATCTACAAATGAAGCACAACAACTTCGCAACGAGGAAAAGAAACACATTGATACATGGACAGATGGGAGCTTGTATCCACCGGATCCTAGCACTGGAAGGTATCCATCTTTTCACACACCTCATGATTTGATGAGATTTGTTGGTGATGGGATTGATGGCTTACTAGGATATAGTTCTATGTTATCTCATTTACACATTGATCATACACATTACATTCAATATCTCAAAACTGTTTTGTCTTCAAATGCAACAAGAATTTTAGAACTTGAAAACCAAATAGCATCTCTTAAACAAGAAAATCACCAGCTTCGGACTTTAAAAGAAACTCCAATAGGATTAAGAGCACGAGTAAAACGAATGAGAGATGTAGTAAACTTAACAGAAGGTTCTAGACAAAGAAAAAAAAAGATTAAAGATTACTAGAGAACATGTGACTAGTCTTTTAGGATTTGATATGTCCAATGTTCAAGAAAGGGTGAGATTTTGAATGAGGTAATGAACAAAAGTGATATTCTTAAACTTTTGAAACTTCCTAAAAATCAAACTCAGAAGAAATTGGTATTTCAAAGTTTACTGAAAGATATGGAGGTTTTTTTTTTGTAGAGGACATTGGAGTCTTATTATCTTCAATCTTTTGGAGAAAGGTATTATATTTATGAATTCATTGTCAAGTATCCATGGGAGAAGTAAACTGTAAGTATGAAGCATAATCTATGCTTGATGGCCCATTGTTTTCTATTAGTAGCTTTTTGATTCAATATCTTCTTGCAGTGCTGCCAAACTTATTGTTGGTCACCTGAGTACCACAAATAAGGATTACAATATAGAAGCTTTCAAGTACTACAATCAAAAAGTGCCTTTACAGACAAACTCAACATCTTGTGGATGAAGGGTGCTTGCCAATGCATGGAGATATCTTGAGTCAAGGTGCCGGATGACTACACTCACTGTAAGTGTGTGGCTCATGTATTTATTTTGATGTTTTATGTATGTATGTACTCATGTCCTTTAATTCCTTTTTCTATTTTTTTCAGTTGCATAACTATCCAGAGTCTTGGGTCACGTGGGTGAGAGAGAAGGCTGTTTCTATGGTTTTGAAAAGATCAATAAATCCAAATGATCCAGAATCTCCTTTGCCACCAAAGAAAGGTAGAGCCACCAAAGGTTTGAATGCAAAGAAAATGGATCAGAAGAAGAGAAGTCCTGCAAAGAAGATCCATACAAAGAAAAAGGATCACAAGAAGAGTCCTACAAAGAGCCATGCCAAGAAGAGTCCTGCCAAGGGGAAGAGTCCCACCAAGAAGATCCCTGCCAAGGGGAAGAGTCCCACCAAGAAGAAGAGCCCTGCAAAAAAAAGAGCAGATACAAAGGACCATCCATTCCACTCACCATTGAAATTCAAGGTTCAAAAGCGTCGTACACTTAAGAACAGTAAGGGGGAGGCACATAGCTCACCTTTCAAGCTACCATTCATGTTGCCAAAGAAGGTTGCCAAGTCACCCAAGCCAGCCAATCCTCAGGAGCCCAAAGCACCAACCCCTACCAAGTCACCCGTGCCAAGCCCTGAGGAACCCAAAGCACCAACCCCTGCCAAGTCACCCGTGCCAAGCCGTGAGGAGCCCAAGTCACCACCACCACCCACTCCTGAACTTTCACCCCCTTCTGAACATAAAAGGAAAAGGGTCTCTGAGGATGCAGAATCCTCTCAGGCAAAAAGAAAAGTGGAGTTTCATGATTGATTACTCCACAAAAGCTATGTACACTTTTTCATTTTGTCCATATGAATATATATATACCCTTTGGTGATTCATAATTTTGTACTTCAAATACTTAATACCAACTATCGATTCTTAAATGTGTATCATGATGTCATGTAAGTTTAAAACAACATAAGTAATGTTCACAATAAGGTAGAGAAAAGAAAAATATATTTGCAAAATGATTACAATATTGAACTTGTTTTTTCAAGTCCTTGCAAGTGGCTCAAATACAACTCTTTTTGGGGGAAGGCATGTGATGCAAGAGGTTGAATTCTCTATCCTTGTGCTCACCACAATTTCATCCACTTTGAATCTATACTTAGGAGATGTTTCATCAAGAAACTCAAGAGATTCTCTAACATCATTTAGTCTCCAGTTTGTTGTTACTATCAGGCTTCTATACTCGGTGTGTGGATGGACTGTGACCTTTAGTTCAAACTCTGGACAATTTTCCTCAGAGTCGAGAGGAACCCAGCTACCTAATTTGCTTCTCCATCTCCTATAGTCGTAGCCCAGAACTAATGATTGACGACATAGTTGATATGAGATAGACATAGAATTTGGGCTTACTCTACAACTAATATTGTCACCAATATAGAAAGTTTCTTTGGTGCTCCATCCGTCTCCAAGAACATTATCCAGTTCAGTCATAGAAAGTCTTCTATTAAACCACATTGTCTTTGTCCTCTGCAAGTCCATTGTTTTGAAACATGCCACAAAGACATGTATAGACAAGAACCATTGAACTTTAATCCTTCTTGATATCCTGCCCGGAGACATAGCTTTAAGGATGTCTTCTTTGATCTTGGATTTGAAGCTTAATATAGTACATGCATCAGGAGCTTCCCAGTCAAGTGAAGTTATGGTGGGAACGGGTAACTGATGTAGTTCTCCATATGCACCTTCTCGTGATGGAACTTTGTATTCTACAAAATAGACAAACAAATCCATTCTTTTGTAAAAGGAAGGTGGCTTGTCAGCATACATAGCATCTGCAATCCCTTTATGCATTGCTTTGAACGTCCTACTTAAACTCTTCACAGGTTGCCATTCCACAACTGTTGAAGGAAATATATCTGGAATGGAATCAAAAAAGGAGAAAAACAATGCGATAATGAAAAATTCACTGTATCAAATAGTTTTTTTTTTACTTACAGTAAGAATGCAGTGGGGGATGTTCTTCCCAGTCTAACACCATATCCTTGGCCATGTACACATGTTGAACCTTAGCTAGCCAGCCATTGTCGATCACTTTGAAAGCAAGAACACGACCTTTCCAATGGTTTTTTACTTTATCGAGTTTAGTTCTCTTCACTCTGTGTACACCTTTGCATGAAGGAAGCATTGTTACCCAGTCATTCACACGAAAAGATATGGGCTTCCAAAGACCATCCTCTCTAACGTTATGAAAGTCACAAGAAGTTATGTTATGTGAAGGGCGACGTGCAAAAGACGCCATGTAAACTCAGAGATTAGAGAAGAAGAAAGAAAGTATAGACGGAAAGACTTAAACCTCTCACAAACTAGAGAGAGAGCGAGAAAGATATACGTTTAAAAAAAGTAGGTGATTTGTCATTAATGCCCTTGTTTTGAGAGCCTTCTGACATAGATTTCGTATCTTTTGACAACGCTTTTGTGAAATATAAAATATAATAAAAGACGAGACTTCAATACTTTGAGCCGCAAATTTAATGAGCTCTCTCGCCGAAAGCACCCAAATATAGCAATTTCAGCCTTATGATCAAGACATTTAGCGGTTCTCTGTCAAAACAGGACCACCAAAACCCACAATAGAGGAGACAAGAGTGCCATACTTTTGTATACGTGTCAAATAACTATTGGACTATTCCTTAATCCTTAGATTAACAAACAGCCCTTTTTGAGTCGTTTTTGGCCCTAATGAATTAAGGTAGACGATCCGACCACTTAGCACAAGCTTTCACAAAGCTGTCCAAACCTGGCGAGGGCTGAAAACGCAGGTTTTCGACCGGATTTCGGCAACATAAGGCCACCAAAAACCCTGCAGGTCAAAAGCACCTGTCTAGGACGGATTCCCTCGCTATCTGGAAGCTTTCTGGTGAGCTGTCACAGAAATTCAGCGGGCTGTAATTCTCTGTTTTTCACTGCCGAGTGCCCAAAAGCTTGTACACACATCCCAAGGCTCTCACGAGACTCCCCCGGTGTTCCCTTGCAGTTTATGTGCGAAACCCTAAACCTGCAGAAAAACACAGCGGGCTCTAATTCGCTGTTTCGGATCGTTTTTAGCGGAGTGAACACGCCTACGCATGTCCCAAGGGCTCCCGCACACAATGGGACAATTCCCCTATGAATTGGACGAGTTTTCACACGAGAAAACTCTCCAAACTCGCAATCTTTCGAGATGGAACTGTGCGTACCTATGGGGGATTAGCAATTAGCTAATCCGGTTCCTGTTCAAAAAGCTCTTGCCTTGGCAAACGCGCATAAACCCCCAAAACTGTACATGTTCATCTGAGTAGCCCAACTAGTGGGGCATTACCATATGTGCCAAAGGAGAGAGAGATGTGCACGAGAGCAAATCATCGCGCTACATGAGACAGAGGAGAAGGCAAGCTTTCCATTAAAGCTATAGACCTGCACCCACTACTCACACACACACTGTAGGTCACTTATTGAGCAAAAAACAGCCCCCAACCTCAAATGGGCGCCTCCTCTTGCCGAGGTGTCCTGCAGGCTGCTCTCTTCCTGCCAAGTGTCCAGTTTGCCCCTTTGAGTTAATTCCCTATTTCCCACTCACTTATAAAGTTGTAAGTGACTTTCCGAGTGGCCCAGATTTTGTTTGGCGGGCACAGGCTTCCATACTCATCAGACTTCAGTGCTAACTGGCCCGACCAATCCCCGACTGACTGACCAAACTCCCAATGTGAGAAACCTATTCGGTCGTAGCCGTTTCACACTAGCCATGCAATGTCCACGTGCACCTTTTCAAGGGTCCTGGAGAAACAAGTAAAAATAAAAATAAATAAAAATATCTAGTACTTATTTATTGAAGGCAACAGGAACAATACACCTCCTGGTGACACACCCTTGATATATGTGTCCTAGCCAGGTTGGTGGGATTGTTTAATCGTCCAACGCTACATTTCCGGAAGCATGTATATCTTGGATTCCCATCGTAGAATATGTGTGATATCAAGAGATACCGCATGTATTATCGGCATGCAAGCGAGGTCGCTTGCAGTATTTCAAGGGTGGGGTGTATCAACAGGAGGTGTATTGTTCCTGTTGCTAAGCGGGGAATATACTTTGTGGGACCAATTTCACCCCCCGCTCACAAAACACATGTCCAATATATCATTGTAGCCACAGATTATCTCACTAAATGGATCAAAGCTAAATTTACACAAAAAGTTGATGCCTGGACTACTGCACAATTTCTATATGAAAATGTCTTTGTTAGATATGGACTACCCATAGAAATTGTCAACGATCGAGACACATTTTTATAAATGAAGTGATTGAAAATCCTCTTGATGAGTTCATGGTAGTTCATAAAAAGTCTTCTCTGTTCCATCCACAGGCTAATGGGCAATAGATATTTATTTATTGAAGGCAACAGGAACAATACACCTCCTGGTGATACACCCCACCCTTGAAATACTGCAAGCGACCTCGCTTGCATGCCAATAATACATGCGATATCTCTTGATATCACACATATTCTACGATGGGAATCCAAGATATACATGCTTCCGGAAATGTAGCGTTGGACAATTAAACAATCCCACCAACCTGGCTACGACACATATATCAAGCATAGAAGTCTTCTAGTGTACTCTCAAGCACAAACTTCTCTAGCTAAATTCTGTATGGAAAGAGTAGATACAATTGCTTAACTACTCTCTTGAGCATCATGAACCATGCTCTTGCCTTGCTCCAAAAAGGCTACATCAAGTCACTGTGGGTTCCATCTGAAAGGCTTCAAGATACAATTGCAATAGCTTAGGTGAATCAACCAATTCAGACTCTTGCATCCATTTGGCATCCAACAATGGATAGTTCTTGAACTTCACCAAATAGCGTCTTGCAACCTTTCCTCTAACCTTTCTTTCCTTATGTGCCAATATCTGTTCAGGAACAAGGATCTCATCCAATTCTTCCACTTCGGGTTGTTCTTCATCAAGCATATTCTCTGGCACATTACCAACAAAGGGTCTTAAAAGGCTGACATGAAAAGCATTATGTATTTTCCAGCCTTCTGGTAGCTTTAACCTGTAAGCTACATCGCTGATCTTTTCTGAAACCTGAAAAGGACCATAATATCGCATACTAAGCTTAGGAAACAAACGTTCCTTGCCTTTCCTTTTCCTTAGCCTAGCCTTTTCAAAGCGCAAAAGCACCGAATCACCAAGTGAAAATACAAGTTCACGACGGTGACGTTCAGTAGCTTTCTTTTGCTTAGCCTGAGTCTTCTCAAGAGCAATCTTTATCTTCCTGTATGTTTCATCCATATCTTGCACATACTTGTCTGCCTCAAATATCTTGTCCTTAGTCTGCAAAATGGGCGGGACTTTCTTCCCTCCTTCCACTATCTCAAATGGTGCCTTACTTGTTGACGTATGCACAGTGTTATTGTAAGCATATTCCACCAATGGAAGATGGTGTTCCCAAGTTGCCTTGTGCTCTGACACATAACATTTGAGCAGGTCCAGGACAGTAGAATTTGCCTCTTCTGACTGTCCATCAGTTTGCGGATGAAACGAAGAAAAGAACTTTAGCGTAGTGCCCATGTTCTCAAACAATGCCTTCCACAAAAGACTCGTCATACGTGGATCCCTGTCACTTACAATTGACTGAGGCATCCCGTCATATTTAAAGATATTGCTCATGAATATCTTGACCATGTGTTCTGGCTTTATCTTCTTCCTCACAGGAATGAAATGGGCCTGCGCACACGAGACCGACACCCTGTAGGCCCCAAAGACTGGCGCCCCTTTCGGTATTTCTTTATTCAAATTAAGGTAGATGATCCAACCACTTAGCACAAGCTTTCACAAAGCTATCCAAACCTGGCGAGGACTGAAAACGCAGGTTTTCGACCGGATTTCGGCAACATAACGGCACAAAAACCCCTATAGGCCAAAAGCAACTGTCTAGGACGGATTCCCTCGCTATCTGGAAGCTTTCTAGTGAGCTGTCACAGAAATTCAGCGGGCTGTAATTCTCTGTTTTTCACTGCCGGGTGCCCAAAAGCCTGTACACGCATCCCAAGGCTCTCACGAGGCTCCCCCGGTGTTCCCTTGCAGTTTAGGTGCGAAACCCTAAACCTGAAGAAAAACACAGTAGGCTCTAATTCGCTGTTTCGGATCGTTTTTAGTGGAGCCAACACACCTATGCGTGTCCCAAGGGATCCCACACACAATGGGACAGTTCTCCTGTGAATTGGACGAGTTTTCACGCGAGAAAACTCTCCAAACTCGCAATCTTTCGCAATGGCACTGTGCGTACCTGTGGGGGATTAGCAATTAGCTAATCCAGTTCCTGTTCAAAAGGCTCTTGCCTTGGCAAACGCGCATAAACCCCCAGAACTGTACATGTTCATTTGAGTAGCCCAACTAGTGGGGCATTTCCATATTTGCCAAAGGGGAGAGAGATGTGCACGAGAGCAAATCATCGCGCTACATGAGACAGAGGAGAAGGCAAGCTTTCCATTGAAGCTGTAGACCTGCACCCACTACTCACACACACATGTAGGTCACTTATTGCAGTTTAGGTGCGAAACCCTAAACCTGAAGAAAAACACAGTAGGCTCTAATTCGCTGTTTCGGATCGTTTTTAGCGGAGTGAACACGCCTACGCATGTCCCAAGGGCTCCCGCACACAATGGGACAATTCCCCTATGAATTGGACGAGTTTTCACACGAGAAAACTCTCCAAACTCGCAATCTTTCGAGATGGAACTGTGCGTACCTATGGGGGATTAGCAATTAGCTAATCCGGTTCCTGTTCAAAAGGCTCTTGCCTTGGCAAACGCGCATAAACCCCCAAAACTGTACATGTTCATCTGAGTAGCCCAACTAGTGGGGCATTACCATATGTGCCAAAGGAGAGAGAGATGTGCACGAGAGCAAATCATCGCGCTACATGAGACAGAGGAGAAGGCAAGCTTTCCATTAAAGCTATAGACCTGCACCCACTACTCACACACACTGTAGGTCACTTATTGAGCAAAAAACAGCCCCCAACCTCAAATGGGCGCCTCCTCTTGCTGAGGTGTCCTGCAGGCTGCTCTCTTCCTGCCAAGTGTCCAATTTTCCCCTTTTGAAATTTGAGTTAATTCCCTAGTTCCCACTCACTTATAAAGTCGTTTTCCGAGTGGCCCAGATTTCGTTTGGCAGGCACAGGCTTCCATACTCATCAGAATTCATTGCTAATTGGCCCGACCCGTCCCCGACTGACCGACCCAGACTCCCGATGTGAGAAACCTATTCCGCCGTAGTCGTTTCACACTGGCCACGCAATGTCCACTTGCACCTTTTCAAGGGTCCCGAGGAAACAAGTAAAAATAAAAATAAATAAAAATATCTAGTACTTATTTATTGAAGGCAACAGGAACAATACACCTCCTGGTGACAGCAGCTAATCAGTGTTTCTTGGGCAGCCTATTCAGTGTTTTTGGCCAGCGATAATCAGCGTCTTGGGCAACCCTATTCAACGTTTCTATACAGCCATACTTAGCGTGTTTGGACAGCAGTAAAACTGAGTTTTCAGCAGCACTTAAGATAGCAGCAGATGGCGTTTTGAAGCAACAGAATTCAGCCAGATCAGCGTTTTCCTTCAGCACCATTTTCAGCAGAAAATAGAGTCAAGTCGTCGCCGTCAACTTCATCCTAGTCGCACCTTGCATCAGCATCTTGTATCGGTGGTGCAATTAATAGTAGACCACTCTCGCCATCGAGAGTAGGGCCTTCGGAGGAGGGTTTTACAACTTTTCGGTGTTGTATTCTTCTATCTCTATCTCTCAGTCTCAGCACCTTCACGCACAGTGTCTATTTTGTTTGTGATCACTTGCACTCTCTCATTAAGGGTACGGAAGGCTCTCCCTTCCGTAAGTAAAAGGAACCTTGAGCACAATCGGATCACTAATCTTGAAAAGGAACAACATTCACTTCTGCTGCACCTTACATTGGTATCAGAGCTTTGGCAGTGTTTTGTATCACTCAAGGAAAGAACCACAAGAATCACAATAATTTTTTTTGCTTATTGCGGTCGCACGTAACCCAAGTCCTCTTGGGCGTGTCGATTCCTAATCGTGTTTTTTAAGAATGACAAGAAACCCAAGAAAGAAGGGCTTGTCCAGCCTCCCCTTGTGCCTCTTTTCACTCATTGAGAGCAGACCGTGCACAAAACGGCCGGCCAATCAACGTGAGGTGGGAAAAAGCAACCTTGGTGTGAGCGCAAGGCCGCCAAGGGGTCCGCCCGCGGAAAAGAGCAAAACTCGGGTGAAGAGAAGATCCTTCTCTAACACAAATTGCAAGCGAAAGAAGAACCTCAAGACCCTCAAGAACCTCAAGAACTCAAGACCCCCAAGAACCCAAGAACCCAAGACCCACAAGAACCCAAGTTCCTCGTGAACTTAAAAACCAAAGATCATAGTGTATGGTCGTCACCCGAAGCGGAATGGATACTTCGCATGGAGGTGATGGGCATGAAAGTAGTGAAGAAGAATTTCCTCACCATGGAGGTTTTCCTGACCCTCCCCCTTCACCATCTACGCCAGGGATTGCACCAAATCCTATGAAGACTTTGGTGAAATCAATGATGGATATGATGGCACGACAAGAAGCGACTCGCGTTGCCTTGGAACACGAGCGCGATGAACAAAAAGAAAGAAAAGCAGAAAGAAAGGCATCTATTGAGCAAGCGCGCTTGGAAGCCGAAGACAGACGCGAAGTGCAAAGGGACCTCCGCATGAAAGAGCTGGTCCGAGAGGCTCTCACCTCGAAGTCCGAGCCAGCCAAAGATGTTGGTAGTTCATCAAGTGGCGCAAGCAGAGATTCGGACTCCCAGAACCCAGTCACAAAGAAGTTGACTTTCAGTAAGTATGATGGTAAGATGGATGCCATGGTTATTCATTCTTGGTTGCATCAAATTAATGCTTATTTTGCGACAACTAAGAAGACAAGAAATAGCAAGGTTTTGGCAGCAGCCATGTACCTTGCCGGTGATGCCATAAATTGGTACCACGCATGGCAAGAGGCACAGTTGGCCGCGCACCTAGAGGAAGCCGACAAATTCATGCCCTTTTCCTTCGATTGGGCCGATTTCCAAGACAAGCTCAAGGCGCAGTTTATGCCACCTTAGTACCTCGCACGATTGAAGGACGGTTGGCGCGTTCTCAAGCAAAATGGTATGCCAGTTATGTCTTTCTCTAATCGTGTTTTGCAACTCAGCACTCAATTACGCAAATCGGATGCGGAGCGCAAGGAGGCATTCCTTTATGGATTGGACGAGTATATCAAGTTTGATGTGGAAGTACTTGATCCAATCGATCTCAACAAGGCGGTAGCAATTGCGCTCGCACAAGAGATGAAGCACAACAAGGGAAAGCCTAAGGAGAACAAGACTTCTCAAGGAACCTCTCAGACTTCTCAAAACCTGCAGAATGGTAAGAACGGTAAGAATGGTAAGAATGGTAACTCTTCTAGCCCATCTTCCTCTAATTCTTCAGAAAAGAACTCTTAAAATGAAATTAAGGGTAAAGGTAAAGCACCTGCAAAACCTAAGCTAACCCCGGATGAAAAAGCTACATAAGGAATTATAGGTGGATACATCACGGCTGAAGAACAAGTGATTTATGCTAAGGAAGATAGATGTTATCAATGTCACGTCAAGAGTCACATTAAGAAGGCTTGTCCTAAGACAGCCCCACCTAAAGAACCAAAGGCACCCACAACAACCACAAGCACTTTAATAAACCAAGCTGAATCTTCTCATGTCTCTGACACACATTGATGAGTCTCTCATGAAGTGTTATGGTCATGTAAAGGATCAACGTTTTATCATATTGTTTGATCCAGGCAGTATGCATGATGTGATTAGTGCCTCTCTTGTTGAGAGAGCCCGCTTAGAGGTTAGTCAGAAATCTGCTCTCGAGGTTTCTGGCTTTGCTCCCGATATGGACTCTCTCATCACGAAAGAGTGCCTTGATGTGTTGTTTACAGTTCAGCAAGCTGCTTTCCGTAGGAAATTTCTCGTGTCTCCTCTTTCACGATGCGATATGCTTTTGGGCATTAGATGGTTTCGTGAGCATAACCCTCTCATTGATTGGGAGGCCAACACTCTCACATTAAATGCCAAGACTGACTCACCCATCATCATTCGTGCTGAGGAAGGTCTGCATTCTTTGCCTCTCATTTCTCATGTGCAGGTAAAGCGTGAATTACGACGAGGAGCACAAGCGACATTCATTTATGCTGCTCCAGTTTCCCAAAGCACTCAGACTCCAGCTAAGTATTCAGATTTGTTTACCAAGTTTAAGCATCTCTTTTTGCAGGATGATCTTCCACCCCGTCTCCCACCCGAGCGGCCGAAGAACCATCGCATCGAGCTTATGGAGGGGGCACAGCCTATCAATAAGGCTCCCTACCGTTTGAACAAGACACAGGAGGAAGAGTTAGAGCGACAACTCACGGAGTTGGTGGCTAGAGGATTCATACGTCCTAGTGTAAGTCCTTTTGCTGCTCCTATTTTGTTTGTCCGAAAGAAAGATGGTTCTTCTCGTTTGTGTGTTGATTACAAGGCATTGAACAAGATGACCGTCAAGAACAAGTTTCCGATGTCTCGCATTGAGTATATCCTTGATAGGCTCAATGGGGCAAAGGTTTTCAGCAAGGTCGACCTCAAGAGTGGATACCATCAAGTACGGGTATTCAAAGGCGACATCTTCAAGACCGCTTTTCGCACCGACCAAGGGCAATGGGAGTAGTATATTGTTATGCCTTTTGGATTGACAGGTGCCGTGGGTACATTTAATCGTCTCATGGTAGGCCGTTTCGGCGATATGGTCGGTGTGTGTGTGTTCATCTTTTTGGATTATATTCTCATTTTTTCTGCATCGTGGGAACAACACGAAAGGGATGTCGAAAGGGTACTAATCCGTTTGGATGAGTGTCAGTTCTACATTGCAACTAAGAAGTCTGAATTTTTTCTTATTGAAGTCACTTATCTAGGTTATATCATTTCTACAGAGAAGGCATCAAGCTAGATCTCGCGAAGGTGGAACAGGTGCGTAATTGGGATTTGTCCAAAACTGCATATGATGTGCGTTCTTTTCTTGGTTTATGTCGAGAATATATTTCGCACACAGAGAATTTTGCACGCATTGCCGCACCTATAATTGATGTTTTGAAAGGGGTAAAGACTAGCCGTCAACACGTAGACTTGCCCGAAGCAGCCATTGAGGCTTTCGCAACTCTGAAGGTTACGGTGACAGAAGCACCGTGTCTTATCCTTGCCTCTTCGGATGACCCCTTTGAGGTATGGACGGATGCGAGCAATATCGTCATCAGCGCTGTGCTTTAGCAGCATGGTCGTCTTGTAGCTTTCCTTAGCCGGAATCTCAATAGTGCAGAAAAGAATTATTCAGTTTATGATAAAGAACTTTTGTCTGTCATTCACTCTCTTAAGCATTGGAAGCATTTTCTGTACGCTAGAGAGTTTACAGTTCGCACAGATCATTAAGCCCTCAACTGGCTCCAGTCTATGCCTAGTGCACATTGGAGTGATCGCCAAGCACGGTGGTCACAATTTTTTTAGCAATTTGGAGGTTTGTTGAGTATGTGCCTAGAAAAGCTAACCCTGTTGCAGATGCGTTAAGTCGCAAAGGACAGATTTTGGCTCTTGAGTCAAGGTCCACATTTTCTATTCAGGGTGTGTCTTTCAACAGCATGACGAATCAGTATGCGGATTCCGAGTTTGGTAAGCATTGGTTGCAGGCTCTTGCTTCCCAAGGGCCAAGCAACTATCTCATTCGTGATGGTATCTTGTATTTTCGTCAACATTTATGTGTGTTGCCCTCTCTCAGGCCAACCATATTGCATTGTACACATGATTCTCTCACGAGTGGGAACAAGGGAATGAACACCACTTTGGAAAAAAGAGAAAGATTCTTTTATTGGCCTAAAATGCGAAAGGATGTGTTTCGTTATGTCACACAGTGCACTATATGTCAAAAGGTAAAAGCTCCTCGAGGTAAGCAGCAAGGCCTCTTGCTTCCGCTGCCTATTCTCGATGGACCTTTTCAAGAGATTTCCATGGATTTTGTGACTGACCTTCCACCAAGTTTGCATTCAAGGAACACTCAATGTTTGACAATTGTTGATCGTTTTAGCAAGTTTTGCATGTTGATTCCTTGTAAAGCCACAGTCACTGCACAAGATGTAGCACGGTTGTTCATTAAGCATTGGTACCCCCTCTGTGGCTTGCCAAAATCAATTGTTTCAGATAGGGATGTTAAGTTCTCGTCCAACTTTTGGCGCGCACTCTTTGAAAATTTTGGCACTAAGTTGAATTTTTCATCGGCTTTCATCCACAGTCAGATGGTCAGACAGAGACTTACAATCAATTGGCTTTTGATGTTTTAAAGTCATATGTGCATGATCAACAGTCTCAGTGGGAGCTCTATCTCCCATTGGTTCAGGCTATTTTGAAAGACTCTTTTTCCTCTGCCATTGGTCGAACTCCGTATGAAGCAGCTTTTGGCCGTCCGTTCCAATCACTTTTGACTCGCTCGGTCAGTCAAATTCTTGATGCCAATGCTGAAAGTCAATCATTGGATGAGATTTTTGAGAGAGTGAAGCTTCGGCTAAGCAAGGCTCAGGAATCTTATTCACGGCAGGCTAATAAGCATCGTCAGGATGTTTCGATCAAGGAAGGGGATTGGGTGTATTTAAGAATCATGAAGCAACGTCGTAAGCAAGTTGGAAAGAAGTGTCCCAAGTTGTCTTTTCGAATGTATGGTCCATTTCCAGTCATTAAAAAGATAAATGAGGTTTCAATGAAATTACAGTTGCCTAACTCATAGTCAATGCACAACTTTTTCCATGTTTCTTGGTTGAAAGTGTTTCAGGAAACGCCTCCACAAGACATTTCGGAAGAAGAAGAACCGGAGATCATAGATGAAGTTGAAGTCATGGAGCCGGAGCAAGTGTTGTTGCATCGGTTTCGACATGGTTCAAAGAAGCAAGTGAGACAATACTTTTTGAAATTCAAGGATCGAGGGACCCACGAAGCAGTGTGGGTCGACGAAGAGTTTTTCCTAGAGTTGTTGACAGACTACAAGGAAGCAATGCAGCTCGGTACCAGTACCTCACTTTAAAAAGGAGGGGATGTCACGACAGCATGACAAGGGTTCAGTCAATCTAGCTTAGGAAGTGTTTTGGCACTTTTGTGAGTCTGTTCGCAGACCGTGCATGCCCAGACACTAGAGTAGATGCATATCCTCTGGTTGCACACAGCATAATCATCAGCATTACCATCAGAATCCATCAGGAGCAGTTTCCAGTGCATAAAACCTATTTTCCCTATTTTTGACATTTTTCACTTATTTATTAAGTGACTTTGTTGGGAAACTGGGTAGGGCAAAATGAGTAAAATAATATATAAGGAAACCAGGGCTAGCATCATTTGGCAGACGAGCAAGGAGAACACAAGCACAAGTGCAGCAGATTCCCCCCCTCTCTCTCAAGCAAGATTCCCCCCCCTTAGGTTGGCGTTTTTCCCAAGCCTACTTCAGCGTTTTCAGCCCTGCCCTTGGGCGATTTCAGCAGTGTTTTTTCAAGAGATTCCAGCCCGGCACTTGGTGATTCCAGTAGCATTGTTTGCATCAGCAAATTACAGCCTCAGCCAGCGTTTTTAACAGCAGCTAATCAGCATTTCCTGGGCAGCCTATTCAGCGTTTCTGTACAGCCATACTCAGCGTGTTTGAACAGCAGTAAAACAGAGTTTTCAGCAGCGCTTAAGATAGCAGCAGATGGCGTTTTTGAAGCAACAGAATTCAGCCACATCAGCGTTTTCCTTCAGCACCATTTTCAGCATAAGATAGAGTCAGGTCGTCGCCGTCGACTTCATCCTAGTCGCACCTTGCATCAGCATCTTGTACCGGTTGTGCAATCAATAGTAGACCACTCTCGCCATCGAGACTGAGGCCTTCGGAGGAGGGTTTTATAACTTTCCGGTGTCGTATTCTTCTATCTATATCTCTCACTCTCAGCACCTTCACGCACAGTGTCTATTCACTTTGTTTGTGATCACTTGCACTCTCTCATTAAGGGTATGGAAGGCTCTCCCTTCCGTAAGTAAAAGGAACCTTGAGTACGATCGGATCACTATTCTTGAGAAGGAACAACATTCACTTCCGCTGCACCTTACAGCTTCAATGCCTTCTAGGCTTTTTCAAAAATCTGCTTCAAAAAAAAATCTTCTCTTTGGTGCTTAGAAATTGAGGAACCTTCAAAGCACCCTCGATTATACCTAGATGAATCCAAGATAAGCCCAGATTCACCCTTGAAGGAAAGTGCAAGGTATAGACCCATGGTAGTCACCCACAAGACAATATAACCATCAGCTCCATCATGCATAGTGTTGACTAAATACCACGACATCCCCAATAAGTTCGTCAGTGCCCAATAGTGGGTGTAGAACTAGGTACTAACATATGCTCCCAACACAACACACACACACATATGAGCATACATCAACACAAAGTTCAACGTACTGAGTTTCTGTCATGCCTCCGAAGATCAAGGGCAAACTCAACCATAATGAAGCCTAGCACTAAAAGAAGCATTAAATTAAAAAAATTAGCACAAAAATGAGGTAGTTGATAGGGCATACGCACCACAAAAGATAGAATACTTCAAATGGCGCATTCCCCGTGTGTTGTTGTAGGCAAACTCCACCAAGGGCAAATACTCTACTTCTAGCGAACGTAGATGGACTCCTGGTATCCATGTCCTCTCGTCAGCAAAAACCTAACTATCACTAACTTTGTGGCAAGAAAGAGCAAGGTTGTGAGGATTAGTGGTGCTAATCATATAATTAAGACTTAAGAATTCATACTTAAGTTCAAACTAAGACTCAAGAGACTAAATGTGTGTTTGATTGCTTGAATGATTGCTTTAAAATTGAGTACAATAGGCTCCTTATATAGGAGACGAAGAGATACGAATGAAAAGACACGTCTCATGGTGAAGAGATGCGACTTTAGACGTACAGACACATCCTTTCGGCGAAGAGCTGCAACCACTGGACGAAGAGTCACACCGTAGAGTGAAGGGGTGTGATCAAGTCGAAGGAGTGTGGCTTTTGGCAAAGAGGCCGTCTCTTGAGCAAAGGGTCGTGACCATCCAAGCGTAGGGGTTCTCCTTGGCATGGCACTTTGCGTATCTGCAACTAGGAGATGTAATACTGTAACATAATCGTGACAATTCCCTCCCATTTAAAATGAGAGCCCCGGTTAAAGGAATGACTTCTTATGTTGATAGAACTCCGAAAAATCATTAAATCATCGAAAATCTTTAGTCCTTGAATTATTTGAAACCTTTGTCTTGAACTTTTGCTTCTTGCGAAACCTTTTTGCTTTGACTACTAAATCCCATGTCATTGCATCGTTCAAAGACTTTTTAGAGGAATCTGGCATAATCGGGTTGACTGCAACAAGAGATTGATCTTCAAAGTCCTTCATGTGATGTAAGACTTCTGGTTCAAAATCTTCCAATAACTGTGAAATATTTGGTGAAGAGGAAATCTTCTCAAGGCATTCTTCACAGGGAGTAACTTCATCTTTACGAATCACTGGAGAGGATTTTCGCTTGAGATTGTAATCATCTTCCAATAATGAATCCCAAAATTCTTCAGAATCATCTTCAGAAACTGTCACTTCATGACTTGCAATTGGCATATCATCATCCAACAAAGAATCAAAGAAAGCATAGTCGTCTTCAGACTCGGAATCTGCAACTATGTCCTTATATTTGTCTGGTAACAAAGTATCACTTCAAAAAACCTCTTGCTTGAAATCATCTTTATCTTCATCAATTGATTGAGAAGTTAATGAATTCAAAAATTCATCAATAATAATTTATGCGTCTGCATCGGAGATCATATTCGCTTCATTTGACTAGTACACGTGAGGCTTGAATCACTCGTTCCGTATGATAAAGCCCCTGTAAAATCAGTTCACATCCATCTTTGAACAAATTGATAGTATGTCCTTGAAATCTAATGGTTGGATCATATTGGAATAACTAATGCTGACCAAGAATCATGTCGTAATAAGATAAAGGCATGACTTCGAAATCCAATTGATCTGCATAATTTTGAATCTCGAACTGCAACTGTCAAACTGTCTCATCACAAGTTAAAATTGATCCATCTCCTAACTCCACATTATATAAATGAGATGTCTTTTGAGTTGGTAAGCCAAGTTGTTGAACTATTTGAGTGCTGACGAAATTATTCGAGCATCCGCTGTCTACCAAAATATTGATGGAGCGACCATTAAGAGTTCCAAGAAGGCTCAAAACTTGCTTTGAAAGAGGCTCCAAAACTTAAGAATTGCATTAAGCCTTCGTAAGAATAGTCGTATCCGTAGAGACATGAATTGTATTGACCATAGATTTTCCTTTATCCTTAGCAGAATCTGCTTGTTCAAAATTCGATGATGTTTCCGCGTTGGAATTACTTTTCAAATTAAACAGATTTGGTTTCTTTGGACATTAATACCATCTATGGTCACCACCGCAAATTGTACATAATCCTTCCTTCTTTGAAGTCAAAGAAGCATTTGACGAAGAGCCTTGCTGAGTATTGGAATGCCGAACTTAAGAAAAATCACGTCCTTTACCACAATCAAGTGGAGCAACATTTGAAGAAGATCTCCTTTGAGATTGTCGATCTTGAGAATAGAACCTTGAAGTTGAATAAGGCTTCGTTGCTTGCTGTCTGAACTGAGATTGTTGCTGTTGACTTCGGCTATAGCTTTCTCTGCGATCGCGCTGTGAAAAGCGAGCGTTGCTTAAAGATCTATCACCAGGAAAAAAATTCCACATAGGGCCCCGATTATCGCCAAGACACTCCACATAGGCAATTGCAGTACCCAAAGTGGTGGGGTTGTACTTGTGCACATCGTCCTTTAGGGTTGGTTCAAGCCCGTCAATGAATCTGCGTAGTTTATCAAAGGGGCTGAGATTCTGTATCTCCAGAGTTAAGATTCTCTATCAGATGGGCTGAGATTCTCTATCTCTGAAACTCTGTGATGTACACGGCCAAGGAACCTGTCTGGCTCAGGCGGCGAAGAGAGGACTGGGCATGAAAATCCCCATTGGCAGGTTCGAACGCCTTGCGAACAGCACGCCGAAATTTATCCCAAGAAGGTGTATATTTACCATCAGCAACCCGTCGTTGCCACCAAAGAAATGATGTATCCTTAAGCAGAGAATTAGCAAGTGCGACTTTTTTGCTTTCTACTAAATCAGTGTTGGACAAGTAGACCTCCATTTTGAATAGCCATTGGTCCAGCACGCGCTTGTCGCGGCGACCATTATACAGTTCCCGCAATTTAACATCAAGCTTCTTCTTTTGTGCAGCATTAAAAATTTTATAAAGCAATTGATGTTCACGATTGTCTACCTCATCAGTTAGATCTAGTTCGTTTTGTTCATCCACTGAAGCTTCGGAAGAAGGTGGTGGAGAAGCAGCATTAGTCGTCCGAGAAGTCGTAGGACGACTCCGAGAAGTGTTTTGCGTCTGCATTTGATCCAAATGAGTGTGAAATGATGCGAGACTTATGGAAAGTAAGTCTCGCATCATCAGATTGACCAGCTCCGTCTTGAGAATTCGGCATGGTTACGCCTAAAAGGGAACTCTCGAACAGATGCAGGAGCAGGATCTGGGACGGGTACTCCGAGAGCTGAAACTATGTTTGAAACGGGTTCGGGCTCTCGAACTTTCAAGCAAGATGTCTTCAGGCAGTTTGTCTAAGTAAGACAAATACGGAACTGGCACACCATAGGCTTCGTCGTCCATGAGGAGTGCAAGGCCAACACGCGTGAATCACCGCGAGAGAAAGTGCTGGATGGTTTGTGCGTAAATAAATTTCGCTGACTGTCATGCTGGTTGTTCATTTTAAGAGGCACATTAAAAAGGGAGGTTCACATTGGCTGTTAGGTGCAGCGGAATAATTGTTTGCGCTTTGCTCAAGATGAGTGCTCCGAACTGTGCTCAAGGTTCCTTTTCGTTCTTATGGAAGGTAGAGCCTTCCGTTCTTAATGAGAGAATGCTATGATCACAAAGAAAGTGAATGGACATTGTGCGTGCAAGTGTATGAGACTGAGAGATAGAGAGAGAAGAGAGATACGACACCAGAGACGTTGTAAAACCCTCCTCCGAAGGCCCCACTCTCGTCGGCGAGAGTGGTCTACTTATGATTGCACAATCTGGTACAAATGGAATGCATGAGACTGATGCAAGTCTAGGCTATGTCGACGATGACGACGGCGATGACGAAGTTGACCTAAGGGCTGAAATCTGCAATCTTTTATCTGTTGTCCAAAAACATTATGAGCTGAAATCTGCGACTGAGCCAAAAACGCTGTTTTTGGGGCTGTTTTCTGTGGGTCTTTTTGATGCTGAAAATCTGCAGGTTTAGGGCTGAAAACTGAGGATCTTCAAGGCTGAAAACTGAGGTCTTTCTGGGGCTGAATCTGCTACCTTTTTAGGGCTGGTTCTTGTTGGTCCTTCTTTGCTTAGAATCGCCAAGGCTGGAATCTGCCAAGGGCTGAGATCTGCAAACGCTGATGATTCTCAAAAACGCTAGGTATGCAGCTTCTTCAAAAACGCTAGCTGTAGAAGCTTCTGCCGCAGTGGTTGATGATGCAAAACGCTAGTGCTGAGGTCTTCTTGGCGATGGGATTGCTGAGGAAAACGCCAAGCTGATGTTGATGAAAAACGCTAGGACAACGGGGGATCTTGCTTGAGGGAATCGCCCCCAAGGGGTTCTTGCTTGAGAAGTTGCCTGTTAGATCGAATCGTTCTCTTTTGATCTAGAGCAATCAATTTTGGCAATTCACAACGGAAATGCCCATGCTTGGTGCTCATACTTTCATGTGCTCTTTCGGGTACTGTGTCATGCCAAGGAAGAGACATGGAATGTGACTTCCTTACATACATACTTTTCAGCTTTTCATGAAAAATCCGCATACATTTGTGCTCATTCATGAGTGAAACGTGCTCAACGTACAATATGTCATGCCTAGGAAAAGGGATCACATAAAGACGCTGACTAAAATACAGGAAACAATCACGGATGAGACACTCTAACAATGCGTGTGTCACAAAGTGATGACGTGGCAGACAGCAGAAACCCTAATTTCTGCCAAAAACCCTAAAATTCCTGCAAACCCTAATTTTTGCTAGAAGCCCTAATTTCCGGAAATTGCGGAGGCGGAATATTATTTAAAAAAAAAAAAATTGAGTGACGCAAATCTCAGCTTTTCGCTTTGATTTGGGAGAAAGAAAGAGAAAAAGAGAACTTGCTTTTTACTGACTCTCATTGAGAGAGAGAGAGAGACAGAATCTGCTTTTGCTTTCAAGCTTTTGGGGCTCTGCTTTTGGGCATCCCTTGTAACCTTTAAATTAGTGGTGAGGGCCTCACTTCTCAGAGCATCTGGACGCAGAGTCTGAGAGTGAAACCCTAACCGCTCTCTTGTACTTTGATGATTGATTAATACAAAAAGAAATACCGAAAGGGGCGCCAGTCTTTGGGGCCAATATCTCTAGGCACGGAACTCCACCGGGCCAGTGCAAATCTATTGTGATCTGTGAATTGTTTTGAAGTGGTTATTTGGTGCTGTCGCGGTTGATTCTTGACTTGTGGAGTGTCCAAGTTTGTTACAGTGGTATCAGAGCACGGCCGATTTCTCTTCTACGGGAAATCCGATCCCCGATATTTTTTTTTCCGCGGCACCTATGGCTTCAGGCAATGATCAGTCGACTCCCTCTGCATCTGGAGATGCGGGTTGGGATCACAACGAAGATTCAGACAGAGAGTATGGCCCGCCTCGGCCTACTCAGGCGGAGCAAAGAGAGATGGAGCGTCGTCAATTGATTGGCGATGCAACAAAGATGATGCTCAATTTTGCCAAGGACCCGAAGATGGCAAAATATATGCCTCTTTGGAAGGTACAGATGGAGTGGCAAAGAACCACAACACCACTCCCGAAACCCGCTCTCAAGAAACCTTCTACCTCCAAGAAATATACGGAAAAGGAACTAGAGACCGTGGTTGATGCACGGATTCCTCAACTTTTTGACGCACAGAAGAAAGCCAAAAAGCACGGCAAGAAGCAGAAGAAAGGCACTAACTTCCCGGGATATTTGGGTCGTCGATTGACATTTGACAAGGCAAAGAAACTGAAGAAGCGTGTTCGATTTGAAGAAGTAACCAGTTCTTCTTCTTCTTCTTCTGACAGTTCTTCTAGCTCCTCGGATTAGAGCGAAGAAGACAGAAAAAGCAAAAAGCGAAGCAAGACACAAAGCTTCGAAAAGGGCAAGAAAAAGGCAAAGAAGGCTACATCTCGCCCAAAGACTGACAGTTCTACTGAGGACTCGTCTACAGACAGCTCAGATTCCGATGACGGAAAGTTTTATGCGAACAAGAAGAATTTTTACAAAGCCAACCAGTATGACTTTCTCGAAGATAAAAGCAAGAAAGTCCGAGAGTTTAAGGAAGGTGGCCACTCGATCAAGTTTGATACTTTTTCAGGATACTCAGATGCTTCGAAGGCTTTGTCTTTTATACAGTAGTTTGACATCGCTTTCGCGGGAGGACGCTATTCAGAGCACTCCAAGATTCGGAGAGCTGCCTCTTATTTTAAGGGGAATGCTCGCACTTGGTGGTCCACGCTTCTATTAAGCAAGACTGTGCCAGTTACATGGCTGAAATTCAAGAGGCTTTTTATTTTTTCTTGGTTGACGCAAGAATATGAACGAGATGTACGAGCTGCTTGGAACCATCTTCGGATGACCAAGAAAGATACAATCGATGCTTATTGTGAAAGATTTTGGAACTCTTTTCTACCCGCCTCTTCATTCAAGAAGATCTCGTTCAGAGAACAGATTGAGCGGTTTACCTTGGGTCTACCTACAGAGATCCAAGATCACTGCTTGGAACAGAAATCAGCTTCTATTCAGGAGTTGATGAGTCATGCGAAGTGGGGCTTTGCCATTCACTCTGGCAGTCTGACCTACCCCACAGATGAGGCCATGACACAACGAGCCGAACAAACTTCTGGGAATGAAAGTAGAAAGAAAAAGAGCAACCCAGAGAAAAATGATGCACGACCCAAGCTTACTCCTGAGGAGAGAGCTCGCTTCATCAGAGAGGGGAAGTACTTTGGATGCGGGGAACACGGACATATCTCCGCGAAGTGCCCTAATAAGGCACAGAACGAACACAATGATAAAGATGACGACAGGCCTGAGACTTCGAGAGCAGCTGAGGAATGTGGCAGAAAAGGCAGATAGAAAAGCAGAACTCGTACCACATGGCGTGGGACCTGCACCGAATCTAATGAATGAAAGTACTAACTTTGCCGCTTTTGGGGCAAAGTGAAGGATCAGGAAGCTCTTTTGAAGGAGCCAAGGCCAACTTCTTTTCACTTGGAATTGGCGGCTCGATTTGGAATTACGCCCAACAGACTGACGCCATAGGCGGAGGTAGTTCGACTGGCACCCGGATGGGATGTTGCCATTACACCGAGCATTGGCAAACTTCGTTTGCAATGACAAGGGTGTTCAGGGCACGCGAGTGACGTTCTACTCAGGATCCCTTGGTACCACAAGAACTACGCCGTGGTTGACTACAGGGCCGAGAAAGCGACTTTGATAAATGAAGGGCTTAGAGATTGTACTTGATGAACTTCAGTTTCTTACTCATTCTTTTGGTAGAGAACTGAACGTTGGATAGAGGTTGAATATGTTTTGACCTGATCAAAAGAACGCCAAGATTTTTCTCCACACTCATGCCGATTGCTTTTCAGAGGGCCTGAAGATCAAACCATTGATCTGATACCTGGAAGCACACCACCGAATCGGCCACCTTACCGTGTGAGCCGAGTACAGAATGAAAAGATTATGAACCCAGTGAAAGACCTCTTGGAAAAGGGTCTTGTCCAGCCTAGTACTTCACCGTATAGCTCTCCACTGTTGTTGGTTTTTGAAGAAAGACGGATCTTGGAGAATGTGCATCGATTATAGCTCTCTCAAAGAAATCACCATCAAGAACAGATTTCCGATTCCTAGGATCGATGATATATTCGACAGGTTACAGGGATCCTCGTGCTTTAGCAGGATTGACTTGAAGAGTGGATATCATCAGATCAGGATAGCGCCAGGAGATGTCTACAAGACAGCTTTTCGGACGACTTTTGGGTTATTTGAGTTTTTGGTGATGCCTTTTGGCTTAACCAATGCTCCTGCGACATTTAACCGGATGATGGACAGGGTTTTTCGAGAGTACATGCTATTTGTTGGCACTTTCTTTGACGACATCATTGTTTTCTCCAAGAATGAGGCAGAACACAGAGATCATCTGCTTCAAGTCTTTCAGGCATTACGAGATCACACGTTAGTGATTAATGCAAAGAAAAGTGAATTTTTCCTACCAGAGATACACTTTTTGGAACACATTGTGTCAGTAGCAGGAGTGCAAATGGACCGGGCCAAGATAGAGACTATCCGTGATTGGCCCGATTTGAGGAATGTCCATGAAGTTAGAAGCTTCTTGGGACTGTGTTCGTACTACAGGCGGTTCATACGAAAGTTTGCAGAGGTTGCTTCCCCTTTGCATACCTTGACACAGAAAGGAGTACCTTTTTCGTGGGGACCCACAGAGGTGATTGCCTTTCGGACATTGAAAGAGAAATTCACTACAGGACCAGATTTGACTTTGCCGGACTTGCAGAAGTCATTTGAAGTATTTTGTGACGCTTGTGGTCGTAGTCTGGGTGCGGTCTTGATGCAAGAAGGCCATGTCATAGCTTACAAGAGCCGTTTGTTCTCTAGGCCGGAGATGACAGCACAGATCTATGAGAAAGAGCTTTTGGCGGTTATCCATGCTCTTACTCAGTGGCGGCATTACCTACTCGGAGCGGATTTTACTGTCTTTACAGACCATCAGAGTTTGCGCTACTTCTTGTCACAGAAGCAGCTTTCGGAAAAGCAGATGCGGTGGGCGAACATCTTGTCACAGTTCCACTTCCAGATTGTCCATGTGCAGGGACAGAAGAATGTGGTGGCAGATGCTTCGTCTCGGAAACCGTTGGTTCTGGCTATTTCCGCGATACATCATAGGAGCTTCGAGGATATGGTCGATCAGTATGCCACAGATACAGATTTTGCAGATATTTTCACACGGGGATACGGGATGGGGAGACAGTAGCTGGATACTCCCTTCGGGAAGGCTACTTGATGAAAAAGACTATGTTGTGCGTTACACAGCCGTTGAGGGATAAGGTTATGACTGAATGCCACTATCCACCTTTTACGGGTCACCGCAGCATTGCTACCACCATGAAGGGGGTAGAGAGATACTTCTTTGGGCCGAGACTCAAAAAGGATGTGGAAGAGTTTGTGCGCAGTTGCTTGGTAGGCCAGAAGGTCAAGTTTGACAGGCATAAGGCACAGGGATTGTTACAGCCTTTACCCATACCCACCCGCCCCTGGGAAAATATTGAAATGGATTTCATTTTTTTTTATCTCCCGAGAACACAGAATGATCACGATGATTTTCCGATTACATGGCACGTCTGAGACGATTCTCTCCGACAAAGACCCCACATTTATGAGTTTGTTTTGGAAGGCAATTTGGGAGAACATTGGCACGCAGTTGCAGTTCTCGTCATCGTTCCACTTGCAGACTGACGGGCAATTTGAGATTGCCAATTCAGTGATTTTAGATTTATTGAAGTCTTGTATCTAGGATCAGAAGACTCAATGGGAAAAGAACCTATCTTTGGTGGAATTTGTCTGCAGTAACACAATACACTCTTCGACGGGGAAGACGCCATGTGAGATTGTTGAAAGTGTTGCGAAGGTTCCATCCATCCTGAGCACGAAAGGTTAGATATTGGAAGCGGATGAATATTCGCGAGATTTGGATACGGCTTTTGCCAAGGTTCGCGAGACTTTGCAGGAGTCTCAAGAACGACAGAAAAAGGCAGCGGATCGCCATCGTCGCGACTTGAAATTGAAGGAGGATGATTGGGTGCTCTTACTTTTGAGAAGGCACGCCTAAGAAAGAAAAAGAGAAAGGAGAGGCTTTTTCCAAAGCTTAGTATGTGATACTACGGACCTTTCCAAATTACTGAAAAGATAAATGATGTCTCCTTCCGATTGAAACTGCCAGATACTTGGAGGATTCACAATGCATTGCATGTGAGTCTCTTGAACCCTGTTAAGGGTGATGTGTCTGATGATGGGGAGCCTGATGAGCAACCCGCAGTGGAAGAAAACGAGGAGATCGTTGTTCCTGAACAGATTTTGGCACATAATGATACGAAGAAAGGTAAAGTCCGAAGGCGGTTCTTGCTTTAGTTCAAGAACTTTCCTGCATTTGATGCGAAGTGGATGGAGGAGGAGGAGGAGGACCTAGCAAATACTCCTCGGATTGTGAAACTTTACCTCGATGCTTTGGTTTAGCATAGTCTACTCCAAATGGAACCCAAAATTCAGCTTGGCCGGAGATCTGGTGCAGTGGGATGCACAAGAGGGGAGTTACTCCACTCCTTTGTCAACAGATGCCTCGATTTTGATACTAAAGTCACTGATGTCTCTTTGAGCTTCAGGGATACTGAGAGCTGACAGTATTGTGCTCGATGACTTTATGAAATGGAATTCCTGATTATGATACTGATTTGTTCTTGACTTCTTGTGAGTGCAGGAACTGATAGACGAAATGACTGCAGCATTTTGGTCTACTTGATCTCGAATAGACATGGTTGCAATAGGGGTTAGTCAATCGGACATCGATGAGGTCCCGATTGGACCTAGATTGCTAGCTACATTGCCGATAAATCATGGTCTAAGATCCGAATGAATGTTGAATGTCATGTGATGTCCTGTGATGTCGTGTGATGTGACTGTCGATTTTGTACATGTGCTAGATGTGTGTTCCTAGTACGTAGGTACTAACAGTCAGTGTCTGCTAAGACGGTTTATGGCTTTTGTCGGTTTTGCTGGCGTAATCGTGGTCGATTACAATGCTTTCAAGAGGGGGGTATGTCACAAAGTGATGACGTGGCGGACAGCAGAAACCCTAATTTCTGCCAAAAACCCTAAAATTCCTGCAAACCCTAATTTCTGCTAGAAACCCTAATTTCCGGAAATCGCGGAGGCGGATTTTTTTTTATTTTTTATTTTTTAAATTTTGAGCGACGCAAATCTCAACTTTTCGCTTTGATTTGGGAGAAAGAAAGAGATAAAGAGAACTTGCTTTTTACTGACTCTCATTGAGAGAGAGAGAATCTGCTTTTGCTTTCAAGCTTTTGGGGCTCTCTTTTGGGCATCCCTTGTAACCTTTAAATTAGTGGTGAGGGCCTCACTTCTCAGAGCATCTGGACGCAGAGTCTGAGAGTGAAACCCTAACCGCTCTCTTGTACTTTGATGATTGATTAATACAAAAAGAAATACCGAAAGGGGCGCCAGTCTTTGGGGCCAATATCTCTAGGCACGGAACTCCGCCGGGCCAGTGCAAATCTATTGTGATCTGTGAATTGTTTTGAAGTGGTTATTTGGTGCTGTCGCGGTTGATTCTTGACTTGGGGTGTCCAAGTCTGTTACAACGTGTGTATCAATCATGCGAACACATAATACTTCCTATGAGGGTTCTTGAGACCGAGGCTCAAGAGCCAAGATCGCTTCTTCATGAAGGGGTTCTTTCTAAAAGGGTTCTTTAGACCTCGACTCGAGAGCCAAGATCGGTTCTTCGTGATTGATCAAATCTACAACGAGGTTAGCTTCGCTAGAAAAAGCATCAACTAACACATCATCCTTGTTAACAATCACATCATCTTCATGCAAATCATCATGCTTGTGAGAAATCACATCTTGATCATGCTTGTCATTGTCATCCAAATCATTATGCAAATCATTGGCATCCAAATCATCATGCTTATCATTGTCATTCAAATCATCATCATGCTTCACACAATCATGCAAATCCTGTGTATCATGCGTTGGAGAAGAAGAGACTAAGAGAGTCTCTTTTCCCCAAATCTCTTGCATTTGTGCCTGAACTTGAGAATAGAGTCGCAAGAATTCTTTCATGTGTTTATCGCTCTTTTCTTTGATGGCTTTGTTCTCGCGATCAAATTCTGCTTGACTTTCTTTGATCTCGCGATCCAATTTGGCTTGTCTTTCTTTGTCTTCCAAGTCGTACTTACGCTCTATGGCTGCCATGCTTTCTTCGTATTCACGATCTATGGCTGCCATCTCTTCTTTGTAGGCCTTTCTTTCTGCTTCTCTTTCTTCGCGTTCTAACTTTCTTTCCAGAAACAAATGCTTCAAAGCCTCCATAGGAGTTAGTGCAATCCTTGGCGTAGATGGGGAAGGGGGAGGGTCGGAAAAACCTCCTAGTGGGGAAAATTCTTCTTCGCCTCTCTCATGCTCATCACCTCCAAGCGAAGTATCCATTCCGCTTCGAGTGATGACCATCCACTGAAGTCGTGGGTTCTTGTGGTCTTGGGTTCTTAAGTTCACGAGGAACTTGGGTTCTTGGGGGTCTTGGTTCTTGGGGTTCTTGAGTTCCTGAGGTTCTTGCGATTCTTGAGGTTCTTCTTTCGCTCGCAAATCGCGTTTGAGAAGGATCTTCCCTTCACCCGAGTTCTACTCCTTTCTACGGGCGCACCCCTTGGCGGCCTTGCGCTCACACCAAGGTTGCTTTTTCCCACCTCACGTCAATTGGCCGGCCGCTAAGTGCACGGTCCGCTCTCAATGAGCGAAAAGACACACAAGGGGAGGCTAGACAAGCCCTTCTTTCATGGGATTCCTGTCACTCTTCAAAAAACACAATTAGGAATCGACACGCCCAAGCGAACTTGAGTTCGTGCGACCTCAACAAGCAAAAAAAATTATATGGTTCTTTTGGTTCTTTCTTGAGTGATACAGAACACAGCCAAAGCTCTGATACCAATGTAGGTGAAGCGGAATGATTGTTTGCGCTTTGCTCAAGATGAGTGCTCCGAACTGTGCTCAAGGTTCCTTTTCGTTCTTATGGAAGGTAGAGCCTTCCGTTCTTAATGAGAGAATGCTATGATCACAAACAAAGTGAATGGACACTGTGCGTGCAAGTGTATGAGACTGAGAGATAGAGAGAGAAGAGAGATACGACACCAGAGACGTTGTAAAACCCTCCTCCGAAGGCCCCACTCTCGTCGGCGAGAGTGGTCTACTTATGATTGCACAATCTGGTACAAATGGAATGCATGAGACTGATGCAAGTCTAGGCTATGTCGACGATGACGACGGTGATGACGAAGTCGACCTAAGGGCTGAAATCTGCAATCTTTTATCTGCTGTCCAAAAACGCTATGGGCTGAAATCTGCGACTGAGCCAAAAACGCTGTTTTTGGGGCTGTTTTCTATGGGTCTTTGACGCTGAAAATCTGCAGGTTTAGGGCTGAAAACTGAGGATCTTCAAGGCTGAAAACTGAGGTCTTTCTGGGGCTGAATCTGCTACCTTTTTAGGGCTGGTTCTTGTTGGTCCTTCTTTGCTTAGAATCGCCAAGGCTGGAATCTGCAAGGGGCTGAGATCTGCAAACGTTGATGATTCTCAAAAACGCTAGGTGTGCAGCTTCTTCAAAAACGCTAGCTGTAGAAGCTTCTGCCGCGGTGGTTGATGATGCAAAACGCTAGTGCTGAGGTCTTCTTGGCGATGGGATTGCTGAGGAAAACGCCAAGCTGATGTTGATGGAAAAAGCTAGGACAATGGGGGATCTTGCTTGAGGGAATCGCCCCCAAGGGGTTCTTGCTTGAGAAGTTGCCTGTTGAGCGGTGGAGCTCCTGCTGCCTCTTCCGCCATTTAGCGCTAACTTGGGTTTGCTTATATATTAACTTAGCAAAATTGCCCTACCTACTTTTGTTGGAAAGTCACTTAAAAATAATAAGTGAAAAATGTCAAAAATAGGGAAAATAGGCTAAATGCACTGGAAAATTTCCCTAACTGAATCTGATGAATTCTGAAGGGAATACTGATGATCATGCTGTGTGCAACCAGAGGATATGCATCTATGCTAAGTGACTGGGCATGCACGATCTACGAATAGACTCACAAAAGTGCCAGATCACTTCTGAATCTAGACTAACTGGACTAACTGAACCCTGTTATGTTGTAGCTTGTCCACGGACACATAGGGTTGGATGTGTCACGTGACATTGGCCAAAACAAATTGTCCAGCATTGGTGTGACGTGATTTTTTTAAGTATAGTGCGCTGCTGGGTTTAATAATTGGGCGCTACAGATGTGTTACGAACAAACGCCAGCGAAGAAGTATTTCGAACAAGCACTTCAGCAAAAAGGGTTCCATTGTTTGGGATTTCTGTGTGCAAAAGAGGTGCAACAAGCCAAGAGGGGTGCGACAAGGATCAAGGGTTGTCGAGTGAGTGCCTTTTCACTGGGAACGGTGCGAGCACTATAGCCAAAGAGGTGCCACCAGATGAACGGGTGCATGCAACTCTTCCGGTACGCTGTGCAGGGATTATCAGGGTACGTTGTGCACACACATCCGTGTTCTGTTTCTATTAATAGAATTAGAACAGAAAAATCCAAGTTACCTCGTATGCTCATATGCATGTGTGTACTACCTTTCTTCTGCTTCCATACATTTCCGAGAAGGGGGTAGAGGGTAGCGGCGAGGGTGAGAGGCTCAATACCTTCAGGTCCCGGGAAAAAAATTTGCTCTGATGCCACTGTGAGGATTAGTGGTGCTAATCCTATAATTAAGACTTAAAACTTCATACTTAAGATCCAACTGAGACTCAAGAGATTGAATGTGTGTTTGATTGCTTGAATGATTGCTTTAAAACTGAGTACAATAGGCTCCTTATATAGGAGACGAAGAGACACGAATGAAAAGACACGTCTTATGATGAAGAGACGCGACTTTAGACGTAAAGACAGACGAAGAGCTACAACCATTGGACAAAGAGTTGAAGGGGTGTGACCAATCGTCGAAGGAGTGTGGCCTTTGGCGAAGAGATACGCCTCTTTAGCGAAGGGTCGTGACCATCCAAGCGTAGGGGTTCTCCTTGGCATGGTACTTTGCGTATCTACAACTAGGAGTAGATGTAATACTGTAACATAGTCACAATCGTGACAAAGGTGCTCCCTTCTCCATAAAACCTGCCTTTGGGTGGTCCATTTCTAGCAAACCATTTCCTATCTAGTTCGTCTTTGGGGCTAGCCAATAGATCAAAAATTGCAATAGCCCACAATACGTCCTTGATTACCTCAGTGTGCAATTCCCTTATATGTATGTGCAGAAACATGTCGTGCTTGGCAATGGTTTGGTCGCAGTGAGCATGATGATCACAAGGACAAGTACGATCGATATCTTAGCATTGGCGATGATAATGAACGAAGAGACCGGAGCTAGACAAGGGCTAGTGGATAGGCACAATCGATAGGCCGGCAGCGATGACGATGATGCACGTAGAGATCGGAGCTAGTCAAGGGCTGTTGGAGTACAAAGACTTGAGCTAGTCGAGGGATATTGGAGAAACATGTCATGCTTGGCAATGCCTTGGTCGCACATAGCATGATGATTGGGGGACAAGTACGATCGATATGCTAAAAGACCGGAGCAAGTCAAGTGCTATCGGAGAAACATGTCGTACTTGGCAATGCTTTGGTCAATGTGCACGCCAAATGTGAAGTCCTCGTGAAAGCACAAAAAGCTTTTAATGAGCTTTCCGTCTAGGACATCGTGCTTGATATGCCCTAATCGTGCGATATGCCCAACATGGCTGTAACAAGAAAACACTTGGCTGTTTTCAGTGGATGCAAAGTTAAGACCTCTACTTGAACGTGATCGACATGAGAAAAGCTACACAAAAAGCTTTTAATAGCTTTCCGTTTAGGATGTTTTCTTAGAATGCACCAATTGCTAGATATGCCCAACATGGATGGCTGTAACAAGGAAGCACTCGGCTATTTTCTGCAAATGCAAAGGGGCCTCTATGATAGACAAAGACACCATGACAGAGACAATGAATATGGAAGGGATTGTATCCACCGGCATGGTGATCAAAGGGCTCACATAGAGAATAATGATCACATGTAAAAAGGGAGAGCTAATCTTAGCCGTCTCCTTGACAATCAAAAACAGAAGGCGCACGTGGACATAACAAAGTGACAAGCATGCATCAAGTGGTCATGTTTGCACATGGATACAAAAAAACTCTTGTACACAACCAAATCAAAACTAGGAGTAATAGAGTTGTCAAGAAGCAGAATTTGCACAGGTGGATGGCCTTCCCAATGCTGGGCAATGCAAGGAACTTATGATTGTTCATCATTCCACTATCCAATCATCTTCATCCAGCACAAGAGCCGATGTGGATTTTTAGGCAGTCAAGCATGATGGATTTTTAGGCAGTCAAGATGATTGATGAAGAGGGAGCAAGACCAGAAGAACCTACTGGTGATTAGTGCTTGTGGGTCGTAACATCTTGCAACAGGACCATCATGCACCACTATTTTTGAAAACTTGAAGGTACTAAATTCTTCTCGATGCCTTGCAATTCCAAAAAAAAGTGGCCCTCCTATATTAGAGGAGAAGCAAATTCAAAACTAAAGGAGTAGCATATCGTAACCACTCTTCAACACTGGAGGAAAAAAGTTAAAACAAGTATACAGAGGAAGGGCACATTCCCTACGGTTTATAATAACTTAGAGGGGACAGTGCTATCTCCCCACCATAGTTACATATTGTTTTTTTTCCTTTTGTGGGGCACAAGCATGCAAGCACGTGATGCATCCATCATAATCTTCTTAACCCATGTTTATAAAAAATTTATTGCTACAAACATCTGCTCATTTCTCAGTTACTACCCTTCCATTAGAGCATATTCGATGGTGACTTACTTCGTGAATGTGACTTGAATCAAACCGTTCTCTACGAAATAATCATGGCACTCTAGTTCTTTTATTTATGTGCCACACATGGCACATTCAAAGTAGAATGTACAAAATGAATGTATTTATTTGTCCTATAGGTCGACTTCAATCTCTAATTAATAGACCTTTCTTTCTTTTTTCTTTCTCAATTTGTTAGTCAGCACACATGAAAATGTATTGTCTCAAATATATTGCAGGCTCTTGAGAAAATGCAACCTTTCAGCCCAACTCGAATCTAAGAAACTAAAACAACGGCTTTTCAATAAAAACATCACAAATACCTGTTCCCTTGGCTTCTGAACCCTTCTAGAGCATGACGAGGGGAAAGGCACCCCAACGAGAGCCAAGGTGAAATTTTTGAGGAGAAATTTGAGCCATGAAGACTAGCTTTAGTGTTGGCCTTGTTGCTTGATAGTCCAGCATAATCTGCTACAAGCCTCTCAAGTCTCTTCAGAGCTTCTTTCTCCCCACCAATCAATGGGGTGGCTATTGATGTTCCCTGCCCAAAAAAGAAAACACTCAAGAAATTCTTGCAAGCTTTCAAAAATAATGTAGAGCACTGGCAGCTATAAGAGGTCATCCTCTCACGCTCAGGTCTACTTACATATTTAAAAAGAAACGGCTGCCTACTGTACTCAATAGTAGCAATCTAAAGTCTTACTTAAATCTTTGCAAAATACATTTCACAGCAGAGCAGCAAATCCACTCAGGTAAGTTCATTTCCTGCTTTTCTGGATATAACTCGGGAATAGGTCTTTAACAAAGGAGCCCAATATTTACTTCTCCAAGTGCTTTCAAAGAAAGCAAAACCTTATCCGTGGCTCACATACCAAGATGGCCATAGTTTACATTGTAACTAAAAGTGAAGAAACTGTCAGAGGTGCAAAACAGGCAAGCTATTAAGACTGCATGCAGCGAGAAATAAAGGCTACAATACACGTTAACAAGCACAAGCCTTACCTACGAACCTAGTCAAAGAAAGGAAGATTTCACGAAATTTTCCTCCTCAGAATATGCTTCCATGTGTACTTGCATGCAACAATGATTGTTCTACCATAACATTGTGATTGTAACCAAAACACAAATGGATAGTCACTTAAGGACTTCAGCTTTATCAACAATATGATATCGCAGAAGCGCTTGAATGTACCTTGCGTGGTGATGAAAGTGATTTGACGCCAAGCTCTTCCAATGTTGGCATATCCCCAGGCTTGATGGATCCTCTAATGGGAAAACCCTTAAGCTGTTTGGGGGTCTCAATGGTCTCACGTACACTTATCTTGCTTACTTTCTCATGAAATGCACTATATGTGTCAGGTAAATTCTCAACCTTGAATGGAAGGTCATCCACATGGAACAATGTGTTACCCCACATGTATTTTGTCTCCACACCTTCTTCTTGGAGAGCGGCTCGTACCTTCTTCTCTGATTGCAACCCCTCATATGAAACATCCAAGTGAGCATACAATGCATCTGCCCCAATAGCCTTAGCTAAGCTTAAAAGAACCTCCTCAGGCTTGCCTATTCGTACAACTAGGTCAGAGCCTAGTTCCTTAATCTTTTCTCTCAAATCAGACACACATTGCAAAAGGAACCTTGCCCTGTAGGGACCTGTCTTGTCAAAACCAGAAGAAGACTTGCCAAATTCCCGGGGATCAAAAACATACACAGGCAGGAGAGAAACAGACTCTTTGGAAGCTGTGGCAAGTGCTTCATTGTCATGACAGCGAAGATCACTACGGAACCAGACAATGGATGCCTTGCGCATTGCACCACCACCATTGGGGTTTCCATAGCTATTGTTTCTGTCGGGAAGATGCAGATAATCAGGAAATGCAGAAAAGAACTTCTTCTTGCTCCCCACAGAAACCGAACTCGAACCTGCCCCTTCCATATCCAGATACGTTGTTGCCGCAGATATTGCTGGCATCACAGGGGTAGGGCTAATACATTTCTTTTGTGAGAGAAGCTTCGCTCCAGAAGAAGCTATTGAATTTGCAGCCAAAACTCTCGATTTGGAGAGGCAAGGGTTGAAGGAGAGGACGGGACCAAAGGCAAGGGAAAGGGAGGCAAGCAGGGAAGGGCGATGGTGAAAAGATACTGCGTGCTGGCGATGATTCTGTAACGCCAGAGCCTGCTCTTCCAGTCCTTGTGCTTCCGTTTCTGTTGAAGCAATTGGTAGAGATGAAGAAATGTGAGCTGCTGCTACAGGGGAGGCCGCAGAAGAGACAAGCTTTGTGTTGTAATCCATGAGAAGCTCGAGATCTCGCAAGGAGCTAGCCATGGTTGTGAGTCCCCGCTCAGGAAAATGGAAAACTCTTTATCTTAACCTGCATAAAAATGGACCAGGAATGACAATTTATATCACCACTAGGGGTAGACCAGTCCAAACAACAAAGATCAACCTCTATGAGTAGAACACTACTACCAAAAACACTACTCAAACAAGTGATAAAATCACAAGGCATGCCAGGCATGATAAAAAATTCTGTTTGACATCCAATTTTTCAAGCCCCTTTTCATATGCTTTGTGTAATGCAATCAACTTACATAATTGGCCATATATAACGTTAACTTAAAGATATAAATACAAAAAATGACAAGCAATTTTGAGATTGTTTTGATAGGCAAAATAGCCCTTGACAAAAAAAGTAGGCGTCAATTTTAGGCTTTGATATGAGGGTAGATCCCACTTTAAAATCACTACATCCAAGCTTTTTATAAAAAAAACATAAGTGTGCACATAGAATTGAATTAAAAAAGCACCCTTAAGCTCTACACCCTAAGCTTTAGATCCCTATGCTCTACACCCCACTTTAAAAACTCTACATTTTTAAGCTCTAGAGCTCTTTTTACAAATTTAAAACTGTAGATCCCTAAGTTGTAAATCCCACTAAAAAGCTTTAAAGTTCTAAGTCCTAAAACTCTAGCGTCTCGGGGTGACCCTCCCCCTACTTGTGGATCCATGTAACATTTCACTTTCTTTAATTCAAAATTTTACCTTCTAATAAAAAAAAAAACTCTAGGTCCTCATTGGATCATCGGAGATCTTACTTTAAAAGTTCTACATCTTTAAGTTCTAAACTTAGCTTTAAAATCTTTTATAAAAAAATAAAAAATCTTTAAAGGTTAAAGCCCTAAATGATAAATTCCTTCCATAAAGTTTTAACTAACAAAAATGACAACTTTAGTTTATTACCTCAAGTTTCAAGTTTCAAGGGGTGAACCAAATTCTCAAAATGAAAAGGTGGGTAACACAAATTTCAAAATTAAAAGGTGACTCTTTGGATTTGTGGAGCCTCTAAGGCTTTATCATTTAACTTGTAAGGCTGTCAACGTTTCATGCTTCCAAAGGCATTGGGCAACCCAAAATCTTTTCCTTGATATATGAGAGTTCGTTTCATATTTCAAAACCCAAGACATGTCCATCATTAGATTTACACAATTCATTTCAATGAGTACCCACTATCTTATTTCAACCAATCAATATTTTGGACATGTCAAAAAAATGCTTAAAAATACAACTCAACCTTTTTCCTATTTTAATCAGTAAAAAGAGAAGTAATCTCTATAGCCTTTGCCCTTTGGGCAGGCCAAAAAACTAATAAATGGGTTTTCATGTGATACATGAGAGCGAGAACAAAAGTGAGTAGATTGTTTGTGTCCTATGGATGAGAGAAGTCCAAACTAAGAGTGGCTTCACAAACATCTGGACGTGAGTAGAGGACAAAAAAAGCAGCCAATTAGACTTCGCAACATCGGATTGGGCGTCCGGAGCTCCTTCACACACGAAGTTGAAGGGCGCACGTTGGCAATCCATGGAAAATAAAGACAAAAGTGATGCCAAGAGAAAAACCAATGCCCAAAATTCTTACCAAGGCTATTCCAACAACAACAACAATTGATCCAAGGAGAAGGGAGTTTACAAAGGTAAATATAAACTCTCTCCTAAAGAGCTAGAAGCTTTTAGGAAGAACCACAAATGTTTTTAAGCGTGGGGAGCAAGGCATGGTTATCGTCCTTACCCCAAGAGAATTGCCCGTAATGAGACTTCTAGAGTCTTTATGTTTGAAGCTCCAAAAGAGGATGCTCATTGCCAAAGATTTCTCCTTTCCTATGCTTGGGGAAAGATGCAAGAGCATGATGACTTTATTTTGTTTGACCCTAGTTCAACTCACAACTTCATATCCACGGAGTTGACCACTAAGCTAGGCATACAAGCCCACAAGATAGGAGATGCATTGAAAGCCAATGGAGCTATCAAGGGACAAGACGTCTTAGTTACTGCTTTCATTGGAAAATTAAGGCTTCATGTCCAAAGCTATGTGGAAAAAAAGGATTTCTTCATCTTCCCTCTCAAACATGAGAATGTTATTGTTGGGGCACCATGGTTTAACCGCACGGCTTCCAACATGAAGTTCCCTGAAAGGAGAATCTACTTCACCTACAGGGAAGAGAGCATGTACATAGATGCTAATGATTATCGAAACACCATATCCTTGCAATAAAGGGAATCAAGAGGAATTAGAGTTGTCTAATTTCCTGAATGGATCCCAAGATGTTTTCAATGATGACATCCCTAGTGAGCTACCTCTAAAATGAGGGATGATGACCATGCAATTGAGCTCCTACCAGGAAGCTCACTGCCTAACAAGCCTCCTTGTCGAGTTTCACAAGCTCAACAAGACGAGATCATGATGCAAGTGCATGAATTGGTGGAAAAAGGGATGGTGAGGTCTAGCTCCTCTCCACTTTGTTCACCATTGCTTTTAGCACAAAAGAAAGACGACAGATATCCCATGTGTGTCAATTATAGTGTACTAAATAAGGTTACTATCAAAAATAGATTTCCCGTGCCACGGATAGAAGATCTATTTGATAATTTACAAGTTTTGGCCTAACAAATGCTCCAGACGCATTCAAACTCATGATGGACAAAAATCTTCAGGCCATTCAAATTCTCTTGAGGAGTACAAGCGACACCTCCAGGTAATCTTTCAAGTTGTGAGAGAGGATAAGCTTTTCATTGATAAAGAAAAGTGAATTTTTCGTACAAGAGATTCAATATTTAGGTCACATTATCTCTAGAGATGGCACCCGTATGGATCCAACAAAGTTATAGATAATAAAAGGATGGCCTAATCCAAGGAATCTACACGAGGTACGAAGCTTCATAGGTATGTGTACATACTATAGATGCTTCATTAAAAAAAATTATCGCTAATAGAAATCCCATTACATGACTGAACACAAAAGAACGTTAAGTATTCATGGACTGCAAAAGTGCAAGAAGCTTAAGGAGAATCTTATCTCTCAACGTGTGCTCACATTACTAGATCTCTCAAAGCCATTTGAGGTCCAATGTGACGCTTGTGGTAATTGCCTTGGAGCTATTTTGCTTCAAGAAGCGCATGCCATAGCATATGAGAGTCAAAGACTCAACTTCGATTAGTGAGTATTGGGCAAATATAAAAAAGAGTTACTAGCTATTCTATACGCCCTAAACACGTGGAAACACTATCTCTTGGGGGCTCCATTCATCCTACGAATGGATCACAAAGCCTCAAGAACTTCATGACGCAAACCAAGCTCTCCGACAAACAAATGAGGTGGGAAAACTTTCTTTTGCAATTTAAATTCCATATTGCTCACATTGTCGGCAAGCACAATCAAGTGGTCAATGCACTTTCACAACGACCAAGGTTAAATGTGGTGTCTATAGCAACAATGATCTATCTTTTATGATAGATGAGTATGCTATTGACCGAGACTTTAAGTACGTAATTACAGCCTTTGCATTAGGGAAGAAAAAAAGAACCATTCACCTTGAAGGATGGTTATCTTTCAAACGGCAATAGGCTATGTGCTAATCACCCAAACAATACGAAAGTCATGTATGAATCCCATACTTCTCCCTATGCGGGGCAAAGAGGGATTCCATAGTCTACTCTTCGAGGAGTAGAAATGTATTTCTCTTGGTCTACCATGAAAAGTAAACATACAAGAGTATGTTTCAAAATGCGTGGTATACCAAAAGTTGAAATTTGATCGAGGGAAGCAACTTGGATTGTTTCAGTCAAAAGGCTTAACAAGAAAACACACTCTATGACTGTTAAAAAGACTATTAAGGCACATCAAATGCCAACCGTCTTTAAATCTCAAATTTTCAAGCATCATGGATTTCCAACACCCATAGTGTCGGACAAAGATCCTAGAATGACCGGTAATTTCTAGAAGGGTCTCTTTGAGAATCTAGGAAGTAGATTAAATTTCTCTTTTTGGCCTATCATCCACAAATGGATGACCAAAGTGAAATCACTAACCTAACAATTCTTGATATACTAAAAGCCTATGTCATGGAAGTAGATCAATGTTCTCAATGATAGAAGTATGTACCTCTTATAGAGTATGCGTACAATGATATTGTACATACTTCTATGGGGAAAGTACCTTTTGAGGTTAAAGAAGGAAGATCCAAAAGACCCTTACTACTTAAAGTACATGGGAAGATCTTCGCTGCTGATGAATATAGCTGAGACCTACAAGAATCTTTTCCAAAGATTAAAGGGGTTATATCCATCTCACAGGAAAGGCAAAAAGGGTTGCTACTAATAAGCACAGAAGAGCCTTAGCCTTTAAGGAAAATGATTGGGTCTTGCTAAAGTTTCTCAAGGTTCGTTCAAGGCATACTACGGGCAAGAATCCTATGGGCCACCAAGAGTATTATGCTAATCTAGCAAATAGATACTATGTTCCTTTTTAAATTCTTAAGCCAATCAATGAGCTGGCTTATCAGTTAAAGTTGCCCCAACCATTGGCTCATGCACCATGTTTTCCATGAGAGCCTATGTAAGCCTTACAAAGGAGCTCCATCAAAAGAAGCAATAGTTGCAGACCCTCCAAAAATCTTAGATCAAGTACTTCAATCTGAGTCCATCCTATGACATGAAGACAAGGTATTAAGAAACGGTAAGATTATTTGACGATATCTTATTAAGTCAAAGAATTATCCTTTTAAAGATGCTAAATGGATGCAAGGAACCTAGCTTAAGGATACTATGAACCTTGTCAATGCTTACAATGTTGCCCTACAGTAAGCATATGAAAATGCATCTTAAATGAAAAATGTTTTTGTCTTATAAGACTAGTTCTCTTTTTATTGTGCACAAATTTAAGTAGTTTGCATGCTTAGAATCATGTTTGTGGTGACGACGTCTCCCAAACACCAAGTAGAACTTGTCACTCTGCTTTGAAAGTATGATATGGACTAAAGAGCAGACATGCTTGCGGCAGGTATGTCTCCCAAGCACCTAATGGATTAGTCATCCATCTTGGAATGATGTCGAAGGGTAAAAAGGGATCCTCTACCCGCTAAGTGACATGGACTAATGACTAGGCTTTATCTTCTCTACCTCATAGTCGAGGACGACTATGATTTCAAGAGAGAGGTAATGTCATAAAATATAAATACTAACTTTACCAAATGATTTTCTCATATTAAACTGATCATTTAATGTGGGAGAATAAACGGGAACAAGAGTTAGAATAAAGACATGTACTTCTAGACCTATCTGATATGGACTAAAGAGCAGACATGCTTGTGGCAGCTATGTCTCCCAAGCACCAAATGGATTAGTCATCCATCTTGGAATGATGTCGAAGGGTAAAAAGGATATCTAACTTTACCAAATGATTTTCTCATATTAAATTGATCATTTAATGTGGGAGAATAAACGAGAACAAGAGTTAGAATAGAGACATGTGCTTCTAAACCTATCTCAACACGGGACCAAAAGGAGAGAAGGTCTATCAAAGAGCAATGTGCAATAAGTGCTTTTAGACTTACCTCAGCAGGGGACCAAGAGGAGAGATGGTTACATCTCAATAAGGGTCCAAAAGGAGGTAGTCTATCAAAGAGCAAAGTGCATCTAATGGAGCTTAAAAGACCTTAGGGTTAGCTTCATTAAATACCTCCAATGGTTAGTGTTAAAAGTCCTTTTACCTTAGGCAAGCTAGGGTTGAGCTTGAGGTGGGAACCCGACCTAAGCTTGAGGTGCTTGTTGTGCTTGATGACTAACTTGTCATGTGTGATGACTAAGGTACTTGAGGTGCTTGTCATACTTAATGGGGGGTAAGGTGCTTGAGTCAAAAAGAGACCCTACAAACTTAATGAGGAAGGTGCTTGAGAAGCTTCCCATACATGGGGGGTAAGGTGCTTGAGTCAAAAAGAGACCCTACAAACTTAATGACGAAGGTGCTTGAGAAGCTTCCTATGCATGATAGTCCCAAAGTTAGGGGAATCTTTGACTTACCATCCACTGACCCAAAGGGCACCCCTTTTTCAAAGGGCACATGGGACACATGTCAGACTCTCCCTATGCTTAACCACATGGTCTGCTTGAATGCTATTGGTTGGGCTAAAGAGGGGTCCAATGAGCTTGCAGCATGTGGAAAAGTTACAACTCGCCCCAAGCAAGCAAGGAGGGTGCTAGGGAGATATACACCATACACACTCTCATTTTGTGGATTCATTCTCACTTGGTGAAAGTTGAGAAACTCCACCTCCTTCTCCAAGCTTGTGAGAAGTGAGAGCCTACACCAACACTCTTGGCTATGGAATGCAAATCCAACCAAGAGCCATACTTCGATGCTTAATCTTTCCATCTTCTCCATCTTCATTACTATGCTATTATGTATGCTAGAAAGAAGAGTGATGATAAGTGAGGAACTATTTCTTTCCCCTTTGGAATGTTTCTTCTTCCTCTTTCCTACCCTCATTCCCCGCTAGCTCTTTTCACCTTCGAAAGTGATTGAGGCCGTGGGATTGAGGCTTGGGATAGTTAATGCTTTCTATAAATTTTATGTTATGTTTGTGATGCATGAAGCTTTCTATCTTCATTGCATCACCTAGGTCACAAGGAACACAAAGATTGTATTGTACCAAGTCTCTCTTGATGGAAGAAACTATAATACAAATGCCTCCCCGGTCCTCAACTATTGTCATGTTCTCTAAACTCTCTACCTTGCAAAAGTATTGTTCATGCTAAGTTAACTAAGTACCAAGTTTATGTTGCTACCATCAATTAAGTTCACCCACTATGCTCATAAAGTAATCTCACAAAAGTGCTTTATCTAATTTCCTAATTCTGTTACTCTCAAAGTTCATATGCCATTTCCATTACATTGGTATCAGAGCATTTGTTTTCTCTTTTCCTGCTTAAGAAGAGAGGTCCTTAAGTAGCCTATTAATGGTTTTTTAAAAAATTCTATTAGGGTAAGTGGGACTCGGATCTATTATCAGTTTTGTTGAGCCCACTATGTGGGATATGGTGCACACCTCGGGAGCTTTGGTCTTAATAATAGAGTCTTTTTAGACTTGCATACAGCTTTACCATTATTGAGCCATAAGAAGTCCGTAAGGAGCTATCCCTCGGCAACTTCACTATGTTAGACTCACTCCACTACTCTCTATAATTAACCAATTCGAGCCGTGGGTGTAGATACCTAAGTGCCTATTTTCAAAGGCTAAGAGGAGTAGCAACTAAGGTTTTGAATTGCCAAACCATAAACTAAGTGAACACATAAGTTTAATTAACATGGCTGACAATAACCAAGAGAGTAGAATGAACATTGATAACTTTGATTTTGCACATGAAGGTGCTAATGATGATGCCCCCATGTTTGTTAATTATCTTGTCACTAGGTTGCAACAAGCTATGGGCAACCCCGCTTTGCAAGCCGAAGTTACTCAACAACTTCGTGCTTATGGGATTTCCTTTCCTCTCCAAGAGGAGTGAGAGCTTAGGAGGCCTCTTGATGAGACCCCCAAAAGAAGACTCTCTCCCATACGAGAGGAGGAATACAAAGATCAAGAAAGTACTAAATCCCTAAATTCCTCCAAAGATGTGGCTCCACAACAAAGGCGGACTAAACGATCGCCAACTCCTTCCAAGAGGAAACGGTTAACCCATAGTCCTTCTCCTTGTCACTTCAAAAATGAAAAGAGGAAACAAAGGAAGAAAAGGGCAAGAAAGAGGTCACCCTCTTATCCTTCTTCTTCACCTTCCTCCTCTTCTGACAAAGCAATAGTTATTCTCCTAGAGAATACAAGAGGGGAGGACATCGCAAATCTTACCCTGAATGGCGAAGGTCACAAAATCTAACGAAGTTTAAAGAGTATCTCTTTTCTCACCTATGATGGCACCTTTGGTGCTACCGACAAAGTATTGGCCTTCATCCAAAAATTTGATGACGCCTATGGAGACAAGGGCTTCACGGAGTTCTCCAAGCTACGCCATGTAGCTATGCACTTCCAAAAATCGGCTCGTCAATAATGGGCTAGCCTTCGTGGCAACGGCGAAGCCCCAAAGACATGGAAAACTCTACGAGTTTCCATCATGAAGCAATTCCTTGCAAGTGATGCAAAGGACAAAGTGCTTACTAAATGGTGAATTTTAAAGCTTCTCTCTCATGAGTCTATCCACAAATATGTGGACAACTTTTGGGATTTACATCTCAAGGCTAGTATCTTTCAAAAGATAGACTTTGCTGAGCCAAAACAACAATTCTGTGCGGGATTACCCAAAGAGATGGCCGAGTATGTCAACTCTCAATGGCTTGGTTCTATCACTGAAGTAATCCACCACACCATGGTTGCTTCATGCATCAATTTCCAACAAGGGGCTAGACGGAATGTCAAGCCCATGGAAAATAAAGACAAAAGTGATGCCAAGAGAAAAACCAATGCCCAAAATTCTTACCAAGGCTATTCCAACAACAACAACAATCGATCCAAGGAGAAGGAGTTTACAGAGGTAAATATAAACTCTCTCCTAAAGAGCTAGAAGCTTTTAGTAAGGACCAAAAATGTTTTAAGTTTGGGGAGCAAGGCCATGGTTATCGTCCTTACCCCAAGAGAATTGCCCGTAATGAGACTCTTAGAGTCTCTATGTTTGAAGCTCCAAAAGAGGATGCTCATTGCCAAGGATTTCTCCTTTCCTATGCTTGGGGAAAGATGCAAGAGCATGATGACTTTATTTTGTTTGACCCTAGTTCAACTCACAACTTCATATCCACGGAGTTAACCACTAAGCTAGGCATACAAGCCCACAAGATAGGAGATGCATTGAAAGCCAATGGATCTATCAAGGGACAAGACGTCTCAGTTACTTCTTTCATTGGAAAATTAAGGCTTCATGTCCATCTATGTGGACAAAAAGGATTTCTTCATCTTTCCTCTCAAACATGAGAATGTTATCAGTGGGGCACCATGGTTTAACCGCGTGGCTTCCAAGATGAAGTTTCCCTGAAAGGAGAATCTACTTCACCTACAGGGAAGAGAGCATGTATATAGATGCTAATGATTAGGGAAACACCATATCCTTGCAATAAAGGGAATCAAGAGGAATTAGAGTTGTCTAATTTCCTAAATGGATCCCAAGATGTTTTCAATGATGACATCCCTAGTGAGCTACCTTTAAAATGAGGGATGATGACCATGCAATTGAGCTCCTACCAGGAAGCTCACTGCCTAACAAGCCTCCTTGTCGAGTTTCACAAGCTCAACAAGACGAGATCATGATGCAAGTGCATGAATTGGTGGAAAAAGGGATGATGAGGTCTAGCTCCTCTCCATTTTGTTCACCATTGCTTTTAGCGCAAAAGAAACACGACATATATCCCATGTGTGTCGATTATAGTGTACTAAATAAGATTACTATCAAAAATAGATTTCTCGTGCCGTGAGTAGAAGATCTATTTGATAATTTACAAGTTTTGGCCTAACAAATGCTCCAGGCATATTCAAACTCATGATGGACAAAAATCTTCAGCCATTCAAATTCTCTTGAGGAGTACAAGCGACACCTCCAGGTAATCTTTCAAGTTGTGAGAGAGAATAATCTTTTTATTGATTAAAAAAAAAGTGAATTTTTCGTACAAGAGATTCAATATTTAGGTCACATTATCTCTAGAGATGGCACCCGTATGGATCCGCCAAAGTTATAGATAATAAAAGGATGGCCTAATCCAAGGAATCTACATGAGGTACGAAGTTTCATAGGTATGTGTGCATACTATAGATGCTTCATTAAAAAAATTTATCGCTAATAGCAATCCCATTACATGACTTAACAAAAAAGAACGTTAAGTATTCATGGACTGCAAAAGTGCAAGAAGCTTTTGAAGAAGCTTAAAGAGAATCTTATCGCTCAACGTGTGCTCACACTACTAGATCTCTCAAATCCATTTGAGGTCCAATGTGACACTTGTGGTAATTGCCTTGGAGCTATTTTGCTTCAAGAAGCGCATGCAATAGCATATGAGATTCAAAGACTCAACTTCGATAAGTGAGTATTGGGAAAATACAAAAAAGAGATACTAGCTATTCTATATGCCCTAAACACGTGGAAACACTATCTCTTGGGGGCTCCATTTATCCTACGAATGGATCACAAAGCCTCAAACTTCATGATGCAAACCAAGCTCTCCGACAAACAAATGAGGTGGGCAAACTTTCTTTTGCAATTTAAATTTCATATTTCTCACATTGTTGGCAAACACAATCAAGTGGTCGATGCACTTTCACAGCGACCAACACAATCAAGTGGTCGATGCACTTTCACAACGACCAAGGGTAAATGTGGTGTCTATAGCAACTCACAATGATCTATCTTTTATGATAGATGAGTATGCTACTAACCGAGACTTTAAGTACGTAATTACAGCCTTTGCATTAGGGAAGAAAAAAAGAACCATTCACTTTGAAGTATGGTTATCTTCCAGATGGCAATAGGCTATGTGTTAATTACCCAAACAATCCGAAAGTCATGTATGAATCCCATACTTCTCCGTATGCGGCACAAAGATATGGTGATTCCCTTTATTGCAAGGATATGGTTTTTCCCTAATCATTAACATCTATGTACATGCTCTCTTCCTTGTAGGTGAAGTAGATTCTCCTTTCAGGGAACTTCATGTTGGAAGCCATGTGGTTAAACCATGGTGCACCAATGATAACATTCTCATGTTTGAGAGGGAAGATGAAGAAATCCTTTTTGTCCACATAGCTTTGGACATGAAGCCTTAATTTTCCAATGAAAGAAGTATCTGAGACGTCTTGTCCTTTGATAGCTCCATTGGCTTTCAATACATCTCCTATCTTGTCGGCTTGTATGACTAGCTTAGTGGTCAACTCCATGGATATGAAGTTGGGAGTTGAACTAGGATCAAACAAAATAAAGTCATCATGCTCTTGCATCTTTCCCCAAGCATAGGAAAGGAGAAATCTTTGGCAATGAGCATCCTCTTTTGGAGCTTCAAACATAGAGACTCTAGAAGTTTCATTACGGGCAATTCTCTTAGGGTAAGGACGATAACCATGGCCTTGCTCCCCACACTTAAAACATTTGTGGTTCTTCCTAAAAGCTTCTAGCTCTTTAGGAGAGAGTTTATATTTACCTCTGTAAACTCCCTTCTCCTTGGATCGATTGTTGTTGTTGTTGGAATAGCCTTGGTAAGAATTTTGGGCATTGGTTTTCCTCTTGGCATCACTTTTGTCTTTATTTTCCATGGGCTTGACATTCTGTCTAGCCCCTTGTTGGAAATTTATGCACGAAGCAACCATGGTGTGGATTACTTTAGTGATAGAACCAAGCCGTTGAGAATTGACATACTCGGCCATATCTTTGGGTAATCCCGCACAGAATTGTTGCTTTTGCTCGACAAAGTCTATCTTTTGAAAGATAGTAGCCTTGAGATGTAAATCCCAAAACTTGTCCACTTATTTGTGGATAGACTCATGAGAGAGAAGCTATAAACTTCACCATTTGGTAAGCACTTTGTCCTTTGTATCACTTGCAAGGAATTGCTTCATGATGGAAACTCGTAGAGTTTTCCATGTCTTTGGGGCTTCGCCGTTACCACGAATGCTAGCTCACCATTGACGAGTCAACTTTTGGAAGTGCATAGCTACATGGTGTAGCTTGGAGGACTCCCTAAAGCCCTCGTCTCCAAAGGCCACATCAAATTGTTGGATGAAGGCCAATACTTTGTCGGTAGCACCAAAGGTGCCATCATAGGTGAGAAAAGAGATACTCTTTCCTCCCTCTTTAAACTTCTTTAGCTTATGTGACCTTCGCCATGCAGGGTAATATTTGCGATGTCCTCCCCTCTTGTATTCTCTAGGAGAATAACTATTGCTTTTGTCAGAAGAGGAGGAAGGTGAAGAAGAAGGATAAGAGGGTGACCTCTTTCTTGCCCTTTTCTTCCTTTGTTTCCTATCTTCATGTTTGAAGTGATGAGGAGAAGGACTATGGGTTAACCGTTTCCTCTTGGGAGGAGTTGGTGATCGTTTAGTCCACCTTCTTCGTAGAGCCACATCTTTGGAGTAATTTAGGGATTCAATACTTTCTTGATCTTTGGATTCCTCCTCTCGTATGGGAGAGAGTCTTATTTTGGGGGTCTCATCAAGAGGCATCCTAAGCTCTCTCTCCTCTTGGAGAGGAAAGGAAATCCCATAAGCACGAAGTTGTTAAGTAACTTCAGCTTGCAAAGCGGGGTTGCCCATAGCTTGTTGCAACCTAGTGACAAGATAATTAACAAACATGGGGGCATCATCATTAGCACCTTCATGTGCAAAATCAAAGTTATCAATATTCATTCTACTCTCTTGGATATTGTCAGCCATGTTAATTAAACTTATGTGTTTACTTAGTTTATGCTTTGGCAATTCAAAACCTTAGTTCTACTCCTCTTAGCCTTTGAAAATAGGCACTTAAGTATCTACACCCACGGATCGAATTGGTTAATTATAGAGACTAGTGGAGTGAGTGTAACATAGCGAAGTTGCCAAGGGATAGCTCCTTTTGGACTTCTTATGGCTTAATAATGGTAAAGCCGTAAGAAAGTCTAAAAAGACTCCATTATTAAGACCAAAGCTTCCGAGGTGTGCACCATATCCCACATAGTGGGCTCAACAAAACCGGTAATAGATCCTAGTCCCACTTACCCTAATATAATTAACAAAAACAACCATTAATAGGCTACTTAAGGACCTCTCTTCTTAAGCAAGAAAAGAGAAACAAAATGCTCTGATACCAATGTAATGGAAATGGCCTATGAACTTTGAGAGTAGTGGAATTAGGAAATTAAATAAAGCACTTTTGTGAGATTACTTTGTGAGCATAGTGGGTGAACTTAATTGATGGTAGCAACATAAACATGGTACTTAGTTAACTTGGCATGAAAAATACTTTTGCAAGGTAGAGAGTTTAGAGAACATGACAATAGTTGAGGACCGGATTCCCCCCTCCAATAGGCATTTGTATTATAGTTTCTCCCATCAAGAGAGACTTGGTACAATACAATCTTTGTGTTCCTTGTGACCTAGGTGATGCAATGAAGATGGAAATCTTCATGCATCAGAAACATAACATAAACTTTGTAGAAAGCATTAACTATCCCAAGCCTCAGTCCCAAGGCCTCAAACACCTTTGAAGGTGGAGAGAGCTAGCGGGGAATTAGGGTAGGGAAGAGGAAGAAGAAACATTCCATATGAGAAAGAAATAGTTCCTCACTTATCATCACTCTTCTTGATAGCATACATAATAGCATACTAATGAAGATGGAGAAGATGGAAAGCTTAAGCATTGAATAATGGCTCTTGGTTGGATTTGCATCCACAACCAAAAGTGTTGGTGTAGGCTCTCACTTCTCACAAGCTTGGAGAAGGAGGTGGAGTTCCTCAACTTTCACCGAGTGAGAATGAATCCACAAAATGAGTGTGTGTGTGTGGTGTATATCCCCCTAGCACCCCCCTTGCTTGCTTGGGGCGAGTTGTAACTTTTCCACATGTTGCAAGCTCATTGGATCCCTCTTTAGCCCAACCAATAGCATTCAAGCACACCATGTGGTTAAGCATATGGAGAGTCTGACATGTGTCCCATGTGCTCTTTGAAAAAGGGGTGGCCTTTAGGTGAGTGGAAAGTTAAGTCAAAGATTCCCCTAACTTTGGGACTTTCATGCATAGGAAGCTTTTCAAGCACCTTCCTTATTAAGTTTGTAGGGTCTCTTTTTGACTCAAGCACCTTACCCCCCATGTATGGGGAGCTTCTCAAGCACCTTCCTCATTAAGTTTGTTGGGTCTTTTTTTGACTCAAGCACCTTACCCCCCATGTATGGGAAGCTTCTCAAGCACCTTCCTCATTAAGTTTGTAGGGTCTCTTTTTGACTCAAGCACCTTACCCCCCATTAAGTATGACAAGCACCTCAAGTACCTTAGTCATCACGTGTGACAAGCACCTCAAGCACCTTAGTCATCAAGCACGCACCTTAGTCATCAAGCACGACAAGCACCTCAAGCTTAGGTCGGGTTCCCACCTCAAGCTCAGCCCTAGATTGCCTAAGGTCAAAGGACTTTTAACACTAACCATTGGAGGTCTTTAATGAAGCTAACCCTAAGGTATTTAAAGCTCCATTAGATGCACATTGCTCTTTGATAGACTACCTCCTTTTGGACCCTTATTGAGATGTAACCATCTCTCCTCTTGGTCCCCTGCTGAGGTAAGTTTAGAAGCACTTATTGCACATTGCTCTTTGATAGACCTTCTCTCCTTTTGGTCCCGTGTTGAGATAGGTCTAGAAGCACATGTCTCTATTCTAACTCTTGTTCTCGTTTATTCTCCCACATTAAATGATCAATTTAATATGAGAAAATCATTTGGTAAAGTTAGATACCCTTTTTACCTTTGACATCATTCCAAGATGGATGACTAATCCATTTGGTGCTTGGGAGACATAGCTGCCGCAAGCATGTTTGCTCTTTAGTCCATATCAGATAAGTCTAGAAGCACATGTCTCTATTCTAACTCTTGTTCCCATTTATTCTCCCACATTAAATGATCAGTTTAATATGAGAAAATCATTTGGTAAAGTTAGATATTATATTTTATGACAATTTCCTATATATTACTTTCTATGAGAGGTACGCAGTATATATTTTCTTTAGTTTGCACTACAATCTTGATAAAAATAAACAATGCATATTTCTCCTTGGTGTGATTAGGTGGTGATGACATTGCTTACTTGGATTAGTTACACTTTAGCACATTGTTTTTCTTCTTGCTATAAATTAATCAGAGGGATCCTCTCAAGTTGGAATCTTATTCACAATTGCATCTTGAAATAATCATATCTCTCCTTGAACCGAAGAGAAAGATTCCCAACACTTAAAAAAATATAGTCATACTAGTTTTACTTTGATGTTTTGAACAAGAGATTACCTGCTTCGGGGCTCTTAGCCTATTCATGTCATCCGATGAATTAGTTCCTTGATAGTGAGGCCAATCCTACTTATACCTAATGGCTTCAAAATAAATATATTCAATACTACTTACATAGTGAAAGACAATCTAAAGAGAAGAAACCTAAAGGAAAACTAAGCAAAGAAAAACACAAATGTAATAATGTGCAATCGACCATCTCTCTTTATATATTTAAAAAAAAAAGTCTTTTGACTTTCCACTTCCATGGGTCTTTTCATTTCTTAAACTCACCCTTCACTTATTTCCTTTCGATGTTTCTAAAGGCTTTTTTAATTTTTTGAGATTTGGGAGACCTGATTTCTATCCACAGAAAGCATCATCCATAGTGGCTACACCTTGTGCATAGATCCAATGATGTAAAGTGCTCGGCGTTTTAGACATATACAACGATCACAAGCATATCTACCAGCCACAACACTTTCTGAACAGAGTAGTTGATGTTATAGCGGAAGTGTAAACACAAAAAAGATTGGGATGAATCCCAATATACTGGCACGCCATGCATGCATATCGAAAAAATAAAGTGATAAGCTCGTTCTCAGCAGTGTGAGACCGATACCATACGTGCCTTGCACACTATATATTGGCATGGATACATGAAAATTTAACATTGCCAAATGAAGAATGTGAGCTCATATTCGTATTACCAATTCACCAAACCTATGTGCGATTATCATTGATCCTTGTTAAGTCTATCAAAGCACTTTCCTTTGCATAGCAGGGAAATCTTAAAGACATAAAACAAGAAGAATTTGAAATTGTATAACCTTGTTGCTCCTCTAAGGCCAGTTGCCTTTTCTTGAATGTGGCTCATAGCCATTATGCAGATAAATGGAGAGATGGTGGTTCATATTGATCTCCCATGAAAAGACATGCAAAGTTTCCCCCAAGTTTGTATGCTCAAGAAACTTAGTTGTCCAATTGCAATTGACTTCCAAGCTGTCTTTTTAGGAAATTTTGCAAAGGTGAATAAGATCACAATTGTAAACTTTTAACTTAACTTACTTACCAACTTGCTTAAATCATCACCTTTGGCATCCTGCAAGCTTTACATTACTTGGATTGGTTGTGTACTTTAAAAGCCTTTCTTTTTAGTAGATTTGTATAGTTCAAAACGAGACCAATGTATCGTGGCCCATCTTATGGCATGGTCATACTAGACAAATTTTAATGAAAATTGACCTCGTAAATCCTTTACGTTGTCGAGTAGGATACCATATTGGAAGCATAAAATTACCTACAATAATTGCACGAACAAAGCGTACCTAGCAATACTCATTTGCATGCAATCTTTATCGATTACCCTTAAAAGCCTGTCAAATCTTGCTTGCCAACAATGGGTTGATCATGACTATTTCTTACTGCATCTAGTTCAGAAAAACTTGCTTAGGAGCCTTACCCTAGCAAAAGTCATACCCAAAATTTTGAGGCAGGTAGAGAGATATTTCTGCCTGCTTCTTGAACAGCCAAGAGCCGGCCATGCCAAATATCTTACACTCTTCATCCAAGCTAGCAACAGAGTCTTGTCTTTGCATCATCAAACCCATGTATGTTTTTTGTGTTTGAAAATCTCTTGTCAGTCTCATAATCTATGAGTTCTAGCTTCCCTGATTTCTGAACTAATCCTCAATAGGCCTTGCCTTGAAAGGGCTTCCCATTGGAAACCGTTGTGTGATTGCCTTATGGCCATTTTGGGTGGTCTTCATAAGAACTAAACAAATGCATTGATAGGCCATTAGCATCATGAACTAAATGTACTTACCATTAGCATCACAAAGCTTGATCGATGCAACATGGAAACTTTCATTGCTTCAACTTCACATGCAAATGGAGATGTGTAGAACGAATTGTTTCCATGCACACAAAGAGCATGCCATGCATACATAAAAAGGTGCAAATTAAAATAGATGTGCTTTGACACTCATATCTACACACTGCCTCTTCCAAGTTTCCATGAAACTAACTTAGAAAAATGTTAATAAACTTTGTGCATGCAATGCATGAGCGTGTAACTTTGGAAAATCTTAGGTCCACTGCACAAATAGCTTCAAGGCAAAGTACACAATTGAGAGCTCATTTTGGTTGGATTGGAGAGAAGACAAATTTTACACTCATCATAGATACATAGGGAAAGGACCAAAGGAAACTTTGTTTTGTGATCTATTTTGTTTGATAGGACCATAATGTTTTGTTTTGTCCAAAAATACCACATTGTTCTCCATTCTAAGTTGATTTCGCATGTTTGTGCATGCTGATAGATTTAGTAAAGTTTTCATCTATTTGAAGCTGCGTGCCAGGCGTGCTCTTTGGCTTGAATTCTCTCTCTCTCTCTCTCTCTCTAGTCTCTCTCTCTCTCTCATATGAAATTAATCCCTTTTCTTACTGATTGCCATAGAAGCATCCTTTCTATACCACATTTGTAGTGGGCAATTCGAGGCTTGTGGTAACAAGTTCAAGATGATAGGAGGTGCATGCAGCCCATAAATGCTAATTAGCTACTTCCAAGTGTGATACTTTTTGCAACTACATCCTCTAAAAATTCATTCAAGGCAAGAAAGTACGGTGAACTAAAGAATTTTAAAAAGAAGGCTATTACTATGCAACAATGTACACCACATTGTGAAGGAAATCATATGTTAGATTGGTGTAATTAATTCTTTTTTCCAAAAATTTCAATGTGTGGCATGGCACAAGATCTTCCTAAAGGGCATGCATTTGTTGGCAAGTGATCATGATTTGGTTGATCATCATGAATTCAATTAGTCCTTAGCTAGGCAAAACACTATAGAGCATAATTTGTCATAGCTTGGTGCGAACGTGTTTGCGTTGACCACTTTTCTCAATCAATTTATGAATAATATGGCATCATGTGGTACATTAGCACCACCTCCAACCATTGGTACTCACTCTGTACTCAAGGAGTTCCAATTTTTTCTAATGGACAAGGGAATTAGGAATTCCACCTACTATTGATGTATCACATGAAGGTATATCCCTTCTTCCTCAAGTGACACTAGTAATAAATTGAAGAACATGATGCCAATAGTGTACCAAGAAAAAGAGAATGAGAAGGAGAAGGATTCTATGAATATTTTTCTCCACAAGAAGGGTGATATTCACACACTCCAACACACTCCAAATATGAGAAATGGGTAGAGAAAAGTCTCTTTAAGGCATACAAACGGTGAATGAGTCTCAAGGACCCCCATAATCCAACCACTTGTGCATCTTTTGAGTCAGCATTTTGCCCGTATTTTGCAAGGAATTCCTTTTGCAGAATGAGAAGGATTGGTGTTGGGATGCTTGGGATACATGTGTGATGGATAATCTCACACTCACTAGGTACGTCACCAATCACAGAGAAATTATTTTGAAGTTCTAAGGTATTTATGAGTGTCAAAAGCTGTGGGGCTTTATCTATGGGCTTGATCCAAAGTATCAGGCTAAGATTAAAACCCATCACCCTAAAGTTTTACATGAAGCATGCACAAGTTTATGATGAAACTTTGCATTAAAAAAAAAGCAAAAAAAAAGACCTTTTCACAAGCATGTGCACACCTACATCTAATAAGAAACTAAAATCATCTACTCCTACAAGATAATACTCTTGGAAAATCACGTCAAGTAAAGGGGATTGATGACAAAGAATTTTCCAGAAAATATGTCAAAATGGGAGCAACAAGCCCAAAAGCAATACAAATTGCTTAGGACTCCACCAATCAACTCTAACTAATAAGGGCTACTAGGTTTTATGATCAATTTTGTAGAATTCAAGACCTCCTGGATCACAATTCATGGTACAAAGTAGATTTTGCCAAGGACTACTCCAATGTATAGCTAGTGTCCAAGTCAAGTCCCAAGCAGTTTGGATCCAATAAACTCCAAATAATAAGGGCTACTAGCTCTTATGATCAATTTTGGAAAATTCAAGACCTCATGGATTATGATCATGGTACACATTAGATTTTTTTGATGACTACTCCAATGTATAGTTAGTATCCAAGACAAGTACTAAGCTAAGTTTGCATGGAAAAAGAACTCATTTTCCTGTGATTTATTGCTAATCATTATGCCACCAATGTTGCCTAAAAAGGACTCAGGACCCAATTTTTGGTATCCACACACATCTCGACAACCTTCACGATAACCATAGATACTCCTCAACAATCCCTTCAAACATGCACTAGAATCAAGAGGGGCGGATGTTACAAATTAGAATGGTAACTCTTTGTCAGAAACACTTGTCTTTGACATGGAGAAAAGTGGATTGGAGGCACAAGGATGCAAATCCATCCAGAAAATTGGACAATTGAAGTGATTTGCCAAGGTGAGCATCAAGGTGGACATTAAAATTCGCATGCTCAATTATAAAACCTCAATATATTTTTTTGCGAGGTAGGTTTGTACGAAATTGTTTGGGCTTAGTAAGAGTTCCAAATTGTAGTGGATTCATAGATGATTGGCCTAGGTGAAAAGATTGGTGTTAAGAGAGACATTATTGAGCCTACATAACCTTAGGACTTCAATATTTTTAGAAGCGCCAGCTATAAAAGTGACTTAACTCATTTTGAGAAATTATAGTTTGAGCTAAGAAACGCACTATACAAAAGATCTTTTGTCAAGAATTACAATCAATATTTTCTTGTAACCATTATGCTCGTTTGCAATTTCAAATCTCCTACTCTTGCTCTTCAATTTTAGTGCTATTTTGGATGGGTTGTTAGTGCCTGAATTACATTGTTTGAGTGCCTTACATTGTGTTTTTCGCTAATTTTTTGTTAGAGAGGGGTTTCAGGACTATTTCTAAGCTAAAGCAATCTTGTTGAGTTAGTTTTGAGCACAAGTGGAACGAAGGGTTGTTATTTCTTGCACGCTCAAAATGATATTTTTCCAAGTCCACAACATGTTGTATTAGAGTATTATATTGTCCCTTTTGTTTTCTTGCATTAAGAGCTTGTTCTCTCTTCAAAACGCTCAATCTGGTTAGTAGGCCATGTACTCGATATTGTCTACATGTTGGTGTTGATATGTTGTACTTGTTTGTTAGCTCCTTAGTTCTCTCTTTAGATAAATTAATGAATCTTGTTGTGATTTTATTAAGAACAAACTCATATACTTTGATGCAACAACAAGTGAAGAGAGGATTGTTATTTTTGAATGTCCATTTGCTCATACCTCTCAACTTGGTTAGTCAAAGGTTCTATCAAGGTTTGTTCATGATGCAATGTTTGAGGATTGATTGAATGGGCGCCACACTTGGCCCGACACGTAGTCGGACACCACATTTGTAGTCTATTATTTTGCCAAAATAGTGTAGTGATACTCTATGTAAATCATAATTCTAGAGTAGCAGGTCAATTCCCTGAGTTGTAATTCTATCATGACAATTGTAAAGGTCCATGTGAACCTGCCACTGGCCATTTAGAAAGCCCTAGGTATAAAGGTCAATAATTTTAATGTGAAAGAAGGCTTATCTTTAAAGGAGAAGGAGCTCTAAAAACGTACGCTCAAGCTACGAAGCTACTCCAACTTGTAATCAACTTTTCTAATGATGGGGTAACCAGGTTTTAATTTTGAAACTTGCATTGTGTTCCTCTCTCTTTGCTCTTTCATTTAAGTGTAAGCATTGTCAGTTTTAATGTGGTTTGCAACTACGTATCTGTGAGCCTTAATTGCAGATTTGAGTGCTTAAATCACTATTTTAGTTGTTTTGACCTTACAAGAGTGTTCCTAGACCATAGGGCAACCATTCTACACTTATATGTTGCAGTTTTCAGGACCTTTTTCATATTGGATCTTGATTTTGGTACCTTGTTTGATTGCAACTAGACTTGGTAAGATAGTGCCCCTGGGTGTCCTAGACCTCCTCCTAAAGTTTCGTTGCATTCCGAGTTCATTCGAGTGCCGAAATGGCGTGATGACCTAGAGCTGTCAGAAAGGATATATGCAGATTTCTCTGATCATTGAGTGTTGGTTTGCTTGTTGAGTTAGTGTGTTTGCTTGTTAAGGTTCACTTCTTGAGATTGACGATCTCAAAGAGTTTCCGTGCCCCATCCGAGTCACTTCCCTGATTAATGACATTATGTTAGTTCCCGATAGCTATGCTATAGACATACGTCACGACGACCCGCTAACAAGCAATCATATGGAGAATAAAACGATTAAAGATTCTCTATTTTCACTTCTCCGAAAAACATATTAATGATTCTTTTTGATGCAAAGATGTCTGGTTTAGTGGCTATACTTATAGCTAAGCTAATACTTTGCAAAAAAGAATCCCAAGGTAGGGAGCCAAGCTTCATGGAAAGCTTGAGAGAAAAAGTAAAGAGTGAAGGAAAGCCTTGAGAGCTAAGAAAGTAAATGAGAGCCATTTAAAATGAAAGATGTTCCCAAAACTTCATTTTCCCACTACTTTTGAGTTAAATGCAAAAATAGGTCAAAATGAACATGAACTTTCTGCATTTAGGTATAAACATGAACTTCTCAAACCACCCAACACTTTGACAATGTTGGAGGAATCAAGCAATGAAGGAAGCCATATAGAAGTGCATATTGGAGGTGAAGCTATGGAGCTAATGGCCAACTTAGTGCACCAGAGATGTTTCTTGCCTATGAAAGGTGTTACATAGCCTTTAGATGGAACAATACAAGCTAATATTGAAGGTCTTTATGGGTCCCCTATAACTTCAAAATCTAAGCTCAATGGCTATATTGATATTGATATACACAAAAGTTTATGTTGGGCACTAAAGAGTATTTGAATGCAATAAAATAATGTATTCAAGATCTCCATAAGCTATGTTGGAGAAATCTAAAAGACCTAGAGGTGTTAATTGGTACACAATGTTGATCATCCAATTGCAAGCTAAAGCTATAAACTTGAGCACAAGTTTTTGTTGAAATATTCCCCGTCAAGACCATAACAATAGGTCAATGAGGCACTTCTATACTTCATCTTGGAGGTGCTTCAAAAGTTGTGCCGTATTCAAGGGGCATTTGAAAGTGAATAAGGAATCCCATCCATACTTGGAGAAGGGCTACAAGGAATACCTCAAAGGTTCTGGTTACAATGGCTTCATGCTTCACCCCATTACCTAGTTACCTTCCTTGGTAACTTGCAATCTATTCATAGCTTGTATGTGTGGTTTGCAGCAATAAAGGTGTGAAATGCATGTCTTACAAAAATAGCCACCAAGTTTTGCAAGATGTTGCCATTTGTTGGCTAAATTTGAAGCTTTTAATTAACATCTTAAACATTTTAATTAGCCTTTTGGTAGCCAAAAACTCAAGGTGCATTAAAGGAATGCATTGCCTAGATGACCTAGCTAAGCTAGAATGGGATCATGGTGATATGCTCCACATGCAATGTGATTTGTGAGTAGTTTATGTATGGATGGTTGTGGATTCATTATGGACGATTTCCTTTGTATGATGGACAATGATTGATGCAATTATTTTATCAGATTGAATCTTTTGTGGTTTATGTATGATTATGCAAAGAATGTATTTGAGAAAAATGCAACCTTTATGAGGGTCAAGTGAGGTTTTTTAAAGCATTTTCTTGGAAGATTTGGTAGCTTGGAAAGTTGGATTAGGTATTGAAACATACCCCCCACTAGCCTCAACAAAGACCTTATAAGCCATTGAGGGCTATAAGATAACGGATACAATATTATGCCGTGTAGGACAACATATGGATTGCATCATAAACAGGTCCATGTTGGACACTGATAAAATTATTTTTGATGCTTTGTTTGAGTTGAAATATATTTGATTGTTGTCAATGATCACCCTCATTTTAGTGACACTGTTCTTATTAGCTCTTGAGAAATCCAACAAAGTTTTTGGACAATTTTTTTAGTCGAGATTTTATCATAAATGTGGGGCAGACTGTTGAATTTTCTTCGTTAGAGTAAACATGGGTGATAGTACATCACAAGTTACATAGATTATCAAAGAGAAGCTAAAAAGGGACAATTACAATGTATGGTCTTATAGAATAAAGAATATCATCAAGGGAAAATGTTTATGGAATTATGGTACAGGTGAGCGAGCATGTCTTGAAACTAGAAATAAGCTAGACAAAGACAATGTTCAAGGACATGTAGAGTGGCAAACTCAAGTAGATGCATACACGAAGTGGATTGGGGATTCTAGAAAAGGGATGAGTTGGATTTCATTATATGTTAACAATTTTCTCATATCACACTGGAAGAAGGCTCAATCACCAAAGGAAGCATATGAGATTCTTGCAAGAATGAACATTTCAAAAGTAGAGGTTATATTGTGTCCCAAGGGATCACTATATACAAAATAGAGAATGCCATCTGCGAGCATAAATTTTGGGAGGAGATTCTTGCAAGAATGAACATTTAAAATGCAGGCACTCTATATTGTGTCCTAGAGGATTCACTCTATACAAAATAGGGAATGCCACCTACAAGCAACCAGGAACCCTATTTACGATTTGTATAAAATAAATATGACCCCAATTTTTATGCTTATATGATTTTCAATTTAAAACTTTATATGCCTTGGCTTATGAAATAAAATTAGGACACAAGTGACTTTACACAATAAGATTATTCAAAGAGTGAAGCCATCTAAATAAATAAGAAACTAAACATTTTTTCACAATGGCATGGTTTTCCATGAAAAAAAAGACACTTATTTGAAATTTGTGTACTAAACAAGAACTTCTTTTGGAGAAAAAATGTGGGCCTGATACAAGGAGAAGTTAGACTACTCTTTCATAAGTTGAAGTATAGGGATGTTTCTCAAACCATTTTTATGAGAAACAATAGTTCCCTTTCTTTGCCCCCCCCCCCCCCCCCCCCCCCCCCCCCCGCCCCCAAAGTTTAACCACCTCCCTCCCTTATTTTTAAGTTTAGGGGGGCAATTATTGAGAGCCTACCCCTAACTTATACGCTTATATAGCCTTTCAAAAAATCCCCTTTCCCTGCACTTGTGTGGCAGGATCAGTTTCCCATTGTTGATTCCCTGGATATTGTGTTTGGCGTGGAAACATGTCTATTCTAACTGTGTGATAGTGATAAAGTAGATTACTCAGAATCTTGGATGCAATGGTGCAGTTCTAGACGGTGACTTGGTTTCACTTATCTTGAATGCTTTGGGTCGAAACTACAAGTCCTTGGACACTGTTATAGAAAACATGCCACACTTTGAAGAGTTTATGAACCTTTTTTATATGAAGAGTGAAGCTAAGCAACGGAGGGCTATCCTCATCATGGAGTAGTTGTAGAGAATGTAGAGGCCATGGAAACAATAGAGGTGGAGGAGGAAATTATGGCTACAGAATTATGGTCCAAGAGGTGATGACAATTATAGAAGGCTATAGTGACTACAACCATAAAGGAAGGGGGAGGACCCAACCCCGTGGATGTAGAAGGTTTACACATCCTTATAGAGATGGCTATTGTAATGGATGTGTCATCTATGGTCACTTTGAAAGAGAATGTTTTACACATACTAACTAAAATGGTGGGGGAAGAGGCTAAAATAATAGTAGATGTGGTGGAAATTATGTTGGATATAATCTACATGATGGAAACATATATATGGTATATTGAGTGTTGATTTAAATCCTATTGAGCACTTAGTTGGCAGTATGTTAGAGCCTCATGATACAAATGATTGTTATTTGGATGGTGGAGCTACAAGTTATATTACTTATCATGGAGAGTGGTTTGAAAAGAATAAAAAATACAAGCGGATGAGTTTGCGGCTACAATGAGGACACCATGTATAGAACCACAATTGTTGGCTCCATTCTTTTGTTAGAGGAAGATGGAACATACAATTAGCTTAGATATATCCTTAGTGTGCCTACAATTACAAAGACTTTAGCAATACTTGTAAAAAAAGGTTTACAAAACTATGGTTTAACCACTGTGGATGCTTTATAGAAGAGTTCTACAATGAAAGACTTGGCAAATTACTTGCACAAGAGTTCTGCAATGGAAGACTTGGATTTAATTGTTGTGGATGTTTAATAGAAGAGTTCTACAATGGAAGACTTGGAGTAGTTCTGCATCCATGGAGTAGTTGCTTGCATGGTATGAAGGAAGATTACAAAGAATGAAGAGAGTTCCGGAGCTGAAAGTTTTATGAAGAGCATGGGTTACCTCATGTGAGGAGACCTGATAGTAAGTATGCCGAGAAGTACGTTCCCCCACATGTAAGGGTCGAAGAGAAGAGTGCACCACACCTAAAAAAATTCGAAAGGTACATTTTTTAATGGACAGAATGACATATAATAGCTATATACATATGCACTATGAATATATGGTTTTTTGTGTGCAAGCCCATTTACTTTCAAGAGGCAGATGGAAAGCCAAAATGGGAAGCAACTATGGATGAGGAGATGGATGCTTTTATGAAGAATGATAGTTGGGAATTGGCTGCCTATGAGATGGAAGAAAGCAATTGATTCAAAGTGGTTATATGAAGTGAAGTGAAAGTCATATGGCAAGGTTGGTTGCTAAAGGTTAATATGCACATACAAAAGGTCTTGATTTTGATAAACATTTAGTTCGGTTGTAAAGATGGTGACAATTAGACTGGTGATGGCTGACAAGTATGTTTGGCTCAAAGTTACAATCGATTGACAATTAAAATGCTTTCTTGAATGGTGATTTGCAAGAAAAAGATTACATGATACAGTCAGAGGATTATGAACATTTAGAATTTCTAGAATGTGTGTAGTTTGAGGGACTTAGAGTAGGCACCAAGAGCATGGTGCAAAAAGATAACCAAGTCATTGAAAAAGGCCGAATTCAAACAATCTGCTGCAAATCATTCTCTGTTTGGGAAGCATGTTGATGGAGAGATTTATATATATATATACCTTCATAAGTTCAGAATAGTCTGAACTCACGAATTATAAGAGGGAATAAAGCACTCATAAAACTATAAAAGCAAGGGACACACGAAAAGAAAACAAAAACAAAAACAAACAAACTATAAAAGCAAGGGACACACGAAAAGAAAACAAAAACAAAAACAAACAAACTAACTAAATCACTTTGATTGCTTCGAAACAAAACTAGATAAAACAAAACATTATTAACTTAAAAATGTTTTCAAAAAAGGTATGTGTAAAATAAGTTGACGCGACTTACTTGGCTTAAAACAAGTACTCAACTTTAAGCGCAAAAGAAAAAAAAGAAAAAAAAGAGGATAAGACATCTTAAAAACTTAATCCTCGAAATCAAACTTCACACAACAACCTATAACGGAACACATTCTTAAGTACTGGTAAGCTAAATATGAAATCGAAAAATGAATACTACTACAAACCTACGAAGAGCAAAGAACCAAACTTGACAATATGTGATCTCAACTTCACTGCTTGTCCAAACAGGAAGAATAAGATTATCACCTTTATCATGCATAGCTTGGACAACAGCTATGACATCCCTACTCACGTCGTCAGTGCCCAAGAGTAGGTGCAGGTTCATATAGAGGTCATTCATGCTTTGAGCGTACTCTACAAAACCAACGAGCTGAGTTTCTATCACCCTCCGGAGGTGATGGGCATCCTCAGCCATGATAAAGGCTAGCAATTGTCAAGCTATAGTGAAAATACTAGAAACGCTAAAGATCAAAACAACAACATAAGGTGTTATTAAGTCAAACAATAAGTCGGCTTTTTAGCTCCCCACTTCTATTGAATTTACTACTAATTATCTTGAACATTCCAAAGGAAGAAACACTAAAAATAAACTTACTACGATGCAAAAATGAACGAACTTTTTTCATGATTCTTTTGAATGAGTATCCTTTTTCAACTAGTAAAGAAATAAGATGGCAAGATTGAACAACAAAAGTAGATTTACTAGAACAAAGACGAGAAAATCTAAATAGTTGAGAGCAAATGACACCGTACTTAGCTAAAAGAGAAATGTTCGAAGAAATTTGAGGCATGCGGATGATTTTTAGATTGGCATATTCTGGTTCAAGGCGCTTATCATAGATATCTACTTCTAATCCCAAGGGAGTCTGAAAAATCTTAAGGTCTAAAAAGGCACAACAATCACTATTTGTGGTACAGTTCAGTTCACAAAACTCCTTGGGATAAATCCCTCCGCCTACAGAACTCGAATTCAAGTACATAAAATCTTGAAAAGAAGGAACGTCAGGGACAAAAAGATTGTTGTTCTTATCATTATATTGATGGCTTGGTTTTTAGGGGAAGTCAAGGCGAGGAGATTATGGCTGTTAAGAATGATTTGTTGAAAAAATTTAACATGAACAACTTGGTGAGTTAAGATACTTTTTGGGAATCATTGACACTATGTTAAACATTTGGATGATACAAAGGTAATATGCTTTGGACATGCTTGCAATGTAAGGCATGACAATGTATAAATGGATTGATACAACACTTAATCAGAGTGTGAAGTTGTTTGATGATGGACATTACATTGAGGATGTTACTATGTATCGCAAAATGGTCAAAAGTTTCACATACCCGACCATTACAAAGCTAGATTTGAGTTATACAGTGGGTATTACAAGTCAATTTATGCAAAAGCAGTGTAAGAGTCATCTTGATGTAGTGAAAATAAGATATGTGAAAACCATTTTCAGTTTTGGGATGTTCTGTGAGAAGAATGCTCAATTTTCTCTTTATGTTTACACAAAGGCATACTAGCCAGGAGATAGTATGGATAGAAGACCTACAAGTGGGTAATGCACTCTCTCTTGGCAAATGTATGAACACTTGGAGTAGCAAGGAGCAACCCACTCATTGTAACATTATCAAGTACAAAAATCGACTATTGTAGAGCAACAATGGCAGCATGCAAAGCGTCATGGTTGAGAATACTTTTGGCAAACTTTGACATTGAGATTCTAGATAGTGTTCTCATTTAGTGTGACAAACCTAGTAGCATTATATAGTATAGGGAATGGGCCTTGGGAGGCCTATTCTGCAGGTCATGCGACCGGCGGAAGTCGGGAGCCTGCTGCAGAATGGGTCGACCAGGGTCCATTCTCAGCTGTCAAAGGCTCTGGGAGCCGGACGCATCAGCAGCCGGAATTAAAAAGCTTGCGCCAGCCTGACACCTCACCGCACGAAACATTGGGATGCACTTTCCGCCGGTGAAGGACCTGCTGTAGCACGTGGCTGGTTGCAAAACGGGCGACCAGCGCCTTTGACGAGCAAAGGATCCAAGTTACCTTGCTCACACCAAACACATTGAGGTGCATTATCACTTCATTAGAGAGAAGGTTCTGGCATGAAACATTAACTTGGTGTGTGTGAGAAAAAAGGATAAAGTAGTAGATACCTTTACAAAAGGTGTGGGAAAAAAAGTTTTTATAATTTTGAGAAGCATTGGATTTCCATGAGATCCAACTCTTGACGTTGATGACCGAACACATTTAAGGCCGGACTGAAATTATACCACATTACAGAAATTAGATAAAGGGAGGAGAGAGAGAGCAGCACGATGATGTACGCGCGCGTGCGCGCATCTCTGAGCAATTTTCCTTCCAGGTTGCCGTGGGTGAATGCCAAATTGTGCGCAGCAGACCATGAATTGTGCGGTTTACATCCTCTACAGGCAACATGCACATGCTCGATTGTTTAGACCTTAGCTAGACACAAGCAAAGATGAAATGGAAAAAATGGATTTGTCTTTACAGTTAGTCAAACTCAGATTTGTATCTAAAATTCAAACCCATAACAGAAAAAGGTGATCTTTGGAAGACCGCATAGGCATGTTCAAACAATAAAACCTACAAAACTAACAGGAAGGCGATGACAAAACTCAAAAACATATTGGAGGTAGCACTTAGATAGACTCGCAAAAATTGAAATAATTGCCTTGACTCTCCTTACTTTGAAGCCCACTTGAGTGAGGCATGTCCAAAACCTAGGAGATACACCACCTTTAAGGTTGCAGCCCTAAGGCTTGTTTTGGCAAGCCAGCTACCTGAACTATATAGGACAAGATGTTTTTCCATGTTTTGCTTGTTGAAAGAGATGCCTAGAAGTGAGGAGAGTATGTATCTCTATGGTGGTCCAAAACTCTATCGTCTGTGTTCGTCTCTCATATGCCAAATTACCTTGTCCTCGACAGTCTTGTACATGAACCGATGAATGAGTGGAAATAAGGGTATGTATGTTGAAAATCTCTCATTTTGCACTTTGTCCAGCTCCTGAATCTTGCAGTTGTAGAACAATATCATCAAATTTCCACAATTCACTAGAAACATGCGCAAATCCGCTAGTGGCTTCAATACATGTTGTGTTGTACAGTTAGGTACATTGCTTTCGTGAGAACATACAACTACTTAGCTCATCTCACAGAAGAGGTGAAGCTGCAAGGACCAACAGATAGAGAGACAGGCATTCCTGGGATCCTAACTATCATGTACATTTGTTTGCTTCCATGAAGGGCTTCTACTTAAGTGTCATTTGTTGATGGAAAATTGCGACAGCCGTAGCAAAAGCCTGCAAAGGGGAAAACTGTGCCTGGAAGCTTAGGGAGAACAGTCCTGCCTCAATGATGTCTATCATGAGGAGCTTTCTCCGTAGATAACCCTGCAAAAGTTCCGCCACAGTTCCAGCGGCAACACATCATTCATCATAATCTTCATGTCATGTCATTTGCCCCTATTGCATATGTGGAAAAAGCTAAATGCACAAAATTCTTAGAGGAATGTTACCTGTGAGAAGATCACAAAAGGTCTTCCTGGTAAGATCCAGTTGATTCGGTCACGGTTTGTGAGCGCTATTGTGGATCTCTTGTGCAATCTAAGAGTCTCTGCTCTCAATACTGACATCCCACAACCCATGTCCCAGCCGCCGCAATCGCAAGTCCCATTCAACCGCCAGCACTCCAGCAACGGAGTAGGTCCTGCGGAATTACTATCTTCATCGCTCCTCAAACCATGACAGCCAGCTGGTAATAGAACTACAACATCTACTGCCTTTTTCAGCTCTTTACACTTGGTATCGACTGAATAATGGCACTTCAGTCCTTCATCAGATTGGGATTCATTTACATCTCTTCTATCTTGAAGCTTTTCCAAATGGGTGCGACTTACAACTTCAAGGGACTCGTTGCCAAGTTGCCGGACTTTCTCTTGTTGTATTGGTGCTTTTAATCCAATGCCATCTTTTGAGGACTTGCTGAGAAACTCTACGCCCCAACCTTTCTGTGAGCTTCTGTCTACACATGCAGCTCTTTGTATGCAAGCAGACTCATGGCTGCTCTCTCTGGCATCCTTGTGTTTTTCCAGCTTTATGGACATAGTAATAGCTACAGCTAAAAGCTCTATCCACACTCTCCCCTTTTGGATCATAAACTTCTCCATAGACTTGTGCCCACATAAGACGGCCTTTGACGACCGCATAACCAAATCCTCTTCTCGTGCTTTCCTTTCAGCTGCCGAATCTTGAGTACTTTCAGCGTACAGAACAAAGTGGGCCTCTTCAATGCGTCTATTTCTGTCAATACGATCACCAACGGCAGAAATCTTCATGTTCGCAACAAGTGTGGATGGCAACTTCTCTTTTCTAAGCCGGCAGTTCCACCCTCCTTTTGCTTTATCCTCTCTTCTACAATGGAAAGCATAGTGAAAGCCATTGTTGCTGTTGTCCCCATAGAATTGACTTTCAGGTCTGCAAGCCCTTGCAAAAAACATCTCCTTGGAGTCATGAACAGAGAAGCTGTAGCATGGGGTACCATCTTGTTCTACTAACCTAAAATGACCATGCGACGATGAGGACAAGGATTTGTCGCCTACAGGTGTTGAACATGTGGTCTTCCTGTGTTGTATTACATCGCAATCAGCCACATTCTTGACCTGTGACATTAAAGGTTCACATGCCCTGCCTGTTTGCATGAAAGGAAGGTTGCATTCCCTCCATTTTGCATCATTTTCTACTTGCGATTCTGTCAATAAATTTACATGGACGTTAAGCGCCCCCCCCCTGGATGCTGTTGCAGTGGTATGAGACGTAGGCCTAGAGCCTTCCTCATCATGCATAATTGGTTGAAAGGCTGTTCTCCATCTTGATCGATTCCGACCTTCACGACAACTCTGGCTGTAGGCACCGTGCCCTCGAGTTTCTTGATTTCGTATGTGCTCACCTCGGCTTTCCTGATTAGAAACATCTCGATCTCGTCGATCATTATCTTGCCTGCTGATGCCCATATGAAGAACAGGAGAATTGTCTGGAGTAAGTCTTGGCATCTCATCTGAGTCTCTTTTTGCAGCTGGATGCAAATTGTTCCACAAAAGCTCTTGCGATGAAGCGCTTGCCCAAGACTCGTCGGTGTCATCACTGGCCCAATCTTTGTCTGAAAGCCTCTTGCTACCATTTTCTTGTGCAAGTTTCTGCTCATCCTTTATAAGTGACTCAAGACTAGTGTCAACAGACCTAGACACATCCAAATGAGAGGCATGACATGATGACACGTCCTCCATGAAAAATGATTGTGTGCGTGCATTCATAACCTCTTCCAAAGAGAAGGGCTTGGAATGGTTTGCTGCTTTCCCAGAAAATTGAGAATGAAACAACTCAGGGGATTGAAGCATGTGCATACCTGCAATGGGGCTGGCCTCCTCGCTTTGCATGGAGGTGGGCCGCTTGATGCTGAGAAGGATGAGTCGCTAACGGAGGGGCAGTGATAGTTCTGCCACATGTTGGGGTTCATTCTGTAGGCATGGCTTCTAGATTGGGATGTTGATTGTTCACTGACATTCATATTGCCTATAGCCGCTTTGCCGAAACTGGGCAGAAGCCAACCACTCTCATCAATTGACTAGCAGATCAAGTAAGCATCAATTAGTCATCAACAAGCATTCTGCTTATGGTGGGCGGTTGCTTCATTAATTGTGCTTTCAAAGGTTGAAACTTGTCAAATCAGACTCATGAGTAGATGCAATTGTGATTGTGTGCGCTGCTATGTCTTTTAGATTTGGTGCTTGAGCATAGACTGCTCAGAAGGCAGAGGTATGCAATGCAATGAGAGGAAGAAACCGGCCTTATTGCTGTACTTACTTTGGAAGATGAGACAACTCTCCAGTGATTAGAAAAGAGAAAGGGACAAAGTGAGCGTAGAATAATGAGACAAGAGCAATTGTCAAGAGAGTGGAGTTGGACATGGATGTATTGTATTCCACCTCGATTTTATAACGTCAAGGATTAGCTCATTTCGATGCAATGAGTTGGAAGACAATTTGCCCATGATGATGATGATGATGATGATTGCTGCTGCTGAAGACGAGTAAGAGGAGGGGGGGCCCTTCATCCAGACACAGTATTCACAATAACAAGAAACGTAAACAACGATGGGCGGCGGCAGCCGCCTTGACAATGAGCCCACATCCAAAGAAGAAACACCGCTCCTCGCCTTCTCCAGCCTCTCCTCTCACGTCATGAGTCTCGCCATTCTCCTTGCTTTTTGCTTTTGTATTTTGGGTCGGCACTTTGCATCTTCTGCTCGAGTACACGTCGGCTTGGCCGATATAAGGCCTTAGGGAGGTTACACATCGCCGTTTTCAAATGGACGCCTCGTCCAAAACATGGCGGTCCTATTGAAAATGGTGAAGTGACGATTACTACACACTGCTATCTTTAAGAAACGAAAAGAAAGACAACTAGTATGCCTTGATTGCCAGCTTTGGAGGAGGCAGAGCAAGGCATAAAGTTGGAGAGTGTCGGAATGAGTTCTGATATGTATAGTGTATAAGTTATTGAGAAGCAATAGCAAGGAATACTATTAATTTGTGCTGAAGGCAAGGTGCAACATTTGTACATGTATAAGTTTGTTGTGAAATATATAAGTTGTTGATACATGGTTTGTTTTTTATTTGTTGATCATTTTTTGTAGAAGTATTAGACATGGAAGTTTATAGAAAGTGAGCTTGAAAAATTGTTGATAAATGGTATTGTAGTAGCGTAGTTGGTTGCTGGAATGGATTGTCTATTTCTCTTGATGTTATTGCAAGACATCTAGGTAATGTGGACGGACTAGTATCTTGATCAGTCGTTGAGCTGCTGTACATGTAGCGGTTGAACCCTAAAATTTGAAAGTTGAATGATGTTTTTGTAGAGAAAATTACAGAACATAAGCTAAACATAACATAACTTAAAAAATTGCAGAACATAAGATAAACAGAACATAACTTAAAAAGTCTCATAAATAATAGAGAAACATAACTTAAAAATTATCACAGATATTAGAGGAAAAGACTATTGAGAAGTAGTTTAATACAGAAGAGAGACCTGAATGAGAGTTGTTACCCTAGAACAAAGATTAAATTTCATTGCATGCTATATTTTTCTATGGTATTTTAAATAATAGTATTTCTTGCAGTTTGGAGGATGTCCCTTCAAATTATTGTATCCTTTGGTAGACGTTGCATCTTGAGTAATTATCTCTTGTGCTTCTAGTGCAATAGCAGTGCTCCTATTGTGTGTATTGTGTAGTACATGAAACTCGAAGTTTTGACAAAATGGTGGAAAGGACGACACATCATGTTTCATCTGTTTTGGTGGATTTGTCATGTGCGCTCTTTTCCTAGCTTCAAAATATGTCATGCCTATATAAACACGATTATTGATTTTGCATCTAATAGAGTATACTATGTAGCTCTCTTCGTTTGTCGTTGTCTTTTGGGAGTTGGAGCAACGTCAGAACGGACTGCTTCCTCTTGTGAAGTTGTTATATTGTTGGGGATCTCCTTGTTGGTATCATTGTCGATGTCCTGCACTGAAGTGGTGTGTTCAATTAATATTTAATCAGATAATTATATTCTTTAAGGGGTACGGATGGTTACCATATAGCGGTTCAAGCTTTCGGAATGGATCGGTTGTCTCACCAAACCGGGCATCAAAATGGTCTCTATTAAAATGCCATGTGAATTTCTCATTAGTTAAGATTGCTCTCTCATTCTCTTTGAATTCGTTTCCAAACTCTTTGACCATGTTGGAAAGTGCCTGGCTTGCTGTATTCTTGCCGAGGACGACCAATTTATCAAGGGCAATTTTATAACCGTAGTGAAGCATCTCGATTGCGTAGGTGGTGATTCCAGTAGTCTTTATGTTCAGTATTTCTTGGGCTTCTGTGTCTAGCAGTAGTTTGTTTGACTCATCAAAGTCAATGTCCAACGATAGCAGTATCTCTTTCTGTAACCATGTAGAAAAAGATAGATGTTGTATAAGCAACCAAATTTGTTAATGTTTAGTGTTTGTAATACAAGAATATGAAGAGTTCGAAGTAGCTGTTACCAACTTTAGCTCGCTATTTCTATATTCTTTGTTCCAATTGCTGCATTTATTGATGTATGAGTGGAGGAGCTGAGTCGTGTGGAACCCTTCAATGAATGCACCTCGGGCCTCGCTAGCCATAATTGCTAGTTGCATTTGATTTGAAGTTGGGTATACAAAAGAATTGTTTTTTGGTTTTGACGTAGCTGCGATTGATGAATTTATCAAATATTTGAATGATAGAGAAAGAGAAATATCATGGTTGAGTCTTCTAAATATCGAATGGCATAAAATGTAGCTACGAAATAGATTAATGCAAGGAATGATTACCTGGTCGGTGTCCATGAGGAGATGCTGTAGGTTGTTACTTGCTGTGAAGGAAATCTGCAGTCAAGAAAACTGTCGTCGAAGAATTGATTGTATAGTCCATGCACCGAATGAGATGAAAGACCCAAAGAAGTAGAGGACTTGTTTGTGAAAATAAGTGAGGAAATGTCTAACCATTGGGGGAGTGTTTTACTGGCCGGCCAGAACATCCTTGGGGTTGGAATGTTCAATATTTTGAGATGGCATCTTTCTGTCACACGAGAGAACATGATGTATGCCAATCTTGGGGCGAAAGCTTGTCTTATAATGAGGACTGATTTCTTTGATATCGTTGCTCCTTGAGATTTGATGACACGGATCGTATCCAAGAACTGGACATAAGCGGGGTCTGCATCCCTCTATTTGATGGCCAGGATCATATTCTGTATCTCTGACGAGGCATTGTTCTCTGTGATGCTGTTGTTGTACGCATCACGAAAACTCACTACAGGAGTATGTTCGTGTGGCTTTAGGATTTTATATCTTCTGTGGTAGTCATAAAATGTAATCTTTTCAAAATGAAGGGGCCTTGCACAATATAAATCAATTGGATGCATGACTATAGTTTAGCTACGAGATAGCAACCTTTGCCGTAGTGATGGTGGAGAGGAGTCGATGTATTCAACCCGTTCACTCCTTGTGATGATTGGAATCTTCAAACAGTTGATTGCTGCCTCTCTTGTAGATGTTGGCTTTGATAATACAGAGGCTGCAATTAGTTGAAGCTTTACTTTTTCCAAGCCGTGAAGTCCAAGCCTTACTGCATCATCTGTGGAGAGGTTCAGTTTTCCAAGGGGTTCTGGTTTCATTGCATATTTGAGAAGGTAATGCGATATAGATGAATTTGTGACTCTTTGAATATTTATGCGTGCCTTCCATAGGAGCAAGATTGTGGGATGGTACGGGACAACATTTCGATGGTCATACCCAGGACGGTAGTAAAGCCATCTAGCGGTATAGGCATCCATAGTTGAAGTCGTGTTGTGTTGTGGTTCAAATGGGAAGCCGTATTTGCACACTCTAGCTGATCCTATGACTCTGCAAGAGTCTCTACATCTGTGTATCTGTTTTGTGATAATGAGGTTCCGCAGCTCGGTGGTGAAGATGTCTTGTGATTCTGCTGGTATGTATGCAGCAATCTCGTTTGTAACTCGGCACAAATCTTTGTTAGAGATCCACAGCATGATATGTGCATGCAGTGAGCCTTGAATTTGCACTTCGTAGCACACCATGTGATGCTCTACATGGCCAAGTATGTTGCTTCCATTGATGATGTATTTATTCAGAAAAGTGTGCAAGCGAAGGTGAAACAGTGCTACACACTCTACAGGGCAATCGTTCCACTTGAAGTCTTGGTTGTAGCCTTGAGCTTGTTTTTCAATTGTGATGACTTCTTGCAATCTTGTTTGGGAAACCTCATCAGCAACGAATGTCAAGAACAGATGTGGTAGTCCCCATGTGTCCACCATTGTTATGAGGTCTCTCAAGTTTCGTCGATGCCATGGTGGAGTACCTGGCATTGTGGATGGGAGATTGTATCAAATAATATGCTTTATTGCATCATGTGTAGATGCAGCGGTATGTGTTCGTTTGTAGTTATCAAATAATCCCTTTGCAAAAATATACTATTTGTGGAGTTTGCAATCATGATAGCTTGTTTCAATTGGTACATCATGAGCAAATATGGCTTGTACAATGTGTACACAGAGAAGTTCCGATTCTCATTCTAATGTATTCACTAAAGTCGAATTCTCCTTGGTAGTTTCCTTTTCCTGTGGGAAAGAGGAAAGGGAATATCGCTGATTCTAGTGTGATATCATGCATTTCAGATTCATGGACCGGAAGTCCATTGTATTGAAATCTGATTGTCCGCTTGCTTAGATAAGCAGTATCGCGTATTTGTATGGAACCAAACTCGTGTTTGTCTTCAACAGTAAATGCAGTTCTCTTTGTTGTGCTGAACAAATTTTGCAATATGCTAATTTCACATTGTGCTTTTGCTTCCTGCATAAGTTCAAATGGATCGTTCTCTGAGTGGTCCAAGTATTCTGTATAGCTGATGCTGATAGAATACAAATAGATGTCCTTTTGTTTGGCTGCTTAGCGATGCACTGATATCTTTTGAGAATTGGATTATTCTTTATGTTGTATGCTAGCACTGATGCTAGTGGCGTGTTTGCAAGTAGCGAAGTTGGCCGACACATGTTTTGCTTTGTCAACCAGCAGATTAGTGGATTGTTGAGCAACAACCTTCTATCAAGCAGTCCTTGTTGATGCTGATTGTGACATCGATGACGCTAAGGAGTTGCACAATTGGTTGATTTGTGTTTAGAATGGCTTGTATGTAGTCGGGTTGCAAGATGACAACGCTGCATGTTCTTGAAATTTTGAGGCAAGTAGGACAACAAATCCAATTCACTTTGAGATTATGCATTGTAGTTGTTTGCAATAAGGTTGCGTTTGCTAGCTTCGTGCGGGTGGTGTTAAGACCATCATTCTGGGTTTTTTTTTTTATAGATTGCAAACGCCATTGCTTCCGCAGATGGAAACATTGTGAGCTGTGATATTGCATTCCTCTTGCCAAGCCTCCTAAATATGTTGCACTAAACCATGAAGAAGCAACAAGGTAGATTAGTATTTTCCGTCTATTCATAGTTTGAAAAGTGGCATATTCCCGACGTCTTTTGCAGTTAGCAGGTAGCGTAGTAGCAATAGCCATTGAGAAGGCCTACACTTAAATGCAACTGTGAATACAACAGATATAAATTAGTCCGATTCAAATTATAAGGGACTAATATAATGAAATTGGACAACAGAAAAATTAGAAGGGATGAATATAATGGAAGTAGGCAACAAATCAATGTTCAAAGAACTATTGCAAACCATAATGGAACTTTTTTAGCTAATACTGAAGAAGGGCATGCTAATGTTGGAGACAAGTTTGAAGAAAAGAATAGAATCTCTACAAATAAAAAGAGCTTGGTAGTTGCAATGAATTTTCTAGGCACAGTGGAAAAAAGAAATACACATTTCAGAGATGGGATGTGAGCATTGTTCGGGGTGCATAAGTAGATGTTCCAGTTCTTTATCTAAATCAGCGATCGTCTTTCTTTCAGACGGATTCTCCAGAAGGTAGGCATTGTTGATTATATTCTGTATGACTTGGACCTCAATAGTAGTGCTTGTTTGCATCAAGTCAAGTTTGTAATAGACATAGAATTGGTTGCAAAAAATACCGAGCTGATTGATGACCCATGCAAGTGCATACACATCAGTTGATTTGCTCCAAGGGCATGTAGATCTGGTATTCAGTAGTTCAGCTGCTCACCAAGGACTTTTGGCATGTGCTTTTGGCTTGCGAATATTTGTTGGTCTTCTCTCATACGGTGGTCGAAGGGCAAGACCCCAATCTATAATGCCTACTCTTGGTATTCCCTCTCTAGTGAAGTCTAGCATAATGTTCCAAGGGTGAAGGTCATTGTGATTAACTCCATTGTCATGTGCAAATGCCAAAGCTTTTATTAGTGCATGAATCAAAGACGAAGCATGATTGATGACAAGCCTGCATTGTTGCAACTCCAACTCAATTGGTTTTTTGTGTTTTTCATCACCCATGGCAAGTACAATTTCACTGATGCTTCTAGAAGGTGCAGGCACACACTCCATCAAATCGCCAAGGGAAGATCCATTCAAATAAGGAAATATAAGTACCCATGGTGATTAAATTGTATGTGCAAGAGCACGCACAATACCTCGGTAGTTGAGGTCAACACTGCTCTCGATTGCGAATGATTTGAATTGTTGTTTGCTTGACCTTTGAATTCCTTACAGCAGTACACATTGTTGGACGAAAGGAAAGAAATCCCTTCGATTTTGCATTCATAAGTGTCTCCATATGATCCAGATCCTAGTTTCCTTCCTCGTTTTATAGCCTCAAATGGAATGCCCAAGGTGACATAGCAAAATGAGTTCAATATAGTTTTCTGAATATGCAAACTAGACATGGATCCTCTGCTATCTCGAGGGATCTCCTTCCGCAATTTCTTACTGAAGGTGTTTTGTGTGTCAATATTCCTTGCGCGAGTGGATTTTTCCTTTTCTACCTTCCAACAGTTATACCAATGTTGTAATTTCTCCATTTGTATGTCCTCTGGTAAGTCACCTCGCAGGTCGATAGCACATTTTGGCATGTCTCCAACAATACTAAAGAGAAGGTGCTGCACGTCACTAATATCTGCACCCTCAAACTTCAAGGCTGTTGAGCGAACCACTTCAAAGAGAAAGGCTTGCAAGCGCCGCTCATCTCACAAGGTTGTTGTTATCTCATCGAATGTGAGGGCATCCACCACCCGCACTAATTGTGTGCGTAATCTCTTTTTCAATTGCACTGCTTGTTCGGGAAGCACTTCACCTACAAGCATTGAAATGACATTATGATGTATTGGCGAGAGCATTTATCACTTCACAGCTCAAAAGGGGAGCTAGATTTCCTGCAGCAATGACATGTACTGTATTGACAAGGAGGAGGGAATGGAACAGTGTATATAAATAAATTTTTTAAATGACATCAAATATTTGATAAAGTAGTGTAGTATGTTTGGTCAAGATCCATGCTCATAACCTAGTAGGGGCCCTCCATGTACAAGCTTATAGGAAGTGCAACTGTTTCATATTGGATGGCATGCTAAGGGTAACAACTAATGGCAATTGTGCTCCTACAATGGGAACTAACAGAAAGTGGCTCGGTTAGGCACAACGACATGGGGGTCCAAAGTGATAGCCAATGTTGCAGTATGGAACACGATCTTTGCAGTCGACAGGTTACACAATGGAATTGTATAACTAAATGCAATTTTACAATTTAAAATGGGGGTGTGTACAAACGAGGAAATCACCACAGTGGCTCTGGATGGGAGATAACGACATTTGCAATCGAGAGGACGATTGGTGTCGAAGTAATCATGCTTTTGGTGTGTGATACAGGTCTCTATATCTACTCTATAACATAAATACATTCAATTTTATAGTTTAAGACGGGGACGTACACAAATGAGACGATGACCACAATGTGCTAATGGGAGATGACGACATTTGCAATCGATAAGACAATTGATGTCGAAGTCATCAGGCTTTTGGAGTGTCATATAGATCTCTATATTTACGCCACAACAAAAATAAATTCAATTTTACAATTTAAGACAGGGGCGTGTACAAATGAGATGATGACTATAGTGTGTGAATGGGAGACCACAACATTTGCAATCGAGAGGATGATTGATGTCGAAGTGATCAGGCTTTTGGAGAGTCATACAGTCCTTCACATCTACCCAACAACATAAGTAAAATTCAGTTTTCTTCTTAATACCCTAAATTGATATGTACACAACAACGACCTCTAAACTTGGAATGACAAATTCACAATACTGAACAATATACTAGCAATCAATTGATCCCTGGATTTTCAACAACAACGTCATAGTATTGCACAATAGATGAGCAACCTTGATCACTAAATCACCAAATAATGACAGAGTTTTAAGGAAATTTGTTTTCTTAATAAAAAAGACAATGCGAAAGCTATGCGTTAATTGACAACATGGAATTATTTTTTTGCAGTATACAGTACAATACAGCAACATGCACGTGCAAAATGCTAGTGTTTTTTGTGCAAATATCCTGCACAGAATGCTGGTGTGTTGTGAAAAAACAAAACCCATACATAAGTATGGTGTGGAGTTGGCACAATTCTCCAAATTTTTTATAATACCATAAGGAATGTGCCTTTCCCCCGCCACTTTTATCCCCTCCAGTGTTGAAGGGGGACTTATGCTTTTCCTTTAGTGTTAGAGGGGCTAGTTTTTTTAGTAAAAAAAAACATTAAAAAAATGACGATAGTTTGTTAGCTTTGCTTTCTTCCATCTGATTCAAGGAAAAAGTACGCATGCAGTACTGTCGATATGCAACGTAGAAAAAATTGGAAGTTGGGATTCTATTAAACAACTTTTTTAAAGGAAAAACCCAAACATTGGCTTAGACAAAGATTGTAGTGGTTAAGTTCTCATCGTAGGTCAATTTAACTTTTGAAGACGTTTAATATCACAACTAATTACCAGCTCTCTCTCTCTCTCTCTCTCTCTCTCTCTCTCTCTCTCTATCTATGAGGTTGCTGAAAACAGCACGCCCACACACACGCACGTAGATGCAAAGTTACAACCTCTCTCTCTCTCTCTCTCTCTCTCTCTCTCTCTCTCTCTCTCTCTCTCTCCCTCTCTATGAAATCAATTCTCTCTCTGTATGTTTCTCTCTCTCATTAATCGATCTTAGATAATCAAGGTAAAGATACAACCTTTAATATCACAACTAATTACCAGCTCTCTCTCTCTCTCTCTCTCCGGCCTGAAGTGATAACAATCTGTAGCCCTGCCACCAGTAGAAATCAACTCCTCTCTCTCTCTCTCTCTCTCTCTCTCTCTCTCTCTCTCTCTCCTCTCTCTCTCTCTCTCTCTCTCTCTCTCTCTCTCTCTCTCTCTCTCTCTCTCTCTCTCTCTCTCTCTCTCTCTCTCTCTCTCTCTCTCTCTCCCCCCGCTCGACATCCCCATAGCATCCTAGAGAGAGGGCTAGCCAGCGGTGATGGCGACATCGCAAACGTCAGGAGAATGTGTGGACTCAAAATAAGAGCTTCGTATGTGTGCGTCCACCTCGGATGACAACACAATCTGATTGGACAAAGCGCGAAGCCATCCTTTCTTGGATGAGTTGCATGGGCAACTCTCTTCAGTGGCCCTTGAAGCTTTGCTGAATATCTACTTTAGCTAGCAATGTCTGGGATCGGCTAACCCATCCCAATTGCAGTTGTTGTGTCCATGCGATCCCTCTCCCCCAACACAAACGCAAAGGAGGATGGAGTAACCCTTGCAATATCTAATTGCACCCGCACGCATAGGTGATTCTCTCCGGCTTGGAGTCAGCCAAAACGCAGCACTCTCTCTCTCTCTCTCTCTCTCTCTCTCTCTCTCTCTCTCTCTCTCTCTCTCTCTCTCTCTCTCTCTCTCTCCCTCCTTCGAGCAATTATTGAGGTATGCATGTCCGAGTCACAATGTATCTTGTGTGCAAGAATGGTATCAGAGACTAGAACAATGCACTTGGTAATGCCAAGGTAGAGGAGGATCATGTGACTCAAAAACAAAGAGAAGAAGGCAAAGTCAAAGAGGCTTCTAATCAAATGCAGCAAAACAAGTTTGGGCATCATGAAAAAGGTCGTCTATGTGCATGCTCCATTTGTTGTGCAAGGAGTAATTCCGGTTTGTATTTTGAAAACCAAGAAATATGTCAGCACATTACTTATATGTGGAAATTCATATTATGCCCAAACCCTCTAGACATAGAGTATCCTGCGATAGCCGAGAGTTGATTGTGAAGGCTTTTAAGAATGTTGGAACTAGAAAAGTTGATGCCAATGGCAACAAGAATAATCTCAAAAGATTCATCATGCATAAATTTACCATTAGGTGGTAGACCCAACAGTTCAAAGATCATCTGCTTAACTTTCCTAGTGATGTTGTGCCGGTTGTTGATTTTGCAGAGAATTATTGATTTGAAATGCAAAATGAGATTCAATTCATGCATTGATGTTCAACCCAAGCAACTATATTGATGCACATCACTTATGTGAGAGACTCAAAATGTGCTATTGAGACAACACAATCCTTTTTTCGTTTAGAGGACAAGCTCCATGACATCTTATTTGTTTATCATTATCTTTCGTTTCATGATAAGTGGTTGAAACAACAAGGAGTGATATCATTGAGTGTGGTTAGATTGTGTTGCTTCATCTTGTAAGGCATGACGGCCTTTCTATGTTGTGGCAACGTACTCTTAGTTGATACGCTTGCACATGGTGCATAACTTCTCTACTTTGAGACATGTAAAAGGAGAGCATGATGGTGCAGATGCTATCCTCAAGAGAACCCTCAATCATGAGGAGCAACCAAATGGCTAGCCTCTATGGAGTGTGCAGATGATGTGGTTAATTTTCTTAGTGTAAAATTTCAAGCCACAAGAGAATCCCATAGGTTTAGTCCTCAGAGAGTTTTCTGAATGGTTTCAAAGAATAATGTGCAATACAATCTTATATGGGATTGTGCTAGTCCATTATAGGTTCCCACTCATTCCATTGTGTTCATAGATATTCAACGGACAACCCTTGCGATGTATGACTTTAAACACTCTCATGCCTTTCTGATCCATGTGTGATTGGGTAGTGGAGGAGATGCAATAATAGACAATACATAGAAGAATGGAAACATGTTTCCATTGTGCCATTGCCAGAGATAGAGTGAAATAGTGATGTAATGTCCATGTCAATGAGATGGGATACTAACCTGGCAATGTGCAAAGGAAACCTTGAAATGTTGTCCATGGGGAAAACTTCATAGTCAAATCAGTCGGGGCCAACAAGGACTTCTACCTTCTAAACTTCAGAAAAGCAATGTGTCACACCATGAGAACAAAAAAGGATAAGTGGAATAATTTTTTTATATAGATGGAATAGTAGGTGAAGGATTGTAGCATGGCAAAACTGAGGGGAAATTTAAGTATCATATTAATTTAGAACCTCAAGTGATGATCTACTCCCATCTTGTCAGACCCTCACGCTTCCTTATGGAGCCTATCCTTGGATTCCATGACCAATTTAGATCATCCACCGAGATATATGAAAACATACAAAACAGTATGCCATATGATGATGGAAGTGACCAAGATGCAAGCATGTAGGCTTTGTGCCCAAATCCCAAAATTGAAAGTGGAAAAATCTATACTTCTCCTCAAATAGAAAATTGCTTTTGCTGTCTTTCTGTATTTTAGTCTATAATTCATGTCATTCTCTCCCAACTTGCATTTTTTAATTGTCCGCAATAGTCCCAACTTTTGCCGCTATATAGCATTAAATTTGGTATAGAATAGTAACAAATTTGGTTATGTGCATTGTTCCTTAATTGTTATTACAAAAATAAAAACCTAGAGAGATTAATCATAGAAGTTAGCATCTACACAACATATTTTGCTCAGTACAAAATTGTGTACACAAAGTACCAAATCTGGTACATCATGGTACCAAATTGGACAACATAGTCCAAATATTGTACATAACCAAGTTTATACAACATAGTACCAAATTTTGTATTGTATAAATTTCCTAACTTGTGCTAAAACCAAAACTTAGAATAGAGGTACATAAATTCAACACCTTATGACCATGTACAATTTATTGATTTTGAATTAGTACCGAAATTGGTAATACAAAATTTACCAGAATATAAAATAGAGACAATGCACTATAACAATGCACAACAAAAGTGGATTTCCATTAGCCAACATATATAGCAAAAGGGACTATGGTTAAAATGTTCATTCAATGTTAGGAGGATCAAACCTATAGGAGAATCCCTTTAGCTATATAAAATGGTCAGCAACTAGAAGGAAGATGTCGTCCTATACTTCAAACAGAGGGTTCTTGTGATAATAAGTGGTTGGGTATGAGTCACTTATCCAACCAATAAACCACAACAAGATACAATATATCAGGTACAAGGGGGCTTCCAAATTGTAATATGCTGGCTAATAAGATCGAATACATAGACAATTATTGTGGTCATTCTTTAATGACTTATGCCTAGTATTATTTACGAGAATTGTGTTGGTTGTATTAAATTATGATTGTTTTAGCCATACTCTCCTCAAAAAGGTTAGGAATACATGCTAGTCATCCTACTCTATTGGCACGTGAAAAACATCTCGAATACAATCAACCAAAATTTTGCATTTGCCTTGGCAGAATGCATATTGGCATGTGCAAACGTCTCAACTACTATCAACCCAAACCTTGCATTTGTCTTGGAAGAATGTATCAACACATGTAAATAAGATATTTATTTCATCCATATGCTTGTAAAGAGAACGCATAGTAATATTTAAGGTTCAAAATACCTAAAAACAACCTTTTCATTTTCATCAATTGAGGAAAGGTGGTGCACAAGATGTTCACAAGATGCCCTGACCACAAAAAGTTCTTGATCAGCCTCTCCAACTCGATAATACAAGAGCTCGAGAAGATCTAATATGATGTACCACATACTAGCCAAAAGCATCTCCTCTTGATGGAAATGAGGAGAGGAAAAATTTTCTACTCTAATGATGGATTCAAACCAACTTGAGATCCCAAGTACTATATTGGTGTCCCTGGGGGGATCCACCTCCAGGCAACTAGTTGGGCATGGGCGCACTACCAACCCAGAAAGCCATTGTTTTCCACCACTTGCTCAATGCTCCTTATGCACAACAAAACACTCGGAGAGACTGCTCACACCTATGCAAGTTGGCCTCCTTGCCCACCAGAAATATGCCCGAGTCATCAACAAACTCAACATCCAAAAGCTCATCTCCCTGAATAGGTAGCTGCAATCCATACAAACCAACCTCCTGTGAGGTCAAAAATCTGTTCATCACCTCAACATAGAAGAGGAGTAGGAAGGGGGCAAGAGGGTAGCCCTATCGAGCCGATCGTGTGAGCATGAATCATTCCCTCTTCCCCTACCAACAACACTTGGCTATGCGCACACCTATAAAGAGTTGATACTCACCTAATCCATTCATTTGTAAACCCCATCTAGTGCATACTACCCTCGAGGAAACCGCAGTCAATTTTGTCATATGCCTTCTCAAAATATTTAAGGAGTACCACAAGATCCTCTCCTTGGAGACGTGCGAGGGTAGTCACCTTCCAAAAGGTGAAAACGTTGTCAAGGATGTTGTGATCCTTGACAAAGCTCGTCTGTGTAGTGGCTCAATTCTCAAACTTAGAGCCTTTGCTAAGTTTTCATAGGCTGAGTTGAGAATGGTGATGGGTCGCCAGTGTCGTATCTCCTTCAAGGAGTCTTTTTCTTTGGGGGATAAGATAGGTCAAACCTTCACTCATGTTCTTTTCTAGCATTTCCTCAGTGTGGAAAATGTACTAGTAGGCACTACGAAAGACTCGATCAAAAATTAGCTCCCAATACTCCAAGAAGAAGCTAGGAGTCAAACCATCTACCCCTGGGTAGTGTGTGCATCTGTCACAGTTTCAAAGCAAGGGACTTGGCGTACACTGTGTGCGAGCCACAAATGGCTGCAAGCACACAACCAAACTAATCTACCAAGTTCAAGAGAGCAAGGGTGTGTCACTCACCGCCCTACGCTCGCCTTCGTGAAGGATTTCTCGCCGCGAAGAAGAGGGAGCTACCACCCTACTGCGCTCAACCGCCTTGCTGCTGTCGTGCTGTCGCAATGCTCGATCACACACACACACACACTCTCTCCCTCTCTCACGCATACATACACACACAAGGAGATGAAGAAGAAGATGGAGGATGAGCAAGAGCACTCTTCAATTGCACAAATGAGCAAATGAGTGATTTTTAGGTTTAGGTGACTTTTATATGAGCTTGCCTATTCACACTTGGGCGCCCATGCTTAGCCAACTAACCCTTGAATGTTCCTGTTAGAGTGCGCCTCTCATCGGCGATCACTCTTACTCTTTTCCTATTGGACCGACAAGCCCGACCCATGACTACTAGAAGTGGACGTCGATGGTTAACATGCCCCCCTTCCTGATGTAGATTCTGCCCTCGGAATATGACAATGCAGCATCGGGATCCACAATAGGAGTACCTATAGCATAAGAAAAACAACATTGTGAAAGCTTAAAAGGCAGCATGTGCAGGCGTGCAATAAGTGAGATGCATACATGATATTCTAGGAAATGCAAAAAAAAAATTCGAATTGTAACATTGCCAACTAGAACAAACGTAGTACTTGAATAAAATGCAATTGAGTTAAGGTCTATTAGGTTGACTCTAAGAGAAGTACACAAAATCTAGGGCTAAAGTAAGTACTAGATTGACGAACGTTAATTAAAAAATGTCGACTAAAGATAATTAACCCTAGGAATGCTCGTTGGGTTCTAAAGACTAGTGATCTTGTCACTTATACCACTTAAATGTGGTCAACATAAAATACAAGGAAGTTTGTGCTATTTGCTTTCTCTTTTCTCTTTTCTCTTTTTTCTTTTTTGTTGTTGTCATAGTTGCTACAAGTAGCTGGGGGACTCAAGGTCTCGAATACCAACAGCTGGGAGACTCGAGATCTCAAATACCAGCTTGAGCATAAACTAGCCGGGAGACTCGAGGTCTCAAATACCAGCTTAACACATGGACTTCCACAACACAAGTCACACTTAGGTGGAATAAGCTAGAGAGAACTATATCCTCATAGCCTAAAACATTACTAAAGTTACTACAATTACTATTGAGGAATTAAAGTCAGGATTTAAGTGGCCTAGTTTAGCCTAAGGTCCTGATACCTACTTAAATCCAACTAATAGACCAAACTCAAAGAGAAGAACAGGGTACTAGAAGTTTGAAAAAATTATAGCATCTAAATTGGCAATGTCACAACTTCATAAATTTTATGCATTGTTAGAAACTAAAATGACAAGATGCAAACATGTAACTGTGGAAAGCATAGATAAAAAGAAGTAGTACACCTGATATAATGGAGAACATCCATTGTAACATGTAAACATCCATTTTCGTTGTCCTTTGAAAGCATCCTTATGTAGTCACAAACTGCACAATAGTCACCACCAAACATCCACCGTCCAGAGGCACATCAATGGAAAAAAAAGAGCTTTGCTAATCACTAAACTCTAAAATAGAAACACTCCTATCGTACTAATCCTACCTACCCTTCGTCACTTGAGTGATGAGGATCAAAGTAAGTGGAGGTTGGAGAGCTCGGTTGGTAGCTCTAAGGCTAAACCGCCATCCTCATCATCAAAGTAGGTGTAATCCTCTTTGGTAAGGTCATGTGTTCGTCTCTCCAATCACCATTATCGTCCTCGTCCTCTTCCTTGCAGAATAGTATTAGGAATGTCACGAGGCGTGCATACTCATCTTGGGTAAAAGGATAAACTCGGGCAATTGGGTGAACTTCCTAGATAGAATAGGGATCCGTCGTAGTCAAGAGGCGAACCAGCCACTCTAACTCCTCAACATTTCTCTCACAAGCGAGTGTTTCAACCGAATCCCATTCAGAGGAAATATGAGGATAACATAAATGCATTACTTGGGACAGGTAAAAAGAATATTCGTGAGAATTAGCCATGTCTGTGAACAAAAATAGAGGATGGTTAGGTGTTTGATGACATAGGTTTGCGTTTCAGTGTACCTAATGTGACATTTGTAGGTCTGGGTCAATGATTTTGACTAGTATTGTGCACACTCATTTGCTAATTGCTCTTGCTCTTTACTTTTTTTTTATAATAAACTAGGGTGGTTAGTTACTATAATCTATATATATACAGTCCCTAAAATTGGAAAGCTCAAGGGTCAGGGAAAGAAGGGTAAGAGGAAAATAATTCAATAGGTTGACGTGAATGAAGACTCCCCCCTTCCTTGGGTAGATCATACCTTTTGGAACGATCTCGTCACCCTTTGGAGCCAGTTATTCCAATTGGTAATAGGTGAAGATTTTAGCCAATAGTTCTCTATTACCTTGGGTGCCTCATCGAGTTGTAAGGGTGGTAAGGTACTCTCTCATGAACGAACTTGAAGTAGTGCATCAGGTAATAATTGAACAATGGGAGGTGTCAAATATTTTGTAGCTTCATGGAGGCTGCCTATGGTAGGTGTAGGTTGTGTGGAAGCTTTTACCTCTATGGATGCAGTACAGGAGGAGCTAGAAGCTTCATGGAACTCCCCCTTTCATGAGCTAAGCCAAATAAATTGGTTTTGCCTTGGAACCCAAACTAGATCTGGACTAGGTGTGTGATCTTTCCCTTCCCACGGTCTTCCATCGGCTTTGGGATCACAAGGTCTGCCTCACATGGTTTCGTAGTGGATAGGGAAGGACACGATTTATGTTTAGGTACCCAAATTCGATCATTTCCATCATAGTAGTCTTGAGCTTCAGATAGTTGTTTGGGAATCCAACATGATTTGGTTTTCACCTTCTTAACCTGAGTGGACGTCTTCCTTCGAGGTTTTCTTTGTGAATTAACTTGAACAATAGGGGGGGTCTGATAACGATACCTTGGGGACCCATTGATATGTACCCTTGGTCAAATCACGTGGAGCCTTTGATGTAGCACTGTATGTCGTAGCCATGGAAGTTGAAGCTTTAGAGGGTTGTGCTACTAGCAAGGATGTTGTGACTTTTTGGATTGGCAATATTTTGTTGTTTTTTGTGTTATAAGGAGGTGAGATTTCAGGTGTTATACCTTGAGCCGTAGGGCCATGAGTTGGTTTTTGCGTCGTGATACTCCCAATCTGCCAATCGATTTTACATTTGACTGCAGACATCCATTTGCACCCCAGGTTTATATTACCCTCCATAGTACCAACAAGCATGACCAAAAAGCTTTGAACCACGGTTCCATTGTCATAAATAACAGGAATATGTAGGATTCCAAAAACAATGGTCTTCTTCTTATTGACACCCTTGACTTGGATAATACTCTCAGATAGAGATGGCTTTCCTAACTGACACCACACTCCATATGATATCATATTATACTTACCACCAGTGTCCGATAAGGCGTTATATAGCACTTTTCCATAGGTGCTATTTAGTTCAATAGGGTATCTTAGAGGTGTATCAGAGTGCAACAAATCATCCTCTGTTTCAATGTGAAATGCATGTGTAACTTCAAGGTTGGCCTCTCGTTGGCGTCTTATGCGTTTTTGTCGCTCCTTAGTCTCTAGTTGTGCAATGTCAATGGGTTGTGGACTACACCATATAACGCTTTGAAGGTATTCACCCCGGTTATCTACCAACTTCTAATGAGCATCACATGCCCCTATATAATAAAGCCATTCTGCGGTAGATTTATTTTCATTTATTCTAGCACGCACATTTGCTCGATATTGTCGTCTCTTATATCTCTTACTCTTCTTGTCTAATTTTCAATTACGGCTGATCTCTAGTGAAGAGTCACTAGATGAATCGCTATTTGTGTCTTCTGCTCCCTTGGATAGAGTGTCATCTAGGGTACCAATGGGCCCTGAATGGTTTTTCCCCACATTTGCGCTAAGATTTAACTCAGATTCTTCGTCCTCAGAATCAATTATATTTGATGATTCTGACCCCAAATCGTGTGGGCTATAGTCTTGTGAGACGCTATTGGTTCCAATGCCAGTCAAACCTTCATCTTCTAGGTCATCAGAAGCTATATGCATTGCTTCTAGCATATTTAAGGGTACAAGTGGTGGCATTTCATCCCCCTCAGGTGCTACCAGGTTGTTCCTCTAGTTCCCATCTGACTCGTTCATTCCAGGTAGTACATCCATATAAGGAGATTCTTCCTCAATATTAGTGTCCACTTTACATGTGTAACAATACTGCAATGGGGCCACGTGAACTGTGGTGTCAGATCTATAATCAATTATAAACTATTTCCTAGAGGATGTGCTCAACCAATTACAAGATCTACTCGAATAACAGAGTCCTGGAACTACAAGTAGACATGGTTTTTAGATCAGTCATGCACTATTTTTGCTTCCCTCATGACAGGACGTCCTAAGATCATCTCAGATGCCATGGTGTGCTTGGAGAAATCCATAACAATGAAGGTGTTTCTTATTTTATGTCCAAAGACCTTGATCTCAAGATCTTCTAGCATCCCAATAGGTTTACCAATAGACCCATTGGCCATCTTTACTGCTATGGTTGTGGTCCCAAGGTGAGGTCTTCCCATAGTTTCCCATCAATTTTTAGTCACAATGCTAACCCCAACACCACCATCAAGGGTTCCCTTCACAGTTAATCCCTTGGTAGTGATTGGTATGGTTGCATTGGATTCATCACCCTCAAAGTATTGTCCCAACTTGTTAGCAAGTATTTCTACAACAAGGTTCTCATCTAGGTTGTGTTGTGGATCTAAGTGTTACTCCTCTATTGGCATCTCCCTAGCTCCATCCATCTTTGAAAATTGTGGTAGCCCGACCTTCAGTTCTCCATTGAGAAAAGCTCGAAGAGGTAACAATAGCTCAGGGTCTCCATATAGTTTGGACATGATGGTGGTTCTAACTTCTGAAACCATGAAATCCATCAATTTGGTAATATTTAACGGCACCTTTTGAGCTTCAGTCCCTTGACGTGGGGAAGATGGGACCTCCCTTTCTTCGATAGGATTAGGTAGTCCCTCTGTAAACATTCTTTCCAACAAAAAATGAGTACGCCCACTTTCCCATGACTTTAAGTCATTTTCTTCTTGGATGACACTAAGTATGGCTAAGGGTCTATGGACTTTGTGAGGTTGTTGTTGCATAGGGAACAATGTGGCTGTAATCTGGATATGCCTAGGTGCCGGTTCTAGATCCCTTCGGGTATCTTCTACCAAACTCCTTAATTGCTTGACTCGCTCAATCTCCTCTGTAGGGTTTGGATAAGTTCCTATCTTCTTCTTGGATCCTGGCCATTGTGGCTCATGATGATCTTCCTTGTTGGTTTCTTTCTTAGTGGTCATTTTGGTTTCCATGGTTTCACCTGAATCAGAATCCTCTTCAGCGTTATTCATATATACGGGGTCATCACCAGTCCCTAACTGGGATCTGACTTCGCTGCTTTTTGCTATCTCTATCCGCATTTGCATTATTCAAACATTGGGCAATCAAATGATCTATGCCACATCGATTACACAGATGTATCGGCATTGTAGACGTGCTCGCTTGATTGGTTTGCATTAGTGTGGCGTTCTTTTGTAGCCTAATGGGACACTCGGCCATAAGATGTGGACCTCCACACTCATAGCATTGAAGAGGTGGTCTCTTGGCAGTGTAATTGATATTTTGGCCTCTTGTAGCAAGAGCAGCTACTTGAGAGACAGGTTTGACTTATCCTCAATAGTCATCCATGTAGTATTGTGGACTTTCTTCAAGCGCATCAATCCCATAGGCAATATTAGAGTCTATATCTTCCTCACAGCCTTCCAAACAAGCAATTGATGACTCACAACCCACTTGATTCATAGACATGATTCTCAGATGTGGTGGTTGCAGTCCTAGCACTCGAGGTGGTAAGGGTGTTGTTTGAACAACATTTTGGGCCCTAGGGACCATGTGTTGTGAAGTTTGTTCAAGAGGTGGGGCCGGCATCAATGCAGGCCCTTGAGGTGTGTCTATCCATGCTAAGGTTGGTCTATTGGCCATTGCGCGCTTAAATACTATGCAATTCTTAGCTTGATGACCATACCTCCCACAGACATTGCAATTCCCATTGAATTTTACTCTAAAAGTAGGGCATTCACTCATACTATGTGAACCATAGAATACTGAGCACCATTCTTGCTCCCTTCTTAAATACATATAATTGTTTTGCAGAGCACAATTGTCTCTAAGACTCTCTTGAATGGCCTTGGTGAGATCTGCTAAAGTCATCTCAAATATCTTTGGCTCCTTAGCAATAAGCTTTAGGGTCATTGGATGATGCCTCGATGCTTGCGAGTAGATTTAGGCTCAACAGACACTCTTTATCCTTGAATCATTAAATTATCCTCCAATTGGATCGCATTGGTGGTGAGTGCTTTCCAAGTGGTGATACCTCTAATGACTAGGCCGTTGTAGATATCCTCATGTCGTAATCCCCTAATGAATCTATCAAGCAATTGATTATTATTGAAGCGCTCATTTGGATTACAAAGAGAATTCAAATGCTTCAAGTGACTAATAAAGTCTCTGACCGGCTCTCCTTCCTCTCGTTGGGCTTTCTGGAGCTGAGAGGCTACACCCCAAAGCACTCCCTCTTGTATGTATTCTTTCAAGAACAGTCTCCTAAGAGTAGGATAAACCATTTTTTCTTCCACCCTTAGGGTTCTATACCAATCCCCAGCCTTCCCACTTAAGGTTACGCTTAAAGCATTACTCTTATGCAGGTCATTGTGTTCTCCTAGAGAATCACATATTTGTACAAACACTCTGATATGATTTCTCAAATCCCCGTCTCCACTAAATTTTTGTGTGAGCTTGGCTATTTGTACTGCCGTACTTCTAGGATCTCTATTAGGCATGTTACACATATTCTAAGCAATAGATCGACCAATAGCTTGAGCAAATGTTGCCAAGTCACCTAAGTGAGCAAGCACCATGGGTAAAGGCGCTCCCAAAACTATATGTGGAGTAGGTATTGGCATTGGTCTTGGCGTATAGGAAGCCCTTGGGTTCCAAGTTTGGTTCGATGTTGTGCCATGTGGTGGCCCAAAGTTCATATGTGTGGCCCTAGGCATAGTAGACGTCGGATGTGATATGCTAATGCTAGCCGGTATGGTCCCATTGAAATAAGAGCTTGGGTGTTGTGCTTGTGGAGCATAGGTTGTTGAAACAATTGGAGAGGTAGACGCTACATGAGTACAGGACCCATTGGTGTATACGATTGGTACACACTTGTAGGTATTGTTTGCAGGCATTGAGCTACCATGTAGCGGTGCTTTACTAACAAATGAGGTCCATGGCGTGTTTCTTGGCATGCCCATCATTGGGGTAGGCATGGTAGCCGTGGTGTCATCAAGAGAGAGATGAGCTAAACTTGGAAAGGTAAAGCTATCATTGATGGGCTCAGATTGTACTGAGACCCCTGGAGAAACAACATATGGAGGATCCATCGGACTTACCAAGGGAGTCTCCATTTGCAATAAGGTTGGTTGCCTAGACTTCCCTGTATCCAAGAATCTAATGAGACCCATTGAAGGCATGTGGATCCCTTTGTTCTGCCTTTCTACCTCAATAACCCTATGGATAACATCACAAACTCTTTGTTAATGATCCTCTACACTAGTAGCACTTGTTGTGGATTGTAGGACATCTAACCAACCCACATGATAGGTGTGACATATGTATAGGTCGGTTAGAGTCTCCATTTGTAGTTCATATTCCCAATTTTCATTAAAAAATGCTCCATCCAGGATTGAGGTGCTAGGGGTGTCCTTTGAGCTAGATGCAATATGGCTCTCTATGGGTTGGCCGTTAGTGGTTGCTAAGTCAGGAGCACTCGATTGCTCAACTAGCATGGTTGGTGACATAAGGACCTTTGCCTTAAGTCCTCTCTGTTGCTCCGCCTTGCGTGAGCTCTTGATTTCTTTTTCCCTCGCAGCAAGGATATACCGCTCAACCTCTTGCACTTCGGCAAGGCTTCTACCATCAGGTAATATAACCTCGAAGGGGAATAGCTCTGAAGAGTCAGGGGGTGTAGTGAACGGAGTATTCACTTGCACACTCTCCAAGAGCATGGGATTTACATTGGTTAAAAATTGGAAAATTTACCTCCCCACCCCCTCATTTACCTCGTTAGCTCTATGTTCGGAGTAAGTGGCTCTACTAAAGGTTTCCTTCAAGCGGCTAGGCATGCTCAGCCTGGAGCGTGGGCCCATGGCATGCATGTCTTGGCTTGAGCTACTGGGATGAGGCATTGGGTAACCCTCCATGATGTCGTAGTCAGAGGAAGAGTCACTAGCTGCTATGTTTGGGTCTTGGGTTGTACTACCTTGGGTCCCCGTCGAGGGCCCGGAACCTAAGGTAAGCCGGTATTGAGAACTAGAGTAAGTCGAAGTGCTTGCTAGTTGCTAGGCCTCTAGCACACAACCAGAGCGTAGATGCATGTGCCTTTGGCACCGTACAAGCATCGACGAATACCCTCGAAAATTAATCGCTTGATTTTTTGGGTGTTTTGCACCCATTTTCACTTGTTTTTTTATGTTTTTTAATATCTTTTTACGATCGTTTTTTGGATTAGAGCGTGTGATAGCTCGAAACAAGTGTATCGCTCAGGGGGTTGTGGTGTGCTTTACAACACAGTGTTCGGTTACTCGAAGCTCCGTTGGTCCTCAAAAGGGTCGATTTTTACTTAGGTGTGAGGCTAAAATAAGTAATTCTAAAGGGTGATTGAGGCCTGAGCCCGAGCGGGGCTTGGGCTTGGGCTTGGGCTTGGGGAATATTCCCGATCCCAGTCCTACCCTTATATTTTTATTTTTTTATTTTTTTTGGATAACGTCGCCACGGTCGTGCCGGGCGCTCGAGTACGCACACACCTAGCCTACCTACTTGCAACTAGCATAGCTACTGTTACACACTAACACAGTACTACAACAACTAATTAACTAACAAATCTACTTATTGCACCTTACAGATCTAACATTATAGATCTAATACCTTAAAGCTAACACCTTATCAACAAAAAACAGTACCTTACAACAAAAAAGCTAACACCTTATTAACAAAAACAGTACACTACAGCAAGAACAAAGTTCACAAATCCTTCTCAATAGTCACATACCTTCTTTCTCTACCTTTCCTACATCTCATATTGCACCACAAAGCAGCATACAGTGCTATTTGAGCTTAGTGCAGGGCATTTCCCCGGTAGCGGTGCCAAAAATGTGCGCATCTGTCGCACGTGTCAAAGCAAGGGGCTTGCCGTACACTGTGTGCGAGTCGCAAATGGCTGCAAGCACACAACCAGACTTATCTAGCAAGCTCAAGAGAGCAAGGGTGTGTCACTCACCACCCTATGCTCGCCTTTGTGGAGGATTCCTCACCGCGAAGAAGAGGGAGCTACCGCCGTGCCGCACTCAACCGCCTCGCCACCACTGTGTCGTCTTGCAATGCTTGATCACACACACACACACTCTCTCTCTCTCTCTCTCTCTCACGCATATACACACACACACAAGGAGATGAAGAAGAAGATGGAGATGGAGCAAGATCACTCTTCAATTGCACAAATAAGAGAATGAGTGATTTTTAGGTTTAGGTGACTTTTATATGAGCTCGCCCATTCACACTTGGGTGCTTATGCTTAGCCAACTAACCCTTGAATGTTCTAGTTAGAGTGCACCTCTCATCGGCGATCACTCTTACCATTTTCCTATTGGACCGACAAGCCCGACCCATGACTACTAGAAGTGGACGTCAATGGTTAACAGGTAGCTAACTCTGGGAAGCTCCCTGAGGGCCCCTGAAGTTCCTCTAGGTAGAGAGGGCTCTCAAGACCGGGTCACATCTCGTCAATGACTAAAAAAGCATCTATGTCCACACCTACTCTTTACATGCATCTTGACACTTTGAATGTGGCTCATCGGCTAAAACCAACTTGGGATAAAGACATTAGCAATTGCACACATATCCTCGAGCTTTGAAGCAATAGATCCATCATGCCTCCTTAATTAGCAAACATTGGTGTGCACATGGAGAGGACCCACAATCTCAAAGAACTCGCTAGTAACTTTGTCACCCACTTGAGTCCACTGAGATGCCTGATGATGGAAGGCAAACTCAAAGAACTTGCTAGTAACTCTGTCACCCACCGGAGTCCATTGAGATTCTTGACGATGGAAGGCAAACTTGTGGCATCGCTCCTCAATAAGGGTGATTTTAGCTCCTACTAAGCCTATTGAATCTCATCCATCCAATGGCTACTTGGATGATGTTCTTTCATCCACTTTAAGCAGGAAATTCCCCGTCGAAGTTGCTTCTCCTTCTCCGTGGTTGTAGCCAAGCGAGCTGTAAAGTGTTGAAAGAAGAAACGACTAAGCTCCACAAGGCCAGTGGTTAGCTACAGGGCCTCCTTGCATATCCATACTCGTTGTACAGAGTGCCACAACCTCTAAGCTATGTATCTAGAAAAATCCTCTTTGGTATCCACAACATGACAATACCATTCCTAGTCTATTTGGCACGATAAGTATCAATGGCACATGATCGAAAAAAGTAGTGCCTGTCAAAATGCATAGGGAATCTCCAATGTGACAAATGTGGTCACTAGCATAAAATGATCTTTTCTAAATAGATTCACGCCCCCTACTATGCAGTCAAACAAAGAGAAAGAGAGGTTATCTAAGGTGTGTACAAAGCCTACACGCTACCATACATCCAAAATCCTCAAATTCATACATAGCCCTATGAACAGTGGCATGGCTACCTCCAATTCTATCTGAGGGGTCCTCCAACATCCAAAATCCTCAAAGTTATACATAGGTAGTCCCAAGTAGCAAACTCAGCGTAGAGTCCACCTAGATCGTGCACATTCCATGAGACAGTCCTCAATGAGAGAAGAACAATGTTGCTCATGGCCATTAACCTTGCAATCTTTGAGGTCGGCTTGGATGGAGAGTAATCCACATTCAAGAAACCTTGAGAGAGGCGTGCCTCAAGTGACTATCCAACCCATGCCCAAGAAGAGCATACGCTCAAAGTGTCTACAAAAAAGTATACCACAATGTATCTACAACTAGCTGAATCAGTTGGCATCACACTCAACTTGGCTAGCGGCCAAAGTTTCTGAATTAAGATTGTCACTCCCAGATCTACTGTGTGAAGCAAGAACTCAAGAGCCTAGACCTAGAGCCAATCTACTCATGTATGTAGAGTCCACTTTGTGTGATCCCTGAATCTCTCTCTCTCTCTCTCTCTCTCTAAATAAATAAATAAATAAATAAATATACATACACTGTGTGGCCACCCTCCTTTGGCGGTCTCTCTCTCTCTCTCTCTCTCTCTCTCTAAATAAATAAATAAATAAATAAATAAATATAGATACACTAGTGTGGCCACCCTCCTTTGGCAACCTCTCTCTCTCTCTCTCTCTCTCTCTCTCTCTCTCTCTCTCTCTCTCTCTCTCTCTCTCTCCAAGCATCCCTGCTCCTCTTTGAGGAGACTAGAGGTGGGTGAGGGTAGGCTAGGGTCTTCAAGGTGCATTGTCAAGCAAGGTTTGTCCATTAGGGAATCCAACAATGAGAGAGAAAAGAAGCATTCAATAGTCCACACACTAGAAAGCCAACTCCACATAGGCAAGGCATAATTTAAAGCTACACGATTTGATTGCCTTATGACTACAAGGCCATTGCACTCTTATAGAAGGTCTCTCTTGCCTCTGTGCATGTGGATATTGTTGTGTCCTATTCTCAAAGCAAAAGCTCAAAAGTTATCACCATGTAGGCTCTTTAAAGTCCATGTGGGTCATGTTGAAGTTTCAATCTATGTAGCATATCATTTTGCATGGATTTTGCAATAAAGTTCCTCTAATACATTATCATGTGGCAATAGATATTGATTATTTTTCCCATGCGATAACTTTTTGTGCTTGCATCAGTTTATCGCATCAATTTTAGAGCATATTTTAAGACGCTCCACTGACAATGTTCACCATTTTTTCTCCGAAGCTAATGAGGACTGAGACGATTATTGTAGAATAGTGGACACATGGTGTGGCTTAAGAGAGAGAGAGAGAGAGAGAGAGAGAGAGAGAGAGAGAGAGAGAGAGAGAGAGAGAGAGAGAGAGAGAGAGAGAGAGAGAGAGAGAGAGAGAGAGAGATTATTATCGTCCTCGGAGGTCAAATATGACCTATGGGACCAAAGTTACATGTGATATAGTATATGTATGGCTATGAGTGACTCTTGATGCTCCAAAATTGTGGGAATGAGAGTTTAAATGGAGAGCCCACACTGTGGCTGGGAGAGGATAGTGAATAGCTCTAAGTCATGGCTAAAAATGCGAGGGAGGCAAGTTCGATGTGACCAAAAGATGAGCACTCGAGTAATGTGTGGTACTCAAAATCTGGAACTTGCAGTGAGCATAATGTGCACAATTGATTTGACTCTTCTCCATTGCCCCAACGCCATATCTTGCATTAGAGGGAGTGGGATCTAAACCGGATGGCTGTGATAGTGCATATCACTGACAAGGGGATAAGTTCAAGCATGTACGGTGAGTATGTTTTCCTCTTTTAGCGAAGAACATGGTTTTGTAGTTGGGGGCAATATGGGTGGTGTAATGTATGAAGCGTGACCCACTGGATTTCTCCCAAGCTGTAATACATTGGTGTTGTAGAAAAGCTTCATTCACTTGGGAGTCAATTGAGGCATCATGCAGCAAGTGTAATGCATCCCATCTCCCAAACCACTTCTTTATGTCTTGCATCCATCCCGTGCTCAAGATCTTGCTTTTATGCATCTTTTGAACTTTTTTGCTTGCTTCCCATGCAATTGTAGGAAGTCGATGTGAGGGGTTTTGACGCTTCTTTATCATGTACTCCACAACCCTTTCCATGCCCATAACCTCAATTGGAAGAGATCCCGACTCAAGAAGTAGGAGCATATATGGTGTTTGTCTCTTAACTTGGAGAAAGTTTGTAAGAAAACACTTTTGGAATCTTTCCAAGTAGACTTTGAGATGATCCCACCCACACTTCAACTCCATAAAGAAGAATCAGTGTCACCAATGTGTCAAAAAGGTACTTCTTGAAAGCCCAACAATTGATCTTTCCCGCATTACACATGTTCTCAAATGCATAGTACGCTCGCTTTCCCGCTTCCAAATGATGCATAGCACATTCACGCCACTTGTTATTGGCCGGAACCTCAAGGCCTAGGTACTTAAAGCTCTCGCAACTTAAAGTGTCTCATGGTTGTACACAATGCATGGCTTCTCCTTATGGTTGGTTTTCACAAGCATAACCTTTGTTTTGGATTCATTCACAATCAGCCCACTATGCAAGAAAAAGTTCTCAAGGACAACCATAAGCTTTTGTGCATCCTCGATGGCACATAGTAGAGTTAGGGTGCCACTAGCGAGAATCAGAGCATCTTACACTAAATTGTGCATGGAGTGAGGGAGTAGAGCATCTTAGGAGAGCCATCAATGGCACGGAGTGGAGTTAGGGGGGCTAGCAAGATCAAGGTCAGGGGCATCTTAGAGGAGAGTGTGTACAAAGTGATGGAGCAGGACATCTTAGGAGAGAGGGTGCATGGGGTGGAGCAGTGCAAGGGGCATCTTAGAGGAGAGGGAGCACGAAGCAGAGTTAGGGAGTGATGGGCTAGTGGTGGAGGTTGTGGTTGTTGACAGGGTCGTTGGCTGGTCATGGAGGGACGGGGGGGATGGACATAAGGTGGCCATTAGGTGGTGGAGTAGCCAAGAAAATACAAAAAAACCCGCTTCAAACCTGCACCAACTAAATCACTTCAATTCCTAACTTCATTTTGTGGGTGGAAGAAGATGACATTAAGACAATATCATAGAGTTTTGCTCATCTTTCTATAGCAATGCCAATGCTCTCTCAATGCTACATATGTAAAAGTACTTTGTGAACTTGACCTCAAAAATCAAATGCATGTAAAAGGAATTTTTACTCAAAAAGCAAATGCATGTGTGTTGTGATGCATGTCACACATGCAACAACAATGGCAAGTGCAAGTATGGATTTTTGTATGATATCTAACCAGACTATCATTGAATTCTAGGACTCCATTGCTTGAATTAGATGTACTAATGGGCAAGTTATGAATGTCACGATGAGTATCGTACAACATAACCCTTCTCCTCCTTTGAATTTTTCGTATGAATATATAGCCCATCACAAGCTCATCAATATGATATTATTTGATCAAATACACAATGAAAACTAAACTAATTGGAACATTTAACATATCTACAAAAGCAACCAAAAAACTTTATTTTAGAACACCTCAGAAAAATTAAATTAGAACTAATAGCTACTACACTTTTGACACAAAGCCAATTTTAGCAACAAAAGCTGCTTTGGACTGCTTGTGCAAATTCCAGTTATAACAAAAAGCAAGGTTGTTTACTCATTGATTCCTCATCTAGCAAAATGAGACAACCTATCTTGTCCAAATTACATAATGTAATGATGCACCCCATTCACTTATATTGTGCTAGATAAGTCACTCTTGAAAATTTGAAATTCTTTTACCTCAAAATCCATACTATGGAAATGTTCATCATCAAATATGTAGAGTGCAACCTAAGAAAACTATGGGAATGTTGCCGAGAATTAGAATAAAAGGCTCAGTAGATTGATTGAATACCACTCAAGATGTCACATAGATTCCCTCTTCTACAACATCTTGCTTCTTCATATATGCTTCCACAGAGAATTTGAACTATTATCTTGTGATAGTACACCAAGAGTGAATCATTCGTGGCACTTAAATTGATGCTACCACTCTTGAACAATGAAGGGTAATCGATTTTGTTTTCTCCAATTTGACAAAAAATGACATCCCCTTTTTTATTAGAAAGGGGAGGCATCACTAAGGTCTCACCCCTTTGGGATAGTCCAAAAAGAGAGAAGAGGAATAAGAGAGAGAGAGGGAGAGGGAGGCCTATATATATATATATATATATATATATATATATATATATATATATATAGAGAGAGAGAGAGAGAGAGAGAGAGAGAGAGAGAGAGCTATAAAGAGAGAGAGATCGATAGAGAGAGGAAAAGATAGGGAGAGATGGTTAACAATTAAAAAAATCTCTCTCCCAAAAGCTCGCTCCAATAGCTTAAATCGCTTCATGAGCGAGCATTTTTGGTAAAGTACAACATCTAAGCGATATCTGAAAAAAGCTCGCTCCATTCCAATCCCCTAAGGTAGTTTGGCAAGCCAGCCACTATTAGAGATGTCTACCCAGTGCGTGTGCCACATTGGCATGCTCCTATTTTTTTAAACAATTGAATGAATACATCTCCCTTTCTTAAGCAGTTCAGTACCAACTCATTCAATCCCTTTGATTATTCCATTCCTCATGCATGTAAGAGACACAATGCTACCTAAGAGTCACTATGTTAATAAATATTTGTTCCCATTCCACACTACACCATGAACATCCTTCACCTCTCAAATGCTCCAATGAGGGTGCCTATGCCACTTTGACTAATTGAATTTGACTAATTACATGCATGGGCACTTCACTAGAGTGACCCTTTTGGACATACACTTGCACCTGCATCGCATTCCTCTTCCAAACCATGATAAAGGAGTTATAATACTTTACGATGAGTTGCAACTGCATATGGTACAATACAATGACATACTTGGCATGGTCACATTTGAAGCCAAGTTTTATTGTGTGAGGCAACAAGAAAAGTAGCATGTTAATGGGAGGGAATTTTGATTTTATTCTAAAAAATAGTTACAAGTTTATGAAGAGAGAGGGGAATTTTTATTCCAATCCATAAAATGTGTAAAGGGGGGTTTTTATTAGGCTTTGATCGCATGTGATATAGAGGATTTTTTTAGGTTCACCCCATGAGAAGGGAGGTGAGAAAATATCATGTTGGCAAACAATGCAATTGGCCTACCCTTGACTATCTACCGATGCTTCAGCTAGGCCATCTACATACCCTTGCCAAGTTTGGTCCCTAGTATGCCATCAAAGGATCCATGAGAGATCCATGTGGAAGTACTCTATCGTTCTTTGTACAAGATATAGCAAAAATAATCAATTGGCAAGATACTTAGTGCATAATTGAAAATCCAAAACAAGTAGTCGTGGAGTTTGAGGTGCAACCTTCTTAAACAAGGAACTCCACGTGTTTTTTGCCTTGCCCAATGTCATCAAAGTAGGACACAATTTTTTTTTGTAGATAAAGTTTACTTTAAACATATCAATTACAAATGCACGAAATTTAATTTGAAGAAGGCAAAAACCTTGCATTGATCATTCGTTCTAGAGCCTGCATAGGGATGATTGGATCTAAAGCTCCCGTAGTAGAGGCAACCTCAATACCTAGTGGGCATGACACTACTGAACGGGTTGCTGATGGGAGAAGTCTTGCACCACGAGTTTAGGAAGGGATGTCCTTTGAGAGAGAGAGTCAGTGATGATGAGCTGGAAACTTCTAGGGACACCAAAACTACCATGAGACATGAGCCACCCTTTTAGAAGCTCCAACTACGTTAGTCTTGTTAGGTTGCCTAATGATCTATTGAAAAAGGCCGCAAGTTTTATAACTAGCTCTTCTCAAGCATTATCTATTGGCTTCTTTCAGCTTGGTCTCGTGTGTCAACTAGCGAATATGAGAGTTATTCCCAACATTAGTGTTGTACCTGTGTGGGGTTTGAGGTGCATTTTCTGGAGCTGGAAACAAAGGCAAACCATCATTATCTACCTCAAAATTAAAGTGAAATGATACTTACTATTGCCTTTCAATTTCTTGGTGTTCTTCAGCTTCCTATACGAGAGATAGTTCTCAAGCAACTTTTTTGAAGCTAGAAGCCTTGCAGCTACACGATTCACAACATGCACGATTCAAAGACAAACCAAAGCAGCAATCCCTTAAGTTTGTCAATTTTGGGTGATCTCTTACTAGGCCTCTTCTTTTCTAGGGCTTCCACATACTCCTCTCTTTTTGATTCAGAGAACCCCTTTCGGAGGAAGTCTAAGAATAGGTAGAAATGGATGTAGAATCCATGCTTCCACTTGGACTTAATTTGACTCTCAGTGAACATGCAATTAACATGCTTCAAGTTTGTCCACTCCTTGCCTACCACAAGTCCTTTGTTTAGTGCCATGAACAAAGACATCTAATGACAAGCATGCATCCCATATTACATACACCCTTGATGTAAAGCTCATGTGAAATTACTTCTAGAATGCTATTTTAGGTGGTCATACATGTACAAGCACCTCTTTGCCACTCCCAATATTTCGTCCTTTTGTTGCTGCTTGCTAGTGGCTCAACCACCCTTCACTGTATTACTCAATGCATCAAAAATATCCCCCGCCCCGTAATCATTTTTCCATTACATTAGCATGTTCTCAAAGTATGTTGGAAGGGACATCTTTTAGGCATTTTCTAGGATAGATTTTTCCCATGTTGCCTCATCACCTTGTCTCACATTGGAGTCATTCACAAAAGTCTTGAGTGTCTATTGTGTAGACAAACTAGGAAATGGTTGAAGAAGTAGCTAGCATGTCGCTGTGCATTGAGCAAGAGGACACTTACACTTGGATAATTTCAAAGCTCTTAACACGGATACTAAGTGCTTGTAGTTCAAATTAGCCCTAGAACCTCATCTCCCCATTTACTACTATTCATCATCCTCCTCCTCTGCACTTGACTTCACGGAGTGAGCTTAATGTCAAAGTAAGCGAGTGAGCTTGAGGTCCATGTTGGAATCTACCAAAGTCACTTGCTATTCGCTCACGTTAGCACAACCTATCTAGAATTTGACCATGGATTTGTTCAAAGCTTGCCAAGGCTGCTCACCTCTGGCTAAGCTAGGTTGCTTGCCAAAGAAGTTGCTTGGATTTTCCTCCCTTTCCATTGATGACCTCATCTACTTCTTCCTAAAGTAAGCACTTGAGGGACTCCCCATATCCATTCATGTTAAACCTTGCAAGCATTGGAGCCTTACATTGAGATGTGGTTGGTGGTTCTCCTGGTGATGTGGATACCCTTATAGCTATTTTGACATTTGTTCCCTTTACGAGTCTTGGTGCCTTTTTGGTTATGGTCTTGGTGGCTTTTTGGTTATGGTCCTGTGGTGCGCTAATTTTCCTCCTTTTTATTTTTTTTTTTGTCTCCTTGCTTTTCTTGTCTCTTATTTTACTTTTGCTTGATTTTCCTTGCTTTAGAGAGAGAGAGAGAGAGAGAGAGAGAGAGAGAGAGAGAGAGAGAGAGAGAGAGAGAGAGAGAGAGAGAGTAAAGCAAGGTGTCGTTTTTGTGTTTTGTTTCCTTCATACTTTAAAGACTTGACTTTGGGTGTGTGAGCATGTGTATGTGTGTGGGTGGGGGTGTGGGTCAGTCTTTAGAGTACATTCGGATTTTCTTTCTAGTTTTTATTGGTTATTTTATTTTGATATTTTACTTCTTTCTCTTTTTTTTTTGCTTTTGGTTGTGGTTGTTTGTGATGTGTTGTTGGATTTTTGGCTAATTGCTCTGCTCCCTACTCGCTCTACAAAGACTCTACAATAGATTTTCACATGGTTGTTGTCATCAAAGCCTCATTCATTGTCTTCTTGGAGTTTCCTTCCTAGCTATACTCTTCAAGAGCCACTTTCAACAAGTGGATTGGTCCTCTATACTCGATCACAAATCCTTGTCTACTCTAGTGTTGCACTTTACTACTCACCTCATGACCTCCTGCTATAGTCTCTTAGTTGACTTCAAGTTTCTTCTCCATCATATTCATCATCAAATGATCTCTCCCTTCTGTTTACCAATTAACTTTGTTATCAAATGATACCATCGATGGGGATATGAAACTGACGTTAAGATCTTATCATTGCAGATGCTCCTTTTTTCTTTTCACCGCTGGTGGCTTTTAGTGGTTCAAGTTTTTGATATAGTTGTAGAGAGTGTTTTTGGTGGGAGTGCCTATCTTTTAGAGGATGCTTCATTCTCTCTCCACTTATCTTACCATGGTACTTTTTACTCTTAGGAGAGCTCTTTTTTCCCTTGGGTTTCACTTTTTACAGTATGCCCAGGTAGATCGTTGTATCCAACTTTTAGCATTCCCATTGCAGATGCTCCTTTTTTTTTCTTTTCATCGCTAGTGGCTTTTAGTGGTTCCGGGTTTTGATATAGTTGTAGAGAGTGCTTTTGATGGAAGTGCATATCTTTTAGAGGATGCTTCAACCTCTCTCCACTTATCTTATCAAGGTACTTTTTACTCTTAAGAGAGGGTTTTTTCCCTTGTCTTCCAATATTTTCAGTTTGCCTAGGGTGATAGTTGTGTTTAGCTTTTATAACTCCCGGTTTGTTGCCTTAGGGCCCGTTTTGTAAACAATTATGCACTTGCAAATTGGAACCATTTGGGAATTATATGGAATATTTCAAGTAATATAATTTAGTCTCACTTTTTGTCTGTGTGTGTGTGTGTGTGTGTGTGTGTGTAGCAAGCTAACACAGATACCATTTTTCGGAGTTCTCCTTGTAAAACACTTATTATTTTGATAAATCAGGAATATTGTAACTCTTATTTTCTTGGATAAACTCTATAATTAATGAGCCGGGGCTACAAGCTTCCAGATTGTATCAACTTGTCATTACCCATCTTTGGTAGAACTCCCAGATTATTGGTTTTGACCACCAAAAACCTTGGCTAAGGTATAAAAGCCAATTTCTGTAAGTTATTTTTGAGTTTTGGATAATGAAATACACAGCGTGAGCTAACAATGCTCACTCCTCTCCTTCTCGAGCTTCCTATCCTCCCCGGTTGTCACATTGCAGTCGTGTTTGTTGCATTGCAACCGTAGGTAAGAGCTCTACGCATTGACGTAAGTAGTTCACAGTAATTCATAGATTTTGGCGTTGCCAACCCTCGGCCTAATTTCATCATAGCTAGGAATTTACACTTTCAAATAAAAAACTAAGCATAGGCGGGGTATTGGGGCATCATTCTTAAGCATTTAGATGCATTGTGGGTCAAAAACGGCTAGGTCAAAACTCCACTACTGTTAATAATTGCGATTTTGGAACTTGACCTAAAGTGGGGTTTGAGACCATAAGCATGTGTGCTTAGGTCTTATAAACTTGTCCTAGAAGTTCCATTACGTTTGGATGTCATTTGATGCTGTAACCGATGTGATTTGTTTGCCGATGAGCGATTGGCTTTTAGTGATTTCAGTCACTTGAGTGTAGCTTGAGTTAGATGCAAGTTGTTAGTTGTTTTCTGAGAGATTGACAACCTCTTGTAGCTTCTATGCACTAGTCAAGTTAGCTTCATCTCATGGATTGACAATTTAATTGTGGTTCTCGCTAATACTAAGACAGAATAGTGAGATTAGATATGCGTCCCACATTTGGTGCCACTGGACAGGGATTGAAGAGACCTAAACTAGGGAAAAACACGAGTGTCTCGTGAAGTTATCCTTTAACTTACTCTAGGATCGCCTAGAGTTCAAAACTTTCTTTTAGAAACTGCATAGCTTAAGATTGTCGTCTTTTGTTGTGTAGAGGTAGCTTGGAAGTGATCGGACTTGCTAAGTGCCTTTAGGATTGTAGGAGTGTAGGATTAGATTAGGATTTTGAGAATGATTGACAAACAAGACAAGTCTTAAGAACAAGGCCCAAAAAAACCATAAAAGACAAAAAAACGAATGTTTGTGGACATTTTCCACAACCCCATTGCATGAGAATCTAGGAGTAGGGTAAGTAGGATCGGAGGTGGAATTCAGAACATTGCTCTAACTCTCAAAGGATCAAGTGTGAGTTGTTATTGGAAGTTGCAGAATTTCAGGTCTACGGCTAGAAATAGCACAAAAAGACTCGAAACCACTCAATCCTATTGAAGAGTAAGCTTAAAAGTTGTCTGAATCAATAGGTAAGCTCAAGGACACTTCGAGGTAAAAATTTCAAGAGTTGGCCAAAACTCAGATATTTACTTTTTCTTGACATTTAGGCCAATTTAAGTTTTTACTTGATTCATAGGTTTAAAATATCTCATGAAAAGATCGTCTTTGAAAAAATTGCAAAAAAGTGTTCATTTCAAGCATGAAGTTAATAATCGCGATTATTAACTTTTAGCTCAGATTTGACCAAGGTTCATACCATTGACTCATTGCATGTGTACAACTTTTGTAAAGGGCCAAAAGGTTTGGATCACCAAACTGGCTAGAAAGTGGGTAAAAACTAAAGTTTGTACTGATTTTTTGAAACTTGTGTGTAAATTGGGAGAAAATTTGTACAAACTTGTTGAAATTTGATTCATAGGCTTATATTGATGTGATAAACATGTGTACATGCTCAGTTTACCAAAAAGATGCAAAAAGTTGTCAGTTGTAAATAATCGCGATTATTTACATCTTCTCCATTTTTCACCTTTTTAGACCAAGTCAGCATACCACTAGTTTTACCATGTTGTCATAAGCCCACAAACCAAGTTTGATAAGATTTGGATCACTGGATTGAAAATTGTGACCAAATTTACAAAGTTATTGTACGGACATAAAATTGATGACCATTTGACCAAAAATTGTCCAAACTTGATGAAACTTGGCTAGTGACCTTAACTTGAGGTGCTTAATAGAATTGTGTCAAAGTTGGGATAAAAGTTTGCAAAAATTTAGCTGGAGTAAATAATTGCGATTATTTACATCTGCTTAAAAACTTGAAAATTTTGCACATTTGAGTAGACCTGAAATTTCAACAAGGTACAAAAAAAGTACAAAAAACTAGCAAAAGTAAATAATCTACTACTGCTACCCAGGGACATCAGATTTGACTTTTGAACTTGTAAAGTGTTAGACCAGCATAATACAAGGCCATCGGGCAATTTTAAGTTCAATCGTATCTGAATTGGTACATATTCACTCAGTTTCCAACTTGCAGATTAATCCTTTGATTTTTTGCTAAAGTCGAATCTGAAAGTCAATTGCTGACTCCCATAGCTTGTTTGAAGTGATACACATAGACCAATCACGAGAGTTAGAAAAAACTCTACTATCTTTATAGAAGAATAGCTAACTTGATCAAATTTGTACAGGTATCAGGTTGCAAACGAGGAATCAGTGGCTTGACAGAAAGTTGCAATCAAATCAAGTGGAAATTGACGACAGGTCAATCCAAAGGTAAATACTCTAACCAGGGATTCATATGTCTATATGAACCTTAGATCTGGTCGTGTACTAGGAAACCAAGGCATACTCGGAGAAACATCCAGTAGAGTATCCACCAAAGAAAGCGTGAATCAAGACAATTCCTTGCAGACAATTCTTGAAGAAGTCTCAGACACTTTTTCAGATATAACATCTGAAATGTATTCTTACTTGACTCACTCAAAAACCGGAACAACAATGTGCTATAAGCATATACTCTCTTTTTATAAGACTAATCGCCATGGAGCCCAGGTTTACTTGGACCCTAACGAGGAGTATGCTATTCGCATTGATGACCATGGTATTGAGTTCGAAGAAGAGATTAGGGCAAACAAACAAGGAAAAATGTACATGGACAGAAACGAAACTCAGTATGTACAAGTTGAAAACCCTGGGGGTTAAAGTAAACATCATAATCCCAGATATGTCAGCAAAAGAAGGACCACCAACTTTAGAATTTGAGAGATACGATCAAGTAGATTTGAAGCCTTTGAAACGGCTTAGTACGGATAATCCTAGGATCGGAGTCTATTGTTGGGAAGATAGAAATATAAAAGATCTTTTGTGGACTTTGCATGCCAAACCAGGACAACTAACGGCCATGAAGATCATCTATATCTTCAAGATTAAAGATAAGGGATCAGCCGACCTACCAACCTACCCGTTTAGGGATTGTTATAACAACAACTTTGTTATGATGACTACTGAGGAGGTAGAACAAACCAAATACCAATGGTATTCCATAAGGGATTGGATATTGGGACAAGGACCATAAACAATTCCAAGAGATGAACACCGTGAGAGATCATCTAAGAGTAATGTCAAGAAACAAGAAACCACCTCATCACGAAGAAAACCAGGTGACACTAAGGCCAATCCAGGGCTACATGAGTCACTATTTCCAACAAACTGATTTGAAGGACTCGGAACAGGACCAACTTCCAGGAGACCGGGAGTTGAACCAAACAGACGTGTCAGACGAGTTGATTTTTAGAAATGGGTCAGAAAATACAGTGGATCAGGGGATCCATATGACCACTTAGCAAGCTTTAAGCAAGTGCTAAGAGCAGAACATATATTTGATTTCCATACTCAATTCGAGGGGTTTGGAATGACATTAGAAGGAAAAGCATTGACATGGTTCCAAAACATTCCACCAAGGTCAATCATGGACTTGAACCCATTAGCTCAAGGATTTGTGGAGCTGCTTGTTCCAAAACGAGGATCAAACATAATACGGTACCTCAAATCTACAGCTTTGAACAAAAACATGGTGAGTCTGTTAGGGATTGTGCAACTCGAATGAAACAATACATTGCCAGATGCCCAGGGCTAGAGATACCTGCAGAAGAACGACTTGTATCTTTGTTTCTAGAGGGACTGCTAAACAAAGAACTTCATGCTATACTCTATAATAAAAAGCATGCAACCCTAGAAGAGTGTGTGTCAGATGCTATTGACTTAGGAGACAATTGTGATATTTTTAACGAAGAAGATGTCCCCAAGGATAACTAAAGTGAGAAAACAGCATCCACTAAACCAGCACAAGTGGGAACGGCTGCTGCAGCACCACTTTCAGCCATAGAAGATATGCTCAAAAGGATGAACAACATGCAAAAAGCACCTATGAGGGGACCAGGACAAGGGATACCTCAACAAGGACAACCAATTAGGCCACAAAAATGGTGTGCAATTGAGGATAAATGGACCAACCATGAGACCCACGAGTGCTACTTCAGACCAAAGTATGATGGAAATGTTCAGTACGTGCCCATGAGGCCACAAGGACAACCCATGTATAGATATCACCCTAATATGGTCCAAGCTCAAGACCACCAATGCGTATGGAAAGACCTCAACTTGTGTTGGGTCAACAATCTCCGTACCCAGGATATAATGCAGTGCCTGTATAGTACATGCACTCTGAAGGAGTCATAGATGAACAAGCATTAGTGCCTGTTACACCCTATGATGAGCCTAGTCCATCTATAGTAATGGTAGAAGGAGATTGGTATAATTCACATCCACCACCAATGGAAGAAACCGTGACTTTTGCTCCACCAGAGCTCGCACCAATGTATTATGTAGCTAATCAAGGTGTCAAACCTCCCATGGTAAGACCCATGATTAAGCCAAGAACGGGGAACTGTCACAACTGTGGTGCAGATGATCATTGGAAAAATGAATGTCCAGAGCCTGACAAAAACCTCAAGCCAGTTGAAGCCTATTGCATACAATGTTGCAAAAAGGGAGGACACTTTCCGAAAGATTGTCCTAAAAATCCTTTAAACAAGGGTAAAACGTTAGTAAACATAGTCCGAGTGATACCTAGTAGCTCATCAGAGAGCGAACCGATTGTTCCAATCAAGGTAGTGATCAATCAAGGTAATCACTAGAGCCCATGCCAAGAAAAAGAAACACAACTCCTCTGATGATTCGGAAAATACGAAAGTTTCCTCTCAAAGGATTAAAAGAAGCAGAAGCAAAAGATATGAGATGAGAAAACAAAAACAACGGGTTGAAATCGAGGAGAAAGCAAAAAAGCTATTCCACGAAAAGTTGAAATAAACTGGAAGTGAAATCAAGGAAACAACCGTGAAATCTGAAGGATCCATTCTGGTTGATAAAAATTTTGAGCCTATTAATGCCGCCTTGGAAGCCTACCAAGCAGGAGTTAAAGCAGATCAAAACATGGAAAACAATTGGAAAAACTATCCTTCTCTAGACATGGAAGCAGCTAAGCTCGAAGCTTATCAAAATTTGGTAAGAATCACGCAAGAAATGCTGGAAAAAAAAACCCAAGCTTAAAAGTATCGCAAAACCTGAGGAGCTTGTGGTAAGAGACATTAAAGAAAAATCCGATGTGGTGGCAGAACCCCACCTTGAAACAAAAGAACCAGAACTTATAGTGCCGAACAACGAAGATGCCTTAGACGGAATTCCATTCATAGAGCAAGACTAGCCAGGACACTTATGGAAAAAGGTTAGAGAGATCAATGATGGGAGCCTAACTCTAAAGTCAGCTCCTATAGAGGAATTTTGGTTGGATAACCTACCTTCTAATATGAATATGGATGTACAATTCTTGTACGGGGATTGTGGATCTGAAGCTTCAGGAATGTGGAAACCATTGACCTTGAAAACATTACCCTCTTACTTGGGAGATAACGAAGATGAATCCATAGTGTGTAAGACCACTCAAGTAAAAAGAGATGAACAGACCCTAGAAGTAGACAACATTCATTCAATCATGTCTACACCCATCCAATGCACTCTTACCTTGGGAGAACTATTAAAACTCAGACCATACTTATGGAATGATTTACAGAAAACCTTAGAGAAGGTGGGGATAACGGGATTAATCTTGAAAAATATGGGGAAAAAAAAAAGGACAACAAAGAAAGAGATTCGATCTGTTCCCATGAACAAAGTCGGAGAATATTATGAAGGGGAAGAAGGAAACACCACCCTTCCAATGAAATATAATGACATTGAAACCATGGCAATACTGGATAGTGGAGCAAGCATAGCCATAGCCACGAAAGTAGTATGGGAATCCTGGGGACAACCATCCATTAGAAAAACTTGAATGAAGTTGCAATTGGCTGTGGACACATTGAGAGACCATTAGGGCTGCTTGAAAAGGTGATAGTCAATTCCTGTGGAATTGAATATCAACACAATTTTGCCATAGTAGACTTGGAAAAAAACTCAATTATGAAATCATATTGGGAAGACCTTTCATGCAACAGGTACAACTTATCCAAGATTGGGAAAACAATTATCTGTACTTGAAGCAAGTGGGATCGATAATAAGAGTTTGATTCAATCTCTTCAACTGAAACTAAGCTTCCATCCTGGTTAAACAAAGACACTCCTATTTGGATGTGTGGAGCTTCAGGAAACGAAAGTTTAAAACGAGAAGAATGTATCCTAGAAAGGGACTGCACAGACTTTAGAACGAGTTGCATGAAAAGAATCTTACAACTTCTTAGATAACTTTTCGGGATACAATCAGCTTTTGGTTGACCCAAAATATCAGCATAAAATTGCTTTCGCAACAGAATGGGGTATTTTTGCCTATCGGGTTATGCCGTTTGGGTTAACTAATGCTCCAGCCACATTTCAAAGGTTGATGAGCCATGCTTTTAAAGAATATCTTAGGAAATTCTTAGAAGTATATATGGATGATCTATGCGTACATTCATCAATCCGGGCTGATCATTTTAAACACCTCAAAAAGGTATTCGAAAAATGTAGACTTTATAGGATTTGCTTAAATCCTGAAAAGTGCACATTCATGGGTAGACAAGGAAAATTTCTTGGACATATAGTGTCTAAAAATGGCATAGCTACTGATATTGAAAAAATTCATATCATTGCCAAATTGCCTAGACCAACGATAGTCAAAGGGGTACAAGCCTTCATGGGGCATTGCGGATATTACCGACGGTTCATCTACATGTACTCTATAATTGCAAAACCCATGTATAACTTGATTACACACTTTGAGTGGACCGAGGCATGTGAAGAATCCTTCATGAAGCTTAAGCAAGCTCTCATCTCAGGTCCAATATTGAAAGCACCAGATTGGAATAAGATATTCCATATACATGTAGATGCTTCCAATTTTGCTATCAGTTGTATACTAGCTCAACCAGAAGACGAGAGAATTAACTTTTCTATTTCTTATGCTAGCCGACAGTTGAACATGGCGGAAAAGAATTACACCACCACCGAAAGGAAAGGATTAGGAATGATTTATGCCATTAAAAGTATAGACATTACCTATTAGCCAATAAGTTTGTGTTCTTTGTAGACGATCAAGCTTTGTTGTATTTCATCAACAAGCCATGCAGCATAGGAAGAATAGTGAAATGGTTCATCATTCTTATGGAATTTGATTTATCTGTGGTTGTAAAAAAGGGCACTACACATCAACGAACAGATCATTTGTCAAGGATTGTTTCAGGAGAATCACCTAAAGGGGTAAACAATGATCTACCAGATGCCTATTTGTTCTCCGTGGAAATGATACCTCGATGGTCGAAAAACATTGTGTCATTGATGACAATAGCTCAAGTGGATTCACAAATACCACTTTCTATTATGATCGGATTAATTGAGAAATCAACTATGTATCAATTACTAGCTGGTAGACTATACAAAAGAAATCGAGACGGATATTGCTCTTATGCATTAATCCTGAAGAAAAAAAACGGTACCTAAGTCAAGCACATGTTACCATAGTAGGACTTCACTTTGCGGAAGACCAAACTATGCAATGAATCTTGAGACTTGGAGTATTTTGGCCGACTAAGAGGAGTCATGTTCAATATTTTGTAAAGGATTGTCCTCAATGTCAAAAACAAACACCCATACTTCATGTAACATTGTTTCAAATGTCACATGTTCTTGAGTGGAGTAACTATCTGTTTACTTACTTATCAAGCGAACATTTCTTGAGGATATGAGTAAACGTCGTCAAAGAGCAATTGAAACTGAAGCAAGAGACTATGCTCTTATTGGGAACCAATTGTATCGGAGAGATAAAGATCAACATTTGCGTCTTTGTGTAAATGAAGACAAGTATATTCCGATTATAGAACAAGCACATGCTGGATTAGCTGGAGGTCACTTTTCTAGTGAGACCACCGCAAGAGCAATCTTGATGGCAGGCATATGGTGGCCAACACTTTTTGTAGATGCCAAAGACTATGTTCAAAGGTGTGATGCTTGTCAATGAGCAAAAGTGCCAATACGTGTAGATAGCAGGCCCTTAAGACCAATGATGAGGGCTAGAGCTTTGCAAAATGGGGTATAGATTTTGTTGGGACGATACAGTCACCTGCTTATAGAACCCAAGCTCAATATATCATTGTAGCTATGGACTATTTGACCAAGTAGGCCGAGGCTAAAGAAACCCAAGCTCAATATATCATTGTAGATACGGATTATAATGATGCCAGAACCACTGTTGCATTCTTATACGAGTATGTATTCACGAGATATGGATTGCCAATAGAAATTGTCAAAGATTGGGGAACTCATTTCCTCAATGAGGTAATCGAGTATTTGCTTAATGAGTTTATGGTCATCCATAACAAATCGGCTCCCTATCATCCACAAGCAAACGGACAAGCTGAGCATACGAACAAAATTCTTAGCTCGGTGCTGGCTAAAGTGGTTAGTTCAGGAAGGACAGACTGAGAAATGAATCTCCATGCTGCTCTATGTCCTATCGAGTTTCATTCAAAACAGCTTTAAATGCTATACCCTTTAACCTTGTTTATGGTCTTGATGCCATACTGCCAAAAGAATTTCTATCGTCGACATTAAGGGTAGCACAAAATCTTGAGTGGACTGGACATGAATTGTCAGAAAGACTTGAAGATTTGGAAAAGTTAGATGAGCAAAGGCTAACTACTCTAGCTCACATCTATGCACAAAAGCGAAAACAAAAACAGTTCTTTGATTCCCACTTAATCACAAAAATCTTCAAGAAAGGGGACTTAGTTTTAGTGTATTCCCTTAAGCAACACATTCCCAAGTTTAAAAAAAAGGGAAACGGACCGTTTATCATTGACGATGTATCTCCAAGTGGAGCAGTAAATGTTTTCACCCTAGATGGTGAACCAATGGTTAATTGGATTAGTGGATGTCGTTTAAAGAAATACAGTTTTCCCCTAACCAATGAATTGCTAGAAAGAATGCATGCAGCCAAGCAAAGGAAGAATAAACGACAGTAGGTTATTGATGAAGCCCAAGACGAAGCTCGGCTTCGGGTACTCAAATGAAAAGCTACTCTCAGAAATCAATAGATACCGATTCCCATCAACACTCTCGAAATAGATGACCGACAATGGGAATTACCTAAAGATGCGGTTTCAACAGATGATGACTAGTTAGATGGAATGGACATGTGCATCAAAGTACAACTCAATAATCATAGCACCAATGCTTTGGTCGACACAGGAGCTAGAGTAAATGCAGCTAGTTATTCCACGTACAAGAAGACAATAAGTCAAGCATTGACAACAGGAATAGCGTCAATCAAAGGATGCAACAAGAACCCGACCCCAACATTGGGAGTAGTTAACTTGAACGTGATAGTACATGGATGTTCATGTGCTCATCAGTTTGTGTGCTTACCATATGAACACATGAATGAAACGATGATTCTTGGAATTCCATGGATGCAGACATACAAAGCAGTACCATCTTGGGATAAAAATCAGCTCAAGCTATCATTTAAAGGCAGGCAACTCATTGTTCCAATTGCATCAAGCAAAGAGGAATGGAAAGGAAGCAATCAGCAGACCAAACCACGAAGTAATAAATCTTCTCCATTCCCTCGACAAGCAAATGCTACAAGTAGCATGCAAGGAGTCAAGCAAATTTGGGTACCAAAAGCACAGCTTAAGGATAAGCCGATTCAAATTTGGGTGCCTATGACTTCACTGATAAAACAAAAGAAGGTTCCAACGGTAAAAACACAGAGATGACCATCTCCAAGCAAGGAACCTAACATGAAATTGGTTTGGAAGAAAAAGGAGCACTTATCTTCTCCACAAACCGTAAAACCAATCAAGCAATGGCGAGTTAAGTCTCAAAAGACTCCACCACACCATACAACACCAAGCAAACCAAGCTACCAATGGCGAGAAAAAGCTCGACAACAGTCAAAAGTGCTACCAACAGCTCAAGCAATCAGCGTACTGAAGCATCCTGATGGTACAATCAAACAGAGAGCACACAAGCTACAAGATTTGCTCTTTGGAAGACAGCAGTAGCAAACCTCGACATCAAAAACCCTTGAGTTAATTACTCAAGACCCAGCTCTTGCACAGCATAGTGGTTTGAATTGCATTGATCTTCAAAGCATGGTAGAGCCAACCACGACTATGCATAGACAGGATTGTTCAACCCATGCACATAATCGTCCCAGAGTACGCCATCTAGGAGGGGTGGAAGGGCACTAAGTACTAAGTATTTAAGGGCAATGTTTGTAGAGGGAGGAAAAAGTTCGATGTTAACGTGTGATTTTTTACAAAATTACCTAATAATGCCCTTATAATTCATCATCAAGGAAAAATTCATCAATAATATCTTTCCGATGAGTGTAAATAGTACATATACTGTCAGAAAATCGCCAAAAATAGTCCTTTTTTGGTATTTTCATCATTTTTATTGATAATGAGACTTAAAAATAGAAAAATCCAACAAAAAAAATAAAGCTGTGTTTTTTAATGGATTTTCTTAATTATTGAATTTTTTCTTTACTTTTTTAGAGCATTTTGTTATTTTCTTTGATTTTTTCAATAAACATGTTAAAAATTAATAATAAATAGCAAGGAAGCTCAGATGGAAAAACGAAAGACATGAAGGTGATAAAAAAGACAAGGCAGACAAGCACAAAAATTTTCAATGAAATCAGAAGATGGAAGCGGGAAGCCTAAATTAGGCGACCATACCTACTTTTGCAAAATTCTTGCAGAATGAGCTACAGGAATGTGATCAAGGAAATTTAGAGTCTAACATAGATTTCACGGCCTAGTAGGACTAACGAGAGAATCTGGGGGAAAATTGGTTTGGGAAGTCCGGGTATAGATATCCAAGGTAGGCTAAAACCACCTTATTTCCACTTGTGGCCTTTGCAGAGAGAGCTTTTCGACCTCTTTCATGCGTCTTTTTCGGAGTCTATAGTTGCCCGTTTTCAACGTCGTTTCACACGAGACATGAGGGGTAAGTTCTTTACTTGTCAATGATCCATTTTGTACGGCCGGTAGCTAGTCTAAACCCCTATAAAAAACCCTAGAAACCGAGCAGTGCACGAAGATCTACGACCAAAAACTGACCATAGCGGCCTGTCAGCTCGACCAAATCAAATGGGATTTGAATTGTAGCATGCCCTAACATAATAGAGCCTTTCTATATCATCAGCTGACCATTTGGCAGGGGTCGAGGGGGTCCTCAATAGAAAAGGTAGGTTTTTGGCAAATGCCAGAATTCTGATCAGACTCCACAGACAGTCTGCCTACGAGGTTCATATACAATGTATATGATTGGTTTAGTGAAATCAATCAAGCAGAGCCCTCAAAAAGCAAAAAATAGTTCGAAGGCTACAAAGCGTCAAATTCGATATACAGGGTCAAACTGACTCCAAATGAGCCAGAATTGGATGAGCGGCTTCACAACTATGTTGCGGACAAGTCCAAAGCCTTAAAATCGATTGACCAACTCAACAGACAGTGTAGTCACAGAAAACGGTGATTTTAGCGTCGACAAAGCACAAAGTGATGCCGGCAAGACCAAACTTAACCAAATTCAATTTAGGACTTGTTTTAGGTGTATAGAATGTGTTTAGGTCAAAATTTGTAAGTTTTGCAAAAATTTGTGACTGCTGTGAATAATCGCGATTATTTCCTTTTGCACTATTTTTGCTTGGAAATTGTATCATCACCTCACCTATCATGTGTATACACCTATTACATGCCAAAAATCAAGTATGAGCCAAAATGAGCACCTATAACTTGGAAAATTACCAGAAAATGCAAAGAAGTCTTTGCAAGCCAATTTTTGGCTTATGGACAACATTTCTTGATCCAACTCACCTCATATCTCATACACAGGGTCTATACAAGGCCTAGAATCCATTTGTACCAAAAAATGTTGATTTTGGTAGAAAAGTTAATAATCGCGATGATTTACTTTCTAGCCAAAATGGAGGAATTTTGATATTTGCCATCATACATCCAAAGTACATGATGTGTTAAGCCCACTAGCCAAGTTTGAACCAATTTGGAGCTGAAAACCTCAAATTTTTATTATATATAATTTTTCAAAGACCTAAAGCCAAAATCTAGTACCATTTTTATCCTATGCATCCAAATGATTCCATATTTCACTCAGAGTATATATTTGGTATATACTTCAAGCCTGTGATGCCAAGTTTGCAAAATGTTGAAAAAAATACTCAGCTGTAAATAATCGCAATTATTTACTTTGGTTGCAAAAATTTGTTTGGACTTTACAATTTTGTTCCTTGCATGTTGCTTTTTCAAAAATTGATTTGAAGCAAATTGGACCAAAATTGTCAGCATTTCAGACTCAAGGACATTTCAGAGAAAAATCCAACAAATTTGCTAGCTTTGACACTCTATTCATTGACAAGAGCCATGCAAGCAGCAGAGAGGGCCAAGAAGAAGCTCAACCAAAAAGAAAAGTTACAGGAGCTGACTGCATACCAACTGGATCCAGATTCAGTCAAAGCCGCTAAGGCAACATATCTTTCAAAAGAACAGCTAGAAGAGCATCACACCACAGTGTTCACCGACAGATTCAAGAGTGAGGAGGGACATCAGGTAGAGTTGCAACTCCTACCAAAAGAAGTATATGATGTCGCCGCGAAGCCTGAGACCAAAGAAGCCAACCACAGGCTAGGACTCAGAGACTTCTATGAACAAGAGCCATGCGATGTGGATTTCCAAAAAGCTTACGAGCTTTTATCCACTATTAAAGAAGATAGAATTGCCCAGATTTGTGACCCACAGGGGAATAAAGTCGAAGTGGTGATGACCAAAGAAATAGTGGCAGAAGCTCTCAGACTGCCCACAGAAGGAATGACGATGAGGGCAAGGGACAGGAAAACAGAAGGTACTTTCACCAAAGAAACCGCCGCAACCACCTTTGCAGATCTAATTTACAAGCAAGTGGAAGAGCCAGCCAGGTTATACCACCAAAATTTCCACTTCCTGGCTAAAATGCCACCAAGGTATACCACACCAAATCATACGATTGCCACCACTTTCACGCAAGTCCTCAAGTCAACAACCAAGCAACCGGTGGACCACGCACAATACGTCTTGACCACTCTGAAAGGCACAAAGAAAGAAGGAAAGATCACTTACCTGGGTGCACCAGAGGTATTGACAAGGATTGTGTACCATGCCATCGGCATGGACGACAACCTACCACCTGCCCCAGACCAAAACACTTGGATACTATCATCACAACCATCTCCTCGAGCTACAAGATCAACCAAGAGATCTTACAAATCTGATAAAGAGTCAACTGAAAGCTTGCCGGAAAGACACAGTAGTGAAATCTTAGATAATGAGGAAAAGAGAGCACGAAGAGAGGAGATGAAGAGAAAAATTGTGGCCGCACACCAAGAAGAGCCCGTGCAAAAGCAAGCCCGCTTTGAAAAAGAAAAACATGCTTACCAACACAGTCGACAAGCACAAGGAAAAGACTCGGAAAAATGGGTGCTTAGTGGGCTTAAGGGACCAAGGACAAAGCATCACACCAGGAAAGAGGCTGAAGATCCAACAAAATCATTGGAAAAAATGTATCAAGAAGCAGAAGCCCTAAAGTTGAAAGAAGCCCAAGAAGAGGCAAGGAAAGCGAAAGAAAGCGGAGGACCAGAGACAAGCCAAGGAAACGGCAAGGAAAGAGGCACAACACGACCAAGGTCATGAGTCTCCCCGACCCACTTCACCGCCTACGAAACAACAGGATAATCCTATGCCGAGTCCACCACCATCACCAACAACCAAAGCCACAGAAACTGATTCCACCAAAGAGACAGAATCTGAATCAAAAGAAGCAAAAGAATCTGCACAAGAGGCTACTGCTACACAAGAGAAACAAAAAGAGAAAGAAGCTGAGCCTGAACAAGAGAAATCAGCCGAAGCTACACAAGAGCCTTAACAGCAAAAGGCAGACAAATCTGCACA